>NC_064633.1:412871129-414291129 GCF_023864275.1 Schistocerca cancellata
TCCTTTGAGAATGGGAAGAGTTACCTCAAAATATGATACCATACAAAACAAGCGAATGAAAATAAGCAAAGTAGACTAATTTTCGTGTCGAACGATCACTAACTGCAGGCACCGTTCGAGTAGTAAAAATGACAGCATTAGGTCTTTGAACAAGATCCTGAACGTGGGCTTTGCACGGCAGTTTACTATTTAACTGAACACCTAGAAATTTGAACTGTTCAGTTTCACTAATCATATGCCCATTCTGTGATATTAAAACGTCGGATTTTGTTGAATCGTATGTCACAAACTGTAAAAACTGGGTCTTACTGTGATTTAGCTTTAGTTTAGTTTCTACAAGCGATGAACTTATGCCATGAACTACATTATCTGAAACAGAGCCAATGTTGCACACAACATCCTTTACTATCAAGCTAGTGTCATCAGCAAACAGAAATATTTTGGAATTACTTGCAATACTAGAGGCATATCATTTGTATAAATAAGGAACAGGAGTGGCTCCAACCCCAGTTTGACAGTACCCCACTCAGATACCACATCGCAGCCATTCTCAACACTGTGAGTAACGACCTTATGCTCTGTAGTTAAAGTAAGAGGTGAACCAATGGTGAGCTACTCTCAATATTTCATGATGGTATTACTCTATACTGATCTGACCGGAAATCCTTTTACTCTTTCCATTTCACTTCGCTGACCCCCACTACGTCTACACTGAGCCTTATGATTTCCCTTTTCAGATTTTCTAGCTTCCCTAGCACTTTCAATCTTTTGATATTCCATGCCCCGAGTCGTAGAACGTTATACTGGCATTGGTCATTGAATTGCCCCCTCTGCTTATTGACTGGATAGCCACTGAATTGCTATTTATTTATTTAATGGGATAATAATAATTATTAAAAGGCGACAATTTTATTTAAGCATTGATTTTACTCTTTCGATTGATGCGAGTCAGCGATAGTGCAATGCTGCTCGCTTTGGAGAATACACATTTTATAAGAATTATTTGGTCCAGGAAACACTTTTGCGATCACGGTTGCGATTTAGACGGTATTCGCGTAATTTTACTGATTAAAAGTTATCGTTTCCAAAAGACGCAGGTTCGATTAAAGCTGTGTGCACTTTTGCGCGTAAAATGAAAATATTCATAACACGTCGCGTAACAAAAAGAAACATGCGAACCACAACCGTGATCAAACGAAGAAAATATATGATAACATAAATGTTCTTCGCTGTTATTCAGGACAGGCTCAGATTAGACCTTGCAATTTTTAGCTATAGGAAATCACAAAGCGTTACACCTTCGGGATATTTGTTTTGAATAAATTGTATTTACCTTCTCTCTCTCTCCTTTTTACAGCCTTTATACCTTCACATCGATTAAGGAACTTTTCCTTCTCTACCGACCAGTACGACAACAAACTTCAGACTCACCAAATGTCTTACATCGAATTATTATATGCTTAACCCTTAACAATCATATATAGTTTCGTAGTACAAACAAGCTAACTATTCCGTGCACTAGAAAGTCTTTGATACACTGAGCACAAAAATGAAAATAATAAAATTATAATTACATTTTTAATATAATGAATACTTCTTTAAATCATGAAAATAAGGTTTGACATCATCGTAATATTAATTTTCATCGTTGTAGCACTACACCATTCAATCGGTGCTATTTCTTTCCGTAGCACCATCACTTTGGTTGTCATTGCGGCACCCTTACAGCACAGCGGAACATCGACGATATTCTACGGCCTGTTCTGTTGTCCTTCATGGCAATTCATCCTGGGCTTACATTTTAGCAAGATTATGCCAGCCCGCAGAAGTTTCTATCGATTGTCTTCATGACTTTCAAACTCTTATTTTGGCTAGTAAGGTCTGCGGGTCTCTGATGACAGAATGAAGGTTTTCACGACCGGATGAAATTGCTGCTGGTAAACATTTCGGGGTATAAGGCCTAGGTGCACGAAAGTCTTCTGTTTCTAACGTTTCGTCCAGAACTGCGCTGGACATCTTCAGAGGCGTTGCTCCTCCATTGAGTCTTGCAGAGTTTTGTCGGCAAGACTCACTGGAGAAGCAACGCTTCTGACCAAAAGTGCTTGGCAACGACGCTTAGTCGAATTTATCGCACGATTAAATAAACATCGCATGACAGGCTACTGCGGACCATTTTTACGTTTATTCTCTTTGCAATATCGCTGAAGGAACATCCATCTTCTCGTGGCCCTATTACAAGACGTCGTTCAAACTCAGTGAGATGATTCTTGTTAATGGCGTCTTTGTTGCCTTAAGGGCATTCTTGACTAATGATAACGCACCACTTCCAATGTCAAACGTAACTAAGGTTCACGACCGTCAAGCATACATTTAAAGCAAACCTGATTTCCATCCCCATAGTATCGCTACAAGCACCTCTCTTATGCGACTTGCGCGAAATTTGAATAGACATCATCTTTCAGATGTAGAAACACGCCTACCAAATTTCGTTTACGTCGCACAGCTCCTTCTTGGTGTTGCAATTTTTTTTCGGTAGTACAATTTAAGAAATGTTCTTTCTTCTAAGAATAAATTTCTGTTTGAAAAAATAAAATGTTTTTTATAGGATTTTTTTCCAAACGGTTCTTATTTTCCGGACATGCCTCGCAATTTACTTCACACATGAATGAATTAGAGAAATCTTTTGACAATGTTGACTGGAATACTCTCTTTCAAATTCTGAAGGTGGCAGGGGTAAAATACAGGGAGCAAAAGGCTATTTACAATTTTTACAGAAACGAGATGGCAGTTACAAGAGTCGAGGAGCATGAAAGGGAAGCAGTGGTCGGGAAGGGAGTGGCACAGGGTTGTAGCATATCCCCGATGTTATTCAATCTGTATATTGAGTAAGCAGTAAAGGAAACAAAAGAAAAATTTGGAGTAGGAATTAAAATCCATGGAGACGAAATAAAAACTTTGAGGTTTGCCGATGACATTGTAATTCTGCCAGAGACAGCAAAGGACCTGGAAGAGCAGTTGAACGGAATGGACAGTGTCTTGAAACGAGGATATAAGATGAACATCAACAAAAGCAAAACGAGGATAATGGAATGTAGTCGAATCAAATCGGGCGATGCTAAGGGAATTAGATTAGGAAATGCGACGTTTAAAGTAGTAAACGAGTTTTGCTATTTGGGGTGCAAAATAACTGATGATGGTGGAAGCAGAGAGAATATAAAATGTAGACTGGTAATGGCAAGGAAAGCGTTTCTAAAGAAGAGAAATTTTTTAACATCGAGTATAGATTTAAGTGTCTGGAAGTCGTTTGCGAAATTATTTGTATGGAATGTAGCCATGTATAACGTGGACGATAAATAGTTTAGACAAGAAGAGCATAGAAGCTTTCGAAATGTGATGCTACAGTAGAATGCTGAAGATTAGATGGGTAGATCACATAACTGACCCAACTTGACCAGAAGAAGGGATCGCTTGGTAGGACATATTCTGAGGCATCGAGGGATCACCAATTTAGTATTGGAGTGCAGCGTGGAGGATAAAAATCGTAGAGGAAGACCAAGAGATGAATACACTAAGCAGATTCAGAAGGATGTAGGTTGCAGTAGGTACTGGGAGATGAAGAAGCTTGCACAGGATAGAGTAGCATGGAGAGCTGCATCAAACCAGTCTCTGGACTGAAGACTACAACAACAGGAATGAATCCGAAAACGAATTTCCACTGCTGCAACCACAGAGTTAACAGCCCACAACAATCACATGTTACCTTAGAAGAAGTAAACGCAAATATCAGCATTAAAGAGCTGGTTCCAATAAAACTGATAGAATTTACCCGCAGACTACAGCAACTTGCTATTTGCGTCCCATTGTTAGAAATGAGGGGAAACAATCTCGAACACACTGCAGAAAGTTGCGCAACACCTCAATACGGCCAGCCTAGGTAATTTTCAAGGTCACTCTATATACACCAAAGGCCTTAGTTTGGATTGTGGATCGGCCGGGAAGCGTGCCGAGTTGTGGATCGGCCGGGAAGCGTGCCGAGATACACTACTGGCCATTAAAATTGCTACACCAAGAAGAAATGCAGATGATAAACGGGTATTCGTTGGACAAATATATTATACTAGAACTGATATGTGATTACATTTTCACTCAATTTGGGTGCATAGATCCTGAGAAACCAATACCCAGGACAACCACTGGCCGTAATAACGGCCTTGATACGCCTGGGTATTGAGTCAAACAGACCTTGGATGGGGTGTACAGGTACAGCTGCCCATGCAGCTTCAACGCGATACCACAATTCATCAAGAGTAGTGACTGGCGTATATCGACGAGCCAGTTGCATCTGAAATGTAACGTCCAGTGTTCAAAGTGCCGTCAATGCGAACAAGAGGAGACCGAGACGTGTAACCAATGGCACCCCATACCATCACGCCGGGTGATACGCCAGTATGGCGATGACGAATACACGCTTCCAATGTGCGTTCACCGCAATGTCGCCAAACACGGATGCGACAATCATGATGCTGTAAACAGAAGCTGGATTCATCCGAAAAAATGACGTTTTGCCATTCGTGCACCCAGGTTCATCGTTGAGTACACCATCGCAGGCGCTCCTGTCTGTGATGCAGCGTCAGGGGCAACGGCAGCCATCGCGATAGGCTACAATCCGACCTTTATTAAAGTGGGAAACGTAATGGTACGCATTTCTCCTCCTTACACGAGGCATCACAACAACGTTTCACCAGTCAACGCCGGTCAACTGCTGTTTCTGTATGAGAAATCGGTTGGAAACGTTCCTCATGTCAGCACGTTGTAGGTGTCGCCATCGGCGCCAACCTTGTGTGAATGCTCTGAAATGCTAATCATTTGCATATCACAGCATCTTCTTCCTGTCGGTTAAATTTCGCGTCTGTAGCACGTCATCTTCGTGGTGTAGCAATTTTAATGGCCAGTAGTGTAGTTCCCTCAATTGCGATAGATACTATGTCCCGACGGCACAGTGGTTAATGCAGGGCCTAATATGCAGGAGATCCCGGGTTCGAATACCTGCACAGCACACATTTTCACTGGTCGCTGCTGATTCAGCATAAAGTCCCGATGCAGTTGACGTCAGTAGTTCCTTCCCTGTCCCTGTCTTTCTCCCTCTCCCCTACCCCTCCATATTCAATTTACATAAAAAGACTAATAAGTCCGTTCGTCCTGTCGTAGCGGTGGTGGAGAGCCACCATCTGGGAGACCGGAGGTAAACGAGACAGAGGCGAAATGTTTGCTGCGCGGCGCCGGTGGCGTCGCGACGCGGCAGCGGGCGCAAGCTGTGCGCGCTATTCCTGGCCGGCGGCGGCCGCGGCCGCGCCAGCAGAGCCGGCCGGACCGCACCAGACCGCCTGTCGCCCGGCCGCCGCCGCCGCCCTTCACGGCCGCCGCACCGCCGTGGCAGGGACGCCGAGATCACAGCGCCGCGCCCGACGTCAGCACGGGCTCACGCCGCGCCGGTCAAAGGGCGCGCACAAAACGTCTGCCTCTGCTGACGTCACACTGCACTGCGCCGCGCCACGGAAACGGCTAAAAACGAAGTCTCCTGGCACATCTACGCCACAGACGTCACTCTTGACCCTCTTCTTTTTCCTGCCCTGACACCGTATCTTCACTGTGTCTATAGATTATTCTGGATTTGGGAATGTTAGTCATAGAGGCTGGCCTGATGCGTTTCCTGTCGCCCTCCCCTCTCCCCAAGACCACTTCCATCTGTCTAACTCGTATGAGAATGTGTTTGAGCTGTTTTCAATGTTTGCAAATCGTGTAACTTAGGCGGGATCTGGGTACGAGCCCAGCATTAACCTAATCGGATGTGGGACACCGCCTAAAACCAACAGCCCGCATCTCGTGGTCGTGCGGTAGCGTTCTCGCTTCCCACGCCCGGGTTCCCGGGGTCGATTCCCGGCGGGGTCAGGGATTTTCTCTGCCTCGTGATGGCTGGGTGTTGTGTGATGTCCTTAGGTTAGTTAGGTTTAAGTAGTTCTAAGTTCTAGGGGACTGATGACCATAGATGTTAAGTCCCATAGTGCTCAGAGCCATTTGAACCATTTGAACCTAAAACCAACACACAGGCTGACTTGACACTCGCCGGCCGGTGTGGCGTAGTGGTTCTAGGCGCTTCAGTCTGGAACCGCGCGACCGCTACGGTCGCAGGTTCGAATCCTGCCTCGGGCATGGATGTGTGTGATGTCCTTAGGTTAGTTAGGTTTAAGTAGTTCTAAGTTCTAGGGGACTGATGACCTCAGATGTTAAGTCCCATAGTGCTCAGAGCCATTTGAACCAAAACATTCTCACACTTTCACATTGCATAACAGCGGACACAGACAGATGGGGTCCACAAATTCCGTCCCGGTGGGAGGTGAAGGGTGGAGGGAGCGGGGAGGGGTGGGGGTAAGCGCGTTCAGCCACCCCCCCCCCAAAAAAAAACACTAACACTGCTAAACTCATATTACCACGCCGACACGCTGAAGATACGGTATAAGGCTAGAAAGAAAAAAAAATTGTTTGTTCAGAACTACGGCCTTCCGGATCTCATGAACGAAGGGAGCAACCTGATTTCTACAATGACGGAAGAAAATCGCAACACCAAAGTATAATTAATGTAGAGAAACGAAATTTCGGGAATAGATTTGTCTAGGTAACATACTTCAGTGATTAACATTGCACGATCACAACCTAATGTAACCACAAGATAAGTCATTACAAATGTGAACTGCTAGTAAGTTAATAACGGCGTAACCGCCAGATTGTTGAATGAAAACATGTATATGTGCATGCGTTTTGTTGTACAGGTGTCGGATATCAGTTTGTCGGATGGAATTCCTTGCCTGTTGCACTTACAGGGACGGATAATGCCGTTGTGGGTGACAATGGAGTTGTCGTCGGATGATGTCCCGTATACGCTCGGCTGGACACATATCTGGTGATCGAGCAGGCCAAGGCAACGTGTCGGCACGCTATAGAGAATGTTGGGTTACAACAGCGGTATTTGGGCAATGAAATAGGGGCGAATCCATCAACACCATAATGCTGTTCATGAATGGCAGCTCAACAGGCCGAATCACCGGACCGACGTACAAATTGGCAGTCAGTGTGTGTGGGATAAACACGAGAGTGCTCCTGCCGTCGTACGAAATCGCACCCCCAACCATAACTCCATGTGTAGGCGCAGTATATCTTGCATGCAGACAGTTTGGTTGGACGCCCTCAGCTGACCTCCTTCTCAAGAACTCACGGCCATCACCGCCACCGAGGCAGAACCAGCTTTCATCAGACAATGAAACAGACCTCCACCCTGCCCTTCAATGAGCTCTCGCTTGACACTACTGAAGTCGCAAACAGCGGTGGTCTGGGGTCAGTAGAATGCACGCTAAAGGGCGTCTGGCTCGGAGCTGTCCTTCAACTAACCCATCTGAACCAGTTCGTTGTGCCAGTGTGGTGCCAACTGCTGCTCATACAGCTGCTGCAGACTCAGTACGATGCGCCAGAGCACCACGCCTTCCCTCTGAGTAGTGCCACGTGGTCGTCTAGAAACCCGCCGCGCGGGGCAGTGCGCGGTCGGCGCCTTGTCACGGTCCGTGCGGCTCCCCCCGTCGGAGGTTCGAGTCCTCCCTCGGGCATGGCTGTGTGTGTTGTTCATAGCGTAAGTTAGTTTAAGTTAGATTAAGTAGTGTGTAGGCTTATGGACCGATGACCTCAGTCAGCAGTTTGACTCCACAAGACCTTGCCACAAATTTCCATTTAGTATAGAAACCTGCCTTCTTGCAACCGTACCTTCCCGTGACCACCGCAGGCAGCAATCATGTACAGTGGTCACATTCCTGCCAAGTGATTCTGCAATATCGGAGAAGAAACACCGAGTTTCTCTTAGTCCTATTACACGATCTCGTTCAAACTCAATGAACTATTAATAATAGCGTCTTTGCGCAGCCTAAAGTGATGTGGTCGATGTCATATGGGCGAATCCATCAATTGTAGCCTTGAAAGCTGCAGTCGGGTCCGTCCACGGCTAAATCGGAGGCGGAACATGATAACCAGACATTTTCTGTGGTGCATACCAAGAGAGTACAACGTCGAGCAGGGATATGTGGTAGTATACCTGCATAATCAATGAGTCGTGGCGTGGAATGTCAAAAGCTTGCAGGTCATAGGGAAACTAGACAATCTGAAAAGAGAAATACAAAGGCTCAACCTAGATATAGTAGGGTCAGTGAAGTGAAGTGCCAAGAAGACAAGGATTTCTGGTCAGATTGTAACTAACCTGTTTCTACCGGTTATTACGTTATTATTGGGAATGGAAATGCTTATGGATTGTGAAATTAACGTGAGAAGATTAGGGTCGCCACCGATTGAAACCATACAACTAATCAAAGGTTTGTCCGAGTCGGAAAGTAAATTAATTTGATCACAGACCAAAAACTCATAAAAATACATACGTTGTGATGTCGCTCATAGGGGATGCGATGTAATTAACAGTACTGCCCATGCACTGTTCACGAGAGTCAAACATTTAAAATAAAATAGAAAATGCATGAACACTGTGCAGAAGATCAGCTCCCAGCAACACAATTAAGCATTTGTTTTAAAATAAAAGGAGAAACTAATCACTGGACCTGTGCGTAAGGAAACGCGTTGGATGTGCTAACGGGAAAGCTACGAGGTGAATGGCTTAGGTGCAAAAACGTAACCTCGGTATACAAGAGAAAATTGCGGATAAAATCATTTATTCCTAAGATATGGATGTGAGGCACGCACACAATTTCTGATAACATTAATTCCTAAAACATTAAAGAAAAGCATTGATACATTCACATTTAGAATCTACACCTAAAATCATTGGTGTGAATCACTCATACAACAGCTGTTGCCTGATGCCTGATCGGAATAACTCGTGAAACGGTACACGTTTCGCAGCACACCCGCGTGCCCACGTGGTTTGTGCAGACGCAATTTCTAGGTGTCGTGGCCAAGTTGCAACAGTATCACATCACGTAATCATGAACAGTTAACATTCTTTAAAATAAACATGAGATTGGACAGTTATGATGACGGTAGCCCAACAAACTCTAATGTTCAACCACGTGGTTGGCTCCCCACGGGCGAAAGATACATAAAGCAAGGAAAATTTACGAGAAGGCAAAGCTATTAATATTTAGAAAAATGAAAGCTTATACAGGGATACTTTGTGTGGTGCCCTTCCGGCGGTTCCAAGTCTGCTATAGAAATTTACTAACAGAAAAATCTGCCAAAGTTTTGCATTCCTTGCTGCGACAAGGCAAAGCAATCTTTCAGAGTTGAAAAGGGAGACCAAAAGCTAATAGCTCTCCTCTCGCCAAGTAACAACGCGCCACGCGGTCAGTCTAACTCACCCTTCTTCGACTGGAGCACAGCTGTGGACGCTTCCCGTACCGGCGGCAGGCTGCCTCCCTTTTTCTTCTCCAGCCTCTTCCACGCTCCTCGTGGCCCGGAAAACCCAAAGATGCCATTTTCGCCACCAACCTAACGCAGGTGGATTTCTCACAAGTAGCGCAAACCTCTTTGCCTACTTGGCCACTACGAGAGTTGGCTATTCTGTACAACTGCTGCTGAATCTGTATGACTATCGCAGACTTTCTGCAGCAGACAACGCCACCGTCTAGCAACGTGACACACAACCACATTCATTCAATCACACCACTATAAGAGTTTTGAGAAAAGAGAACCAAGGAAAAGAAAGAGAAATACTAGTGAAAATGGGCTACCGGACTAATGAAAGATGGCTACAGGACCCTTCCAAGATTAGTATAGCGTAATATCAAGAGCAGCAGAAAATGGTACAAAAGGAGTAGGACTCGTTATGAACAGGAAGGCAGGGCACAGAGTGTGTTACTGTGAACAGTTCAGTTCAAATGGTTCAAATGGCTCTAAGCACTATGGGACTTAACAGCTGAGGTCATCAGTCCCCTAGACTTAGAACCACTTAAACCTAACTAATCTAAGTACATCACACACATCCATGCCCGAGGCAGGATTCGAACCTGCGACCGCAGCAGCAGCGCGGTTCCGGACTGGAGCGCCTAGTACCGCTCGGCCACAGCGACCGGCAAAAGTTCAGTGATAGGGTTATTCTTATCAGAATCGACAGCAAACCTAACACCGACAACGATAGTTCAGGTATACATGCCGACGTCGCAAGCTGAAGATGAAGAGATAGAGAAAATGTATGAGGATATTGAAAGGGTAATACAGTATGCAAAGGTATATGAAAAGCTAATAGTCATGAGGGACTGGAATGCAGTTATAGGGGAATGAGCAGAAGAAAAGGTTGCAGGAGGATACGGGCTTGGGACTAGGAATGGGAGAGGACAAAGATTAATTGAGTTCTGTACTAAACATCAGCTAGTAACAGCGAATACTCTGTTCAGGAATCACAAGAAGAGGACGTATACTTGGAAAAGGCTGGGTGATATGGGACGATTTCAGTTAAATTACATCATGGTCAGACAGAGACTCCGAAATCAAATTCTGGTTGTAAGGCGTACCCAGGGACAGATATAGACTCAGGTCACAACACAGTAGTGATGAGGAGTAGGCTGAAGTTTAAGACATTAGTCAGGAAGAATCAATACACAAAGAAGTCGGATACAGAAGTACTAAGGAATGACGAAATACGGTTGAAGTTCTCTAAGGCTATAGATACAGCAATAAGGAATAGCTCAGTAGGAAATACAGTTGAAGAGGAATGGAAATCTCTAAAAAGGGCCATCACAGAAGTTGGGAAAGAAAACGTAGGTACAAAGAAGGTAACTGCGAAGAAACCATGGGTAACAGAAGAAATACTTCAATTGATCGATGAAAGAAGAAAGTACAAAAACGTTCCGGGAAACTCAGGAATAGAGAAATACCAGTCTCTGAGGAATGAAATAAATAGGAAGTGCAGGGAAGCTAAGACGAAATGGCTGCAGGAAAAATGTGAAGACATTGAAAAAGAAATGATTGTCGGAAGGACAGACTCAGCACACAGGAAAACCAAAACAACCTTCGTGACATTAAAAGCAAAGGTGATAATATTAAGAGTGCAACGGAAATTCCACTGTTAAATGCAGAGGAGAGAGCGGATAGGTGGAAAGAATACATTGAAAGCCTCTATGAGGGGGAAGATTTGTCTGATGTGATAGTAGAAGAAACAGGAATCGATTTAGAAGAGTTAGGGGATCCAGTACTAGAATCAGAATTTAACAGAGCTTTGGAGGACTTAAGATAAAATAAAGCAATAGGTATAGATAACATCCCATCAGAATTTCTAAAATATTTGGGGGAAGTGGCAACAAAACGACTATTAACGTTGGTGTGCAGAATGTATGAGTCTGGCGACATATCATTTGACTATCGGAAAAGCATCATCCACACAATTTCGAAGACGGCAAGAGCTGACAAGTGCGAGAATTATCGCACCATCAGCTTAACAGCTCATGCATCGAAGTTTATTACAAGAATAGTATACAGAATAATGGAAAAGAAAATTGAGGGTGCGCTAGATGACGATCAGTTTGGCTTTAGGAAATGTAAAGGTACGAGAGAGGCAGTTCTGACGTTGCGGTAAATAATGGAAACAAGGCTAGAGAAAAATCAAGACACGTTCATAGGATTTGTCGACCTGGAAAAAGCGTTCAAAGTAAAGTGGTGCAAGATGTTCGAAATTCTGAGAAAAATAGGGGTAAGCTACATGGAGAGACGGGTCATATACAATATGTACAACAGCAAAGAGAGAATAATAAGAGTGTACGACCAAGAACGAAATGCTCGTCTTAAAAAAGGGTGTAAGACTAGTATGTAGTCTTTCGCCCCTATTGTTCAATCTGTACATCGAGGAAGCAATGATGGAAATAAAAGAAAGGTTCAGGAGTGGAATTAAATTTCAAGGTGAAAGGATATTAATGATAGGATTCACTGATGACATTGCTATCCTGTGTGAAAGTCAAGAAGAATTACATGATCTGCTGAATGGAATGAACGGTCTAATGAGTACAGAGTGCGGATCGAGAGTAAATCTAAGAAGGAAAAAGGAAATGAGAAGTAGTAGAATTGACAACAGCGAGAAACTTAAATATCAGGATTGATGGTCACGAAGTAGATGAAGTTAAGGAATTCCGCTACACAGGCAGTAAAATAACGAGTGACGGATGGAGAGGGAGGACATCAAAAGGAGGCTAGCAACGGCAAAAAGGCCATTCCTGGCCAAGAGAAGTCTACTAATATCAATTATCGGTCGTAATTTGAGGAAAAAATTTATGAGAATGTACGTCTGGACTACAGAATTGTATGGTTGTGAAACATGGACTGTGGGAAAACCGGAACAGATGAGAATCGAAGCATTTAAGATGTGGTGCCACAGACGAATTTTGAAAATTAGGTGTACTGATAAGGTAAAGAATGAGGAGGTTCTGCGAAGAATCGGAGAGGAAAGGAATATGTGGAAAACACTGTAGGCCATATGGTAAGACGTGAAGGAATGACTTCTATGGTACTAGAGGGAGATATAGAAGGCAAAAACTGTAGAGGAAGACAGAGACAGGAATGCATCCAGCAAATAATAGAGGACGTAGGTTGCAAGTGCTACTCTGAGATGAAAAGTTTAGCACAGGAGAGGAATTCGTGGCGGGCCGCATCAAACCAGTCAGAAGACTTATGACCCAAAAAAAAAGAAAGAACCTGCATAATGCCTTCCTCTTTGTTGACAGGATAGGCGCCACTTTATTGTTCCCCAAGGTTCTCATCTGCTGTCGCGGGTCTTGCAGTAGGTGTGTGTGCGGAACGTGTTCGTATGCCTGTGTCCCTTTGGTGGATGGCACCCTTAGCAAGATGTCATGGTACCCTTTGATCCACAGCATGGAGATTTTCTTGTTACGAGGCTGTAATGCTGTAATACAGTATAATATGGTACACCAATGAGTTGTTTGTATTATTGACGGCATGATTCCGTATCTGCAGCAGTGCTGATCGCGAGTTTGTCAGGGCAATGATTGTGTAATAACGTAAGCTGTCAGCATATTTAAGACCCTCTAGTACTGCGGTCGGCTCCGATGTACTCTTGCGACCTTTCTTGTAGATGGGAACGACCTACGCCTTTTTCCGCTCACGAGGCACGCTATTCCAGAGACTTGTGTACTTCGAACGGCGTTGTCCTTACTAGCGATTGAAAAAAATCCGACCCCTCCCCCCCCCCCCCAACACCAAAATTTGAGAGTCTCTCAACTATACTAATTTTTCGGTTGTAACCAGTATTTTATGTGCTTTACATGACTTTTATTTCTCTCGAGAAAAAGCATGTGCTTCTTTGCGCTGACGGTGTTTTCCACTTGTAAAAACAGAAGAACAATTTTGTGAAAGCCTACTCTTAAGTATTCTTTACTGAATAAAGTGCGTGTCCATACTCATGAATGATTCTAGTTTTTCTCGCTGCATGCAGTATGAACTACAATGTGGTACTAATAGGGGCTCATGCCGTGCATGGCGCACCTTCTCTGCTCTGACTTGTATCATGTGAAGACTTAATCAGTTGTGTAAAGAACATAATAAATCATTCTCCTACCCTGTTTAAGTACACACTAAGGAAAAAGACAAAGTAGTGGAATGTACGTGGCACCGGTTTAAAAATTTGTGTTCTCTCTGACTTAAAAATTTGTTTTCTCTCTGACTTCTATGCTGGAAGCATCGTCCGACCTTTTTGCGAATTTTTAGCCGGTGATTATTTCCTAGTCTGTTTTCAGCGTTTTCTACAGTTAGTGTTCCTTTTACCCTTGTCTTATTAATTAACAAGGAAACGGGTCCCTGACGGTGGGTGTTATGTGCTCTCAAAAGAGCAGCAGCAACCGCCTGGAACGGTCTGCACGGGAAAGGGCCCTCGTCGAGCTGGCTAGAGGCGGTATTGTGTGTCAGACCGGTTCCCCCTCTGCAGGTCTTACCGAGGTACGCGCCCTTTATTTGCCCCCTAGCACTCACATCTTTAATTCAAAGCTTTCAACTAAAGCCTCGGATGGCTGCGAGCAGAGGGTGGGAATCAGTTGGCACCTTGTTCAACGTATCGCCTGAAGTTCTCAAGGGAACCCACAGAGCACGGAACTGAGAACGGGCGGTGTTTCATTCATTCTGACTTCTCGCTCGCTCGAGAGACTCGTTATCGTTCTACCGACAGTCCGTGAGGTCCAAACTCTCTGTGAAGATTCCCATTTAGGTTCAGAGGATTTATTTATCTTGTAACTGTAATAAAACAGACTCTAAAACAGTGGTTCCCAACCTGGGGGTAGCTCCCCCTGAGAGGTAAAATGAAATTTTCTGAGGGCTCAAAACTAAACGATTTGATTCTGTTTCAGTCACGAAACTAAATTACTTTTGAAAGGTCTTCACTGTTATCACAATCTTATAAGACCCTAACATTGATTATGTAAGTTATCAATTATTACTTTTTCTCAAATAGTACCATTAATGCGATAGAAGTTACAGTTTCCTCGCGTAGTCCACCCACTACACACATAGGCCCCCTATGTTGTGCTTTGTCCTGTACATCGCTGATGATAAAAGTGAGACATATATCTAACAAATGCTAAATAACTCAAGAAAATATCTTCTCCAAATTGCAGATAGTACTTGCAGTAGTCCAGAAATTGCTTCATTAGTCGCTTCGAAAGAGACAAATGATTTAATCCACAGCACAATACAGCAGTAACTATCTAAGGGCTACTACTGTACACATTATTATTATTATTATTAGTATTATTATTAGTGCCTGTGGTCACATACAAAGTATTAACAGTTTCTGCCAGTTCAGAAGAAGGAGTGCAGCAATCAAGTGATTTACGAACAGTAAGTACAGTGCACACATTTTAACCTGGTTGATTTTAAATGGAGTAGCAGTGTGCAGGTCAAGAAAGTGCCGCAATGTAGAGGAGTAATAGAGCGGAAGTTTCTTTTGTAACAAATGTCATCCTCACTGTAGATACTTGACTTTCTTATCTGAATAGGAGCTGTGAGTAGCACTTGCGATGCACCACGAATTCCTTCGTCATTCATTCTAAAACACATACACACACATACACACACACACACACACACACACACACACACACACACACACACACACACACAAACTAAATATCATTCATCTTTCATCAATTTCATTAAAAGTCTTCCAAGAAACGCCATTCGTTCTACAGTTTAGTTGGGTGCTACAGTTGTTTCGAGGACGGGGATCTAGCTAACGTCTACAGTCAGGGGTAATGGTCTAAGAAACGTTGGGAACCACTGGACTAAAATTGTAGGTCACGAGATAAATACGTAATAAGAAATAATTCTCACTCTCGCATCCACCGCTGCTCTGAATTCAGCGCGTGTGTTTCGATCTTTCCTGTACCAGAGCCTACGCTATTCCAGAAACTAGTATTTATTAATTATTACACTCGTGGTACGTTCGGGCTACTGTGGTTAAAAATGAGGATCTCAGAACATAATGGACGTTTGCCTAAATAATGTGTTCGATCTTGATGCCAGGGTTTCATTATGGCATCAACAAATGCATTATCACAGGCACTTATGTTCCAGTTTATGGTGTCAATATTACTAGGAGACCGTGAGAAGGGAGAATAAAATATGTTTCATTTGAGGCACTTAAATACTAAGTCTTATTTTGATTATCTTCTTCATCGACTAAACGACGAAATTTAGGAAACAAAAACATATTTTACTACTATATGGGCATATTAACGTCCAGGTTGGTAATCCTTCGCATCCCTAGAAACCTACTAAGTGCTGTGGAAGTGGGAAAAAGTAAGGATAGAAAGCAAATAAAAGCTTAGGAAGCCCTATATTTACACAGTGACGTAATTTAAATTTAGAATGTGGCTTTACTTATTTTTTACATAAAATTACCATCTACATCAACACTTTTTCTAGGCCATGGTACTAACTTTTTCCTTCATCCATATAAAAATGTGTTGTCTTTGCGCTCTCAGCCGTTTTCCCATCGCCTCAGTGATCAGCAAATATATTCGAATCACGTATTCCTACCTTTCTGTAATCAGTCGAGTACTACTTGTTGCAAGATCGCCACTCACAGGAGGAATGTCGCAACACGCCCCTACAGAAGAAATTTCCTTCTTTTTAGTGATTTCATGTCACGCACTGTTTTCCTACGTGAGTTACAGTGTAGTGCGCAACTAATTCTACTCGTCATCTTACATCAACGTTGGTTCTAAATACCCTGACTCAGTTTTTTTTTATTTCTTCATTAAGAAAAACTTATCGACCTTGAGCTGTGTAGAAGTTACGACCCAAGGAGACACCAGTTTGCTCAACGTCTACTGGGAATTTTTCCTTCCTCCAATTTGAGCCTCCTGTGGACAACATCAATAATTACTTCTGCTCTGAGTTCTGGTTTTTCCAAGCTCCAGTCTGACCACCTCATTCTAGTTTTTTTTTTAATTTTGATGTGTTTCTCTGGAGACAGGATTATATCACATTAGTTCCGAATGTATCGATGTTTAAATATGATGGTTTTCTTTAAATATCATGGTTTTCCATCAACATCTCTTTTAGGTCATTTCCAACTTCTTGCAGCTGTTTCTGACAAGTTCTAAAATATTCTTGCAGAGCCGTTTTTATTAATCCGAAACAGATGTTGGTAAAACATCATTCTCTGTTTTCCAATAATCGTTACATTCACTGTCTTAGTTTTCTTATACATGTTGCCATTAGTCTCATCTCATCATTATTTCTCTACTTCTCTTTCCTTGTCTCAGAGTTTTCATTTCACTTTTTCCCAATTCTCTATTTTGTCTGTCTGAGTCAAACCGAGCGAGGTGCCACATTCGGGAGGACGACGGTTCAAACCCGCGTCAGGCCATCCTGATTTAGGTTTTCCGTGATTTCCCTACAACGCTTCGGGCAAATGCCAGTATGGTTCCTATGAAACGTTGCGGCCGACATCCTTCACCACCCTTCGCTAATCCGGTGAGACTGATGACCCAGGTGTTTGGTCTTCTCCCCGAAATCAACCAACCAACCAGTCAACCTGTCTTACTCAAAACCAGGAATTCAGCTGCGTTCAGAAAAAAAAAAATCAAATGTGCGTGAAATCTTATGGGACTTAACTGCTAAGGTCGTCAGTCCCTAAGCTTACACACTACTTAACCTAAATTATTCTAACGACAAACACACACACCCATGCCCGAGGGATGACTCGAACCTCCGGCGGGACCAGCCGCACAGTCCATGGCTACAGCGCCCTGGACCGCTCGGCTAATCCCACGCGGCGCTGCGTTCAGTCTTTCAGGTTTTATGACTCGAATTTAATGTTGTAACTTTGCTTGAGAGAAAATAGGTCCATTGTAACACCCATCTCTGTGTTGTGTACAGAGTTCCGCGTAGTCAGCGCGTACACAACTTTCCCACTAGAGCGCGCCCCGCTAAGCACAATAGCGCAAGCGCAGCGCTCGTCCGTCTCCGCACTACGAGATGGCGCTGCCATAAAGACGGACCAAATTCTGCTTCCGCCGATCCGCGTATTAATATGTAACGCAGCCAATGAGATTGCTGCTAACATAGAACCTTTTCTCCTTGCAGATCACACTCGCGCAGTGATACCTGAACGCGCGAGGTATTATAATGAGTGTACAGACCTCCGATTAGTCAGTCTGCATTTGTCTGCACCCGTCTGCATTAGTCTGCATTAGTCTGTAGTCAAGTTACAGTCTGCGCCTAATAAGATTATCATATTCCTGTACATAGCCATGAAAAGAAATGTATAGACACTTTGTCAAGTATCAGAGATATGTGAGAATAAGATTAACGTACCAAGACCAGAGGAACTGGAGATTGTCAGTTGTAAATAGCATCCAGAATCAAGTTAAGTAAGGTTTATGATTGTTATTATTTTAATAAATGTGTGTGAAAATTAATCAAGTTCTGTTTAAAGTAGGTCACCGTCAATTTGCTACTCTAAGCGTGCAAGTGGCATTTCTATCGTCGGACCTAACGGCAGAAGATAAACACGCCCCGATAAGACCACGAGACATATTGCTGACACTCGCCTACTTCGTTAGAGCGACAAGTCAAATTATCTGATGGTGTGTGTACCGGAGGTCTTACAGTACGCACACCACACTCTGTCTTTGAATGCGCATGCCTTTACCGGTTTCTTTGGCGCTTCAGTGTATTTGTTAAGCAGGGTGAATACCGTTCATCAAAAATATGTATGATTTGGGAAGTAGAAAATTATAACTATTGGTTTTTTTTTTTTTTTTTTTTTTTTTTTTTAAGAAGGGTGTAGGCGGAGGATAGGATAAAGTATACAACAGAGTTTGGTCTTCCACCTTGGCATTAGTATATGAAGATGGTATCTGCTCTTCTGAAATGTCTGAAAGAACAGATACCATCTTGATATAGGTATGGCTTACAGGCCAGTGATCTTCTTCAGTGCAGATACACTCACATTTCCTAAACTCTTACGGGAGTCGGTAAATTGACTCCGCGAGTAATGAGTGTAGTGGGCAGTGGCACTACAAATGTAGTGTGTAGACTGTAAGTTGGAGTAGTGTGTCTCACGGGGAGCGTGCAAAGATAAGTCCGTGCAGTCGCACTATCCTCTGTGTCCTCAGTCGGACAATAAGAATGTCATTTGTGCCCGCCTGGCTAGCAGCGCAGGCCAACGCGCTGCTTCCCGAGCAGGTAGGCGTGTCGGTCCCCTGTACGAATCCGCCTGACGGATTAGCGTCGAGGTCCAGTGTGTCAGCCAGCCTGTGTATGGTGAGAAGAGACTGAGATACAGCACATGATGGACTGATCAGAGACATCGACAGTAATTACAGGGTGTTTCACCCTCGCTGAACGAGAAGACGACCAGGACATCCCGCCGTCTGGCTACTGTGGACACCCCCGAAAGAAGTTAAAAAATAAACAAAAAAGATAAAAAGGAATTACAAATAAGATCATTAAAAAAAGGAAAAACAAATAAAATATAATAAAAGTATTGTACAGGGCGATGGGCTCTAACCGTTGCTGTTCAATTGTGCGCTTGAGAAAGTAGTCAGAGAATGGAACACAAATATTAAGAGTGGTATAAGACTGGGTTGCAAAAAGAAGAACCTTAAAGTAAATTGCATTGCTTTTGCAGATGATATGGCCCTGTTTGCTGAAACAATGGAAAAAGCACGGGAGAAAATCCTTGAACTAAAGAAACAAGCAGCTAAAATTGGTCTTCACATATCCTCTGAAAAAACTAAGATATTGACAAACATCAAGCACTCATGTAAATACCTCAAAGTTCAAGAACAGAAGATTGAAATAGTAAAAGAATTCAAATATCTCGGAGAATGGATTAGCTGGAATGCTGGGGAAAGCAAAGCAATGGAATCCAGAAAAAATAAACTTGAATTGGCCTTCCAACTAACAAAAAATACATACAACAAAAAATCCCTTTCATGGAGGTCCAAAATTACACATTACAAGACAGTGATTAAGCCAGAAGCACTGTATGCAGCAGAAACACTTAACATGAATTTCAAAGGCCATATGGAGAAACTGGAGGAAAGGAAAGAAAAATGTTAAGAAAAATCATTGGGCCAAAATTTCAAAACAATAAGATTATATACATCAAAAATGAAACTCTCTACAAGAAAATTGAAAAACTTTCAGATTCTATGCGAAAAAGGAGAATAAATTTTTATGGTCATCTTCTCAGAATGAATTCCAACAGATTAACTAAACAAATCTTTGACTTCTTCCGTAACCGAAAAACGAAGCCCAACTGGTTTAAAGAAACTGAGAAAGACCTAGTGGAATTAAAGATTTCAGAAAATTCACTTATTGATCGAACTGCTAAATTAATTACTAAAGGTGAAAACATAAGGTTCCAAGACAAATCCACACAAAAGTCCAAATCCTTCATCTCGGAAGAAGAGAGGAGAAGAAGATCAGAAAGAATAAAGAAATACTGGGCCCTAAGAAAAGAACAACGCACAAAGAAATGATTGATCCAGCGTACCCCAAAGAGGGTGAAACGAAAGAAGAAGAAAAGTATTGTACCCCTTCTTCCTTTACACTTTTCTTTTTTTAATAAAAGGTTCAGAGGCGTATTTAAGTTTTGTTCATGATCGGAGCCTGAAGTGGTGGCAAAAAAAAAAAAAAAAAAAAAAAAAAAAAATTCAGTGTCTGCCTTGTAAGCAGGGGATCCCGGGTTCGAGTCCCAGTCGGGGTACACATATTCAACTGTCCCCGTTGATATTTATCAACGGCTGTAAGCAGGTAATGATCTGGATTTCATTGTAATTTCATTAGCATTAGTAGGTGAAAGCTCGGAATGTTTCAGCGAGCCATTGAAGTCCAGTCGGATGCTAGCAGCAACCGGACTAGGCAATTCCTTTTCCATGCATAGGTTGCCGTTAACACAACAAAATAGTCTGCGTTTGGAGTGGCACCATTGCTGGGAAGCAAGAACTGGTGATGAATGGCGTTGCATTGTACTCAGGGATGAATTAGAAGTTCTGCACTATCACAGATAATCATCGTCGGCGAGAATGGCGGTGACCTAGAGAGAGGTCCCATTGTTCCAGTGTTTTGTAGAGGTACACCAGTGTTACTCCTGGGGCGAAGCTGTGAGCTGCCATCGGATGTCACATCAGGTCACGGCTGGTAATGATTGACGGATCTCTGACGATACAGATAGCTTCTGTGGCCATGTGTTAGTTCTCTTACGACAGTATCATTGAGTCATTATGAAAAAGGAGAACGCTCGCCCACACATGGCAAGTGTCTCACATGCAAGTGTCTCTTCAAACAGTTTCCATGATGCTGAGGTACGGCCGTGGCATGTGATAGAGCATGTGTGGGACCAGTTTGGACGTCAGCTCCTCCCCAGTGCCAGTATCAGGGACATCGAGGACCAGTTATAGCTCTTGAGGGCCAGCTTGCGTCAGGAGAGGACACAAACGGTTCATGACACCCTTTGAAACTGAATCTGTGCCTGCATAGAAGCAAGAGGGTGTGATGGGTGGTGGGGTGGGGTGGTCGTTGGGGGGCGTCAATGTCTTACTGATAAGTGGGCTCATACTGGGAAGTTGTTTGTAGATTTGACTCCTTTATTTAGCCACTGAAGTAACATCACACCCTGTCTGAAACAGTGCAGTTTCATTTCGTTTCCACCTCTCGTTCTTGGTACTTCGTATTTTGTCACGCAGTTAATGATTTCCCCGTGGCAGAGTGTACTCTGCTGTTTTCTGGAGCATATAGGTGGCCTGTACACAAATATAGGTCTCTGTCTCTAGCCACCCAGTGTTTAGCAAGCAGACTGTGACAAGTGGTCGTTCGGAAGACATGTTTCAGAACTTCCTGTGAGCAGAAGAAACCACTCTCAAGTGACAAACTCATAGGATAGTGATATGCATATATACAGATGGCAGCAGTGGCGAGTTCGTAAGGTATAAAAGGACAGAGCATTGGCGGGGCTGTCACTTGTACTCAGGTGGTACATGTGAAAAGGTCTCTGATGTGATTATGCTGCCCGACAGGGATTAACAGATTTTGCTGGTTGGAGCTAGACGAATGGAACATTCCATTTACGAAATCGTTAGTGAAATCAGTACTCAGAGATCCCAAGAGATTCTTAGAATATTACATTTCAGGCATAACTCTTATCACAGACAAGACCGTGGCTGACGGTCTTCACTTAACGACCGAGAGCAATGCCGTTTGCGTATAGTTGTCAGTGCTAACAGACAAGCAACACCACGTGAAATAACCGCACAAATCAATGTGAGACGTATGATCAAAGTGTCCATTAGGACAGTGCGGTGAAATTTGACGTTAATGGGTTATGGTATCAGACGACCCAGGTCAAGGCCATTGCTAACAGCACGATATCGCCTGCGGCTAGTCTCCTGGGCTCGTGACCATATCGGGTGGACCCAAGACGACAGGAAAACCACGACCTGGTCAGATGAGTCTCGACTTCAGTTGTTAAGACCTAGTGATAGGATCTGAGTATGACGCAGATCCCACGAAGTCATGGATCCAAGTTGTCAGCAAGGCACTGTGCAAGCCAGTGACGGCTCCGTAGTGATGTGGGCTGTGTTTACATGGAATGGACTGGGCGCTGAAGTCCAGCTGAATCGATAATTAACTGGAAATGGCTACGTTCGGCTACTTGGAACAAGTTGCAGCCATTCGTGTACTTCATGTTCCCAAACAGCGACGGATGTTTTATTGATGACAATGCCCTGTGTCATCAGGCCACAGTTGTTCACGATTCGGTTGAAGTACATTCTGGACAATTCAAGTGCCCGACATGAACCCCATCAAACATTTATGGGACATAATATAGAGGTCAGTTCATGGACAGTATCCTACATTAATAAAATTTTCTCGGGCTTCCAGCCGCGTCAGGTGGTTAAAATCCCACGAGCTTTCGACCGAGCTCTCCTCAGTCATTGTCAAGTGGTAAGACTGCATTGGCAACACTTTCACTTTTATGGACGGCTGTGAAAGCAGCAGGCCTCAATATTTCTGCAGGGGACTTCCAACGACATGTTGAGTCCATGCCACTGCACCGCGAAAAAGAATAGCCGACACTATATTAGGAGGTATCCCATGACTTCAGTGTCTGTGTCGGATGTCTGTGTCGGACCAGGACTTGAGAACGGAATGTTGCCTTTCGAGGGCAATGCTGTAGCCAACGTAGCTATGTAGGCAGAACTTATGCTTCGTTGACAGGTACTGGCAATATCATAAAAACAGCACGAGAGGCACTTATAACAGTAAGACATAATTGACATGTGACGTTTACAACATGCCATGCAAAGAATAGAGGAAATAGTGAAATCACAATCTATGAAGAGTAGGAGGAGGAGATTAGTGTCTAACGTCCCGTCGACAAAAGCTCATTAGAGACGGAGCACAAGCTCGGATTAGGGAAGGATGGGGAATGAAATCCGCCGTGCGCTTTCAAAGAAGTCAGGATGGCCGGACGCGAGTTTGTACCGTCGTCCTCCCGAATGCGAGTTCAGAGTGCTAACCCTTGCCCCACCTCGCTCGGTCAATCTGTGATGCAATTATTTTTTTACAACTTTTTTTGTTTTTGAACCTTTATTTCAACAGTCCTCCCTGCCCTGGAGTGTAGAACGCATTTTTGTTGGCTCCTCTCTCAAGGACCGGAACGCTCTGCCGGCATCTACACTACCGGCAGCTTCGCTGAAGCGCGCAGACATTCCGGTCGGCAGTGAGTGTGCTGTAGATAAGGCGGCGTGTCCCAGCACGCTATACCAGCTAGACGAAGACCGTGACATCTAGCAGAGCTGGAGTGGCCGAAGTGCAATTTCTCCTAGGGGGGGGGGGGGGGAGGGGGGGGGGGAACGAGTCTTTCATTTAGACTACGTCAGGAAGAGCTGAGTCAGAGAAAAGTTCAAATGGCTCTGAGCACTACGGGACTAAACAGCTATGGTCATCAGTCCCCTAGAACTTAGAACTACTTAAACCTAAGTAACCTAAGGACATCACACAACACCCAGTCATCACGAGGCAGAGAAAATCCCTGACCCCGCCGGGAATCGAACCCGGGAACCCGGGCGTGGGTCAGAGACAAGTGTTTAGTCTTCTGCAGACAATTACTGACTGTCGGAATAGATGAATAAATCACGTACAATGGACGGTTGGCAACAGGCCCCTCGAAGTAATTTTAAATTATCACCCTGTAGCAAAAGCAACATTAGGCTAACAACTTAGATAAAACTTCCTGGCAGATTAAAACTGTGTGCCCGACCGAAACTCGGGACTTTAGCCTTTCGCGGGCAAGCGCTCTACCATCTGAGCTACCTAAGCACGACTCACGCCCGCGAAAGGCAAAGGTCCCGAGTTCGAGTCTCGGTCGGGCACACAGTTTTAATCTGCCAGGAAGTTTCATATCAGCGCACACTCCGCTGCAGAGTGAAAATCTCATCCTGGAAACATCCCCCATGCTGTGGCTAAGCCATGTCTCCGCAATATCCTTTCTTTCAGGAGTGCTAGTTCTGCAAGGTTCGCAGGAGAGCTTCTGTAAAGTTTGGAAGGTAGGAGACGAGGTACTGGCAGAAGTAAAGCTGTGAGTACCGGGCGTGAGTCGTGCTTCGGTAGCTCAGTTGGTCGGCACGGTAGCTCAGCGTGTTCGGTCAGAGGGCTAGCCGCCCTCTGTAATAAAAAAACTGAGTTGATGGATCAACAACGAACTGAAACGGGTGTCTTTAGACGTCCGCCCAGAGCAGATAAAACGAACAAAATGAGATTAAAAAAAATGGTAGAGCAATTGCCCGCGAAAGGCAAAGGTCCCGAGTTCGAGTCTCGGTCGGGTACACAGTTTTAATCTGCCAGGAAGTTTCATATCAGCACACACTCCGCTGCAGAGTGAAAATCTCATTCAGCTTAGATAAACGTTGAATGAATAATGCAGTCGAGATCTCTTGGTGACCTTTCATTACATTATTTCAAACACATCATTAACTAAAACACAAGATAGTGCTCGAAAAGTCGACTTTGACGAATCTTGGTGGGTACTTAGAGGGCTCAAAATAATGCAATTTGTTTCTTAGAGTTTGCCCAGTTTCACTTTTAACGGGCAAAACACACACTGAAAGGTAATGCGTCATATTAGGTTTAGAGGGAATATCTTAGAAAGCATGGTATATAAAAAATGTGCTTCAAATGAAACTTGAACTGTAACTAACGTTTTGAAAATGTATAATCAATTTCTATAACTATTTGAACTTTTGCGAAATATGCACCCATCTTTAATTCTGAAAAATGAAAACTTTTGTAACAACATAAATTAAAGAAGTTTTCATGCTACATCCATCCATGTGTAATAAAGCTGGTTTCTGAAATAACATTTTTCTAAAATAAGGTGTACACAAATACTTGAACCATAGAACATCTGGTGATCAGAAAAGATTCGACGAGACGGGTACAGCAAATTGGTCGTATACGGCTTCGATGCTGAAAGAACTTTGTGAAAAGATTTTCCGATATAGTTCTGCTAAATGATTGTAATGTCAGTCTTCACTCGAGATAGAATATAATCAAACTGCAGTGACTACAACATAATCAATTACCTTCGTTAAGGCTTATCAATGTACTGAAATAAGCCTGATACAAATAAGGAAATTTTGTGGATCACCCGCCACAATTTGAAATCCTAATGAATTTTGTTTTATATTGTGTTGTCCTTCGTGTATATTATGTGAAGAAATTTCGTTCCTTTTATGGGCACGGTGCAAAGAAGACGTTATCTTTTAAGCATTTCTTTACAGGTTACCATTACTGTAATTATTTTATATCATAATATTATTTACAATTAACGAAATACATGTATGTGACAATATAAACTAAAAAAAATTGAATATGAAACGTAAAATAACAATTTAAAATACAAAGCAAAAGTAAGTAAAATGAATAATTAGAATAATAATGAACTTTTGTTTTGATTAGGTTTGTTGAATATAAGCTGATATCACACTGTGCACATCAAATTGTACAAAAGTCCGCCCCCGGTAGCTGATTGGACAGCGCGACAGGGTGTCAATCCTATGGGCTCGCCTTCCATTCCCGGCAGGGTCGGTGATTTTCTCCACTCAGGGACTGGGTGTTGTGTTGTCATCATCTTCATCGTCATTTCATGCCCATCGCCGAAGTGGCGTCAAATCGAAACACTTGCACCTGGCGAACGGTCTACCCGACGGGCGGCCCTAGTCACACGACATTTACCTTGTACAAAAAATTCTTTTTCAAAAACCAGTTTTATTACACATACGTGGATGTAGCGTGAAAGCCTCTGTAATTTATGTTGCGACAAAAGTTTCCATTTTTCAAAATTAAACGTGGTGAATTATTTTGCAAAATTTCAAATTAGTACCAAAGTTGATACCAGTTTTCAAAACATTAATTACATTTCAACTTTTATATGCAACATATGTTTATATATCATGGTTTCTAGGTTATTCCCTCTAAACCTAATGTGCCAAATTACCGTTCAGTGTAACTGGGCAAAAATGAAAAAAATACTTATTGCTTTATTTTTACCTCTCTACATATCCGCCAAGTTTCAGCAAGATCCATTATGTACACCTGGGAATGTTCCCTTGTTAGTGACTAACGCCTGAGAGGAGACTAATGACCTCCATTTCCGAACAATCCTCGTAGTAGGGAGCCGTAAATAGCTCATATTTTTTTTAATTCTTTACTACTGGAGTCAGATACGCCGTTACATCAGCACATAGCTACCGTACTTTTGGAATCAAGCCGCGGTAAACTCCCGTCCATCGACAGAAAGTGCGGCTTAAAAAAAGGGTCACACTTCTTCATTGCTTACTTGAGGATTCTAACACAATTAATGGTTTAGATATGATGAACTTGCAGTGTCACTGTACCTTCATTTTTTTCACCCCGTCAATCCAGCCATTCCATTCCAATCGATTTAATTATTTTTTAAAAATATTTTAACCCCTTATAAATAATCTGGTCTCGGAAACTGACATACGGCCGGGAGAGCGGTGTGCTGACCACATGCCCCTCCATATCCGCATCCAGTGACACTTATGGGCTTAGGATGACACGGCGGCCGGTCAGTACCCTTTGGCTTTCATGGCCTGTTCGGGAGGAGTTTATTTTTTATAAATAACCTGATTCCAGATGTGCAGCGATTTGTTACTGATACATGGCTCTAGCAATGGCTGGAAGTCGACCAAAACACTCAGAATCGACGTAATCTGCCAGAAAGATTATTTAGAATGTTTTCCAAGTATGAAAAATGATCGTGTTTGTTGATTACATTGCGACGGAGGAATATCTTGTATGTCTCCTTGACAAACTCGTAGAGAAAAACAACCTCGAGAAGTGCATTAATTTTTAAAAAAATTAGGTGACCTTCCACAGGATAACGTACATGCCAACAAAGAAGCTTCGGCGATGGCAGAACTCAGGGATTTGAGGAACGAAATGTTTCAATGTTCATCGTTTTCACTAGATTGGTATTTGCTGACTTCCACGTAGACAACACCTAAATTTGTGGCTGGAATCCGTCTTGAGTGTAATAAGAGCTTATTGCAACATCATTTGGATATTTAAGTGTCCTTCAAAATAATACTTCCTTGGAAAAACATTAAACAATGTGCTCTCAGTCGACAAGAGGCTCTGTCTGTAAGTGAGCACACTGTTTCTCCATAAACACAGCCCACAGTAGCAAGTTGAGAAATTTTCTCGTTTTCATTGAATCTACGCAAGGATGAGGGAACCCTAGTTTACAGTCAGTAGCTTTCGTGTTCTTATTTCTTCCACAACTGTCTGAGTGTAATTATTTATTCTGGGCGCATCGCAGCTTTCTACATGCAGGTTAGCCGGCCGAAGTGGCCGTGCGGTTAAAGGCGCTGCAGTCTGGAACCGCAAGACCGCTACGGTCGCAGGTTCGAATCCTGCCTCGGGCATGGATGTTTGTGATGTCCTTAGGTTAGTTAGGTTTAACTAGTTCTAAGTTCTAGGGGACTAATGACCCCAGCAGTTGAGTCCCATAGTGCTCAGAGCCATTTTGAACATGCAGGTTACTGTCGCTCAACCGTGAGTAATTTTCTCCGTCACTGAAAACTGCAGTCTCCTACATCGGCACTGGACTGGTAAATTTTTCCTTTCTATTCACAAAAGTTTATAAGCGTCTTCCACGAGAGTTTTAATTAATTCTTCCGCTATCCAGTTTCTACGGTTAAAGAGCGGGTTTCTTTATGTGACTGTATTCATTACGTGTAAATCAGTTCCGCTGCTTTAGAACTCAGCTTTTTCTGGTGCTCTTTCGTTTCATTATTTATAACAAGACAAATTTCCGGGATACGTTTCTATTTTTCGAATGACTTTTCGACGAATTACCCTTTCGGTACAAATGGTTACTGTTCACAGCGACAAACGACGCGTGCACAAAATGGAACTGTAAATCAATTAGACACAGATTTTACCAGCTGCTTCGCAAAACTTGAAATATCCTTTCATCTTTTTCTGTGCTGATTTATTTGCTCCCCCTCTCTACGTTGCTTCAAAGAGACGAAAAGTCTGGTCCCGGTACTCTGTCGCTTCATCTTATTACATTCCAAATTAAACAAGGCTCTCCATAATTAGCTTAAACTGAAATAGTTATGCCGAACAGAAGACAGTACAGCACCTTATTGCACTGACTGACCTGATTTCTTAAGAAATTAATTCGGGTAAATAATGTGTAAAGGCTGTCCATGAAAGTAGAACTTATAAAATGTCTACATTTCGTTAATTTAAATGTACACCTAATGATGGAATAAAATCGTTCAAACTTCATAGCAAGAAGATCAATAAAACTGATTGATTACAATTATTTGTGTATTTCGATCGAAATATGCAGGGTGAATCACCTAAAACTAGCACCGCAAATGTTGTGTAAATGGAAAGTACTGTTGATGTGCGGTTTTCACAGAATGGCTTGGTAGTCAGGACTCGTAGTGTTAGCCAGTCAAGTAACTGCAATAATACTTAGTGTATTTTTAGTGCAAACATACACGTTTTTTACATGAGACAATGCCTATTGACAGTAAGAAATTAAATGTAGGGTAAGTTAGAATGTCAGTGGAGTTTGTTGCAGGATTCTGGTGCATGTCGTTTACTAGGTACCGAATTTTGAAAGGTTTACGCACCGACACTTTTTTGTGCCATTGAAACTTCCTAGTTGCCTGGTACGATGTTGTTCTGTTTGCTTACCGTGCTCTTATGTGTTCGTTGTGTGCATTGGTTCTTGCTCGTTAGTTAGTATGTGACAGGCCCAAGCAGTAGATCGTGAGTGGACAATGGGATTTATCAATGCAGAAAAAGCCGACATGCTCATGATGTATGGAGAATAGGAAGAATGAAGTTCGTTACTGTACACTGTATGCGGCAAGATATCCCAATAGACGTCAACCATCCAGGCAGTTACTTATCAACCTCTTCAGCCAGTTACATGAAAGTGGGAGTGTAACATCCGGACCATGTAACGGAAGGAAACAAGTGACGACAGAAGAGAGGAAATTAATCTTCTTGCTGCTGCTGCAATTGACCTGCACGTTAGCTCCCAAGAAATTCCACGAAGAAGTTCCGTGAGCCAGGCAAGCGTCCTTCGCACTCTCTGTAGACATAGGTCCTTTCCCTATCACAACTCTCTGCACGGAATCGATTATGAGAATCGTGTTAACTACTGTAAATGGGCAGTAAGACAGGGTACTCCAGATTTATCATGTGCCTTGTTTAGTGACAAAGCCACATTTACCAATCATGGCCATGTTACCACCGAAACATGCACTACTGTTGGTCTGTTGACAATCCCCGTTGGCTTCGTCAGGTGGAACGTCAGCGTTCACGACTATTAATGTGTGGTGTGAGATAGTGAACCATCAGCTCATGGCCCGTTTTTCATGGATGGAACACCGAACGTGCACAAGTATCACAGCCTCACAACAGACCATCTTTCACGGAAGCTAGAAGACGTTCCTCTGATGACTAGGAGGAACATGTGGTACCAACATGATGGCTGCCGAACTCATAGCGCACGAAGTAATGCATGTCTTCACAAATTGTTTCCAAATCTTTGACTGGACACAGAGGACGTGTACATTGGTCGGCCCGTTCCCCGAATTTGACTCCAGTAGACGTCTTTCTGTGGGGAAAGCTGAAAGACGCTGCCTACAAGGACATACCAGCTACAACCGGTGATGTGCAACGACGTATTACTGCCAGCCTACTTGGACATCTCCGCCGAAATGCAGGCAGGATGCAGTAGTCGTTCCATAACAGACTGAAAGCAGCTACTGCCGCTGCCGGTGGTCCTTCTGAACAAAACCTGTGATGGTCAACTGTCTCGTTACTCGTCAGATTTCACATAACTAACGTATGCACTTGTGTTGGTCTTCAGTATGTGCTACCGAAGGTATTGTACAAGTGTCGGTGTGGAAACTTTTAAAGATGCCATATCTCGTAAATGACTCGCACTAGAATCCTGCAACAACTACCACTGATATTCTAATTTACCATACTTCTAGTTTGTTAATGACAACAGGCATTGTTCCATTTAAAAAAGTGTATGGTTGCACAAAAAAAATGGTTCAAATGGCTCTGAGCACTAAGGGACTAAACATCTGAGGTCATCAGTCCACTAGAACTTAGAACTACTTAAACCTAACTAACCTAAGGACATCACACACATCCATGCCCGAGGCAGGATTCGAATCTGCGATCGTAGCGGTCTCGCGGTACCAAACTGACGCGCGTAGAACCGCTTGGCCACGGTTGCACAAAAAACGCACTTTCTAAGTATTATTAAAATCTTTTGATTTATTATGTCTCTATGCTCGTCGTCAAATATGTGGAGTCTAAGAACGCTACGTACTCGGTTCGTTAGGCAAACAATTCAAACAAATTGGATTAATGAGTTTTCAAAAAATGGTTCAAATGGCTCTGAGCACTATGGGATTTAACATCTATGGTCATCAGTCCCCTAGGAGGATCTGCAGCGAATTGACGCATAGTGCAGGGAATGGCAACTGAATCTCAATGTAGACAAGTGTAATGTGCTGCGAATACACAGAAAGATAGATCCTTTATCATTTAGCTACAAAATAGCAGGTCAGCAACTGGAAGCAGTTAATACCATAAATTATCTGGGAGTACGCATTAGGAGTGATTTAAAATGGAATGATCATATAATGTTGATTGTCGGTAAAGCGGATGCCAGACTGAGATTCATTGGAAGAATCCTAAGGAAATACAATCCGAAAACAAAGGAAGTAGGTTACAGTACGCTTGTTCGCCCACTGCTTGAATACTGCTCAGCAGTGTGGGATCCGTACCAGATAGGGTTGATACAAGACATAGAGAAGATCCAACGGAGAGCAGCGCGCTTCGTTACAGGATCATTTAGTAATCGCGAAAGCGTTACGGAGATGATAGATAAACTCCAGTGGAAGACTCTGCAGGAGAGACGCTCAGTAGCTCGGTACGGGCTTTTGTCAAAGTTTCGAGAACATACCTTCACCGAAGAGTCAAGCAGTATATTGCTCCCTCCTACGTATATCTCGCGAAGAGACCATGAGGATAAAATCAGAGAGATTAGAGCCCACACAGAGGCATACCGACAATCCTTCTTTCCACGAACAATACGAGACTGGAATAGAAGGGAGAACCGATAGAGATACTGAAGGTACCCTCCGCCACACACCGTCAGGTGGCTTGCGGAGTATGGATGTAGATGTAGATGTAGATGAACTTAGAACTACTTAAACCTAACTAACCTAAGGACATCACACAACACCTAGTCATCACGAGGCACAGAAAATCCCTGACCCCGCCGGGAATCGAACCCGGGAACCCGGGCGCGGGAAGCGAGAACGCTACCACACGACCGCGAGCTGCGGACAATGAGTTTTATTACAACAACAATAGTTAACTTTGACAATTACACAGAAGTGTCGCAAGCGAAGGGCGACATACGAAATCTTCTGTAATATAAACAATTCCAAGTCTGTGCTACACAGATGTTACAAGCGAAGTAACGAGCGTTGACCTTTCTGTCTAGGTCTTCAGTCTTGGAGCTGCTGTTCAACTGAGGCGCGACCTGATGGGCGCGGCGCTTATGTCCTCTCCGCAGAGTGGCCGCTGCTGTCGCGTTGTCGACCTGGAGAGTCTAACAATACCGCCACTTGCAAAGTAGGTTAGCAATCAGATTAATAATGTTGCTCACGCAGCATATGTTCGCTTTATCGGGCAACAACAAAGTTATTGATTCGATGGTATCGTCAGAATGGAAATAATGAAGTCACTGTAAAAAAGTCATTAATTTTGGCACTTATCTTGAATGGATTCCCACGTAGATTTCGTCGAAGTTGTTATGGCTCATCTTGTTGATTCTAGGGTGATTCCACTTTGACTGCTAGAAGGTCCAGATCTGTATTTTAGCAATATTTGAAGGCCTAACAAATGCGTTTTTCAGGAAATTCTTAATGATCAAACAGTCCCCGATCAGAACAATGGTATGGCAGAAATAATTTTTGACTTGGTGTTCTCGATCCACACTTTCATTAAACTTCTTGTAAATTCACATACACTTCTTCTTAATTGTCACATCATCAAGAAAACAATTTTCAAAAATGGCTCTGAGCACTATGGGACTTAACGTCTGAGGTAATCAGTCCCCTAGAACATAGAACTACTTAAACCTAACTAACCTAAGGACGTCACACACATCCATGCCCGAGGCAGGATTCGAACCTGCGACCGTAGCGGTTGCTCGGCTCTAGACTGTAGCGCCAAGAACCCCCGGCCACTCCGGCCGGCCGAGAACTGGGGTTGGAGTGCCGTAATGGTCACGTAAATAAAGAACCATTACAAGAGGAACCGGTCAGCGTGTGACTGGCTGACGTCTTCTCACAGCCATCTCTATCGTTGTCGACTTGCGTGCCGGCGCTTGACTTCACGCCCTTACACGATTGCCTAAAAATACGAGCCCCCAACCACATATCCATTCTGTGAAAACCATACGTCAGTAGCACTTTCCCTTGCCGTAATATTTGCGGTGCAGCTTTTAGTTGATTCGCCCTGCATATAAAGGGCAGTGAAACAAAAATGGTTCCAATGGCTCTGAGCACTATGGGACTCAACTGCTGTGGTCATAAGTCCCCTAGACTCAGAACTACTTAAACCTGACTGACCTAAGGACAGCACACAACACCCAGCCATCACGAGGCAGAGAAAATCCCTGACCCCGCCGGGAATCGAACCCGGGAACCCGGGCGTGGGAAGCGAGAACGCTACCGCACGACCACGAGATGCGGGCAGTGAAACAAAAACGAGACAGACTATATAGGGTGGTCAGAAGCAGTCTGAAAAGCTTGTAACACTGTTGCAGGAGAGATTGTACTGAGAAAAAAAATGTTAAGGAAACATTTGATACGTTGCTCCGTTTCCGAGATATTTTGCATTGAAGTTAGCCAGTCAGGTCACTGCTCGCGCTTCGCCGGCCGTAGTGGCCTAGCGGTTCTAGGTGCTACAGTCTGGAACCGCGCGACCGTAGGGTCGCAGGTTCGAACCCTGCCTCGGGCATGGATTTGTGTGATGTCCTTAGGTTAGTTAGGTTTAAATAGTTCTAAGTTCTAGAGGACTGATGACCTCAGAAGTTAAGTCCCATAGTGCTCAGAGACATGTGAGCCACGGCTCGCGCAAATTAAAGCACTTGCACGCGCTAAAATGTAATGCACAGACTTCTGTGGTCCTCGAGATACCACTTATTGAAATGCTGATTAGCAGTTAAAAATGTGCCTTTCTCGCAAGGAACAAATTTAAGTTAGGTTTCTCTGTTTGAGGAAAACAAACGAAGAACATGGCTGGTGACAGTGTCTTTGGCAAGTGCTTGAATGTGCTAATTTCAGTGCGAAATATCTCGGAAACTGCGCAACGTATCGAACTTTTTTCGTAACAGTTATTTCTCAGCAAAGACTCTTACATGCTTTTCAGGCAGTTTCTGGCCACGCTGTACCATTATAACGAGCATGGTGCGGACGTTGGTAACGCAAGTCCGTGTGTGTACAGGAGTATCCTCCACTGGGAATCAGGAAGTGAAACGAGTCTACTGGGGTACGCTTATATGTGGCACCTGAATATTGTAATGGTACTAATGTAAACTAAAATGAAACTACTATATTGTAAGCGATATATGTCTGTGATGGGCTCTATAAAGCGGACCGCTGACTTTGGACGAGCGCAGAGGCAAAGATACTGCTTCTGGTCTGAGACTGTAGTGTTGGAGCAAGACAGCGCTTGGTGCACAGCAGTGAGTACGTATCAGTCTGTGAGCAAAAGAGGATGCAGTAGGCAGTTTTTGTGGTTCAAATGGTTCAAATGGCTCTGAGCACTATGGGACGTAACATCTGTGGTCATCAGTCCCCTAGAACTTGGATCTACTTAAACCTAACTAACCTAAGGACATCACACACACCCATGCCCGAGGCAGGATTCGAACCTGCGACAGTAGCGGTCACGCGGTTCCAGACTGAAGCGTCTAGAACCGCACGGCCACACCGGCCGGCGCAGTTTTTGTGGTCTCTGTAAGGCCACCAATATTTTGTGTTACACTGCACATAAAATAGGTAGTTAAATTGATGAGTGATTTTATAATGGAATGTAAAGTACAATGGTGAAATGTAAATTTAATTGTGACAAGAAAGAATTACTGAATTGATATTACAAAGAAGTTTCACGAGTACATGTATTATTGAAAATATAAATGTGGAAGCAGAAGTCTTCTCTCAGATTGTTGATTTTCTGTTACTTTCCTTTTGACAGCGCGTTAGTGTAAATGAGTTGACTGATAATTGGTAACAGTGAGTTCTGTGTTGAGTAACCCCAGAATGTACGTAAACAGATTTGATGTGTAGGCTTCTTAGATATCTCCCTTTTGTAACGTTTCTAAGATTTGATAACAGAGGTACACGTAATTTGAAGATTTGTCTTTATGCTTTTTAGTAATGTTAGGTAATACATACTGTAGAAACCTTAATGTTTGTGACTTTATCAGAAAATAAAGGTCTTCATTTAGTAAAAAAGGATGTAATTTTTCTGAGTAATGAAATTTCAATTGTGAGATGTTTTTGAAAAGCTAAACTTAACCCCGAATACAACTTCACTATTGAATACGGCAGTGTTACAGTTCACCCAAATCACTACCGCCTACCTGTCCAGGTCAACTGAATTTTTCTTAAATGTTTTCATTTATCAGCCAAAAGAATTTCATGTATATTTCAAAGTATTACGGCCAGCTTTGCACACCTCTGAGTCGGTAGCTAGTATATTCTATTCTTCTTCATGAGAGAGCAGAATAAATGCGACCCATCGTTATTGCTTTAAAGTTATGACAGTTTTATTTATCTCTTATGTGCACAGGGACCAAAGTTATCAGTTTTTAGTAGGGCCACGTGATTCAGTACTTAAGGGGCTGAATGTATTTTATAGTGACTGTATTTCTTAATTAGTTTTGGGAGTTGCATTGCCCAATCGGTTCGTATAAAGTTTTGCTAACAATAACACAGAATAAACACACCACTTGCAGTTACAATACGCTACAGATAACTCCAGTTTTGTATGCATTCCCAGTTCAGGCACTCATTTATGTATTTCAACAACTTATAAAGAACTTTACAGAAGGAAGAACGTTAACGTTCACCGCTATGCCACTTGTCTATCATACGAGTACGACGTGAGGTCAACGAGTCGTATGTGGAGTCCGATTTCATTAAGACAGAAGAACAGCGAGGTATAATGCTGTTTTTGAGTGCGGAAGGAGGGTCAGAAAGTGAGACTCAGGCTCAGTGTTTTCAGTGTATGAGGAACGCTGTGTGTCATGTGCCTGAGTGTTTGCGTGGAGTAAACGGTTTCGAGAGTGTCGAGTGTCATTAAACAGCAGTCGCCCAGGACAGACTCATCGTCCCATTACCCTTCTGTCGTTGCTGCTATGGATGCTGCCGTTAGAAATGAGCAACGGCGGACAATGAAAGCCATTCGGCTCGGTTCGGCCAAAAATGAAACCTTTATCCTTACGGCAGATTTCATGTAGCTACTCACCATCCGTGTCTATGAACCTGATACATCTTACAGGTATAATTAGTGCGATACAAATATGTATGCGCACTGTACCCTACAGCAACTGACAAACTGAAAAGATCTGATCCAGTGCGACAGCAAAAGTATCGAAGTCTTCGTCGCAGCAACCGCGTGCCTTGAAGTACCATCACTGCGTAAGGCTGTTTTTCTGCTTTAAATACGTGGTGGTTATAATTAAACTTTCGCTACATAAGAGGACCCTCATGAAAAACGAGTGATTGTAGGACAATGAAACTTTGTGGAAATACTGTATTTGAAAGGACACATTGATAGAAATAACGTGTAAACCACTGCAAAAAACACGTTTTAATTTCCACATGAGAATGTAACAGTTGTTGATTCCGTAACACGTTTACGTTCCAAGTTACAAACTTTGCTCAATGTGACGGGCATCTGCATCAACGACAACCTGGAACCGCAGTACAGATACCATTTCACAACTGTTTGTAGCAGTTTCCCAACGGTGGACCATGGAATGTTCAGCCGTCGTGACACAGCTCGTGCGCTGCTGGAAGTTCGCACATCGGGTCCAGCATTCTCAGTCATGGAAACGGTAACTGCATCACTGGTTACGAACAAAGCTGCGCTCACCTTGTCCAGACCCATGTTTATTGCCTGCAACTCTGATGCACACTGATGTTTGTGCTTTAACACTACGTCGCTGTAGCAGCACCGGCGCCTAACGGCAAGTCACGGCACTAACATTACTAACAACGCAAATCCCGCAGCGCACAGTCTCAACAGCATCCCTACAAAGTCAAACAGCGAAAGTTTAATTACAGCCAACCTGTATAATTCCAACGAAACGTAATTTGTTCGAGAACGTAGTTCTTAAGTGAACGCCTGTGAGGATTTGCAAAAAAGATCAGGGGAATGAAAAATGAGAATCTCCAGAAACCCAGATTACATACATATATAAAGTGCGCAAAATGAATGCAAAATCTCATACACGTACAAGCACCCTTCAATGGACAATGCCGTTCTAAATGACAATACATTTACAAAAAACAACGTGAAATAATCCAATATTCGCCGGCCACAGTGGCCGAGCGGTTCTAGGCGCTTCAGTCTGTAACCGCGCGACCGCTACGGTCGCAGGTTCGAATCCTGCCTCGGGTAAGGATGTGTGTGATGTCCTTAGGTTAGCTAGGTTTAAGTAGTTCTAAGTTCTAGGGGACTTATGACCTCATATGTTAAGTCCCATAGTGCTAAGAGCCATTTGAACCCTACATACGCTTTAACGCCGATAATATTATTTAATGAGCGGGAAACCAGTGAGACAAGCAACTTGCAGGCCTGGGTAACTGAACAGATAGTGGATGTTCTAACGGTGAGGTGAACAAGAAGAAGGATCTAACATTGGCTCTGTAGACTTTACCAGCGTAATAATTTGTTGTATTCATATCGGGTCTCCAGTCAGAACATCTCGTCATCTGGACAAAATGTTTAGGCGGTCCACTTGGCCGGAATCTTTAGCTGAGTAGGCCGTCGCACTATCTCACCGGAACTAAAATCAAACACCCCGCGGCAGCTCCTTTATACACCGACTGTGGATCCACCGCGCGTGCGCGGAAATAACTGCCCTCTAGCGACAGGTGCAACAGTGCACCGGTGGTGAAAGCTCGAGGAAACGATAAATCAATATCAAACACTACTGACAGTTTTTGAAGTCCGAGACAAGGACCGTTGTTTCTTAATGTCAAACAGAACAGGGTTCCAACTCTTACTTCAAGGATACCCCTTAGCTCTGTTTATAATATTGTCAAATAGACGGATTTCAATGGCTTATTTCACTACACACACCGCGACGCAGGAGTTTCATCGTACAACATTTTATGTCCTTCGGTAAGACAATATTCCGCCACCGCAGATTATTCTGGCTGAAATAAAACGCTTGTGTCGATGATGCTCCACGCAACGATCGTGGATCGTACGAATTGTTTGCCCAATATAGGCTTTCCCGCAAAGGCAGAGAATCTTGTAGACTCCAGGCTTTCTCAAAACTAAATCATTCTTCACTGAGCCCAACAGGGCGCTGGTCTTAGCTAGAGGACGGAATACACTTTTAATACTAAAGTTTTTTTAAATTCCACCTATTTTATAAGATGTGCTCCCCGCAAAAGGTAGGAATGCCACCGATTTGCTTGCATCTTCCGTTGGTTCCCACGAAGGTCCAATCTGTAGAGCACGATGGATCTGATTGTCAGCATAACCATTCTGCTTGAACAAAGGTTTCAGATGGTCCAGTTCTTGTGTCAAACTATCTGCATCGGAGATGGGTAAGCTCCTTTTACTAATGTACGTAAGACCCCGTTGCGATGGTACGATGGATGACTACTTGATGCATAAAGATGTAGGTCGGTATGCGTGGGCTTACGATAAACACTATGTCCCGATGTCCCATCACCCCTCCTGTAAACCAAGACTCTAAAAAAGGAAGTTTTCCATCCTTTTCTACTTCCATCGTGAACTTAATATTGGGATGCAGGCAATTAATATGTAGGAAACGAGCTAGAGCATCCCTCTGATGTGGCCATACCATAAACGTATTGTCGACGTATCTCCAGAAGCAGTGTTGGTGTTAAGAAAGCCGTCTTCAGCACCATGTCCTCAAAATCTTCCACAAACAAATTCTCGACTATGGGAGGTAATGCACTCCCCATAGCCACCCCGTCAGTTTGTTCAAAGTATTTGTCATTAAATAAAAGTGTCAAGAGTAGAAACCCTGTTCTGTTTGACATTAAGAAACAACGGTCCTTGTCTCGGTCTTCAAGAACTTACAGTAGTTTTTGATATCGATTTATCGTTTCCGCGAGCTCTCACCACCGGTGCGCTGTTGTGCCTGTCGCTAGAGGGCAGTTATTTCAGTGCACGCGCGGTGGACCCACGGTCGATGTATACTCATGCTCATAAATTAAGGATTATGCTGATGCATGGTGAAACAGCGCTCTGGTGGGCGGTTTGCGGGTTTAAATCACCTCGGGGTATGACCATGCGGTGCATTTGACCTGCGGTCTTCACACGGTGGCGCTGGCAGCAGTCCACATACACAGAGGTGTGTTGGTGCATGTCAGAGTACGTAGCAGCGAGTAAGTGTGCAGACGTTTTCAGACGTGCTAATGGTGACTGTGTGTTAAAAATGGCTCAAAGTACACATATTAGTGGCATTATGAGGGGTAGAATACTAGGGCGACTGGAGGGTGGTCAAGCACAGCAGGTCGTAGCATGGGCCCTCCGTGTGCCGCAACGACTCCAGCAGACAGGAAACGTGTCCAGGCGCTACAGTACAGGACGTCCACAGTGTACAACACCACAAGAAGACCGATATCTCACCATCAGTGCCCGCAGACAGCCACGGAGTACTCCAGGTAGCCTTGCTAGGGACCTTAGCACAGCCACTGGAACAGTTGTCTCCATACACACAGTCTACAGACGACTGAACAGACATTGTCTATTCGCCCGGAGACCCGCAACGTGCATTCCACTCACCCCTGGTTACAGGAGAGCCTGTAAAGCCTGGTGTCAAGAACACAGTACATGGTTATTGGAAGAGTGGTCCCAGGTCATGTTCATGGACGAGTCCAGGTATAGTCTGAACAGTGATTCTCGCAGGCTTTCCATCTGGCATGAACCAGGAACCAGATAACAAACCCTTAATGTCCTTGAAAGCGACCTGTATGGAGGTCGTGGTTTGATGGTGTGGGGTGGGATCATGATTGATGCACGTACACCCCTGCATGTCTTTGACAGAGGAACTGTAACAGGGCAGGTGTATTGGGACGTCATTTTGCACAAGTATGTCCGCCTTTTGAGGGGTGCAGTGGGTCCCACGTTCCTCCTGATGGATGATAACGCACGGCCCCACTGAGCTACCATCATGGAGGAGTGCCTTGAAACAGAAGATATCAGGCGAATGGAATGGCCTGCCTGTTCTCCAGACCTAAACCCCATCGAGCATGTCTACATCTACATCTACATCTACATTTATACTCCGCAAGCCACCCAAGGGTGTGTGGCGGAGGGCACTTTACGTGCCACTGTCATTACCTCCCTTTCCTGTTCCAGTCGCGTATGGTTCGCGGGAAGAACGACTGTCTGAAAGCCTCTGTGCGCGCTCTAATCTCTCTAATTTTACATTCGTGATCTCCTCGGGAGGTATAAGTAGGGGGAAGCAATATATTCGATACCTCATCCAGAAATGCACCCTCTCGAAACCTGGCGAGCAAGCTACACCGCGATGCAGAGCGCCTCTCTTGCAGAGTCTGCCACTGGAGTTTGTTAAACATCTCCGTAACGCTATCACGGTTACCAAATAACCCTGTGACGAAACGCGCCGCTCTTCTTTGGATCTTCTCTATCTCTTCCGTCAACCCGATCTGGTACGGATCCCACACTGATGAGCAATACTCAAGTATAGGTCGAACGAGTGTTTTGTAAGCCACCTCCTTTGTTGATGGACTTCATTTTCTAAGGACTCTCCCAATGAATCTCAACCTGGTACCCGCCTTACCAACAATTAATTTTATATGATCATTCCACTTCAAATCGTTCCGCAGGCATACTCCCAGATATTTTACAGAAGTAACTGCTACCAGTGTTTGTTCCGCTATCATATAATCATACAATAAAGGATCCTTCTTTCTATGTATTCGCAATACATTACATTTGTCTATGTTAAGGGTCAGTTGCCACTCCCTGCACCAAGTGCCTATCCGCTGCAGATCTTCCTGCATTTCGCTACAATTTTCTAATGCTGCAACTTCTCTGTATACTACAGCATCATCCGCGAAAAGCCGCATGGAACTTCCGACACTATCTACTAGGTCATTTATATATATTGTGAAAAGCAATGGTCCCATAACACTCCCCTGTGGCAGGCCAGAGGTTACTTTAACCTCTGTAGACGTCTCTCCGTTGAAAACAACATGCTGTGTTCTGTTTGCTAAAAACTCTTCAATCCAGCCACACAGCTGGTCTGATATTCCGTAGGCTCTTACTTTGTTTATCAGGCGACAGTGCGGAACTGTATCGAACGCCTTCCAGAAGTCAAGAAAAATAGCATCTACCTGGGAGCCTGTATCTAATATTTTCTGGGTCTCATAAACAAATAGAGCGAGTTGGGTCTCACACGATCGCTGTTTCCGGAATCCATGTTGATTCCTACATAGTAGATTCTGAGTTTCCAAAAACGACATGATACTCGAGCAAAAAACATGTTCTAAAATTCTACAACAGATCGACGTCAGAGATATAGGTCTATAGTTTTGCGCATCTGCTCGACGACCCTTCTTGAAGACTGGGACTACCTGTGCTCTTTTCCAATCATTTGGAACCTTCCGTTCCTCTAGAGACTTGCGGTACACGGCTGTTAGAAGGGGGGCAAGTTCTTTCGCGTACTCTGTGTAGAATCGAATTGGTATCCCGTCAGGTCCAGTGGACTTTCCTCTGTTGAGTGATTTCAGTTGCTTTTCTATTCCTTGGACACTTATTTCGATGTCAGCCATTTTTTCGATTGTGCGAGGATTTAGAGAAGGAACTGCAGTGCGGTCTTCCTCTGTGAAACAGCTTTGGAAAAAGGTGTTTAGTATTTCAGCTTTACGCTTGTCATCCTCTGTTTCAATGCCATCATCATCCCGGAGTGTCTGGACATGCTGTTTCGAGCCACTTACTGATTTAACGTAAGACCAGAACTTCCTAGGATTTTCAGTCAAGTCGGTACCTAGTATTTTACTTTCGAATTCACTAAACGCTTCACGCACAGCCCTCCTTACGCTAACTTTGACATCGTTTAGCTTCTGTTTGTCTGAGAGGTTTTGGCTGCGTTTAAATTTAGAGTGAAGCTCTCTTTGCTTTCGCAGTAATTTCCTAACTTTGTTGTTGTACCACGGTGGGTTTTTCCCGTCCCTCACAGTTTTACTCGGCACGTACCTGTTTAAAACGCATTTTACGATTGCCTTGAAATTTTTCCATAAACACTCAACATTGTCAGTGTCGGAACAGAAATTTTCGTTTTGATCTGTTAGGTAGCCTGAAATCTGCCTTCTATTACTCTTGCTAAACAGATAAACCTTCCTCCCTTTTTTTATATTCCTATTAACTTCCATATTCAGGGATGCTGCAACGGCCTTATGATCACTGATTCCCTGTTCTGCGCTTACAGAGTCGAAAAGTTCGGGTCTGTTTGTTATCAGTAGGTCCAAGATGTTATCTCCACGAGTCGGTTCTCTGTTTAATTGCTCGAGGTAATTTTCGGATAGTGCACTCAGTATAATGTCACTCGATGCTCTGTCCCTACCACCCGTCCTAAACATCTGATTGTCCCAGTCTATATCTGATAAATTGAAATCTCCACCTAAGACTATAACATGCTGAGAAAATTTATGTGAAATGTATTCCAAATTTTCTCTCAGCTGTTCTGCTACTAATGCTGCTGAGTCGGGGGGTCGGTAAAAGGAGCCAATTATTAACCTAGCGCGGTTGTTGAGTGTAACCTCCACCCATAATAATTCACAGGAACTATCCACTTCTACTTCACTACAGGATAAACTACTACTAACAGCTCTCGGTCGACGTATCGCTGCACGTCTTCAAAACCCTACGACACTTCAGGAGTTCCGGCAGGCACTGGTGCAAGAATGGGAGGCTATACCCTAGCAGCTGCTCGACCACCTGATCCAGAGTAAGCCAACCCGTTGTGCGTCCTGTGTACGTGTGCATGGTTATCATATCCCATATTGATGTCGGGTTACATGCGTGGTAAACAGTGGCGTTTTGTAGCACATGTGTTTCGGGACGGACTTCTCAACGTATCACCAATACTGTGGACTTACAGATCTTTGTCGTGTGTGTTCCCTATGTGCCTATGCTATTAGCACCAGTTTTGTGTAGTGCCACGTTGTGTGGCACCACATTCTGCAATTATCCTTAATTTATGAGCATGAGTGTATAAAGGAGCCGCCGCGGCGTGTTTGATTTCAGTTCCGGCGAGATGTTGTTGTTGTGGTCTTCAGTTCTGAGACTGGTTTGATGCAGCTCTCCATGCTACTCTATCCTGTGCAAGCTTCTTCATCTCCCAGTACCTCCTGCAACCTACATCCTTCTGAATCTGCTTAGTGTATTCATCTCTTGGTCTCCCCCTACGATTTTTACCCTCCACGCTGCCCTCCAATACTAAATTGGTGATCCCTTGATGCCTCAGAACATGTCCTACCAACCGATCCCTTCTTCTGGTCAAGTTGTGCCACTAACTTCTCTTCTCCCCAATCCTATTCAATACTTCCTCATTAGTTATGTGATCTACCCATCTAATCTTCAGCATTCTTTTGTAGCACCACATTTCGAAAGCTTCTATTCTCTTCTTGTCCAAACTATTTACTGTCCATGTTTCACTTCCATACATGGCTACACTCCATACAAATACTTTCAGAAATGACTTCCTGACGCTTAAATCTATACTCGATGTTAACAAATTTCTCTTCTTCAGAAACGCTTTCCTTGCCATTGCCAGTCTACATTTTATATCCTCTCTACTTCGACCATCATCAGTTATTTTGCTCCCCAAATAGCAAAACTCCTTTACTACTTTAAGTGTCTCATTTCCGAATCTAATACCCTCAACATCACCCGACTTAATTCGACTACATTCCATTATCCTCGTTTTGCTTTTGTTGATGTTCATCTTATATCCTCCCTTCAAGACACCATCCATTCCGTTCAACTGCTCTTCCAAGTCCTTTGCTGTCTCCGACAGAATTACAATGTCATCGGCGAACCTCAACGTTTTTATTTCTTCTCCATGTATTTTAATACCTACTCCGAATTTTTCTTTTGTTTCCTTTACTGCTTGCTCAATATACAGATTGAATAACATCGGGGAGAGGCTACAACCCTGTCTTACTCCCTTCCTAACCACTGCTTCCCTTTCATGTATCTCGACTCTTATAACTGCCATCTGGTTTCTGTACAAATTGTAAATAGCCTTTCGCTCCCTGTATTTTGCCCCTGCCACCTTCAGAATTTGAAAGAGAGTATTCCAGTCAACATTGTCAAAAGCTTTCTCTAAGTCTACAAATGCTAGAAACGTAGGTTTGCCTTTCCTTAATCTTTCTTCTAAGATACGTATTGCCTCACGTGTTCCAGTATTTCTACGGAATCCAAACTGATCTTCCCCGAGGTCAGCTTCTACCAGTTTTTCCGTTCGTCTGTAAAGAATTCGTGTTAGTATTTTGCAGCTGTGACTTATTAAACTGATAGTTCGGTAATTTTCACATCTGTCAACACCTGCTTTCTTTGGGATTGGAATTATTATATTCTTCTTGAAGTCTGAGGGTATTTCTCCTGTTTCATACATCTTGCTCACCAGATGGTAGAGTTTTGTCAGGACTGGCTCTCCCAAGGCCGTCAGTAGTTCCAATGGAATGTTGTCTACTCCCGGGGCCTTGTTTCGACTCAGGTCTTTCAGTGCTCTGTCAAACTCTTCACGCAGTATCGTATCTTCCATTTCATCTTCATCTACATCCTCTTCCATTTCCATAATATTGTCCTCAAGTGCATCGCCCTTGTATAGCCCCTCTATATACTCCTTCCACCTTTCTGCTTTCCCTTCTTTGCTTAGAACTGGGTTTCCATCTGAGCTCTTGATGTTCATACAAGTGGTTCTCTTATCTCCAAAGGTCTCTTTAATTTTCCTGTAGGCAGTATCCATCTTACCCCTCGTGAGATAAGCCTCTACATCCTTACATTTGTCCTCTAGCCATCCCTTCTTAGCCATTTTGCACTTCCTGTCGATCTCATTTTTGAGACGTTTGTATTCCTTTTTGCCTGCTTCATTTACTGCATTTTTATATTTTCTCTTTTCATCAATTAAATTCAATATTTCTTCTGTTACCCAAGGATTTCTACTAGCCCTCGTCTTTTTACCTACTTTATCCTCTGCTGCCTTCACTACTTCATCCCTCAAAGCTACCCATTCTTCTTCTTTCCCCCATTCCTGTCAATTGTTCCCTTATGCTCTCCCTGATACTCTGTACAACCTCTGGTTCTTTCAGTTTTTCCAGGTCCCATCTCCTTAAATTCCCACCTTTTTGCAGTTTCTTCAGTTTTAATCTACAGGTCATAACCAATAGATTGTGGTCAGAGTCCACATCTGCCCCTGGAAATGTCTTACAATTTAAAACCTGGTTCCTAAATCTCTGTCTTACCATTATATAATCTATCTGATACCTTTTAGTATCTCCAGGGTTCTTCCATGTATACAACCTTCTATCATGCGCGAGATAGTGCGACGAAAATGGTGCCCAGGTGGATCGCCCAAAATATTGTGTCCAGAGGACGACAAATTCCGGCTGCAGACTCGATATGAATACAACAAAGGACCTAACATAGTTGATCTCAAATACAAACGCAAAATATTTCGCATAACAGAGCCTAGAAAACCATGTAATACACACACTGGCAGCCGGCCGGTGTGGCCGTGCGGTTCTAGGCGTTGCAGTCTGGAACCGCGTAACCGCTACGGTCACAGGTTCGAATCCTGCCTCGGGCATGGATGTGTGTGATGTCCTTAGGTTAGTTAGGTTTAATTAGTTCTATGTTTCCAGGGTCCTAAGTTCTAGGCGACTGATGACTTCAGAAGTTAAGTCGCATAGTGCTCAGAGCCATTTGAACCATTTGAACACACTGGCGTCACAAAAGTCATGTTGTAGCGACATGCACATACCCAGGTGGCTATAGTATCGCATCACAAGGTATAGAAGGGCAGTGCATTGACGGAGCTGTCATTTGTTCTCAGGTGATTCATGTGAAAAGATTTCTGACGTGGTTATGGCCACACGACAGGAATTAAGAGCCATTCCACGCGGAATGGTAGTTGAAACTAAACTCATGAGACGTTCCATTTCGAAATTCGTTAGGGAATCCAATTTTCCGAGCTACAGTGTCAAGAGAGTGCCTAGAACACCAAATTTCTGGCATCACCTCTCACCAAGGACAACGCAATGACTGACGGCCTGCACTAAAAGACCGAGTGCAGTCGCGTTTGCGTAGAGTTGTCACTGCCAACAGACAAACAACCCTATGTGAAATAATCGCACAAATCACTGTAGGACTCACGACGAACGTATCCGTTAGGACAGTGTGGTGAAATTTGGCGTTAATGGGCTATCGCAGCAAACGACGTTGCCTGCAGCATCTCTTCTGGACTCGTGATCATATTGGTGGCCTTGTCAGATGAGTTCCGATTTCAGTTGGTAAGAGGTGATTATAGGGTTCTAGTATGACGCCGACTCCCGAAGTCATGGTCCAACTGGTCGTCAAGGCATTGTGCAAACTGGTGTGTGCTCCATAATGGTGGAATGGACTGGGTCCTCCGGATGATTGGCTGCTTGGAAACCCCCATTCATTGACCGCATGTTCCCAAACAACGATGCAGTTTTTGTGGAAGACAGCATCATGTTAGCGAGCCACAATTTTTGACGATTGGTCTGAAGAACATTCTGGACAATTCGAGCGAATTGATTGGCCAATCAGATCGCCCGACATGAATCCCATCGAAAATTTATGGGACATAATCGAGAGGTCAGTTCGTGCCCAAAATCCTGAACCGGCAGCACTTTCGCAATTATGGTCGGCTATAGAGACAACATGGCTCAGTATTTCTGCAGGGGACTTCTAACGACTTGTTGAGTCCATGGCACGTCTAGTTGGTGCACTAGGCCGGCCAAAAGGAGGCCCGACACCGTACAGGGGGGTACTCAACGACTTTTGTCGCCTGAGTGTAATTATGCAGCAGCAGTGTACGGAGCATCCATCTCGCTATAACCGTCGATGATGTAGGTTAACCGTGCCAGTTTATTTATCACAAGGCATGCCGTCTCGACTAAAAATGTCGGCACGTCCATGCAGCAGCAAACGGAAGAGCAGAGTGTGTCGCTTTGTTAACTGGCCACGCGGCTCTTGCTAACTCAGTATACCCACCGATCAACACTACTGGCTCGCCCACTTCAGAGTTTAAGAGACTTGCTTAAGACATGTCTGAAAATCCGAACCAAAGATAAGCAGATGGCTGTGTGACCACGGTTCTTGAGACATAGCAGTGCTTATGATTAGGCGTATGAATACATTTCATGGAAGGTGTCAACAGCAGGCGACTTTCGCTCTTATCATAACCAATGTTTACTATTGGTTTGGAATCCAGAGTTAATGTACGAAAATGGATCGTTCAAATGGTTCAAATGGCTCTGAGCACTATGCGACTTAACTAAATGGTTCAAATGGCTCTGAGCACTATCGGACTAGCGGTCGCTCGGTTCCAGACTGTAGCGCCTAGAGTTCCAACCCTCGTATTAATTTACGACGGTTAGTTCTTCCTCTGAAAGTACTTAATTTTAGGATTCACTACCGTCGGTATGATATTGTTCCTGAATATTTTGTGCACCCTGTAGATACAAAATAGTATTTGATGCTCCCTGTTTCCGACATTTTAAGTGTGTTGAAAATAATCAATTACACTATGTCGTTAAAAAATAAAGGCTGGCAAGGGGGAATGACAAGTGTAGAGAAATACACAAATTCAGGAAATATATTGTTTCGTTTGCGGCTGTCAAGAACTGGGCTTAACCGGAGCGTTGATGAAATTAATGTCGCTCCTTTCGGCACTTGAAACATCAAACGGGCAGCTGCAGTGACAGCGTCCCTACAGATATGTCCAAACAAGAGCCGTATTATCATTAAGTAACAGTACCACTAGAGTTATATCAACACAGTAATCTCGCAGCGCTCTGTAAAGTTTTCTGATAGTATCAAATAGTGTCAATTATATCTTCCAATCCAAGATTAAACTGTCAGGCTGTGAGAGACTTGGCCTTGAGGTAAGCAGACATTGAACTTTGAGCAACTATTACGCAGACACTTATTTTACACTTGGTAATAATTTGGCTGGTGGACATTAAGGTCTTCCATGTCAAAGCGATGACGAGCTTAAAAAAATTTGACATTCGCGATCATAACCTTGCTCAGAGTGGCACCTCACGTCTCAAGGAAGGTAGTACTTTGTTCAAAGTCGATAGACGCGCTCTTGCGGTGGGATAAACAGTTTATTTTCCAGGTGACAGCTTGCTGTTTTAGGGTCTACACCTTCCTCGTAAATAATAAACGAAAACTACAACGTGCCATTAATTATAAAGATGACTATTACTGCACGCAGTAATCTCTCTGGTTTTAATTCTGACACTTTCACGTTATGTGCTTGCTATCAGACAGACTTTGTTAACAGAATGATTGTGCAACACATCGACAACTACTCCGCTTCGAAATGGCCTGTAAGAACGAAATTGGCCAGTCATGCAAGATATAATAAACTGAACATACTTGAACATCCGAGTTCGGAAACTTCAAAATGTCTTTTAACAAATATATAATTGTGATGACCCGTTTGAAGGAAATGATCAGTCTACTTATAGTTTTTCATTTAGTGTCACCACAAGTCCAGGACAGGTGGAAGGACACGGTCGTAATCAGCGCCTATTCGTTGCGAAACTGAAAAACAAAGATCGATATAGTTCCTTTTTAGGTCAACACAGTCGACGAGTGACTGGATTTCAAATGCAATTCTGGGAAGTCTATAAAACAAACACCTATGTCCGACAAAATCCTTTCATTTACCTGAAATGCTTTACTAGTTTTATTAATTTTTCTTGTGTCTTTAAATTATCTTGCGTCATCTTTAACGGTTAAGCTTAAATCAAAATTTTTAACATGACCTAGTGAGGAAAACGAGATCTTCGTAATTGCGAATACATTTCAACCATAGTAACAAAATGGTTTAAACGTAGTAGGATTCGTCATGAATAGGAAGTTAGGGCACAGAGTAAGTTACTGTGAGCAGTTTAGTAATAGGATTAGTCCCATCAGAATTGACGGCAAACGAACGCGAACGACAGTAGTTCAGGTATACATGCCGACGTCATCTGCATTAGATACAGAGGAAGCACATGGGGATATTGGACATGTAATCCAGTATGTAAAGACAGATGAAAATTTAATAATCATGGGCGACTGGAACGCCGTATTATGGGAAAGAGTATAGGAGAGAATTAAAGGAAAAATGGCTTCTGTAGTAGAAATGAAATAGGAGAAAAACTGGTTTCTGCAATAAATGTCAGCTAGTAATAGCGAATACAGTGTTCAAAATTCACAAGAGGGGAGGTGTACTTGAAAGAGGCCTAGAGACGCTGACTGACACTGGCAGGTGGATTACACTCCGAAAACTGTTACTGGCTTATAAGGCTTACCCAAGAGCAGATGTAGACTAAGATCACAATTAAGTAATGATGAGGAGTAGACTAAAGGATAAGTCAATCACCTGGAAGAATCACTGTGGAAAGAAGTGGTATACGGAAGTACTGAGGAATGAGGAGATGTGTTTGAAGTTCTGTAAGGTTGTAGACACAGTGATCATCAGTGCGGCAATAGGCAGTTCATTTCAAGAGTAATGGACATCTCTAACAAGAACTGGACAGACAAATTGAGGAAAATTACTGAGACTATTCCTCGGGTAAGAGAAGAAATACTTCAGATGATCGGTGAAATAAGAAATACAAATGTTCAGAAAAGACAGGAATACAGTAACATAAGTCACTGAGGAATGAAATAAATAGGAAGAGCAGGTAAGCCGAGGCGAAATGGTTTCAGAAAAAACGAGAGTAAATCGTCAAAAAATATACCTCACCAACTGAAACCAGGATTCATCTGATCAGGCCACCGTCGTTTAAGGTCCGAACGTTATGGTCATGAGGCCAGGAGAGGCGCTACAGACAATGTCGTGCTGTTAGTGAAGGCACTAGCATCGGTCGTCTACTGCCACAGCGCATTAAAGTCACATTTCGCCACACTGTCCTAACAAATACGCTCCACGTTTATTTCTGCTGTTATTTCATGCAGTGTTGCTTGTCTATTGGCACTGACAACTCTACACAAACGTCGCTGTTCTCAGTCGTCAGCCACTGTGTTGTCCAGGTGAAAGGTAATTGTTGATATGTGGTGTTCTTGGAACACCCTTGACACTGTAGTTATCAGAATTTAGAATTCTACAACGATTACCAAAATGGAATGAACCATGCATCTACTACCAACTACCATTCCACATTCAAAGTCTGTTAATTCACAATGTACAGCCATAATCATGTCAGAAACCTTTTGATGAGAAGCACCTGAGTACAAAAGGAAGCTCCACTTTTTATTTTTTTATTTATTGTAATTTCATTCCCCTGCTCCATATCGCCGGGGAGGGCTGGCAGCAGCACAATCCACCACTCTTCAGCCAATTCGCTTTACAAATATACAGAAAAGGATTATATAAAAAGGGGGGATAAAAAGGGGGGACATAAAAAACACAGTAAATGGAGATGATGGGCGTTAAAATATACACTAACATGGGGACATGCACTGGGGGACAGTTAAAAAGTCGACATAAAGTTAAAAGAACACAGCTGGTAAATCAAAGTGCACTTAAAAAAACACTGTAGGCAAACACAAGTTAAAAGTCGGCCACAGGATAAAAATCACACACAGCAAGACACTTAAAAAAACCCTGCAAACGGAGCAACCATGAAGAATAAAAAACTGCTTGTAGGGACTTGCCGAGGGACTGGAGGAGGCTAGAGAGGAGGGAAAAAGAGGGGAGGAAAGTGCGGTGGGGGTGGGGGGAGGGGAGCTGCGGGGGAGGAGGAAGAGGGAAAAAAGGGGGCAGGAGGCGCACCAAGGCAGGAGACGGGCAGGGCGGGAGATGAAGAGGGCTCATTTCATTTAAAATCACCCAAAATAAAGAAATCTCGTTGCCATCATGTCACAGATATTTGTAAAAATTTGGTGTAAGATGGTACATAAATAGAAAGGGATAAAATATTTTTTTCAGACTTTTTAGATCAAAACTGTAGTCAGGGGGCTATTTTGAACTGCCTAGCATTTTCTCCATCAGGGGTCAGTACGAAAGGTAGGTTGAAAGTTTGTAGCTACTATAACTCCCTTATTTATAAATCAATTTTATTCAATTTGGTGTCATTAGAAAGAGAAAAGGACGAACTATATCACTAAACTATAAAAATTCTGCAACTGCGCATATAAATATGTGCAAATCTGTAATTAATGTCATTTTTCATTTTTTTTTTTTTACGAACTTCGTGAATTTTTTTCGTCAAAATCACAAGTTTCACCATTTTAAATTTTGTCTCAAAGAATTCCTATTGTCATACATTTCAACATAAAAAAGTCAGAAGGATGTTTGTTCTGTTTAATCATTTAAAACAGAAAGAACATAAATAATATTATACACGTTCATTTTGTGACCTAGTGGTCATAAATGATGATCATTTCTCTTAAAACACATTCATAAAATTCTAAAAAGCATTGATTGTGGCAAACAAGTTTTCAATGGACAATATTATGTCTCATTCAAAAGTATATAAACGACCAGTACTTGTGCTTGTACTAGGTGCAGGCAAAGTCACTAAAATGTTTTCATAAGGTATCCAGCAAAGATCAGTGTGAAGTAGCCATGAATAACTTGAGGAAGGGCCACTTGGACTCATGAACTTGAGTTTTGCGTCTCTGTGTTCTTCACTTATCTCTAGAATTTTTCCAAGCCACCACTGGTTATCGTAGATAGCTGCGAAAAATGTTTTTTCTTTAATTGTGTTAGAGGCAGTGGTTTGAATTCCATGAGGAACTTGAATTCAATATATGATGAAACACGCTTTATCAGCAACTTGTTTTCATTCGGTGGTTTGAAAAAATGATTCACTCTTGTCCCAGGAATGGTAGAACCAGTCTCATAACGTTTTTGTAACAAGTTTGTGAACTTTGTTATCTCCTCTGTTGTAACATAAAAGGTTTCTATTCATGGAACATGAGTTTTGGAAAATGCAACAGATCTTTTGGACTTAAAATGTGACTGTCTTATGGACGCCGTAAACTTTCTTTTGTTGCTAAACGTATAATAGTACCACCAACTCCATCACATGCATTTTCGCCATCGTAGTGGCAAAAAAATTCCATTATGCAGTTACTCCATGATCTTGTTTGTGATGGCACATATTTAAAAAGTTCTTAAAGTTTTTATATTGTGCAGAGCTGCCATCACTGAAGTGCATAACATGCTGGATGTGTGGTAATTGTTCCAATACATAAGTGAGAGCAGTTTTCTGGAAAACATAGAATGTGTTTGTATCATGCTGCAAACAGTCACTTATACAACACAATGACATTGACTTCATGCAATCATCTGTTTTAAAGTACAACACAAAAGGATGAAGGGTGACTTGAACGTTCTGCCAGTGAAATCCTTGTGCAACATCCTGAAGCAAATAGGTATAGTTCTCTGCAGAATCCACTATGATGACGCATGTAGTATCAGGGAGGGTTTCTTTGCTTGATTTGAAGTAGTGACTCTGAGAGTTTGATACATAATGATGTTGTGTTAAGTTTTGAAGTTTTTGCATGAGATACTCAACAAATTCATCGGTCGTCTTCATTAATGTCTCCAGTGTAGGTCGATCAGTTTTCATCCATTGTTTGAATACAACATTTTCACAATCTTGTAAGGACTCCAGCTCCATTAAAAAATTGCGCAGTTCATATTCGTCAGGACACCGACAACAGCGATGCAGCATGCACTCCTCGTTTTCCAGAATTCAAACAAGTTTCTGTAGAAGTTCAGTGTACGGTTCTTTCGCATGTGCAGCATGTTTTTACATTTTACGTTTTGGTGATACATGCATCCACATACGTTATGCATTCTATGACTGTTTACGGTAACACATTCTTTTGGCCTAAGTTCACAAAATTTAGTAAAACCAATTTTATCTTCATGTTATTTTTCTCTGAAAGCTAAGTATACATCTTTCAGATTATGTAAAATTAGTCTTTTTGTCTTGTACACTCTTTTGCCATTTTCTGAAGGGACAGACAGGCAGTCTTTTCTATTAGCAGAAATGCGACTTATATCATCTTCACAGTAAAAATTCTGGACACGTTTTTCCTCATCCTTACCTATTCTGTTTCCCACTTTATAACTCCCTTTTGACAAAATACCATCTTTTTTTAGCAATACTCTCGATTATTTTACCATGTATTCGGTAGTGTTAAAAACATTTGGATGTTTTCTTTACTCCATGAAGCTGGTGCTAAGGTAAGTATTTGTAGTTTTACTTTAACAGAACTTCTGCTGAATTTCTCTTTAAGTTTTTGCATTAAAATATTACAGTTTGTACATTCACCACTATCAGTTTCTTCAGACATATTTTTCACTAGAACATGCAGCACTTCTGATGCTGTTTGCTGGAATTTCAAAGCTAAGCGACGAGACTTGGATCGAATGTATTCTGGACGCCTGTCTTGTGCTCTCTTGGTAACCTTCAATGGTGAAATTTCAAGTAGTTCGCAACTTTCATTAAAGTTTTGAAGAGCTGTAGATAGATCTGGTGTATATTCTTGATCTTCAACTTCACATTCATCCATCCCTGGAAGGTTATCCCCCATAGGAGATAAAATGTCCTTATGGCATGTTATGCACAGCTTGGTACCTGGGATAAGTCCAAGGGTTTTATATTTCCTTGCCATGGTTAAAGAAATAGGTTTCAAAGATTTCTTAGCAGTCTTTTTACCATGCTTCTTAAATGGTCACAGTAAATTCTTTGTCTTCAAACGTCCCCAAATAGAGCCTTTTGTGAGAAGAACAAACACACTCAGTATTTTCACAGGTGCTTCGTAGCTTCAGTAATTCAGTATCAGCTTGATTGAGGCTTGACATATCTATTAAATCAAGCTCTTCACTGCTACCACTTTTCTTCTGAAACACAACTGCTGACACAAAACCTAAAGGACATTTGTTTTCCATTGTGATTTTTAATCAACTGTGTATGTTGCAGAGAAGAACTGGATGGTTTGAAACTTTTTCTTGTTCTCTAATTACCAGACAGAATGGCTGCTTATGTAAGAAGAACAAAATAAGACAAAAAATTCCTTCAGATATATAAAGTGCACAGACACACAAAAAACTAACACACACAGCCTGTGCTGCATGTGGTGTTGCTGCAAGACAGAATTTTCATTGTTGTTTCATGCATTGTTGATTAGCTATTTGAAGCAATTAATTATTACAGAATTATTGAAAAAGTACAAGATCTAACGATAGAGCAAAAACAACCTGCTGATTTCTTTTATCTTGAAAATTATGGCAGTAGGAATTATTTGAAACAAAAATTCAGATCGTGAAACTTGTGATTCTGCTGAAAAAAAATTCCCGAAATTTGCAAAAACAAAAACAAAAAATGGTGAGAAATTACATTAATTACAATTTTTCAAACATTTATTGCTTAGACACAGCACTTAAATATTTTTTTTATTATAGCTCTATTCTTTTACTTTCCAATGACACCAAATTGAATAAAATTGATTCATAAATAAAAAAGTTATAGTGATTACAAATTTACAAGCCATTTCGTTTCTCAACGCCAGTTGGTAGAAGGGGCCTACATTTCAAAACGGTCTCCTAATTGCAATTTTGGTCAAAACATTCCAGAAAGAATATTTTAACCGTAACTCATTATGTATATTCTTACACAAAATTTTCAGAAAAATTTGTGACATAAGGGCAACGGCCAATGGATGGTTTCACATGAAATTACCCAGAGGGAAGACAAGGCAGGAGGGAGTGCAGAGCCACTGAAGTGGAGCATAGAGGAGGTAGGGGATGTAGGAGGGGGAAAGCCGCTCAAGAGAAGGGAGTGGGAGGAGAAGGAGCCCTGAGGAGGAGGCAGGAGGTAGGTGGGATTAGAGTTGGTAGGAGGGGTAGACATCAGGGGCATCAAGTAAAATTTGTGACTGTATTGGGGGTTACTTGCTAGGGAAAAGGCAGCTTGTTATCTTGAATGTAGAGTCATCGACAGATGTAGACGTAACTTCGAGTATACCTCAGCTGCTGTTCATGTTGTATACCAATGATCTTGCAGACGCTATTAATACTAACCCGACACTGTTTTTGCAGATGACGCAATCTACAATGAACTACACTCTGAACAAAGCTGTGCAGATATTCAGTCAACCATCATGAGATTTAAAAGCAGTGCCATGATTGACAACTTACTTTAAATATTCAAAAACATAAAATTGTCCAGGAGGGGTAGGTACTGGAAGTTGCTTTGGGAAAGGAGGTGGAGGGTGTGGAGATGGAGACAGGGCTGGCCACAACGGTAAAGGCGCGGCAATGGGCTGGGGGTGGAGAGGAGGGGGGACACCAGGGGGTGGGGGGTATCAAGTCAGAGGACAATCTACAGGATGCGGATGTGTACAAGGAAAAGGAGAAGGTGGGGGAAGGGGATGAGGTTGTAGAGGATATGCGTGGGGAACGGAAGGCAGATATGGAAGGCAGATATGGAAGGCGAGGCGGAGTGCATGGTGTTCTAGGATTTGGAGGGATTTGTATATTTCATATTTCTTGAATCCAAAAGATCAATTGACTCACTATGACACCTACACTTATTATCAAAAGCACTATCGTATGGGGCATAAAGTGAAATTTGTGACTGTATTGGGGGTTTCTTGCTAGGGAAAACGCAGCTTGTTATCTTGAATGTAGAGTCATCGACAGATGTAGACGTAACTTCGAGTATACCTCAGGTGCTGTTATCTACAACGAAATACACTCTGAACAAAGCTGTGCAGATATTCAGTCAACCATCATGAGATTTAAAAGGAGTGCCATGATTGGCAACTTACTTTAAATATTCAAAAACATAAAATTGTGCACTTTACAAAAAGCATAGCAAGCACCCTACGAATATAACATCAGTGAGTCACAATTTGAATTGCTCAAGTGTGTGGGACCCATACCAAACAGGATTGGTAGGGGACATTGGATGTATACAGATAGTGCTGCAGAAATGGTCTTAGGTTTTTTAATCTACGGGGGAGTGTGACAGATGTTGAAACAAGTGAACTAATAGACTCTTGATGAGAGACGGAAAGTAACCCGAAAACGTCTACTAATGAAGATTCAAGAACTGGCCATAAATGATGACTCCAGGAATATACTGCAGCTCCCGACATATCAGTCCCATAGGGTTCGTGAGGATAGGATTCGAATAAGTACAGCACATGCAGAGGCATTTTAACGATCATTTTTCCCGCGCACTATACGTGAATGGAACGGGAAAAGCCCTAATAACAGATGCAATGGCACGTACCCTCTGCCATGTACATCACTGTGTTTCTCAAAGTATAAATGTAGGTGGATATATGCACTGAGCTGACAAAAGTCGTGGGATAGCGATCTGCACATATAGAGATGACAGTAGTATAGTGTACAAAAGGTGTAAAAGGGCAATGCATTGGCCGTGCTGTCATTTATACTCAGTTGATTCGTGTGAAGACGCTCCCGACGTGATTATCGCTGCACGACGGGAATTAACAAACGTTGAACGCCGAATGTCAGTTGGAATTAGACGCATGGTACATTCCATTTCGGAAATCGTAGGGGAAATCAACATTCGGTGCTTCACAGTATGAGGGGTGTGTCGAGAATACCAGATTTCCAGCAGTTTCTGTCACCACGTACAACGCAATGGCCTTCAACGAGAGCTGCGTCGTTTGCGTAGAGTTGTCAGTGCTAAGAGGCAAGAACACTGGGTAAATAATCACATAAATCAATGGGACGTACGTACCTATTAGGACGGCGCAGCGAAATTAGGCATTAATGGGCTATGGAAACAGACGAACGACGACACCATTCATGACCTGTAGCCATCTAGAACGAAATTAGAATTGTATATTAATACCTTCAGCTGCTGGAGGACAGTGATATATATCAACGGGGACAAGTGAAAATGTGTGCCCCGGCTGGGATTCGAACCCGGGATCTTCTACTTACATGGCTGCCGCTCTATCCATCTGAGCCACCGTAGTGCGACTGCAGGGACAATCTCGCGCACACCTCTCGCGGGACCCACATTCTCATCTTATATGTCCACACACTACATACGTAGTGTCCCTACAACACACACTCATTACTCATGGAAGACATTCTTACCAAGTCCTGTAAGAATTTGTGTAATATGTGTGCGTCTGCCATGTAAGCAGGAGTCCGAGGTTCGAGTCCCAGTCGGGGCACACATTTTCACCTGTCCCCGTTGATATATATCAACGCCCGTCAGCAGCTGAAGGACTTAGTGTATAATTCTAATTTCGGGACCATATAGGTTGGATGCTAGAGTACTGGAACACAGTGGCCATGTCATATGTCCTGCTTGCAGTTGATAACACCTGATAGTAGGGTTCTAATGTGGCGCAGACCCCTCGAAGCCATGGACGCAGGCTGTCAACAAGTCACCATACATGCTGGTGGTGGGTCCATAATGGTGTGAACTGTGTTTACATGGAATGGACTGGGTCCTCAGGCCAAACTGAACCAATTGTCGACTGGGGATGTTGGTGTTCGGATACTTGGAGACCATTAGCAACCATTCATGGACTTCATATGCCTAAACATCGATTTCGTGTCACTGGTCCACAGTTGTTCGCGATGGGCTTGAAGAACATTCTGGACAACTCGAGCGAATGATTTGTCCACACATATCGCTCGACATGAATTCCATCGAAGATTTATGGGAAGTAATCAACTGGTGAGTCCCTGCATAAAATCCTTCACCGGCAACACTTTCGCAATTATAGACGGCTATAGAGGCAGCACGGCTCAATATTTTTTCAGGGGTCTTGCAACGAATTATTGAGTCTGTGCCACGTCGACCTGCTGCACTATGCTGGGCAAAAGGAGGCCCGACACCATATTGTAAGTAGGCTGTTTATGTTTTCTTTATGTAAGTTTGCTGTTTATGTTTTTTATTGGCAACGTTACATAGCACTCTATATGAAAATCACTGGCTGTGCTGTGTGCAGTATGTGGCTAGTTTGCATTGTTGCCTGCCATTGTTGTCATGAACTGCTATAGCTGGATGTGAACAGCAGATAGCGTTGGGCATTTGGAGGTGAGCCGCCAGCAGTGGTGGACGTGGGGAGAGAGATGGTGGAGTTTTGATAATCTGTAAGACTGAATGTCAATTATGAATATTAAGGTAAATACATTGTTTGTTCTCTATTAACATCTTTCATTTGCTAACTATCCCTATCAGTAGTTAGTACCTTCAGTAGTTTGAATCTTTTATTTAGCTGGCAGTAGTGGCGCTCGCTGTTTTGCAGTAGCTTGAGTAGCGAAGATTTTTGTGAGGTAAGTGATTTGTAAAAGGTATAGGTTAAAGTTAGTCAGGGCCATTGTTTTGTAGGGGTTATTGAAAGTCAGATTGCGTTGCGCTAAATAATATTGTGTGTCAGGTTAAGCACAGGCTTGTATAATTGTTCTAAGTGGACGTTTCACATGTAAAAATGTTCAAAGGGGACGTTTCATATGTCGACCCTTAGCCTAGGATACCTCACTGGAATCTTCTGATTTTTTCTTGTAGTTTGTGTATTTAGTGTAGCTTTTGTTTATAGCTAGCGCGTAATTGTAGAGAGAATCTCCTTTGTAGTTGCAGTCTTTCATTGTTGTACTGTAAAACAGTTGTGGTATGCATGTAGATTTGCACCAAGTATTTCGCAGCTGCAATTAACTAGATATTATTTTCAGTGCTATGTTAATGTGTTCTCCTATTTTTGCTCTTCAAATTGTGTTTTTCTGTGTTATCGTGTGAAATATTGTCACAATAATGGCGTGTGAAAAACGTAACACTCGGCTCCAAAGTAAACTGAGAAACGACAGTGAAGACGAAAGCAATGTGTTAGCGCCACTGTGTAATGAGTTAACTAATGTTCAAAGTAGTAATTTGGTAACTGTGCATAGGGAAATGGAGCGGACGTCAAACAATGGCGTAGACAGTCAAACAGGTAGTGAACAGGGAAGCATTATCGATCGGTCGGTCGGCAACAGCTCGCCTCAGGAATCCGAAATGATAGGACACAATATTGCAAATACTGTAGATTCAGGTTTTGCGTCCTCACCGTTTTCTCAAATAAGTCAAGACACATTTTCAGCTTGTCAAAATGTGAATGTTGCCGGCGCAAATGCACTGCCGAAAAGAGTAGAGGAACAGATTCCAGACACTAATGCATTGTTATTACAACTAATGCAACAAATGGAACAAAATCAGAGACAGATGGGACAAAATCTTCAAAAGTTAGACACAATGGAACAAAATCTTAAAAAGTTAGACACAGTGGAACAAAATCTTAAAAAGTTAGACACAGTGGAACAAAATCTTAAAAAGTTAGACACAGTGGAACAAAATCTTCAAAAGTTAGACACAATGGAACAAAATCTTCGGAAGTTAGACACCACACTTGAACAAACACGTGAAGATCTAACTACTGAGTTACATAACATTGAATCGAAATGCCAAAAAGTCTGTAATGACGTAAAAACACAAATTTGTGAGCATTTTCAGCCTATTTTTTCGCGGCATGAAAATGCATTACAGAATCACGAAGCAGCCATAAAAGAGCTGCAAACTATTGTTCATGAAAATCATGAGACCTTGCAAGCTAAAATGGACTCAGTTGCATCTACCGATTCGGTTACGCAACTTGCAAAAACTCAGGAAAGCTTAAAGGACACAGTAGAAAGACACATGGGGGAAATTAGTTCATTATCAGAGAAAGTAGCCGAACTTTCGGATCAGGTCACTAACTTATCTACAAAGGTAGATGATGATCTGAATGACACAAGACCCGTAGCCTTCACTGACACAGAAGACTATGAACAAATTAGAAAATTCAAACAAAATCAAGATCAAATCAATACACAGTACAAAAGAGAAATCCGGGAAGTACAAGATCAGTTGACACAGGTAATACAAGAATTACATATTTCAGAGGATACTCGCGCTCCAACACGGGAAGAGGAACTTAGAAATACGGAAAAGCCACAAAATAATAGCACAGGGCATTTCGGTAATTATGAAAGAAATTGGCAAGGTACACCGAATTTTGAGATGGAACCGCCGAAACGACGTGACAATGACCGACATGCTACTCGCCGACACGATGATTTTGACTATAAGCTGTTCATTACTACATGTAAATTCAAAACATTTAAGAATTCTGGCAACGACATTCATCCACAAGCATGGCTCCATCAATTCTCTCATTGTTTCCCTCCCAACTGGTCATTGGAGCACAGGTTAGAATTTATGTGTGGCTACTTAGAGAATGAACCAGCTGTAAGAATGCGATCGGTCATTCACGATTGCCACAGTGAAGGAGAATTTTACCATGCCTTCCTCTCAGCAAGCCACACAAGACCGCGTAAAACATAGCATCATGATGATGAAACACTTTGAACAATCTGAATTTTCCAGTCTTGTCAAATATTTTGAAGACATGTTGCACAAGAATCAGTACCTATCAAACCCATACAGCCCCTCAGAACTCATCCGCATTTGCTTAATCAAACTGCCTGAACATTTACGACATATTATTTTGGCAGGACGTTGCAAAGACGACATTGAAGCTTTTCAGGGATTGTTACAAGAACTGGAAATTGACACAGACAGTCGCGGGATGCGAAAACAGGAAAACAATCACTACAGGTCACATCCGTCTCAATTCCGTGACGACAGAAACAATAAATGGCCACGACAAACCTATTCTTACAACGTAAATCGTGACCAAAACAGACACCACCCATATGATAACCACTGGCAGAGTAATAGTTACAGGGAAAGATCACCTTTCCGCGGTAATGACTATCACAGAGACAATCAGAGAAACAGACAATATGGGAACCAAAATAACTATTATCAAGGGAGACAGAATAACTTTAGACGCAACGGTCCAGCACGCAGTTACGACTCAGGCAGAAATTCTCCACCACGTGACAGACAAGAAAGAAACTATGTAAACTACCGACAAAACGACAGACGTGAATTTCATCAGAACTGGCGGGTTTCTAACAGAACTGCGCCCTCTCGTCACGATGAATTTGTAGAAGTTAGGTCTCCAAATCCCAATAACGACGCGCGCCAACAAAGAGACAATAGGCAATGACTCACTCCGCTGGCAGCCACAATATGTACTTATGAAACTGATGACGCTGCTGCCGTAGCTAGTAATTACGTAAAAATGGAAGACATTAGAGACATCTTACTCCAGGAACACGACGTAAAACATAACAACATTGCATATCCTGTGATCCACATTACTGTAAATGACGTAAAATTTACGGCAGTACTTGACTCTGGCAGTCCCATTTCAGTAATTAGTGAAACAGCTTTTAGCAAATGCAACAAATCGAACGATTGCCCCACACTTCCGTTACGTAAGATTAAATTACAAGGTGCAATCTTTGGAAAAAGTGTAGATGTACGCCAACAAACCAATTTAGAATTCTTTTGCCAAAGCCACAGCTTCTCTATGAACTTTCTTATTGTTCCATTATTGTCGACGGAAATTATACTGGGAGTAGACTTTTTGAATGAATACAAAGCAATTTTAAGCTTTCACGATGCTGAAATAAGTTTAGAGAAAGAAGGTAAGTCAATAGCTTTGAAATTTGAAGACTGGCTCTCAAACCATGATGAGGAAATTAATCGGCTTTACGTTCTGTTAGACAACAGTTCGGAATTTTCTACGGAACTAGACACCAACAATCACTCTGCAAGTACTGACAGGGATGACATCGACGGCATATTTGAAATTAATGAGTTAATTCAGAATAAAATTCAGACAATTGAGAATTGTAATGACACTGATAGGCAGGACCTTTTTGAGATTTTACAAGCACATTCCACAGTTTTTACTCACAAAACAGGAACAATCAAGGGGTTTCAATACCAATTTCGTGTTCGTGAGCATACTAAATTTTGTGTTAGACCATACGTAATTCCAGCACATTATAGGGACCGTGTTAGAACAGAAATACAATCTATGCTTGACGAGGGCATTATTGAGCCTGCAGTAAGCTCATACAACAATCCGTTACATGTTGTTGAGAAGAAAAATGGATCGATCAGACTTGTCTTAGATTCGAGACAAATCAATACTATCATTATTCCTGAAACAGACAGGCCGCAGACGATGGAAGAACTTCTTCAAAATTTTAATGGTGTAAAAGTGTTGTCTTCCATTGATCTCAGATCCAGCTTTTATCAGATCGAACTTCATCCAGAATGCAGAAAATACACAGCTTTCCTTTGTTTCGGCGTTTGTTATCAGTTTCGGAAACTTCCTTTTGGTTTGAACATTTCTTCGGCAGCATTCATTCGTGGGTTAAATTCCATATTACCTGAGTTCTTAAAACGTCACATCACCTTATATGTGGACGATATTCTAATAGCAGAAGCTTCATGGGAACAACATAACCGCATACTCAACAGTTTGTTACGTATTTTTGCAGAATCTGGAATTACAGTTAACTTGGAAAAGTCTGAATTCGGTAGGACAAAGGTGAAGTTTTTGGGACATATTATTTCTTCTGAAGGCATTCAGCCGGATCCTGAAAAGTTAGGAGCAATTAGAGCCATTCCAGTTCCATCCACAAAAAAACAAGTCCGCAGTTTTCTAGGTCTCGTAAATTTTTACCGTCGTTTTCTGAATATGCAAATTCTAGTTACACCAAAACTTTGTTCTCTCACTGGAAAAAATACTATTTGGAACTGGGACGAACAAGCACAGTTGGAATTCAATTCTTTGAAAGAAGCGTTACTTCACGCGCCAATACTAGCTCATCCAGATCTGTCACAAGATTTCTGCCTTAGCACGGATTCTTCCAAAGTTGGTCTTGGTGCCCATTTATTTCAAGAAGCCATAGAAAATGGCACTACCATACAGAAAACCATTGCTTTTGCTAGCCGAGTGCTAACGAAATCTGAAAAAAATTATTCCGTTACTGAATTAGAAGCTTTAGCTATCGTTTGGGCATTTAACAAATTTCGTTTCTTTCTTTCTGGTAAGCACGTAAAAGTATACAGTGATCATCGTGCATTACAGTTTCTTATGTCTTCAAAATTAAATCATGATAGGTTAAAACGTTGGGCATTGTTTCTGCAAGAATTCCGCTTCACAATAGTCTACATTCCCGGCAAGGAGAACATTGTTGCGGACGCGCTGTCACGCGCACCGGCTGGGCTTGAGAAAAGTAACACAGAAGGCAACCTCGAGAAAAATTTCAGTATTCTTTACATTCAGAAAGTCGCCTTTGAAAACTTCATCACCACATCTTTAAAGGACATTGCTCATGAACAAGATAAAGATCCGATTTGGAAAGATATCAAAAGTAAATGGCATGAAAAGACACACACTCAGATTCGGCATTATTACCTGGTTAGAAACAACATACTCTTCAAACGCTGCACTGTTGATGACAAGCTATGGGTACTTTGCATTCCAGACGATTTTGTTAATAAGCTCATTTGGTACATTCATTTCAGCTACGCACATTTTGGTCCACGAAAATGTTATCATATTCTTCGAACGACTTGTTATTTTAACAATATGGAAAAGCGAATTCGAAGAGTCTTGTCTATTTGTAAACTTTGTCAAAAGGCGAAACCATCTACTATCTCACATCGTGCTCCGTTGTTTCCTATTATTCCTTCCAAATTAAAAGAATTTGCTGCTGTTGATCTCTTGGGACCCCTTGTCACAACATCGAATGGATTTTCGTACGTTCTAGTCGCTGTTGAACTTACTTCAAAATTTGTTTCTTTCACTCCGTTACGTAAAGCCACTGGACGGTCTGTATCCAACGCCTTTGTTAAAAATTTCTTACGTGAAGTGGGACACGTTAGTAAAGTCATTTCAGATAACGGACCGCAATTCAGATCTGCTGTTTGGTCACGCATGCTTCGGAATCATAAAATCAAACCTGTTTTTATTTCATTGTATTCACCACACTGTAACCCGTCTGAACGGATTATGAAAGAAATCAATAAGCTTTACAGACTTTATTGTCACAGAAAGCATCAGCATTGGGACAGATATTTACACTTATTTCAAAATGTGCTGAATGAAATGCCTCATGATTCCACTGCTTTACCACCTACTCTTGTACTGAAGAATGTAGAACCTCCGAACAGAATCAGAGAGCTTGTACCTTTCCCGAATACACGTAAACTTCGACACAAAGACATAATTGATTTGGCTCTTAAAAATATAAAATCTGCAGCAGACAAAAGGAGAAAACTACACGGTAAAGCAAATGCAAAGAAATTATGTATTGGTCAGAAAGTTCTCATTAAAGCTCATTCATTGTCACATAAGAAGAAACACTTGAGTCACAAATTCTTTCTAGTTTACAATGGACCTTACAGAATTCGACGTATACCACATGATAATTGCGTTGAAGTTGAAACTCTGCGTACTAGGAAGAGTAAAGGTTTACACCACATTTCTCATGTAAAACCATTTATTGACAGATAATCTGCTTTTTAACTTAGTCTTTGCAATTTTCACTTCACGCTACTTGTACAATTTGTAACACTGAGAATCTGTTAACATGCAACCATGTTTGAAGTTAAATATCCAGTAAGAACCAAGAGAACTTATTTAAACAGAAATTACGAATGCATTGTTATTGCGAACAGACGACACAGTGTAATTGTGTGTGTACATTCTTGCTTGTTAGTTGCACGATTAGAACATTTACCAGCACTGCTAATGAAATTTTCATGCAACATTTTGGTTTGCTTACGAGTGGATTCTGGATTTGGTGCTTTCTGTGAAATGCCAGATGACACAGTGGTTGGTTTGTGTGACAGCTACACGATTATATAACGACGTTACTAATGAGTGACAATTTACAATGTTGCTTTTGCGGTGTATCTGTTTGATATCTGCACAGTTTTTCTGAATTCTTCTGTAAAGTAAAACATGTTTTAGTGGTGACTTTTGTGCTATTGCTACAAGGAGACAGCCTTTTCCGTAGCACAACAATACTTTACAGCACAGTAATTTCTTCATCGCAACAATAAGCATAATAACTAAGTTATCTATACGCAAAGCATTTCACTTTTGTTTATCATGAGGTAAGTACATTGACTTCTGCAGAACTTAGCTTTCGGAGGACAATAACTACGACACTTCCCAGAGATTATCTTACAGCAAGACGCACATTTAGCGCTACTGGACACGTATTTGAGTGATTAATTTTGTACTTAAGACATTTATTTTTAGAGATTTTTGAATTACAAAGAAAGTTTTTCGTGACACATTTCATTTCATTGCTGTAAGCTGTAATACCTGAGGATACAATTACAATAAACCTCAGGGGGGTACACGCCTACTTTGTGTACCATGTGTTTGGCAAGCACAAGGAGCCCTAGCTAATATGGTATTTGCTTATACAATTTAACACATCGGTACCATATTTCTCTAACCCATAAATTACACAGCTATCTGATCATTTAACAGAGAAACAAACATCTTTTACTACGTCAGTGACACATGTTTACGCAATTACAGAGTTGGATAACTTCACACTTAAGAAATTGTATTTTGTCTGTACTGTGTGAACTGTTCATATTTTTTTGGTACCATTGTGATACTATGAGAACTTTGAATGATGTATTTGGTATGAGAGCATGATTTTAAAGTACGTTTGAGGCAGATGACACTTTTGACATGAGCAGAAAATTTGCTTTAGGTTTTGAAATCATTGGAAGAAGCTACGACGTTTTTGACATTTGACTGAGGTGTTATGATGTTATTTTTACGACGACGATGTGTATTATGCTGTTGAGGTATGTTTATGTCAATAAAATTCTTGACCTGTGAAATGTTTTTATATGAGACTGTCACTGTAGCGGAAACTACTGTCGTAAATATTTCCGTAAGAAAGTTAAGTGACCACCTGCACATAATGTGACGTGGGCACCCAGGTGTGTCAGACACCTGGAGAACAAGCCTTTTCAGACGCTCAGGTAGAAAAGAAAGCCATTAGGGTGTGCCAGAGGCACAGGTGGAAGAGAAGGACAAAGAGAGGCCTATATTCCTGTTAATGACATTTCCTTGTAGAGGGCATCGCTAATGCGACACGCTCGCTACTTGAAAACATATGATTTTTGTAATGCGTTGTGGGCACACAGCTGTGTCAAACACCTGGAGAATAAGCCATTAGGATGTGCCTTTCATCGCTAATGCGACACCCTCGTTACTTAAAAATTTATGATATTTACTGAAATGCCTAACAAAATGACAAGAAATATTTTTACATCTGCACACCTGATTATGACAAGAGTCTTTGTACGAGAGTTGAGAGCAATTAACTTATGAAATGAAATGTCACATGACTACTGAATGACATTTTTATGCTTTGGTTTGCGTAATTGCTTATTTCATTTGATATCTGGTTTCCACTGTGTTGCAGCATTGCTTTTATAAAATGAGATGCATTTGCTAATGTGAACTCTTTCTGTCAACAGATCTATTAAATGATAATTTTGTAATCCACATTCTTTAAAAAAGGAGCACTTGGAAAGGAAAGAACAATAAGAAGTAACTAGTAACAGTAACACTTAATTTTCTTTTCAGGTACATGGTAATATTTTTTTACAATCAGTTGTTATGGTGCACCACTTCAATTACATAGACATTAAGATGTGAATATGCATTTCCCTTGTCTGCATTGTTGTTTTTCCTGTAATATTTTTTCTGCTTGCGCTATGTCATGTTTAGGTATAAGTTGCTGCTGTTTGCCAGGCATAGTGTTATTGAATTTGACTTTTGCTAATTTATGCTGCTAGCTTTGCCAATTTGCATTTTTTGTCATTTCTGTTTGTGTTGATTTGTTGTGATGCTGCATTGCCTCGTCCCTTGGTATATATATCTGAGCTCAGTAGATTTAAGTTAGCTTAAGAGGGGGTAGACTATATAAGAAACTGACTATGGAGAATAGGTAAAGTATGCATTGCAAGGTTACATGAAAAAGATTTGGGCCCAATGAGTATTGTACAATCAGAAATAATTATTTTAAAAGAAATATGAATAGAATACAGGAACGAGGTATAGGTAGGATTTTCTTGTAAATAAATGATGAGGTAAGCAATATGTGAACATATAAATACAGAAAGCATGCTTAGATAGGATTTTTTTGGTGGAAACAAAGGATGAAATACGAGGAAACATATATGGAATGAAACTTTGGGGTGGACTGCAGTACCAAATGTTACATTGAAAACGAACCCTGTCCTTTCCTTTTGTGTTATTCCGCTATGTGTTTGTGTACCCTTGTGTATTAGTGTTTTCCTGTCTTTATGTGTTTAGCTGATGAGAGCTATGTTGTAGAATTTTTCTAATACTCTGTTATTTTCTTTGTAAAGATGCTTAGACATTATTTATTCTGTGTTGTTTTAATGCTCATGTGTGAAGTTGAATTTTTAAAAGTGATTCTGATCTTTTATTTTTGTACTCATGTCATCATTCCTGTAACACTGATGTATATGTTTATTTCTATTCTTTTGTAAAGCCTGTACTACAAATGTTATCTGTATTGTTATGTTTTTAATGATGTATTTTGTACCTTTGTAATTGTTTTCTTATGTTATATAATTGTAATTGACACCAGTTACTCAAATTAAGTAACTTGTAAGCATTCATTTCACTGCACACATTTCTGTTGGTCATAGTATATGGACAATATGTGAGAAATAGGGACTGATAGTGTTTGCACGTGTGTTAATAATTCAGCAAGGGACTGGATAACAGCATTGCTGGTTCTAAGGACAATTCCAAAAACTTTGTGAGTGCACAAGTGGTGGTTATGGACTTGCTCTATTATCCGCAAGACTCTTCAATGGTGATTGTGCACCTGCACAGTCACAACAGATGGCTGCTGGCCATCTCTACAAGGACTACAGTGGGTCTGCATCTCTGGTGGCCCACCAATACTCTCTACAAGGACTACAGTGGGTCTGCATCTCTGATGACCCACCAATACAATACTCTCTACCAGGACTACAGTGGGTCTACTCTGTGATGACCTACCTACCAATATTCGTCAGAACTTCGAATGACTCTGCTGTGGGTTTGCTCCATTGTGGCCCATTACCTGTCAGCATTTCAAGAGTCAGCACTGTCTTTCCGTTGGAAGGACAACACTACTTCTTCAAGACTGCATGGAAATCCACTACTTCTATGTGCAATTTCTTTTACTAATGAGACTTTGTGAAAAACAAAAACTGTAATTACTATTATGATGAACAATCTGGACTGTCTTTATGGACTGTGAGAAAATTTTAGCTTTTGACCAACATTGTATAAATAAGTGTGTGCATTTTATATCTTTGTTACTGTAATTATGAAAAAATTTTTCAAATCTGTATTGGCCAGTGCCCAACACCATTTGTAAAAATTTTTGTGGGGAGCATGGGGGCTATGTAAGTAGGCTGTTTATGTTTTCTTTATGTAAGTTTGCTGTTTATGTTTTTTATTGGCAACGTTACATAGCACTCTATATGAAAATCACTGGCTGTGCTGTGTGCAGTATGTGGCTAGTTTGCATTGTTGCCTGCCATTGTTGTCATGAACTGCTATAGCTGGATGTGAACAGCAGATAGCGTTGGGCATTTGGAGGTGAGCCGCCAGCAGTGGTGGACGTGGGGAGAGAGATGGTGGAGTTTTGATAATCTGTAAGACTGAATGTCAATTATGAATATTAAGGTAAATACATTGTTTGTTCTCTATTAATATCTTTCATTTGCTAACTATCCCTATCAGTAGTTAGTACCTTCAGTAGTTTGAATCTTTTATTTAGCTGGCAGTAGTGGCGCTCGCTGTTTTGCAGTAGCTTGAGTAGCGAAGATTTTTGTGAGGTAAGTGATTTGTAAAAGGTATAGGTTAAAGTTAGTCAGGGCCATTGTTTTGTAGGGGTTATTGAAAGTCAGATTGCGTTGCGCTAAATAATATTGTGTGTCAGGTTAAGCACAGGCTTGTATAATTGTTCTAAGTGGACGTTTCACATGTAAAAATGTTCAAAGGGGACGTTTCAATATTAGGCGGTATACTAAGACTTTTGTCACCTCGGTGTATATTACTTGTTTATACAGTCAAGTGTGTGAGTGTTCTGGTGCGTCCAGGCGTTGCGAGAGGAGGTGAAGCAGTCCAGCGACCACGCAGCCGCACGCAAGTGCGTGCCGCAGCGCCTGCAATGCCAGCCAGCCAGGGCGGCGGTGTGTGCTTCACCCGCGCCGGCACCGCCGCGACCGGCTGGCGGCGAGCCGGGCAACTCGATCCCAGAATGGAGGCAGCGGGCTGGGAAACGCGGCCCGCGTAACAGAACCGCCCCGTCTGGCTGCCTTTGTGTCCCGGCAGGCGGCTTTACATAACGAGCTGAGGTCGCTCACCCCGGCCACGGGGGACGGGCGGCCCCCTGCTCTGCCTGCACTCGCAGGTGCCGCCGCCGGCAGCGACGACCAGGTAGCTGTTGTGTGCGCGGTTCGGGGCGGTGGGAACGGCTGAGGGATTTGCTGCCAAGTACAGCTCTACCAGTTCCTACTCAGCCCGTACAATATCGTGGGTACGAATGGGCCGGTTCTTAAAAATATCGGACAGACTCGTATGGTCGACGTACTAATAAGCGTCTGAAAGCGGCTGAAAGATTTGAAAGCAAATAAATTAAGAGATTTAAAAACAATAAAGTATTCCGAGAAGACGGTATAATTGCAGAACTACTAAAATCAGCTGGCCGTATCACTATAAAAGTGGTTACTCAACTAACAGGACGTATCTCACAAACTGAGAAAGTACCTGGTGACAGGAAAACTAACCTAATTCAAGCCCACCCGGTTGGCCGTGCTGTCTTACGCACGGCTTTCCGGGCGGGAAGGAGTGCAGATCCCCGCCACGAATCCAGGCGGCGGATTTGTGTTGAGGTCCGGTTAGCCGGCCAGTCTGTGGATGGTTTTTAGGCTACGCTATATCGGCGGTTGCTGTGCAAACCAGTTCTCCTCGTACGCGTACACCACCATTACTCTACTACGCAAACATAGGGGTTACACTCGTCTGGTGTGAGACGTTCCCTGGGGGGGTCCACCGGGGGCCGAATCGCACAATAACCCTGGGTTCGGTGTGGGGCGGCGGAGGGGTGAAGTGGACTGCGGTAGTCGTCGTGGGGTTGCGGACCACTGCGGTTGCGGCGGGGACGGAGCCTCTCCGTCGTTTTTACGTCCCCAGTTAACATAACATGACATAACATAACCCTAATTCATCCATTGTACAATAAAGGGGATAGAACCGTTGTTAATAATTACCGAGGAATCTCTCTTCGATCTAAGGCGCTGTAGTCATGGACTGTGTGGCTGGTCCCGGCGAAGGTTCGAGCCCTCCCTCGGGCATGGGTGTGTGTGTTTGTCCTTAGGATACTTTAGGTTAAGTAGTGTGTAAGCTTAGGGACTGATGACCTTAGCACTTAAGTCCCAGCCGGACGCGGTGGTCTAGTGGTTCTAGGCGCGCAGTCCGGAACCGCGGGGCTGCTACGGTCGCAGGTTCGAATACTGCCTCGGGCATGGATGTGTGTGATGTCCTTAGGTTAGTTAGGTTTAAGTAGTTCTAAGTTCTAGGGGACTGATGACCACAGCAGTTAAGTCCCATAGTGCTCAGAGCCATTTCAACCCTTTTTGAACTTAAGTCCCATAAGATTTCACACAGATTTGAACATTTTGAATCTCTCTTCACATAAAAAAATTCTCTCGCATTGTTTACTTGGCCGAGCCCAAGAACAGTTAGAAACTAAATCCGGGGAATACCAAACAGATCCTGTCCGGAACAAGTTCTTAATTTAAAACTAATCCTTAGGCACTAAAGGAGCTCTGGTAACAATACTGTACGAACATTTGAGGGTTTTAAAAACCTCTTTTCCAAATTTTAAAGGAAGAAGGTTATACAATAAAAGTCTAACATTGATTAAGGAAACGTTAACTGACACTAACTTTAAAGTTAAATTCAAGGAAGACATTTCTGAACCATTTGATGTAAAGACTGGTGTTAGACAGGGAGATGGACTCTCCCCATTACTGTTCAACTGTGGTTTGGAAAAGGTGATCACAGAATGATGACACCAAAAGTCGAGCCAAAAATATAGATCAACAATCAAGTTAGGTGGAAGTAATATTAGAGTAGATTCCCTCGCCATTGCAGATGATCTGGTAATTTTAACTAGGGATATTACCACAGCTCAAAAACAAATTGAAATTCTTAAAGAAGTTGCGGAAGAAGTAGAACTATAAATATCATTTGAAAAAACGGAATGTATGACGTGCAACGAACAAGGACCAAAGTTTTTGAACACAAAATGTGAAAAAATAAAAAGGTTTATCAGTTTAAATACTTGGGGGAAATTATACAAGAAAACGGTATGGAAAAAGCTGCAGACGAAGATCGCTGTCAAAAAATGACAATTTCATTCAAATTAACACAAAATATTTATAATAAAAATTCACTTTCTAAATTCAGTAAACATAGGCATTACAGCACTGTAATCAAACCTGAATGTCCTTATGGAGCAGAAACTTTAATCTTAAATAGAAAAAGAGATATTTAAGAAATTCAAAAGAAAGAAAGATTATTACGAAAATATTAGGCCCCAAAATTACTAATTGAGAAACTTATAGGCTGAGGAGTAATAAGGAGATGGAAGAGTACACGGACGTATATGATGATTTGAGAAAACAAGTACTTAAATTTGGAAATGGGAAATTTGTGATAAGTTCCTATGGGACCAAACTACTGAGGTCATCGGTCCTTAATTAATCTAACTTAAAGTAACTTGCGCTAAGGACGATACCCCCCGCGGCTACTTACATTTTATGGGCACATTAAAAGAATGGCACCCATTAGGTTGACAAAAGAAATAATAGAATTCCACGAAAACAGAATCAAGGCCAAAAATGTGCCAATTAAATGGATCGCTGTGATTAAGGAGGATCTTAAATTAGCCGCTATAACTCAGGCAGATGTTACAGATTGAAAAACATTCAGAGAAAAGATATTTGGTAGGAAAGTTGGTCAGAGGGAAATTAGAAAACGGACTAGAACTCCGTGGTCTGACGAAAGAAAGAGATTTCATTCTGAAAGGATGAAACAAATTTGGGCACAAAGGAAGGCCAACCTTCAAAAGTGACATTGATGGATTGTATCTCGCGTGGTTCTATTGGGCCCATACGTGAATAATAATAATAGTAAATCACCAGGTCCGGATGGAATCCCAGTTCGGTTTTACAAAGAGTACTCTATGGCATAGGCCCCTTGTCTAGCTTGCATTTATCGTGAATCTCTCACCCAGCACAGAGTTCCAAGCAACTGGAAAAAGTGCAGGTGACTCCTGTATACGAGGGTAACTGAACGTGCCCACAAAGTTACAGACCAATATCCTAACTTCCGCCGGCCGCAGTGGCCGAATGGTCCTAGGCGCTTCAGTGCGGAACCGCGCGACTGCTACGGTTGCAGGCTCGAATCCTCCCTCGCGTATGGATGTGCGTGATGTCCTTAGGTTAGTTAGGTTTAAGTAGTTCTAAGTTCTAGGGAACTGATGACCTCAGATGTTAAGTCCCATAGTTCTCAGAGCCATTTTTTTTCCTAACTTCCGTTTGTTGTTGAATCCCTTAACATTTTCTCAGTCTGAAATAATAAACTTTCTTGAGACTGAGAAGCCTATGTCCACGAATCAGAACGATATTAGAAAGCATCGCTCGTTTGAAACTCGGCTTGCCTTTTCTCACATGATATTGTGCAAATTAAGGGGAGAACGGCAACAGGCTGATTTCCTATTTCTAGATTTCCAGAAAGCATTTGACACGGTGCCCCATTGCGGGTGTTAACGAAGATATGAGAATATGGAGTTAGTTCATAGACATGTGACTAGCTCGAAGACCACGTAAGTAATAGAACCCAGTGTGTTTCCCTCGACGGCAAGTGTTCATCAGAGACATGGGTATCGTCAAGAGTGCCCCAGGGAAGTGTCATAAGACCGTTGTTTACCTCTATATACATAAATGATGTGGTGGACGGGGTGGGCAGCAATCTGCGGTTATTTGCTGATGATGCTGTGGTGTACGGTAAGCTGCGACTGTAGGAAGACACAACTTAGACAAAATTTCTAGTTGGTGTGATGAATGTGAGCTAGCTCTAAATGTGAAAAAATGTAAGTTCATCAGGATGGGTAGGAAGATCAAACCGATGATGTTCGGATACAGTATTACTAGTGTTCTGCTTGACGCAGTCAGTTGTTTCACTACCTCGGCGTAACATTTCAAAGCGATATCAGGTGGAACGAACATTTGAGAACTGTGGTAGGAAAGGCGAATGGTTTATTTCTCTTTATTGAGGGAATTTTAGGAAAGAGTGGTTCACATGTAAAGGAGACCGCAGATAGGACGCTGGTGCGACCTATTCTTGAGTACTGCTCAAGTGTTTTCGATCCGTACCGGGTCGGATTGAAGGAAGGTATCGAAGCATTTCAGAGGCTGCTAGATTTGTTATCGGTAGGTTCTAACAACGCACAGACGTGACGGAGATGCTTCGGATCTCAAATGGGAATCCCTGGAGGCAAGACGACGTTGTTCTCGAGGAACACTATTGAGAAAATTTAGAGAACCCGCATTTGAAGCTGACTGCCGAACGATTCTGCTGCCGCAACATACACTCCTGGAAATGGAAAAAAGAACACATTGAAACCGGTGTGTCAGACCCACCATACTTGCTACGGACACTGCGAGAGGGCTGTACAAGCAATGATCACACGCACGGCACAGCGGACACACCAGGAACCGCGGTGTTGGCCGTCGAATGGCGCTAGCTGCGCAGCATTTGTGCACCGCCGCCGTCAGTGTCAGCCAGTTTGCCGTGGCATACGGAGCTCCATCGCAGTCTTTAACACTGGTAGCATGCCGCGACAGCGTGGACGTGAACCGTATGTGCAGCTGACGGACTTTGAGCGAGGGCGTATAGTGGGCATGCGGGAGGCCGGGTGGACGTACCGCCGAATTGCTCAACACGTGGGGCGTGAGGTCTCCACAGTACATCGATGTTGTCGCCAGTGGTCGGCGGAAGGTGCACGTGCCCGTCGACCTGGGACCGGACCGCAGCGACGCACGGATGCACGCCAAGACCGTAGGATCCTACGCAGTGCCGTAGGGGACCGCACCGCCACTTCCCAGCAAATTAGGGACACTGTTGCTCCTGGGGTATCGGCGAGGACCATTCGCAACCGTCTCCATGAAGCTGGGCTACGGTCCCGCACACCGTTAGGCCGTCTTCCGCTCACGCCCCAACATCGTGCAGCCCGCCTCCAGTGGTGTCGCGACAGGCGTGAATGGAGGGACGAATGGAGACGTGTCGTCTTCAGCGATGAGAGTCGCTTCTGCCTTGGTGCCAATGATGGTCGTATGCGTGTTTGGCGCCGTGCAGGTGAGCGCCACAATCAGGACTGCAAACGACCGAGGCACACAGGGCCAACACCCGGCATCATGGTGTGGGGAGCGATCTCCTACACTGGCCGTACACCACTGTTGATCGTCGAGGGGACACTGAATAGTGCACGGTACATCCAAACCGTCATCGAACCCATCGTTCTACCATTCCTAGACCGGCAAGGGAACGTGCTGTTCCAACAGGACAATGCACGTCCGCATGTATCCCGTGCCACCCAACGTGCTCTAGAAGGTGTAAGTCAACTACCCTGGCCAGCAAGATCTCCGGATCTGTCCCCCATTGAGCATGGTTGGAACTGGATGAAGCGTCGTCTCACGCGGTCTGCACGTCCAGCACGAACGCTGGTCCAACTGAGGCGCCAGGTGGAAATGGCATGGCAAGCCGTTCCACAGGACTACATCCAGCATCTCTACGATCGTCTCCATGGGAGAATAGCAGCCTGCATTGCTGCGAAAGGTGGATATACACTGTACTAGTGCCGACATTGTGCATGCTCTGTTGCCTGTGTCTATGTGCCTGTGGTTCTGTCAGTGTGATCATGTGATGTATCTGACCCCAGGAATGTGTCAATAAAGTTTCCCCTTCCTGGGACAATCAATTCACGGTGTTCTTATTTCAATTTCCAGGAGTGTACATTGCGCGTAAGGCTCGCGAAGATAAAGTACAAGAAATTAGGGCAGTTGTTTTTCCCTCGCTCTATGTGCGAGAGGAACAGGGGAAGGAATGACTAGTAGTGTTACGTGGTACCCTCCGCCACGCACCCTTGCGGAGTATCTACGTATCTGTAGATGTAGATATGTTGATAATGATGGTTGGTTGGTTGGTTTGGGGAAGGAGACCAGACAGCGTGGTCATCGGTCTCATTGGATTAGGGAAGGATTGGGAAGGAATTCGGCCGTGCCCTTTCAGAGGAACCATCCCGGCATTTGCCTGGAGTGATTTAGGGAAATCACGGAAAACCTAAATCAGGATGGCCGGACGCGGGATGATAATGATGATTATGTGTTTAATGTCACTAAACTACTGAATCATCAGTCCCTCTCGATATGTATTGTAATCATATTGCCGGCCGGAGTGGCCGAGCGGCTCTAGGCGCTACAGTCTGGAACAGCGCGACCGCTACTGTCGCAGGTTCGAATCCTGCCTCGGGCATGGATGAGTGTGATGTCCTTAGGTTAGTTAGGGTTAAGTAGTTCTAAGTTCTAGGGGACTAATGACCACAGATGTTAAGTCCCATAGTGCTCAGAGCCATTTGAACCATTTGTATTCATATTTTTGAATGATATCAATATTTTCGAGAAAAGGTTATCGGTATTTTGATATATCGATATTTTTTGCCGCTTCCTGTGCGTGAGAAATGTCGTGATTGAAACGCTTGTGATACGTGTTCTGCACATGAAATATTGCACTTACCATAAACATTTCAGACAGCAAATACTAGCGCAGCGCAGTAATTTGTGTGACTTTTATGACGAGTCTACGTTACTTTTATAGTGCATCTATCTTTTTCTTGATCGACGCACTCGGCGGGTAAGGAGAACCCACATTCTGTCTCATAGTTGGGTGCAGGGAGTGGTAATTCCCATCATTCTCATACAGGGCTGTGACAAAAGGCGTTCGTTTTACACCTCGTACATTTCATTTGGAATTGTGCAAATAACATACTGAAGTAACAAACTTTCATCAATATGCTATATAGATACATTCACGTTCAAATTTAGTGCTCATATTGCTTTGTTGTACTGAATGTGAAATTAAGCTCATTGTAAGACATTTGCTATTAGACTGCAGTCATTGGTTGGGCAGGGCAAGAAATCTGCCGATGAGAACTATAGTGACCATGAGTCAAGAAAAGACAGACAATGAAAAAAATCACTTTCGAACTTCAGTTTTTGCTGTCGATAAATCGATATATCAATAGCTTCGGCCTCTATAGTTAAAAACCTATGTCGGTGCTATCGATATTCTCTGCCCATTTCTAATCGTGAGGTCATGGCCAAGATACAAGACGGGTGCGAACCGCAAGTGCTACACTCTAGCGGACAGCCTTGCGACAGTCTTGAAGGAGTAAATGGTTAGGCATAAAGCAGTGTACTATTTTAAAGATGACTGATTATAAGAATGCATATTTTCTTTTCTTTCGGACGTGTCCGAGAGAACAGAGACCACGCAGAATCCGCAGCTGTTATACATTATATGTATTATATGTAAATTGAGGGTGGAGGGACGAGAAAGGAAAGAATACGGGTTACTGGTGTCAGTTGCATCGAGACGCTATGCTGAATCAGCGGCGACGACCGAAAATGAGTACCACACCAGAGTTCGAACGCGGCATCTCCTGCTTACTACGCCGGTGCGTTAACCTCTGCGCCATCCGGGACACAGTGTTTATAGCAACAGCACGGACTATCTTGGTGTGGCTCACCCACACTCCCACCGAGAGCCACCTACCCGCATTCCCTGTCCGTTTCAGCCATGCTCGCTTCTCTGAGATTCCTGCAGGTAATTGGAAGTCCTTGTGCATCCGAACTGAAGAAGGTGCATCCATTGCCTGTCTAGGCGAATCAGTTATGTGAATGCGTGGTGTCTGTTGTTTCGGACTGTCTAGTAAGCAGGAGATCTCGAGTTCGAATCCCAGTCCGGTACGCATTTTCGCTCGTCTCCGCCGATTACACGAAGTATTCCGATGCAGCTGACATCAGTAATCCCTTCCCTTTCCTTTCCTTTCTCCCCTCCCCCCTCTTCACCTTCAATTTACAAATAAAGATGATTGAAATTAGAGCCTCAGACTCTAGAAAGGGTAATAGTAATTGTTCTTTCATTGGTTGTAACTTCACTTATAGAAACTCTACTCCTGAAACGAAGTTCTTTGCAAATGAAAAGTAACACGCAGCTACACTGAAGATGAATACAGATGATGGTAAGCAATAAAAAAATTTGGATATTTGTGGTAAGATCTTATGGGACCAAACTGCTGAGGTCATCGGTCCCTAAGTTTACACACTACTTATTCTAACTTAAAGTAACTTACGCTAAGGACGACACACACACCCATGCCCGGGGAACAACTCGAACCTCCGACGGGAGGAGCCGCGCAAACCGTGATAAGACGCCTGAGACAACGCGGCTACCCCGCGCAGCGGTAAGCAATAGATTCATGCAAAATATTCTTGTAGTTCCTGTAGTTTGTAGTCGCCATTTCCGTAATGGTGTGCGCACAAGAGAACCTGCTACCCAGGACATGTACCGAAACTGGGTAGAAATATAACTTATCTTGGCTGGAGGGTGTAACAGATGATGTTACTTCGAGATACAAGGGAAGAAAAGTGAGACCTAGCAGGAAAGAAGATTCTGCAGGGAATTACAACAATGTACTTCTTTCTGAATCGAAAACATTCCAAAGTGCCCAGTCGGAGTACAGTAATTTAAAAATGCTCTTTTGTAGTTCAAAAGGTAACCATGAGGCGGATGTTCAAACAAATTTACAATTGTGATGGATAGATAAGCAGTGTAGCAAAGAGTGTTGTGTAAACGCCTTTTGCGGTATTCAAGCTGAGATAATAAATCTTAACACATTTTAAGGTTACATGTCAATAAAAAATAATGAAGAAATTCTCACCTCCGCATCTAGTGTAAAATTAAAAGTGTTTCGTATTTTCCTTTCGTTGTTGCCTTGCGTTCACCCAAACTGCATATAAAGGAAAGAGTATGTGCTTCTCACTTTAATGAAATGAAATAAGGAATTAGTTTTGCTGCTCTTGCTGTGTTTCTTAACTGTCATAGGACAACGATATCGGATAGTTTCAAATTTATTGTGTACCTTTGTGTGAAAAAACTGAGTGGATATTTTGGCTTCAAAAATCTACGACGCGCAATATCAATATCACCCAACATCGATATTTTACCATCCTGTACGTATTACAATTATGATATTATGAACTCATACTTACAGTAAAAATAAACCTTGATAACGAAAATCTAAGATATTCGTTTTTTGCTAACATATAGATACGGTTGAACCCGTACACCAATTTCTGTTAGCGATAACGTTTCCTTTACAGGGTGTGTAGTGAAACTGACATTGAGACCATTGATTACATCACTTTCCGTACTGCTGCACTCTTCTGAACTCTACATGCATGACATGGTACCTTCCTACCTTGCAGGGGGTTGGGGTGTATTGGATTAGGAAAGGACGGGAAGGAAGTCGGCCGTGCTCTTTCCCAGGAACCATCACGGCATTTGCCTGGAGCGATTTAGGAAAATTACGGAAAACCTAAATCTGGATGGCCGGACGCAGGATTGAACCGTCGTCCTCCCGAATGCGAGTCCAGTGTGCCCACCTTGCAGGCCGCAGGATCACTCACAGAGCGTCCTGCGCAACTGCGGTGCAAGATAGATCAGAACCAGCCTCACACATGTTAGAATGTGCTTGGGCGAAGTACACTGAATTCGGACGACGACATCTGCCCCGTAGCGCCGCCACCTGAGCGCCGAGGAAGCACTGTGTTTCGATGTTTCCAAAGCTACGGCCTTCCTTTGCTTAATTCACTACCGAAACTCTTTGTACACTTCGTGACGGACGTGATTCTTTTAGATAAAGCAACTGCATGAAATCTTATTAATGATATTGTTTTATGAATGAATTAGTTAGTTTTGTTTTTGTTCCTTGTCATTTGTCAGCTACACAAAAGTGGAAATACCCACGTAAATGTTGGTTTGCACTAAAAATTATAATTTTTCGATTCCTTTTATTTTATTTTCGTACATATCAAACAGCCATCTGTAGACAGGTTTGAACACAAACTCCGTTGAGCAAAATTTCGAAGGTTGTTCAGAGATATTTTGTGAGTTTTTGGTGCACGAATCCATGGTCTCCGGTGGCTCGTTACAGAGCAATAAAGTAGATATTATTTGTATTCGGTTTGTTTCTCCAATTACCTTTGTTCATGAGAAAATAGGCACGCAGCAATGAAAAATTCAGTAACATGAAATCACTGAAAGGTGAAAGGCTTCATACACACCGTCTGAAGGGACGGGATGATTTACAACTTTCCGAAAATAATGAAGTGCCGAACAACAGCACGTCTTGTTAATAACGTGATAAGCATTCTATATTTTCAGTTTGCGTGGCTGCAAATAGAAGTTCAATAAGGAACTAAATAATGGCCTGCCACAGGGCTCACTTCTCGCGCCTTGATGTTCAGGCTTTATATTTATGACCTTCCAAAAAAATCCCCAAGGAAGTTCTACTATGCAGTAGAACTGAACAGCGAGCAGTACTGAAAATAGGCTTGAGGGTGTATTCTTTGGAAAGTTGTGTGGAAGAATTAGATGCGTTGAAACTCTTCTGCGAAAGTGCAGTGCCCCTGTACAAGAAATAAAGTCAGACCCTAGTGCGACGGGCACAGCTCCAAGGTCTGGAGTCCTTATTAAGCAAGCATAGTGGCCGACATCAGGCAGCTAAGGTGTTAACAGGTTTGCGTTCTCCGTGCAAAAGCGAAACGAAGATGCTTGGGGAATTTTAATGGGAATCTTTGCCAGAGAGGCGGTATTATTCTCCAGATAAACCACTGAGTAAATTTAGAGAATCGGTATTCAAGGGATGGCGTACGACAGGTTTGCTGCCACTATTGTGTATCTCGCAAATTGATCGTGAGAAAATAGTAAGAGTATTAGGGTGCATAGAGAGGTATGTTGACTTTGCTCAGTTTGCGGGTGGGAAATAACATAAAATCGTTATAATTGGTACAAAGTAACCAACGTCAAATGCTGTACAGTAGCTTGCAGGTTTTATATGCAGATGCAGACTGTTAGCAGAACGTCTCTTGTTCCTAAGCAGCCAGGCAGAGGCAAATTAAGTCCACTGCCATGGGCGTCATATCAGCAAATAACACTCCTCGTCTGTCTGTATCTAGTCTCACATCACATGCTTCATTTACATCTACATTAAGATCTACATCTCCACACCGCAAGCCACCTTTAGGTGAGTGGCATTTCTAAGTTCAACCCTTTTTTTAACATATGTGCAATTTTCTCCCTACGGCACGAGTGAGGATACACAAAGTGAAGCTTTCTTCCCAGAATTTTTGTTTGGACGTTTAATAATAATGTCGTCCATTTTTCACGTGTTCTGCGACACTTCAATGATCGAATACCGAAACTGAAATTGTGTGTACAGTGGATGTCGTTCCAAAGAATCATCAGGCTCATTTTCTCTGGCGTTTCAGCAGATGTACGACGTCTGTTCAAAAACTTCCGGGAATTTTCATTTCTTGGAAGTAATTTTATTTATTCGTCTGTATTAGTGTTATCTCCTTCAAACAAGTGTCTATTAGGTATTATACACTTACACCAGCGCTTCTTCCAATCCCCGAAATACTGCTGTAATTCGATCTTTGGGACAGCACGTAGCTCTTTCAACCATGCACTTTTTACTTCAGCTAAGCTTGTAAAACGACGGCTCTTTAAGGTTCTCTTTACTTTTGGGAGCAGGAAAAAAGTCACACGGGTGCATATCTTGAAAATGTGGAGGCTGGGGCATCACTACAGTGTTATTTATTTGCCAATAATTCACGAAGAAGCATTGAAGTGTGAGCAGATGGATATCTTGGTGCAAAAGCCATGAATTTTTTCGCAACAAATCCGATGGTTTTTTTCTTTCCATATTGCTTCCCGTAAACGGTAGTAAACTTGTGAGTAGTACTCCCTGTTGATCGTTTTACCTTTTGGCAAGAGTTCATGATGCAGTATGCTTTTAAAATCGGAGGAAACAATGAGGAGAAGCTTCACATTCGACCGCACTTGCCGAACTACTTTCTGTCTTGGCGATCCAGAATGCCTCCTCCGGGACGATTGAGAATTAGTTTCGACATCATAACCATACAGCCATGTTTCGTCACCTGTTATGACACGTTTAAGTAGCTCTGCATCGTCGTAGGCGGCTCCAGAGCAACTTCGTGTATTTTTGCTCGAAATTCAACAGGTTTGGCACAAATTTTGCCATCACGCGTTTCATATCCAAAACATCCGATTGTTGTTGTTGTTGGTTGGTTTGGGGAAGGAGACCAGACAGCGTGGTCATCGGTCGCATCGGATTAGGGAAGGACGGGGAAGGAAGTCGGCCGTGCCCTTTCAGAGGAACCATCCCGGCATTAGCCTGGAACGATTTAGGGAAATCACGGAAAACCTAAATCAGGATGGCCGGACGCGGGATTGAACCGTCGTCCTCCCGAATGCGAGTCCAGTGTCTAACCACTGCGCCACCCCGCTCGGTCAAAACATCCGAAAAGGTTGGCATAATCCAGTTGACATGTAAACATCATCAGCAACTTCTGTGATTGTGATTCGGCAATCGTTCATAATCGTTTCTTTCTCTTTTCCCACATTTTCATCGGGCCTAACTTCTTCATGACCATTTTGAATCACTTTATACCAATCGTATTCCGGAGGGGAAGGCCTGCCGGTGTGCCGGTCAGTCTGTGGGTGGTTTTTAAGGTGGTTTTCCATCTGCCTCGGCCAATGCGGGCTGGTTTCCCTTATTCCGCCTCAGTTACACTTTGTCGGCGATTACTGCGCAAACAATTTCTCGGGAGGGGGGAGGTAGGGGGAAGGAGGGGGGGGGAGAGGATCGCACAACAACCCTGGGTTCGACGTGGGTCGGCGGCGGGGTAAGTGGAGTGCTGTAGTCTGTTGTGAGGTTGTGTACGACTGCGGGCTACGGCGGGGGCGAAGCCTCTCCATCATTTCTAGGTCCCCAGTTCAATACGATACAGTACAATACCAATCGTAAATCCTTGCCTTATTCGTAGGAGACACACCAAAAGCAATATTCAACATTTCTAAAACTTTATTACATTTTATTCCATTTATATAGCAAAATTTAAGGCAATCTCTGATCGATTTTTAAAACAAAGCAATAATCACCACTCGTAAGCAAACATATGTAACTTTCTTCAGAACTGACGACAGACTAAACATCCTATACGGCTACCAGTATTACAGTTGCTGTACGTTTCAGACATGTCTACCGAGACAATAACGAAAAAACGCGCGAGTCGGACTAACAGAACCCGCGAAATTACAAAATTCCCGATACTCATTCAATACGCCACGTATTCGCAATTTCGTTTTTGCAGTGCGTAGCCAGAGTCATTCCAAGAAATACTGCTCATAACAACTTGAATGCGACGCTCAGTGTCGATGGAAAGCGTCGGGGTGGCTACCGTTACAAACAATACGATTTTTAAAACGGAAATTCCCGTGCCCATTCGGCAGAGCGGTCCCAAATCAGTCTAGTGCGATATTCTCTTTATCGCTGTGTATTGACAGAAACACTAAAACACGGACATAAACCAGCACTCCAGCAGCCCCAGCAGCGCCCTGGTCCGCGCTGACTGCTACCGCTACACAGTAGCGCTGCTGGCTATTCTTCGTGTTTTACTGTCCCTGTTAATACATAGCGATAAAGCGAATATTGCGCTAAGCCATTTCGGCAGCGCTCTGTCGAACAGGCACGTAGAATTCCGCTTTAATGATAATTTTGTTAACAAGGGGAAACAAAACGACACTTTCCGTCCGCGCGGAGAAACCGTGCGGTTTGAGGCGCCATGTCACGGATTGCGCGGACCCTCCCGCCGAAAGTTCGAGTCCTCCCTCGGGCATGGGTGTGTGTGTTGTTCTTAGCGTAAGTTAGTTTAAGTAGTGCCTAAGTCTAGGGACCATGACCTCAGCAGGTTGGTCCCTCAGGAATTCACACACAGATGACACTTTCCGTCGAATATGAGCATCGCGTGGAAGATGGGATAAGCAGTATTTTGCTTACGCCGATTCCAGCTACACATGGTAAAAATGAAATTACAGATACCTGACGAAACATCCGGGAAAATGCGTCTGAGAACTCTTAGGGGCACACTCGCTATAAAGTACTGCAGCGAAAGGTTCCCGTACGGTGCCTTTTCAAACATTCGGTAAGATGGTGTACCCGAAACAGGACCACATTTTTACTACATGCATCTTCTTCTGGCCCGTAAGTTGTCAACGACGAGACTGAAACTGAAAATTTGTGTACTTATGAAATATACTGAGGTGACAGAAGTCATGGGATAGTGATATAAGCCGGTCGCTATGGCCGAGTGGTTCTAGGCGCTTCAGTCCGGAACCGCACTGCTGCTACGGTCGCAGGTTCGAATCCTGCTTTGGGCATGGATGTGTGTGATGTCCTTAGGTTAGTTAGGTTAAAGTAGTTCTAAGTTCTAGGGGACTGATGACCTCAGACGTTAAGTCCCATAGTGCACAGAGCCATTTGAACCATTTTTTTAGTGATATACACATATCGAGATAGCGTTAGCATCTTGTACACAAATTATAAAAGGACAGTGCATTGGCGGAGCTGTCATTTGTACTCAAGATGGTCCATATGAAAAGATTTCCGGCGCGATTAAGGCGGCACGATGTGAATTAACAGACTGTGAACGCGGAATGGTAGTTACAGCTAGACGCATGGGACAATCCATTTCAAAAATCGTTACGGAATTCAGTTATTACAAGAACCACAGTGTGAAGGACGTACCGAAAATATCATATTTCAGGCATTACTTCTCACCACGGATAACGCTGTGGCCGACTGCCTTCATTCAACGAGCGAGAGCAACGGCATTTGCGTAGAGTTATCAGTGCTAACAGACAAGCAATACTGCGTCAAATAACCGCAGAAATCAGAGTGGGATGCTCCATGACGTAGCTCAGTGCGGCGAAATTTGGTGTTAGTGGGCTATGGGAGCAGCACGACATCGCCTAGAGCGCCTCTCCTGGCTTGTGACCATATCATGTGGACCCTAGATGACTGGGAAACTGTGACCTTGTCGGATGAGTTCCGATTTATGTTGATAAGAGGTCCGAGTGTGGTGCAGACCCCACGAATCCATGGACCCAAATTGTCAGCAAGACACTGTGAAAGCTGGTGGTGGCTCAATAATGGTGTGAGCTGTGTTTGTGCGGAATGGGCTGGGTCCTCTGGTCCAGCTGAACCAATAATTGACTGGAAATAGTCTTGCTCACCTACATGGAAATCGTTTAAAGTCATTCGTGTACTTTATGTTCCCAAACAACGATGAAATTTTAATGGATGACAAAGCGCCATGTCACCGGACCACAATTGTTCGCTATTGGTCTGGACAATTCGAACGAATGATTTCGTCAACCAGATAGAGAACAATGTACACATGTAAGTTTTGTTTGCGTCATTTCGCTCAACCTAAGTTTTTTTTTTTTTTAATGTGTAGAATAGTTCCACTATGTTGTGGAGGTTCGAGTCCTCCGTTAGGGCATGGGTGTGTTTGTCCTTAGGATAATTTAGGTTATGTAGTGTGTAAGCTTAGGGACTGATGACCTTAGCAGTTAAGTCCCATAAGATTTCACACACACATAACACACACACTATGTTGTGAAGCGTTGTTGCTGCAGGTTGCAGGTTTCGTGACATCTATGAAGAGTCGTAGCGGATTAGTTCAATGATTACATCCTACGTTACTATTGCAGCCCGTTTTAATAAATGTTTCGTCGTTGCACGAATCGAAGTACAGGTGGAGAAAGTTAGGTCATTGCATGCTTTTCTGGAATGCTAGTGACTTCAGAAAGCTATGTACTGGTTTTGTGTAATTGTGAGATATATCGTAGAACATAAGATAGTGAAAGACCTTCTAGTTTCAATAGTATGTGGAGGTTCTCTTTTCAAATTATGTCGTGATATCGTTGGTTAATTATTTTTTCGTGTCTCAATTCAGTGATAAAAGATTCGAGAAAATGGACTCACTACACTTCTTTTCGCTATAAGATGAAAATGTAGACATTATATAATTATGGAGAGGTTTTGACGAGAGCTTACCTACTACTGGTGCTAGAATACACAGTTACGCATATTCATTACTATTGCGCTTATATCAAGGAAGAGCCGGCCGCGGTGGTCTAGCGGTTCTGGCGCTGCAGTCCGGAACCGCGGGACTGCTACGGTCGCAAGTTCGAATCCTGCCTCGGGCATGGGTGTGTGTGATGTCCTTAGGTTAGTTAGGTTTAAGTAGTTCTGAGTTCTAGGGTACTTATGACCTAAGATGTTGAGTCCCATAGTGCTCAGAGCCATTTGAATCATATCAAGGAAGTGTGTATGTCTCCGCCTACTTCGTTAGTGACTGGTGGCAAGATCGCGTTTTCGATTGGGGCATATATAGAGTTAAGTACGTGTAGATTATGGTCGTTTTCATTGTAACCTTGGTAAGTTAATGTCGTACAAACGCACGGTTTTATTCCAAAATTGTTGAAAAAGAGGGATGTAGTAGTAAAAAAACGGAAACGAAACACATTTATTATATAGCGCTAGAAAACGAAATTTTCTCAACAAAAATGTAAAAAAAGAAAGAAAGAAAAGGAAAAAACGTAAAAGCAATGTATCAAACATCGTTTCAGTTTCGTCTAGCTATATAAAAACATTTTTGGTTAGTCATAAACAACTTTAGCATTGATCAATAATAATTGACTGAGATGAAGTACTTATGTGTGTAAACTGTACTTCAATCAAAAGTAATCCCTTACATTACATAAAAGTTAGGCGGTCAACTAATTTTTATTACTTATAAAACGAAATCTATGTTCTGTAAGAAAGTAAAATACACAACGTACTAAATCTATATTATGTGCGGTCCTAATTATGTGCAAAACAAACAACCAGACAAACAAACAAACAAACAAAAAAACGAAGAGAAGTCACTGGCTCCAAGTTTCTCTCTTACACGTTCCCTACCGACGCTCAGTATTACCGGTTATCCTATCATTTACCTGGCCGAGCGGTTCTAGGCGCTACAGTCTGGAACCGCGTGACCGCTACGGTCTCAGGTTCGAATCCTGCCTCGGGCATGGATGTGTGTGATGTCCTCAGGTTAGTTAGGTTTACGTAGTTCTAAGTTCTAGGGGACTGGTGGCCTCAGAAGTTAAGTCCCATAGTGCTCAGAACCATTTGAACCATTTTTTTTATCATTTACCACGTCATTTATCTAGCGTACTAAAAGTACCGAACCGTAGTTTCCGTAGAGCGCAACTCTTGGCGTAAACGTTCATATAAACCTGCACAGGCAAATGGATCAAGGTTACTCATGGTAGAAACTTATCCTTTTAACCCAGCACGCAGCTTGAAACTCCACTGCGCCCACGCACATTGCTGTAAAATTTGCACGCCTAGACGCACTTCCGACGATTACAGCTCTCCTCGTATGCCACAAGGTCTTGTCCGGCGCACCGCAGCCGCGTGCGGAGAGAGGCGGTCCGAGGCGGCGTGCGTCTGCGAACAGCGGCGGCCGCCGTGACATCACGAAAGGCGCGCCTGAGCTGACTGCAGACTGCAGACAGCGTGGTGCCGGGCAGACAGCTGTTGGCGACCCTCCAGCGATCCGCCGCCAGCTGGAAGCCCGCCGAGGACACTCGGCCGCTGCGGACTCTTGCGTAAGGCGAGCAGCTGTTCTCTCGCATTTCCCAACACGCACACACACGTACAAACACACACACACACACGCACACACACGTTCAGAAACTCCTTTTTTTTTAGCGTGTTGCAGAAAGAGCTGTTTCTACTACAGTGTTGCGATATGTTAAGCGGCTTCTTTCGTATGTCTTGTGCTCTTTCTACACCCCTGGAAATGGGAAAAAGAACACATTGACACCGGTGTGTCAGACCCACCATACTTGCTCCGGACACTGCGAGAGTGCTGTACAAGCAATGATCACACGCACGGCACAGCGGACACACCAGGAACCGCGGTGTTGACCGTCGAATGGCGCTAGCTGCGCAGCATTTGTGCACCGCCGCTGTCAGTGTCAGCCAGTTTGCCGTGGCATACGGAGCTCCATCGCAGTCTTTAACACTGGTAGCATGCCGCGACAGCGTGGACGTGAACCGTATGTGCAGTTGACGGACTTTGAGCGAGGGCGTACAGTGGGCATGCGGGAGGCCGGGTGGACGTACCGCCGAATTGCTCAACACGTGGGGCATGAGGTCTCCACAGTACATCGATGTTTTCGCCAGTGGTCGGCGGAAGGTGCACGTGCCCGTCGACCTGGGACCGGACCGCAGCGACGCACGGATGCACGCCAAGACCGTAGGATCCTACGCAGTGCCGTAGGGGACCGCACCGCCCTTCCCAGCAAATTAGGGACACTGTTGCTCCTGGGGTATCGGCGAGGACCATTCGCAACCGTCTCCATGAAGCTGGGCTACGGTCCCGCACACCGTTAGGCCGTCTTCCGCTCACGCCCCAACATCGTGCAGCCCGCCTCCAGTGGCGTCGCGACAGGCGTGAATGGAGGGACGAATGGAGACGTGTCGTCTTCAGCGATGAGAGTCGCTTCTGCCTTGGTGCCAATGATGGTCGTATGCGTGTTTGGCGCCGTGGAGGTGAGCGCCACAATCAGGACTGCATACGACCGAGGCACACAGGGCCAACACCCGGCATCATGGTGTGGGGAGCGATCTCCTACACTGGCCGTACACCACTGGTGATCGTCGAGGGGACACTGAATAGTACACGGTACATCCAAACCGTCATCGAACCCATCGTTCTACCATTCCTAGACCGGCAAGGGAACTTGCTGTTCCAACAGGACAATGCACGTCCGCATTTATCCCGTGCCACCCAACGTGCTCTAGAAGGTGTAAGTCAACTACCCTGGCCAGCAAGATCTCCGGATCTGTCCCCCATTGAGCATGTTTGGGACTGGATGAAGCGTCGTCTCACGCGGTCTGCACGTCCAGCACGAACGCTGGTCCAACTGAGGCGCCAGGTGGAAATGGCATGGCAAGCCGTTCCACAGGACTACATCCAGCATCTCTACGATCGTCTCCATGGGAGAATAGCAGCCTGCATTGCTGCGAAAGGTGGATATACACTGTACTAGTGCCGACATTGTGCATGCTCTGTTGGCTGTGTCTATGTGCCTGTGGTTCTGTCAGTGTGATCATGTGATGTATCTGACCCCAGGAATGTGTCAATAAAGTTTCCCCTTCCTGGAACAATGAATTCACGGTGTTCTTATTTCAATTTCCAGGAGTGTATAACCAACCACCACAACGAGACGTCCCTGACGTCTGTTTCGTAATTAGGACCGTTAAAAGTTCTTGCTCTGCATCGGAATCCAAATACTACTGAGCTTCTGGGTGCCCTGCCGAAAAAACGACGCCTCAGAAATGTTACGAGGAGTGGAAGGAAAAAAAAAATGCAAATGTTTGTGAACTCAAATTGGCCCTAGTTGAAAGCCATTCTGTACTAACTGGTAATACACTGAGGTGAAAAAAGTCATGAGATACCTCCTAATATCGTGTCTGGCCTCTTTTTGCCAGGCATAGTGCAGCAACTCGACATGGCATGGACTCAAAAAGTCGCTGTTAAGTCCCTGCAGAAGTACTGAGCCATGCTGCTTCTACAGCAGTCATTGGTTGCAGAAGTGTTACCAGTGCAGATTTTGTTCACGAACTGTCCTCTCGATTATGTCCCATAAATGTTGAATGGGAACTAATTATCCCTTGACTGTTCGTAGATGTCACGAAGCCTGCAGCAACAGGTATTCACATATAGTGACACGAAAGCAAGGAGCTATTTTACGTAATACAGAAATGACATAGGTTGAACGAAATTATTTAAACAAAAGCTACGTATTATCTTCTCAAAACAGTGCAGACAAACCATAAGGGTCACTTGGGTTATCAATGTGTGTAATTCGAAGAGAGATTCCATAAAGAGGTAATTCGAAGAGAGATTCTACGAAGTGTCACGAAACTGCATATTTTCATGACACTCTTTCAGCAAGATAAAAAAGCATGTATAAGGGAAGAGAGGATATAAGCTTGATTCTATTATCGGAGGATTGAAAAGGTATTACTCGAGTCTATAAATCAGCTTCAATTTTACGAAAAGCGAGTAATCTATAAATCACTGTGTCGCCAGGAGCAAGGGTAGCATTTCACGTTATAGCTGACAGCAATTTCTATAAGCGCAATGTTGCAAGATAACTTTGCGAATATTTATAACACACGATTGAAATAAAGTACACGTTGTATATTGATGAGCACGGCAAGAAACTGCAAAGATCTCATCCAGAATCTTCATCATTGCAGGACACTGAAAAACTAGGCAGCCGTCGACACAACCAAGGACAGACAGAATAACAGAGTTCCCCATTCTAGACCCGTGGCTAGACACTCAAAAGTACAGTTACTGAACAGGCAACTTTTAAGTGTTGCCGACTACACTGCTGCTGTGTGGCTGCAATACACGGCAACAAGAAGCATGACCGGACAAGATTGTTGATGGAGCAGTCTGTTGTCGAGGTATGGCCGAGATGTTGCCAACGTTATCCACCAAGGGTAGAAAATGTTTCGCATGGTCGACCCATATCCACCTTTGTCCTTGTCTGTAAATGCTTTCCACTCACTCTCGGCCTTGCTTCGTCTTTCTCACACCGACAGCATTGCTGTGCCGAATCACGTAATCCGACAACTGGAACACTCCATAAGTCTCGCTCTGACAGCGACAAAAGTTCGCAGGGTCACAAGCAGGTAAAATAAACGCTTAATTATCAACACTCAGTAATTTTAGACAAAATGGCGGTTAAAATTTGAACGTGAATTTATAAGTCTTCTCGTGTATGGTCCCAGTAGTATAATAATTAACAGCAGTGTTTTAACTGTCTGCGCCCCGTATTCAAATCCAATCTTATCCTTTTTTCCTTATTTTCTGTGGGAGTATTCGACAGTATTTTTGTGGCATCGTGAAATGCAATGGAATTACAGACGAAGGAAATAAGCAGTTCGAATCTTAATAAAAATAAGTTTTATCATTACAAATTTTATATAACTTCATATTATTGACAGTAATTGAAAATGGAAAACAAACAAATTTTAGTATTTAAATTTCCTTATACGAAGGACTGTTTGTCGACGAAACCAGAATACTAATCTCTCGTTAAAATTATTCAGTTAAAGTGTACTCCGTTATGTCAACGCTACGACTTATACTTTTATCGATAGGTGAAGAATTACATTCGCTGATTACAGAAGTGCGCTTTTCCCATCGTACGCCAAAAGGAAAAAGGAAACTACAATCAGAAGCGACGCGGTTAAAATACACGCCTTGATCCGTCATCAGTTGTTAGTTTCAGCTCCCGAGAAAATGCTTCGCTGTCCATGGTGGTTTGCTACGAAGTTACCGCCAGATCGTGAGGTATATAGCACCGTTAACGATATTTTTTTTTCCTATTGATAATCACACTAAAGAATATGACGTTGGTCTTGGTGTACCGAGTTTTTATGCTTTGAATGTTTTTGTCATAGAGGACGCCATGGAGAATGCACTGATTCTCCTGAAGTATGAAAATAAAAATGAAATCAAAAATACTGAAATACTAAATTTATATGTTTTTCATTTGAATTACTATTATTGATATAAGATGATATGAGGTTCCTTATGAGAAGATCTAATTTAATAACATTTGAAAAACTTATTTATTCAGTCAATAAACGCATTGTATTTCACAAGTCATAAAAATGTTGATATCACATACTTCCGCAACAGCAAAAGATAAAAGAAAAACGTGAGGCAGATTTGAACATAGGGCGTAAAAATGCGAAACTGTGCTGTGTAGCACTAAGCTACTGACCTACTTACTCCGACGTTACATGAGTAGACTGGTTAATTGGCGTCTGAACTTTAACTGTCATGCTCTCGGAAACAGTTGATTGTTGGCACCTAAGCTAAAATAAGTCTCCCTTTGGTTTCAGCCTTCTTTCAGCCTGCTAAGTTTCGTCCGTGTCAGAGAGCGACCTGTGGAGGCTTCTCTTATGATTGGTGAAACAATCTTATTTCGCTTCAGTTCGAAAGATGGTACGCTTACGAAGAGGCACTTGCTGTCTACAAGAATGTAGAAGTGGGCAAACGAGTGAACCACGTATTTCATAAATGTGATACGTAAATCCAGGCCCAGAGCTACGGAAAATCCAAAGTAAAAATTACCAAAGACCGCAATCTTAAAAAGGAAATTCTCACTGCTACCTCCGTAGTAGTAGAATATCTGCAGCAGCGAGCCTTTAATTAATTATACATAGGAACTTTTTTAAAACTTTCGTCATGCGTGTTTGCGTCTTCATGAGCAGCAATTTACAAACTGCCTTTTATTGTTACTGTGTTCCTATACATTACTTTTCACGCATAAAAATGCAAATATGCTACTGTTTAAAGGACTCCGTGTGAAAAGTGGAGTCCAGCTGCCTCAGTTCTACCTTCCTCAACACTTTTAAAAATTTTCCCAAAAACGTATTCACGATTTTCTGTGCTGAGAAGAAGACAGTAGCAGTGGGAAAGAGACTGAAAAGTAATAAATACTGGAAGAGAATAGCCAATGGTTATGGCATATAAAGATGGAAGTAGACAGTGGCAGTGAAACTGCAAGAGCGAGAGACACTGGTAATGTAACATAGTTGAGAGAGACAGAAGAGTGCCACGGAAAGAGTGAAGGAGACATTGCCAGTGGGACATGAATACAGAAAAGGAGAAAGTGGAAGTGGGTAAGAGGCAGTGATAATGAGATTGGCTGGTTGGTTGATTTGGGGGAGGAGACCAAACAGCAAAGTCTTCGGTCACCTCGGATTAGGGAAGGTTGGGGAAGAAACTCGGTCATGCTCTTTGAATGGAATCATCCCGGCCTTTGCCTGAAGCGATTTAGGGAAACCACGGCAAACCTAAATCAGGATGGCCAGACGCGGATTTGAACCGTCGTCCTCCCGAATGCGAGTCCAGTGTGCTAACCATTGCGCCAACTCACCCGATGGTGACAATAAGACACTGACATTGACAACGAGGAAGAGAGAGAGAGAGATAGTGACATTGAGAAGGGTCAGCAGCAATGGGAAGGAATGTATGAGGTAGTATCAGTAACAAAGGACAAGAGAGAGACAGTGAAGGTAGTAGTAGACTGTAACTCTAGGACTGTAACTGTGAGATAGAAGACAGTGGCAGACAGACACAAAGAGATAATGACAGTGAGTTGGCGTGAATGAGTGACTGAGAATGGACAATTGGGAGTGAATGGGTATGAGCTATTTACAGCGATGGACTGGTGGGCGTGAGCGAGTTACAGTCAGGGGAGCTCATGGAAGTGAGACGTGAGGTGCTTGTTAAAAATACCACGAATATTTTAGCATGCCAAAATTTTTGGTAAAAATTTTAAAGATTCTGTTGGAGGTAGTATGAGACAACTGGAACGGCACTTTTCAATCAGAGTCTTTTAAACAGGGGCGTGGTTTCTTCGCTGGTAATTATTGGCCGAATTTAAAAATTTAAAATGCTGACATAATGATTTCATTAAAAGATATAAAATGGTTCAAATGGCTCTGAGCACTATGGGACTCAACTGCTGTGGTCATCAGTCCCCTAGAACTTAGAACTACTTAAACCTAACTAACCTAAGGACATCACACACATCCATGCCCGAGGCAGGATTCGAACCTGCGACCGTAGCGGTCTCGCGGTTCCAGACTGTAGCGCCTAGAACCGCACGGCCACTCCGGCCGGCATTAAAAGATATAGATTTATCTTAAAGGATTAACACAGCAAGTATTTAAGTTAGAAACTGTGTATATGTCTTGGGTCAGGGTAACTCATGGCGCACAAATTACCAGACTATAAAAGCACTTATTAGTGACTTCCATGGCAGGCCAAACATTTCTGCAAGCAGGACCGGATTTACAGAAGGCGGTGCTGTACCGGAGGCTTTTCAGTACCGCTTCGACCCTTCCCCCAACCCACCTTTCTCCCCCTACTACTCACTTGTTTTCTGGACTTACTGCGCGACTTTCCTTGTCGTCAGCTCTGTTCTCGATTTTCTCGATACAAATGTAAAAAGTCCCGTGCTACCATCACAAGCCACCATCTTTCCTGCCTCTTCAGCATAAACACCAAGAACAAAAACGCTCCAGACGTACCACTGTCGACAACACTTCATTAAATTCCATTTCGATTGTTAATATTCCAGCTACCGATAAAGCGCTGCAAATTTGCTTTTCCACGCCTAGAAAAGAATTCGTCAACACTTTATAACCCGTTCGGCATCTTTCTTTACTCGTTGAATAGTTCACTTCAGGTTCTGTGTTCAGAGTAGCTTCTTCACTCCGCTCAGTGTAACGGATAGACTACTTAAAAAAGACATAGATAACGCACTCAATAATGGCAACTGACAACCGAAGCAATTTTAGCTCGTACAGTAATCGTTGTGAAACATAACTACAGCGCTCGTGACCATCGACGTTAACAGTCGTCTGCCAATTCAACATACAACAAAAGAAACTCTACGCAGACGACAATGCTGCAGGCTGGCCTTCCATGTTTTCATAACTTTTTTTCACATGCGTGGCCAAGTCCCCATTTTCTTTCAGCCCCCTAGGCACGGGCCTGTTTGACCTGTGAAATAATCCGGCTCTGTGTGGATAGGAAATGCGGATGTGTCAGATGCAGGATATGGCTGCGGCTGTGGTATAAAAGTATCCGAACAGCCCTACGTAATGAAGAATTGACCACTAGATGTCACGAGAGGCAAACTCCAGTATAAAAGGAGGCAGGGAGTATTGCGTTGTGAACAAGAAGCAGTATTATCAGTAGAATGGATTTCAGGGGAGCTCACAACGGAAACTTCCCATCACCTCCCTCAGATTTAGTGGTGAGAAGGCTCAGTGGATAGCCCGACAAAAAACTGAACCCAGATCAAAGATAAAAACAGGAAGAAGTTGTACTGAACTGTAAAAAAGGAGCAAATTTGAAACAGTGAACTGTCCAAGCTCAATATGTGCAACATCGAGCGAATTTGCAGAGCCACAGTGTTGGACTGTGAAGGATGAGATCCGCGTTCCCGTCTCCCTGTTGCCCCATTTGTTTTTTCCTCACGAAATTATGAACTGTCCGTCCGGTAAGTGACGTGTCTGTCCTCTGTATTCAAATTTTGTGTCTGTGTCTGGTTTAAAGTCCGTTTGCAACAGCGAGGTCTAAGGAAGGGACCTCCAGGCATACTGTACGTACCTCATATGTTTCTACGCAAGTACATGTTATGACTATTGCGTTCCGTTTCGGTAGTTTTGGCTCCTGAACTCTTTTGTTGTTACGTAGTTCACATTTATTTGTTGTTTTCATTTCTGTGAGAGGTCTATGCGGCATCTCACCTGCTCTCTCCATTCGTCACATTTACTTGCTTCACTAACATATTCTTATCACACGACTCATATTCTATAACCAGTGTATGGTATGAAAATTGCCAATAATACAAAGGAGAACAGACACGTCAATGACCGTACGGGCAGTTCACAATTTCGTGAAAAAAAAGACACGAGGGAGATTTGAACACCGTGACTACACAACACGATGCGTGGTTCGTCAAAGTCGCTTGAGGTTGCACCTCATGAGTTTGGACCGTTCACTGTTTCTATTTCGCTTATTTTTCACAGTTCAGTACAACTTCTTCCAGTTTTCATGCTTGATCTGTGTTCAGGTTTTGACGGGCTGGCTACTGAGCAATCTTACCAATAAATCCGAGATGGTTGCGATGAAGAGTTTCCCTTGTCAGTGACTTCCAAAATGGACATTCCAATGGAATGTTATCTATCCCTAACGCCTTTTTAGATCTTAAGTCTTCCAAATCTTCTTTTAAATTCTGATTCTTGTACTGGATACCCTATCCCTTCTACATCGACTTCTTCTATAACGTGATCAGACAAGTCTTCGCCCTCACAGAGACCTTCAATATAATCTTTCCATCTACCCGCTCTCTACTGCGCATTTAACAATGGAATTCCCATTGCGCTCTTCATGTTACACCCTTGATTTTAATTTCACCGAAGGTTATTTTGACTATTCTATATGCTGACTCAGTCCTTTCGACAATCATTTCATTTTCGATGTCTTCACATGTTTCATGCAGACATGTCGCCTTAGCTTCCTTCCCTCCACTTACTATTTATTTCTTTCTTAACTGACTTGAATTTTATATCCCTGAATTTCTCGGAACATTTTTGTACTTCCTTCTTTTGCCGTTCGACTGAAGTATTTCTTCTGTTACCCATGGTATCTTTGCCGTTAACTTGTTTGTACCTATGTTTTTCTTTCCAATTTCTGTGATTGGACTTTTTAGAGATGTCCATTCCTCTTCAACCGAACTGCCTACTGAGCTATTCCTCATCGCAGTATTTGTAGCCTCCGACAAGTTCAAGCGTATCTGTTCATTCCTTAGTCTTCCGTATCCCACTTGTTTGCGCGTTGATTCCTCCTGACTAATGTCTTAAACTCCAGCCTACTCTTCATCTACTTACTAAATTGTGACCTGAGTCTATATCTGCTACTGGGTACGCCTTACAATCCAGTATCTGCTTTCGGAGTCTCTGTCTGACCGTGATGTAATCTAACTAAAATCTTCCCATATCTCACGGCCTTTTCCCAGTATATCTCCTACTCTTGTGATTCTTGAACAAAGTTTTCATTATTACCAGCTGAAATTTATTTCAGAATTTAATTAGCCTTCCTCCTCTCTTATTCCAGCTACCAAGCCTATATTCTCCCGTAACCGTTTCTTCCACTCCTTCGCCTTCAACCAAATTCCAGTCCCCCATGGCTATTAGATTTACATCTCGCTTTACGTTCTGAATTATCCGTTCAATGTCCTCACACGCTTTCTCTGTCTCTTCATTTTCGGCTTGTGACGTCGGCACGTATACCTGAACTATTATTGTTCTCGGTGTTGGTAGGCTGTCAATTCTGATGAGAACAACTATATCACTGAACTGCTCACAGTAACTCACTCTCTGCTCAGCCTTCCTATTCATAACGAATCCTACTCCCGTTGTACTATTTTCTGCTGCTGGTGATATTACCGTAATCTCATCTGACCAGAAGTCCTTGTCTTCTTTCCATTTCACTTCACTGACCCCAACTATATCAGGACCGAGCCTTAATCTTCCCGACTGTCGGAACCAACGCCATACTCTGGATAAAAGGTTGGACGGTCAGCTACCTCTATGATGACTGTGACAAATCAGACCTAAGCTGTTGGTTCAAGTCCTCCCTCTCAGTTGGGGCGTAATGAGCTTCATCCCCACTCCACTCCCCCGTCCCGTATGACTTCGCCTCCTGCTCTTCTCGCTACATCCGCATGCTTCGTCACCGCCTTTTGAGAACATCACAAAGACGAGGCCATCTCATCTGTCGAACACTGTAGCCCACATAAGGTAGCACTATTACACTTCACCCTCTCCCTCCCAAGTCGGAAATGGGATTAAATAAATAAAAGGAAGTCTTCTCCACCCCAACGTAATTACCACATTCACTCCCTGGGGCCACCGTGGCCAGGTTTCAATTACGATCCCTGTCCTCTGAGTCCCATCGATGGATGAATGTACTGTCCCGATTGTTTCTCCTCCCCATTTCCTTCCCTTTTAATGTACATTATACTGTAAATAAGTTTCTTTATTGATCCTCTTTGGTCATTGCTAATAAAGTTACATATATAAATAAAAAAGTGTGGTTCGGCTCGAGTTTCGAGTTTCTCTGAAGGACATATTTTTAACAGTTTTGTCACAGAGGTACAGACAGATCTAAAATCGACAAGGAAATGTGATTTATTTTATTCATCAACCGCAAAAAAGGAAAAAAAAGTGGAACACGTGCTTGGAAATGGCGTATGTATACAGAACTGCAGATATCAATACGAGAATATTATTAATATTGAATGTATGCTTGCCTGAGGTTGACATGTTCCGTAGTTATACTACTTACTATTTTTGGCTTACAATAACATGTGTTCTCGAACAACATTTCATAACATGTACGTCACAAGTGTCCAACGACCCACTGCACTTCCGTTGCCTTCAATATCCCGCAAATAGGAAGGCTCTGGTTATCACTCCTCAGCACAGAACTTGGGAATTAGGCGCCTGCAGTGGGGCGAAGCCAGTGACAAAAACCAGAGTGCACGGAAATTTGAAAGCTGTACTTTCAAGATGTCATTACTGCGTACTGTAAGAATTATTAGCCAAATTTTCGTTCGGTATCGATTACTGGGGCTGATATCTTGCAAGTATGATTTTTTTCTCCTTAAAATATGAAGTTAAGTTGGTCATGTGTCCTTGTGAGACCAGTTAACGATGCGACAGGTCTTAAAACACCTTCGATTTACAAAGTACCTTGTGACTGGGGCCAGACTTCAGTCGGAATAACAGTATGCACTGCAGAACAACAGGTATGAGCATGAAAGGTTTTGTCGCCTATGCTACACCAAAAAGTCTGCTTTAATTCAGAATTCTCTGTGAAACCATCAATGGATCAAATCTGGTGAAATGGGTCACACTAATGGCTTTTGTGACCGTGTAATTAAATAAGGCATTGAAATAAAAATCAATGATAATACTTGAGAGAGAATGAGTCACTCTCTCACTATTCTCGATATTCAAGAGTACTATTTAATGCTGATTTTACACACGAGACATCGTTTTGTGAGAAGACAGGAAGTTATCAGCATGATCAAGCATTGATAGGAGCATGTACGTTGTTATGCATGTGGGATCTTTATGGTGGCTCTCCTTCGAATGGTATTTTCTGGATTTGAGAACAAGCAGGCAGTTTGGTCAATTAACAGTAAATCTTGCAGTGGACGTTTGGAGCTTGGAAGCCACTTGTAGCTATTATGGAAAGGAACATCTCCAAGCACCTACCAGGGACAGACTGCTGGTCCCAAGAATTTCTCGTAAAGGTGTGCACACAATGCGTTTGGCTGAAGAGGCGAACGAAACTGCCTACCTAGACCTACACTATGTCATGAAAAGTATCCGGACACCCCCAAAAACACACGTTTTTCATATTAGGTGCACTGTGCTGCCACCTACTGCCGGGTACTCCATATCAGCGACTCACGGACTTCGAACGTGGTCAGGTGATTGAGAGTCACTTGTGTCATACGTCTGTACGCGAGATTCCCACACTCCTAAACATCCCTAGGTCCACTGTTTCCGATGTGATAAGTGGAAACGTGAAGGGACACGTACAGCACAAAATCGTACAGGCCCATTCGTTTGTTGATTGACAGAGACCGCCGACAGTTGAAGAGGATCATAATGTGTAATAGGCAGACATCTATCCAGACCATCACACAGGAATTCCAAACTGCATAACGTCCACTGCAAGTACTACAACAGTTAGGCAGGAGGTGAGAAAACTTCATGGTCGAGCGGCTGCACATAAGCCACACATCACGCTGGAAAATGCCAAATGACGCCTCGCTTGATGTAAGGAGCGTAAACGTTGGACGATTGAACAGTGGAAAAACATTTTATGGAACGACGAATCGCGGTACACAATGTGGCGATTCGATGGCAGGTTGTGGGAATGGCGAATGCCCGGTGAACGTTATCTGCCAGCGAGTGTAGTGCCAACAGTAAAATTTGGAGGCGGTGGTGGTGTTTTTCATGGAGGGGTCTTACACCCCATGTTTTTTTGCGTGGCACTATCACAGCACAGGCCTACATTGATGTTTTAAACACTTTCTTGCTTCCCACTGTTGATGACCACTTCGGGGATGGCGATTGCATCTTTCAACACGATCGAGCACCTGTTCATAATGCACGGCCTGTGGCGGAGTGATTATACAACAGTAACTTCTCTGTAATGGACTGGCCTGCACACAGTCCTGACCTGAATCCTATAGAACACCTTTAGGATGCTTTGGAATGCCGACTTTGTGCCAGGCCTCACCGACCAACATCGATACCTCTCCTCAGCGCAGCATTCCGTGAAGAATGTGCTACCATTCCCCAAGAAACCTTCCACCACCTGACTGAAAGTATGCCTGCGAGAGTGGAAGCCGTCATCAAGGCTAAAAGTGGGCGAACACCATATTGTATTCCAGCATTACCAATTGAGGGCGCCATGAAATTGTAAGTCATTTTTAGCCAGGTGTCCGGATACTTTTGATCACATAGTGTACTGTTAGGTGCCTTTAGTCACAGCAGGGACAGGTGCGCGAAAGAAATCTAGGTTGCCCGCGCAATGCGTTTCGACAGCATCGTAAACGCTCTTTGTGAATAGGGATGGTGGCCATAAAAATTCGGCAATTTTCATGTTCACAGTGGAATAGACACTATCGAGGGAGCCATCAGGTGGTGTCGTCCCTCCGTCTGCAGAGATTTTTGGGAAGCCTCAGGCCTTCAAATCAATTTTAGAAGGAACGCAATATTTACGGCAGTTCTGAAATGGTCTATGTTGGGACACAAAAGCACTTCTCTTAGTACATGCTATAACGTTTGGACAGTCGAGATAATGATCTCTATGATAAATGTGTTGTTCACTTTAGAGCTACTTGGAAACTCAAAACACGCTGCCTATAGTGGCCGCGGGAAAAAAATAAGTCGGGAGCAAAATGTCTTCTTTTTTCTGTGTGCGAAATTTGAGTCAGGGATTGGTTGCTTCTCCTGAAAGGAGAAGTTTGATTATTGTTGGCTGATGGGTAGAGTAGTCGAGTTAGAGGGGAGACATGGAGCTCATGCACTCCTGTGATAGGCACGAAATCCTTGTGGGGGTGGTAGTAGGAGTGATTTTGTGGAGTTTATCGAGATCTGGTGGAAAGTGAGGAGAGGAGAAACTTGTCTTCCGCCACTTGGCACACTTGTCCTGAGCGTGATTTTGCGCTAGCACTGGTATTGACAGGATTCTGTGGTGAGGACTTGGCTGTACTGACAAGATGTTAGTCATCTCGGACAACTCACTGTGCTGTGGGCAGTGTTATTTGTAATAGATTTGCCGCCTTGATGTTTGATCTCCTAGTGTGCTCTGCCGTATAAGTCAGTCAAATTGAGCCAGAGTATACCCAGCGAACAGGAGTGCCACCACATGTTGGAATCTGCCGAGATTTCAGGGCTCCATTAGAGAATAATTGCAATCCTCGAAACAGATTGCCAGCCGGACTCTCCATATTTCATGCCCTTGATCACAAACTTCAGGCACTGTACATCGCTGCTCTGCAGACTCTTGAACCACGACTGTCACCTGCGACACATGGAGAAATGGTGTACTGTATTGCTGCTCTGTCTTGTTTGGGAAAACACAATAACAGTCTCACCACTCGTTCTCCACAGCATATACGTAGTATAACTTCTTCGTGGAATAAATCCATCAAAGACTATTCAGATTGCGTTATCCATATTCTGAGCCAGAATAAATAGTTCAGTCAGACAACCTTAGCGCATACCAACCAGCTGCCACCCAGGAGAGTGTTAACTGTTTGTTGCATATTTGTGCTGTCATCAGTTCATGTTTTATTTTGTCATCAGCTTAACATGTGTTTTTGTCCTATCTTTTTGTAAGGAGCCAGGATTTGGGCACTTACACATTAGCTTACCAACATTAGTATTATTAATAAAGGTACTGGCAAGAGCATCAGATCATGACTTTATTGAATTATGATCAATATGAGGCTCTCTCGAGCAGTATTCCCTTTATGTCTGCATGATTACGTCACTAACTTAAAGCGTCAGTGAGAAGCGTCGGAAGTTGAGAGTTGTGGAATATAAAGTCTGCGGCTGGCCGTAGCTCGCCGGGCCGCCGTGAGCGGCAGGTTGCGGCCACCGGAAACGCGGGACAATATGGCGCTTTTGGGGACAGCCCGGCATCCAGAGCCAACTGTGCTGGGCAAGACGTGGCGAAGACGGGAATTTCGTTTGCCTAGTGGCGATATGACCTACTCGATCATTGGGTAGAATCTCAGAAATACCGTTGCAGGAATTTCGGCGATGTTAGAGCGTTCGACATTGGCCGAAACTGAGTATGCTTCCGCCACGTTTTCGTACGAGTGGAAAACAGGAGAATTGTGGGGAAAGAGGACTTCGCCTTCAGCCATCGAGAGGTACCCGCTTTGAGGCGGGTCTTGGCCATTGTCTTCGAACGGAGATATACAATCAATATAGCAGCATTGCACTAACGCGTGTTCCGTGCAGAGTTCTGCGGTTAGAGCTCTTTACGGGCTCAGAAGCGAGATTTTCACCAACGCTTAACCACATCCAAAACTTATCTGATATTCTTGATCTTGTAGTTATCCTTGCTAGGTGCCGCCTATTCATCAACGTAGCTGCTGGTAATTGGGACGCGTAATTACAAATTGTTAATGTGCCATTCTCAGGACTGTGTGGGTGGAGAAAGAAATTCACATATTTTTGTAAATTTTGTCAGCTGTGGGAAATATTAAATTAAATGCTAATATTACAATCGAATTATCAACTTCACTGTAGCTAGCATTTACCCTGTCTCAGTAAGCTTTAGATGTACCCTAGTCACTGCACAGCTTACCCAGACGGGAAGGAAAGAAGGTTAGCGGTCTTCTATGTCAGCGACGGACAAATAAGTTTACATTTTTAATCAATAAACTTGTGCCATAACTACTACGTTCACTAAAATAAAGTTAGAGCCACCATTTTATTAATATTATTTCAGCATTCAAGTTCATTTAGATTCTGAAAATGTGGTAACCTCTAATGCAGGCTCTTACCAAAAAACACAGTCTAAGGGCAACGTCAATTTAGCAGACGCATGTGCAGGTAGTCAAGTGAAAGGTTTAGTATTTAAGATGACTGCTGTCGGGGCGGAAACTCATTGTCGCCTGTCGCCTTCGAAACATACCACAAGTCCAGTGTTGTCTCCCAGTATCGATAGAGACGGCGGCCAACATCTCAGTGCGGAATGTTGACAAAGGTAAAAGCATACGAAATACGTCCCCATATAAGTGAGTGGCTCGGAGACTTCTAAAGTAACAGAACTCAGTGTGCTCTCCTCGAAGGCGTGTGTTCAGTCGTTCAACTTCGTGATCGCTGGATCTACATCAACATCAACATAAATACTCTGAAAGCCACTGCATGTTGCGTGGTCAAGTGTACCGTGTACCACTACTACCCTGCTACTCTATTCCTTTTCTGTTCCACACGCAAGTAGAGCGAGGGAGACTCTATATGTCTCCATACGAGCTGTGTACATTTGTGGCCCTAACGCGAAATGTACGTTGGCGACAGGAGAATATTTCTTCGGTCAGTCTCAAAAGCCTGTTCTTTAAATTTTCTCAGTAGCGCTCCTTGAAAAGAACGCTACCTTTCTTCCAGTGATTCCCATTTGATTTCCCGAACCACCTCTTCAATAGTTAAGTATTGTCCGAACCCTCTGAACTGCTTCCATGTTTTTCTTTAATCCGACCTTGTGCGGATCCCAGACACTCGAACACTACCCGACAATGGGTCGTACTACAATCATGCTAATAAATTGAGGATAATTGTGATACATGGTGAAACAACGCTCTGGTGGGCGGTTTGCGGGTTTAAATCACCTCGGGGTATGACCATGCGGTGCATTTGATCTGCGGTCGTCGCACGGTGGCGCTGGCAGCAGTCCACATACGCAGAGGTGTGTTGGTGCATGTCAGAGTACGGTGCAGCGAGTAAGTGTGCAGTCCTTTCAGACGTGCTAATGGTGACTGTGTGTTGAAAATGGCTCAAAGAACACATATTGATGACGTTATGAGGGGTAGAATACTAGGGCGACTGGAGGCTGGTCAAACACAGCAGGTCGTAGCACGGGTCCTCCGTGTGTCACAAAGTGTGAGCTCAAGGTTTTGGCAACGATGCCAGCAGACAGGAAACGTCTCCAGGCGCTACAATGCGGGACGTCCACAGTGTACCACAAGAAGACTGACATCTCAGCATCAGTGCCCGCATTCGGCCACGGAGTAGTGCAGGTAGCCTTGCTCGGGACCTTACTGCAACCACTGGAACAATTGTCTCCAGACACACAGTCTACAGACGACTGAACAAACATAGTTTATTCGCCCGGAGACCGGCAAGGTTCATTTCACTGGCCCCTGGTCACAAAAGAGTGGCTCGGAGACTTCTAAAGTAACAGAACTCAGTGTGCCTTCCTCGAAGGCGTGTGTTCAGTCGAGACAAGGGTACCGTCAGGAGTGCCGCCGGGAAGCGTGATACGACCGCTATTATTTACTGTACGCATAAATGATCTGGTGGACAGGGTAAGCAACTGTCTACCGCTGTGGTGTATGCGAAGACGTCGTCGCTGGGTGACTGTAGGAAGATACAAGATGACTTACAAAATATCTAGATGGTGTGACGAATGGCAGCTAGCTCTAAATGTAATGCTCGAGTACTGTATTAGTAGCGTGCGGTTTGATACAGTCACGTCGATTAAATACCTAGGTATAATGTTGCAAAACAGTATGAAGTGGTGTGAGCATGTAAGGATTGTAGTAGGGAAGGTGAATGGTCGAATGGTCGACTTGGGTTTATTGGGAGAATTTTAGGAAAGTGTGGTTCACCTGTAAAGGAGACCGCATTTAGGATACTACAATCATGCTCACAAATTAAGGATAACTGCAGAACGTGGTGCCACACAACGTGGCACTACAGAAAACTGGCGCTAACAGCATAGGCATGTAGGGAACACACACGATACAGATCTGTAAGTCCACGGCATTGGTGATAAGTTGAGAAAACCGTTCCGAAACACATGAGCTACAAAACGCCACTGTTTCCTGCTCATGTGCCCCAACATCAGCATGGGATATGATCACCATGCACATGTACACAGGTCGCACAACGGTTTGGCATACTCTGGATCAGATGGTCGGGCAGCTGCTGGGGTATAGCCTCCCATTCTTGTACCAGTGCCTGTCGGAGCTCCTGAAGTGTCGTAGGGGTTTGAAGACGTGCAGCAATACTTCGACCGAGAGCATCCCAGACGTGCTCGATGGGGTTTAGGTCTGGAGAACAGGCAGGCAACTCCATTCGCCTGATATCTTCTGTTTCAAGGTACCCTCCACGATGGCAGCTCGGTGGGGCCGCGCATAATCAACCATCAGGAGGAAGGTGGGACCCACTGCACCCCTGAAAAGCCGGACATACTGGTGCAAAATGACGTCCCGATACACCTCACCTGTTACAGTTCCTCTGTCAAAGACATGCAGGGGTGTACGTGCACCAATCATAATCCTACCCCACACCATCAAACCACGACCTCCATACAGGTCCCTTTCAAGGACATTAAGTGGTTGGCATCTTGTTTCTGGTTCACGCCAGATGAAGACCCAGCGAGCATCACTGTTCCAGACTATACCTGAACTCGTCCGTGAACATAACCTGGGAGCACTGTTCCAATGACCATTTACTGTGTACTTGACACCAGGCTTTTCGGGCTCTCCTGTGACCAGGGGTCAGTGAAATGCACCTTGCCGGTCTCCGGGCGAATAAACTATGTTTGTTCAGTCGTCTGTAGACTGTGTGTCTGGAGACAATTGTTCCAGTGGTTGCAGTAAGGTCCCGAGCAAGGCTACCTGCACTACTCTGTGGCCGAATGCGGGCACTGATGCTGAGATGTCAATCTTCTTGTGGTACACTGTGGACGTCCCGTATTGTAGGGCCTGAATACGTTTCCTGTTTGCTGGAATCGTTGCCTCAGTCGCTAGATCACACTTTGTGGCACATGGAGGGCCCGTGCTACGACCTGCTGTGTTTGACCAGCCTCCAGTCGCCCTAGTATTCGACCCCTCATAACGTCATCAATATGTGTTCTTTGCGCCATTTTCAACACACAGTCACCATTAGCACGTCTGAAAGGACTGCACACTTACTCGCTGCACCATGCTCTGACATGCACCAACACACCTCTGCGTATGTGGACTGCTGCTAGCGCCACCGTGCGACGACCGCAGATCAAATGCACCGCATGGTCATACCCCGAGGTGATTTAAGCCCGCAAACCGACTACCAGAGCGATGTTTCACCATGTATCACAATTACCCTTAATTTATTAGCATGAGTGTAGTACGACCCATGGTCGGGTACTGTTCGAGTGTCTGGGATCCGCACAAGGTCGGATTAAAGAAAAACATGGAAGCAGTTCAGAGGGTTCGTATAATACTTAACTATTAAAGAGGTGGTTCGGGAAATCAAATGGGAATCACTGGAAGAAAGGTAGCGTTCTTTTCAAGGAGCGCTACTGAGAAAATTTAAAGGACAGGCTTTTGAGGCTGACCGAAGAAAGATTCTCCTGTCGCCAACGTACATTTCGCGTTAGGGCCACAAATGTACACAGCTCGTATGGTGACATATAGAGTCTCCCTCGCTCTACTTGCGTGTGGAACAGAAAAGGAATAGAGTAGTAGTGTAGTAGTGGTACACGGTACACTTGACCACGCAACATGCAGTGGCTTTCAGAGTATGTATGTTGATGTTGATGTAGATCCAGCGATCACGAAGTTGAACGCAGAATCAATATACGCCCATATATGACGATGCCTCGAGCACCAGTGCACCAGTGAAGTCATAGCCGGCAGCTAGACGATATAAGAGCTTACCGGAGCCCATTATCAGCCACTCCACTTGGTAATGGCCAGGGACTATTTGGTCTAAAGCTCGTGGCATCTTAACCCATCGACGCTGCTGGAAGCTTAAGAACATTTTAATACATACGAATTCATGGAGAGAATACAATGCGAACATTTTTAGACACTTTTTGTGATATAAGAAACAAATTTTCTCCGTAATGGCACAGAAGGAGAACCAATTTAAACGAATCCGATATTATAAACTTTTTTTTTTACAATCACACCCTCTCGCCATAGCCACATACCGATTAGGTAAATTTTTTTTATGGATAATCTGATGTGTCAGGAGAACCAAAGTGTTATTTGTATTCTTTGTCTGTAGACCAAATTTCGTGAAAAATTTTACGGCACATTGGAACTGACATTTCCGAAGCGTCAAAAGAATAATACTGTAAGAGTAGTTCTTCGTTCTCTCGGTTTTGGAGTTCCAAGAAGCGTCCCAGCACACTGCCACAGACGGGAGAAACGAAACCACACGCTTTCATTCACGGGAGTCTGTTCAGTATTCAGCAACGCGGGACGGCATATGAGCTCCGAACGACAGCAAACAGGCTGCCCGACAGAGCGATCGCCTCGCTGGTTTACACGCGCTGTATCTGGAGCAGCCCGCACTGAGTCAGCGCGCTGTGACGTCACAAGGCCGTCTTCTGTCCAGATGGACTCGGGTGCTCCCTTTCTTCGCTGTCAGAACTTGTTGCAGCAATCGATCATGCGTGCTGGGCAAAAGGCGCTGAAACAATGGAGGAGCTTCAGTGGTTCGGTGATGTTGTACAATGCACCATTAAAAATCTTCGTTACTGAAAATGTGGACATACGAGCACATACGCTCTACATGGTTGTAACGTTAATACAACATAAAGAAGAACAAGGAAGAAATATTAGAGAATAACGTGCCGTCGGCAAAGATGTAATTAGAAATGGAGTAAAACCTCGGATTAGGGAAGATACTTGATTGTGCCCTTTCGAAACAGACACCCGAACATCGGTTTTAAGCGATTTAGGGAAATCAGAAAATACTAAATCTAAAAAGGTGTATGGTCAATCGCCTTTGCCGGCCGGTGTGGCCGTGCGGTTCTAGGTGCTTCAGTCTGGAACCGCGTGACCACTACGGTCGCAGGTTCGAATCCTGCCTCGGGCATGGATGTGTGTGATGTCCTTAGGTTAGTTAGGTTTAAGTAGTTCTAAGTTATAGGGGACTGATGACCTCAGATGTTAAGTCCCGTAGTGCTCAGAGCCATTTGAACCATTTTCAATCGCCTTTTTCCAGAGTACCAATCCAGCCTCACTCGATGTCACATGAAAGGATAAATGCGCCTCGTTCTGTTTGTATGTATGTATATGTGTGTGTGTGTGTGTGTGTGTGTGTGTATGTGTATGAGTGTTTCACATCTTCTATTACACCATTGGACCGATTTCAACCAAACTTGGTAAGCATATCCTTTACTGTCAGGCAACGATCTCTGTGGGGATAAGAAACACCTACCTAACGTAGGCCAGGAGACATGACGTCATAAACAATGACATGCATGAAAAACTGCCGCATCGTGCATGACATTTAAATGTATTACTTCTGTGCTACTTTCTGTATTCGCAGTAAATTTCGTAGTCAGTATCCGCATATTCCGCTAAACGCACATTCAAAATTATATCATGATAACACATAAAGGATAAATGCACCTCCTTTTGTCTGTATGTGTGTGTGTGTGTGCGTGTGTGTGTGTGTGAGAGAGAGAGAGAGAGAGAGAGAGAGAGAGAGAGAGAGCGTTTCACATCTCCTCCTACACCACTGGACCGATTTCAACCAAACGTGGTAAGCATATCCTGAAATGTATGATGAGATAAAAGAAATCGTTCAGATAGTGAAGGGAGACGAAAATTTAATAGTCATGGGTGACTGTAATTCGATAGTAGGAAAAGGGAGAGAAGGAAACGTAATAGGTCAATATGGAATGGGGGTAAGGAATGAAAGAGGAAGCCGCCTGGTAGAATTTTGCACAGAGCATAACTTAATCATAGCTAACACTTGGTTCAAGAATCATAAAAGAAGGTTGTATACATGGAAGAAGCCTGGAGATACTGACAGGTTTCAGATAGATTATATAATGGTAAGACATTTCCAGGGGCAGATGTGGACTCTGACCACAATCTATTGGTTTTGAACTGTGGATTAAAACTAAAGAAATTGCAAAAAGGTGGCAATTTAAAAGATGGGATCTGGATAAACTGACAGAACCAGAGGTTGTACAGAGTTTCAGGGAGAGCATTAGGGAACGATTGACAAGTGTGGGGGGAAAAATACAGTAGAAGAAGAATGGGCAGCTTTGAGAGATGAAATAATGAAGGCAGCAGAGGATCAAGTAGGTAAAAAGGCGAGGGCTAATAGAAAACCTTGGGTAACAGGTTACTGAATTTAATTGAGGAAAGAAGAAAATACGAAAACGCAGTAAATGAAGCAGGCAAAACGGAATACAAACGTCTCAAAAATGAGATCGACAGGAAATGGCGAAGCAGGGATGGCTAGAAGACAAATGTAAGGATGTAGAGGCTTCTCTCACTAGGACTGAAATAGATACTGCCTACAGGAAAAATTAAAGAGGCCTTTAGAGAAAAGAGAACCACTTGTATGAATATCAAAAGCTCAGATGGAAATCCAGTTCTAAGCAAAGAAGGGAAAGCAAAAAGACGGAAGGAGTATATAGAGGGTCTATACAAGGACGACGTTCTAGAGGACAATATTATGGAAATGGAAGAGGATGTAGATGAAGATGAAATGGGAGATATGATACCGTGTGAAGAGTTTGTCAGAGCACTGAAAAACCTAAGACGAACAAGGCCCCAGTAGTACACAACATTCTACTAGAACTACTGATAGTCTTGAGAGAGCCAGCCCTGACAAAACTCAACCATCTGGTGAGCAAAATGTATGAGACAGGCGAGATACCCTCAGACTTCAAGAAGAATATAATAATTCCAATCACAAAGAAAGCAGCTATTGACAGATGTGAAAATTACCGATCTATCAGTTTAATAAGCCACGGCTGCAAAAAACTAACACGAATTCTTTACAGACGAATGGAAAAACTGGTAGAAGCCGGCCTCGGGGAAGATCAGTTTGAATTCCGTAGAAATGTTGGAAAACGTGAGGCAATACTGACCCTACGACTTATCTTAGAAAATAGATTAAGGAAAGAAAAACATACATTTCTAGCATTTGTAGGCTTAGAGAAAGATTTTGATAATGTTGACTGGAATACTCTTTTTCAAATTCTGAAGATGGCAGGGGTAAAATACAGGGAGCGAAAGGCTATTTACAATTTGTACAGAATCCAGATGGCAGTTATAAGAGTCGAGGGACATGAAAGGGAAGCAATGGTTGGGAAGGGAGTGAGACCGGGTTGTAGCCTCTCCCCGATGTTATTCAATCTGTATATTGAGCAAGCAGTAAAGGAAACAAAAGAAAAATACGAAGTAGGAATTAAAATCCATGGAGAAGAAATTAAAACTTCGAGGTTCGCCGATGACATTGTAATTCTGTCAGAGACACCAAATGACTTGCAAGAGCAGTTGAACGTAATGGACAGTGTCTTGAAAGGAGGATATAAGATGAACATCAACAAAAGCAAAACAAGGATAATGGAATGTAGTCGGATTTAATCGGGTGATACTGAGAGTCTTAGATTAGGAAATGACATGCTTAAAGTAGTAGTGAGTTTTGCTATCTGGGCAGCAATATAACTGATGATGGTCAAAGTAGAGAGGATATAAAATGTAGACTGGCAATGACAAGGACAGCGTTTCTGAAGAAGAGAAATTTGTTAACATCGAGTATAGATTTAAGTGTCAGGAAGTCGTTTCTGAAAGTACGAGGTGCATTCAAGTTCTAAGGCCTCCGATTTTTTTTCTCCGGACTGGAAAGAGATAGAAACATGCGCATTGTTTTAAAATGAGGCCGCATTCATTGGCAATACGTCCCAGAGATGGCAGCACCGTATGGCAGATGGAATTTTACCGCTAGCGGAGAGAATGAGAACTGTTTTAAATACTTAAAATGGCGACGTTTTCCTTACTTGAACAGCGTGCAATCATTCGTTTTCTGAATTTGCGTGGTGTGAAACCAATTGGAATTCTTCGACAGTTGAAGGAGACATGTGGTGATGGAGTTATGGATGTGTTCAAAGTGCGTTCGTGGGTGCGACAGTTTAATGAAGGCAGAACATTGTGTCACAACAAACCGAAACAACCTTGGGCTCGCACAAGCCGGTCTGACGACATGATCGAGAAAGTGGAGAGAATTGTTTTGGGGGATCGCCGAATGACTGTTGAACAGATCGCCTCCAGAGTTGGCATTTCTGTGGGTTCTGTGCACACAATCCTGCATGACGACCTGAAAATGGGAAAAGTGTCATCCAGCTGGGTGCCACGAATGCTGACGGACGACCACATGGCTGCACGTGTGGCATGTTGCCAAGCAATGTTGATGCGCAATGACAGCATGAATGGGACTTTCCTTTCGTCGGTTGTGACAATGGATGAGACGTGGATGCCATTTTTCAATCCAGAAACAAATCGCCAGTCAGCTCAATGGAAGCACACAGATTCACCGCCACCAAAAAAATTTCGGGTAACCACCAGTGCTGAAAAAACGATGGTGTCCATGTTCTGGGACAGCGAGGGCGTAATCGTTGCGTTCCAAAGGGCACTACGGTAACAGGTGCATCCTACGAAAATGTTTTGAAGAACAAATTCCTTCCTGCACTGCAACAAAAACGTCCTGGAAGGGCTGCGCGTGTGATGTTTCACCAAGACAACGCACCCGCACATCGAGCTAACGTTACGCAACAGTTTCTTCGTGATAACAACTTTGAAGTGATTCCTCATGCTCCCTACTCACCTGACCTGGCTCCTAGTGACTTTTGGCTTTTTCCAACAATGAAAGACACTCTCCGTGGCCGCATAATTCACCAGCCGTGCTGTTATTGCCTCAGCGATTTTCCAGTGGTCAAAACAGACTCCTAAAGAAGCCTTCGCCGCTGCCATGGAATCATGGCGTCTGCGTTGTGAAAAATGTGTACGTCTGCAGGGCGATTACGTCGAGAAGTAACGCCAGTTTCATCGATTTCGGGTGAGTAGTTAATTAGAAAAAAAATCGGAGGCCGTAGAACTTCAATGCACCTCGTATTTGTATGGAGTGTAACCATGTATGGAAGTGAAACGAGGAATATAAACAGTTTAGACAAAAAGAGAATAGAAGCTTTCGAAATGTGGTGCTACAGAAGGATGCTGAAGATTAGATGGGTAGATCACATAACTAATGAGGAGGTACGGAATAGAATTGGGGAGAAGAGAAATATGTGGCACAACTTGACTAGAAGAAGCGATCGGTTGGGAGGACATGTTCTGAGGCATCAAGGGATCACCAATTTCGTATTGGAGGGAAGCGAGGAGGGTAAAAATCGTAGAGAGAGACCAAGAGATGAAAACACTAAACAGATTCAGAAGGATGTAGGTTGTAGTAGGTACTGCACAGGATAGAATAGCATGGAGAGCTGCATCAAACCAGTCTCTGGACTGAAGACCACAACAACAACAACAACAAGGAGGCATGGCGTCATAAACACTGAGATGCGAGAAAAACTGCCGCAGCGTGCATGATTTTCGGATACACTTATTCTTTTCTACTAAGACGGTTGTACAGTCGAGTTGGCAATCCCTGACACCTGGCAGCGCTTTTGACACCTTTCAAATGCGAAGCGCAAACGCTGTACGCGCGAAAACAGGAGGCGTCTATAGAGCTATGAGAAGGCGTTGCCACAGAGTCGTTTACAAAATCACCTTGTAGACACACTAAGCCGCTGCGCCCAGTGTACACAAACTGTCTAGGATAATGTACCTATGCAGATTTCTTTGTATGACTGTTTCACAATTTCAAAGGGGTTTGCATGAAGCAGCTACGACCAGCTTACAGAAACTGTCCGGGATCATGTTTCTAAGTTTGGGTGCTGTAGTTACACATTTGTACATTGCGTGTTTCTTTGTACGACTTTTTCATAATTTAAAATATGTTTTCACGCATACATGGAAATGAATTTTTTTCGATACATCACTACAAACACAGCTCGTTTTTTGTTTACGTTTATAAGAGATAATTGGAAAAATCAATACGCGAGCAATGCGAGTTTTTCAACGAGTGTAGTTATAGTTCCAAATTGTTGACATAGTTTGATTTATAATAAAATTTGTTTTCTCAGATTTGCCATAAGTCACCATATCTACCGAGTGAATCATTTTCACTTAAAACTGCTGAAGTATCACGTACATCTCTCCCCTCAGCGTCGGTAATCGTTTGGTTATTGTTTTATTAATGATTATTGTTTTTATTTCAGTTGAATTTAGTTATCATGAGAATTAGTTTCATTCAGTGTGTCATCTGCGTAATTTTAATCCATAGAAATTGTTGTCGCTGGCTTCCTCTAGATAAACAAATGAAAAATGTATGATTGAACACTTCATTTGTTATTAAGTGATGTAGACGTGTCTTGTAACTACGAGAAAATATGTTGCAACTGATATAGATAAAATAATGTTTTTATGCGTAGATCTGTCGTTAAGCTGGCTAGGTCGCATAAAAAGTCATATGGCATGTTAAGAATGACTTTATTGCTTAGTATAGTTGTAGTCTGTCATCCATGTTGCCTTTGCACCTGAATCTCTGAAGATGTAAATAATTCCGAAACGGGCCGTTTATAACAGATAGCCGGCCGTTGTGGCCGAGTGTTTCCAGGCGCTTCAGTCCGGCACCGCGCTGCTGCTGCTACTGTCGCAGGTTCGAATCCTGCCTCGGGCATGGATGTGTGTGATATCCTTAGGTTAGTTAGGTTTAAGTGGTTCTAAGTCTAGGGGACTGATGACCTCAGATGTTAAGTCCCATAGTGCTCAGAACCATTCGAACCATATAACAGATAACTGGAAAAATCAATACGCGAGAAATGTGAGTCATTCTTCTCCTGCTGTACGACTTTATATGCGACATAGCCAACGTAACGACGGATCTACGCAGAATTACTAGAATGATCACTATCCTCCTAAGTGACAATGCGTGTAAAAGAAAAATAGTAATAAAAAGGCGGGTAAGTTCGTAAAGATCATCTCATTATTCACCATTAATCAGCTGTTTTATGTTGAGGACTCCAAATATTGCATATTTTATAGGAAGTCGGACCCATGCTAAAAATGTGCTGTACTTCGTTGCAGAAGTTAAAACAGTGGCGAAAAATGAATTAAGTAAGTTCGCAAGTCAATAAGTATTTTGACATGTTTACGTTAAAAGTGTGATGAACAGTCGATGATGTTTTTCTGTTCGTATGCATAAAACTTATTAGCTCGCTCGGTTAATACATTAAAAAAAATGTTCAAATGTGTGTGAAATCTTATGGGACTTAACTGCTAAGGTCATCAGTCCCTAAGCTTACACACTACTTAACCTAAATTATCCTAAGGACAAACCACACACCCATGCCCGAGGGAGGACTCGAACCTCAGCCGGGACCAGCCGCACAGTCCACGACTGCAGCGCCCTAGACTGCTCGGCTAATCCCGCGCGGCCACATTTTTTCAGTTGTCTCAGGTTGTTGTAAGCCGCACAGTAAACACGTGCAAATGAGAAAGCAAATTTGAAATTTGAATACAGCGTAAGTAATCTTACAACGACATTGCCTCGATTAACCATATATATAAATAGCTGACGGGAAGAGGCAGCGTGTGGCGACAGGATGGTCCGCAATTTATTTCTGTCTATCCGTGGCAGATGCTTCCTGTTGCTGCAACTGCCCTCAGCGTTTCATAATGGATAGCCTTCCTGGTCTACAAGCCGGATCCACCATGAAACTTGTCGTCCATGATTCTTCTTCTGTACTGTGATTTGGAACACGTTTACACATTTATCCTTCCCTTAAAAAAGAAGCCTGCATTTTGTTTCTCTCTCAGACACTGATTTTCTTTCTATCTGACTTTTGCCCTCCATCTCTGAGCTAATACACCCACTGGAGTTCCATGGAATGGTATTTGCGCTGACATGTTCCCCATCTTAGTTTAGCATAATATTATACGATTTCAGTCATCCTAAGTTAGATTTTGAAGGTTGGCTTGGTTTTTTAACTGCAACGTAAGCCTAACAGGTATCGCAATAATATTAGGGTGGTCTCCAAAATAATGACAGGGGATACTTATGGCTATTAAATGCGGCACGACTGGCAATTACTTTGATTTATTCCGATAAAATTATTGCGAAAAGAAATGGTAAGCAGAGACAATGTTAATAGAATAAGGCTTTGATATATCTGATGTAGGGGTGTGAATTAATTGTAATCGCAAAGTGCCCAGTGATTACTGTGATGTTAATTGAAAACAGATAGTATTACAGAAGGAAATCGTCACACCGACGCTCAGAGCTATTCATTGACGCAAAAATACAAGTCTTCATAGTGAAGCTTGAAGTAGTCGAATTACTATAAACTGACTTTAACGTCCCTACGCACCTTCTAGTGGCTGCGGCTCGATCTCACGGTAGTGAGGCTGAAATAGGTGCAGAATCAATCACTGGCTGAACCAACAACCTCCACTATCAGCTAAGTACAGACCAGGACGAATTTTTTTTCAACTCCCCTTTAGGTCGGCTCAGGTGGCCCGGCAGGCCGGCGGAATGAAAGTCGGCTCTCAGTGTAGAAGTCTGGCAGTGGAGGCTCCCAAAGATCGAGTGATTTCTGATCGAATGTCAGTTAAAAAGAAACCTGACATTGCCAAATTTGGCGTCTCTTACTGAATTCAGATTGGCTGGGCTTTATATCTTCCAAGTGCCGACCAATAAAAATGCTCCTTAGAAAACACTAGTCCCCTTCCTCTAGATAGTTAACCAATAACGTTCGTCCTAGCATCTTCTACAGAGAAAAGTCGCTTCAGTCTGTCTCTATCTCTCCCTCTAACCAATGACGTCGTCTTCGTCGCCACCGTTCTGTTTCTCTCTCTAGCCTGCAGTTTATTTATGTGAGACAATACTGGTATTGGTACATTGCGTCAACATGTGTTTCTTGCACAGTCAATACGTTCAACGGTGTCTCACATTGTCAAAAGTCCTATATCAGGGAATTTTATCTCGCATGCAGTTATGTCTTGGAGGCGGCTACAGATCGGAATACGTCGGCTCGACGGATCTATAAAGCTCTCCTAGGCTGTCCACCAGCGCACAAACTGGAAATACGGATGCCAACGGTCGCCTGGAAGCAGGTATGGGCTAATATTAACAACCAATTCCTGCCGTCGGACATCTGTTCGTTGTGGTACCGAGTCGTCAATGACACCTTTCCAACTAAGCAGCGTCTATCAGACATTCACCTCAGCTAGACGAACGAGTGCAGTCAGTGTGGAGCTGCCGACACAAGAGACCACCGTATAGAGTGTCGCTACGTGTGGGAAGTATGGGAGTTGTGTCGATTGATGGTGGGGCTTATCAACCAGACTGCACCTTCCAGTGTGACACCAATGTAGATTATCCTTCCTGACCATAAACTGCACCCAGAAACGAAGTGCACCGCCGTGACCTGGCTACTGGGACACACTGCCTACGTCATTTTTGAGTTACAACTCAGTGACGCCGTACAGTACATGGCCTACCTGTGGGAATGTCATCAAAGATTGCAAAGTTCACCGCAGTGCAGTGAACATTTTGCCAACACTTTACCGGTTGCGTTATTGTACGGATATCAGAGGACGCTTCACTACAGTGAATTCTTTCGCTAGATGTATCCCTTTTGTTTCTCTTTCTCATTAGCGTTTTCCATTTTCTCTTAGTTTCTTACACTTATTTCTATTTTTGTTTACTTTTCAAAACCCATACTGATTTTTTTTTCAGAATTGTTACTAAAAGCTCTCTGTAATAGCTTGTCACACGTTTCAGTTGTACTTATTTCTGTTATTAAAGGATCTCGGTTATGTTAAATATTGACCAGCTATCCACAATTACATTTTTCTGTTCACGTATTGTTGTAACGATGCTGTGTTCATAAATGAATTTAAAAAAAAAAAATGATGCGCATCCCTCGGGCGCATAATTTTTGGTAGTCGGGATTGCGTTCCCGCAGTCCTGACGGAAAAAAAGGCCCTAAGCTCTGAGACCTCAATACGTCTTTGAGATGTTTAGCTCTGGCGTCTGATCTTTCTGGAGAAACAGTCAACTTTCTATGTTTGAACATAATAGTGCCTTCTGCTAAAATGCGAACCTTCTAGCTCCACTCCCGGATTGTAAAAGTTTCCACCATGGGTTTGCGCCACCTGACGTATATCTGTGTTTGTTCAGGTTGAAGATGGGTGTCATAGCAGGGCACTACAAAAACATGGCCGATGGCCGTTGGGCTACTCACTCCTGCCTCTCCCTTGGCAGGCCTTCGTCTATTGTCCCAGACGATCTGTTCAGAATGCTTTCAGCGTTCTCTCTCTTCTACAAGGCACGCAAATTCGAATCAGGAGTAACAGAAGAGTAACGCTGCATTAGTCAGTTATTGTCGCGCGGGGTAGCCGCGCCGTCTGAGGCGTCTTGTCACGGTGCGTGCGGCTCCCCCCGTCGGACGTTCGAGTCCTCCCTCGGGCATGGGTGTGTGTGTTGTCCATAGCGTAAGTTAGTTTAACTTAGATTAAGTAGTGTGTAAGCTTAGGGGCCGATGACCTCAGCAGTTTGATCCCATAAGACCTTACCACAAAAAAGTCAATTACTGACAATCACTAGTACTGCCGTTTATTATAAATGTTCCGATTAAATTGGTCTTTCTGTTGTGGGTTGGCAAGAGAGCCAACCCGGTATACTAGAGGAAGCCGAAAGGCACGCGTTTTAGCTCACGCAGGCTGGCGTGAGGTCTGGAACAGGACAAGGAAATTAGACTTTAGCAAAAAAGGACGTAGCTGTTGGAATACTTAACTTTAATCCGTAAATGGTGAACGTCGCTCTTGACGGTACATGTTTTACAGCATCAATAGTAACTGGTAATGGCGCCTTGCTAGGTCGTAGCAAATGACGTAGCTGAAGGCTATCCTAACTATCGTCTCGGCAAATGAGAGCGTATTTTGTCAGTGAACCATCGCTAGCAAAGTCGGCTGTACAACTGGGGCGAGTGCTAGGAAGTCTCTCTAGACCTGCCGTGTGGCGGCGCTCGGTCTGCAATCACTGATAGTGGCGACACGCGGGTCCGACGTATACTAACGGACCGCGGCCGATTTAAAGGCTACCACCTAGCAAGTGTGGTGTCTGGCGGTGACACCACACTTTCACTACGAATTTCCATAAGTTATGTGACTGTTTCCAGATAAACGATCACATAACAATTTTCAACGAATTTTCGCTGTCTTATATATCTGAAGTACGGAATATTTTTGGCTCCAAAGTACATTAATTTCTCGCACAATGTCGAAAGTTATAAGCAACTACCGGTACATCTCTTTTGAATGTTTCTTAAAACAAGCGACACCGAGGTGACAAAAGCCGTAGGATAGTGACATGCACAGTTACAGAAGGTGGTAGTATCGTGTACACAAAGTATAAAAGGACGGTGCACTAGCGGAGCTGTCATTTGTAAGCATGACATGATTCATTTGGAAAGGATTCCGACATGATTATGCCCGCACGACGGGAATTAACAGACTTTGAACGCGGAATAGTAGTTGGAGTTAGACGAATGGGACATTCAATTTCGGAAATCTTTAGCGAATCCACCGAAATTAAGGCATTATCTCTTACCATGAGCAACGCTGTGGCCGAAGGCCTTCACTTAACAACTGCGAGCAGCAGCGTTTGCCTAGAGTTGTCAGTACCAGCAGACAAGCAACACTATGTGAAATAACAGCGGAAATCAATGTGGCACGTACGACGAACGTATCCGTTAGGATGGTGTGGTGAGGTTTGGTGTTAATGGGCGACGTCAGCAGACGACCGACAAAAGTGCCTTTGCTAAGAGCAAGACTTCGGCTGCAGCATTTTTCCTGGTCTCGTGACAATATAGGTTGGACCCTAAAGGACTGGAAAATAGTGGCCCGGTCAGATAAGTCCCGATTCAGTCGGTTAGAGTTGATAGTAGGTTTCGAGTGTGGCACAGACCCAGATCGTCAACTAGTTACTGTGCAAGCTGGTGGTGGCTCCATTGTTGTGTCAGCTGTGTTTACATGGAATGGTCCAATTGGACCGATCATCGAATGGAAATGGTTATATTCGGGTACTTGGAGGCCATTTGCAGCCATTCATGGACTTTATGTTCGCAAACAGTGCTGTAATGTGACCAAACCACAATTGTTCGCGACTGCTTTGAAGAACTTTCTGGGCAATTGGAACGAATGATTTGGTCACCCAAATCAGTCGACATCAATCCTGTCGAACATTTATGGGACATAATGGAGAGGTCAGTTCGTGCACAAAATCCTGCATAGGCACCACTTTCGCAGTTATGGACACCTATAAAGGCAGAATGGCTCAGTATTTCTACAGACGACTTGCAACGACTTGTTGAGTCTGAGAGATTGCAGGGCACTCTCACTTCTGATTCGGGGTAGGGAATACGATCTACAGCGATTTGACTTCATACATTGTGATGAAATGGTGGGCAGCAGTTTATGGTCTTGTTTGCGTGTTCTAGGGAAAGAAATACAGTAAGCTTTACCTGCATTCAAAGGACCAGGGTGCCGACTTAAACGACTGCAGTAAAAGCATGGCGTTGGTGGGGCGACAAAGCGCGTTTTTTCTGGAGAACGATGAAGAGACATTTCCAGACGGCCCCGTGCCGCGCTTGTATTTGTGCAGAAACACATTAAGCTTGGTGCCATAGACAGGAGCAGGCGTCCAGTGCCGAAAAGTCGCTGACAGCGCATTGTAGGCCTTGTTAGCGAGCAAGCCGCCAAAATAAATGTAAACGTTCTGCAAATGTCCATGGGACAGGAAAACTGGCGCCCAGACATGCAGACTCTGTTTCAAAACATGCTTTGTCAGTGCGATTTTATACCATTCCCTGCAAACTTTGAAATGGACGCAACAGTGGAGATAAAAAGCTGTTTATGGAGGGCTGTGCTTCCACCCTGTATTTTGTTAGCAAAAGACACAGCAAACGTGTGGGAAAGAGGCCACAAAGCTGAATTTTTTTCTGTTTTCTGGCAATTAACTTTAAGTCTCTGATTGGTCAAACCGGTTTGCAGTGTAAAGACCATTCACCGAGCCTAGAATGCCGGGCTTCAGCTCGTGATTGGCTTGTGCGAAATTGGTGGAAGTCAAAAAAGAGAAATGTGCTTTTGGAACTGAACTCAGGAGGCAACACAGAGAAAGGGAGATCGACACTCTTGTACAAGTCTCTTGTACTGGTGCTTTGCTAGTAAAGAACTGCAGGTCTCTACCTAAACGGTGTGACTTGTGTCCTTTGCTAGGGTGCGACTTAGAGCCAGCGCCAGTCACCTTCTGAATCGTCAGAGGTACTGCTTATATCATCACGGTCACAATGAGTGATGCGTGGGTGTACTTATTTGTCTTGAGTCGGCCGTCTAAACATTTGACGTATTCCGACACGCACAGTCGTGACACGGAGTCAAATAGGTTTGGCAGACCAGCAAACGGGTCTACCTGCACACTGGAGTCCGTCGGCGTTTCGGAGGTTCTTAGGGAAGTACCTGCGTTCTGAATTAGGGAACGCGAATTTAATAACAGATTTCCGCCGTCCATGACTTCAGTCCCCGAACGCATCGTAGTGTGCCACCTTGACCAGTAGGATGGTAAAGTATTCACTGCTGCGATGTAGGGCTGTAATATCTATTTCTCAGCACCCTGTTCTTTCGAACCATATTTTTCCTTTTTTTGTATTGTAGAATATAGATGCTTGGTGGTGGCGTAGTTTGATGCCATAACCTGGATTCATGTGTATGAAGTGAGATAGAGCAAGTAGTGTTCTGGTTAGTGTCGTGTGGCGATCCTCAGAAGTTCACTTTGTCCACCATAGATCCCATTTTAGTAAGGCTTTTGTTAAATAATTATTTTTTTGTGTGATGGTTCTTTAATAATTTTGTTGTCTTGTCTTGTTTAAGATCAATAAATCGATTGTGAATTAGACTACAACTTCTCCCTGAGTTCTGATTAACAGTTCCTTCGCATTTTTATGGCAGTTTAGATCAGAAACATAAGGAGTAGCTATTTCACTTGGTATCCACTGCATGGATCTTTACTTCATTACTAGTAATTGTCTTTCAAGTCTACGTGACGCCAAGCAAAAGGAGGTCCGCCACAATTTTAGGGGTATCTCAGGACTTTTGTCACCTCAGTGTACACTAAGCATAGACTAAATCCGCTGCTAGAAGATGTTCCCTGTCACAAAATTAAAGTGATGTTCTAAATATGTATGCCTCACCAAGTTCCCTTTTTGAGTTGTCAATGTCTCTAACACTAAACTGCTATCCCTAGCTGATGGCTTCCAGAGGCATCGAAAATTTTATTTTCAATATTTAGGATAGCTATTGACCAAATTCAAAAATTTAAAATACTGTCATAATTAATTCATTAATAGGTATAATCTTATGTTAAAGGTTTAACAGAATAAGACAAGTACAGGGTGTTTATAAATGAATATCGGTGTTTTAACGCTTTATAATATTTATTGTATTAAACGTACAGTTATTCAGTTGCCTTCCGCGGGCAGGTGCTCTACCATCTGAGCTACCGAAGCACGACTCACGCCCGGTCCTCACAGCTTTACTTCTGCCAGTATCTCGTCTCCTACCTTCCAAACTTTACAGAAGCTCTCCTGCGAACCTTGCAGAACTAGCACTCCTGAAAGAAAGGATATAGCGGAGACATGGCTTAGCCACAGCCTGGGGGATGTTTCCAGAATGAGATTATCACTCTGCAGCGGAGTGTGCGCTGATATGAAACTTCCTGGCAGATTAAAACTGTGTGCCCGACCGAGACTCGAACTCGGGACCTTTGCCCGAGCTTCTGTAAAGTTTGGAAGGTGAGATACTGACAGAAGTAAAGCTGTGAGGACCGGGCGTGAGTCGTGCTTCGGTAGCTCATATGGTAGAGCACTTGCCCGCGAAAGGCAAAGGTCCCGAGTTCTCGGTCGGGCACACAGTTTTAATCTGCCAGGAAGTTTCACAACAGATACACATAACAGAGACTTCATTCACCAATAATATGTTCTCCTTCACTAATTACACAGTCTTCCAAGGCTGGGGTAGCTTTTCGATGGTGGTGGTGGTGGTGGTTTCCTTTGGGGCCAAACTGCTGAGGTCCTCGGTCCCTAGACTTACACACTACTTAATCTAACTTACACTAACTTTAGCTAAGGACAACACACACACACACACACACACACACACACACACACACACACACACACACGCACGTCCCATGGAGAACTCGGACCTCCGAAGGGGGAGGGGGAGCAGCGCCAACCGTGGCCATTCGCCCTAGACCGCGCGGTTACCTCGCGTGGCGTAGCTTTTCGATGCCGCTGCTGCAGAAATTACGTGGTTTTGAGGCTAAGACCTTGTCGAGCCATGTTCGGGACGTATTTTCATCTGGAAAGGAAGTTACTTGAACTTTGTTCCACAGAGAGTGGAAAATGTGAAAATCTGGGGGCGCAAGATCTGGACAACAAATGACTTTCAAACCTAACTCCAGTACAGTGCTTTTTGTCGGTGTAGGAGAATGCGGGCGGGCATTATCATGCAGTAGCAGCGATTCACACAGTTTTCCTGGTCGTTGTTCTTGGACTGCGTCTACAAGACGTCTCAGATGTTGACAATAAATGTCGGCTGTGATGGTTACAACACGGGGAAGCAATTCATAGTACACCGCCAGATGCGTAACATTACCTTTTGTGAGCGAACGCAGGTCTTTGAATGGAGAGTTTCTGTTTCGTTTGGAATCAACCATTCCTTTCTTTTCCTTATGTTAGTTAAAGACACTTTTCCTCGTCACCAGTAACGATACAGGATAGGAATGGTCGGTGTTGTTCACGAGCCAATTGATGACGAGAATGCAGTGATGGAAATCTGGTCACCCGCTAGTTTTTTTGTGATTTTGGCTTAGAGCATGCGGTACCCATAATCCCGATGTTTGAACCTTCCTCTATGCGTGCAAATGTCGCACGATGGTGGAATGATCACAGTTCATCACATTTGCCAGTTCTCGAGTACACTGACATGGATCATTGGGGATTAATGCGTTTAAACGATATTCATGAAACCCCGAAGCTGTTCCTGAATATGGACAGTCACTAATATCAAAACGATCCTCCTTAAAACGAGAAAATCATTCTCTTGCCGTGGTCTGTCCAGGGGCATTATCCTCAAACACGGCGTAAATGTTTCTGGTTGCCTCCGCTGCTCTCACCCCTCTATTGAACTCAAACAGAACATTTCTCCACTTGGCTTTCACAGCTCCACCCACTGTCTCCAGGTGACAAAATGATAGTAAGTAAACTCAGCTAGCAACAATGAAATACAAATAAAAAATGACAGTCCATAAATTAACCTATAGCAACTGGAATACCATCATGCGAAACAACGCTACGAAAGTATGCACCACCCTAATATACGGTGCAAAAATTACGTACACAAAATCTTTGTGTTTAGAGGAGATAAAACGAAACACTTATTTGTGTGATTAAAAACGTGACAATTGCATTGTTTCTCCGGTATAGTTCCATGGAAGTTTTGACCTTACTGATGTTCAGAAACGGTGTTCAGAATGCCGTGTGACGAATATTATTTTAGAGATGTTGCTGAAAATGTAATCTCTTTATATTAATGCACAACTGGTAGTTGCATTCTAATGATTGTCTAACACACTCAGTTCAACCAGGTGTTTCGAATAATAGCTGCAGCTTCAACTACGGGGGCAGTCATTCGTATATAGTGTGTGTCGGTGTCTCGTATACCGAACGCCAGTAGTGTATTCATAAGCGAACATTTTCAGGAACATCTCTAAAACACTGAAATGGCAATCTGAATACCGTCTCTGGAGATCACTAACATCAAAACCTTCATGGATCCTAGCTGGGGACGATCACCTGCAGCATTTTTGTCACATAATTAAGTTTCTTTTTATCTCCTGTAAATACTATTTCGTATACGTAGTCTTTTTACACCCTCTATAAGCATATAACTGCGTGTTCTCCACCCTGCACTATGATCACATCCCTCCACGACAGTGTGACACCAGACTTGTTTCATTTTTCATCCAGATAAGTAGTAAAACAAAAAGTGTTCCATGCTTATCCCGTGCATTAGATGATAATTAAAATATAGTTCATCCAGTAAGTAAGCTGTTTGTGTGTGTGTGTGTGTGTGTGTGTGTGTGTGTGTGTGTGTGTGTGTGCGTGTTTGTAAACGTTGTGTTGGCTGAAGAGCCAACACCGTGTTATTAGAGGAGGCCGAAATGCACACGTTTTAGCTCACGCACGCTGGCGTGAGGAGGAAAGAACTATACTGACGTGACGTCTGGAGCATGACAAGGAATTAGCATTCAGAAAGTGGACGTCATTAGTTTGATACTTAACTTTACTCCATTAATGATGAACGCCGCTCTTGACGGTACATGATTCACAATATCAATATCAATAGTAACTGAATATGACGCCTTGCTAGGTCGTAGCAAATGACGTAGCTGAAGGCTATGCTAAACTGTCGTCTCAGCAAATGAGAGCGTATGTAGACAGTGAACCATCGCTAGCAAAGTCGGCTGTACAACTGGGGCGAGTGCTAGGGAGTCTCTCTAGACTAGACCTGCCGTGTGGCGGCGCTCGGTCTGCAATCACTGATAGTGGCGACACGCGGGTCCGACGTATACTAACGGACCGCGGCCGATTTAAAGGCTACCACCTAGCAAGTGTGGTGTCTGGCGGTGACACCACATTAAATATCACTAGTGTATTTGTGTATTTGCATGTGCATGTGAATATCACTTGTTCCTGAATTCAGTACTGGGTAACACTTGTAAATATTTTCTGTGAATTTAAGAAAGTATTTCATTTCATATATTGAAACCAGTACTGACAGCGCTAGAGAAAGAAAGACATTGATTCAACTTATTTATACACTGATGCAAAAATAGGAACACAAAAAAATAGTTGATGTAGATTATTAAAATTTCGAGAATACATTTGTCTCGGTAACATATTTAAGTGAGTAACATTGCAAGCTCACACTCTAATGTAAGCATGAGATAAGCCATGGCAAATGTTAAATGCTGGTACATTAATAACCGGTGTAACGTCAGAATGTTGAATGTAAGCATACGAACTTGCATGCATTGTGTTATACAGCTGCCGGATGTCAGTTTGTGGGATACAGTTCCTTACCTGTTGCACTTGGTCGGTCAATGCAGGGACGGTTAATGTTGTTTGTGGATGACGCTGGAGCTGTCAGATGAAGTCACATATGTGCTCGTTTGGAGACAGATCTGATTATCGAGAAGGCCAAGGCAAAATATCGTCGCTCTGTAGAGGCTGATGGGTCACAACAGCAGTATGTGGACCTTGTCCTGTCGGAAAACAGTCCCTGGAATGCTGTTCAATAAAAGCAGCAAACAGGTCGAATCACTAGACTGACGTCCGCCCCTGGTAGCTGAGTGGTCAGCGCGACAGAATGTCATACCTAACGGCTCGGGTTCGATTCCCGGCTAGGTCGGAGATTTTCTCCGCTCAGGGACTGGGTGTTGTGCTGTCCTTACCATCATCATTTCATCCCCATCGACACGGAAGTCACCGAAGTGGCGTCAACTCCAAAGACTTGCACCAGGCGAACGGTCTACCCTATGGGAGGCCCTAGCCACGCGGCATTTCACAAGACTGACGTACAGATTTTTAGTCAGGGATCGTGGGATAACCACCTGCTGTCATATGAAATAGCAGCCCGGACCACAACTCCAGTGTAGGTCCAGTCCAGTGTGTCTATCACGCAGACAGACTGGTTACAGGCCCGCAACTGGCCTCCTTTTAACTAACATACGGACATCACTGGCACCGAGGCAGTAACAGCGTTCAGCAAGGAACGCAACAGCTATCCCAACCATTCACCACTGAAGTTGCAAATGACGGTCGTTCGGGGTCAGTACAAGCTACAGGGCTTCTGGCTAGGAGCTGTTCTCAAAGTAACCAGTTTGTAACAGTTTGTTGTGTCAATGTTGTTCCAACTGCTGCTGCAGATGCAGTACGGTGCGCCAGAGCCATGCGCCGAGCACGACGGTCTTCCCTCTCGGTGGTGTTATGTGACTGTAAGGAGCCCGATCTTCTTGCGACCGTACATTCTCGCGACCATCGGTGCCAGCAGTCATGTACATTCCTGCCAAGTCTTTTTTAAATATCGCAGAAAGAACATCCAGCTCCTCGTAGCCCTTTAAGAGACCTCGTTCAAACTCAGTGAGTTGTTGGTAATGCGTGTTTATCGCCTTAAAGGCATTCTTGACTAACATCAACTCATCACGGCCAGTTTCATAGTGACTCTTATACGACTGGAGCGAAATCTGAACAGACATCATATTTCTGATGCAGGAACACGCTGACCAACTTTCGTTTATGTGGCACAACTCCTTCGTGTTGCGTTTCTTTTTCCATCAGTGTATATACTGAATAACACATCCACGCTACAGCTTGTAACGCCGGAAATGCATATCCTCCTATTTACATCTATTGTACTATAATTTTTTTCCTTATTTTTTTATCTGGAGATATGATATTTCAGTGTCTTTATATATTGTAAATGTTTTACTATTTGTATATATATATATATATTTGTACATTTATGTCGATGTATAATTGGTTTGTTTTGTAAATACTATTTGTATTTTTACGCTGCGTCTTGCCTAGGGAAAACTGTGCTATCGAACGATTACATCGATAGGTCGTGTGGAGAACCAAAGTGTTTAGGATCTTTGGTAGTGTTAACTCTGCCGCGTGGAGCGCGGGCAGAAAGACAGTCTGGCTGGAGTAGGGCGGTCAGGTGTGTTGTGTGACGCTCCCGCGAGTTGCCGCGCTTTCGGGGTTGGGCAGCATGTAATTGCGCTCGACTAGCAATGATAGTTTCTGACACGGTGTCGCGGACGGGAAGCATCAGCTGGCGCACGTCACCATTGACAACAAACATTTGAAACAATTTTTCTGAGTGCTCAACCACAGAGTATACAGCATTACTTGTTTCAATAAGCTTGCCTCGGCTTACAGATTTTGTGAATGAGCTCTTTTCTGCAGTACTAAGAAGTGCATATGTTGCGTAATTACAAACAACGGGTCACCTAATAATGCAGAGGCAGTCCTTACATGTAACTTGTTTTGAAATTGTGAGGGTAACATACCCTGCAATGTAGTACAAAATGTTCTGCTTGTATGTGGAAAACAGAGTACCCTCTTCAATAAGTGAGCACCATTTTTCTACTTCATCTACAAACATACAAGAATCATCTACAAGAGGACACTTTTGTGATCGGAAATCATACGGTCCTACAGCTACCATTGAACACATGTTAAAATTTGCACAGTTTCCCACAAAACTGCTAACATTAGTGCCTAAAAGCAACTTGCGCATAGCACACTTCAACTGATATGAATTTGGGTTGTTATTCCAACCCTCTCTAGATCTCACACATGAGAAGAAGAGTTCAATATGATCTTGGAAAAACTTACATGTCAATAAATATTGCAGAGGAGAATTTTCCCTAGTCATTATTTCCAGTGCAATGGCTTTAATCGAATGCATGTTCATAATTATGCAAAGGCAAAAGTATTTCTTGGGTGCTGCAGGGGAGAAACACCATTTACTTTTAAACTTCTTATATAAGATTCTGTCTGATGAAAAATATCACGCCAATATGCCTGATTACTGAGTTTCAGGCTGGTTTTATATCCTGAAGCTAGAGGATTTTTGGAGTTAAAGACATCAAAAATTCTGTCCATAAATCTCAAAAATTCCACTGTTGCTTCACTACCATGGAATCTGGGATTGCCAGCTCTTCTCAAAAAATATATAGTATCTACAACACTAGAACTGAATGTTTGAACTGCTAAGCTTCTCTTTATTAACATAATAAATATGTTGTCCTGGCAACTTGTTAGCAAATGCCATGCCTTCCTCAATTTGCAACTCATTTAGTTCTTTTAAGTACTGCCACTTAATATGGTCATTTGTAGACTCTACAACATCTACTTCTGCTAATGCATTTCTAGCAAGTTTCACTAAATGACACATATCCAAAACGCAGTAAACATTGTGATTTGAATCTGGGTGAAGGAACTGAGAAGAAAAAACTTGTTGATGAAAATTAATACTGCATCCCAATGAACGAAGAGTACTTATATTTGTACTTGTGCCATCACAAGTGACTGCCCAAATTCTGATGCCTGAATTGCTTAGCCTCTCCAGAGCAGAGTTTATTAACTTTGCCTGCACACTACCATCAAAGCCATTCACTAAAAAATACGCTACAGGACACTTAAATTTACCTTTTATGGATACAAGCATAAAAAATAATGCCTCTGAAGCTCCTTTCACTTCTTTTGATTGTTCAATTTCTCCTCCAAAATCTACAAAACCTGTATACCTCTTAGATTCCTGGTCCGACACTACCCGTTTTCTAATTGCCATAGTGTCTATTATGAGGCTAGAATCTTTAAATTCAGACCTCACTTGATAGTTAAACTCAAAGTACCTGAACACATCACTTAAAAAGCCAGGATTACAATTCACAGTACCTGCCCAACGAGAAATGAGTGATTTGTGAGGCAGAGGCACTAATGTCTGTAAATATTGATACGCCACAGGAGAGTAAAAATACACTGTCATTGAAAACATTTTAATGTCTTTTTTGTACCTGTTTCCCTTAGATGACACACTATTATTTTACAAATTGCGCACTAATTCCACCTGAGTCCCTGTGTGTTGATTCAGGAATTGATGCAGCTTCCCTGTTAGATGACCCTTCTGTTTCAGAGCACTTATGATGTCTTTCATTGAAAAGTTTTTCTTCTCCCTTCTCCTAATTTTTTTCCTGCAGGCTCTTGATTTTTCTTCTCAGTGCCTCCACAACATCTGGTAAAAAACTGCATGTGTCAGTGGCCTTGTCAATCATTTTTATTTGTCTTTGAGATCCACATTCCTTAGATGTTTCACAACACTGAGAAAACTGAAACAAGAATAGAATACAAGTAGTACAGGCATGAAACAAAGTTTGGCAAGTACTTATGAGAAAACATGTTTGTTTGAAAACAAACACAATGTTTATGTGAACCGACTAACCTGTTCAGTATAATCATGAGTTTCTGCAGTAGGCTGTTCAGTTGTTATTCTAATCTGTCGCCTTGGTTGCTTTTCCTTGGGCATTAAATGGGTCGGAAACGCAAACTGTGATGGCACTGCATCAGGCATGAGATACGTTCTCGACGTACCAGGCCTTACTAAATAATCTTCTTCCAAGAAGTGATCTCCACACAAGAAACTAGCCCTTGTAGGCGTGAAACCTTTGCGTCAAGTGGCAATGACTCACTGTTTCATTAAATCACCTTTTTGCAGAGAAAACCTGTCCAAAACAGAAGACACATTGTATCATGCAAGGCAACGACCAAGATATTTACGAGATTGTTGTCATTTCTTGACATTCAATTATTACCTGTGGAAAGTTAAATTACTTTCCTTGTTCCATGGGTTCGTACAGTTGTATGCAGAGCACGAAATAACCATTTTACACTCACAACACACACTTCGTTAACACCAAGAGAAACTTTTTGCCTAACTAAAAGATGGCGGACGATATAAACAAACAATCCTGAGACGGCACGGATGAGCGCTATGGTCAAAGACGGAAGATTTACATCCAGTTAGTATGGAGATCACTGGATACAACACGTCTTTACACTTGAGAGTCCTCCACATATCTCTGTATCTAAAGTTACTCTAACACATTACACACATTGAACCAGCGCTCGTTGTTGAGCAGCGACACTATTACACAATCGATACTACATTCGACCATTCCTGGTTCAATATAAAATTTCCTTACAAAATTTTACCCTGTGTGTATACCTTTCAAACCTTCTGCAACAACGTATCACAACTGTTTCGCTTTTCCCACCGATCATGATTCACTTCCATAAAACGCTCCAAAAGAACATTTTCAGTAATGTCTTCCTCACATTAAGCCCTATATTTGATACTAACAGAAATGCCGTAGTGTGAAATTATCCTTACTGTTTCGTCCATCACGTGTTATTTTGTTTTCAGGTTAATAGAATTCCTTGAACTCGGTCTGAAACTTGGTTTTATTTGCGTCATCGTTTCTTCGTTGTACGGGTTGGACAATGCCAGAGAAAAACTGCATCCATGCCTTAAGCCGTCGTCTCGCGGGACGTGAAAAAGCACGTCCGCGAGGAGCCGATGACGTCACAGCATGGAATTCCACGTTTCACTACACTGAGGAGAGTGAAACAATGAATCTGGCAGGTCAGATTATTAGCGCATGGAGAGGAACGTGACGAATGATGTGCAACATCGTTTTCCATCACAAGCAGAACATAGGCGCAGCCATATTGTATGGCGTTAACCATCATATTTGCTGCGTTTTCTTTCTCATAGAGTGTGTGGTGTGATCATAAGCTATTTCAGATCGAGAGGCATGTTCGATACGAGTTGTCGGCTTTATCTTTTGGTGCAGATATTAGCGAAGGCAACTAATTAAGAAAAAAAAAGAAAAAGCTAGTTATGATGACACACGGATCTGTAGTTATTCCCGAGATATAGGTTATGTTGGAAGATGACAGCTTGGTTGCGAGCTGGGGAAACGAACGAAAGAAATACTAAAAAACCTGGTTGTGGTGGCAGACATGCGTACCTTACCTTGTTTTAAAAAATCGCTAGTAACATCACGTTATAGTCGCCATATTGTTTACGGTGTTTGTCACATATTTCCTACGTCATTGGCCAAATCCGACGACTCGTATCGAACATTTCTGTACATCCGCTGTTTCAAACCATCAGCAAATAGAGGTTGTGGTGTCACCGCCAGACACCACACTTGCTAGGTGGTAGCCTTTATATCGTCCGCGGTCCGTTAGTATACGTCGGACCCGCGTGTCGCCACTATCAGTGATTGCAGACCGAGAGCCGCCACACGGCAGGTCTAGAGAGACTTCCTAGCACTCGCCCCAGTTGTACAACCGACTTTGCTAGCGATGGTTCACTGATAAAATACGCTCTCATTTGCCGAGAAGATAGTTAGCATAGCCTTCAGCTACGTCATTTGCTACGACCTAGCAAGGCGCCATTACCAGTTACTATTGATACTGTAAAACGTGTACCGTCAAGAGCGACGCTCATCACTAATGGATTAAAGTTAAGTATTCCACCAGCTACGTTCGTTTTTCTAAAGTCTAAATTCCTTGTCCTGTTCCAGACCTCACGCCAGCCTGCGTGAGCAAAAACGCGTGCCTTTCGGCTTCCTCTAATTATACGGTGTTGGCTCTCCTGCCAACCCACAACAGAGGTTATCTCGAAAACGTGTCGTTTTAGCTACGGTTTGCTACAGTAAAATGACAGGAAACAACTTCCTGTTGTTGCAGCTTTTAGTGTTATGACCTGTGTGCTACGAAAGCATACCGTTTCAATGCTACGCCACTATGATCAATTGTCAAAATCGCATCCTTTTGCTACGCACCGATGTCGTGGAGTTGATGTTTTACCGGATTCCTGATATTTACGGTACAGTCGTGGAATGGTCGTGCGGGAATATCCGCATTTCATCACTACGTCGGAGATGGTGTGTCCCATCGGTCGTGAGCCGAGTATAACACCACGTTCAAACTTATTTAAATCTTGATAACCTGCAACTGTAGCAGCAGTAACAGATCTAAGAACTGCGCCAGACACTTGTTGTCTTTTATAGGCGTTGCTGGCTGCAGCGCCGTATTCTGCCTGTATACATATATCTGTATTTGAATACGCATGCTTATATCAGTTTCTTCGGCGCTACAGTGTATATAAGGAGAGGTACTTGACATGTCGATGTTGAAGTGTCGTTGATAGCGTCGTGGACTACCAGTTGTGAACAGCATTTTGTAGGTTCGCGTCCGTCATTATCCGATTTTTTTCACATTTTCATTTCCACGAGATTCTGGCTCTCTCTTATTCATTTAATAGTATTTCCTCAAAAGTCGATGTTTTTTATTATAAATAACGTATTTGCTGAAATTATTGTCTCAAAGGCCAATGTTCAGCGGTCAGGAATCTTAATGTGACTGCCAGTCTGTCTGAAAGTATACACAAGTTACACACTGAAAGTTTCTTCCTATATGAAACTTTCTATAAAATATATATATATATATATCTCTGAGTTTGTGGACAGGCTCATGTTTGTATATTGATAGTAAATATCCTTTTCAGTGGTGGTGAGCAGCTTCGAAAAAATCTCCTCTCCCATCCGAATGAAATTACGAGACGAATCTCGATCTTGAAATTTATGTGAAAAAGTGTGGTATTTCAGAGTGTTAGTATTCAAAGTAACACCGACAGCTTGGATATTATGCATGTGCAAGCTAACATAGGAGCTACACCTATTCTTTTTTTTTTTTTTTGCGCTTTTGATTGTCTGCCCTGAGGGGGCAGAGCGGGGTGTTTTATGGCTTCCTGGTCTACATCTACATTTCAGAGGATAGGTCTCATTGCACCTGTCATTAGGGTTCTTCCCGTTCCATTCACGTGTGGAGCGTGGGAAGAATGATTTTTTAATGCCTCTGAGGTTGCAGTAGTTTTTCTTATCTTCTCGATCCCTATGTGAGCGCTACGTAGCGTTTGTAATATGTTCCTAGAGCAATCATTTAAAACCGTTTCTTGAAATTTTGTTAATAGACTTTCTACGGATAGTTTACATCTGGCTCCAAGAGTCTTAGAGTTCAGTTTCTTCAGTATTTCTGTAACACTCACCCGCGAGTCAAACAAACCTAAGATCATTCATGTTCCTCTTCCCTGTGTAAGTTCAATACCCCTGATAGTCCTATTTGGTACGGGCACCCCACACTGGAGTACTATTCTAGGACCGGTCGCATGAATAATTTGTAAGCAATCTTCTTTGTAGATTGATTGTTCTTCCCCAGTATTCTACCAATAAATCGAAGTTTACTGTTTCAGTCACAACTGAGACTGTTTAATGATTCCATTCCATATCCCTACAAAGTTTTACATCCAGGTATTTGTATGAGTTGGCCAATTCCAACAGTGAATCACTAATTTTATAGCAATAGGATTTATTTTGTGAAGTGCACATTTTTATATGAAGCAAGTTGCCAATCTTTGCACCACTTTGAAATCTTATCGAAATCTGACTGAATATTTACGCAGCTTCTATCAGATAATACTAAATTGTAGATTACTATATCATCTGCAAAAAAAGTCTGAGGTTGCTATTAATATTGTCTACAATGTCATTAATATACAACAAATCAGCAAGGATCCCAACACACTTCCTTGGGCCCACCTGAAGTTACTTCTACATCTGACGATGACTCTCCATCCGTGATGACATGCTGCGTCCTCCCTCCCAAAAAGTCCTCACAAATTTCACTTGATTGGGTTGGGTTGATTTTGGGAGGAGACCAAACAGCGAGGTCATCGGTCTCATCGGATTAAGGAAGGATCGAAGGAAGTCGGCCGCATCCTTTCAAAGGGACCATCCCGACATTTGCCTGAAGCGATTTAGGGAAACCACGGAAAGCCTAAATCAGGATGGCCGGACGCGGGACTGAATAACCGTCCTTCCGAGTGCGAGTCCAGTGTACTAACCACTGCGCCACCTCGCTCGGTTTTCACTTGATACCCCAGATGACCGAACTTTTGACAGTAAGGGTAGGTGTGGTGCTGAGTCAAACGCATTTCGAAAATCATGAAATACGAGAGTGGGTCAAATGAAAACCTTAAATTTGTAATAACAAATCCAAATTTCGCGCCGTTATTCTGTAAGTTAGTAAGCGTGCTACAAACAGCGTGCAGAATGGCCTGTAGGTGGCAGCATAGTGCAGATGCACACATACCGTCGCAGTATCAGTATAAAGATGGCCGCCGCATTTGCGACTTGCACCAGGAAAGAACAGCGTGCTGTTATTCGGTTTTTGCGTAGTGAAGGTGTGAAACCTACTGAAATTCTTCGACGAATGAAATTTCAGTACGGTGATGCGTGTTAGTCACAGCAGTAAGTCTACGAATGGAGTAGGAAGTTGGCAAATGGTGTGACTTCAGTGGAAGATGCTCCTCGTCCAGGTCAGGCACACCGAGTTGTGACTCCATAGAACATTGCAGCAGTTGAAGGCATAGTGAAGGAAAACCGCCGAGTGACACTGAATGACACTGCAGCATGTTTACAGGTTAGTCATGGGTCAGCACACCACATTGTGCATGATGTGCTTCAGTTTCACAAAGTGTCTGCAAGATGGGTGCTACTGCAGCTGACTCCTTAAATGAGAGAACGACGTGTTGATGCTTGTGAAGAACGTCTTCGGCACTTTGAACGAGAAGGTGCTGGCTTTCTTGCAAGAATCGTTACTGGGGACGAAATCTGGGTTCACTTCCACCAACCGGAAGCGAAGAGAGCGAGCAAGGAATGGCGCCATTCCTCATCTCCAAAACCAAAGAAGTTAGGAACAGAAACATCAGCAGGGAATGTTATGCTGACTCTCTTTTGGGACGAAAAAGGCGTCATTTCGGAGCATTACATGCCTAGAGGGACCACTGTCACCAGTGCATCAAACACAGATCTCCTAAAATATCATCTGCGGCCTCCAATCAAATCAGAGCGACGTGGATTGCTGTCAGCAGGTGTCCTTTTGCAACATGACAATGCAAGGCCCCACACTGCCTGTACAACAGTTGCAACAATCACAGACCTGCCTTTTGAGTATCTTCCTCATCCACCATACTCACCAAGTGCTTTCCATATGTTTGGACGCAATGGGAGGAAAGAGGTTCCGTTCTGATGAAGAGGTACGCCACGCGGTGCATGCGCCGTTGCGCGGACTACCAAAAGAATTTTTTTCTAAAGGAATCTGTGCACTTTGTAAGCGCTGGAGGACTTGTATTGAGCGTTAGGGAGATTATGTTGAAAAGTGATACAGCTTTGTACCACTTCTGCACAATAAATAATATTTAAAAAATATTTGATGTTTTCATTTGACTCACCCTCGTACTTCTCCTACCTGACTGCCTCGGTCCAAAGCTTTCAGTATGTCAGAAACATGCGAGTTGGGTTTCACATGACCAACGTTTTCGGAATCCGTGCTGGTTGGCATTGAGGAGGTCATTATGTTCAAGATACCTCATTATCTTTGACCTCAGAATATGTTCTAATAGATGACCCCAATAGATCTTCAATTTTGTTTTCCATTCTCCTGCATATTCAGGGAATAGTGAAGGTGATTTCCTTTTTTCTCTAAGTGCATCAACTAGACGGTCACAGAGGCAACATTTGTGAAGTTTATGGCGTGAGATGAGCGCTGACCGTCGTGGCTGAGCGATTTCTCATTTGTGAGGACGTGAGGAACTGGATAAGCGGAGAAGAGATCAGAATTGCCTTGTTAGTATAACCTTATAAAACGGCGTCTACTGTAGCCTTAAATACAACGAATATGTTTGAGTTCAGAAGCACAGACTCGTAATTTGTTAGTGCGTACCACGTTCATTTCTTTCGTCTCCAACATTTACTCGAAGCTACGCCTTTCTGTTGATCCGTTGTTCCGTAATTTTGCTGTTTGCTGAAAACAAACATGTTTACCAGACTCGTAGTCGTCTGAGTAATGTTAGTAAACGATGATGACAATGGGTTCTCATTTCTCACGGCCGTGGGCAACGGGCACTTGGTTCTCACATTCTACATTTTGTGGCGAACCTGCGTCGTATTCAGAAGGTATATCGTGAAACTATAAATTAGCTTATTGGCATTCTGTAGGAAAAGTTTCTATATTTGAGAAACAAATATAACGTCTCTTAATCTACGGTATTCAGCTGTCCCATTGTTCGTGATCTAAGGCTTTGTTACTTCTGATAAGGAGCACCTATTTCTACGGATGACGTGGTCACAACACCAAATGTTTGCTCGTGTACATCTCAAGGCAGAATCCAGACTTTTGTTCCCTTATGTGTATAGGGATTCCAGGTCCAAAAATTCAGACTTTCCGCCGGTTTATTATTTTACAGATTCGGTATTAAATTTTGTCCTTGGCATCTTTTACACAGAGTTCAACGACCTTTCAGAAAATGTAACTTATTGATCAATCTTAATTTGTGCCCAAAGGATTCGCTGTCGTGAGTAATAACATAAAATAGTCTGATTCGTTATAAATTCATTACTAATGTGAATATTATACAGTATTAGCCTATCAGCTTTATGTGGAATTGATGATAAGTTATCACCAGCTGCACAGAAAAGGAATAAGCTGACCGGAAGTGGATATGAAGCAGTGGACCGTTTGAAATATCTTAATGATATTATACAACGGAATCTGAATTACCACTTCATTTTATTTATTTATTTATTTGCGCGTCAAGTTCCGTAGGACGAAATTGAGGAGCAATCTCCAAGGTCATGGAACGTGTCAGTACATGAAATTACAACATAAAAGTAATAAATGTTTATGAACCCAAAAAAGTCAAGCCATAAGTTTAAGTAAACGCAATGAACAATACAACAAGAATCAGCTTAATCTTTCAAGCAACTCCTCGGCAGAATAGAAGGAGTGACCCATGAAGAAACTCATTAGTTTCGATTTGTAAGAGCCTAGATTACTGGGAATTTTTGAATTCGAGTGGTAGCTTATTGAAAATAGATACAGCAGTATACTGCACAATTTCCAGCACAAAAGTTAAGGAAGTCCGATCCATATGCAGGTTTGATTTCTACCGAGTATGAAATGAGTGAAAGCTGCTTGTTCTTGGGAATAAGCTAATATTGTTCACAGGAAATGACGGGTAAGGAATATATATATATATTGAGAGGCCAATGTGAAAATACCCAGACTCATGAACAGGGGTCGACAAGAGGTTCGTGAACTTACGCCACGTACTGCCCGAATCACCCGTTTCTGAGTCAAAAATGTCCTTTTAGAATGGTAAGAGTTACCCCAAAATATAATACCATGCGACATAAGCAATGAAAATAAGCAAAGTAGACTAATTTTCGTGTCGAACGATCATTCATTGCAGACGTCGTTCAAATAGTAAAAATGGCAGCATTAAGTCTTTGAACAAGATCCTGAACGTGGGGTTTCCACGACAGTTTGCTATCCATCTGAACACCTTGAAATTTGAACTGTTCAGTTTCATTAATCATATGGCCATTCTGTGAAATTAAAACGTCAGGTTTTGTTGAATTGTGTGTTACAAACTGTAAAAATTGAGTCTTACTGTAATTTAGCGTTAGTTTATTTTTTACAGGCCATGAACTCAGGTCATGAACTGCACTATTTTAAACAGAGCCAATGTTTCACACAACATCTTTTACTACCAACATAGTGTCATCAGCAAACAGAAATATTTTAGAGTTACCCGTAATACTAGAGGGCATGTCATTTATATAAATAATGAATGGGAGAGGCCCCAACAATCCCTGGGGCACCCACCATTTGACCATACCCCACTCACACCCCGCATCACAGCCATTATCAGCACTGTGAATAATGACATTTTGCTGTCTGTTGCTAAAGTAAGAGGTGAACAAATTGTGAGCTACTCCCCGTATTCGGTAATGGTGTAACTTCTGGAGCAATATTTTGTGATCAACACAATCAAACGCCTCAGTTAAATCAAAAAATATGCCTAGCGTTCGAAACCTTTTGTTTAACCCATCCAGTTCCTCAGAGAGAAAAGAGAATGTGCCATTTTCAGTTGTTAAACGCCTTCCAGAGGCGAACTGTACATTTGATAGCAAATCCTGTTGTATAAAATTATCAAGTATCCTTACATACACAACCTTTTCAATAACTTTAGCAAACACTGATGGCATAGAAATAGGTCTAAAATTGTCTACATCATCCCATTCTCTCGTTTTATAAAGTGGCTCTACTACTGGGTACTTTACTCGTTCAGGAACTGACCATTCCTAAAGGAAAAATTACAAATATGGCTAAACACAGGGCTAACATGCGCAGTACAGTACTTTAATATTATGCTAAGCACTTCATCATATCCATGAGAGTCCTTAGTCTTCAGTGATTTAATTAATGACAAAAAGTTTTAGACACCTTCAACCCAGTTGCAACAAAATCTATATCGACATCCCTGAGAAGCAAGGCATTGGTTCAGTCTACGTTAATACACTGAGGTTTCGATCAGATTCTATCTCGATATTGAGAAATACAGACCAAAGAGAAGAATCAGGTAACAAGACTCCATTTCACCAAAACCGTTCTCAACAGTCGTGGAGGAAATCTACAGGTACTCAAAAATGGAGAATACGTGTCAACGGAACATGGCTTGAACCATTTTCGTTTTTTCGTTGACACTATACTGTTTCTCTCTAGTTAAAATGAATCTGAACAATAAATACAAGAACTTTGTATGATTTTACCTCGTCTACACAAATACGTCAATGCATATAGTATGTCATTCTATAAAAATGAAGTCAAAGCTTCAAAAGCAAACAGTTTCAAGCACTGAAATTTAAAATTTACACAAGCTTGTCAAAATTGTGTGCTGTCCTACAATAATAAACACATAATTGCACACTATCTCGGTACTTATTTGCTCAACTTATACCGCTCCATTTCATTAAATACTCGGCTGAAGTTCTGTAGAAACCTTACGCTTATTTGGGTGACATTCTGTAAACCCTTATGCTTTGATGAAATGGAGTGGTATGAGCATTGCAAGTAAGAGCGCAGATATTGTGCAGCTAAATGCATCTTGTTACATGACAGCTTAAAACTTTGTGATACTTGTGAAAGCTTTAAATTTCTGTGCTTGAAAATGTTTATTTTTGAAATTTTGGTTTCATTTTTACAGAATGATTTACTACATGAAATGTCATAAGCCTGAACGTATTTGTGGATGCCACGTAAAACACATACAAGATAGTAGGCGACGAAAGAGAAATTCCGACCTCAGCTACAATCGGGATTGAAATAAACCCATTGGGGCAAGTGAAAATTTGTGCCAGACTGGGACTCGAAGCTGGATTTATCGCTAATCTCAAGCAGTCGTCTTAATGTGTCAAGGCGCATGCATTTATAAATGCGGCGTCTGTTCTTCCGGACACGTTCGAAAGAATACGCCACACATAAAAATGCATGAGCCATGACGCAAAACAATGATACCTTCAGTGCAGATGGACTCTTCGTTTGACCTCTTGCGGGAATCAGGTGAGGCTACGAGCAATGTGGTAGAGGACGGAGGACACTACGTATGTAGTATGCGATGTATGAGAATTTAGGTTGGCTCGGATAGGCCGAATGATCAAGACAACCGCTCGGGTTCGAGTCCCAGTCAGGCACAAATTTTCACTTGTCTCCATTGCTGTTATTTCAGTGCCCAATTGATTTTGATGCCAGAACTTCTCTTTTGTCGTTTACATATACTGACGGAGAATTAAGAATCACGTATATTCTTTCGGATATGCCCGGAAGAACAGAAACCACAAAAATAAAGGACGTGACAGTAATGCTAAACTCGTTGACAAAAGACATGTCCTCGGCAAATGCCGGTAAGTGCAACCACCTGAGCAGTGGTGACTATTGCTCTATATATCTCAGGACTGCTGTTTACTGTAGGCTAGAAAGTGCCAAATAAACTTGTGTAGGACAGTGTTCTGTGCGATACATGGTTTATTTTATGTTTATGTACGTATGCCACTTCGGTAGTAATGTTGTTTTAAATCATTGATGAGTATGTAACGTTGTCGTCACTCTTGTCTTCTACGACAGCACTTACATACAGTGGTCAAAGTAAATGTTCCGTATTTCCGAAACTTTAATACTGAGTCTTGTGATCCAGAAATACGTTACGATATCAATAGATTCGTTTGTTTTCAAGCAATCCTAGCGGAAACAGTTCATGTTTCTACCGCGAGGAAGCAGTAAGCGCAGTCTGTGGCAATCGTGTCACCTGTAAATATTGCAGTACTTGTGCTGAATATCATTACGAGACTTGTGTTACTTCAGTATGGTTTGGACAACGATAGCGTACGATCAGAGGCACCGCATAACTCCTATGCGGCAGGAAATGAAGCAGGTGGGCGTCGCAGCGAATGTCGCTATGAGTTAGAGTGATGTCTCTAGAATCTGGTGTCCGCAGCTCGTGGTCTCGCGTTCGCGTTCTCGCTTCCCGAGCACGAGGTCCTGCGTTCGATTCCCGACGGGGTCAGGGATTTTCACCTGCCTCGAGATGACTGGGTGTTTGTGTTGTCCTCATAATTTCATCATCATTCATGAAAGAGGCGAGTGTGGACTGTGCAAAGGTTGGGAATTTATACGGGCGCTGATAACCGCGCATTTGAGGGCCCCACAAACCAAACATCATCATCATCTTCTAGAATCTGGAATAAGTTTCTAGCGCCAAGGTCGGTTGAGGATAGTCAAACAATTGACCGCAGGAGAAGAACAACTGGTGTGCAGGACCGGTATCTGCCGTACAACAACAAGCAGAAACCCTCAGCACACTGCTACACGTCTACAGAGAGAGTTCCAGACAGCTACAGGAGAGCAGATGTCAACAAAAACAATACCAAATAGGTTCCATGAGCAGCGATTAGGTGTCAGAAGACCTCTCTAGGCTCACCCTCTTACAAGGGGAGGCCGCCAATTGTGAAATTCAGATTCGATTCATACTGCGCATAATAAAAGCTCATGGGCAGAGGTGTAATGTGGCAAAGCACCAGGATGCACTTCTCAGCCGTTGTCGAGAAATTAGACAGTTAAAAGAATCCGCTGCGGTGAAATACTCTCTACGATTAATAATTTTCTACAGCGTCGTGGTGCAGCGGTAAGCGCTCGGGTTTGTAATGCGAAAGTCGCCGGATCGAATGTTCGAACATCATTATGTTCTCCGCAAACAAAGTTGTATTTCATAAATGTTATTAATTGTCCTCATAATGTTAACCACGTATAGTTAACGGAAGACGTAGAAACGATATTCCGAAACGAATACGTATAGCTTAAGCCAAACGTTCTAATTAGAATAGAGACCCCACGAACAAATATGTGCTGTGGCAGGTATGAAATATAAACTCCGTTACTCGCTCGTTACACTTGAAGGACAGATGTTGAATGGGCCGAAACGAGCCGCCGCATAACAGCGTAGTTGCCTGCTAACTTCGAAAGAAGGTAGATGCAGTCCCTAGTAGAGTCCTGCATGACCGAGTAAGCGAGCACAAAATACGAGGTGGGGCGAGCACACCCTAACTGGATAGGCTACCCGCACTAAGTTCTTGTGACCGAGCATAGAAGCCGTGACCGGATACGTAGCACATAACTTCAAACACATTACACGTGTTATTATCTGTGTGACACTGCAGCCAGTACGGGATTCTTATTTGTGGTGTGTCTCTCTCTGTAATCATGCAGCGCGAGGAAGCCAGTGTAGTAAGACGTAAGATTGAAACCATTGTTTACACATTAAGGAAACGGGAAGGTCTAAAAAGCCAAGTTGTTGTTGTTGTGGTCTTCAGTCCTGAGACTGGTTTGATGCAGCTCTCCATGCTACTCTATCCTGTGCAAGCTTCTTCATCTCCCAGTATCTACTGCAACCTACATCCTTCTGAATCTGCTTAGTGTATTCATCTCATGGTCTCCCTCTACGATTTTTACCCTCCACACTGCCCTCCAATGCTAAATTTGTGATCCCTTGATGCCTCAAAACATGTCCTACCAACCGATCCCTTCTTCTAGTCAAGTTGTGCCACAAACTTCTCTTCTCCCCAATCCTATTCAATACCTCCTCATTAGTTACGTGATCTACCCACCTTATCTTCAGCATTCTTCTGTAGCACCACATTTCGAAAACTTCTATTCTCTTCTATGGAGTACATTTCTGTTGGTTGTAGATGAAAACATTGCGTCTACTGGGTACGTATCATGCATAAACTGCTCCACTTTATTGTTTTTCCAGTCGGGAACCACTCATTTAAAGAAACACAGTTGCAAGAAACCTCACAAAGATCGTTTCTTTGGCCGTCTTTCCGTTATCTTAATATGGTTGAAATAAGTGAAAAGCAGGAAATTCTTAACAATGTGCGACAAATGCGTGCTACGTACGCAGGTACAACATTCAATCATTAACATAATCGTTTTTGCATAGTTAGTGGAAAGTGTATTATAGAGAAACGGGAATGTTGTGACTCGTATAATATTTCATTAACGTAAAATATCTCGTTTTTATGGGAACGGGGGTCGGGTTGTTTGGGGGGAAGAGACCAAACAGCGAGGTCATCGGTCTCTTACGGGAATGTTTCGATGATTTCCATATCAGTTCTGTATTACTTGTCTCTTTTGTTAATTATCATAGATCCTTCAAGTACTGTGTCATCACCACCCAGAAAGAGAGCTCGTTTCAAGGAATGGAGGAACAACAGATCATCCGCAGCAGATGAAGTAGATCTGTACATTTAATGCACCCCGGAGATGATGATGACATCTTAAAGTGGTGGAGCAGACATGAAACAGATCTGCCAGATTTGGCTGCAGTTGTAAGACGTATTTTATGTATCCCAGCAACAAGCGCACCTAGTGAAAGGTGCTTTAGTAAAGCCGGCATGTTACTAACAAATTGCCACAGCCAATTAAATCCGGAACGCGTTAGTGATTTCCTGCTGATCAACAATAACTATAATTTTGTTTAAGTTGCAAACAATTGAAACGTATGACAAGTAACGTCTGTAAATGTTTAATGTTCTTTGTATGCTTTCTTTATGAAGATGGCTGTCTTCTAGATTACAGGGAAAGCACTTATTTAATGTTTCCTATAAATGAAAGGAAAAATATCTCTTTTGTTTGGAAATGAGACTCGTCTTCTATCCGCGATTGTATTGAAATATCATTTTACTTTCCAGGTGCTTTATGAATTTAGCTGTGTCACGTACCCGTTCTTGGATAGGTTACTTTTGTATTAAAAGAGAGAGAGAGAGAGAGAGAGAGGCGTTGGATTGGTACAGTAAAGTACAGTGCAGCGAGCCGTGGCGAGGCGAGGTAAGACGTCATCGGTGACCGGTCATGCTCGGTTATCCGCGTGTACGGAATCCGGACAACAGACATGCGGCGAGTACGTGACCGAGCCGAGCCGTGTGGGGCCGGACACGAGCGGCTCGGTCCCCCCGTCAACAGGCGAGCCGTGACCGGTCAAACACTGAGCGTTGCAGCACTCTAGTCCCTAGCGCAACTTATAACATCGTCGAAAATCGGTGCGGACGTGAGAGCTTTGGTACACCCTGTTAAACAAACGGAAAAATGGAGGCGGTACAATTGGAGACCGATCCGCCTTCACCAACATGCATAAGCAATTCATTAAAAGTTTATATACACTCCTGGAAATGGAAAAAAGAACACATTGACACCGGTGTGTCAGACCCACCATACTTGCTCCGGACACTGCGAGAGGGCTGTACAAGCAATGATCACACGCACGGCACAGCGGACACACCAGGAACCGCGGTGTTGGCCGTCGAATGGCGCTAGCTGCGCAGCATTTGTGCACCGCCGCCGTCAGTGTCAGCCAGTTTGCCGTGGCATACGGAGCTCCATCGCAGTCTTTAACACTGGTAGCATGCCGCGACAGCGTGGACGTGAACCGTATGTGCAGTTGACGGACTTTGAGCGAGGGCGTATAGTGGGCATGCGGGAGGCCGGGTGGACGTACCGCCGAATTGCTCAACACGTGGGGCGTGAGGTCTCCACAGTACATCGATGTTGTCGCCAGTGGTCGGCGGAAGGTGCACGTGCCCGTCGACCTGGGACCGGACCGCAGCGACGCACGGATGCACGCCAAGACCGTAGGATCCTACGCAGTGCCGTAGGGGACCGCACCGCCACTTCCCAGCAAATTAGGGACACTGTTGCTCCTGGGGTATCGGCGAGGACCATTCGCAACCGTCTCCATGAAGCTGGGCTACGGTCCCGCACACCGTTAGGCCGTCTTCCGCTCAAGCCCCAACATCGTGCAGCCCGCCTCCAGTGGTGTCGCGATAGGCGTGAATGGAGGGACGAATGGAGACGTGTCGTCTTCAGCGATGAGAGTCGCTTCTGCCTTGGTGCCAATGATGGTCGTATGCGTGTTTGGCGCCGTGCAGGTGAGCGCCACAATCAGGACTGCATACGACCGAGGCACACAGGGCCAACACCCGGCATCATGGTGTGGGGAGCGATCTCCTACACTGGCCGTACACCACTGGTGATCGTCGAGGGGACACTGAATAGTGCACGGTACATCCAAACCGTCATCGAACCCATCGTTCTACCATTCCTAGACCGGCAAGGGAACTTGCTGTTCCAACAGGACAATGCACGTCCGCATGTATCCCGTGCCACCCAACGTGCTCTAGAAGGTGTAAGTCAACTACCCTGGCCAGCAAGATCTCCGGATCTGTCCCCCATTGAGCATGTTTGGGACTGGATGAAGCGTCGTCTCACGCGGTCTGCACGTCCAGCACGAACGCTGGTCCAACTGAGGCGCCAGGTGGAAATGGCATGGCAAGCCGTTCCACAGGACTACATCCAGCATCTCTACGATCGTTTCCATGGGAGAATAGCAGCCTGCATTGCTGCGAAAGGTGGATATACACTGTACTAGTGCCGACATTGTGCATGCTCTGTTGCCTGTGTCTATGTGCCTGTGGTTCTGTCAGTGTGATCATGTGATGTATCTGACCCCAGGAATGTGTCAATAAAGTTTCCCCTTCCTGAGACAATGAATTCACGGTGTTCTTATTTCAATTTCCAGGAGTATATATATATATATATATATATATATATATATATATATATATATATATATATATATATTTGAATTACAAAAAACTAATAATAAAAAAAGGTTGAATGGCGCGAGATTCGACCCGGCGACCTTCGGATTACAAACCCGAGCGCTTACCGCCGCGCCACGACGCTGCAGAAAGTTATTAATCGTAGAGAGTATTTCACCGCAGCGGTTTCATTTAACTGTCGATTTTCTCGAGAACGGCTGAGAAGTGCATCCTGGTGCTTTGCCACATTACACCTCTGGCCATGAGCTTTTGTTATGCGCAGTATGAATCGAATCTGAATTTCACAATTGGCGGCCTCCCCTTGTTAGTCATGTTCGGAGAGAGACTTGTGTCACATGCGCACGAAACCATTCTTTGTGGATTAGATACCAGTGAACGCAATGCGCTTTCCTGTTGACGCCTGTATCAGTCTCCATCCTGACAATCAATACTGATGCCGGCCGTGGTGGCCGAGCGGTTCTAGGCGCTACGGTCTGGAACCGCGCGACCGCTACGGTCGCAGGCTCGAATCCTACCTCGGTCGTGGATGTGTGTGATGTCCTTAGGTTAGTTAGGTTTAAGTAGTTCTAAGTTCTCGGGGACAGATGGCCTCAGATGTTAAGTCCCAAAGTGCTCAGAGCCATTTGAACCATAAATACTGATATTTGTGTACGGAGGCAACCTGGACAACATTTACACCGTAACTGTATCATGGATCACTGCCCGTATCGAGGCAGTCGTTCAGTCACGTTTTGGGGCGGAATCATGTATGGCTACAGGCCGCAGGCCTTGTGTGAATTACGGGAACGACATTCTTGCACACACTGTGGTTCCATTTGCTGAAAATATTGGAGAGGGATTCACGCTGATGGAAGATAATGCCCCCCCCCCCCCAACCATACTCCATTGTCACAATCTTATGAGCATCTTCGTAGTGAAGTATAAAATCAATTGGATGGAATAGCCTCCATACTCTCCAGATCTCACTCTGCCGGCAATGCATGGACCATGTTAAAACAAGAGGTTTGATATTAGCCTGTCCCACCAATGATATTATAGGGCCTCACAGATCGCTGTGGAGAAATGGGACAATATAACACAAGGTCATCTGGACAACTTGGTAAGCAGTAAGCCTAATCGCATTCAAAAGTGTCTTAAATTACGAGGAGAGCCAATTGGTTCATAAACAATGTGTTATGCAATGTTGCACTGAGAAAAAGCAGTAGTGTTGACATGGAATCTTTTGTAAGGTTTGGTTTTTGCGTTTTGTTTGTGTTTATTGTGCTTATCAAGTGGAAATGCGTTTATGTTCTTTATTTTTGTTTTCTTGCGTCTGTACCTGACAGAACAAAATCAATTTTGTTTCTTATTTTGTCAATATTGGCAGTAAAGCAATATGCTACATTTATTTTGACCCTGTATTAAAATGACGGACGCACGATTGTGTACGTGCACACAGGGTGATGGTGTAAAATTACGCCACCAGCAGTCCTTGAAAATGGCACAGCACGGAAATTATCTGATCGTGTGATTTAAATGACAGTGGAAATGGAAGCGTCTTTTAACATATGTATAATTTCTTTAATTTTGTACCTTAATATTGTTTAAAAACGCAGAATCAATGATCCATTTTACATTAGCTAATGATGGGTCCCTATATCCACATTAAAATATGTAATTAATGTTTCAGAAGCCAATAACTGCTCGCACAAAGTTTGTGCACGTCACATTACGTCCAATTTTTTTCGCCACTAATGTAGGTACTAGGTGTAGGTACTAGGTGTGGACTGTATAGTAAGCAGTGTTGTACAGAGGGTAGGTCACGACATTTGAGTTCACGAAGCGAGCAAAGCGTCGTAATGTTAAAGCACTGGATTTTCGTATCTTTCAGGAAATAGGTTCAAATTCCCATCTCTCCACCCAGATTTAGATACTTAGTGGTTTCCCTTAATCGCTTAATGCGAATTCTAGGATGATTCTTTTGAAAAGATGCAGACGATTTCCTTCCCTGCTGTTTCCCAATCCTATCTTCTGCTTCCTCTAATGACCTCGTAGCCGACGAGATGTTAACTCCAGAAAAATGTGACGGAGGTTTCTTCCAGATCACTACATAGTGTCTGTTATGCAAGGCCACGGACGATATGGCACTCCGCGCTGCTCCACTAGGGCTAGTTCTCAGTCGCTAACGACCTTGATTTCGACGAGATGTTAACCAGCAGTCCCTCTTTACCCCGTGCTGTGACCTGAGCCGAGTTCTACTGAAAATTTACCGGACAGCATCGAAACAGGCTTTTTACACTCACTTTTTCCTTCCAGATTAGTTCTCTATATGAAAGTATAAATTCGATGAGTCACTAGGTACTTTCAAATCATTGAGGCCATTATAAATTTTCTCCTTTTTCGTTTCACAACTTCGCAATTTCTTCACGATTACTATAGCTGCCAATTAAAGTAACCTGTTTCCATTGTCTGTATCTCTGTGAGAACACTCGGAATTTCGCGTTGTATGAAATTTGACATTAAATTTATCCCCTAAGAAACAGTACGCTTTCCTGCAATATTCCTAATTATTAGCGGCTGGTCTGGTGACGACTCTTGTGTTGTTTCTCTGTTTTTATATGTGCAGTCCCCCCCATGAACCATGGACCTTGCCGCTGGTGGGGAGGCTTGCGTGCCTCAGCGATACAGATGGCCGTACCGTAGGTGCAACCACAACGGAGGGGTATCTGTTGAGAGGCCAGACAAACATGTGGTTCCTGAAGAGGGGCAGCAGCCTTTTCAGTAGTTGCAGGGGCAACAGTCTGGATGATTGACTGATCTGGCATTGTAACATTAACCAAGACGGCCTTGCTGTGCTGGTACTGCGAACGGCTGAAAGCAAGGGGAAACTACAGCCGTAATTTTTCCCGAGGACATGCAGCTCTACTGTATGATTAAATGATGATGGCGTCCTCTTGGGTAAAATATTCCGGAGGTAAAATAGTCCCCCATTCGGATCTCCGGGCGGGGACTACTCAGGAGGACGGCGTTATCAGGAGAAAGAAAACTGGCGTTCTACGGATCGGAGCGTGGAATGTCAGATCCCTTAATCGGGCAGGTAGGTTAGAAAATTTAAAAAGGGAAATGGATAGGTTAAAGTTAGATATAGTGGGAATTAGTGAAGTTCGGTGGCAGGAGGAACAAGACTTTTGGTCAGGTGATTACAGGGTTATAAATACAAAATCAAATAGGGGTAATGCAGGAGTAGGTTTAATAATGAATAAAAAAATAGGAGTGCGGGTTAGCTACTACAAACAGCATAGTGAACGCATTATTGTGGTCAAGATAGACACAAAGCCCGTGCCTACTACAGTAGTACAAGTTTATATGCCAACTACCTCTGCAGATGATGAAGAAATAGATGAAATGTATGACGAGATAAAAGAAATTATTCAGGTAGTGAAAGGAGACGAAAATTTAATAGTCATGGGTGACTGGAATTCGTCAGTAGGAAAAGGGAGAGAAGGAAACATAGTAGGTGAATATGGATTGGGGGGAACGAATGAAAGAGGAAGCCGCCTTGTAGAATTTTGCACAGAGCATAACTTAATCATAGCCAACACTTGGTTCAAGAATCATAAAAGAAGGTTGTATACCTGGAAGAATCCTGGAGATACTAAAAGGTATCAGATAGATTATATAATGGTAAGACAGAGATTTAGGAACCAGGTTTTAAATTGTAAGACATTTCCTGGGGCAGATGTGGATTCTGACCACAATCTATTGGTTATGAACTGCAGATTGAAACTGAAGAAACTGCAAAAAGGTGGGAATTTAAGGAGATGGGACCTGGATAAACTGAAAGAACCAGAGGTTGTAGAGAGTTTCAGGGAGAGCATAAGGGAACAATTGACAGGAATGGGGGAAAGAAATACAGTAGAAGAAGAATGGGTAGCTCTGAGGGATGAAGTAGTGAAGGCAGCAGAGGATCAAGTAGGTAAAAAGACGAGGGCTAATAGAAATCCTTGGGTAACAGAAGAAATATTGAATTTAATTGATGAAAGGAGAAAATACAAAAATGCAGTAAATGAAGCAGCCAAAAAGGAATACAGACGTCTCAAAAATTATATCGACAGGAAGTGCAAAATGGCTAAGCAGGGATGGCTAGAGGGCAAATGTAAGGATGTAGAGGCTTGTCTCACTAGGGGTAAGATAGATACTGCCTACAGGAAAATTAAAGAGACCTTTGGAGAGAAGAGAACCACTTGTATGAATATCAAGAGCTCAGATGGCTACCCAGTTCTAAGCAAAGAAGGGAAGGCAGAAAGGTGGAAGGAGTATATAGAGGGTTTATACAAGGGCGATGTACTTGAGGACAATATTATGGAAATGGAAGAGGATGTAGATGAAGACGAAATGGGAGATAAGATACTGCGTGAAGAGTTTGACAGAGCACTGAAAGACCTGAGTCGAAACAAGGCTCCGGGAGTAGACAACATTCCATTTGAACTACTGATGGCCTCGGGAGAGCCAGTCATGACAAAACTCTACCATCTGGTGAGCACGATGTATGAGACAGGCGAAATACCCTCAGACTTCAAGAAGAATATAATAATTCCAATCCCAAAGAAAGCAGGTGTTGACAGATGTGAAAATTACCGAACTATCAGTTTAATAAGTCACAGCTGCAAAATACTAACGCGAATTCTTTACAGACGAATGGAAAAACTGGCAGAAGCCGACCCCGGGGAAGATCAGTTTGGATTCCGTAGAAATGTTGGAACACGAGAGGCAATACTGACCTTACGACTTATCTTAGAAGAAAGATTAAGACAAGGCAAACCTACGTTTCTAGCATTTGTAGACTTAGAGAAAGCTTTTGACAATGTTAACTGGAATACTCTCTTTCAAATTCTGATGGTGGCAGGGGTAAAATACAGGGAGCGAAAGGCTATTTACAGTTTGTACAGAAACCAGATGGCAGTTATAAGAGTCGAGGGGCATGAAAGGGAAGCAGTGGTTGGGAAAGGAGTAAGACAGGGTTGTAGCCTCTCCCCGATGTTATTCAATCTGTATATTGAGCAAGCAGTAAAGGAAACAAAAGAAAAATTCGGAGTAGGTATTAAAATTCATGGAGAAGAAGTAAAAACTTTGAGGTTCGCCGATGACATTGTAATTCTGTCAGAGACAGCAAAGGACTTGGAAGAGCAGTTGAACGGAATGGACAGTGTCTTGAAAGGAGGATATAAGATGAACATCAACAAAAGCAAAACGAGGATAATGGAATGTCGTCAAATTAAGTCGGGTGATGCTGAGGGAATTAGATTAGGAAATGAGACACTTAAAGTAGTAAAGGAGTTTTGCTATTTAGGGAGTAAAATAACCGATGATGGTCGAAGTAGAGAGGATATAAAATGTAGACTGGCAATGGCAAGGAAAGCGTTTCTCAAGAAGAGGAATTTGTTAACATCGAGTATAGATTTAAGTGTCAGGAAATCGTTTCTGAAAGTATTTGTATGGAGTGTAGCCATGTATGGAAGTGAAACATGGACGATAACTAGTTTGGACAAGAAGAGCATAGAAGCTTTCGAAATGTGGTGCTACAGAAGAATGCTGAAGATTAGATGGGTAGATTACATAACTAATGAGGAAGTATTGAATAGGATTGGGGAGAAGAGAAGTTTGTGGCACAACTTGACTAGAAGAAGGGATCGGTTGGTAGGACGTGTTTTGAGGCATCAAGGGATCACAAATTTAGCATTGGAGGGCAGTGTGGAGGGTAAAAATCGTAGAGGGAGACCAAGAGATGTATACACTAAGCAGATTCAGAAGGATGTAGGTTGCAGTAGATACTGGGAGATGAAGAAGCTTGCACAGGATAGAGTAGCATGGAGAGCTGCATCAAACCAGTCTCAGGACTGAAGACCACAACAACAACAACATATGTGCAGTTCACACATTTCTGTGGTTACTACTGAGAAACAGATTTTTATATAAGTGAGTGTAAATAGAGACACAAAGCGGCAGAGGCAGCATGTGAAAATACGACAGTAGTGCTTAGGTAAAAAGACGAAGTTAAAGCTCATTTGGCAGTAGGGAAAGAGAGATAACAGAGAAGCTGTTGGCTCGGGTTGATGGTAGCGTATTATCTTGCGTCATGTTTCATCATGTGAGAAGAAATGTCGATTCACCGAAGGAAGTCTTTCACATGTCTGACATAAACACAGTAAATAAATTTATTATTTTTTTAAAAATCGCAGTATTATGTTTCAAATGAGGTATTGCACATATTGCGCAAGACATCGATGTAACTAGTAGCAGGCGAAATTATTTAAAATTACGAAATTCCTTAAATAAAAGTACGTCAAAGACTTGAATATGCGAAGTTTCACAACTAGAATTTTTTCATGCGGATTTTGTATTTTTAGAACTCTTTTTGTATTTCAGGAAGCGGTTTATTTTATTATTCATGACGGATGTTTTCAGAAACAGTGAGTTCTAGACTTATGTCACAGTTATCAAGGGGGCTTCACCTACACCCTATTTCACGTCATTATAGACCTTTTATTATGATTCTATGATGTACTCACTGCCTCGAAGATTTATACACTTTTATGTACACCGAATACCCAAAGAAGATGATTCACAACTAGCCTCTTTCTCACTATTCATTATTACGATTGTTCGAAGGCATACGGGGTAGTCCTGGTGGTTACTCCTCGTGGGAAAATATGGACGAGAATTTTGTGTGACGTACCATCTGCTCCAATTTTGGGATATGACAAATATAAATGGAACTGCAAAACCAAACAACTCAAAAGTGGGTTGCGACGGTGGGCTGTGAGGTTCTCATTATTAGATTTGAGGTGAAACGTCCCCTTAGAAAAGTTAATGAATTATTGTGCTGATAAACCTCTTACGTTATTTGATTTTCAAACAGCTGAGCAGAACTGGACGTACTCAGACAATTCTCTCTTCACTTATTCTGATCAACACTAAACTGACACACAAATTTTTTAGCGCAACACAATCTGACTTTCAATAACCCCTACAAAAGAATGGCCCTGACTAACAATAACCTATACCTTTCATGAATCACTTACCTCACAAAAATCTTCGTTACTCGAACTGCTGCAATACAGCGAGCGCCAATACTGCCAGCTAAATAAAAGATTCTAACTACCGAAGGCACTAACTACTGATAGGCATAGTTAGCAAATGAAAGATTTTGATAGAGCACAAACAATGTATTTACCTTAATAATGTTCAAAAGTCATTATATATATAGATCAGTTCAGGATACCCAATATTACAAATTTACTTTTTTTTATGCACACACGTCCAGATCGTCCGCTCTCAAAATTCTGCCATCTCTCTCCCCACATCCACCACTGCTGGCGGCTCACCTCCAACTGCGCAACGCTACGCGCTGTTCACATCCAACTGCCCAACACTACAATAGCGAATATTCCAACAATGCAAACCAGCCACACACTGCACACAGCACAGTCGGTGATTTTCATACAGAGCGCTACGTGGCGTTACCAACATAAAAACCTAAACATCCTACTTACATAGTCCTCATTCTCCCCACAAAAAATTTTACGAATTGTTTTGGGCAGTGGCCAATAATTACTTGATAAAATTTTTCATAATTACAATAACAAAGATATCAAATGCACACGCGTATTATACACTGTTGGTCAAAAGCAAAAATTTTTCTCATAAAGACAGTCCTGCTCATTCATCACAATAGTAATTACAGTTTTGTTTTTTTTCGCAAAGTCTGAGCAGTAAATGAAAATGCACATGGAAGTAGTGGATTTCCATGCAGTCTTGAAGAAGAAGTGTTGTCCTTCCAACGGAAAGACAGTGCGACAGGTAATGGGCCACAACAGAGCAAAGCCACAGCAGTCAGTCGAAGGTTTGAAGAACATTGGTAGGTAGGTCATCACAGAGCAGACCCACTGTAATCCTGGTAGAGAGTATGGTACCGGTGGGCCATCAAAGGTGCGGACTCACTGTAGTACTTGTAGAGGTAAAGGTATTGGTGGGCCACCAAAGGAGCAGACCCACTGTAGTGCTTGTAGAGATTGCTAGCAGCTATCCGTCGCGACTGTGCTGGTGCACAATCACCATCGAAGAGTCTTGCGGATAATATAGCAAATCCATAAACCACCACTTGTGCACTCACAAACTTTTTGGAATTGTTCTTACAACTAGCAATGCTGTTAACCAGTCCCTTGTTGAATTATTAACGCATGTGTAAACACTAACAGTCCCAACTTCTCACATATTGTGCATATACTATGACCAACTGAAATGTGTGCAGTAACCCTAATATATACTTAATTTTAAGAACTGGTGTCTATACAATTTTATCACATGAGAATGCAATTACAAAGATACAGAAAATTATCATTAAAGAACATAATAATACAGATAACATTTGTAGTAATACAGACTGTACAAAAGAATAGAAATAAAGATGTACATCAGTGTTACAGGAATTATGACATAAGTAAATAAAGAAAGAAATGAGAACAGCTTTCAAAACATTAACGTCAAACATGAGCCTTAAAACAGAACAGAATAAATAATCTCTAAACATCTTTACATAGTAAATAGCATGTTATTAATGCAAATTATATTTGAGGATAACAGTATTCCTCATCATAACGGATGTAGCTTAGTACTAGAAAAATTCTACAACATAACTCTTATCAGATAAACACATAAAGACTGGAAGAACACAAATAGACAAGAGTACAAAAACACATACCGGAATAACACAAAAGGAAAGGAAATTTGGTACTGCAGTTCAACCCAAAACTTCATTCCACAGATCTTTCCTTTTATTCCAACATATGTTCCCACAAAGAAATCCTATCTAAGCATGCTTTCTGTATTTATATGTTCACATATTTCTTACCTCATTTATTTTCCATTATCTTACCTCATCATTTGTTTCCAAGAAAATCCTACCTAAACCTGTTGTACCTAAACCCAACTTTTTTGTTCATATTCTCTTTCAAAATAATTATTCCTTATTTTACACTACTTTTTTGGCCAAACCTTTTTCTTGTAGCTTCTCAATGCATTTCTTCCAATTCATCACAACTCATTCTCTTCTATAACCTATCCCCTCTTAAGCTAACTTAAATCTACTGAGCTCAGAGATATATATACTAGGAAACGAGGCAATGTAGCAGCACAAAACAATTAACACAAACAGCAATCACAAAAAAATGCAAATTGGCAAAGCAAGCAGCAAGATATCTAAATTAGCAAAGTAAATGCAATATTACAAATAATATAAGGCAATGTGCAGCAAACAAGAAAAATAAATCAGTAGTAAAACTGGCTTAATACAACGTAAAATTCAGTAGGACAATGCCTGACAAACAGCAGCAGCAAATGCAATAACTTATACTTAAACATGACAAAGCTCAAGCAGAGAAAATACTACAGTAAAGGTAGGAAATGTCTAACACCTACGTCACATATCTACACTAGAGTGATGCATCACTACGATAACTTACTCTACCAAACAAGTTACCAAATCGTTGAAAAATTTATGTATGCAATTCCTGTGAAGGGAAATGTCTATTTGTGCTCCCTTTTTAAGAAAGTAGATCATAAAATTATTATTTAATGCATCTGTAGACAGAAAACATTTCTATTAGTACACCTATTAAATTTTATTTTAACCAATGCTGCAGTGCAGCTAGAAACTAGACGTTAAACAAAATAGGCAAATAGGTACATAAAGCAAGGCATGAAACGTCATTCACTAGCCATTTCATAAGGCAGTAAAAAAAATCTGTTACCTAGACAGTAGTTGTACTCAAGTGTGTAGACATAAAATATTTCTTGTCATTTCATTAGGCATTTCAGTAAATATCAGAAATTATGAGCTCCATGTTATGTTTTCAAGTATGAGTGTGTCGTATTTACGATGCTTTCTACAAAGGAATGTCAATAGTGAGGCTAATGGCCTCTTTTTTCTCCACCTAATGGCTTTTTCTCCAGGCGACTGCCGCTGGACGGCCACAACGTATTATGTCAAGGTCACTTAGCTTCTTTACTGAACTATTTACGACAGCAATTTCTGCTACAGTGACAGTTTGATGCAAATAAAATTTCACAGGTCGAAAAATTAATTGAGGATTAATGTAACTATACCCTCAGGTGTTACAGATTACAGCAATCGAATGAAATGTACGACCAAAAACCATCTTTGTATCTTCGTAATTCGAGAATCTTTCAAAAAAGTGTTTTAAGTACAAAAATTAAGCAATCAAATGCGTTTCTTGTATCGCTAAACTGTGCATCTTGCTGTAAGATAATTTCTGTCATCATTTAACGGTAAAAATGTTCCAAGTGACGTAATTATCGTCGTCCATAAGCAAAGTTCTTTAGAAGTCAATGTACTTATCTCATCATAAACTAAAGTGAAATGCTATGTGTATAGATATGGTAGTTATTATGTACATTGCCATGATCAAGAAAGTACTGTAATGTATTGTTGTGCTACGGAAAAGGCTGTCTCATTGTAGCTATACCACAAAGTTACTATTAAAAAATGTTTTACTTCCCAGAATAACACAGAAAAACTGTGCAGATATAAAACAGATACAGCGCAAAAGCAATAATAAAAATTGTGTCACTCATTAGTAGTGTCGTGATATAATCGTTTAGCTGTCAAAGAAACCAAATGCTATATCATCTTTACTCTCACAGAAAGTACTTCAAATAAGGAATGTCTTCTCAAGTAAACCAAAATGTTGCATTAAAATCTCATTAGCATATAAGTTCTAAGTATGTAAGCCGTATACTCGTTACGTAATCGTGCAACTAACAAGGAAGGATGTACATACAATAACACTATGTCGTCTGTTCACTATAACAATGCATTCGTAATTACTGTCTAAATAATTTCTCTTGGTTCTTGACTGGATAGTTAACTTCAAACATTGTTGCATGTTAACAGTTTCTAAGTCTGACAAAGCGTACTAGTAACGTGAAGTGAAAAATTTTATGGCAAATACAAAGATAAAAAGCATATTATCTTTCAATAAACGGTTTTACATGTGAAATGTGGTGCAATCCTTTACTCTTCCTAGTGCGCAGAGTTTCAACTTCAAAGCAATTATCATGTGGTATACATCGGATTCTGTAAGGTCCACCGTAAACCAGAAAGAATTTGTATAAAATGAAATGTCGTGTGGTTAGGGCCTCCCGTCGGGTAGACCGTTCGCGACTCAAGTGTTTCTTCTTATGTGACAGTGAATGAGCTTTAACGAGAACTTTCTGACCAATATATAGTTTCTTTGCATTTGCTTTACCGTGTAGTTTTCTCTTTTTGTCTGCAGCAGAAATTACATTTTTAATAGCCGAATCAATTATGTCTTTGTGTCGAAGTTTACGTGTATTCGGAAAAGGTACAAAGTCTCTGTGATTCTGTTCGGTGGTTCTTCCTTCTTTAGTACAAGAATAGGTGGAAAAGCAGTGCAGTCATGACACATTTTTTTCAGCACGTTTTGAAATAAGTGTAAATATTTCTCCCAATACTGATGCTTTCTGTGACAATAAAGTCTGCAAAGCTTATTGATTTCTTTCATAATCCATTCAGACGGGTTACAATGTGGTGAGTACAATGAAATAAAAACAGGTTTGATTTATGATTCCGAAGCATGCGTGACCAAACAGCAGATCTGAATTGCGGTCCGTTATCTGAAATGACTTTACTAACGTGCCCAACTTCACGTAAGAAATTTTTAACAAAGTGGTTGGATACAGACAGTCCAGTGGCTTTACGTAACGGAGTGAAAGAAACAAATTTTGAAGTAAGTTTAATAGCGACTAGAACGTACGAAAATCGATTCGATGTTCTGACAAGGGGTCCCAAGAGATCAACAGCAGCAAATTCTTTTAATTTAGAAGGAATTATAGGAAACAACGGAGCACGATGTGAGATAGTAGATGGTTTAGCTTTTTGACAAAGTTTACAAATAGACAAGACTCTTCGAATTCTCTTTTCCATATTGTTAAAATAACAAGTCGTCCGAAGAATATGATCACATTTTCTTTGACCAAAATGTGCGTAGTTGAAATGAATGTACTAGATGAGCTTATTAACAAAATCGTCAGGAATGCAAAGTACCCATAGCTTGTCATCAACAGTTCAGCGTTTGGAAGAGTATGTTGATTCTAACCAGATAATAATGCCGAATCTGTGTGTGTGTCTTTTCATGTCATTTACTTTTGATGTCTTTCTAAATCGGATCTTTATCTTGTTCATGACCAATGTCCTTTAAAGATGCGGTGATGAAGTTTTCAAAGGCGACTTTCTGAATGTAAAGAATACTGAAATTTTTCTCGAGGTTGCATTCTGTGTTACTTTTCTCAAGCCCAGTCGGTGCGCGTGACAGTGCGTCCGCAACAATTCTCCTTTCCGGGAATGTAGACTATTGTGAAGTGGGATTCTTGCAGAAACAATGCCCAACGTTTTAACCTGTCATTATTTAATTTTGAAGACATAATAAATTGTAATGCACGATGATCACTGTATACTTTTACGTGCTTACTAGATAGAAAGAAACGGAACTTGTTAAATGCCCAAACGATAGCTAAAGCTTCTAACTCAGCAAAGAAATATTTTTTTTTCAGATTTTGTTAGCACTCGGCTAGCAAAAGCAATGATTTTCTGAACAGTAGTGTCATTTTATATGGGTTCTTGAAATAGATGGGCACCAAGACCGACTTTAGAAGAATCCGTGCTAAGGCAGAAATCTTGTGACAGATCTGGATGAGCTGGTATTGGTGCGGTAAGTAGCGCTTCTTTCAAAGAATTGAATTCCAACTGTGCCTGCTCGTCCCAGTTCCAAATAGTATTTTTTCCAGTGAGAGAACAAAGTTTTGGTGTAACTAGAATTTGCATATTCAGAAAACGACGGTAAAGTTTTACGAGACCTAGAAAACTCCGGACTTTTTTTTTTTTTTTTTTTTTTGTGGATGGAATTAGAATGGCTCTGATTGCTTCTAACTTTTCAGGATCCGACTGAATGCCTTCAGAAGAAATAATGTGTCCCAAAAACTTCACCTTTGTCCTACTGAATTCAGACTTTTCCAAGTTAAAATTCCAGATTCTGCAAAAATACGTAACACACTGTTGAGGATGCGATTATGTTGTTCCCATGAGGTTCTGCTATGAGAATATCGTCCACATATAAGGTGATGTGACATTTTAAGAACTCAGGCAATATGAAATTTAGCCCACAAATGAATGCTGCCGAATAAATGTTCAAACCAAAAGGAAGTTTCCGAAATTGATAACAAATGCCGAAACAAAGAAAAGCTGTGTATTTTCTACATTCTGGATGAAGTTCGATCTGATAAAAGCTGGATCTGAGATCAATGGAACACAACACTTTCACACCATTAAAATTCTGAAGAAGTTCTTCCAATGTTTGCGGCCTGTCTGTTTCAGAAATGATGATAGTATTGATTTGTATCGAATCTAAGACAAGCCTGATCGATCCATTGTTCTTCTCAACAACATGTAATGGAGTGTTGTGTGAGCTTACTGCAGGCTCAATAATGCCCTCGTCAAGCATAGATTGTATTTCTGTTCTAACACGGTCCCTATAATGTGCCGGAATTGTGTATGGTCTAACACAAACTTTAGTATGCTCACAAACACGAAATTCGTATTGAAATCCCTTGATTGTTCCTGTTTTGTGAGTAAAAACTGTGAAATGTGCTTGTAAAATCTCAAAAAGGTCCTGCCTATCAGTGTCATTACAATTCTCAATTGTTTGAATTTTATTCTGAATTAACTAATTAGTATCAAATACTCTGTCGATATCATCCCTGTCAATACATGCAGAGTGATTGTTAATGTCAAGTTCCGTCGAAAATTCCGAACTGTTGTTTAACAGGAGGTAAAACCGATTAATTTCCTCGTCATGGTTTGAGAGCCTATCTTCAAATTTCAAAGCTATTGACGTATCTTCTTTCTCTAAACTTATTTCAGCATCGTGAAAGTTTAAGATTGCTTTGTATTCGTTCAAAAAGTCTACTCTCAATATAATTTCCGTCAAAAATAATGGAACAATAAGAATGTTCATAGAGAAGCTGTGGCTTTGACAAAAGAATTCTAAGTTGGTTTGTTGGCGTACATCTACACTTTTTCCAAAAATTGCTCCTTGTAATTTAATCTTACGTAGAGGAAGTGTGGGGCAATCGTTCGATTTGTTACATTTTCTAAAATCTGTTTCATTAATTACTGAAATGGGACTTCCAGAGTCAAGTACTGTCGTAAATTTTACGTCATTTATTGTAGTGTGACTTACAGAATATGCAATATTGTTCTATTTTACGTCGTATTCCTGGAGTAAAATGTCTCTTATGTCTTCCATTTTTACGTAATTACTAGCCACGGCAGCTACGTCGTCAGCTTCATAAGTACGTTTTGGGGCTGCCAGCGGTGTGTGTCATTGTCTACGGTCTCTTTGTTGGCGCGCGTCGTTATTGGAATTAGGAGACCTAACTTCTACAAATTCACCTTGCCGAGATGGCCCTGCCCTGTTTGATTCCCGCCAGTTCTGATGAAATTCCGGTCTGTCATTATGCCGGTAGTTTCCATGGTTTCTTGTTTGACGGTCATGTGGTGGAGAATTTCTCCCAGAATCGTAACTGCACGGTGGACCATTGCATCTGAAGTTATTCTGTCTCCCTTGATAATAATTATTTTGGTTCCCATATTGTCTGTTTCTCTGATTGTCTCTGTCATAGTCATTATCGGGGAGAGGTGATCTGACCCTGTAATTATTACTAGTCTGCCAACGGTTGTCATACGGGTGGTGTCTGTTTTGGTCACGATTTGCGTTTGTAAGAATAGCCTTGTCGTGTCCAGTTATCATTTCTGTCATTGCGGAATTGTGACGGATGTGACCTGTAATTGTTGTGTTCCTGTTTTCGCGTCCCGCGATTGTCAGTGTCAGTTTCCAATTGTTGTAAGCGTCCCTGAAAAACTTCAATGTCGTCTTTGCAACGTCCTGCCAAAATAATATGTCGTAAATGTTCAGGCAATTTGATTAAGCAAATGCGGATGAGTTCTGAGGGGCTGTATGGGTTTGAAAGATACTGATTCGTATGCAACATGTCTTCAAAATATTTGACAAGACTGGAAAATTCAGATTGTTCGAAATGTTTCATCATTATGGTGCTATGTTTTACTCGGTCTTGAGTAGCTTGAGACCAATATGCTGAGAGAAATGCATGATAAAATTCTCCTTCACTGTGACAATCGGGAACGACCTATCGCATTCTTACAGCTGGTTCATTCTCTAAGTAGCCACACATAAATGCTAATTTGTGGTTCAATGACCAGTTGGGAGGAAAACAATGAGAGAATTGAAGAAGCCATGCTTGTGGATGGATGTCGTTGCCAGAATTCTTAAATGTTTTGAATTTACTTGTAGTAATGAACAGCTTATAGTCAAAATCATCAAGCCGGCGTGTCGCATATCGGTCATTGTTACTTCGTTTCGGTGGTTCCATCTCAAAATTCGGTGTACCTCGCCAATTTCTTTCATAATTTCCGAAGTGCCCTGTGTTATTATTTTGTGGCTGTTCCGTATTTCTATGTCCCTCTTACTGTATTGGAGTGTGAGTGTCCTCTGAAATATGTAATTCTTGAATTACCTGTGTCAACTGATCTTGTACTTCCCGGATTTCTCTTTTGTACTGTGTATTGATTTGATTTTGATTTTATTTGAATTTTCTAATTTGTACATAGGCTTCTGTGTCAGTGAAGGCTACGGGTCTAGTGTCATTCAGATCATCATCTACCTTTGCAGATAAGTTAGTGAACTGATCCGAAAGTTCGGCTACTTTCTCCGATAGTGAACTGATTTGCTCAGTGTGTTTTTCTGAACCAAGTTTCAGAGTGTCCATTTGTGTTGAAATTGTATCTACTGTGTCCTTTAAGTTTCCTGAGTTTTTGCAAGTTGCGTAACCGAATCGGTAGATGCAACTGAGTCAATTTTAGCTTTCAAGGAGTCGTGATTTTCATGAACAATAGTTTGCAGTTCCTTTATGGCTGCTTCGTGATTCTTTAATGCATTTTCATGACGCGATAAAATAGGTTAGAAATGCTCACAAATTTGTATTTTTACGTCATTACAGACTTATTGACATTTCGATTCGATTTTAAGTAACTCAGCAGTTAAGCCTTCATGTGTTTGTTCAAGCGTTTGTTCCAATGAATCTAACTTTTGAAGCTGTTGCTGTGTTTGTCTCTGGTGTCGTTCCATTGTGTCTAACTTTTGAAGATTTTGTTCCATTGTGTCTAGCTTTTGCTGTGTTTGTCTCTGATTTTATTTCCTTTGTTGCATTAATTGCAATAATAATGTATTAGTGTTTAGAATCTGTTCCTCTATGCTTCTCGGCAGTGCATTTGCACCGGCAACATTCACATTTTGACAAGCAGAAAATGTGTCTTGACTTATTTGAGAAAATGGCGAGAACCCAAAACCTGAATCTACAGTATTTGCAAGATTGTGTCCTGTCATTTCGGATTCCTGAGGCGAGCTGTTGCCGACCGATCGATCGATAATGCTTCCCTGTTCACTAATTGTTTCACTGTCTACACCATTATTTGCCACCCGCTCCATTTCCCTATGCACAATTACCAAATTACTATGTTGAATGTCTGTTAATTCATTACACGGTGGTGATGATAAGCTACTATCGTCGTCACTATCATTTCTCAGTTAATTTGGAGCCTAGTGTTACGTTTTTCACACGCCATAATTATTACGTATTTCACACGATAACAAGACAAGCACAGTTTGAAGAGCAAAAACAAAAAAAACACATTAGCATAGCACTGAAGATAATATCTAGTTAATTACAAGCGCAGCTCTGAAATACTTGGTGCAAATCTACATGCGTGCCACAATGAATTACTGTGCTAGCAAACCTCTTACGTTATTTGATTTTCAAACAGCTGAGCAGAACTGAACGTACGCAGACATTTCTCTATTTACGTATTCTGATCAACACTAAGCTGACACACAACTTTTTAAACGCAACGCAATCTCACTTTCAATAATCGCTACAGAAGAGTGGCCCTTACTAACAATAACCTATACCTTTCATGAATCACTTACCTCACAAAAATCTTCGTTACTCGAACTACTGCAATACAGCGAGCGCCAATACTGCCAGCTAAATAAAATATTCTAACTACTGAAGGCACTAACTACTGATAGGCACAGTTAGCAAATGAAAGATTTTGATAGAGCACAAACAATGTATTTACCTTAACAATGTTCAAAAGTCATCATATATATATATATATATATATATATATATATATATATATATATATCAGTTCATGATATCCAATAGTACAAATTTACTCTTTCTGATGGACACACATCCAGATCGGCCGCTCTCAAAATTCTGCCATCTCTCTCCCAACATCCAACACTGCTGGCGGCTCACTTCCAACTGCACAACGTTACGCGCTGTTCACATCCAACTGCCCAACACTACAATAGCGAATATTCCAACAATGCCAACCAGCCAGTGATTTTCATACAGAGCGCTACGTGGCGTTACCAACATAAAAACTTAAACAGCCTACTTACAGAGGATATCACCTCACTCGTAGCTGGGAACTTGGAATGGGATGAGATGGGGGTAAAAGAAGATGACAGGGGTACACGTACGTTCAAGGTTCCATTCCAGTGAACAATCTAGATCTCAGATCTTTTTGAATTGTTAATAGGTATGTTCCGATTTTACTGATGTAACTATCGATACATTTATTTCAGCACATACAGTGCTGGTATCAATATAAAATGTTCCGTAATATCATAGTATTGTGAGAAGTATCGGAAATATCGAATGGTTTTGGGGAGAATACTAGCGTTTCGTTAGTAGGTCACAAGGTGGCAATGAGGAGCAGTTTGAACCAATATGTAGTAATGTTGACAATGAAGCCAGCAAAGTGTTTTGCGCCAGGCTATACACTACACAGCGTAATATTTATTTATATTTTGGGTAGGCGGTGGCCAGTTCCTCGTAAATATTTAACGAAAGTCATTTTCATGTATCACCGAGAACTGTTCCTTTACAAATCGTTATTCGATATTAGTTTCAATCTTCCTAACAATTTTTATGTTGTCTGATGATGACCAGAAGGATTGAAACTTGTAGCAAATAAGGATTTATTGATCAGCAGCTCATGGTGTTAAGTAAATACGACATTTACATACGAGGAGTAGACCAAAAATGCAGTGAACGAATCATTTAGTAGCAACTACTAGCGCTACGACCATTTTATGTAACTTTCTTTTTTTTTTTTTTACAGGTCCATCTTGATTGTATAAATTTTTACATTTCACTATGACTGGTTTCGGCTACTGCCATCTTCAGATTCCTCAGATTTGTTATAAAAACAGTAAGTGTGTAACCATATAGCTGGTATACGTGTAAACATTTTATCTTTCTTATGTAGCACCAGGACTTTTATAGATTTAGTGTGAGCAAACTAGGTTAGTTGGTCACACATTTTTTGTTTTCGTAACAGATCTGAAGATGGGAGTAACCGAAGCTGATCATAGTGAAATGTAAAAATTTCTGTGATCAACACTGGCCTGTAAAATAAAGTGCCAAAAATGTGATCACGGACTCAGTTTCAGACTTTATGTCTTCAATTGATAACATTTTATGTAATTTGTCCGATAGACTGATTCGTTGAGACAGGCAGCGTCAAGTTGGAACACTTTCTGGCCTACCGGTCAGCGTCCGGAGACGCTGAGTGATGCTGTCTTTTACCGCGTTTGTCGCACGCCTTGAATTTCCAACAACGGTGATACTTAAGTTCTCTTTCAGGTCGCAAAAAAGTGCCAAAGGAACTCACGAAATGCTGAAATTAGTGTATGCAGATAATTCAGTAACTGTGAAGGCTGTGTATAAGAGCTATGAGTGATTTAAAAGCGGAAATGAGTCGGTAGAAGACCAGCAACTGCAGGGCGACCAATAACCTCAGAAATAGGAGGAAACATGCAAAAAGTGTCAAATTGCTTGCTCGAAGGTGGACAACTGTAAACGCCGAATTTTACTAGGCATTGTAAGAGACCAGACATTATAGCATACACCGTGCCACACCTTGCTTTATACTCGCGAGTTTTTGGCCGAAATAGGTGTTCCTGTCTGTCCACATCCACCTTACTCACCAGATTTAGTACTGTGCGACTTCTGGCTCTTCCCGAAAATTAAAACTGTGCTCAAAGGAAAACATTTTCACTCTATTCCTGAAATTGAGAGGGCCACGACAGAGCAGTTCAACGCCCTTGCAAAAGAAGCCCGCCAGAAATGCTTCCAGTCATGGTTTCGACATTTGGATAAGTGCAGCACTTTGTAGGAGATTAAATAAATTCCATCTAAGCTTATTACTTCGCTTCTAATAAAATTATTTGCCGTATTTTTTTTATCAAACCCCATATGTATTTCCTCTATATTAATGAACAACTGTTTTATTTGAATCGCCGACCACTGTGGCCGAGCGGTTCTCGGCGCTTCAGTCCGGAACCGCGCTGCTGCTACGGTCGCAGGTTCGAATCCTGCCTCGAACATGGATGTGTGTGATGTCCTTAAGTTAGTTGGGGTTAAGTAGTTGTAAGTCTAGGGGACTGAAGACCTCAGATGTTAAGTCCCATAGTACTTGGAGCTATTTGAAGTATTTTATTTGAATCAGGAGGCAAAATTATCCCTTCTTGCAGACGATGTAAGCAATAGTGTCAAACTGATCAAAGAAGAAGCCATAGGGAAAATAGTAAAGCATTTTTTTCGTGTTATTAACTGGGTTTGCGTAAGTCGCTAGCTCTCAACTTTGCAGAAACACGGCTCATCCAGTTTTATGTAGCCAAAAATACCTCAGTTACAATGAGTGCAGTTTGCCAACAAAATATTATACACAATGTAGAAGGTTCTCAGTTCTTGGCTGTCGATATTATTGAAAACTTTAACTGGAACAAAAGTTTAAGTTAAGCTACATTTGGCAAAACAATAATCGCCAGCTTTTGGGATACAGCAATGCATAAGTTAACATATTTTCATTTACTGATACCCTGTGGGATATTAGTCTGGGGTGAGTCCTTACTTAGTCGAAAAGCTTTCGTTGTCCAAAAGAAAACAGTTAGTATTTGTGGTATCTCATTTCGATACCACCCCACAGGTGTCATAGCAATTGAATTGCAAATTTCCGTGAGATGTCGGTAGAGGTCGTGTGGGATCCGGGGAGGCCCAATGGAGCACACCCGCTGAGCCACGCCTGTAGATGCTCGGTACCTCGAGAGCCGCCCCCCCCCCCCCCCTCCACAACATAGGATAGCCGACGGCAGCTGCACACTCGCGCTCGAAGCCAGTTCGCTACATGTTACTTCGCAGACACTGCCTAGTCGACACCGAAGTTCGTGCTATAGTGCAGCGAGCCTCTTCCTTGCAGACATTATGAGCCAAACTGTTTGTAATGAGTCATTGCACATTTGGAGAAATACAAGTTAAGGAAATCTACTGTTTGTTGTCTTAACTCATTTCTGTTCCTGTCCAGCTTCACTAAGAGGAGACACCGCTCTGTAGCCCACCTCTTCTCACCACTGTGTACGAAGTCGTACACAGCAGGATTATATATGAAGTTCAGAGAAGCACATTTTGCAGTCATCTGTTAAACAACTGGGATTGTTAACCACAGTGTCGCAGAACTTTTACGCAAACAGTGTATGAAGTTGTAAGTTTTTAGGCGTGCATATTGATGAAAACTTAAATTGGAAAAATCATACGGAAGATCTGCTACTTTAGTCAAATAGAATTGACAAGTTTTGGGAATAGAGAAGTCAGTAAGTTAACATATTTTGCTTATTTTCATTCATTGATGAAAAATTATTTGGCACTGACGAAAGTGAAATATGTAGGTATAAAACTCTTTCACAAATGAGGTGACGAAGGTCATAGGATACCTCCTAATATTGTGTCGGACCTCCTTTTGCCTCGGATAGTACAGCAACTTGACGTGGCATGGACTGAACAACTCGTTGGAAGTCCCCTGCAGAATTACTGAGCCATGCTGCCTCTATAGCCGTCCATAATTGTGAAAGTGTTGCCGGTGCAGGTGTTTGTGCACGAACTGATCTCTGGATTATGTCGCACAAATGTTCGGTGGGATTCATGCCAAGCGATCTGACTGGCTAAATCGTTCACTGAAATTGATTCAAATGGCTCTGAGCACTATGGGACTTAACATCTGAGGTCAACAGTCCCCTATAACTTACAACTACTTAAACCTAACTAACCTAAGGACATCACACACATTCATTGCTGAGGAAGGATTCGAACCTGTGACCGTAGCGGTCGCGCGGTTCCACACTGAAGCGCCTAGAACCGCTCTACCACAGCGGCCGGCTCGCTGAAATTGTCCAGAATTATATTCAAACCAACTGTGAACGGTTGTGGCCTGGTGAAATGGGGCATTGTCAGCCATAAAAATTCGATCGTTGAATGCCTGCAGATGGTCTCCAAGTGGCTGAACGTAACCATTTCAGTCAATGATCGGTTCAATTGGACCAGAGGACCCAGTGGATTCCACATAAACACAGACGACACTATATGGAGCCACCACCAGCTTGCACAGTGCCTACTTGACAACTTGAGTCCATAGTTCTTGGAATCTGCGTCACACTCGAACCCTACCGTCGGCTCTTACAAGCTGAAATCGGGATTCATCTCATCAGGCCAGTCGTCTAGGTTCCAGGCGATATGGTCACGAGCCGAGGAGAGGCACTGCAGGTAATGTCGTGCTGTTAGCGAAAGCGCTTGCGTCAGTCGTCTGCTGCCATAGTCCACTAACACCAAATTTCGTCACACTGGCCGAACGGAAGTGATCGTCGTATGTGCCACCTTCACTTCTGCTGTTATTTCCCTCAGTGTTGCTAGTCTGTTAGCAGTGACAACTCTACGCAAACGCTGCTGCTGTCGGTCGTTAACGTGAGGGCCGTCGGTCGCTTCGTTGTCCGTGATGAGAGGTAATGCCTGAAATTTGGTATTCTCTGCACTTTTTTGACACTCTGAATCTCAGAACATTGAATTCCGTAACGATTTCCGAAATGAAATGGCCCAGGCATCTAGCTCCAACTACCATTCTGTGTTCAAAGTCTGTTAATTCCCGTCGTGCGGCCATAATAACGTCGTAAACCTTTTCATGTGAATCACCTGAGTACAAATGACAGCTCCGACAATATATGAGGTGCATTCAAGTTCTAAGGCCTCCGATTTTTTTTCTAATTAACTACTCACCCGAAATCGATGAAACTGGCGTTACTTCTCGACGTAATCGCCCTGCAGACGTACACATTTTTCACAACGCTGACGCCATGATTCCATGGCAGCGGCGAAGGAGTCTGTTTTGACCACTGGAAAATCGCTGAGGCAATAGCAGCACGGCTGGTGAATGTGCGGCCACGGAGAGTGTCTTTCATTGTTGGAAAAAGCCAAAACTCACTAGGAGCCAGGTCAGGTGAGTTGGGAGCATGAGGAATCACTTCAAAGTTGTTATCACGAAGAAACTGTTGCGTAACGTTAGCTCGATGTTCGGGTGCGTTGTCTTGGTGAAACAGCACACGCGCAGCCCTTCCCGGACGTTTTTGTTCTTCAAAACATTTTCGTAGGATGCACCTGTTACCGTAGTGTCCTTTGGAACACTATGGGTAAGGATTACGCCCTCGCTGTCCCAGAACATGGACACCATCATTTTTTCAGCACTGGCGGTTACCCGAAATTTTTTTGGTGGCGGTGAATCTGTGTGCTTCCATTGAGCTGACTGGCGCTTTGTTTCTGGATTGAAAAATGGCATCCACGTCTCATCCATTGTCACAACCGACGAAAAGAAAGTCCCATTCGTGCTGTCGTTGCGCGTCAACTTTGCTTGGCAACATGCCACACGGGCAGCCGTGTGGTCGTCCGTCAGCATTCGTGGCACCCACCTGGATGACACTTTTCGCATTTTCAGGTCGTCATGCAGGATTGTGTGCACAGAACCCACAGAAATGCCAACTCTGGAGTCGATCTGATCAACAGTCATTCGGCAATCCCACAAAACAATTCTCTCCACTTTCTCGATCATGTCGTCAGACCGGCTTGTGCGAGCCCGAGGTTGTTTCGGTTTGTTGTGACACGATGTTGTGCCTTCATTAAACTGTCGCACCCATGAACGCACTTTTGACACATCCATAACTCCATCACCACATGTCTCCTTCAACTGTCGATGAATTTCAATTGGTTTCACACCACGCAGATTCAGAAAACGAATGATTGCACGCTGTTCAAGTAAGGAAAACGTCGCCATTTTAAGTATTTAAAACAGTTCTCATTCTCGCCGCTGGTGGTACAATTCCATCTGCCATACGGTGCTGCCATCTCTGGGACGTATTGACAATGAACGCGGCCTCATTTTAAAACAATGCGCATGTTTCTATCTCTTTCCAGTCCGGAGAAAAAAAATCGGAGGCCTTAGAACTTGAATGGACCTCGTACATTTGTACGCGACACTACCGCCATTTGCATACGCGCATATCGCTGTCCGATGACGTTAGTCACTGCAGTGTATAAATGTCTTAGTATTCTTCTGTTCAGCTGACACGTCCACGACACAACATTTATCGTGTGATCTACAGAACATTGAACTAACTAAATGAGTAGCTCTCAAATGCTGTGTCGATGGGCAGACCATACGTTGGTGACAGTGCGGTTCATACCACGCATTAGGAAACGGAGACATTATTTTTGATATACTGTATGCCACCGCAGACTGATTATAGATTAGATTAGATTAGTACTTGTTCCATAGATCATGAATACGACACTTCGTAACGATGTCAAACGTGTCAGGTTAATAAAAGGTGTCAATGCAAGATATTACATTACACAAAATATTACATGACACTAAATATCTTTTTTTGGGTGGGGGTGGGGGGGAATTACTTACTTACTATATCCAAAAATTCATCTAGTGAGTAGAAGGAGTTGCCATTCAGAAATTCTTTTAATTTCCTTTTAAATGCTATATGTCTATCTGTCAGACTTTTGATGCTATTAGGTAAGTGACCAAAGACTTTCGTGGAAGCATAATTTACCCCCTTCTGAGCCAAAGTCAGATTTAACCTTGAGTAGTGAAAATCATCCTTTCTCCTAGTGTTGTAGCTATGTACACTGATATTACTTTTGAATTCGTTCGGATTGTTACTAACAAATTTCATTCGTGAATATATATATTGTGAGGCTACAGTGAAGATCCCTAGCTCTTTAAATAAGTGTCTGCAGGACAGCTCCAGCAATTATTCTGATTACACGCTTTTGTGCAATGAACTCTTTTACTCAATGATGAGTTACCCCAGAAAATGATGTTATACGAAAGCAGAGCATGAATAGGCGTGGTAAGCTAATTTATTGAAATGTATATCGCCAAAATTTGCAATGACCCTAATAGCATAAGTAGCTGAACTCAAACATTTTAGCAGATCTTCAGTGTGTTGTTTTCCAGTTTAACCCCTCATCAATGCATACACCTAGAAATTTAGAATATTCTACCTCAGCTACCGATTTCTGATCGAAAGTCTATATTTATTAATGGGGTCATTCCATTTACTGTGTGGAACTGTATATACTGTGTTTTGTCGAAGTTTAATTAGAGTCCATTTGCAGAGAACCACTTAATGATTTTCTGAAAAACATCGTTTACAATTTCATCAGTTAATTGTTGTTGTTGGGTGTGATAGCTATACTTGTATCATCGGCAAAAAGTTCCAGCTTTCCATCTTCGTGAATATAGAATGGCAAGTCATTAATACATATTAACAACAGCAGAGGACCCAAGACCGAACCTTGCGGCACCCCATTCTTGACTGTTCCCCAGTTTGAGAAATCACCAGTTTTTTGCATATTATGTGAACGCCTTATTTCAACTTTCTGCACTCTTCCAGTTAGGTATGATTTAAACCATTTGAGCGCTGTCCCGTTTATACCACAGTACTTGAGCTTATCTAGAAGTATTCCATGATTTACACAATCAAAAGCCCTTGAGAGATCACAAAAAATCCCAACGAGTGACTTCCGGTTACTCAGAGCATTTAATATTTGATTAGTGAAAGTATATATAGCATTTTCCGTTTAAAAACCGTTCTGGAAACCAAACTGACATTTTGTTAAAACTTTATTTTTACAAAGGTGTGAAGCTACTGTACAATACATGACTTTTTCAAGAATTTTGGATAAGGCACTCAGAAGAGAGATTGAGCGGTAGTTGTTGACATCAGACGTATCCCCTTTTTTATGCAGTGGTTTATCAATGGCATACTTCAGTCTATCTGGGAAAATACCCTGCTTCAGAGAGCTATTACATATGTGGCTAAGAATCACTTATCTCTTGGGAACAAGATTTTGTTATCCTGCTGGAAATTCCATCAATTCCATGTGAGGTGTTATTCTTGAGAGGGTTTATTATCTTCCTAATTGCAGAAGGAGAGGTGGGTGGAATTTCAATTGTATCAAATTGTGTGGGTAAGGCCTCTTCCATTAACTGCCTTTCTTCTTCTAATTAACATTTAGATCCTATTTTCTCTCCAACATTAAAAAAAAAAGATTATTCACAATGTTTTCTAATTCCGGCTTGTTGTTTGTCAAGTGTCTATTAGCTCTGATGGTAATGCTGTGATCCTGTACTCTTGGTTGCCCTGTCTCCCTTGTAATAATATTGTTGATTTTGGTATCAGAGTTGTTAATCTCAGACTGATGCACACGCTTCTGGACTTTTTAATAACCTTTCTTAATGTAGCACAGTAGTTTTTATAATATTTGTCTGTTTCTGCGACATTACTCTTTCTTGTTGTTAGTGTGAAAACGCGGCGACACAGTCGTCTGAGTTACCGGCGAGGAGCGGCTCCCCTGGTCTGGCGACGGGGCTGTTTGCGCTCGCTGGGTCGGAACAATGGCGGTGTCGCCGCGCCCCGCGACGTCGCGCCTGCACAAACAAGAGGCCGCGGCCGTGAGGCGGCCACGATGGGCCCGCGTGGCCGCTATTCCCGTCTCGAACGCCGCCAATTACCTCCTGTTAGGACGCCGCGGCCGTTGCGCAATGGGCGCGCCACCTCTCCGCGTGACGTCACGGCCAGCAGGCGGGTCGCAGCCCCCCGCCTAGACTGGCAAATCGCGAGGAACGCGACGTTCTGTCCCACTGTGCGTCAGCGCCCGCTCGCGTCCCGAGTACTTTAATGGTGGTCGCAGATCTTCTACTGCATTGTCGCGCAACTCACAAAACTCAACATATACACCTAAAAACCGACAACGTGCATTTACATATTTTTAATTCCTTATTAGTCACTTCAACATTTACTTAGTTATATAATTGTGACAGTGCGAATACATACATCGCTTGGTGATAATGAGTAAACTTGGCAGCGTAAGATTCGTAACTGTGCTGTAGGAAAATACTTTTTTAATGGCTTCTGGTGTAAGCTTCCTGAATTTCCCTTCACTGGCCTTCAGCCTAGTGTGTAGTTCAATTTTCCACTATTTCAACTCTTGACTAATAAGGGGCACTGTTTATGTTATTTAATGCTATGTAAAGTTGCGCCAAGGGTTTAACATTGGAGTTGTTGTTGTTGTTGTCTTCAGTCCTGAGACTGGTTTGATGCAGCTCTCCATGGTACTCTATCCTGTGCAAGCTTCTTCATTTCCCAGTACTTACTGCAACCTATATCCTTCTGAGTCTACTTCGTGTATTCATCTCTTGGTCTCCCTCTACGAATTTTACCCTCCACGCTGCCCTCCAATGCTAAATTTGTGATCCCTTGATCCCTCAGAACATGTCCTACCAACCGGTCCCATCTTCTTGTCAAGTTGTGCCACAAACTCCTCTTCTCCCCAATTCTATTCAATACCTCCTCATTAGTTATGTGATCTACCCATCTAATCTTCAGCATTCTTCTGTTGCACCACATTTCGAAAGCTTATATTCTCTTCTTGTCTAAACTATTTATCGTCCATGTTTCACTTCCATACATGGCTACACTCCATACAAATACTTTCAGAAACGACTTCCTGACACTTAAATCTATAATCGATGTTAACAGATTTCTCTTCTTCAGAAACGCTTTCCTTGCCATTGCCAGTCTACATTTATATCCTCTCTACTTCGACCATCAACAGTTATTTCGCTCCCCAAATAGCAAAACTCATTTACTATTTTACCTGTCTCATTTCCTAATCTAATTCCCTCAGCATCACCCGACGTAATTCGACTACATTGCATTATCCTCGTTTTGCTTCTATTGATGTTCATCTTATATCCTCCTTTCAAGACACTGTCCATTCCGTTCAACTGCTTTTCCAAGTCCTTTGCTGTCTCTGACAGGATTACAATGTCATCGGCGAACGTCAACGTTTTTATTTCTTCTCCATGGACTTTAATACCAACTCCGAATTTTTCTTTTGTTTCCTTTATTGCTTGCTCAATATACAGATTGAATAACATTGGGGAGAGGCTACAACCCTGACTCACTCCCTTCCCAACCACTGCTTCCCTTTCATGCCGCTTGACTCTTATAACTGCCATCTGCTTTCTGTACAAATTGTAAATAGCCTTTCGCTCCCTGTATCTTACCTCTGCCACCTTTAGAATTTGAAAGAGAGTATTCCAGTCAACATTGTCAAAAGCTTTCTCTAAGTCTACAAATGCTAGAAATGTAGGTTTGCCTTTCCTTACACTGAAATGCTTTTTGTGGATTCACGTGGTGTTTCTCTAATCCGCGGGTACTGCCTTACATATTCGTAATAGTGGTGTATCCGCATTATGCTTCCAATATCTGCTCTAAATATTTTAAAGAGGAGGAAAGCTCGTGACACAGTTGGTGTGTCCCATGATTTCTAGGCAGCGTTCCATTCAACCTTTGTCTAGTCGGCCTGCATAGTTCAAACTTGTATGAATTGCATTCTACGTAGAAGGGATGCTATTTCTAAGCAAACGTAGATTTGTTTCTGAATAGCAAATCGATCGCTGAGTAATTTTTGTGGCTTTGCCAATCCATGGATGAACGGGACCTCATGCCCCTCCACGTGTACTTGTCACGTTAAGATTTTGTGGTCATCGTTTGTCCGTGCTGTTCGCATTTGATTTCAGTTAGTAAAAATCGTTTCGTTAGCTCACTTTGTCTAACAGCTGTGCCTAAACTATTGACTGTACTGGTGTTCCGTAATGTCTGTAGCGTCGCCTAGATCACTTCTTGATGATCCTGTTTATCATTCAACCAAAAAGCTTACTCCTTTTGAAGCATTTTAAATGACGATAGCTTGCTTTTTTATTTAGTTATCAAAGGCTGAAACTGACTTCGTATCGAGATACAATAGCGTGTGTTGCTGGAGGATAGAACTGAAGTGTTTACTGCACGCCGCTGTATGTACATTTTTGTGTGCTACTACTCTTTACTTCAGCTGGCGTTCGCTGGTACGAGTTTTGCAGTTACAGTGACCACAGGTAAGTCGAATAGCGAGAGCCGGTTAAAATAGGCACAGAAAGCGTTTGCGTAGTTAGAATTTGTTTTCATGATGCGCTACATTGATGAAAAAGTACAGTAGTGTTTGTGGGACTCAGTAGCTTGATAAGGATAATACGCGTATTTACAGGCTTCCCTACTGTCAAATATGTTCCTCTTCATTCTTTGGTATGGGTCAGATAGCGGTAACATTAATCTCTTTCGGGCTTGACAATTTCATGTGTGCTACTCGTGAAGCTTAATGAGCTTCTGAAAAGGTATAGCTTAATAGTAAGATGCCTAATAATCCTTTGAGTATTACGTTTAGAAAAGTGTAACTTTACAGACGAATGGAAAAACTGATAGAAGACGACCTCGGGGAAGAACAGTTTGGATTCCGTAGAAATATTGGAAGACGTGAGGCAATACTGACTCTACGACTTATCTTAGAAAATAGATTAAGGAAAGGCAAATCTACGTTTCTAGCATTTGTAGACTTAGAGAAAGCTTCTGACAATGTTGCCTGGAATACTGTCTTTCAAATTCTAAAGGTGGCAGGGGGAAAATACAGGGATCGAAAGGCTATTTACAATTTGTACAGAAACCAGATGGCAGTCATAAGAGTCGAGGGGTATGAAAGGGAAGCAGTGGTTGGGAAAGGAGTTAGACAGGGTTGTAGCCTCTTCCCGATGTTATTCAATCTGTATATTGAGCAAGCAGTAAAGGAAACAAAAGAAAAATTCGGAGTAGGTATTAAAGTCCATGGAGAAGAAATAAAAACGTTGACGTTCGCCGATGACATTGTAATTCTGTCAGAGACAGCAAAGGACTTGGAAGAGCAGTAGAACGGAATGGATAGTGTCTTGAAAGGAGGGTATAAGATGAACATCAACAAAAGCAAAACGAGGATAATGGAATGTAGTCGAATTAAGTCGGGTGATGCCGAGGGAAGTAGACTGGGAAATGAGACACTTAAAGTAGTAAGGGAGTTTTGCTGTTTGGGAAGCAAAATAAAGGATGATGGTCGAAGTAGAGAGGATATAAAACGTAGACTGGCAATGGCAAGGAAAGAGTTTTTCAAGAAGAGAAATTTGTTAACATCGAGTATAGATTTAAGTGTCAGGAAGTTGTTTCTGAAAGTATTTGTATGGAGTGTAGCCATGTATGGAAGTGAAACATGGACGATAAACAGTTTGGACAAGAAGAGAATAGAAGTTTTCGAAATGTGATGCTACAGAAGAATGCTGAAGATTAGATGGGTAGATCACATAACTAATGAGGAGGTATTGAATAGAATTGGGTAGAAGAGGAGTTTGTGGCACAACTTGACAAGAAGAAGGGACCGGTTGGTAGGACATGTTCTGAGGCATCAAGGGATCACAAATTTAGCATTGGAGGGCAGCGTGGAGGGTAAAAATCGTAGAGGGAGACCAAAAGATGAACACACTAAGCAGATTCAGAAGGATGTAGGTTGCAGTACGTAGTGGGAGATGAAGAAGCTTGCATAGGGTAGAGTAGCATGGAGAGCTGCATCAAACCAGTCTCAGGACTGAAGACCACAACAACAACAACTTCAGATTCAATTCATTTTCATGTATGGGCTCAATAATGATTTCACAAGCAACCAACACACGAACGAAACATTCTGTATAGACATTTTGTCTTTCACGCAACATCGTTTTCATTTCATAATAATTTCCCACATGTACATCTCAGAGCATCGGATTGAATTTTCTCTGGACAGCACAAGACGCCGAGACAATTTTACCTCTGTGATAATGGCATAACCGTGCGTATGGACGTCAGGAAATTACAGTAGTGGACTTTACTTGATTGAAAGATACAAGACAAAGAAATTATCCGAATGGGACAGAAATCAGTAGACGTGATGTACATGTACAGACCATCAAATGATTACAATTTTAGAAAACTTGGATAATTAATCAAGAGAAAAAGCTTCACAAACTGAACAGGTCAACAACGCGTTGGTCAACTTGTGGCCATTATGCAAGCAAGGCGTATCCAGACACCTCTTCGGACTGGAATCTCATTGACCTGTCTTCAGAAACGAGTCCCACATCGAACTGACCTCCGATGGTCTTCGAAGGCGTCTGGAGGCGCCCCGGATAGCGGCACTCAGGACTGATGGTCTGGGGTGCCATTTCTTTTCATATCAGGACAACGTTGGGTGTCATCTGGGACACCCTTAGAGCATAACGTTACGTCGACGATATTCTGCGCTCCTTTTTGTTGCTTTTCGTGGCAAGCCACCCTGAGCTTACACTTCTGGAAGATAATGCACGCCCGTATATGGCGAGTTCTACTGTTAGTCTTCGTGCCTGCCAATCCTGCCTTGACCAGCAAGGTCTCCGGATCTCTCCCCAGTTGGGAACGTTTGGAGCATTATGGTCAGGGACCTACAATCAGCTCGAGATTTTGACGATCTAAAGCTCCAGCTGGACAGAAATTGATAAGATATCCCTCAGGAGGACATCCAGAAATATATCAATCAACGCCAAGCCGAATAACTGCTTGCACAAGAACCAGAGGTGGACCATCGTGTAATTGACTTGCTAAAATTATGAAGTTCTTTTTCTTGGATAAATCACCTAATTTTTCTGAAATTGTAATCATTTGTTTATCCGTGCATGTACATCACGTCCACCTATTGCCTTCCCCATTCGGATAATTTCTTCGTCGTTTATTTCACAGAGTGTACTTACGTTTAACTTCATGCGGTTACTCGCCGCTTGTATCGAATCTGCAAAACCATTTGGCTTTAGTAAAATATACAAAGAGAATACTCCAACACTTGTCGGCACACCAACATTTCCTACAGCAGTCTGTACTGTCGCTAACGAAAGATAGGATCAAACCATTGTCATTCGGTCCCCATCGAAGTCGACGCTGAACAAACCGTTAGACGTTTTTGGAACAACAAACAAAGAGGAGTAAGTAATAGTTACTCCGATATGCGTCGGCTCTGTCGCATTAAGGGCCCTGCGATGTTCTAGAACTGACGTCGCTGGAAGACGCCTCTCGTTGCGGACCGCTCAGAGCTTATATGCTGGCCGAGGCTCGCGTGAAACGCTTTGCTAATGGTTTCCTATTAGACCTCCCGCTGTTGCTTCTGGCTATTAACGCTCTCCTGGACAGTGAAGGTCTACTCTATATATGGCGGTGGGCTGCACGCTTCTGGCCTCTGTGTCCTACCTGCGCTGCATACACTGCGATATGTTACATCACCTTGCTTCTATAAGAAATAAACACTTCAGAGAGATATAATATGAAAAGTTTCGAGTTGAATCCTTTTTTCATTTGTGCACTGATTGTTACGCTACTAATTACGCATCCACCTAGTGTGTACCGTCTTAACACGCACACTGGGTAAAACATTACTTTCCTTAGAAGATATCGCGCTAAACACCGTGTAGCAACGCCCCTAGCCTTGATAATGGTTCCATTTCTGCGAATAAGAAGATCCATAAGTTTCTTCAGGTACGTCATCACTTGATGTGGAGCCACTTACAGATGATTCGATCCCATAGGCACGCCAGACTGCGGTGATGTTGACTCACACGAGTCACCCGCTGTTTCGAACAGTCCAGACAGTTTTATGGAATTAAGATCGTATATGATTCAGCGTGCCAGTCGAGGTACGACAGCTCCATGACTGTTTTTCACACTAATACCATATGCGTCCAGCTCTATGGTTCAAATGGCTCTGAGCACTATGCGACTTAACTTCTCAGGTCATCAGTCGCCTAGAACTTAGAGCTAATTAAACCTAACTAACCTAAGGACATCACACACATCCATTCCCGAGGCAGGATTCGAACCTGCGACCGTAGCGGTCTCGCGGTTCCAGACTGACGCGCCTAGAACCGCACGGCCACACCGGCCGACGTCCAGCTCTATGAAGATGTCTTTTGAACTAAGAAAGTGACTCAACAGTGTAACGAAATTAAGCTCTGACAAGCTGTGTTACCTAGTTCTGTCACGAACTGAGCCATTTCTGAAGAAACCGGTTCTTAGAGACCTACTTCGCATGATTTTCACCGTGAATATCGGTGACCGAAACGCAAAAGAACCTATTTTGATTCCAAACTTTACGAAAGAAACTACGTCAGAGTTTGACAACAAACACCAAATGAACATAAAACAAGAAAACTCACTTAAATAAATTCGTAAATGATTTAGGAAATGGCTACAGATTCGTTGAGTTATAACTGTAAGAGCAAAGTGTTCGTCATGAGAATGGCGTAATATGACTTATTATTGAACATAAACACAGTTTACGTATATATACTAAAATGGTATCTGTTCTTTCAGACATGTCCGATAAAAACAGATACCATCTTAGTATATATATAGTTAAGGCTCACCGGCCACTTGACCAACTTCTTCTTCTGTGCGGTTGCACAAACAGTGCCCCAATTCTTATGGGAATCAGGTCGTGCCGCGAGTAATGAGTATAATGGGCGGAGGTACTACGAATGTTGTGCGGGACAATGCTTTGAGAATGTGGGTTGCCAGCACGGTAGCTCAGCCTGTTCGGTCAGAGGGTTTAGCTACCCTCTGTAAAAAAAAACTGAGTGAACGGATCAACGAACAACCTGAACGAGCGCATCGAACCAATTCAACGAACAATAGAACAAAATGGGGCCGGCACGGTAGCTCAGCGTGTTCGGTCAGAGAGTTAGCTGCCCTCTGTAATAAAAAAAAACTGAGTTAATCGATCAACAACGAACTTAAACGGATGTCTTACGACGTCCGCCTCGAGCAGATGCAACGAACGAAAGCAAACAAAATGAGATTAAAAAAAAAAAAAAAGATGGATAGAGCGTCTGCCATGTAAGCAGGAGATCCCGAGTTCTAGTCCCGGTCGGGGCAAACATTTTCATCTGTCCCCGTTGACGTATGTCAACGCCTGTAAACAGCCAAGGGTTTTCATTTCATTGTACAGTTTACGTAGTTGTCAGGCGTCAGGTCGCGTGGAGTGGCCGCGTGGTTAGAGGCGCCATGTCACGGATTGTGCGGCCCCTCCTGCCGAAGGTTCGAGTCCTCCCTCGGCCATGGGTGTGGGTGTTGTTCTTAGCATAAGTAAGTGTAAGTATTGTGTGAGTCTAGTGACCGATGACCTTAGCAATTTGGTCCCTTGGGAATTCACACACATTTTTGAACAGCTGTCAGATTCAAAATTCCCAACGACAGCGTGCCTTGCACCAATAGTAGACGAGCCGCCTAACTATGATTGGTCGGCGATCAGGATGAATGACGGACACCGCAACTTAATGCGACCCTGCACGTGTCAAATGATTCAAATGGCTCTGAGCACTATGGGACTTAACATCTGAGGTCATCAGTCCCCTAGACCTAGAACTACTTGAACCTAACTAACCTAAAGACAGCACACTCATCCAAGCCCGAGGCAGGATTCGCACCTGCCACCGTAGCAGCAGCGCGGTTCAGGACTGACGCGCCAAGAACCGCTCGGTCACAACGGCCGGCCTGCACGTGTCGGAAAGAACATATACCACGCATTCTAATACATGTAATACCAACTACAGTAAAACAAATTAATAAGACAGATAAAGTAATAGTAATAACTACTGCTAAGGGCTGACTCCACAATGTCAACACTGATTTGCGGGCGAGCTTTACAGAAACTATTTATAAGGGATGTAAGTATTGAGAAAACTTAGTTGCAGACAAAAAAAGAAACTACCACTGAAACAGTTCGAAACGCTTCGAGTCTTTACGGGGGGGAGAGCGCTTGGCGTTGCAGTTTATCTCAGGGTGTGGTCGTTGTGACGTCGACAGCAGCTCGTTGATTGTGGCGGCATAATGACGGCAAAGCTATCAGACGTGACATTGCTGTGAATGCATCTTCTTGCTTGGTTTATGATTCTCCACGCAATAATATCTTCCTTGGCGTTTCTTTGGTCGGACATAATGGTTGTTGTGTAGATCCAGTTTCGTATATGCGCAATTATAACGTTCCATACATACACGTTTCTGTTCATGACGTTCCATACAAAGTTTTAAGCAGTACAGTATTCAGTTCCACCCGCGGTTCAGACTATTGAGAGTCCGTACGCTTTTAGCAATCACGATCGCGACTTCACAGTTCTGGCGTCAGAATCAGTTTGTAAGTCTCTTTGGCTGCAGTTAATGTTTAATACCGCCCAGCAGCTCATTAAGTTGCTCATGAAATGGTAAATTAAAAGTACACTACTTCGTGCGATTGAGCTACGCGCAAAACATTCCGGTTCTAGCCACGACAGTCACAGTCCATTAGCGTAGCCGGCCGTTGTGGCCGAGCGGCTGTAAGTGCTTCAGTCCGGAATCGCGCTGATGCTACGGTCGCAGGTTCGAATCCTGCCTCGGGCAGGGATGTGTGTGATGTCCTTAGGTTAGTTAGGTTTATGTAATTTAAGTCTAGGGGACTGATGACCTCAGATGTTAAGTCCCAAATTGCTCAGAGCCATTTGAACCATTCGCGTAAGCATTGCCACTGCTGTTTACAGTACACAATGAAGCTCACAGCGTCCACAGTCTGACATTTAGTTTCATAGCGCCCACGTGGAAATTAGTTTATACCGTGACCGAAAAATAAGAACGTGGTCATAAATTTTCGTTGTTTCTATGTAGCAGGATTACACAACACGCACGTGTCCTCCACGGCGCTGCACACCTCCTGAATGTCCTTCGTTGTCAGATTGTAACTATCGATACTGCTCTCGCATCTACGTTCACGCAACAGTGAACCATACTACATTTAGTTTTACTCAATGCATTGCACATCAACATTACAAAGAAAACGAAACACCCACTGAAACCTTTGCATACTCAGTTAAAAGAAGATTCATGTAGCAATACGAGTAAAAAAAACTTCGTAACATTTCATGTTACAGAAGAAAACAAAATAAGTATTCTAGACCATCAAAGATAGACATAAAGAGTAAAAAGAAGAGCAAGAAAAGAAAGAAGAAACGGAAAAAAATTATCTTTCATAATCAGCAATGTCTTCACAGATGTCATTATGGGAGTGTTCACAGCATACTCACAATGAAGACATGTAAAAAAGGCAAGGATCTTAAAATAATGTCAAGGTTCATATCAACGGCAATCTCAAATAGTGGGTCCAAGTCATTGTACGAAACGCACCCCTTAACATCACAGAACCACCTCCGGCGTTAAGCTATGCCTTCTACATACTGCGGGTTGAGGGGGTTTTCTGGTCTAGAAGTTTAAAGAATAGATTTATTTATTGCACATTTTGACACCTTGTATTATGGAGAACATATGGACGAAACCGTTTTGTCCCGTAAACTACTGCATATAGTCGAAATACACGATCATCAGACTGGCAGTCCCACGTCGTCGAGCGCCAAAGGACGGCGCTCGGGGGCAATCAGATCTGTATACGAAGACCTATCGAATGACAGTTTACAGAAGGTGCAAACACGGACCGCCTTGTAAACAGAGCACCGCGCGTCTGCGGCCAGTAAAGCAAGCAGATCTACCGCCCGGGAAGAAGCGCAGCACGCGAACGAGATTTACGAGATCGGGGAAGGCGTGCTGCATACTGCGAGCATCGCAGGCTGATGGTAAGTCCCAAAAAACTGACGAAAGCCCTTTCCAAAACTTTAAACGTGAGTTCCTAAAAGTCAAGTTTTTTGGCTGAGTGTCTGGATTGCCGGAAACTACTGGGCCGACTTTGATGCCGCTTAGCTTTAGAGAATTGAACTAAAAGTTAAACAATTTTCAAAATATGATTTTTTATGTACGTTTCAATGCGCAAACAAAGACGATTTTTGTTACTTTCTTTTCAAATAGCCGCCATTTTGTGAAAAAATGACATCTTTCCACTTTTCAGATGTGGCTACAACTATGCATTTTAATAAATTGTTTTCTGGTCTGTTTCACACCATACAGTTACCTGAACTAGGTCATCCCGCTTATCGGTGAACGGCGTGCATTGCGATTTTTGAGCGCCATTTTGTTTAATAGCATCTAAATATTTTTGGACAAACAAAACTTTTAATGTAGGTAAGAGATATATGACTACAACGATACAAGCATTGTTTGACTTATCCTTTGAGTTCACCTCAAAAAAGTTGTTGAAAATGAGGTGAAAATCGGACCTCTAGACCAGAAAATCCTCTTAAGCGTCACATTTAGTCGTCGGTGCAGTCGACGCCTAGCGCCTTTTGAAAAGATGCAAAATCTTGGGGCGCCGGATCGCACTATACGCGTCCAATAAGCGATTAGTGTCACAGTTTCTGTGTTGTTTGGCCCACTGAGGATATGCAGCATTATGTGCCCCTGTGAGCAATAGCCTTTTGTGAAGTACCCGACTTCAAACGTTCGTAGCATGCAGAAACATTCACAGTATTCGCTCGGAGACTGGTTAAGACAAATATGAATTCACTGACAATGTGTGAGACTCCGGTCTCCGTAGCTTAAATTTTTACGACCACTGTTATTACACGTGTTACCTTTTCGATGAATGGTACACAACTTCTTGAAGACACTTTGGACAGTCTGCAATGAAACTCCGACAAATCGAGCAACCTCATTCAAGGTGTGGTCACGGCACGTCCGTTAAACACGGTAGTTCCATGCTGGTGTTCTCTCACGCCTCCATCCTAAATGCGCCGATTCCAACAGCTGACTGGCCCATACGTACTGCTTCACTGCCACGACTTACGTCAGCTGCGGGGAATCACACAACCCCCTGGTACCAGTTCTTAATTAAAAAACTAACTCGAAAAATAAGAACAAATATCTAGTCTCTGTACGAGTGAGTGTAAAGATGTGTGGCATTCTCTTTTAGACAGTTTTATTGCAGGCTTAAGAGTGCTGCATCGTTTGAAACAGAGTAACGATTGTTATCACACTGTGACACTTAAATTATTTGTCACTATTTGCACGTAAAAACGCCACATTTTCGTGCACTGTATGTAAGAATGTAAGAAACTCGATGGCGTGTTGAAAAGTAAGGCCCCCGAATTTTTAATGTGAAATCTCTTAAAGATTTTTAAACAAAACAAACATTGTTAATATTCTACATTTTTGTTCTTAATGTCTACATATGTACTTCTCAACATAGTCATCCTGGCGACGAACACATTTCTCCCAACGAGGTACCAGTTCGTTGACACCGTCACTGTAGAATGTTTGACCTTGTTAACAGAGCCACAACCTCACCACTTCTTGCACCGCTTCATCCCTATCACACTGAAGCCTTAGAAGGTGATTTTTAAGTTTTGCGAACAGATAAAAGTCGGATGGAACCAAGTTGGTACTGTCTGGAGAATGATCGGTAACAGTGAACCAAAAGCGTCGGACTGTTGCAGATCTCGCAGCCCTCGTGAGTGATCCGGCATTGTTGTGCTGAAGAGAGTTCTTCGAATGCGGAACTCGATTACAGCACTCTGTTTCTCAAGCACCTACATAGCTACGTTGCGCACCGCCATGTTACAGGCTAGAATTCGGAGCCTTCTAGCGTCAAAGGGCTACCTGTATGTAGACATCAAGAATGAAGATGTAGAGTGTTACTAATGTTTGCATTATTTAAAAAAGCCTCAGGAGTTTTCACATAAGAAATTCGGGGGGCAATGTTTTTCAGTACATCCTCTTAAAATTTTCAACCCTTCTGTTAATGTAAGGCCGCGCGGGATTAGCCGAGAGGTCTAAGGTGCTGCAGTCATGGACTGTGCGGCTGGTCTCGGCGGAGGTTCGAGTCCTTCCTCGGGCATGGGTGTGTGTATGGGTCCTTAGGTTAATTTAGGCTAAGTAGTGTGTAACCTCAGGGACTGATGACCTTAGCAGTTAAGTCCCATAAGATTTCACACACATTTGAACATTTCATTTGTTAATGTAAACATAAGTAATACGACATTTACGGCTTCAATATGGGGCTTAGTCACAAGTTAAAGTGTGTAATCTGAATAATGCAGTACAACGACAAACGCGGTATTTGTAATGTTAGGGCAAATATGGAAGTTTTCAACGATGCAGAAAAAAAACATTGTGCCCAAATGAAGAAAACCGCTAACAGCAGTTTCTTTCCTCGTTAATCTCGTTTGTATCGTTCGTTTATTACTAGGCTAGAAACTGAAGCAGATATATCTTGCAGAAACGCTACTGTAGAGGTTGAAAATGGAGCTTCTGCCTCAAAACGTGATAGCTTTCAAGAGAAACATGAAATACTGGAGACTGAAAATATCATGCTCCTAACAAACATTTCCCTGACTTACAAGTTAAGTCACTGACAACAAATGACGAAATGTCTGATCATGTTTCACTATTTATTCACTGTTCATTACGAGTCACTGCTAACTTAAGATACATACCCATTCTACTGACATGAGGGTCTTGATGATACCCCTGTCTCCATTAAATTCATTTTGCTTTCCCTTTGCCTGTCAGAAAAAAAAGAAAATATGTCAGCATAATGAACGAGATGTTGAGCTCTGAATGATGACAAGAGCTTAGCTTCATCCTTCGGATTCTGTATCTATGATTTTCCAGCATCATTCTTGGAACGTTGTGGAACAATTATTTTCTTTTATTCTATTTTATAAATTTTTTACCTAACCCCACACCCCGCACTTTTTAACCGACTTATACTTTGTATTTTCCAAACGAACTTGTATTCTTATTATTTGTGAAAAATGATCAGAGTGTCCAAGATCTTCTGTGGACACATCACAGAATTCCCCATGTGTTATTGCATCCGAATGATCAGTTACCGTCGTTAAATTTTTAGTTTGTCTTGTTGCACTGTTTAACTACTGTGGTGTGGCAAGAATCTGAAGGATATTTTCATCTATGATATCTGCATTTATGTCTGCACCTGTTATCTTTGGAAACTGAGACTTTGTCCAGACCTTCAGTTGATTTATATAATCACCACTAGATAATCGGTAGTCACAATGATTGGCAAAAAATTAATGGCAGTGTCTGCTACTTCTGTGCCCTGTAAATCATGGCTATTGGTCTTTCCCTAACAGTTGTTTCCTTCCCTACTCTCAAAAAAATGGCTCTAAGCACTATAGGACTTAGAACTACTTAAACCTAAGGACATCACACACACCCATGCCCGAGGCAGGATTCGAACCTGCGACTGTAGCAGCCGCGTGGTTCCAGACTAAAGCGCCTAGAACCGCTCGGCCACCGCGGCCGGCCCCTGCTCTCAGACAAGCAGTTGCGTACCTCCAGAGAAATCCTGCTGCCACCATGAACGTGGCAGCATCGAACTTCTCATCGCACTGGTGAAGATGTTTCTGCCGAAACATACTGTAAGAATACACTGGAACACTCAGTATGGTTACAGACAGGAAACTGGATAATTTTAACATAATTTTGTTATATTCTTCAACACAAACGCAAATTAAGGCAGTCTTTCCATAATCTCTCTCTTTCCAAGCATTTATCCCGACTTGCGTGGTCTGCTGGTTAGTCAGATGTGGCATGTTCATTTTAAGGGGTGGCCGGATGCCTTTCCTGTCGCCACCTCGTACCCCCCGGGAAGGAATTAGTGTACCCCAACTGTCTGCATCTAGTGTAATCCATGGAATAGTGTCAATGTGTTCAGATGTCTGCGAGCTGTATAACAGAGGCGAAAGGGGGGGAAGCCCAGTATTCAACTAGCAGGATGTGGAAAACCGCCTAAAAACCACATTCAGGCTGGCTGGCACACCGGCCCTTGTCGTTAATCCTCCGGGCAGATTCAAACCGGGGCCGGCGCGCCTACCCTAGTGCAGGAAGCAGCGCGTTAGCGTTTTCAGCTACCCTGGCGGGTAAGGCAGTCTTTCCATAATACGAGACACTAACCCACACTGCCGGATTACTATTACAAACAGCGCCGTTACACAGGAGAATGTTTAAAGCGAAGAAGTATAAAAGAGATAGAGAAGTTCGCTTAGTCCAGCCCATGTGAAGCGACGGAATTAATTAGCTAGCCCAGACTCTGAAAGTCTGACTACGAGGTAATGGAGCTCAGAGCATGCTGTTACCTAGCATGGTGGCTGACTGCTGCGGCAAGAATAAGAGTGAAAAACGAGGCATGAGACGGACGAATGAGACGAAACGAACGAGCCGAGGGAGCAAAATAAGAGGGAGCGCAGAGTCTGCAGCCAGTTTATAGCCTGGCTAGCGTGCCTCCACGGCAGCATACATAGTCCGCGTTGTCAAGTTTGCAGGGTAGCTATGACCGACCCCTGTTACGTCTTAATGGCGGGGGTGAGGACTTTTTTAGCTTTAGGACTGCCGTCTCCACGTGACATCAAATCGAAAACACAGAGACAAACATATCGCTCCATGAGTAAATGGCCAACGAATAAAATTTGATGGGAGACAACTTTCTCCGACAGCCACCGCCGTATTGGGATTTTTTAAAAGAGCAATTTTTTGTAAACACGTAATTGTTCTGACATAACTGTCTGATAGTCCAGTCTTTCAAAAACACTTTGTCGCATTCAGAATTTCGCACATAATCGATTTACTTGGAGAGATAATGCATATTAAATTTCTGTACTTGCTTAATGTACATCTTGACTCTGGTCATTCGATTTGTGATTTCATCAGCTGCCTGAATCCACGATCTGAATTTAATTATATCGATCTATAAACGCTCTTCTTTTAAACTGGTTAAGCATACGAACTGCAAACATTAATGTAATAACAGATAATCAATGCATACATAATTGTAGAAATTTATGGCATGAAGAAGATAGTGAAGAAAACTATTCTGTAAAAACTGATAGTAACTCTGTAGATCAAACAGACATAAAAGAATTAAAAGCAGCATTAAACGCAAAAAAATTGCTGGCCTAGGAGGTATTAACGCTGAATTAATCAAATATGAAGAAATCATTTTAGAATTTTGCTTCCTAGAGTTTTTAAATATGTGCTGGAAGAATTGTTCCGTACCTGAATAATGGAAGACAGCTAAACTTATATCTATATTTTAACAAAAAAAAGGCAATTGGAAAGACACAGGAAATTATAGAGAAGTACATTTACTAAATGCAGGATATGAAATTTATGGGAAACTTCTTAATCAAAGATCAGAAATTATCGCTGAAGCAGTAATCTCACAAGAACAATCAGGCTTCAGAAAGCGACATTCGTGTACCGATAATACATGTGTAATAAGACAAATTATAGGAAAATGCTGGGCATTTGTTTTAGTAAAGTCTTTAGGATTTACTGATTATGAGAAAGCCTTTGATAAGGCAAAAAGACCCCTTTTGTGGAAAACATTTAAAATGAAAGGTTTTCCAAAACATCTTATTAATACCATATGGAGTCTACATGTAAATATAAAAATAATTATAAGGTCAGATTCGAAAATATCATGAAATTTCAATTAATCAAGGTGTTCGACAAGGGTGCTGTGTATCACCCACTTTATCTTATTTATTTATTGGCGACCTAGCTCTGAAGTGGCCAGGAATTAAAATACGACCTAGCGTACCATTAAATATTCTGTCACATGCTGACGACCAGATTATTATACGACAAACAGAAGATAATTTAAAAGAGCAGTATATACATTTAGCTAAAACGCGGAATATTAAAACTAAAATATATTCGTAAATAAGAGAAAGATAATGGCTTTCAAAAGAAAGAATCCATTCATTTAGGCAATAGTAACTGGAATGTCGTTCCATTCGACACATCGGAATTAAACACATAACCAGTTTGTAGTTGCCACACACTTATTTATTAGAAACATATATCTTCATTCATATTACAGTCACAGCGATAATACAAAGGCGGTTACCTTATAAAGCCACATAACTTTCACAAACGTCTTAGCAAAATTTTTTTACTTAGAACTGTAAATAAAAACATGAAAAATTAAATATGACTAAGTGAACTAACTAGGATTAACTTCATAACTTAAATGGTTCTAATGGCTCTGAGCACTATGGAACTTAACATCTGTGGTAATCAGTCCCCTAGAACATAGAACTACTTAAACCTAACTAACCTAAGGACATCACACACATCCATGCCCGAGGCAGGATTCGAACCTGCGACCTTAGCGGTCACGCGGTTCCAGACTAAAGCGCCTAGAACCGCACGGCCACACCGGCCGGCTCTTCATAACTTAAATGGAACTAATGTCCACATGATTCACCTCAGAACTCTGACTACTTCCAACAGCAAAAGAATGCATTAAGTCCAAGAACACGGATCTTTCACAATTTGGCTACCCAACTTTCCTTAAATACAACAATATTCATAAAAGTTTCATTAATAAAATAAGAATTACTTCCACGACTAAGGAGGTGCATTATACTCAGCTAACAAATTTTTCAAAATTTGCTTAACCAATTTAATTAAATAAAAGAATATTTATAAAACTATTACTAAAAAATATAACGGCCATAACTAATCCTCCCAAAAAAAAGGTTCAAATGGCTCTGAGCACTATGGGACTTAACGTCTGTGGTCATCAGTCCCCTATAAGTTAGAACTACTTAAACCTAACGACATCACACACATCCATGCCCTAGGCAGGATTCGAACCTACGACCGTAGCAGTCGCGCGGTTCCGGACTGAAGCGCCTAGAAGCGCTCGGCCACCGGTGGCTGGCGATGACTTACACTAAAACTGTGTTTCATATAGTTCGTATCCAAAGTCTAAAACTACTTCCACAACTAAGGGGGCGGGGGGTGCATTAATTTCGACCACCCTTCAAAGCCCCTTAAAATGAGGTCGCTTCAATTCTGCGTGAGAATAGTGATGGACGCGAGCACACCGAAAGGAGATGCACGGGCCAGAAGGTGAAATAGAAGTATACTCAACTTTGCGCTATGCTCAAGCTTCCGAAAAACCACGACGCTCGACCGGAAAGAGAGAATCGCAATACAGTAACCACGTAATCCTGAGCACCAATGCAGGTCCTTAAATTTCACTTTGCCAGCGCGATACTCCGATCAGGATTTGCTCGCGTCGACCACTGTCAATCATCTGAAACAAACATATCAGCGGCAGACAACATTCTCGCGCATCGGATACACCAAGGAAATCTGGAACACTGGCTATTAAAACCTATAATAATAAACACCACAAGATGAATCCAAGCAGAATTAACTGATGTCACCAAGGGCTCTTAAAATTTGATTAAACAACTTCTCAAACCACAAAAAGATAATACAATAGAACAGGAATTAAGAAAAATAATTGCCGTGCGGGATTAGCCGAGCGGTCTAAGGCGCTCTAGTCATGGACAGTGCGGCTGGTCCCGGCGGAGGTTCGAATCCTCCCTAGGGCATGGGTGTGTGTGTTTGTCCTTAGGATAAATTAGGTTTTTTAGGGTTGTTTTTTTAAATAATTCAGCCCGCTTTTGACCGCCAGGCACGAACTTACGCACTAGCTGGCACAACCTCTAGCTATGCATTAAACGTGGCTTCATATGTACGAGGTGCATTCAAGTTCTAAGGCCTCCGATTTTTTTTCTAATTAACTACTCACCCGAAATCGATGAAACTGGCGTTACTTCTCGACGTAATCGCCCTGCAGACGTACACATTTTCTACAACGCTGACGCCGTGATTCCATGGCAGCGGCGAAAGCTTCTTTAGGAGTCTGTTTTGACCACTGGAAAATCGCTGAGGCAATAGCAGCACGGCTGGTGAATGTGCGGCCACGGAGAGTGTCTTTCATTGTTGAGAAAAGCCAAAAGTCACTAGGAGCCAGGTCAGGGAGTAGGGGGCATGAGGAATCACTTCAAAGTTGTTATCACGAAGAAACTGTTGCGTAACGTTAGCTCGATGTGAGGGTGCGTTGTCTTGGTGAAACAGCACACGCGCAGCCCTTCCCGGACGTTTTTGTTGCAGTGCAGGAAGGAATTTGTTCTTCAAAACATTTTCGTAGGATGCACCTGTTACCGTAGTGCCCTTTGGAACGCAATGGGTAAGGATTATGCCCTCGCTGTCCCAGAACATGGACACCATCATTTTTTCAGCACTGGCGGTTACCCGAAATTTTTTTGGTTGCGGTGAATCTGTGTGCTTCCATTGAGCTGACTGGCGGTTTGTTTCTGGATTGAAAAATGGCATCCACGTCTCATCCATTGTCACAACCGACGAAAAGAAAGTCCCATTCATGCTGTCGTTAGGCGTCAACATTGCTTGGCAACATGCCACACAGGCAGCCATGTGGTCGTCCATCAGCATTCATGGCACCCTCCTGGATGACACTTTTCGCATTTTCAGGCCGTCATGCAGGATTGTGTGCACAGAACCCACAGAAATGCCAACTCTGCAGGTGATCTGTTCAACAGTCATTCGGCGATCCCCCAAAACAGTTCTCTCCACTTTCTCGATCATGTCGTCAGACCGGCTTGTGTGAGCCCGAGGTTGTTTCGGTTTGTTGTCACACGATGTTCTGCCTTCATTAAACTGTCGCATCCACGAACGCACTTTCGACACATCAATAACTCCATCACCACATGTCTCCTTCAACTGTCGATGAATTTCAATTGGTTTCACACCACGCAAATTCAGAAAACGAATGATTGCACGCTGTTCAAGTAAGGAAAACGTCGCCATTTTAAGTATTTAAAACAGTTCTCATTCTCGCCGCTGGCGGTAAAATTCCATCTGCCGTACGGTGCTGCCATCTCTGGGACGTATTGACAATGAACGCGGCCTCATTTTAAAACAATGCGCATATTTCTATCTCTTTCCAGTCCGGAGAAAAAAATCGGAGGCCTTAGAACTTGAATGCACTTCGTATTTGTTGTGCGTAACTATAACTCCTTTAAATACTATCAACATATCAGATCACAGGTCACTGAAACAGTCAAGATAGTTTTCAGTGCACAGTGGCATGCACAGAACACACTGCTGAACAGTTCGTCGGTTTCAGTTCATACACCTTGGCTCACATGCAAAAAATATCCACGAAATCTGAACCACCGAGGTTTGCGGATCTGCATTAGAACGTCTAAACGCGCCGCAGCAGCGGCCCACGCTCCTTCGTCGAGCCGACTCGCCCGCTCGCCACACTGCCCACAGGCCCAACACCCTGCGTCACTCTCGCTGACACAGCTGATACCCCAAGTCAAACCGGGAGAGCGCGTGCGCCGCGGTTAAATCGCCACCCGGCAAAGATACGAAGCAAAGCAGGCATCGAAAATCGCCTCAGACGATCGTGATGAGAATCGATCGAGACTGGCGCCAGCAGCGCACCAGCTCAGTAATAATAAATGAAAAAGTTTTAGAACCAGTATTCGACTTCAGTTATCTTGGATGTGATAATAGTTTTAACTGTGACGAAGACATTGAGAAGGTTACTAAATATCAAGCTGTCTACGGAGCAATAGGAGGAACTTTGGGAAGAAAAACGAGAAAGAAAACACAAGGCAAATTCTATAAAGTTAACGAATCATGGACAGTAACAATAAAAGAAAAATCTCATATACCGTAGCCGGCCACGGTGGCCGAGCGGTTCTAGGCGCTTCAGTCTGGAACCGCACGACCGCTACGGTCGCAGGTTCGAATCCTGCCTCGGGCATGGACGTGTGTGATGTCCTTAGGTTAGTTAGGTTTAAGTAGTTCTAAGTTCTAGGGGACTGATGACCTCAGATGTTATGTCCCATAGTGCTCAGAGCCATTTCAACCATTTTTTTCATATACCGTAAGGAGTGAAACGATAAAATCAGATTTAAAAATTTTTTCAGTCAATGACAAGGTAGAAGACAATAGAATAAAATGGAAGGATAATGTTAATAGAATAACGGAAGATAGAGTGCCAAAAAAATAATCAGTTGTCGGTCGACTGGAAAGAGAGGACTTGATAGACCTCGTAAGATGATAGAGACTTGAACAGGTAACTACAACACCTAATCCCTGGAAGGAGGTGGTGGTGATGATGATGATGATGATGATGATGATGATGATGATTATGATAATGATGATGATGACGATGACTATGACGATGATGATGTAAATTCTCTTTCTTTCTAAGGGCTGCATGTAATAGTTGACTTAGCCACCAACTTCAGCGTGAAACGTCCTGGTGAAGTCTATGATCTACAGCCTGTTGTTTCAAAGTCTAGTCATCACTGTGATAAGGGCATATTTTACTTTAAACTCTGTTCCTTTTTTGGCATAAACGATTGATCCCCCACCCATTAAGAAAGCCCTACAATACCAGTCTGCTTCTTCTTATGTAGATGATACTGGATGATGAATTTCTGTGTCTATACCACAATTCTGTGAAGCACACTGCTGTGCTGCTTAAAACAAATTTTAGCACTTATTAAATAAACAATTCACTAGCTGAAAACAAAAAAGAAGCTCACCGGACAGAATGTTATCCTCCTCCTTAACAGAGTGCTCTGGTCGCTCTGGAGCGCTGGAGGTGGTGTAGAACGTTAGCAGACGGCCATGTGACTCTGCACCGCTTATAACGGACCTACACTTCCGGTTAATTAAGATTTTTCAATGACACGTGAAACTAATATTCCCCGCTGTTTGGAAATGGTATGCAAACACAGTTAATATAACCGAAAGAAATTTGACAAAAAAGGTAAAACAAAGAAATAGTTATTGAAATTTTGGATAAATAAACTGAATCTGTTGTAATTTTAGACTGCAAATTACAAACAGTGGACTGCTAACTGTATGAGCGAAAACTTGCTGTATAACTATTGTTTATAGACTGTAATTACGAACTAATCACTAAATTGTAATCAGGCGAGAATGGAACCAAAAGCACTAACGCGAGCTCAGACGTAAAATCAAATTTGATACTATGACTTAAAGTTAGTCAGAAAACCAGCACGATACTTTTACTGAACACATACACGTTAAAGTGAATTGTTTGCAAATAATTTCATTCAATGAATAATTTTGCGTTAATCACTGTAATGCTAACTGTTACTGATTTTAGAAGTGCAAATGTTCACAAATGCTTGTTTTCTGTTATAGTAATTTATTTCTGGAAAGTTCGTAATGTTTCATTTAGCGAAGAATAAGTAATTCTGCGCTACACTGTTACGTAATTTGCACATGTGAGCAACGTTTGCAATGCACACAAAAAACATGAAATTTGTTATTCTCAAGTAATATTTTATCAACATTCGTTTAAATTATGCTTCTACTCTTTTACTGTTAGTCATTATTCTTTAACTAGTTGTTCTACTAAGCAACAAAGTTCACTACTGTTAAACGACAGTTTTGGGTAGTTCTTAACTTTGTAAATTGCACTTCTTTATCTTAGTTACCGCAGTCAAATAAGCTCATCACTATCAGTATTTTACTATTCTTTCACTGGTGGTATTCTCGGAGTCAATATTGTTGACCATATAGGACCCTGTTAGGTAAAAAATTTGGAAATTTGTGGTAAGTTTCTAGTCCGCAACCGCGCTGCTGCTACGGTCGCACGTTCCAATCCTGTCTCGGGCATGGATGTGTGTGACTTCCTTAGGTTAGTTAGGTTTAAGTAGTTCTAAGTCTATGGGACTGACGACCGCAGATGTTAAGTCCCATAGCGCTTAGAGCCATTTGAGGGAGGACTCGAACTTTCGGCGGGAAGAGCCGCGAGAACTGTGGCAAGGCGCCTCAGACAGCACGACTGTCCCGTGTGGCCTTGTTAAGTAAATGATTGAGGTAAAGTTCATTTACACTTTGAAAGTTGCTGCACTAAACACTGTTACTCAGTTAAGAAAAACTACATCTAAAGATGACTTTGATGAGATAAAGGGAATAGTTGACTTGGGTTGGAATGGTCAGGTGCGACAGACAGACAAGCTAAACCGCTGCATGTATCGTGAGGTACGTGTTCCAACATTTATCATCCACTTTTAGGGTGTTTACCGGCATTTTTAATCCCTTGCGTCGTGTACTAAATTACTTATCCTAGCGTCATCTACATCACTCCGGGGGTTTTAAATGTTAAAAATAATCATTCTATATAAGTAAGTCTTGTACAACATGATGTTACCTCAATTTATGAAAACTCCATCGTTGTACAAAAAAATCTCTCTACGAAAGGATAGAGATTGGTTTGTAGTAATCGAGTAATTTATACACAGCGTTAAAACAAACAGATAGTGTCTTAAATCTGTTATGAGTGGCTGCTGAGAGGAACTGGTTGACCTCGGGAAGAATTACAGCGACAAGAAACTCTCGGTCGATGAACGAGGAAGACGTTGAGACGAAATCTGGAGCGACGCCCAGCCAGTTGGCGTTTAAATTTAGTCACTCAGCGCACGCTTTGATGGAAAGCGCACGCGGTGTGACTGCCGTACAGATAGGGGGCGGAGAGGTGCGTAGCTCCTCCGTACGCGCCTCTCGTGCGTAATCGGCCAGATGTCGGCCTGCAGTCCGTGTGGCGGCGTCTCGGGTGAAAGCCGCTTCCCGGTGCCCGTCCTCGAGTCGCTTTCTGCGTGTAGCGACGCTCCAGTACCAGATCCGATATCAACAAACTATATCGATATCTCGACAGTATCGGAAGCAAAAGTATCGTTACTGACAGTGTCTCAAGCTAATGACTCACTAAGTTTATATACGACAAATCTTCCGAAAGACGAAAATCGAATTTCGCAAACCGTTTTTCGCTGTCGTGTTTACATCTTAAGATCTGATGCGGATTTGCTAGCCCAGTTAAATATGGCGTCTGGAAAAGAGCTGATCCAGTTTCTGATCCAGTCGACACAATTTCTCTTCACTTAAAAATTACACGCTCTCTCTAATATTTCTGCTTCTCCTTCACTGCACAACAAGTCCATATTAACCGAATATTCTAAAAACAGGACGTGACTTGACAACTCAAGCATGTTTCAAAACCGGTTGCATTCACATGGGAGCGAAAATCGATTGTGGAATTAGAAAACTGGCAATTAGAATCGCATTTCCAGAATCGATTTTGCCGGCCGCGGCGGTCTAGCGGTTCTAGGCGCGCAGTCCGGAACCGCGCGACTGCTACGGTCGCAGGTTCGAATCCTGCCTCGGGCATGGATGTGTGTGATGTCCTTAGGTTAGTTAGGTTTAAGTAGCTCTAAGTTCTGGGGGACTGATGACCACAGTAGTTAAGTCCCATAGTGCTCAGAGCCATTTTTTGAACCAGAATCGATTTTGAAGTGTTTGCATGACCACACAGAAGCGGTATTGGGAAATCGGTTTACAAAATCTGGTTTTTGTAGCCCCATGTAAACGAGATGACGGTGTCTTTCAGTTCTTGGTGCGACTGGTGTCAAACATTTCAACGTTCCATCTCCTAATGCTGTAGCTAGAAAGTATAAGAAGGAGTTGGCGTTTACAAACTTATCAAAATATCACGACACAGTCTTCTTAGAAGCGCTACTACGTTATGACCATCACGTCTCTTTGTATTTGAATGATTTGTAATGGCTTGACGAAGTGCTACGAAAATATTAGTGCTCTCTTCAGACGAGACATCAAAACGAACTAAGGCAAGAAACTGCGTCAGAACTTGAAAGTTGACGCTCCAGAACGTTTTCAAGGGTAAAAGGTAGACTCAGATACATTACACTGTGCATAAAACTATGCAACTTCACTAAATATATCCTAATACACTTGACTTTTAACATAATTTTACTGAAGTCGCAGTAAAATAGCACAAGTTTCCTATAACGTTGCCGACATACAAAACGCAACGATATCTAAAAAAAGAAAAAAGCTTCTAAACAACAACCGTAAAACTTTGCAACTCAACCAAAAGTATACCAACGCCACCTAACGCGGAAACGGACAGTTGCTCCGGGCACGAAGTGGCACGGCTCTCAATATAGTGTATCAGACCGGAGAACGAAGATAGCTACCTCCAGCGTATTCGCCATGTGACGGACTCTCCTTATACTGCCTTGTATCCATTGACCTATGCTACACAGATCTGCAAGATAGTTAATTAACACCTCCCTTTTCTTACCCATATGGACCATAGCCATTGTAAAGCCAACCGCTATAAATTTTCCCATATTTTAATTTATTTTATACAACCATAGGCTATCGGGTATTAGGTTTTTAACATATGACTTGAACACGTATTTGATGCGATTTATTTTATCACATATGACGAGCAAAGTCCATTTTTACCAATGCAAATCGTGGCACCCAAGACCTACTTACCAACACTAGGCTGGTAAATTTTAAAAAAGTTTAAAATTGTAATCTTTCCAATTGGAAGTTACAATCAAGTTTATCCAACACATTTGAAGTTAATGTAGGTCAGTACGAAAATCCTTTGTATTGGGCGCGACACGAGTGAGGTAGCCAAACAAAACGTAATGAAAGCTTTAGAAAAAGGGCCAAGGGAACGTGTAACAGCTAGGCTTGTCTTTTCAGGGAAAACATCTTTCACCCTTTATAAACCTTATTTAAACAAGACCCAAGATTTTTCAATTAAAAAAATCCAGGTGTTTTAAGAAATATAATTATAATAACAACATGTGGCACAATCCACAGCCCAATTCAAGCGTTTGAGGAAGGTTCACAATTACCGAACTCTTGAGAGAAATGTTAACCTTAAAATTTACGCTTTTCTGTCAGTTAAAGGCAAAACAAATTTTAAAAAAATATATTTCTAACTATTTAAGAAAAACAATCATTTAAGAGACATCGCCGGCATATACTTTCAAGGTAAGCTACGAAGGGTATACTTTGTCCGCAGCTCATGGTCTAGTGGCTAGCGTTGCTGCCTCTGGATCACGGGGTCCCGGGTTCGCTTCCCGGCCGGGCTGGGGATTTTCTCTGCCTGGGGATTGGGTGTTTGTGTTATCCTCATCACCATTATTTGTGACAGTGGCTAGATTGGACTATGTAAAAATTGGACTGCGTAAAAATTGCAAATTTGTACGGACGCTGATGACCGCGCCGTTGAGCACCCCAAAAACCAAACATCATCCCGAATTATGTCCGATTGCTTTAAAATATTAAAGTTGCAATTTGTTTTAGTTAAGAAACAACAAGAAAGCTCTTAAAGTATCAATCATTTGAGAAAAAGAGAAAAAAAACATGACAGCCCCCACCCAAGGTACACCGTCAAGTTAAGGATTCAGTTACGTATAGTTGCTTCGGTGAAGCATAGTTGATTCGGTGAAGCATCAGCCGAAACGCAGTCCCTCTGTTGTCTGAGGTCCGGTCATCCTTCCACCCCACAGACCAGCGCTGTCTTCTACAACGCGTGGAACTCAAGCCGGCAAAACTAGCACACACTAAGGAGTGTGTTAACGGCCGGTTTCGCACCACTAGTCGGGAAGTAGATTCACTAAACACACACGAGAGAGAAATATAAACCCGGTGCGAAATAACACAGTGCCTTTGTTGGACCACAGTCAATATGGAAAGGTCGAGCTAACAGGGGCTCAAAAGGCAACGGGCAGAAACCGAGGCCCGCAGCTCCACGCCGCCTTATCGAACCAGAACACCAGAGAGATGTCGCGGAGACCCAGAACAGCCCAAGAAGACGCCGACAGTTGCAGAAATGAAAGCAAATAGCCGCCCAATGTAGGTCAACTCGGTTGAGGCAGCAACATGCACAGTTCACGGGTGGAGCTAATGATCACACCCATTACCCCAAAGATGTCAGGAAGTATTCAAAATTGGGTGAGCCTTCTGATCAACTGTATAAAACACAACCGCCTCTTTCTTTTAGGAATTCACGTAAGCAGACAGCTAGACCGTAAGTCAGAGTTTGTAACTAGGATCAAAATTCGTGTCTGGGATCACAGCACTACAGCCACTCCATCAGGTAATGGAAGTTACAGAAGACCACTAAGTAGCTGAAAATGACCAGGGCAGGCGACGAACCCCTTCAACCGGACGCAAACACCTGTGGCCCTCTGGTTCTGAAAAACGATGAGGCTGCCTTCTGTCTTTTCAAGCGGTCGCGCCCTGACTCCTGCTGTCACTTCGTCGGCCAGAGCCTCTCCACCACCCAGCTGCCGTGCATCGATCGCTCCATCCGCCGTACTGCCCATCGCACCCTCTCGCGGCCACCGTCGCTGAAATCGAGATGCCACGCGAGGTGAGCGCCCCCACCAGAACAAAAACATCTCAGAAGCGAACAAACAAAGCACAGGCAGAACCCGGGAATTCGAAGGAAGCTAAGCCGCACGGCTTAGCGAGTCACGAATAAATAAAGCAATGAAATCAATTCTGCCACCAAGACTCTTCTTTTCACCATATTAGATTTTTGCTTCGTGGACAGCAATGTGATCAGAGAGATGCAAGATCGAACTTACGTCACAAACAGAATCTGGGTGGAGACATATTGGCTTATGTCGTTTGCAATTGAAGCAATATTTGGTGATTTTTATATTATAGTTTACATTTTATGAATAAATGCTGTTTCAAAGCATCGCACATCGAGACTCTCTCGAGAACTTGTTTTTGCTGAGATTTCTATAATTAACCTTCGGTTATTTAAATAAAGGCTGATAAAGCGATAAAAGTAGGTAAGGTCGAAGACACACTAGTACGCTAAAATTGACGGCTGTTAATTCTAGTGTAGTGCGCGGACTGAGGTGTTATGGGTAGCAGGTTCATGTAATGCGTTTTGCGCTCATTTTTTGTTCATATGCATGTTCTCCAAAAGATTATGGAACTTTTATTCTTATCAGTTTAATAGAAATATCTCCCGTAATGTGTATCCATTCAAGAGTGTGTTGGTTAGATTGTCTGAACGTGCCATGGAGCACGGAACAATAAATTGTAAGATTGCTCTTTACATTCCAGCCTGATTCGCTCGAAATTCAGAATTTACTTACATGTTCATAAAAAATATTTCCAGATTGTGGCACACATTATCCCTTCATAAACATTGTGTATGAGAGCGCGCGCACACACACAGACACACACACACAAACAAACAAACGTGAGCGTTCACTCGAAATACAGAAAATTTAAGTTACATGTAGTAAACAAAAGATTTTTGACACTATCTGCAAGAGAGTCTACATTGCTTGCAGTAGAAGATTTTACACTTTGTTTCGTCGTTTCAGTGGGATATTTTGCAATTTGTTTCACATGTTCCAAAACTTCACCTACTGTATAAAGCACCTTTAAGTAAATAAATACAGCGGTGATCTAATAAGAATGCCCTTATGATTGTCCTGTAAAGTGATAATGAATGATGAAATAATTTTTATCTTATGTGGAACATTATCGTAAATTTTTATTACACTGTTTTTAATAGAAGTTTTAAAAGCTGGTGCCCTTACTGACTGGACGTGTAACTTTTTTTTTTTTTTTTTTTTTGCTTGCTTCAAGTTAATGGATACTAAAGTTTTTATTTATGTGCATTGCAGTCAGAAAACGGACAAGGAAGTAATTGTGTGTTTTAACGAGCAAGCGTACCAGTTTAATGCGTGTCCATTTACTAAAAACAGACTGCATGATGTGCACGCCAATGTAGCCAACAGATGTAGCTGGAGAGCGCTGTGTCTGCAAATTAAGATGAGGAACATGTTCCATGTAACGTACCAGTTGGTCTCTGAGTATATATTTACCATGATGGAAACCACGTTTGGGGTGCTTTGCGTTGAGAAACTCGTTCACTGTGAGGACAGCTCAATGGTGTTGTGTAACGCTAATGATGTGTAACGTTTAGGTGAATTTTCATTTCTTTAAGGATTGTAAAGGCAAGTTCGTTTTAGACGAGTGTCTGCTTTCGTTTTGAGATAACATCGTAAGGAAGCAAGTTGACAGAGATGCAGCAAGAACTGAGAATGTTGCGTAACGTGTTTGATCACGCAACAGCTGTAATTCAGCGCGTGTCACGCACGACGCCAGCGGCGTTTTTCCATTGTCTTGTAAGAAGTATTTGTCACAGCTACACTGCATATTGAACCCCACGCGAACATGTAACTTTTTCACACTGTTAGTAGGAAATTTCGCTGTATTTTTTATTTCCTTGTTATCCATTACGGGAGTTATGCCTGCGACTGTTGTTAAAATAACGGATGCTTTTTATTGAAACTTCGACCTACCACATAATTTATTCTTAAGAATAAATATTCTTAAAAAACGTTATAAAGTGATTGCTGATATTTCCCTCTGAAATTTAAGTACGAGAGAAAGGCCTGGGACATCACTACTATGAAAACTTTACTCGGTACGTCACGGCAAATAAAAATACTCATTATTATGCAGTTCCATGACGAACGAGTGAAACTTTCAAAGACGGCACATCTGATCAAAAAAGAAAAATCCGTAGATAAATGACGTTAATGATTACTGGCAAAAGATGCAAATTACGTTTTCACGTGATTATAAGGTTACCGCCTATTAATATCAAGCCACTGAAGCGACAGCCGATGTCATCGTTCGAGGGAGATTCCGACCAACCAAATATGATTCTTATGTAAAAAAAAAATGCTTAAGGAATATTGAATAGGTAACGAGGGAACACGTAATGTGTTCTGTCGTTCTACTCTCGAACATTTTCTCACCAATCATTTCTTTACGGCCTCTGGAAAGAAAGATTCAAATACTCAGATAAGTTACGGTTATTGTCATGGTATATGATCAAGTCTAATACTATAATTAAATTCCTGTTTTATCTCAAGATATGGCTCTTATAAACATGTGTGCTTACTCTGCAACCGCCATAAAAAGAATAAAAAAAGTAGAAAACCGCCACAGAATGATGAGAAGAAATGAAACGTCATATTATTTCTTTTACAGCAAAAGATATACACAGTTCGTTTCCGTTTGTTCTCTTTATCTGAAGTCCCTGACCAAACGTTTTTAATATGATTATAGTTATAGAATGTATTTTACACAGAACAACACAAAACTGATTCATCTCATACCACATTATTAATATATTTAACCGAGCGAGGTGGTGCAGTGGTTAGCACACTGGACTCGCATTCGGGAGGACGACTGTTCAATCCCGTCTCCGGCCATCCTGATTTAGGTTTTCCGTGATTTCCCTAAATCGCTTCAGGCAAATGCCGGGATGGTTCCTTTGAAAGGGCACGGCCGATTTCCTTCCCCATCCTTTCCTCACCCGAGCTTGCGCTCCGTCTCTAATGACCTCGTTGTCGACGGGACGTTAAACACTAATCTCCTCCTCCTCCTCTTATTAATATATTTCTATTAGTATACTTTCAGATTAGTCTTTACACGGTTGTGAAGGTACATGGAGGCAATGTACATATGTATTTGATGGCTACTATATATAATGTAGCCCGCATCTCGTGGTCGTGCGGTAGCGTTCTCGCTTCCCACGCCCGGGTTCCCGGGTTCGATTCCCGGCGGGGTCAGGGATTTTCTCTGCCTCGTGATGGCTGGGTGTTGTGTGCTGTCCTTAGGTTAGTTAGGTTTAAGTAGTTCTAAGTTCTAGGGGACTTATAACCACAGCAGTTGAGTCCCATAGTGCTCAGAGCCATTTTTTTATATAATGTAATACTGTTTGCAGCATCAACACAAAGCACCTGTATGCGATTTTGCATGAGCCATGGCCGCGGTGAGTGTTTGATTACAGCTTGACGTGTTGCCTTTGTAACAAGATAATGGACTTCTGTATCTATTCACGACCGGTTAACTGTAATTTGTCTATGAAATACGATAAAGATATTTTTACATAAAAGAATATTTTTTGATTTTATTCACAGCGTTGTACAAAAATTTTAATTTCACATGATCGGTTTCAGCACATTAATCCGCGAAATCAGAAGTTCAGTATAACCTTAAATCATTGGTGCTGGTTTGTGCACATACTTTTAGGGGGCTCGCACCAAGCATCTTCTATTCCTTCCATTCAATATGCGCTAGAGTCTTTTATTGTAGCCTGGATCGTACCTTTACTCTACTATCTGCGATCTCAGTAATAGCCTGGGTTTACAATACGGTAAAGTGTTTAACTGTCGCACGCTAGCTTGCAAAAATTTTTATATTAAGCGAATGCAGTAACGCTTTACTAACTTTCAAGTATTCAGTATAATTTTTATTTGCCTACATTGCCAGTTTATAAAATGATGCGTTCCGTGTTGACCGTGCTAACAGTCATCTTCAGATCTAAAATATAAAAACAATTGCTCATAAAAAGTCCTACGTACGACTAATACGTAGAGTATAAAAAGGAGCAGCAAATGACGAAGAAATTACCATAAAGCATCGTTAGTGTAACACGTCACATGTTGTACAGTGAAGTACTGTGTCGTTTAAACCACTTTGTGTTTCATGATGCTTCTGTTTCAGATAAAAACAAACGTGAGTCTTCTAGAGGACGCCACTGCATGCACAATTACAAAACAGAATTTATCATATTAAAATAAAGTTGAGCATCATACAAAAGAATTTTGTTGACATTGTCAACCAGGAGGTACGCAATCTCTTGCAATTTTTTTTTTTTTTATGTTAGGAACTGAAAACCCATCAAGATCGCATATGAAATCTTCGTTATTTGGATTGATTTGTAGTTTCGGCTAACAATCTAGTCATCTTCAGATCATTAAGCATTTCTTATTATTGTTGGTGCCATTAAGCCTACACACATCGTTAAAATCTGTCTTAAAATGACAACGTCCACGCACGACACAGGTAAAAGCACATTTTCATAGTTCGTGGCCATAAAACAAAGGTTTTAAATCGTAGTAACTGACGTCAGTATTCACACCGTCTCGTAACACGTCACAGCAGCATACATATATCAAAGAAACTTTTGCAGCACCTCGGTTCCGAGAGTTGCGGAACCTGTACACATTGCACGTTGTACCACCATACAGCGAGATCTCCAGAGGTGGTGGTCCAGATTGCTGTACACACAGGTACCTCTAATGTCCAGTAGCATATGCTCTTGCTTTGATGCATACCTGTATTCATCGTGGCATACTATCCACAAGTTCATCAAGGCACTGTTGGTCCAGATTGTCCCACTCCTCAATGGCGATTCGGCGTAGATCCCTCAGAGTAATTGGTGGGCCATGTCGCCCATAAACAGCCCTTTTCAGTCTATCCCAGGCATGTTCGATAGGGTTCATGTCTAGAGAACATGCTGGACACTCTAGTCGAACAATGACGTTGTGCTAAAGGAAGTCATTCACAAGATGTGCACTATGGGGGCGCGAATTGTCGTCCATGAAGACGAATGCGTCGCCATTATGTTACCGACGTGGTTGCACTATCGGTCGGAGGATGGCATTCACTTATCGTACAGCCGTTACTGCGTCTTCCATGACCACCAGCGGCGTACGTCGGCTCCACATAATGCCACCCCAAAATAGCAGGGAACCTCCACCTTACTGCACTCGCTGGACAGTGTGTCTAAAGCATTCAGCCTGACCGGGTTGCCTCCAAAGACGTCTCCGACGACTATCTGGTTGAAGGGATATGCGACACTCATCGGTGAAGAGAACATGATGCCAATCCTGAGCGGTCCATTCGCCATGTTGTTGGGCCTATCTGTACCGCTCAGCATGTTGTCGTGGTTCCAAAGAAGGACCTCGCCATGGACGTCGGGGGTGTTGTTGCGCATCATGCGGCCTATTGCACACAGTTTGAGTCGTAACACGACGTCCTGTGTCTGCTCAAAAAGCAATATTCAACAAGGTGACGTTACTGTCAGGGTTCCTCCGACCTCAGATGTTAAGTCCCATAGTGCTCAGAGCCATTTGAACAAGTTTGATGTTATCCTGAAGGAAGTCATTCACAAGATGTGCACGATGGAGGCGCGAATTGTCGTCCATGAAGACGAATGCCTCGCCAATATGCTACCAATGTGGTTGCGATATCCGTCAGAGGATGGCATTCACGTATCGTACAGCCATTACGGTGCCCTCCATAACCATCAGCGGCGTACGTCGGCCCCACAAAATGCCACCCCGAAACAGCAGGGAACCTCTACCTTGCTGCACTTGCTTGACAGTGTGTCTAAGGCCTTTAACCTGACCGGGTTGCCTCCAAACATGTCTCTGACACTTGTCTAGTTGAAGGCATATGCGACACTCATCGGTGATGCCAATCCTGAGTGGTCCATTTGGCATGTTGTTAAGCCCATCTGTACCGCGCTGCATGGTGTCGTGGTTGCAAAGATGAACCTCACCATGGACGTCGGGAGTGAAGTTGCGCGTCATGCAGGCTATTGCGCACAGTTTGAGTCATAGCATGACGTCCTATGGATCCACTGCAGTAGTAGCCCTCGGGTGGCATGAGCGAGGCATGTCATCGACAGTGCCTGTCTCTCTGTATCTCCTCCATGGCCGAACAACATCACTTTGGTTCACTCCGAGACATCTGGGCACTTCCTTTGTTGAGAGACCTTCCTGGTACAAAGTAACAATGCGGACGAGATTGAACCACAGTACTGACCGTCTAGGCATAGTCGAACTACAGACAACATGAGCCGTGTACCTCCTTCCTGGTGGAATGACTGGAACTGATCGGCTGTCGGACCGCCTCCGTCTAATAGACGCTGCTCATGCATAGTTGTTTACATCTTTTGGCAGATTTAGTGACATCTCTGAACAGTCACAGGGACTGTGTCTGTGATACAATACCAACGTTCAACGTCTATCTTCAAGAGTTCTGGGAACCAAGGTGATGCAAAACTTTTTTTGACGTGTGTTTATGATATCTGTATGGAGATGGCGTAAATACTGATTGTGTCAGTTACTACGTTGGATGTTGTCAGTTGAAGGAAGATTTTAACGTTGTGTAAAGCTAAAAAAATTACCAAATATGCAGCAACTAGTCGCAAAATCATGTTTTGTTTATTCACTTTTGCTAATCGATTTCAACTGATTAACAGCCATCATCGGTGCTTTCAACCAATATGTACCCTGAGCAGTAATACTGTCTTAAGACTTCACAAAAATTTAAGAAATAAAATGCAAGGTACAAACAGGAATGTTGTACCGTTGCAAATCAGTAAATTACGACATAATTTAACAAATAAAACGCAAAATACAGAAGGGCAGTGAGGGAAAGTTGCGCCACCGATAGCTTGATTGCAGCCATCTGGGGCCACCCCCTGCCGGTGCGTCGTACGTTGTTGTTGTTGTTGTTGTTGTTGTTGCCGCCAGCCGACGCTGTACCGTGAATGGGAGTGGGAGGGGCCATGCGGAAGCATTTCGCGGTCTTCCTTCCACACAAGGCAGAAGACCTCGGAATAACTCTTGTTTCTGCATATCATTGTATCACATTTTAACTCTGGACATCAAAGTATCAGATAACAGGTGCAGTTTCTGGACAGACTCGCACTCTTCAATCATTTCATTCAAAATCTGTTCCGGAGAGTACTTTTTGCTGCTAAAAGTTTCGATTTTCTCTAGTCACATTGAACTCTCTTCCTTTACTTGACGTATGTAGCTCTTTTATGTTTGTTTCTATGTTTGTTGTACGGTGTCTGTTTTCGATAATGTGTGTGCCAAAATCTGTTTCATTTTGGGAATACGTGTGCTCTTTAAAACGTGTTTTAAACGACCGTCCCGTCTGACCTATGTAATTATTATCAGCCACTGCAGTTCACTTGGTACACACCTGAATTCAGGAATTTGTCACTTTTAGGTCTAATTTATGCCGGAGGCGTAACTTTAAAACATTGTTTGTTTGAGAAAAACTATTGCAATGATCGATTTTGAGCAACATTGCTCCATTTTCTCTGATAATTTGAGGATCCGAAGATAATATTTTTTCTGATACTTCAACATCTGAAGAAAATCTGTCTTTATTGTTACCATATGTGAGAGTCCGGCCGTTACACACACACTGTACTATTGTGTCATACATAGCATGACACACACTGTTCTACGCCAGGTTCTTTTATCCAACACTGTTACCTCCATCTCCACTTTACACTGAGGTGACAAGAGCCATAGGATACCTCCTTTGGCCAGCATTGTGCAGCAACTCGACGTGCCATGGACTCAACAAGACACTGAAGGTCTCCTGCAGAAATAGGCAGCCATGCTGCCTCCACAGCCGACTATAGTTGCGAAAGTGTTGCCGGTGCACGAACTGACCTCTGAATTATGCCCCGTAAACGTTCCATTGGCGGCCAAATCATTCGCTCGAAATGTCTAGAATGTTCTCCAAACCAATCGCGAACAATTGTGGCCCGGTGACATAGCGCATTGTTGTTTGGGGACATGAAGTCCATGAATGGTTGCAAATACTCTGCAAGTAGCCGAACAAACCATTTACAGTCAATGATCGGTTCAGCAGGACCAGAGGACCCAGTATATTCCATGTAAACACAGCCCACACTAGCTTGCATAGAGCCTTGTTGACAACTTGGACACACGATTTCGTGGGGTCAGCAGCACACTCGAACCCTACCTTCAGTTCTTATCAACTGAAATGGGGACTCCTCTGACTGGGCCACGTAGAGGGTTCAACCGATACGGTCGGGAGCCCAGGAGGGGCTCTGCACGCGATTTCGTTCTGCTAGTAAAGGCACTCACGTCAGTCGCCTTCACAAAAGCCATCATAAAATTCCAACGAGACACAGCAGAATACCCAGATAAAACCCTGAATAAAATAGATGTAAAAACACGGTTAATGAAAGGACAGGTAACTGCTACTTGGTGACTACATATCAATAATGAGGATCCAGCCACTTTGTGACACGGTAAAATCTTACACACAGTATTTTGGGAAGAATTCCGGACACCACACAAAATCTTAAAACACGAACAACATTCGCCATCAGTTAAAGTAGAGGGCAGATCCTATGGGAGCCCCATTTCAGCCTTTATGTAGTAAACTGTAATTTACAATATAATACACGTTTGTTGAGCAACGTAAGAGACTAGGCTCAGACTGTTCTCAGCCAATATCACGACCTAATAAACTATGGCATCATAACCATATAACCTGTGATACTGTAATATCGCGTATTTTAATTGTTGTGTTTAATATTGTCCACTGTGCAAAGTGTAATTTACAAACATAAGTAAAGAGTGCCCAGTTTGACAGTTTCTTAGCCAATGTCAAGACCTCACAAACCTTCGCAAAACAACCGTACAAGATGAAATACTGTAATCTTATATTGTTTAGTCATTTATTGCGCTTAATGCTATTTATCTGGCCATGCGGTTCTAGGCGCTGCAGTCTGGAACCGCGAGACCGCTACGGTCGCAGGTTCGAATCCTGCCTCGGGCATGGATGTGTGTGATGTCCTTAAGTTAGTTAGGTTTAGCTAGTTCTAAGTTCTAGGGGACTAATGACCTCAGAAGTTGAGTCCCATAGTGCTCAGAGCCATTTGAACCGATTGCTATTTATCTTGTAAAGTGATTCCTTGGGCAGATGGAGGGAATATTTTGAAGAGTTGCTCAATGTAGGTGAAAATACGATCAGTAATGTTTCAGATTTCGATGTACAATGGGATAGGAATGATGATGGAAATAGGATCACATTTGAGGAAGTGGAGAAAATGGTCAATAGATTGCAGTGCAATAAAGCGGCTGGGGTGGATGAAATTAAGTCGGAACTCATCAAATACAGTGGAATGTCAGGTCTTAAATGGCTACACAGGATAAATGAAATGGCGTGGGAGTCGGGACAGGTTCCATCAGACTGGACGAAAGCAGTAATCACACCAATCTTTAAACATGGAAACAGAAAAGATTGTAACAACTACAGAGGTATCTCTTTAATCAGCATTGTGGGTAAAATCTTCTCAGGTATTGTTGAAAGGAAAGTGCGAGTATTAGTTGAGGACAAATTGGATGAAAATCAGTGTGGGTTTAGGCCTCTTAGAGGTTGTCAGGACCAGATCTTTAGCTTACGGCAAATAATAGAGAAGTGTTACGAGTGGAACAGGGAATTGTATCTATGCTTTATAGATCTAGAAATGGCATATGACTGGGTTCCTAGGAGGAAATTATTGTCTGTTGTACGAGATTATGGAATAGGAAGCAAACGTTTGCAAGCAATTAAAGGTCCTTACATAGATAGTCAGACAGCAGTTAGAGTTGACGGTAAATTGAGTTCATGGTTCAGAGTAGTTTCAGGAGTAAGACAAGGCTACAACCTGTCTCCACTGTTGTTCATATTATTTATGGATCATATGTTGAAAACAATAGACTGGCTGGATGAGATTAAGATATGTGAACACAAAATAAGCAGTCTCGCATATGCGGATGACTTAGATGTGATGGCAGATTCGATTGAAAGTTTGCAAAGTAATATTTCAGAGCTAGATCAGAAATGTAAGGACTATGGTATGAAGATTAGCGTCTCCAAGACGAAAGTAATGTCAGAGGGAAAGAGATATAAACGGATTGAGTGCCAAATAGGAGGAACAAAGTTAGAACAGGTGGACGGTTTCAAGTACTTAGGATGCATATTCTCACAGGATGGCAGCATAGTGAAAGAACTGAAAGCGAGGTGTAGCAAAGCTAATGCAGTGAGCGCTCAGCTACGATCTACTCTCTTCTGCAAGAAGGAAGTCAGTACCAAGACTAAGTTATCTGTGCACCGTTCAATCTTTCGACCAACTCTGCTGTATGGGAGCGAAAGCTGGGTGCATTCAGGTTACCTTATCAACAAGGTTGAGGTTACAGATATGAAAGTAGCTAGGATGATTGCAGGTACTAGTAGATGGGAACAATGGCAGGAGGGTGTCCACAATGAGGATATCAAAGAAAAGTTGGGAATGAACTCTATAGATGTAGCAGTCAGGGCGAACAGGCTTAGATGGTGGAGTCATGTTACACGCATGGGAGAAGCAAGGTTACCCAAGAGACTCATGGGTTCAGCAGTAGAGGGTAGGAGGAGTCGGAGTAGACCAAGGAAAAGGTACCTGGATTCGGTTAAGAATGATTTTGAAGTAATAGGCTTAACATCAGAAGAGGCACCAATGTTAGCACTGAATAGGGGATCATGGAGGAATTTTACAAGGGGGACTATGTTCCAGACTGAACGCTGAAAGGCATAATCAGTCTTAAATGATGATGATGATGATGATGATGATGATGAAGTGTAATCTCGATGTTAAAAAACAAGTTCGGTGCGCTACATTCTTTGCAACTGGAGTGTATCTTTGCTTGTAATGTTTGGTTACCTAAGAGCTTGTATCCCTTACAGACACTAGTCAGTTGTAGCCTGAAGATGTCCAATAACCTGAAAACTAGTTAGAAATAAAGAAAAATCAGTACAACAAAAAGAATGTACTTGTTATTCGAATTTGGGTACTGTCACCCCTCGAAAGCAAGTACTTTTCGTCCTGTTTCACCCTGTGCAACATTGCTTACAGGCACAGTTTTTGCCGACTCACTGTGCAGTGGCGCCGCCGCAACCTGTGTACACACAGTGGCTGCATCAGGTGAGAACAACAGGACGCTGACGTCACGCGCCGACGCCGCACCAGGCGCAGTGAGCCGCTGCGCAAACAACGCCGCCAGGAAGGCAGGCAGCAGAAGGCGGCCTGTCACTGCCGAGGTAGTTGCCGCCGCAAGCGACCGGTAACAGCCGGTTCACACGGCGCTGTAGGAACACAGCGATTTGCTCGATCCAGAAAAAGACGAAGTCAGAAGCGTACTGCTAACAGTACACATGTTTAGCGCGATAAGGCCGTTTGGCTCCGCCAGTCAGCAAACATTTGCCAGCTGCCTGCTCCGACTATTGCCGTGTCGTTAGCCGCCAAGCGCATGCAGCATGAAGGGGCCACGGTGTGCTCTTTTTTAATCTATTTTACGTTCAATCAAGAATTTTTTGAGCAGACTGACGGTGTCACCAGGGGTAGCCCTCCTCCTTCCCTAGCGGCTAAGTTTCGAGAGAACGCTGGAATCAGCGGCCCTTACTAAGTTTATTTTGAAGGTACGTAGACGACACTTTCATCGCATGGCTGCATGGAGACGATAAATTATTGGAGATTTCACATAACCTCACCTCAGTTCACAAGAGCATTCAGTTCACTGTGGAAATAGAGAAGATGGTTGTCTATCCTTCCCGTAAGTTTTAGTTAACGTGAAGAATTATGGCTCTCTGTGGCATCCAGTTTATCCTAAGTCCCATAATTCATTCACTCATACAGATTTGTTTTGCAGTCATAGCTATAGTCATCTGTCACAAACTACGAGTGTGCTTAACATACTTGTACACGGAGCTTACGAAGTCTCGGACTGAGATGGTCTGCCTAAACAGCTCACTCACCTAAGGATAGTATTCGGAGTGATTTTGCAGTCAGCAGATTAACAGGCCACTGTCAGTATAGGCAAAAACCAGGAAGTGGCTAAAGAGGATAGCACACTCTCAAAATCCTTACCTTTGCCACCGTCATTGAAGATAGCCCGAAATTTATGGTTAAGGTGGTTTTCCGCCTAGCGACGGAAATTTCAGACCTCTTGGGATCAGTAAGGAGCGATTTGTTCTTGTAGAAGGCTGGAATCTACAAAATACCTTGCCGATGTGGTATACAGGGTACGTGCAAAGATACGGAAGTACCGCGAGAAACGTACGCTTGAATATAAACGAAGGTGCTAGCAGGTAACGCTGTTTTATTTGATTACGAAACTGTGCAATGCTCTCAATACGTTGCAAGCATCAGTCGTGGGGTTCTGTGAAGTTTTAAGTGCATTATGTAGGAGCCAAGTGAATCCGAACGTCAGCAAATTGCTGGTGGACGTATGATGGGTGCTACCGTAACCGAGGAGCCGAAATATTTGATGTTTCAAGAGGCTCCATATCGAAGATTTATGACGCATGCAGGGAAAGCTAAGTCACAATGAAGACGGAAATGTGTGTTGACTGATCGCGACAGACGGCTATCGAAGAGGATTCTGACGAAAAATAAGAAGAGGACAGCGGCAAAAACTACAGAACTAAATGTCGCACTCGCGAATCCCGTCAATTCCAGGAAAACACGAAGGGAGCCCCATAAACACTGGAACTGTACGCCGAATCGGAATTCTAAAACCACTCTTCAGTGAAGTAAATGCCGGTAACTGGAAAACGTGGTGTCGAAGCCATAAAACCTAGACTATGGAGCAATGATAGAAAGGCATTCGATCGGATGACACTTGTTGAACATTCCTTCCAAATTCCGCCCGAGTTTACGTCCCAAGAGTGAAACATGGCGAGAATTCGATGATGATTTGGGCAGCCATATCGTGGTAAGGTCTAATGGGACCAAAATGCTGAGGTCATCGGGCCCTAAGCTTACGCACTACATAATCTAACTTAAACTAACTTACGCTAAGGACAACACACACCCATGCCCGAGGGGGGACTCAAACCTCCGATGGGGGGGAGCCACGGGGACCGTGACAAGGTTCAAAATGGTTCAGTGGGCTCTAAGCACTATGGGACTTAACATCTGAGGTCATCAGTCCCCTAGAACATGTTGTTGTTGTTGTGGTCTTCAGTCCTGAGACTAGTTTGATGCAGCTCTCCATGCTACTCTATCCTGTGCAAGCTTCTTCATCTCCCAGTACCTACTGCAACCTACATCCTTCTGAATCTGCTTAGTGTATTCATCTCTTGGTCTCCCCCTACGATTTTTACCCTCCACGCTGCCCTCCAATACTAAATTGGTGATCCCTTGATCCCTCAGAACATGTAATACCAACCGATCCCCTCTTCTGGTCAAGTTGTGCCACAAATTTCTCTTCTCCCCAATCCTATTCAATACTTCCTCATTAGTTATGTAATCTACCCATCTAATCTTCAGCATTCTTCTGTAGCACCACATTTCGAAAGCTTCTATTCTCTTCTTGTCCAAACTATTTACCGTCCATGTTTCACTTCCATACATGGCTACACTCCATACAAATACTTTCAGAAATGACTTCCTGACACTTAACAATGTTAACAAATTTCTCTTCTTCAGAAACGCTTTCCTTGCCATTGCCAGTCTACATTTTATATCCTCTCTACTTCGACCATCATCAGTTTTTTGTTCCCCAAATAGCAAAACTCCTTTACTACTTTAAGTGTCTCATTTCCTAATCTAATACCCTCAATATCACCCGACTTAATTCGACTACATTCCATTATCCTCGTTTTGCTTTTGTTGATGCTCATCTTATATCCTCCCTTCAAGACACCATCCATTCTGTTCAACTGCTCTTGCAAGTCCTTTGCTGTCTCTGACAGAATTACAATGTCATCGGCGAATCTCAAAGTTTTTATTTCTTCTCCCTGGATTTTAATACCTACTCCGAATTTTTCTTTTGTTTCCTTTACTGCTTGCTCAATATACAGATTGAATAACATCGGGGAGAGGCTACAACCCTGTCTTACTCCCTTCCCAACCACTGCTTCCCTTTCATGCCCCTCGACTCTTATAACTGCCATCTGGTTTTTGTACAAATTGTAAATAGCCTTTCGCTCCCTGTATTTTACCCCTCCCACCTTTAGAATTTGAAAGAGCGTATTCCAATCAACATTGTCAAAAGCTTTCTCTAAGTCTACAAATGCTAGAAACGTAGGTTTGCCTTTCCTTAATCTTTCTTCTAAGTTAAGTCTTAAGGTCAGTATTGCCTCACGTGTTCCAGTATTTCTACGGAATCCAAACTGATCTTCCCCGAGGTCGGCTTCTACTAGTTTTTCCATTCGCCCTAGAACATAGAACTACTTAAACGTAACGACATCACACACAGCCATGCCCGAGGCAGGATTGGAACCTGCGACCGTAGCAGCAGCGCGGTTCCGGACTGAAGCGCCTAGAACCGCTCGGCCACAGCGGCCGGCCCGTGACAAGGCGCCCTAGACCTCAGGCTACCCCGCGTGGCGATATCCTGGTATTCCATGGGCCTCATGATTGTGCTGCAAGGTCGTATTACTGCCAAGGATTATGTGACACATCGTATAATGTTTGTTCCACCATGGTGATGCTGAGCTTTAAGAAGACAGAGCCCTGTTCGCATAGCTCACATCATCCAGAGACGGTTCTGCTAGCACAAGGATGAATTGTAGCATCTCCGCTGGCCACCAGTCACCAGATGTCAGTGTTATTGAGCCTTTGTGGTGTACTTTGGAGAGACGGCTGCATAATCGATATCCACCTCCATCATCGTACCTGAACTGCCCCCTATTTTGGAGGAAAAATTGTGTAAGATTCTCTTGAAGATCGTACAGGACCTGTATTTACCATTCCGAGAGGATTGGATGCTGTTTTGAATGCTGGGGCATTTCCTACACCTTATTAGGGGTGCTAATGTGTTGTGTTTTTGTTGTCTCCATATTTTTGTTCGCTTTAGGGCAGGCCAGATGACGTACACCGTGGAGAAACGTTCTGCCGAACTTCTCGTTAAGCATCAACCAAGTTTGCTGTTGCTGAATGTTGTACTGGGCATCCAATGGAGTAAGATAAAATTTTGGCCGCAGCGACACCACTTTGGAATTCCATTACTGAAGAATCCGTGGAAATACGAATGTCGTAATGTTTTATGCACTATGGTAGAGGCTACCATTTGGATAATACGTGGAACACTATCATTTCCTGGATTTTCCCCAGACGAAGTAGTTCATTGGTGACAAATAACAAGTGAGGACTGCGGCTTCTCATCATCACCGAGTTCATCCAGATTTTCGGTGTATGCGGGGCTTGTCCAGAGGGCCAAGAGTTTGTAAAAAAAGAAATTGGAAAAAAGTAGCATTTTTGGCGCGGGTCGGGCAAGGCACAAGGCATTTATGTTACCCCGGTTTCGAGGTAGCGGTTGGCGCAGCAGAAAGAGTACGGAACAATAATCTAAAAGTCGTTTGTTCGAGTCCCTTGCGGACAATTTTTTAATTTCAAATTTTTACATTGCATACACAATAAATACATCGAAGTGTTCGATACATTGCATATCTTAATATTTTCATAAAGGGCATGGAAACGAAAGGCAAAGGAAAATTTTGGATAGCAAATAAATTTCCAACAGAATATTGTAGTTACTCCATCCATGAGGACTCTGTAATTAAATTTCCATGAAAAGACTGCAAGATGTATATGACAAGTTCGTGTATAAAATTAGATTCTTCTATTATTCTGCATATGATGACTTACCCATCCTGCAATTATACTCATCATTAAACAGTGGAAGCTTTAATTTTCTCGACATCTAGCACACGTTATAAACGCTACATTCTTACACTTACATGTTTGCTTTAAAGTTTCTGTAGAACAACAATCCTGGTTTATATTCATCAAAAGTTCTCTCTCACATCGCACAGTTTGCAGCAAACGGAGCATAACGCTGCTCCAATGTCAAAATGGAACTAATGGAGTCTGAAGTCCTGTACGCTTTAATTACAACCCCGTCTTGGAGAGCTATTTGCAGTGTCCTCGTCTACGCTGTAAGTAGAGTCCCTTCTCGGATTCTTTTTCCTAAATTTTCCTTTGCCATTCGTTTTCAAGTCTTTGATGACAATACAGGATGACTCAAAAAGAAAGAACTGATTTCAGTTGTTTATCACAAACAAATCACAAAAGTTAGATACACGTTTCGTATTTCAGTGAATAGAGGAAGGTTCAATGCTTTATGTTTTCATAGACGCTATACCACACGCTCAACATGAGTACCATGCTTACTCAAGAAGCTCGAAATGGTATTCCATTTCATTCTACGCACGAATCAACAGGTCCCTGTTCATTGAACCGACAGCTTCAATAATTCGATTTCTCAGCTGTTGAAGAGTATCTGCCACAGGTGGGACAAAGATTCTGTCTTTTATCTATTCCCATAGAAAAAAATTGCAAAGTGTGAGGTCTGGTGATCTGGGAGGCCAAAAGCAATGAACAAGGTTTTGTCGTCCACCTCTTCCAATCCAACGTTGTGCGATGGTATTGTTAAGATAACGCCGCACCTCTAGGTGAATGTGGAGCAGGGCGCCGTTGTGCATAATAATGAAATCACTGGAATCTTTATGAAGTTGAGGAAACAACCAATTTAGCAACATATCTAAGTATTACAGTCCTGTCACTGTTTCCTATGCAAGAAAGAAAGGTCCGTAAACATTGTGAGGAGAAACGGCACAAAACGCATTCACTTTCAGTGAGTGAGTCTCTTTCACATTCGACGAAGACGCCAAGATTTTGTGACATTCAAATTCCTACATTATGGCGGTTTACTTTACCTGGTAGATGTAACGTCGATTCGCCCGAAAAGATGTCGTTCAGAAAAAAGTGTCCTCTCCCATATCCTGGAGAACTGAGATGCAAAATACGTACCTTCTGTTGTGGTCATCGGCGCAATTGCTGCATAACTGCAACTTGTGATGCTTCATATGCAGGCGTCGTTTCAGAACACGCCACACCATTGACGTTGCTGGCCTGCCCATCTTGTGGACTTCCGAGGACTCCGTGTGAACACACCTCGAACCCGATCGACATTTTCATCAGAGGTGCGTGGCCGTCCAGCGGTATTTTCTTTGCACGTGCAGCCTACTTCCAAGAATTTCTCATGACAGTCGTAAATCTGCTTGAGTAGAGGCAGTTTCTTGCTGAATCTACGCGGAAAGCATGTTGCAGTTGAACAATGGACTGACTTTGCGCAAATACCAACACATAAAATGATTTCTCTTGTGATATAGTCGCCATGTTGCTACAAGTAACCAAAAGCGCAGCTGTGTGAAAATTATGAACCTTATCCTATCCAGTGACATGCGCAATGTGCTTCTAACTTTTATACACTGAAGCGCCAAAGGATCTTGTATAGAGATATGTAACCAGGCAGAATAGGGCGCTGCGGTCGACAACGACTATATAAGACAACAAGTGTCTGGCGCAGTCGTTACTGCTGCTACAATGGCAGGTTATGAAGATTTAAGTGAGTCTGAACGTGGTGTCATAGTTGGCGCACGAGCGATGGGACGCAGCATCGCCGAGGTAACGATGAAGTGGTGATTTTCCCGTACGACCATTTCACGAGTGAACCGTGAATATCAGGAACTCAGTAAAACACCTAATTTCTGACATCGCCGAGGCCAGAAAAAGATCCTGCAAAAACAGGACCAACGACGACTTAAGAGAATCGTTCAACGTGACAGAAGTGTAACCCTTCCGCAAATTGCTGCAGATTTCAATGTTCGGCTATCAACAAGTGTCAGCGTGCGAACCATTCAACGAAATATCATCGGTATGGACTTTCGGAGCCGAATCCCCACTCGTGTACCCGTGACGACTGCACGACAGAAAGGTTTACGCATCGTCTGCGACCGTCAACAGCGATATTGGTCTGTTGATGACTGGAAACATGATACCTGGACGGACGAGCCTCTTATCAAACTGTATCAAATGGGTGGACGTGTTTGGGCATGGAGATAACCTCGTGAATCCATGAATCCTGCATGTGAGCAGGGGACAGTTCAAGTTGGTGGAGGCTCTGTAATGGTGTGGGGCGTGTTCAGTTGCAGTCATATGGGACCCCTGATACACTCCACAGACGTGAAAATTATTGAGCATATATGGGATGTCTTGCAACGTGCTCTTACGGATTTATGGACAGCCTTGCAGGATTCATGGTGCCAGTCCCCTCCAGCACTACTTGAGATATTAGCCGGGTTCCATGTCACGTCGTGTTACGGCACTTCTGCGTGCTCGCGGGGACCCTAAACGATATTAGGCGGGTGTACCAGTCTTTGCCTCATCAGTGTATGATATTTATAATTTATGAGCCAACGATTTGCGAGGGAGGGAATCGTTTTTAATTTATTCTTTTCCTTCATAATTGACCTGTTCACGTTTTCTAGAATTCTATGACGTTACAATTTTCAAACTGGCTGCAGTTAAGTAGAATGCTATCGACAGAAGAGCCAACGAATCGAGCCTTACGTTGTCAGAATATAGCTCGAACTAGACAAACGGTTATGAAACTGGAAGCAATTTACAATATTTCTTTAGCGCTGCGAAGAGGTATGCTTCCATAGCCGAGTGACTTGGCGTCTGACTCGTATGCGGAGGACCAGGGTTCGATTCCCATTATTCCCAGTAGTGCCAAGGATTTTTCCTTGATGGGAGGACTGGTCCGTGGTGCACTCAGTCTCATGATGCCAGTTGAGTAACGACCTGGCCGAGTAGTAGAGGCTGTAGGTCACGAAAACTGACGACGGCCTGGAGAGCGGTTTGCTCACCCCACGCCCCACCACACCGCATCCAGTGACGCTATTGGCGGAGCGTGACTCAGCGGGTGGCCATGTTCGACGCGCACACGAACGCCCGGGACGGAGTTTCGCCAAAGTGCCCTTGCTATTTTTCTCCTTGACTTGCACTACGCTGATTTCTCTCGCTTTCGGCAGCTGGACTGTTTCGTGTTTCACGTACTCGGTTTCTTGCATGCTAAGTGACAATTTTATTGGTTCAAATGGTTCAAATGGCGCTGAGCACTATGGGACTCAACTGCTGTGGTCATTAGTCCCCTAAAACTTAGAACTACTTAAACCTAACTAACCTAAGGACATCACACACACCCATGCCCGAGGCAGGATTCGAACCTGCGACCGTAGCAGCAGCGCGGTTCCGGACTGGAGCGCCTAGAACCGCACGGCCACCGCGGCCGGTCGACAATTTTATTCATTTATTTTAAAACCAAGTTATTCGAGAAGCATTTTGTCAGAATGGGTGACATTTGCTTATAAGTTCTTCTACGTAATTGTTAATGGAATTCCATGAAGCAGAAACCATTGCAATGTCACACTGCACAAGTGCATCCTGGACCAATTGTGTATTTCAGTCCGCCTCGGATATTAAGGGGTATACTTTTGTCCTAACTCGAAATCGCAATTGTTTGTAGTCTTTGTATTAACTGAGCTACAAGGACAAGTGAAACGTCGCTATCGCCTGGGTTCTTGCACCATGAAATGAAACATTTTGCAACGGAATGCTTGCGAAGCATGTCCCTTATTCTTCGTTGCCTTTTCTGGTGGGGTCGGCATTGTTTCATGGGTTGTGACAAGGTTACTGACAGTGGGTGGCCGGATGCCCTGCCTGACACCTGAAACCTTTAGCATATAATGACTTAAAGCAAGCATACTATAATGAATTTCAACAACGTACGGCACAAAATTATTTTGCTTCATTTACATCGTTGAACAATTAAAAGCTACAGGAAATTTTCTGCAGGAACATTTATTCTCAGCAATTCTGTACACATTATAAACACCGTTAGGTAACAACTGTTGTATTACACCAGTTCTTTTAAATCTTCAAAACGGTAATTGCTTTCCCTTATTTGTTCGAGTGTTATTCGTACCACGCCTATATAATCACCGGTTACATAACGTAGCCACGACGGTTGCCGATGTTCGCACACCGAGACTGGCTAAACAGCTTTATTCAGGAGATGTCGCTGTGCTTTCACCTTGTTGCTGCGGGAGCAGATAACGACGGGCGGGCGCCTCGGCAGCAGAATAACGCGTCATCTGAATCCAAAAGGTAGCGATCTTACATGACAGCGCCTTCACCGTAGAGGAGCAGGAGTCCATTTGGAGAGGTTTTCGATACACACACAAATGGTTGAACGAGCTGATGTGGTTACGTCGGTGTGTATGGACACTCTTAATGCTTTTTCGGCTAGTGAACAATGGAGACATTTTCGGAAATTACGAATATCGGAAAAACAGAAGGAGACAGCAACAAATCTCTGTTCTAGTTACGGCACCTGAGACAGAACTGCACACGTCATTAAAATGGAGTTCAGTGGTAATATACACTGAAGCGCAAATAAATAAGCTGGTATAGGCCTGTGTATTTAATTACGGAGATATGTAAACAGGCGGAATGCGGTGATGCGGTCGGCAACACCTATTTAAGACGATGAGTGTCTGGCACAGTTGTTAGATCTGTTAATGATGATACAATTGCAGGTCGTCAAGATTTAAGTGAATTCGAACACAGTGTTACAGTCGGTGCACGAGCGATGGCACACAGCATCTCCAACTCAGCGATGAAGTGAGGATTTTGCCGTACGACCATTTCACTAGTGTACCGCGAGTATCAGGAATCTGGTAAAACATCAAATCTCCGACACCGCTGCGGCCGGAAAAAGATCCTGCAAGAACGGGATCAACGACGACTGAAGAGAATCGTGCAATCCTTCCGCAAATTGCAGCAGATTTCAGTGCTGGGCCATCAATAAGTGCCAGCGTGCTAACCATTCATCGAAACATCATCGATATGGGCTTTCGGAGCCTATGGCCCACTCGTGTGCGCTTGATAAATGCACGACACAAAACTTTACGCCTCGCCTACGCCTGTCAAAACCGACCCTGGTCGGACGAGTCTCGTTTCAAATCGTATCGAGCGGATGGACGTGTACGGGTATGGAGACAACCTCATGAACCCATGGACCCTGCATGTCAGCAGCGGACTGTTCGAGCTGGTGGAGGCTCTCCAATGGTGTGGGGCATTTGGAGTTGGAGTGATATGGGACCCCTGATACGGCTAGGTACGACTCTGATTGGTGACACGTGTCTAAGTAACCTGTCTCATCACCTGCATCCATTCATGTCCATTGTGCATTCCGACGGACTTGGATAATTCCAGCATGACAATGCGACATCCCACACGTCCACCAGAAGTGCTACAGAGTGGCTCCAGAAACACTCCTCTGAGTTTAAAAATTTCCGCTGGCCGACAGACTCCCTAGGCATGAATAGTATTGAGCATGTTTGGGAGGCCTTGCAACGTGCTGTTCAGAAGAGAACGCCAGCCACTCGTACTCTTACGGATTTATGGACTACCCCACAGGATTCATGGAGTCAGTTCCCTCCAGCAGTACTTCACATATTAATCGAATCCATGCTATATCGTGTTGCGGAGCTTCTGCGTGCTCGCGGGGGCCCTCCACGATATTAGGCAGGTGTACCAGTTTCTTTGCCTCTTCAGTATACAATGGGAACTTTCGATTGACTGACAGCAGGCTTTTCCCCACGGAACAATTTAGTGTTATGTGAAATCTTGAAAGGTTACGTTTCATATGTACACTAAGACGTTTCAATGACACTAACTTTTATAGCGGTAAATTGGAATCAGTCTACACAGAAAACTGTATTAAACTGACCAGCAAGAAGAATATGTTTCAATGTCGTCTCTCGAGATCGGAGGCTATCATTTCGAAATATCTTACAAAGAAGACTCCGTTGCACAGATGCTGTACTTATCAGAAAAATAGCTTTTCTGTATTTCATTCGTTTTTGTCCTCGAGCACAGAAATACTGGTTGGAGTGAACTATCACTGTACCCTAAACGTAATGCCTGATCAAAATCATTAAGCTCTATGCTCAGCTTTCTTCCTTGTATTTTGCTGCATTAAATATCTTAATTAATTAAATAACATTTACGTGTTCAACCAAATCAAAATTAATTTATCTCTGGACATTCTGAATTTCACATAGCAACAATATTACGCATTTCTCCATAACTACCGAAAACAAAGTCGCAACAAAACCTTGCGGTCTGCCATGTACTATCTTTCACAGCTCAAGAAGATAAATTCAATGTTATTGGTTTCACAACCTACGTCTGCAAAGAAATGTTCTTGTATATAGGGTGGGATGTTTTATACAGCGGTATTTGCTCAACTATTACTTTCTTGCTTACGTGAATTTCACTCACAAAATGATCATATGCACAATACAAACATTATTGCAAATTTTTATTTTTCATATGTGATCTGACTTATGTTCGAAGCAGAACTATTCCCATCCAAAGGTTTCCGGTCTCCAAAATTATCATCTACGAGTTTGAGTAACAGCAAACACATCGACGGAAAAAAAATCGTACCTTCGGAAATTAATTAATGTAGAGTAATGAAATTTCGCGAATACATTTGTCTAGGTAGCATATTTAAGTGATCAACATTGCAAGACCACAGGTTAATGTGAGCAGGAGATAAGTCATTTAAAATGTGAAGTGCTGCAACATTAACAACTGGTGTAACGGCCATAACATTGAATGTAACGACACGAACGTTCATGCATTGTGTTGACAGGAAGCGAAGGTCATTTTATGGCATGGATTTCCACGCCTATTCCACTTGGTCGGTCAATATGCGGACGGTTAATGCCGTTTGTGGATGACGATAGAGTTGTTCTCCGACGAAGTTCCATATGTGCTGAGACGGAGCTGGTGATCGAACAGGCCAAGGCAATATGTCAACACTCTGCAAAGTATGTCGGCCTACAAATCTGCTGGAAAACACTCCCTGGAACGTTGTTCGCGAATAGTAGAACAACAGGCCGGAACACCAGACTGATGTACAAATTTTCAGTTAGGATGAGTGGGATAACCACGAAAGTGTTCCTGCTGTGGTACGAAATCGCATCCCAGTCCATAACTCCAGTGGGTACGTCCAGTGTGTGTAGCACGCAGACAGGTTGGTTGCAGGCCATCAACTGGCCTCCTCGTAACGAACATACGGCGATCGCTGACTCCGAGGCAGAATCAGCTTTCATCAGAAAACACAACAGACCTCTACTCCGGCGTCCGGCGTCCGGCGATGGTTTGGATCAGCTGAACGCACGGTAAGGGGCGTCTGGATCGAAGCTGTCCTCAGAGTAACCGATCTGTAGCAGTTCATTATGTCACTATGGTGACAACTGCTTCTCGAGATGCTGTTGCAGATGCAATATGATGCGCCAGCGCCTTTCGGCAAACTCGATGGTCTTCCCTCTCGATGGTGCCACGTAGCCGTCCGTAGCCCGGGCTTCTTGCGACTGTAGATTCCCGTGACCACCGCAACCGGCAGTAATGAACACTGCCTGCATTGCTGCCAAGTTTTTTTGCAATATCGCGAATGGGACATTCAGTTCCTCTTAGCCCTACTAGACGACCTCTTTCAGACTCAGCGATGTGTTGATAATGGCCTCTTGTCTCCTGAAAGGTATTCTTGACTATCAACTCATCATGTCCAATCTCAAAGGTAAGTAATGCTCACGACGGTTAATGCGTTTCTTTAAAGCAAACTTGATTTGTATCCTCATAGTGGTGCGAAATTTGAATAAATATCACCTTTCAGATGTAGAAATACTCGTAACAACTTTTGTTTACGTCACACAGTTCCCTCTCGGCGTTGCGATTCTTTTGCCGTCAGTGTATTTTCGTTCTACTTCAAACAGTAAAGTGCCACGAATCTTATGTGGAGAACGGAAGATATAAACAAAAGAGAGAGAAAAAAATACTTCCACGCCGATTTTCGTTCATTGTAGAGCTTTCGAGTACCTAAACAATAATAAGAAGTAATCGTATGAAATGCTTCTCTAAGCAAAATTCTAGCCACTTTTATCGTCATGACCTGATTTAATTACTGAAAACATAATTTTTGCTGTTTCAAGGGAGAATTCCAAAAAATGGCTCTAAGCACTATGGGACTTAACATCTGAGGTCATCAGTCCCCTACACTTAGAACTAATTAAACCTAACGACATCACACACATCCATGTCCGAGGCAGGATTCGAACCTGCGACCGTAGCAGCAGCGCGGTTCCGGACTGAAGCGCCTAGAACCGCTCGGCCACAGCGGTCGGCGGAGAATTCCAGAAGAACTAAAATGTGAAGCGGACTAAGATTACTTTCATTCTTACTGGGAAACCACCCCATATCGAATGGCTAAAACAGGATAAATATTATTTTTAAAACACGAAATGGGCGTTCTGCGTTCCTTCAACGTCATACATCTGAAAAATCTGTATTTTTGTACAATTGACTCTTAAACCTCAACGAATCTATACTACAGAAACATAAGTCGCTCTTACATTCCGCTGTGTTTTGATCGCTTCATAGGAAATCTACGTTTGCACATTATTGTCGAAGACGGGAAGGACGTACGCCACCGCAGCAAGCGTTATTTTGGGACATACGACGATGTAAGTACCGCACCTGTTAACGTACCTTGCGCGGAGCAAATGCTTAGCGTCTTGTTAAATGGTAGGTCACCTGTGACATTCGTACGTCTGTTGGCGTAGTTCTTTGTTAACAGCAATATTTCTTCAGCAAATTGTACTTGTGTTGGCTCAAGATCTGTTAACCATCAAACGTCAATAGTAGACATACACAAGTTTTGCAGAGAAATGACATTGATGGATAAAATAAATAAATGTCGTGTGACCAGGGCCTCCCGTCGGGTAGACCGTTCGCCTGGTGCAAGTCTTTCGAATTGACGCCACTTCGGAGACTTGCGCGTCGATGGGGATGAAATGATGAGGATAAAGACAACACAAGACCCAGTCCCTGAGCGGAGAAAATCTTCGATCCAGCCGGGAATCGAGCCCCAGCCCTTAGGATTGAAATTCTGTCTCTAACCACTCAGCTACCGGGGGCAGACATTGATGGATGGTGGAACACCAGCTTGTCCTTATTTTAAAATATCTTATTCAGGTGTAGCCATTCGAGCTTGATTGCTTCGCTTGTTAGAAACGTTAGCGCCGTACGTCGATCATAAGCCTTTGTATTCGAAATTTTTGTAACCCTGTTGCAAAGCGCTACGAAAATACTAGGTGTGTTTTCCAACGCTAATGATGTCTAATGTTTAAGCGAATTCTACATTTCTTGCTAGGTAAATGCAAGCCAGAAAGTGAAACATGCAGCAGGAATTAAGCCCGTTGTGTAACGTGTTTGGCCATGCAGTGGCTTTAATTCACCCAGTGTCACGCACGACGCCGGCCACATTTTTCCACTGTCGTGTGAGCGCTCTTTGTCACAGCTGCACCGCGTACTATTAATAGGGCGACCTCCGCACGCTAGGATCCTTTTGTTGCTTGTTGTTCCACAACGTCGCAGTCCTAATGACAAACGTACACAGCTAGTGGGACGTATTACAGGGCTGCCGATAGCAGTCGGACCAGCGTACGTCTGAGATATGCTGACTGACGATAGTGACACCGCTTTCATAACGATTAACAGAGTGCCTGCCAATCATAGCTCTGACAAGAATTTTTTTTAATAATTGCCAATTTTGAGGATGTAGAAATTAGTAAGCTAACACACTTTGCATACTTCCACTCTGATGTCATACGGAATAATATTCTGGGACATCTCAACACTTAGGCAAAAGATATTCACTGCTCAAAAGAAAGTAGTTAGAATAATGTGTGGGGTTCATAGTCACATATCTTATAGGCGTCTGTTTAAAAGGTTAGGAATTCTTACAACTGCTTCACAGTACATTTACTCAGTAATGAATTTTTTTCTCAACAACATGGACCAGTTTAAAATCAACAGCGACATTCATGATTACAATACCAGAAAAAGAAAGACCTACACTATCCTTTACTTAACCTATCTTTGGCACAGAAAGGGGTAAAATATTCTGCTATAAAACTATTTGATAAACTACCAGATGAAATAAAATGTCTGACAGACAGCAGTAATAGTTTCAAAAACAAATTGAAATCATACCTCCTTGACAACTCCTTGCATACTATAGATGAATTCTTCAATATGAGTAAATAAATCTGGAGATATAATATATGCATTTTGCGCCATTTAAGGGAATGGATAAATAATAGAAATATTTAGGTATAACACTAAAATGTAAACAAACAAAAAACTTGTTTCCCATGCGCATTTCTTGTGCATTTGACACGTTCCACATCATAACGGTTTTTCCGTGCTATTGATCAATGGAACACGTGACTAACTAACTAACTGTGTTGCTTTTAAAGGAAACAATACTTAGGTAGTTGGGTACCGAGCGAGGTGGCGTAGTGGTTAGCACACTGGATTCGCATTCGGAAGGACGACGGTTCAATCCCGCGTCCGACCATCCTGATTTAGGTTTTCTGTGATTTCCCTAAATCGCTCCAGGCAAATGCCGGGATAGTTCCTGTGAAAGGTGCAATATTTCTGGCTTAGTCAGCCATCATATTAGGCTCCAAGAAGCTATTCCCAGAGCAGTGGAGATGCAAGAAGTATATAGATGACTAAATATGGTGTGAGGTACCTGTGACAGATATTTGATTCGATACCGCCTGCATAATGCTACTGCTCTGTGATTGGCTGCTGTGTTCGAAGCAAGGGCGCCAAAACGTTAAAGTATAGTTATTATTATTAGTTAAACTACACATTGTAATGACTTCAAATGGCTCTGAGCACTATGGGACTTAACTTCTGAGTTCATCAGTCCCCTAGAACTTAGAACTAGTTAAACCTAACTAACCTAAGGACATCACACACATCCATGCCCGAGGCAGGATTCGAACCTGCGACCGTTGCGGTCGCGCGGTTCCAGACTGTAGCGCTTAGAAGCCGGCCGGCTGTAATGACTTCGCTTTGTAATATAAATATCACTCAACAGCTGACTATCAATGAGTCATTTTAGAATTATTGAAAACAATTTAAATCAAAAATAAAAGACTGACGAAATTGCAGACGAAGCACTTCGGAAGCATTCGGGTCACGCCTTTTCTGGTCTGTCGCGCGAAGTGTTTCGGGTTGTTCGTCACTCTGGATTAGGCAGTCGAGAAGAACAGACATGTTGTCTATCGTAGGATGTGTTTCCAATTTTTAATTAAGTTCCTGTTCGTCACCCTGGATTAGGTAGTCGAGATGTACATTCATGTTGTCTGTGGCAAGATGTGTTTGCCAGTATTCAGTATTAAAAGAGTCACTCCGGTAGTCATGAGGCACAGACGCGTGCCACAAATAGTGTAAAGGTACATTTTCGTAAACATTTTGTTTGATCATGCACTTTGCTGTACCAGAAGGTGTTGTGTTAAGATCATATAGTCTTCTCGTGTGGCTATATTAAAATCCGCTAGTAGCATCCCAAAGAAGTGATACATTATTTCAGAACAGAACCTCGCTAAAAGTCAGTTTCAGCCTCAAGATACGGAACCTGCGACCTGCGTGCTGTTTTCTGCGCTAGGGACATCAACTTGAAGACAGCAGGTTAGTGGCCGGCCGCGGTGGTCTAACGGTTCTGGCGCTGCAGTCCGGAACCGCGGGACTGCTACGGTCGCAGGTTCGAATCCTGCCTCGGGCATGGGTGTGTGTGATGTACTTAGGTTAGTTAGGTTTAAGTAGTTCTAAGTTCTAGAGGACTTATGACCTAAGATGTTGAGTCCCATAGTGCTCAGAGCCAGCCACAGCAGGTTAGTGAACTGTAACAAAACCTTCGTATTCCACACAGTGCAGTGGAAACAACTAGGCGCCTCACGTGTACTGCATGCACAGAACAAATGTGCTCAGTGACACGTCATCTGCAGTAATGCAGAGGAGGTAAAGCAGGATGATCGTTATTAAAACCTACAATCAATTCATTCTTCCTTTCTTGCCGTAAAGGGCGCGGCCGACTGCCTTCCCCTTCCTTCTGTAACCCGATGAGACCGATGACCTCGCTGTTTGGTCTCTTCCACCAAAACAACCCAACCTCCTTCTGATGTGTGTCAGCAGGGTAGTATTCGTCATGTCACGATTTGGGCGGCCCCTCCTGCCGGAGATTCGAGTCCTCCCTGGGGCATGGGTGCATGTGTTGTTCTTAGCATATCCTCGTGGCTTTCGCCTATCCTCTTGCATATATAGAGGGAACCTGGCGTTAGCGTCCCACTTCAAGTCGTCTGCACTCTAATAGCCGATTACGGGTGGTCTGACTTATAATTTGAGCACATTTCTAGCATTTTTTATGAAAACGTTCAACGACAACATTAAAAAGTGTTATCAGGGTGAGTCAGTAAGAAAGAGACCTGCTTTGAGAGGTGATAGTACTGGTGATTCTGAACAAAATGCTTCAAATGAACGTATGCCCTTGTCTTAATCGTATTCTACATACAGCTGTTTGAAAATTGCGGGTATCAGTCGCGTATCTTTCTTCACCAGCGGTGGCATGCGAATACAACCAAAGTGGCATTAGGGTACGTAGTGTTGTCTTTATTGCACGTGTCTTCGTGAACGTGTGGTGCGGTATTACTGATGACAACTCTTCGGTCTAGCTGTTTTAAATAACCGTCTTAATGGAATGCAATGTCTTGTTTTCCTTCAGAATGATCATCTTGTCGTGTTGCAGTTCTTCTTATTATGTCCGTGCATGCTACGAAAATATGGAATGAAGAATTGCGCCTTATACAAGGCACCTTTTTTCCTGTTTCGTTTCTGCTAGACATATTTCAACACTTTTTGTGTTATCTTCTAAAACTACATCTACAGCTACATGTATACTCTGCAAATCACATTTAAGTGCCTGGCAGAGGGTTCATCGAACCACCTCCACTATTCTCTATTATTCCAATCTCGTATAGCGCGCGGAAAGAATGAACACCTATATCTTTCCGTACGAACTCTGATTTCCCTTATTTTATCGTGGTGATCGATCCTCCCTATGTAGGTCGGTGTCAACAAAATATTTTCGCATTCAGAGGAGAAAGTTGGTGATTGGAATTTTGTGAGAATATTCCGTCGCAACGAAAAGCGCCTTTCTTTTAATGATTTCCAGCCCAAATCCCGTATCATTTCTGTGACACTCTCTCCCATATTTCGCGATAATACACAACGTGCTGCCTTTCTTTGAATTTTTTCGATGAACTCCACCAGTCCTATATGGTAAGGATCCCATAGCGCGCAGCAGTATTCTAAAAGAGGACGGACAAGCGTAGTGTAGACAGTCTCCTTAGTAGGTCTGTTACATTTTCTAAGTGTCCTGCCAATAAAACGTAGCCTTTGGTAAGCCTTCCCCCACAACATTTTCTATGTGTTCTTTCCAATTTAAGTTGTTCGTACTTGTAATACCTAGGTATTTAGTCGAATTTACGGCTTTTAGATTAGAATGATGTATTGTGTAACCGAAGTTTAACGAGTTCCTTTTAGCACTCATGTGGATGACCTCACACTTTTCGTTGTTTAGGGTCAACTGCCATTTTTCGCACCATTCAGATATTTTTTCTATATCGTTTTGCAGTTTGTTTTGATCTTCTGATGACTTTATTAGTCGATAAACGACAGAATCATCTGCAAATAACCGAAGACGGCTGCTCAGATTGTCTCTCAAATCGTTTATATAGATAAGGAACAGCAAAGGGCCAACAACACTACCTTGGTGAACGCCTGAAATCACTTCTGTTTTACTCGATGACTTTCCGTCAACTACTACGAACTGTGACGTCTCTGACAGGAAATCGCAAACCCAGTCACATAACTGAGACGATATTCCATAAGCACGCAATTTCACTACGAGCCACTTGTGTGGCACAGTGTCAAAAGCCTTTCGGATATCCAGGAATACGGAATCGATCTGAAATCCCGTGTCAATAGCACTCAGCACTTCATGTGAATAAAGAGCTAGTTGTGTTTCACAGGAACGATGTTTTCTAAACCCATGTTGACTGTGTGTCAATAGACCGTTTCGAGGTAATTCATAATGTTCGAACACAATATATGTTCTAAAATCCTTCTGCATATCGACGTTAACGAAGTGGGCCTGTAATTTAGTGGATTACTCCTACTACCTTTCTTGAATATTGGTGTGTTCTGCTTGTTATGTCTGTGCTTCCTACGAAAATATGGAACGAGGAATTCCGCCTTATGCAAGACACCTTTCTTTCTGTTTCTTTTCACCCAGACATGTTTCAGCACTTTTTGTACTATCTCTAGTCTGTTGTTATTTATTATTTTCTAGCTGTAAAATTGTTGGTATATATTAACATTTAGCGCATGATGTGTAATATTTTACAACAATTATTCATTGACAATTATAAATATTATGTACCAAAAGTTTCGCTAAATTTCAATATGTAACAACAATTTTACTGTCAGAAAATTATATATAACGCACTGAAGTAGCACAAAAAGTGCTGGAACACGTGTGGGTGAAACAAAACAGAAAAAAGGTGTCTTGCATAAGGCGTAATTCCTCGTTCCATACCTTCAGAATGTGTTACCAGAATACTAGGAGGATATTCCTTTGGCAGCGCGACGTCTTACTTTCAGCACGACGGAGCTCCTGGACATTGCATACAGAGCCTCACTGAGACGTGTCCTGGGCGTTGGATCGGTAGCCGTGGAGTCGCTTCTTGGCCACAGAGGTCACTCCATCTTTCTCCATTAGGTTACTGTTTGTGGAGTTGGCTTAAGAGCGAAATCTACAAGTGCAGAGTGTACACCGAACGAGTTTTGCTATTTTCATAACATGTGGAGGAGCGTGCAAAACATTTTAGTTCCTTGTTTGTTACACCAGAAGTCAAAGCTAACAATTAAGGTAGAAAGGGAGAACTATATCCATATTATATGCACCCAACCACTTCAAATAGTAGTTTGGAACGTTTCTATTGCTGGATCAAAACGACCAAGTTGAGTGAGGTACCACTACAATGTTGCACTTACGATGCGTTTCACAAGTATCTGAAGAATGCAATCAGTACTATGATTGTAAAATGGTTTCGTGGAACCAACTTTGTAAACAGTGGCAAAGGTAAAGCGATGTTACCAGACAAGGAAAGTGTAGCGAATGGTGCAATTTTCTGGCAGGTTCAGGGACTTGACATGTATTTATTTGTAAGTTCCATCTTGAAGTGAACCCAGCAGCAGTTGTCCTACAACTGAAATTATTAAGGAGATAATGCTGTTCAAAAAGGCCAGAGAAGTGCTTTCACTTTCATGCCACTTTGAGGAAATAATGCACAACCTGCCACACTTTCCGCTTGCATTTTACATGCATGTGCTCAAGCTTACGTAAGTACGAATGAGTTCAGGTCAGCAACACAACAGCTGTTCAAAAGAGCTGCAAAATGCATTGCAGTTGACAGTGAACTTTCTGAACATCTGCGAAGAAATGTACTCAGTTAAACAAAACATCAGATCGCAATGATTCAGTTACTATTATAATGTTGTTGCTTTAATTTTCTATGAAAGCGGTGCTGATAGACAATAAAAGCGGGTTAAAAGCTGTGAGCTGTCTGGGGAAGTTAACCTTGCATTACTGCGCAACTGTTTCACCAGGTATCCAGTCTAGCTTACCAAATTCCCCTACCAGACTAACATTAATTATATTCTTTTAATAGTCATACGACAACCGGTGATATATATATATATATATATATATATATATATATATATATATATATATATAAAGAGAATTTAAATAAAAAGAAATAAATCAGTTTATATTTGGAAATTTATTTTAACATTGAAATTTCAGCATATTAAATTTGATTCATAAATAAACTGGTGCCTTATTTAGGATTGTGGAAAATGTGAGTTTGTAATCTTACGGAACACATCAAATATGGAGCCAAGATTGGGAGACTGCATACAACACTGCATTCATAAAATAACACACGAAGAACGTTGAAACATATGCAAGAGGAAATTAACCACAACCAACCGATTCAATTTTCACCCAAAGAAATTACGTTTATAGCACAATCCTGTCCGTCATGTAATTACCACACACTGGTATACTAAATTCATACTAACTCTCTGTGAAATCTTCCCGAAAAGAATAGCTGAGGGCTGCTTTGATGATTACACCACATGCTTCACGTGGTCAACTTAGTTTACACAAAGCGTGTAACTCCACAATAATTTTGATAATTAAAATAAATTAGATCGAAAAGCAATTTACAAAAGAAAAACCTCAAACTGGTTACTAACGTCTTACTATTAACCTGATGGGTCAAACAATTATATAAGCATGTGGTAGTGGTCTCAGAAAGTACACCCCACGTGGGTTGAACATAAAGAAAAGTTGCTATATTGAAAAATATTGTCAAGACGAGATGTTATAATCTCACGCACACTCGCATTTAAGATTGATGATCTTAGTTAGAGTTACTGATCAACACGTGGTTCCACTTTACTCACAAAGTAGTGACAAAGCAACTACTGGAAAATATTCTGAACTTCACACTCGAAATACACTGCGTTGCAATTTAAGATAACATTAGATATTTTAGAGCTAAACCTGAAATAAAGGTGATTAAATTTTAAGTTAGGCTGAACTTAAGAAATCCATTGTCCTACGGACTTAGCAGACACGCGCTTAGCCGGAGATCTTACCACTTCAGACGCTCGCCACGGACAGACTGACGTGGTCCCTTCCTGAGGGGTGGCTCACAAATCCAAACGGAAGTGGCCAAAGGGGCAGCTTCCTATACCAACATGACAAGGGACAGACAGGACCATACTAAGGATAGAAACCTCTTTGCTTTTAGAAAGCGTAGTTACCTGTTCCGACGTTGGTCCTACTGTTCTCTAGCAGACAGGCTTGTCTGCTACCCTCAGGCATGCAACTAGAAATACATTTGCTCATTCATCCTCTCACACAGAAGGGAAGGGGATGATAGTATCTTATCATATACAGTATATAAAAGACAGCGGTTGTAGGTTCCGTTTGAGACTGTGTGACATGAATTACATATAAACTGTGTTTTGAAGTGTAGTAGTGTGACAGATCGTAAAAGTAACACGTTCCACTACTCAGTCTCCTCCCAGATAGTCAGAAACGCCACAGTAAATTTAGAAGAGGAATTTATGCCGTAAGTGACAACATATTTTAGAAATTAACATGAAAGGAATCCAACAGAGACCTTTCACTATCATCTGCATTTGTCCTGTCCCCAATTGTTTTCATCAGTTTCCTCGGAACCTGTTAAGAATAGGACATATGTTCAGATTAATTTTTTTTTTCAGAGTCACTAATGCTTTCACCACTCAAGCACATACCTTTCCTCTTCACTCACCCTGTGTTACTGCACTTGCTTCCTCATGAGATTGGGATGACTTTTAATAAACACGAGGCGACTTCAAAAAGTAAGTTACACGTTATGATGACGGGGTAAGTAACTTTTATTTAGTGGTGCGCTACACTTCAAAATAACACAATAAGTAACCCGATATTTCAACATAGTCGCCAAGTCTCTGAAAACAATGGGCGAAACATCCTGCCAACCGGTTAAAACTGTGGGCCGGACCGAGACTCGAAGTCGGGACCTTTTCTTTCGCGGGCAAGTGCTCTACCAACATTTTTTTTTTTTAATCTCATTTTGTTCGCTTTTGTTCGTTGAATCTGCTTGGGGCGGACGTCGTAAGACATCCGTTTAAGTTCGTTGTTGATCGATTAACTCAGTTTTTTGTTGCAGAAGGCTGCTAACCCTCTGAACGAACACGCTGAGCTACTGTGCCGGCATCAACTGAGCTACCCAAGCACGACTCACACCCTGTTCCCGACAGCTTTGCTTCTGCCAGTATCTCGTCTCCTACCTTCCAAACTTTACAGAAGCTCTCCTGCGAACCCTGCAGAACTAGCACTCCTGAAAGAAAGGATATAGTGGAGACATGGCTTAGCCACAGCCTGGGGGATGTTTCCAAAATGAGATTTTCACTCTGCAGCGGAGTGTGTGCTGATATGAAACTTCCTGGCAGATTAAATCAGTGTGCAAACGCGAAAGGCAAAGGTCCCGAGTTCGAGTCTCGGTTCGGCACACAGTTTTAATCTGCCAGGAAGTTTCATATCAGCGCACACTCCGCTGCAGAGTGAAAATCTCATTCTGGATCCTGCCAACCGTTAAATTCGTTAACGATTGCGATTCGCTCGTTGGTCGCGGAGGCATACGAGAACCGCTACGTGAACATCATCGAAAAATCTGCCATTGCTTCGAGTCAATCCCTTGATTGCCTGGGCATTGTCGTCTGGGGACGGTGTCGACGACCTTCCGTCCCGATCAGCGCCACCCACGCCTGCGCTGCCTGGGTCAAGTTGTTGGCACTGTTGCACTGTTGCACCACGGCTGGAAGCGACATTGCGTCTGGTGCATATAACGCCAAAAACAGTGTGCAGTTTAGACGCTCTGCCCACAAGGATAATACTTCAATTTTGGAGTATGTTTCTAGTTATCATGCCATTTCTCTGTGATGTATCTGTAACCGTACCGCAGCAGACTATGTCTGCAGGAAACGCAGAATATGCAACATTCTTACAATGCGACACCCTTGTCAAGCAACGGTCTTAGCGAGGAACTACATGTCTAATTGGTTTTTTGAAGTCAACTCGTTTATTGATCTAAGGGGAAAATACACTGCGGGTAAAATAATGCAATACCTCAAGGACAAGACCATTTTACTGAAAAGTGAGATGACAGGTGGCTCGACATTTTAGGAGTATGCGTTAAGAAAATTACACCAAATGAAACACACATGTGACAGTCAAGAAAACGATTTATTGACACATAGACAACACGGATTCATAAAATATCGTTCTTGTGAAACACAACTAGCTCTTCATATTCATGAATTAATGAGTACTATCGACAGGGCATTCCAAATTGATTCCATATTTTTAGATTTACCGAAGGCTTTCGACACCGTTCCTCACAAGCGTCTTCTAATCAAACTGTGTGACTATGGAATATCGCCTCAGTTGCGCAATTGGATTCGTGATTTCCTGTCAGAAAGGTCACAGTTCGTAGTAATAGTCTGCAAGTCATCGAGTAAAGCAAAAGTAATATCCGGCGTTCCCCAAGGGAGTGTTATAGGCCCCCCATTGTTCCTGATCTATATTAACGACATAGGAGACAACCTTAGTAGCCCTTTTGGGTTGTTTGCAGATGATGCTATCATTTAACGTCTTGTAAAGCCATCAGATGAGGAAAATGAATTGCAAAATGATTTAAATAAGATATCTGTATGGTGCGAAAAGTGGCAATTGACCCTGAATAAAGAAAAGTGCGAAGTTATTCACATGAGTACTAAAAGAAATCAGCTAAATTTCCATTACGCCCTAAGTCACACAAATCTCAAGGCTCTAAATTCAATTAAATACTTAGGGTTTACAATTACAGATAACCTAAACTGGAACGGTCACATAGATAATGTTGTGGGCAGAGCAAACCTAAGACTGCGATACATTGGCAGAACACTTAGAAACTGCAACAGGTCTACTAAATAGACTGCTTATACCACCCTTGTCCGCCCGATTCTGGAGTATTGCTGTGCGGTGTGGAATCCGCATCAGGTCGGCCCGACGAATAGCATAGAAAAACTTCAAAGAAGGGCAGCTCTCTTTGCATTATTATACACTATTTACTCTACTTAATTTACTTGTTTGTATATCTCCGTTATCAGAGAATCGTTTTAGAGTGCCACAGACATGATACGTGAATTGCATTGGCAATCATTAAAACAAAGGCGGTTTTCGTTGCGACGGGATCTTCTCATGAAATTTTAATCACCAGTTTTCTCCTTCGATTGCAAAAACATTCTCTTGACACCACCTACGCAGGGAGAACTAGTCATCACGATAAAATAAGAGAAATCAAGGTTCGCACAGAAAAATTTAAGCGCTCGTTTTTCCCGCGAGCCGTTTGAGAGTGGAACGGTAGACAGCTTGAAGTTCGTTCATTGAACCCTCTGCCAGGCATTTTATTGTGAGTTGCGGAGCAATCACGTAGATGTAGATGTAGAAAGAGTGCCCCAACAGTCGCATCAGATTACAATATGACCCCCTACGTGGCAGCGCAGGGGTGTGTTCGCGCATGCAAGCGACGGTGAAGGTGACGAATGGCATCCTGCTACAGATTGTCCCAAGCATCTAGCGCCTTTTGTTGCAATTCGGCAATGGCAGCTACAGATTGTCCCAAGCATCTAGCGCCTTTTTTTGCAATTCGGTAATGGCTCTTGCATGGCCTGCAGAACAAGTAAGTTCCTATCTCATCATGTCCTATACGTCAATTGGCCAGAGATATGGTGGCCTTTCGGTTATAGCAGTTGTTACACAACACGAACACCGGTAGCATGAGGATAGCAGCCTTTGCGTCGCAGCAAGCACTGGTTGGTTTCACCGTATAAATGCCAAATGCGACCGTGAGTTGCAATTGATTCCCCCCGAGACGCCCCCCCCCCCCCCCCCCGTGAAGCCTGGGATGGGCCCCTCTGAGGCATGGGCGAATGCACTGTGGAGCAGGCAACTCACCAGGCCTACGCCACACACGTCCACGTCCATCTCTCTCATGCATTCAGAACTTTCATCACAGAAGACGACATAACGCCACTCTGTTCGCCAATCAACGCTTTGACGACATTAGAGCCGGTGGTAGCCAGCCTAAAAACACGCTGGATCATAATCATGTTGCAAGCAGACCGTTCCCAATGATATGACACAGCAGGTACCACATGTTCCCGGATTTGTCTGCCACCGCTGCTCGAACAATGCGTCGAAACTTACGTGCATCTGTGCTAAGCGAACTTCCAGAACCTGGTCTATGCCGGAATGTCCACAGACCACTTTTGAAAGCATAGACACACCACCGACACATTGTGCCCAACATGTGCAGCAAGACGTCGATAACTCCATCCAGCTCTCCCCAGGCCCATAATGCGACCGCGTTCAAATGGCTGAAGCTGTTCAACAACAACAACAAAGGTTCCGCCTTTTATGCAAAACACTGTTTTTTCTCGTTACCAAACATTTTTCAGCACCTCTTTGCCATCATCAGTGGTTTTTGTTTATTGGACAACTGTAAAAGTGAACAATTTCGGGTTGTAGGCGCTACTGTCTGGAACCGCGCGACCCCTACGGTCGCAGGTTCGAATCCTGCCTCGGGCATGGATGTGTGTGATGTCCTTAGGTTAGTTAGGTTTAAGTAGTTGTAAGTTCTGGGGGACTGATAACCTCAGATGTTAAGTCCCATAGTGCTCAGAGCCACTTGAACCATTTGGTTTGGGTTGTAATTGATGTAACAAAATGAGGCCTTAAGGGGGGGTAGGGCGTCAAACGGGCCTACTTTGAGCAGGACAAGCAACACAAGACATTTTAATTTCCACTGTCTATACTTTAATAAATAAATTCATAAAACTTTGCAGCATGACCAGGAAGGATTCACGCTCATACCAGTGGAAGTTCAAAAACATAGCAAAATAAACTTTTTTACATGTGAAATTTCATCATTTTTCACATACTGTTGACTGCATTTGTTGCTATAGGTAAACTTTTCTTCATAAGTAAGAGAAATCCTTCGAAAAATTGTGCACAGCATACAAACCACACTTAAAGGTGTATGAAACTCTAGAATTTTCCAAATGTATTAAAAACTGTGGTAAAATTGAGAAAATTAACTACAAAATTTGAGTTTTTCCTAAACATGAAGTTTAAAATGTAACAGCGAAATCATTTTTTCATAAACTAAATAAGTTGGGTCAAATGGCTCTGAGCACTATGGGACTCAACTGCTGTGGTCATAAGTCCCCTAGAACTTAGAACTACTTACACCTAACTAACCTAAGGACATCACACACAGCCATACCCGAGGCAGGATTCGAACCTGCTACCGTAGCGGTCGTGCGGTTCCATACTGTAGCGCCTTTAACCGCTCGGCCACTCCGGCCGGCACTAAATAAGTTCCAGAGTTTCATTCACCTGTAAGTATGGCTTGTATACTGTCCAAATAATCGAAAAATCTCTCTTCCTTATGAAAAAAATTGTACCTGTAGCAAAAAATGCAGCCAATAGTAAGTGAAAAAGTGATGAAATTTCACATTAAAAAAAATTTTTTTTTAATGTTTTTGAACTTCCACTGCTATGAGCGTGAATCATTCCTGGACAAGCTGACAAACTTTTATGAATTTATTTGTAAAAGTATAGACAGTGGAAATTAAAATGTCCTGTGTTGCCTCTCCCGCTCCAAATCAGCCCGTTTGACGTCCTTTTGTTTTGTTTGTTTTTGTTCTTACCTTGATTTTACATTACATGGTTTTGCAGGACCACCTGTATTGTGTCTTGCACTGATACCTTGTCATCAGTAAACCAAACGGTTAACCTATACCCCGCTGATAAAATTCTCATCTACACCGTTTGGCTTGCAGATGACAAGATATAAGTGCAGGAGAGCATACACATGGTCTTGCAAAACCATATAATGTAAAATCAAGGTAAGAACAAAAATTGTCTTACGGCCTCATTTTGTTAGATCAGTTATACCCAAAGTATGTTCACTTTTACAGTTGTCCAATAAACAAAACCCCCTGATGAAGGCACAGAGATGCTGAAACATACTAGGATAACAAGAAAATAGAGCGTTTTGCATAAAACGCAGAACATATATCCAACAAATTTAACTGCAAACACGGAAGAAATACAAGAGCTGCAAATCCAAAAGATGAATAGGAGTATGCATTGTCTATGAACCATGGTTGTACCACAGTACGAATGTTGCGCATTCTGTTCACCTCTAAACTGTGCACATTTATTGCCTGTAGGTCTCCTGAGCACCATCTGATCGCGGATGACCGTGACAAATAAATCACTAGCACAACAACCTTTCAGTATGCACATATTATACCCCGGCGCTAATGAACACAGTCTTTGAGAGCAGTGCATTTTTTTCTGGCAGCGTAGTTGCTTCAGCATCCCGGTTGATGTAACAGTCTAAAGGATTAACCGTGTAAGAAAATCATGTGCCCCTCTGCCTGCTATAAGTTGCTGCAAACATCGTTTCGATAGATTAAAACTGTGTGCCGGACCGAGACTCGAACTCGGGACCTTTGCCTTTCGCGGGCAAGTGCTCTACCATCTGAGCTACCCAAGCACGACTCATGGCCCGTCTTCACAGCTTTACTTCTGCCAGTACCTCATCTCCTACCTTCCAAACTTTACAGAAGCTCTCCTGCGAACCTTGCAAAACTAGCACTCCTGAAAGAAAGGATACTGCGGAGACATGGCTTAGCCACAGCCTGGGGGATGTTTCCAGAATGACATTTTCACTCTGCAACGGAGTGTGCGCTGATATGAAGCTTCCTGGCAGATTAAAACTGTGTGCCGGCCCGAGACTCGAACTCGGGACCTTTGCCTTTCGCGTGCAAGTGCTCCATCAACTGAGCTACCCAAGCACGACTCACTCCCCGTCCGCACAGCTTTGCTTCTGCCAGTAACTCGTCTCCTACCTTCCAAACTTTACAGAAGCTCTCCTGCGAACCTTGCAAAACTAGCACTCCTGAAAGAAAGGATACTGCGGAGACATGGCTTAGCCACAGCCTGGGGGATGTTTCCAGAATGACATTTTCACTCTGCAACGGAGTGTGCGCTGATATGAAGCTTCCTGGCAGATTAAAACTGTGTGCCGGTCCGAGACTCGAACTCGGGACCTTTGCCTTTCGCGTGCAAGTGCTCCATCAACTGAGCTACCCAAGCACGACTCACTCCCCGTCCGCACAGCTTTGCTTCTGCCAGTACCTCGTCTCCTACCTTCCAAACTTTACAGAAGCTCTCCTGCGAACCTTGCAGAACTAGCAAAGAAAAAAAAATGGTTCAAATAGCTCTGAGCACTATGGGACTTAACATCTATGGTCATCAGTCCCCTAGAACTTAGAACTACTTAAACCTAACTAACCTAAGGACATCACGCAGCACCCAGTCATCACGAGGCAGAGAAACAGAACTAGCACTCCTGAAAGAAAGAAGACAAGGTATTGGGAGAAGTAACGCTGTGAGGACGGGGCGAGTGTCGTGCTTGGGTAGCTCAGTTGGTAGAGCACTTGCCCGCGAAAGGCAAAGGCCCCGAGTTCGAGTCACAGTCCGGCACTCAGTTTTAATCCGCCAGGAAGTTTCATATCTGCGCACACTCCACTGCAGAATGAAAATCTCATTATCGTTTCGATATCTCGAACAGTTCACGAAATACGAATGGAAAGAGTGTTACATATTAGGTGACTCGCCCTTTATAGCCGTCATTACTAAGTGTATGATATACTGAGTAGCTGGGACCCATAATTCACTGAATTATCGCAGGAACGGTTGTATGCCAAGAGGGAACTTGTTGCAGAACTTGGCTGACGCTCGATACGGCGGAGGGTGCAGTCGGTGGAGGGACGCTTACGCCGGGGAATGGAGCGTGAGTCTGCAGCGCAAGGGGATGCGGGCGTCAGGCGTCGTTAAGCAGCAGAAAACTCGTGGGGAGGGTCCGCGGCCGGGCCAGACTCCCCTCGCTCATCTCCCCTTGCAGCAGGGTCTGTCTCACGCCTTTGCCGCGTTTCAGCTTTGCGCATACAGTTCTACCAACTTCTTCTACCCCTGCTTTCAAAACCACAGGCCGAGTAAAGTCCCGCACATCCTTATTACAATATATCACTCCTTACGCCATACTGCTCAGATCTACCAACATTTACTTTGCGGTTCATTAAACCATGTAGTTTCTCGCAATCTTGCTACCAAAGGCAATCTTCTGGGTACAAATTCTTCTCTGACAAGACACTTATAACTCTCTCTCCTGATGTTTTTGTTCGGCGTCCATTTCTTCTGTTAGCTGGAATCCTTTCCACCATCTTAGGCTACCTGTCCTCATCAAAAGGGCATGCCTGCCAATACAATCTCAATCTTTTTGCTTCGCTTGTATCCATAAGTGGAGCCCGGTTCGTTCTTTTAAGTACACTACTGGCCATTAAAATTGCTACACCAAGAAGAAATGTAGATGATAAACGGGTATTCATTGGACAAATATATTATACTAGAACTGTCATGTGATTACATTTTCACGCAATTTGGGTGCATAGATCCTGAGACATCAGTACCCGCCGGGCATGGTGGCCAAGCGGTTCTAGGCGCTTCAGTCCGGAACCGCGCGATTGCTACGGTCGCTGGTTCGAATCGCGCCTCGCGCATGGATGTGTGTGATGTCCTTAGGTTAGTTAGGTTTAAGTAGTTCTAAGTTCTAGGGGCTGATGACCTCAAAAGTTAAGTCCCATAGTGCTCAGAGCCATTTGAACATCGGTAGCCAGAACAACCACCTCTGGCCGTAATAATGGCCTTGATATGCCTGGCCATTGAGCCAAACAGAGCTTGGATGGCGTGTACAGGTACAGCTGCCCATGCAGCTTTTCAACACGATACCACAGTTCATCAAGAGTAGTGACTGGCGTATTGTGACGAGCCAGTAGCCGGCCACCATTGACCAGACGTTTTTAATTGGTGAGAGATCGGGAGAATGTGGGGGCCAGGGCAGCAGTCGAACATTTTCTGTATCCAGAGAGGCCCGTACAGGACCTGCAACATGCGGTCTTGCATTATCCTGCTGAAATGTAGGGTTTCGCTGGAATCGAATGAAGGGTAGAGCCACGAGTCGTAGCATATCTGAAATGTAACGTCGACTGTTCAAAGTGCCGTCAATGCGAACAAGAGGTGACCGAGACGTGTAACCAATGGCACCCCATACCATCAAGCCGGGTGATACGCCAGTATGGCGATGACGAGTACACGCTTCCAATGTGCGTTCACCGCGATGTCGCCAAACACGGATGCGACCATCATGATGCTGTAAACACCACCTGGATTCGTCCGAAAAAATTGACGTTTTGGCATTCGTGCATCCAGGTTCGTCGTTGAGTAGTCCATCGCAGGCGGTACTGTCTGTGACGCAGCGTCAAGGGTAACCGCAGCCATGATCTCCGAGCTGATAGTCCATGCTGCTGCAAACGTCGTCGAACTGTTCGTGCAGATCGTTGTTGTCTTGCAAACGTCCCCATCTGTCGTCTCAGGGATCGAGACGTGGCTGCACGATCCGTTACAGCCATGCGGATAACATGCCTGTCATCTCGACTGCTAGTGATACGAGGCCGTTGGGATCCAGCACGGCGTTCCTTTACCCTCCTGAACCCACCGATTCCATATTCTGTTAACAGTCATTGGATGTCAACCAACGCGAGCAGCAATGTCGCGACACGATAAACCGCAATCGCGATAGGCTACAATCCGACCTTTATCAAAGTCGGAAACGTGATGGTACGCATTTCTCCTCCTTACACGAGGCATCGCAACAACGTTTCACCAGGCAACGCCGGTCAACTGCTGTTTGTGTATGAGAAATCGGTTGGAAACTTTCCTCATGTCAGCACGTTGTAGGTGTCGCCACCGGCGCCAACCTTCTGTGAATGTTCTGAAAAGCTAATCATTTGCATATCATAGCATCTTCTTCCTGTCGGTTAAATTTCGCGTCTGTAGCATGTCATCTTCGTGGTGTAGCTATTTTAATGGCCAGTAGTGTATGTGTTCATTTTTTAATTTTGTCCAGTAATATCAACTTCCTAAATTCCGTCTTTCTTGGCATTAAGTTCCTTTTAATTCTTTCATTTGTTTCCTATGTTTCTGCTCCATGCGCTGCTACACTTTTTACAATATGATCTTTCCTCCGTGGGGGACCATAGTCATATAGAACTTTTTTAAAGAAATTTCCGCCATTTGACATTCAACTGTTCAGTTATTATACACAATCATGATTTCGGCTTTGTAGCCATTTTCAAGTGCATGTTGAATTGTACGTGACATGTAAGCCTAGGCTTCCGCGGCCGTTGTCACAGCCAATAAAATTCTTCCGGGCTGTTACCTCAGCATAAATCTCTGAGAAAGGCCACATGCAGTGGTGGCCAAAACGTCGGACAATTTTGTGTGTTCGCAATGCGGCCAAAAGCCTAAAAGAATTTTATTGACAGTGTATGTGACACATTATTGTCGAAATATGTACTTTAGGCAATGACGTAACACAGACAGTTCAACATGCACTTGGGAATGGCTACAAACCCGAAATCATGATGGTGTGCAATAAATGAAGAGTCAAATGGCGGAAATTTCTTTAAAAAACTTTATATTGTGTTAGTTTTAAACATCCTAATCTTGGCTTCTCATCTAATACGTGTGCTTCATAAAACTTCCTTTAATTGTTTGGTTGCATGCGTACCTTGGCCAACGTGGAACGTAATTTTACTTTTACCGGATCCATGACGAGTCCTAAATATCAACAGACCTTACTGCTCCTTATATATTCCAACGTTTAATTAAGCACTCACCCGTAGATCCTCAAATCCACAACCCCAGTGGTTATACGTTATGAGCTAACTGTATGTAATAAAAACTGGTTTTCAAAAACAGTAAGATTATCTTTCATCAAGACAACGCATCACAAAAGCATATTGGCAATGAAAAAATTGAGACATCAGTCCAATGAACTGCTGGAACTCGCGCGCTGTTCGCGAGATTTGGCACCCTAAGACTTTCATTTCTTCATAATAATTCAGAATTCCTTGCTAGTCAGCGTTTTCCGCCAACCAAAAGGGATTGTAGCTGTAGACGACTATTTTGTAGCCCTTGCACAAGAACAGTACAGAGAAGGGTTAATGTCACTGCAACAATGCTTGATGAAGTCTATTAATGTTGAGCGAGATTATGTTAAAAAAGTTTTTCAAAACATAAATTCTCATTTTCACTTTCAAGCCGTGACTCCCACCAGCCTCGTACTAACCTTAGGTGATGTCGTTTCGTCCAGACTTCGTGTCTACGGCTTCATTTAACGTCTGAAATGATACTGAGGTTCAAGTAACAATAAAAAGCGATACAGGATGTTTGTTTGTTCTTAATATCCACCAGAAATGAAAGCATATATCTGACTTCCTCCAGTATGGTTGCTATCAATGTTTCCGCCATACTGTTAATCAAAATGAATTTCAGATACTCTGATGATACTCCTCCTATCTTCAACTGTGGCAACTTCTTTTGAAATGGCTCCTTGTGATGTCATTGTTATGCGTCGACCAAGCTATACACCATAATTACAAAACGTCTTATTTCAAAATTTCTTTTGCGTAATTTCAAGGAATGCCGAGGGTCAGTTTCACCGCAGCATCAACGCATCAAAATAAAAGTTGGAATCCTCAAAGGTTTTCGGTCCTGATCACATGTTGATAATATGTTGATTGAATCAACGTGTCATGAGGACAGAGCTCTATCTAAGAGTCACACCCCTTCTAATTGTAGGAATGAAATGACCAAATAAAATTAGTCGTGGGAAAGGCATATGTTGGACTGTGACTTGCTGCAACAATTCTGAGAGGAAATGGAAGAACTGTAAACGAAATTTAGCTCAACCAGGAAAGAGGCACCTTACAAAATTCTCGTTGGACCTATACTTCAGTAGATCAATCTGGAGACTTCACAGGATAGGATTAACAGAGGAGATCTAAAGAAGAACAATTTCTTTCATCTCCAGTGTGTCACGGAGGTGCTCACTGAACTCCAGTGACGGCTTTGTAAGAGCAGCGTCGTGTGTCACAGAGAGGTACGCTGCTAAAATTCGTGTGGCGCACGTTCCGAGAATAGTGAGGCAATATATTACTACCTCCCACACGTAACTCTCGAAATGACTACGACGGAAATTTCCCGACGTCCATTCTCATCACGAAATACTCGACCCTTTAAGAGCAATAAGAAACTATGACAGCGGTATCTCTTCATGCACCGTAAGAATTCTTGAAGAGTATAGATGTAGATATAAAAGGAAATAATTTATTCTCCGCGATTTAGCTATAATTACTCGCCAGTACCTGTAGAAACAATAACTGAACCTCACTGTCACCTTCCGCTTTCCGAGATCTAAACTGAAAAAGAAGAAAACGTTAACAAGTTGCATCAAAACCGGATTTTCATGCTTTAATTTAACTGCACAGTACGCAGACGTCTTTAAAAAATTAGAAATGTATAAGTTTTTATGTTTTACTTCTGCTAAACCCTACGGCTGATGATCTTACGGCGATCTTCGTTGAGCTGTTTGACAGCACGGGGTACGTCTTCTAGCGTCGTGTAAGAATTCTTTCCTTTGGCTCTCGCGTTTCGGTCGTCTTTCGCTCCCTTTAGAGATGAGAGACTTAGTAAACATCAAATTTATTTATTGCATTTCTTTTTCAGTTACCACCATTAAACTACATTTCTCTCCTGTTTCGCAATATTCGTTCTTCTTCTTCTCCACGGCACGACTGGTATTTCGTGCCATTTCAACATGTCGTCACTGAACGATATGGCGCAATGGTTAGCACACTGGACTCGAATTCGGGAGGGCTATGTGAATGCCACGCACGCCCATCCGTGATTTCTCTAAATCTCTCCAGGCAAATTCCGACATGATGCCATTGGAAAAGCACGGTTGATATTCTTCGGTCGGCCGCGGTGGCCGAGAGGTTCTAGGCGCTTCAGTCCGGAACCGCGCGACTGCTACGGTCGCAGGTTCGAATTCTGCCTCGGGCATGGATGTGTGTGATGTCCTTAGGTTAGTTAGGTGTAAGTAGTTCTAAGTTCTACGAGATTGATGACCTCCGATGTTAAGTCCCATAGTGCTCAGAGCTGTTTGAACAATTTTTTGATATCCTTCCCCAATCCGAGCTTATGTCCGAGCTTATGCTGCGTCTCTAATGACCTCGTTGTCGACGGAATGTTGAACTATGATCTCGTTTCCTTCCTTTTTCACTTCTTTTCGTTTTTTATCCTCCTTCAGCACATTCTCAAACTTCCTTTTTCTTTTTTAATTTATTGGCTTTCGGACCGTGCCCATTGAGTCACCTCTATAGGGTAATATCAGTTACGACGACACGAACGTAACAACACCCAGATCCCGCGAGGAGAAAATCTCAACCCAGCTGGGAATTGAACCCGAGCCCCTTTACTTATCAATCCGCCAGTGACCGCGCAGCTGCCGAAGTGGAGTACTCACTAGAAGGATTATCCCCACAGCTGCAAATGACAATGAAAAAGTAATTCCAGGCGAACTCACACTAAAACAAGCAGGTAGCTATATGCCCAAGTTTGGAGTACGCTGGGGAACTACTTGCCGGTGGTGAACCAAAGTTAATCGACAGCAGAAATTTACTTCCGGCAAGGGAGATCAGTGTTATACGAAAAAAAGTACCACCACAGCTGTATCTTGGGAATGTGTTTATTGTCTCACACGACTAGTTTCGGCGGCACGCTACCACCATCCTCAGGCCCCACCACTGCCAAAAGAGTATTGGATTTCCTTGTCGCCTTTATTGTGGACTCCTTGTTACTAGTACACGTGGGCTAGTTTTCCCTAGACGTCTCTATTCCTGAGGAAAGCTATCAAAACTCCACAGTAAATGCGCGCAGGAAATATAATACCCTTTTGTCACTGGTGGGACCTGAGGATAGGGGTAATGTGCCGCCGAAACTAGTCGTTCACTAAACACATTCTCAAGATACAGCTGTGGTGGTACTTTTTCTCAGACACATCATCAGCTGAAGTCCCTCGCCCACACAATAGGATGGACATCCGTAAAGAGATCAGTGTTGATGACCACGAGATCCGAACTGCTAAATGGTCGATGACACTGGATCTTCTCCAACAAGGAAATGTACTGCACGCCGCTTCGGCTGCCAAATCCCACTGCTGGGGTTAGCAGTCTCGTCGTTGACCGACTCTCTGAGTGATGTCATCAGTTTGCAGATCGTGTCTCTGTTACCTCAGAGCCCTGCTGGACCAGCTGCGTGTGTTTGCCGGCTGCGCTTACACCACGCGACCCCACTCGGCAGCTGAGCTGCAGCTGAGTCGTAAACAAGCTAGTAAACACTGTCCGCTGACGTCATTGCTTGGAGCAACGTTCATCCAACCGCCGTTTTCACGTATCGCGTGTCCTTCATAAACCGATCACACGAAAGAGGTACTGATTTCGCACAAGCTGTTTAACCTTGCAAGAAAGCTCTCTGCTTTATACTGAGGTGACAAAGTCATGGGATAGCTATATGCACATACAGAGATGACGTTAGTTCAGAGTACACAAGGTATAACACCGAGCAGGGTAGCACAGTGATAAGTACACTGGTTCACGACGGTACAAACCCGCTTCCACACATCCTGATTTAGATTTTACGTGATTTGCCTAAATAGCCTAAGGCAAATGTCGGACGGTTCCTTCGAAAGGGCAGGGCCGCTTTCCTTCTCCATCCTTCCCTAATCCGTGCTTGTGCTCCTACTCTAATTACCTCGTTGTCGACGGGACGTTAATCTCCTCCCTCCTCCTCCACCGTATAACAGGACAGTGCACTGATGGAGCTGTCGTCGGTACTCACGTGATTCATGTAAAAATGTTTCCGACGTGATTACGGCCACATGACGGAAATCAACAGATTTTCAACGCGGAGTAATAGTTGGACCGAGACCAATGGGACATTCCATTTCGAAAATCGTTGAGAATTCAATATTCTGAGATCCACAGTGACAAGAGTATACCGAGAATACCAAATTTCAGGCATTACTTCTCATCTCGGACAACGAAGGCCTTCACTTAACTAATGAGACCAGAGGCGTATGCATAGAATTATTAGTGCTAACAGACAAGTAACACCGCTTGAAATAACCGGAGAAAGCAATGTGAGACGTACGACGAACGCATCCGTTAAGACACTGATGCTAAACTTAGGGTTAATGGGCTATGGCAGCAGACGACCGACGTTAGTACCTTTGCTCGCAGCGCGACATCGCCTGCAGCGCCACTCGTGGGCTTGAGACCATGCTGGTTGGAGCCTAGACGACTGGAAAACCGTGTCCTGGTCAGAAAAGTTCCGATTACAGTTGGTAAGAACTGATGCTACGGTTCGAATGTGGTGCAGACCCCACGAAGCCATGGACCCAGTTTGTCAACAAGGCACTGTGCAAGCTGGTGGTGGCTCCATAAAGGCGTGGTCTGTGTTTACATGGAATGGAATGGGTCCTCTGGTCCAACTGAACCGATCATTGACAGTAAGTGGTTATGCTCGGCTACTTGGCGACTATTTGGAACAGTTAATGGACTTCATTTTCCCAAAAAATGATGAAATTTTTATGAATGACAATCGCCGTGTCACTGGACCACAATGGTTCACAATTTATCTGAAGAACATTCTGGACAGTTGGAGTGAACGATTTGGCCACCCAGATCGCCCGACATCAATCCCATCGAATATTTACAGAACATAATCGAGAGGTCAGTTCAAGTACAAAAGATTGCACCAGCAACCCTTTCGCAATTATGGACTTCCAACCTGACATTTGCGGTAATTGATCTGTCAGGTTGGAAGTTTTTATTTTATAGATGTTTTTAAACTTATATTTTCTGTATTGCCTTTCATACAATTGTATGTTTTACCTTGCCAGGCTAGGAGCTTCACATTATTAGTATTTGCAATTTTTACGTGGGTCTTAAGTACGGATCTAATTCCACGTATAGTATGTCAGTACATGTTTTATTGTCAGACGCTCGTTTTGCCATGTGAAGCAATTTTAATTAATGACTACCCATACCGCATTACATTTGCGATACTGGTTAATCATGTACCATAGTTATAGTGCCCTCTGCTGGACTCAGTTTCCTTGAATAAATACCAGACGCATTCTGATCACCGCAAGCATCTACTATGTACCTACATGTTTAGTTTGACATTGATACTACATCAGAATATTTTATGGTATGTATGGCTAGTATATATGGCCGTTAATCATGTGAACACTTTTTATCTTTCTTATGTAGCGCCAGGCCTTTCATAGATGTAGCGTCAGCAAACTGAACTTATAATCCATTCGTCATAAGAATAAACCTGACGTAAACATTGCACTATGTGTTCTTGCGCGTTTGCTGGAACCTCATTGGATTTCCGTTTCACGCGGGACTGCAGCCAAGCTGTCTTGAGTACTGTCAAGTATGATAATAAAGGTACGCGTTGTGCTGTGCGTTACGCGCACTTCGACTTAGCGGTAATACGGGACTACAGCTTTACCAGCGCCTTTAACTTGGACAGCACTGGCCGGTCAGCTGGTACAGCTAGCCTGCAGTGGCGTGGCCGGCAGTGAGCGTGCAGTTCACAAGAAAAAAGAGACGAGCAGAGGAGCAATACAGCTTCGAATGTCACTTAATTTGTAAGCAGAATGAAATAATACACTGCAAATCTCCCACAACACGCTCCTTAGACGACTAGACGAAAACCGCAACACGTTCGTTTTTAGCTAACGTACTATTGAAATTAAAAAAAAGGATGATGAACATTCCAGACTTAAGCACAGGGTAGTTTTTCTGCATAAGTTGTGTGTAACGTAAGAGAGTTTTGAAGGATTTGAAGGATTTCACCGTATAGTCACTCAAGGCATTACTTAAAATCAGTCATCTGGTAATCTGTTAGCTCCTTCCTTATCGGAATCCGACAAATACATTACAGTTCTGGAAGTGTCACTTGCTACGTTGATAAAGAGCCTATCAACAACAGAACCCACGAAACCAACCAGGCCCAGCATTTTCCCTTCTTCTTTTATTACGAGCCGTTCTATATCTCGCCAGCGTTCGGCAGTGACGTGTGAAATAGCTGCGTGCGTTAGTTCCAGTACGTTCGCAGTTTAACAGTCTTGTTACGTCTCGGGCCAAATCCCGCCGCTTGTCTCCATATCAGTACTGCTGGGTTCATGTTGTAATGGTACATTAGCAAATGTAAAAAATGCAGCATTTGTAAGATGTGCTCGATGCTGTGAAAATGATTGTTTTTCATGTTTCTTCTACACTTATCTACCTCTGTGGTATAAAACGATGGACATAGTCCAAATAAAGACGATTTGTTTTTTCATTTTTCCCTTCAGAAATTAAATTATTATGTTTCCTTAATTTAAACAACTTTTATGAACAGTCTTTCATAAAACATCGATAATTAAGAATTTGTATTGGAAATGGAAACAAGAATTTCGCGTCCAGTATGTAATTAGAAACAAGAAGACGTGCATTATTCATAAAAATGATTATGAGTCTTATAATAATGAGATGTAGGTATTTCAAATTCAACGAGAAAAAAAGATACTGGGAAGACTTGAACCAACGGACGAATAACCGCATTTGGTTCAAACCTCATTACGCTGCCAACTGCGCTACACGTTTAATTCGAGTTAATTTATCAACTGCATTATACATACAACTCTGGAAAAACTTAAAACCTGATTATCTCTGTAAATTTATGAAAAACATTAAGAACAGCCTATTGCCCAGCACTTTTTAACCGTGTTCCACGCGCGTGTTTCACTACGGAAAGATAGCAGCCTCAGGCATTTTTGTTCTGTGCATTAACAGCGCGACAATAAGAGCACGACGCTGCAGAGGCTGTGACTGTACACGATTTTTAAAATAAAAACTACGTAACTAAAGCTTGATTAAGAAAAGCGCTGATGGCTGTTAATACATTTGAATATCTTAAAGTTTCATTTAACGTAACTTAGTAATAAGATATCTAATAGATAGGACCTACTTCCAAGAGCGTAACAACACCAGCCGGCCGTGGTGGCCGAGAGGTCCTAGGCGCCTCAGTCCGGAACCGAGGGACTGTTACGTCGCAGGTTCGAATCCTGCCTCGGACATGGATTAGGTTAGCTAGGTTTAAGTAGTTCTAAGTTCTAGGGGACTGATGTCCTCAGATGTTAAATCCCATAGTGCTCAGAGCTATTTGACCATTTTTAACAACACTAGTGCACGTCTGCTAATGCATCTGACCAATCATCGCTTTTGTGTTTGTTTACATCAGGTTTATTCTTATGATGAACAGATTATAGTTGGTTACACACCGTTTTTGTTTGTAACAGACCTGAAGATGGCAGTAGCCGAAACCGGTAATAGTACAGTGTAAAAGTTTGTGTGATCAAGACAGATCTGTAAAATAAAGTGCCAAAAATATGATCACTTTATGTCTTCGACTGACAACGCATGTGAGGCAGTTCGAATGGGACCAAGTGTAGTTGAAAGAGGGTGTAATTCAAATGGTTCAAATGGCTCTGAGCACTATGGGACTTAACTTCTAAGGTCATCAGTCCCCTAGAACTTAGAACTACTTAAACCTAACTAACCTAAGGACATCACACACATCCATGCCCGAGGCAGGATTCGAACCTGCGACCGTAGCGGCCACGCGGTTCCAGACTGTAGCGCCTTTAGCCGCTTGGCCACCACGGCCGGCGGGTGTAATTCACTACGCGGAAGTGCTGACGGATGTGTAGAGATGTGTGGTCACCACATTCAGCACTGGCTATAGTGTCTATTTCCACGTAATAGACAGATGGGAATGAAAGGACAGATTGGCCAATACGACCTCTGATTTGACTCTAGCACACTTTCATGCGTGACCTTTTTCCCGCCCGTCGATAGCGTCAATTGCTGGCAAGCAACAGTTGAGTGAGGTAGTGTGTAGAACGCACGTCAGTTTTTCATTGCAGTGGAAATGACGAAACGACTGGAGTAGTGCTACTGCATTGAATTTTGCCAGAAACGGACGACAGCCAGGTGGAAACCATTCGAAAGATTTAGATGGCTTTCGGTGACGATGTTATGGGCATCACACAGATTGAGTGGTACAACCAGTTTAAAGACGACTGGAGAGTGAGCCACACTCTGTTCGACCATTAACATGCCGAAATGACCAGGTCATTCCTAAAGTGAACTCTGTGTCGATGCGGAATTGTCGCGTCACTAACAGAGAAATTGCGGAAGAGGTGAGCACTTCTAAGGCGCATTCTGTTGTGACTGAAGATTTTATCAAGAAGAAAGAGTCGCCGAATTTCCTGCTGAAGCAGCTGATCGCAGAACAAAAGGAATTTCGTGTTGAAGTCTCACGGGACATGTTGGACGCCACAAACAGTGACCCCAACTTCGTGAACATGATAATCACTGGCAACGAATCCTAGGTAAACGGGTACGTCCCGGGAACCAAATCCTAGTCGTCACAGTGGAATCATTCTCACCAAGTCCAAAGAAGGCCCACCAAGTGCGCAGCAACGCCGAAATGAAGCTGACTGCTTTCTTTGACTCCCGCAGTGTGGTAAACAACGAGTACGCACCACAGGGGCAAACAATCACCAAAGAGTACAAGGAGGATGTTCTCCGTCACCTGTGTGATGCTGTGTGGTGCAAGAGACCGGCGCCTCCATCACGACAATGCTCCAGCATATTCATCGCACTTGATTTAGACTTTTTTTTGCGAGAAACCAAATTCCTGTGCTTCAACAGGCCCCTTACTGTCCTGATATTTTCCCCTGCGACTTCTTGTCGTTCTCCAAATCCAGGAGACCACTGAAAGGAGCGAGGTTTTAGACAAGAGGACATTATGACAGCAACGACAACCGAATAGCAGGAAAGAGCCTTTTCCGGCATGTTTCCAACAATGGCGGCACCGCTGGGAGAAGTGTGCGGAGTACCAAGGAAACTACCCTGAGGGTAATTAGGTGTCCAGCTCTCCAGGTAAGACAGGTCTTTTTCCTGGCCAAAGGTCGGATACTTTTCTAACACAGCTTGTATCTCAACGAGTATTGGTTTCTGAACATACCTTTAAATGAACTTTTCTTCTAGTTTTGACCAGTACTACCCCATGTAAGAATATGTGAGACTGTTTTTTAAACACCCTGTGTATCCAGTCCTACAATGTTTCGGTAATGAAGTGTACGATAATGGACAAGTACACAGTGCCCCCCCTTCCCCCCCCCCCCCGACCCAAGCAACTACTTACTGTAGGAGGCGGGGATGAGGTGAATAGAATAGCATGCGACAGCCGCTGACATCATCCCGATTAGCATAATTACGAGGTGCATTCAAGTTCTAAGACCTCCGATTTTTTTTCTAATTAACTACTCACCCGAAATCGATGAAACTGGCGTTACTTCTCGACGTAATCGCCCTGCAGACGTACACATTTTTCACAACGCTGACGCCATGATTCCATGGCAGCGGCGAAAGCTTCTTTAGGAGTCTGTTTTGACCACTGGAAAATCGCTGAGGCAATAGCAGCACGGCTGGTGAATGTGCGGCCACGGAGAGTGTCTTTCATTGTTGGAAAAAGCCAAAAGTCACTAGGAGCCAGGTCAGGTGAGTAGGGAGCATGAGGAATCACTTCAAAGTTGTTATCACGAAGAAACTGTTGCGTGACGTTAGCTCGATGTGCGGGTGCGCTGTCTTGGTGAAACAGCACACGCGCAGCCTTTCTCGGACGTTTTTGTTGCAGTGCAGGAAGGAATTTGTTCTTCAAAACATTTTCGTAGGATGCACCTGTTACCGTAGTGCCCTTTGGAACGCAATGGGTAAGGATTACGCCCTCGCTGTCCCAGAACATGGAGACCATCATTTTTTCAGCACTGGCAGTTACCCGAAATTTTTTTGGTGGCGGTGAATCTGTATGCTTCCATTGAGCTGACTGGCGCTTTGTTTCTGGATTGAAAAATGGCATCCACGTCTCATCCATTGTCACAACCGACGAAAAGAAAGTCCCATTCATGCTGTCGTTGCACGTCAACATTGCTTGGCAACATGACACAGGGGCAGCCGTGTGGTCGTCCGTCAGCATTCGTGGCACCCACCTGGATGACACTTTTCGCATTTTCAGGTCGTCATGCAGGATTGTGTGCACAGAACCCACAGAAATGCCAACTCTGGAGGCGATCTGTTCAACAGTCATTCGGCGATCCCGCAAAACAATTCTCTCCACTTTCTCGATCATGTCGTCAGACCGGCTTGTGTGAGCCCGAGGTTGTTTCGGTTTGTTGTCACACGATGTTCTGCCTTCATTAAACTGTCGCACCCACGAATGCACTTTCGACACATCCATAACTCCATCACCACATGTCTCCTTCAACTGTCGATGAATTTCAATTGGTTTCCACGCAAATTCAGAAAACTAATGATAGCACGCTGTTCAAGTAAGGAAAACATCGCCATTTTAAGTATTTAAAACAGTTCTCATTCTCGCTGCTGGCGGTAAAATTCCATCTGCCGTACGGTGCTGCCATCTCTGGGACGTATTGACAACGAATGCGGCCTCATTTTAAAACAATGCGCGTGTTTCTATCTCTTTCCAGTCTGGAGAAAAAAAATCGGAGGTCTTAGAACTTGAATGCACCTCGTATTATCAGGAGAGGTACCTACAGTGAGTGGCAGAGATTTCGGCAGCAGTGGACTGTATACCGAGGAGGGTCCACACATGGCAAGGGCAGGAGAAAAACGCCGTTGAATGTTACTCAACTGCAAATTTCGTAGCATGTCTACATCTACACTCAACAACCCACCTTGCGGTATGTGGCAGAAGGTATTTTGTGAACTACTGCCACTCCTCCCCTCCCCCCCTCCTCCTCGCCCCTCCTGTTTCAGTTGCGAATAGTCAGCGGGAAGAACGACCACTGGTAAGCGTCAGCGTGCGCTCGAGTGTCTCTGATTTCATCTTCACGTCTTTTTCGCAAGGTATGCGAAGGAGGGAGAATGTATTTGTTGGCTCTTCTAAGAGCGTACACTTTGAGAACTTCAACAGCAAGCCACATCTGTGCAGCATTTGCCACTGGAGTTGATTGATTATAATTGTGACGCTTTAGTGATTACTAAATGAGTCTGTAACGAAACGTGCAGCTCTTTTTTGGATTTGAATATTTTTAGCATGGTGCAGCAAAATCACCAACTGTAAAATGTGAATATATTAAATTTCAGCCTCCAGTTGCATAATCAAATAAACTTTACCTAGGTTTCGGCGTACAGAGTAGTCAAGATTTTGTGTTGAATATGGACAGTCTTGACTTAGTGTTGGAAATGAAAAGATGAGTCTGGGTTGTGGACAATGAAAAATGTTGTGAGTTTTATTAAGAGCAGTAACGACTGCGAAATTGTATGACGAAGTAATGTTTTGAACATGCGAAAGTATAAAAAGTTTAATACATGTGAATTTTTGTGAAAAGTGAGTGTCAAGAATTATTTTCAATAGACCATTGTTTAAAAAAGTATGAAGCACATTGCAATGAAAAACATAAATCGTCAAATTAATTCTGAAAGATTTTCTTCGTAAGTTCTTCAAGTCGGCGTAATTAACATCCGAGTGCCTTTCACACCAACAGCGACAGTCATGCTACCTACACATCATTTTTAATTACGAGCCAAAGCCACAGCGAGATCGTCGTTGGATTGCAAATACAAGATAAGTGATATTATTGTTAATTTTCTTCAGTGACTGTAATCAATTGATGTAGCAATACGTGACACATTAAAGACCTTTTAGTTGCGCAATAAAAAGATCATACTTTGAGTGCGCGACGTGATAGTTTTTGAACTAATTAACTGTTAGTGGAGGTATTGTTATACGCTTCAGCCCCTATAGTTTCATGAAGATCCGATAGGAGGCTGCGCTATACGTAGTCTTCAAAATGGCGTCTGTAACGGAGGTGCGTTCCAAGCAGAGGGCTGTCTTTGAGTTTCTTTTGACGGAAAACCGGAACATCGCAGATATCATAGGCTCTTGCCGAATATCTACGGAGACCTGCAGTGAGTAAAAGCACAGTGAATCGTTGAGCGAGGCATCTGTCATCATCGCAACAAAGTCGCGCACACCTGCCCGATCCTCCATGAAACCGGCCGGCCCCGCACAGCTCTGACTCCTGCAAGTGTTGGAACATGCGGACACTCTCATTCGAGGTGATCGGCGGATCACAATCAGACACCTTGCTGCAGAACTGGGCATCACTTTTGGATAGTGCTGACACATTCACCAATCAATTGGACTACTCAAAGGTGAGTGCCCGCTGGGTTTCTCGCCGATTAGTAACTGACGGAAAGTCATCGAGTAAAACAGAATTGATTTCTGGCGTTCCCCAAGGTAGTGTTATAGGCCCTTTGCTGTTCCTTATCTATATAAACGATTTGGGAGACAATCTGAGCAGCCGTTTTTGGTTGTTTGCACATGATGCTGTCGTTTATCGACTAATAAAGTCATCAGAAGACGAAAACAAACTGCAAAACGATTTAGAAAAGATATCTGAATGGTGCGAGAAGTGGCAGTTGACCCGAAATACCGAAAAGTGTGAGGTCATCCACATGAGTGCTAAAAGGAACTCGTTAAACTTCGGTTACACGATAAATCAGTCTAATCTAAAAGCCGTAAATTGAACTAAATACCTAGGTATTACAATTACCAACAACTTAAATTGGAAGGAACATACATAAAATGTTGTGGGGAAGGCTAACCAAATACTGCGTTTTATTGGCAGGACACTTAGAAAATGTAACAGACCTACTAAGGAGACTGCCTACACTACGCTTGTGCGTCCTCTTTTAGAATACTGCTGCGCGGTGTGGGATCCTTACCAGATAGGACTGACGGAGTACATCGAAAAAGTTCAAAATACGCAGCACGTTTTGTATTATCGCGAAATATGGGAGAGAGTGTCACAGAAATGATACAGGATTTGGACTGCAAATCATTACAAGAAAGGCGTTTTTCGTTGCGACGGAATCTTCTCACGAAATTCCAATCACCCACTTTCTCCTCCGAATGCGAAAATATTTTGTTGACACCTACCTACATAGGGAGGAACAATCACCACGATAAAATAAGGGAAATCAGAGCTCGTACGGAAAGATATAGGTGTTCATTCTTTCCGCGCGCTCTACGAGATTGGAATAATAGAGAATAGTGAAGGTGGTTCGATGAACCCTCTGCCAGGCACTTAAGTGTGATTTCCAGAGTATCCATGTAGATGTAGATGTAGATGTAACAGAAGACCGTAAGAGCAACGAAACACCATCTGTGCGGAACTGCTTGTGCGTTACGAGGCTGATCGTGATAATTTTTTGTCCAATATCGTCGCAGGCGATGAAACGTAGGTTCATCAGTGCGAATCTGAAACAAAACGGAAATCAATAGAGCGGCGCCATACCATCACTCCTCCGAAGAAAATGCTCACAGCCGCACACTCAGATGGTAAAGTCATGACTCAGGTCTTCTGGGATTCTGAAGGGGCTATACTGTTTGATGTCCTCCGTCACGGTGCTACAATCAACTCTGAAGTGTACTGCGCTACCTCAGGAAATTGAATAAATGACTTCAGTGTGCTGTCACAACAAAAATGGAAACGAACTTCTGCTTCTTCATGAGAACGCAAGGCCTCACACAAGTCTGCGCACCCGATAAGAGGCCACAGAACTTCATTGTGCTCTTCTTCCTCATCACCCTAACTCAGGATCTAGTGTCTTCCGGTTTCCACCTGCTTGGCCCAATGAAGGTAGCATTCCGCAGGAAGTAGTACGTGGATGACGGGCAGGTTACTGATGCAGCGAGCCGTTGGCTTCGACGTCGGCTAGTAGAGTAGTACCGTGCGGGCATGCAGGTCCTCAGAGTAAGGTGCCGTAAGGCCTTCTCACTTAACGTCGGTTATTTTGGAAAATTGGTTTTTATAGCCAAAATAGAGAGGAATAATATTGTGCATTGGAATCCTGAATAAAACCAATCTGCTCTGAGGAAAAACTGTGTTGGATTACTTGCTCAACACCCCTCGTAGAGTTGTATTGGTGAACAGTCGGGTCCAGTGGTGCTCCTCTGTCGAGCCATTTCAATTGTACATATGTGCAAAGGTGTGCAGATTTGAACAGACTGCCTTCATTTTGGTTAGCTGTTTTGTCTTTATTTCACAGTGAAACAATATTTCATTTTCCGTGTTCCACTTGCAGGTAATTGGTCACATGTTCGCAGACATGTGGCGCAAAAGGTTTTTTCGAGCTATGTACACCATGCCTGTATAATGTATCTCTTATTTCTGGATGTAACTTAACTTTTTATTTATTATTTTAAAAAATAGTATTCAAACTTCACTACAGGAAATATTAGTATTATCTTGAAATGAAAATAATGTCTTTCCTTTATAGAAAGGTTTTTATCTGGTTTCAGTTAGTGACAGTATACATACATTCGAGAGAAGTATAAAGCCTGTCATATAATCATGAATAAATAATTGTTACTCTTGTTAAATATACTGAAAACAGTAAAAATTCTGATGCTACTAGTCTGACTTCCTTGTGTAAATAACAGAAAAACATTCGAATTGTTCAAACAAGATTCTACGATCCCTACATAAGTTCAGGCCAAAGCTATCTGTGCTATATGTAATAAATCAACTGGAAAAAAGTAATTTGGGAAGCTAATATTCTCGTCCGCTGCATACTGAAAGAGAAAGTGCTTAACTTACTGCGTCTTTCACGCAGTTGAAAAAATTTTAAATGTACGCAGTAATGGCGGCGGATGCAGCTACTCAATAATGCTGCTTCTGTTGCTGGAAAATGAGTTTAGTTCTGAAAATGGTTGGGTTGTGTATTGTGTATTAAACCGGGGACCTAGAAACGGCGGAGAGGCTTCGACCCACTGTGGCCCCCAGTGGTACACAACCCCACAACAGGCTACAGCAGTCCACCCACCCCACCGCCGCCCCACACTGGCGTTATTATGCAGTTCGGCCCACAGTGGACCCCCGTGAATACGTCTCACGCCAGACGAGTGTAACTCCAAATGTTTGCATGGTATAGTAATTTTGGTGTATGCATACGTGGAGACAGTTTGCGCAGCAATCGCCGACATAGCGTAACTGAGGCGGAACAAGCTCGCATTCGTCGAGACAGATGGAAAACCGCCTTAAAAACCATCCACAGACTGGCCGGCACACCGGACCTCGACACTAATCCGCCGGGCGGATTTGTGCCGGGGACCGGCACGTCTTCCCGCCCGGAAAGCAGCGCGTCAGACCGCGCGGCTAGCCGGTCAGGTGTAGGGTTGGGTTACTTGACATGGAATGTTATCAATATACATTAAATAATTTCAATACATATTTTTAATAGGTATTTAAAAATATTTGTAACTTTTACACACCTTTTGTTGTACAGCAATCCTTAGTAATTATGCCTTCATACATTATACATACCAATCACAGAGGCAACTATTAACAAAGACAGTGAACTTTATTAATGGTGCTATTCATAATATGAATAGCATGAAGATCTCAGATAATAATAACCAACTGTGAATCCTGCGATTAATATAACAGCAGTGCGTATGTCAGTCTCTGGTACATCATACAGTAATGATTGTTATTATTTTCGTACAAAAACGTCTCTCATACTAGATATAACACAGCTTTCATCTGTACATCACGTCATACCTTGATGAGCCTGGACATTGTGATCACTGCCCACCGCGACGTTGAATGCCGCCTGGTGGCGTTGCGACCACGTGACGTGGTAGCAGAAGTATTTAAGCGGAGCAGACACGGACGGGGGATCACCCTAACGAAGATATAGGCTGAAAATGAGGAAATCCATGGAGATAAGCCACTTTGACAGAGGACAGATTATTATTACGCAGTGCCTGTGAACGAGTGCCTCGAAAACGGCGAAGCTCGTCGAATGTTCACGTGCTACTGTCGTGAGCATCTGCAGAAAGAGCTAGGACAGTGGAACTACCACTAGGCGCTAGATGGTTGGACGCCCACGACTCTTCTCAGGACGTGGGGTTCGGAGGCTTGTCTGCTCTCTAAAGTAGATATTGATCTACGGCATCTCTGCCGAAAGAGCACAATGCTGGTGCAAGTACAAATTTTTCGTAATATACTGTTTATCGTACATTGTTGAACATGTAGGAGGGCGGTTTGAAAAGTTATCGAAAAACAATAGAAAAAAAGTTCTTACATCGGTGAAACTTTTTTAATTTTCAATGTAGTCTCCTTGTAGATTAATGCACTTTGTCCAACGCTGTTCCAGTACCTTGCTCCCGTCTCGAAAATGAGTTTCTTCCAGGCCTGCAACATAATTGTCAAGTCTAGCTATCAATTCTTCGTTTGAAGTGAATCTTTGTCCAGCAAGAAAAATTTTCAGTTTTGGAAAGAGATGGAAGTCTGACGGTGCCGTATCAGGTGCATAAGGCGGGTGTGGCAACAATTCATACGTTAGTTCGTGTAATTTTGTCATGTCGACGGCACATGTGTGCGGACGCGCATTGTCTTGGTGGAAGATGACTTTCTTCCTTGCTAAACCTGGCCTTTTTTCGCGTAGTTTTTGTTGCAGTTTGTCCATGACGTTAGCATAGTATTCTCCAGTAATTGTTTCCCAGTGGGAAGATAATCTACAAACAAAACCCCTTTCGCATCCCATAACACTGACGCCATGACCTTTCCCGCCGAAGGCATTGTCTTTGGTTTCTTTGGTGGCGAGAATCACCATGTTTCCGCTGCTTTGACTGTTGTTTTGTCTCTGGGGTAAATCAGTTTCATCTGTCGTCACAAACTGGAGCAAAAAATCTTGTTCGTTTCTCCTAAAACGGTCCAAACATTGTTCTGATATGTCCATTCTCTTGGGTTTCTGATCGAGCATCAAGAGTCGCGGCACCCATCTTGCAGATAATTTTTTTCATTTCTAATTCTTCAGTTAAAATGTGATATACCCATTCAGAAGACATCTGGCAAATGTGAGAAATTTCACGCACTTTCAATCTGCGATCCTCTATGACCATTTTTTGCACTTTTGCAATGATTTCTTGAGTAGTAACACATCTTGGCCGACCACTGTGTGGATCATCATCTAAGCTCTAACGACCAAATTTAAATTCGTTTGTTCACTTGTCAACAGTTGAATATGAAGGAGCTGAGTCCCCCAGTGTATTCTGAAAATCGGCATGAGTGTCCTTTGCTTTCATACCGTTCTTTACGAAGTACTTAATCACTGCTCGAATCTCGATTATTTCCATCTTCGCAAATTGCTACTCGGGAACAACAATAGAGCCACGTCACGTCCACAACTCTCTTCCAAGAGCACTGACATGACACGTGTTTACAGGCAACAGTCCAATGAATATGACGTGAACAACTCGTAGCGCTATCACTGACCTCTGGTGATGATTTCGAGAACTTTTCAAACCACCCTCGTAGCTTCGCGAACAGCATACCCCTACGTGTTCACATGTTGAGTCAACGACATCGTCAGTTACGATTGCAGTGGAGACGGGACCATCGGGATTGGGCCGTCGTTCTTCGGATGAATCAAATTTTGGATACACTACGTTGATGGTCGTCTCCTCAAACGACGTTACCGAGGTGAACGGTGGCTCGAAACGTGCGGCGCGCCACGGAAGCAGGCTGGTGGGAGCATTATTATGCTGTGCGAGACATTCTCCTGTGCTTGCATCGGACCTGTGATGGTAATTAAGACACGCTGACAGCGACGAACCACCTGCATCCGCTAGATGTGCACCCCATGTGCACCCCATCTTCCGTCTCATCCGTCCACGCTTGATTTCCGCCCGGACGGCGGTGTCATCTTTCAGCAGTATAATTGTCCGTGTTTCGGAGCCAGAACCGTGCTACAGTGGTCTGAGGAGCATTATAGTGAAGTGACGTTGATGCCTCGGCGACCAGTTTCCCCTGATGTAAATCCTAGGCAACCCATCTGGGTAGCTATCGGGCGCCATGACCGCGTACGCAAATCAGCGCCCTTTATTTACGCTAATTACACGAGCTGTGCGTAGACATCTAATGCCATATACCTCCAGAAAGCTGCCGATAAAATGTCGGATCCCTGATACGCAGAATCAGTGAAGTATTTCGTTCAAAAGACGGACGTTTAGCCGTTAAGTAGGTGGTCATTACGTTTTGGCTTATCAGCGTATTCTTGTTGACAGTTTTTTTTAATACAGATTCACTCGTCCTTCCGTACACCAGACAGTGTGGGGGAGAGGCCGCTTCAGCGGGGTCCAGACGGGCGGAGGCACGGGGCAGGGCAGGGCTGACACCAGATAGCGGCTGCATTGATCCGGGCGGGCCGCCCGGCGCGCCAGCCAGCGAGCTTGCTGCCGCCCCCAGTGACAAACGGCACTCGCCTTGCCAGCCGAGGGCTCACCCTCGTTCTCAGTAGCCGAGCTGCCCCCGGCGACGGCAGCAACTTCACTCTGTACACTGGCTCTCAACACTACAGTGTACGCTGAGGTGACAGGTCATGGGATAGCGATATACGCATATACGGATGGAGGTAGCAACACGTACACAGTCGGGAGGACGACGGTTCAATCCCCCGTCCGGCCATCCTGATTTAGGTTTTCCGTGATTTCCCTAAATCGCTCCTGGCAAATGCCGGGATGGTTCCTTCGAAAGGGCACGGCCGACTTCTTCCTTCCCCGTCCTTCCCTAATCCGATGAGACCGTTGACCTCGCTGTTTGGTCTCTTCCCCCAAACAACCCAACCCAACACGTACACAAGGTATAAAAGGGCAGTGCACTGGCGGAGCTGTCATTTGTAGTCAGGTGATTCGTGTGAAAAGGTTTATTATTATTATGTAGTATTCTGCCTAATGGCAGGTCCATGTCTTCGTACAGAGAATTTCTGATTCCACTGTTCCCTGTCTTCAGCTTCTTCCTTCAGTCTGTTGTATCTCCGTCCATCTTTCATGTCGTCCAGATGTTGCATTCTTCTTCTTCCTCGTCCTGAGTCTCCTCTGAGTTTCCCTTCGATGACATCATGTACGACTCCCTCGTGTCTAAGTACATGTCCAGTCCAGTTGGCCTTTCTCTGAAGAATTGTACGCAGAATACTTCTCTTCTCTCCTAATCTTCGCAGTAATCGTCATTTTTTATGCGAGCTGTCCACTTGATCTTTTCCATTCTCCTCCAGCACCACATTTCAAAGCTCTCTAAGTCTTTTTTCTCCTTCTTTCAAAAATGGTTCAAATGGCTCTGAGCACTATGGGATTTAACTTCTGAGGTCATCAGTCCCCTAGAACTTAGAACTACTTAAACCTAACTAACCTAAGGACATCAGACACATCCATGCCCGAGACAGGATTCGAACCTGCGACCGTAGCGGTCGCGCGGTTCCAGACTGAAGCGCCTAGAGCCGCACGGCCACACCGGCCGGCTCTCCTTCTTTCTCATGGTCCATGTCTCTGGTCCATACAGTGCAAAGATCCAAATGTAGCACATTATCAATTTTTCCTCAATGCCAAACTCAACTTGCTGGTCAGCAGAGTCCTCTTCTTCTTGAAAGCAGCTTTGGCCATGGCCATTCTTGCTCGGATTTCGTTGGTGCAGTGGACATCCTTTGTGATAAAACTTCCCAGGTACTTGAATTGATTCACATTTCCAGTTCCCAATTGTTAACAATTATCTTCAAGTGTTTCTCATGTTTTGATATGTGCATCACTTTTGATTTTTCGATGTTGATTTCCATGCCGTATTTTCTAACCGTTTCCACCAAATTGTTCATCATGTGTTGCAGCTGTCTCTGATTTTTGGTGAGCACTACCAGGTCGTCAGCGTACTTGATGGTGTTGATGAGACGTCCTCCTACTCTGAAGTTTCCGCATCCTTTCAGCGCTTCTCTCGTCAGCATTTCTCCATGCAGGTTGAAGAGACTTGGCGACAGACAACATCCTTGTCTCACTCCCCTTCCTATTTCCACACTGTTCGTTTCTCCATAATTCAGCCGTACCTTTACCCTTTGTCCCAGGTACAAGTTGCTTATGAGTCTCCGATCTCTCCAGTTGATTCCTATTTCCTTAAGGATGTTCATCAATATATTCCAATTGACGCTGTCGAAGGCCTTCTGCTAGTCTATAAAAATAAGCGCAAACTTCTTCGTTAACGGCCAAAACTCTCTCTGACAATATCCTCATCATGCAAATGGCGTCTCTGGTCCCTTTTCCTTTCCTGAAGCCAAACTGGTCTTCTCCCATCACTTCTTCAATTTTGTTTTCCAACCGTCTATTTAGTATTCTTGCAATGATCTTTGCCACATGCGATGTCAGACTAATTGTTCTATAATCACTACACTTCTTGGCTTGCTTTTTCTTCTCAAGACTAACCATTGTGACGTCCAAAAAGTCTTCAGGCCATTCTCCAGTTTCATCGCTTTTGTTTATGAGTTGTGTCAGAACTTTCAAACTTTCATTTCCGATTTCTTTAAGCAAATCCACTGGTATGTCGTCATTCCCTGTAGCTTTCCTACTCTTCATGTCCTTTATCGCCTTCTCTACTTCCCTTGTCAGTATACTGGGCCCTTTTTCATCTTCGTCAATAGCTTCCTCTGGCTCTATTTCGACGTGAATACGACAGCATGACGGGAATTAACAGGTTCTGAACGCGTAATAGTAGTTAGTCCTAGAAGCGTTACACATTCCATTTCGGAAATCGTTAGGGAAATCAATATAACGATATCTACAATGTCAAGAGTGTGCTGAAAATACCAAATTTCGGGCATTACCTCTCATCACGGACAACAGAGTGTCTGACTGCCTTCACTTAACGACTGAGAGCAGAGGCGTTTGCGTAGAGGCAAGCAACGCCGCGTTAAATAACCGCAGAAATCAATGTGGAATTTGCGATCAATGTATCCATTATAACAGTGCGGTGCAATTAGGCATTAATGGGCCATGGCCAAAGACGACCTACTCGAGTGCCTTTGCTGTCAGCATGACATTCCCTGCTGCACTTCTCCTGGGCTCTCGATCCTATCGGTTGGACTCTAGGCAGCTGGAAAACAGTGGCCTAGTTGGTGAGTCCCGGTTTCAGGTGGGAAGCGCTGATGGTAGGGTTCGAGTGTGGCGCAGACTTCACGAACCCATGGATCCAAGTACACCCCGAGAAAATCGCCAAACAGCTATGCGCTTTGAGAAGTAATTTTGACAACCAGCTTTGGCATTTTAGTATGCCATTTCCAAGTCCCATGTGCGCTTCATGTATAGACTTTGTAAGGTAGCAAATAAATGAAGGTCAATTTCGCACCTTACATAAGAGTTTTATACATCGTAATGGGAAGGTGAATATGACACCTAACTTACTTCAGCAGCAATGAGCGGATTTGCCTATAAGTATGTAATGCAAAAGGGGTGGCACTCAATCGACGGTATTAACACACCACTCCTATATAATGCATGTCAATGAACTGAAGGTTAAACAAGCAGCGAGAGGAAGCGCTTTTGTGTGGACGTAGGCGCGGGCAGAAGCAGAGGCCGAACCATGGGAGGCACCACGAAAGCCTCTTATGGGGCATCCCACGGCGGGAGTCAGCGACCGGACAGGTGATGCATACTGGAGAGTAAGTAACAGGCCACCAGAAGAAGGACATATATAAGCTTTAGAAAACTGCGTTTCGGAATTCTAAATGGATACGAACAAAACCAGTGACGCTGTTGATTATGTGAATAGCGAGTAATACACATGTGATGTACGCATGTAACTTTTAGGCGTCTGGAGTGGGCAAAAAACGTCCGATTGGCGGAAACGAACTAGGAAGGAGTAAAGTGCCGAGATTTTGACGCAGTTTAAGGGTAGTACCCTTGCGATTGGCAGTGTTAGTTTCTACAAAAATAATAGGAACGCTCCTATTGGTCGAAAAAAACCCGTGACGTGAAGAACAAAAGAACCCAGGTGGGGAGACAGTTCGGCTACGAGAAAGACAAGAGCGAAATTTTCGGGGACTCTTCTCTGAACTGACGTCGAATGTAGAACGGGGCACATAATACTCTGTATGACGCAGAGGAGAAATTTGTGTGAACATTGTGTTCACTGCAGCTGACATTCAGCTAGATATTAGCTGTAGTGTCGTTGAGCTCCAACTGTGGAGAAACGAAGCAGTCAGTTAGTTAATTGTTCTTGCGAGGGCTGAGAGGGCATTTTAATCTGCACACTGCTCCAGCCGTGCGCGTGCATATCGCCATATTCCAAGACTACGGATGAGTACATGTTTTCTCGCATAAGGAGAAATATAGGGAGAATTTCTGCTCGAAAAATCAGCAAAGGCTTAATTTGTTTTCATAGGAATTTCAGAGGTCGAGAGCAGCCATGCAGACGGCAGCTCATCGCAGCTAAGGTAAATACAGCGAGCAGAGGCGTAAACTTGTCGGCTCACCAGCTTGCGTCCACTGCAAACTCGAGCGACCTTGTATAATCTTTTGCTCAACTTGTCACAAAAGTAACCACCCTCCGTAGACTTCACTATTATCCTAAATTTTCACTTTGAATTAGAATCGGATTATTTATAGTAGTACTGACCAACATCATGATGTAGTTGTAAGAATAATTTTGTAAAGAAACTTCTAGTTAAAATTTACCATTGTTGTATTTAGGATTATTTCACTTTCTGGGGACGAGATGCGTTCGTTTGACAACTGTCGTAACATTGTCACATTGTAAACTGTATAAATCCGTGTATTTCTGTGATAATTTTGCAACATTAAACCAAAAATACACTCCTGGAAATGGAAAAAAGAACACATTGACACCGGTGTGTCAGACCCACCATACTTGCTCCGGACACTGCGAGAGGGCTGTACAAGCAATGATCACACGCACGGCACAGCGGACACACCAGGAACCGCGGTGTTGGCCGTCGAATGGCGCTAGCTGCGCAGCATTTGTGCACCGCCACCGTCAGTGTCAGCCAGTTTGCCGTGGCATACGGAGCTCCATCGCAGTCTTTAACACTGGTAGAATGCCGCGACAGCGTGGACGTGAACCGCATGTCCAGTTGACGGACTTTGAGCGAGGGCGTATAGTGGGCATGCGGGAGGCCGGGTGGACGTACCGCCGAATTGCTCAACACGTGGGGCGTGAGGTCTCCACAGTACATCGATGTTGTCGCCAGTGGTCGGCGGAAGGTGCACGTGCCCGTCGACCTGGGACCGGACCGCAGCGACACACGGATGCACGCCAAGACCGTAGGATCCTACGCAGTGCCGTAGGGGACCGCACCGCCACTTCCCAGCAAATTAGGGACACTGTTGCTCCTGGGGTATCGGCGAGGACCATTCGCAACCGTCTCCATGAAGCTGGCCTACGGTCCCGCACACCGTTAGGCCGTCTTCCGCTCACGCCCCAACATCGTGCAGCCCGCCTCCAGTGGTGTCGCGACAGGCGTGAATGGAGGGACGAATGGAGACGTGTCGTCTTCAGCGATGAGAGTCGCTTCTGCCTTGGTGCCAATGATGGTCGTATGCGTGTTTGGCGCCGTGCAGGTGAGCGCCACAATCAGGACTGCATACGACCGAGGCACACAGGGCCAACACCCGGCATCATGGTGTGGGGAGCGATCTCCTACACTGGCCGTACACCACTGGTGATCGTCGAGGGGACACTGAATAGTGCACGGTACATCCAAACCGTCATCGAACCCATCGTTCTACCATTCCTAGACCGGCAAGGGAACTTGCTGTTCCAACAGGACAATGCACGTCCGCATGTATCCCGTGCCACCCAACGTGCTCTAGAAGGTGTAAGTCAACTACCCTGGCCAGCAAGATCTCCGGATCTGTCCCCCATTGAGCATGTTTGGGACTGGATGAAGCGTCGTCTCACGCGGTCTGCACGTCCAGCACGAACGCTGGTCCAACTGAGGCGCCAGGTGGAAATGGCATGGCAAGCCGTTCCACAGGACTACATCCAGCATCTCTACGATCGTCTCCATGGGAGAATAGCAGCCTGCATTGCTGCGAAAGGTGGATATACACTGTACTAGTGCCGACATTGTGCATGCTCTGTTGCCTGTGTCTATGTGCCTGTGGTTCTGTCAGTGTGATCATGTGATGTATCTGACCCCAGGAATGTGTCAATAAAGTTTCCCCTTCCTGCGACAATGAATTCACGGTGTTCTTATTTCAATTTCCAGGAGTGTATTTACATCTTATACAGTTGTTGTTCTGTCCTAAAAACCTTACAATTTCCAAATGTATCGGTGTTAGCAAACTGGAGCCATCAGTACCTGGATACCGTGAATTCGTATCCGAGTGTTTCCTTCAAAGACTTGACAAAAACTGAGCACACCTGCAGTCCTCAGACTCTAATCATTGACATCCTTTCACCCGAAATTTTAATCCCACTCTTGAGCCTTTCTTTTATTTCCATCATTGCTCCTTCGACGCAGATTGAATAGCAGGGTTGAAAGACTACATTCCTGTCTTACACCCTTTATAATCGGAGCACTTATTTCTTGGTCTTCCATATAACGATGATTTATTCTTTACAAAACAAGCCCCTCGAAAAAGTCACAAAGTCGGTAACATCAGTTAATCTGGAAATATAACAAAACAATTCATAAATAGTTTACCAAAACTCAGAAAATCTTCCACAGTAACAACATATTAAGTAAAACTGAAAAAACCTTAGATAAAGCCTCTTCAACTCTGTTAATGAGATGCAAAACAATTCAGTACAACAAGTGATAAAGTGTACAATAATGACACATTGCTCGAAGGCAGTCGAACTCACAGCAATTTAACGTCGTATATTCCGCATAAGCCGACCATCTCTCAACGACCAGTGGCGCCATTGGCGTCCACTTTCATTACAACGTGAACCAGCTTCATGGTACACACTTGAACATGTTGTCTTTCCTTTAATGCAGTCCATCTCCTGAAACATGCGTACTCTAGAAACAGGCTACAGGTAGATCACACATAAAGAAAGAGACTGACAGTAGTGCTTGCCTTGCAACAGTAATTTTTTGAGTCTTGTCCAGAAAACAGAGTGAGGATATCAGTACTTTAAGGTGAGGCGCAACAGTTCCAATAAATATTCATAAGGCCTATCGAGACATGCATAACACATCTACATCTACATATATACTCCTCTAGCTACCAACCGGTGTGTGGCGGAGGGCACAGTTCGCGCCAAAGTCTACTGTGTGAACGCCTCAGTACGAGCTCTTATTTCCCTTATCTTTGAATGGTGATCATTGCGCGATTTGAAATGGTGGTAATAATATATGCTCTACATCCTCGGTGAAGAGCGGATTTCGTAATTTAGTGAGCAGCCCCTTCCGTTTAGCGCGCCGTCTATCTGCAAGTGTGTCCCACTTCAAACTTTCTATGAAATTTGTAACGTTCTAGCGATGGCTAAATGTACCAGTCACGAACCTTGCCGCTCTTCTTTGGACCTTCTCAATCTCTTGAATCAGACCCAACTGGTAAGGGTCCCATACAGACGAACAATACTCCAAGACTGGACGAACTAACGTATTGTAAGCTATTTCTTTTGTTGAAGGACTGCATCACTTCAAGATTCTACCAATAAAGCGCAATCTAGAGTTCGCCTTACCCGTTACTTGTGTAATCTGATCATTCCATTTGAGATCATTTCGATAGTCACACCCAGATACTTGACGGACGTTACCGCTTCCATAGAATGGGCATTTATGTGGTAGTCGTACATTAATGGGGATTTTCGTCTTGTTATACGCAGTAGGTTACACTTGCTAATATTGAAAGATAACTGCCAGTCATTACACCAAACATTTATTTTCTGCAATTCCTCATTGATTTGTTCACAACTTTCGTGTGATACTACTTTCCTGTAGACTACAGCAACATCTGCAAACAGTGTAAGGCCGCTGTCAATAGCATCAACCAGATCGTTTATGTAAATCGTAAAAAACAGAGGAGCTATTACGCTGTCCTGGGCCACACCTGAAGTTAACTGTTGAAGTCACCCCGTTCAGGACGACATACTGCTCCCTGTCTGTTAGAAAACTTTCTATCCAACCGCATATGTCATCGGTTAGACCGAAAGCGCGCACTTTTTGTAGCAAGCAACAGAGCGGATCTAAGTCGAGCGCCTTTCGAAAGTCGAGAAATATGGCATCAACCTGGGAGCCGGTATCTGGAGCCTGTTGTATATCATGCACAAAGAGGGCCAGCTGTGTCTCGCATGACCGCTGTTTCCTAAAACCGTGCTGGTTTCTGTATATGAGCTCTCGCGTCAGAAAATATAGAGAACATCAGTCTTAACACGAGCCCTGAGTTTACTTGAGAAGCCTTACATTTGCGGCGGCATTACAGGTCATAAACCGCAATCTTTCTTGGTGCCTCAAGTAGATTAAAAATTAGGTAACACTGAAGAAAACAATCACGACAATATTATTAAATTAACTCTGGCGAAGTACCGAAAGCAAGATATATATGAATATCCAAAAGAACAGACGCCACGCAAAATCCGCAGCTGTGATACATGTTATGTAATTTGAAGGAAGCAAAAATAATTACTACTCAGATTACAATTGTAGCGGCTGCATTAATCTTAAAGACTAAGTTGCACAAGTACAAGCATATGCAGTAAATGTCAGTGGTGCGTGACCATAACGTACCGTAAAATAGGCTCCACACCAGGGCTACTTTATTATAACATCATCAGATTCAAACGTGACGCGACAAGCATCACTCGCGAGCGCCCATTCCCCACTGCCCGAGCGCAGCAGTACTTATCGCATGGAGCTGTTACTTCCTTGTGGGGACATTCTCACAGGCACACTCAGCCGTACGCCATAATACATGTCTGGAAAGAACTGCTCCCACTTGGTAAGCACTTGAATTTCACTGCAGCAAATATTAAGAAACCATCTGAGACTCCCTCAAAAGCTAATAGCCTGCTATCGGCGCCATTTCAATATAATCAACCTGTAAACACAATTCTGTCGCCCCAGACGGTAAGTCCACTCCTATTCGCTGCCTGTCTGTTACTCCCCACTCCTCAGATCACGTGTCGACGAGTTACCTGACCCCACGATATCTTTGACATGGCCACGGTCGGCTGCAAATAATAGTGCCAACCACAGTCACTGCACACATGGATAGGAGCTGTCGAGCATTGTTGAGGTGGATTTAAAAAATCTCATGAAATCAGAGGAATGAATCACTCGTGACATCCAAAGTGTTACCACCAGCACGACTAGCACAGTGACTGAGCGTAGAGCGTTAAAAAGAACAAGTTACAATGATCGAGCAGCTCCTCACAAACCACTCATTTCTGCAGTCATTGTGGAGCGACGCTTGAAGTGGTGTAAAGAATAATGCCACTGAACAATGGACGACTGGAAACGAGTGATGAGGCACTCTGTACACTGTGATTGGCTGCAGTGATTGGCAAAGTTTTGCAGAAGTTCGAAATATAGCGCATGCTTCAATGCCACAACGAAACTCTGTCTCGGAATCTGGTAGGAAACCCAAAGAGAAAAAAAAATCGTTCAAATGGCTCTTAGCACTACGCGACTTAACATCGGAGGTCACCAGGTCCCTAGAACTTAGAACTAAGAACTTAGAACTACTTAAACCTAACTAACCTAAGGATGATACAACTGTGCATGGATGGCTCCCAGGCAGCAGTGAAGTTCAGAGGATCCATATCCTCCACCTTTCCAATTAAAACAGGCTTACGACAGGGAGACGCTCTTTCATCTGTCCTCTTCAACCTTGCGTTAGGGAAAGTGGTTCGCGACAGTAATACAATTGTCTCCGATTCGAGCACAGTGAAGTAAAACTCCTGGCTTCTGCAGATGATATAGTGTTGCCGAGTGAAACTGAGGAAGAACTGAAAGACATGCATAGATCTCTCAGGCAGAGTGCCAGCAAAATCGCGCTTCTGATTAACCAAGAGAAAACCGAATATATCGAAATAGATCGAGTCATAAACCCAAATCCTTACTTTGAAATTGACCAACATTCTAAATACAGAAAAGTTCTCCAGTTCAAATACCTTGGATCCCGTTTCAACAGTAAAAATATCGTAACAATGGATATAAATGAAAGAATAGCCTCAGGGTCAAGATGTCTGTACTCCTAATCAGCCCACTCAAAAGTAAAGCTTTGTCAATCACCACAAAGATGAAGATATACTACACTATTATCTGCCCCATAGTACTGCATTGTTCAGAAAGCTGAGAAAAACTGAATGTTTTTGAAAGAAAAGTAATGAGAAAAATCTGGGGACCTGTGTTGGAGGATGGCGTATGGAGAACTCGAAAGAACAATGAAATTTATCACTTAATGAAGCAACCCACTGTCATCCAGAAATTAAGAAGTAGGAGACTGCAGTGGGCTGGACATGTGGCCAAAATGGAAAACAACAGAATCACCAAGAAAGCATTTGAAGGAACTCTCCAGGCAACAAGACCATTAGGCTGACCTCGTACAAGGTGGAAAGATGACATAGAGAAGGACATCGCAGCATTAGGATTTTCGCAGGGTGGAGAGACGCTGCGAGAGATAGAAGGCGGTGGAATCAGGGCCTGTGATCGCTGAGAAAGAGAGAGAAAGAGAACCTAAGGGCATTACACACATCCATGCCCGAGGCAGGATTCGAACCTGAGACCGTAGCAGTCGCGCGGCTCCGGACTGAAGCGCTTAGAGCCGCTCGACCACCGCGGCCGGCAAACCCAAAGAGATTCTGGTCATATATGAAGCACACTAGTGGCAAGACGCAATCAATACCGTCACTGAATGAGATTTTCACTCTGCAGCGGAGTGTACCGATAACGACGGTGAAGTCACTGATGACAGTGCCAGCAAAGCAGAGGTATTAAACACGGTTTTCCGAAACTCCTTCACCAAAGAAGACGAAGTAAATATCCCCGAATTCCAGTCAAGAACAACTCCGAAGATGAGAAACATCCTCGCTGTAGCAAAGCAGCCTAAATCACTTAACAAAGGCAAGGGTTCCGGTCCAGATTGTAAACGAGTCAGGTTCCTTTCAGAGTATGCAGATGCATTAGCTCCATATTTAGCAGTTATATACAACCGTTCGCTCACAGAAATTTCCGTACCTAAAGTCTGGAAAGTTGCTCCAGTCCCACCAGTACCCAAAAAGGGAAACAAGAGTAATCCGCTGAATTACAGGCCCATAGCACTAACGTCGATTTGCAGTAGGGTTTTGGAACATATACAGTATTCGAACATTACGAAAACTATTTACTGAGACATAGTCAGCAGTGATATAGAAAATATTGTTCTTGCAGAACATAACTAGCGCATGAGGTAATCAGTGCTATCGACAAGGGATATCAAATTGACTCCATATTTTTAGATTTTCAGAAGGCTTTCGACACCGTTCCTCACAAGCGTCTTCCAACCAAACTGCGTGCCTACGGACTATGGCCTCAGCTGTGCGACTGGATTCGTGATTTCCTGTCACCCAAGGTCACAGTTCGTAGTAACAGATGGAAAGTCATCGAGTTAAACAATATCCGGCGTTCCCCAAGGAAGTGTTATAGGCCCTCTTATGTTCCTGATCAATATTAACGACATAGGAGACAATCTGAGTAGCCCTCTTAGATTATATACAGATGATGCTGTCATTTACCGTCTTGTAAAGTCATCAGATGACCAAAATGAACTGCTAAATGGTTTAGATAAGACATCTGTGTGGTGCGAAAAGTGGTACTTGACCCTGAATAAAGAAAAGTGTGAAGTTATTGACATGAGTACTAAGAGAAATCCGCTAAATTTCGACTACGCGAAAAGTCACACAAATCTGAAGGCTGTAAATTCAACTAAATACTTAGGGATTACAATTACAAATAACCTAAACTGGAACGATCACATGGATAACGTTGTTGGTAGAGCAAACCAAGACTGCGATTCATTGACAGAACACTTAGAAGGTGCCACAGATCTACTAAAGTGACTGCTTACACTACACTTGTCCGCCCTATTCTGGAGTATTGCTGTGCTGTGTGGGATCCGTATCAGGTGGGACTGACGGATGATATCGAAAAAGTTCAAAAAAGTGCGGCTCGTTTCGTATTACCGCGAAATAGGGGAGATAGTGCCACGGAAAAAGGTTTTGGGTTTGCAATTATCTTCAATGACTGCCAACAGTGAAGTACAGAGGAGGTGGTGTGGTATTGGCGTGATTTTCGTGGTTAGGGTGTGGTCCCCTTGTTACCCTCAAGAAAACGCTGTATTTAGAAGAATATAATCACATTTTATAGCACTCTATACTAAGAGCGGTAGAGAAACATTTCGGAGGCGATCACTGTATTACACTACTGGCCATTAAAATTACTACATCATGAAGATGACATGCTACAGACGCGAAATTTAACCGACAGGAAGAAGATGCTGCGATATGCAAATGATTAGCTTTTCAGAGCATTCACAGAAGGTTGGCGCCGGTGGCGACACCTAGAACGTGCTGACATGAGGAAAGTTTCCAACCGATTTCTCATACACAAACAGCAGTTGACCGGCGTTGTCTGGTGAAACGTTGTTATGATGCCTCGTGTAAGGAGGAGAAATGCGTACCATCACGTTTCCGACTTTGATAAAGGTCAGACTGTAGCCTATCGCGATTGCGATTAATCGTATCGCGACATTGCTGCTCGCGTTGGTGGAGATCCAATGACTGTTAGCAGAATATGGAATCGGTTGAGGAGGGAATACGCAACGCCGTGCTAGATCCCAGCGGCCTCTATCACTAGCAGTCGAGATGACAGGCATGGCTGTAACGGATCGTGCAGCCACGTCTCGATCTCTGAGTCAACAGATGGGGACGTTTGCTAGACAACAACCATCTGCACGAACAGTTCGACGACGTTTGCAGCAGCACGGACTATCAGCTCGAAGACCATGGCTGCGGTTACCCTTGACGCTGCATCACAGACAGGAGCGCCTGCGATGGTGTACTCAACGACGAACCTGAGTGCACGAATGCCAAAACGTCATTTTTTCGGATGAATCCAGGTTCCGTTTACAACATCATGACGTCGCATCCGTGTTTGGCGACATCGCGACGAACGCACATTGGAAGCGTGTATTCGTCATCGATCCCTGCGAAACACTACGTTTCAACAGGGTAATGCACGATCGCATGTTGCAGGTCCTGTACGGGCCTTTCTGGATACAGAAAATGTTCGACTGCTGCCCTGGCCAGCACATTCTCCAGATCTCACACCAATTGAAAATGTCTCGTCAATGGTGGCCGAGCAACAGGCTCGTCACCATACGCCAGTCACTACCCTTGATGAACTGTGGTATCGTGTTGAAGCTGCATGGGCAGCTGTACCTGTACCCGCCATCCAAGCTCCGTTTGACTCAATGCCCAAGCGCATCAAGGACGTTATTACGGCCAGAGGTGGTTGTTCTGGTTACTGATTTCTCAGCATCTATGCCCCCAAATTGAGTGAAAATGTAATCACATGTCAGTTCTAGTATAATATACTTGTCCAATGAATGCCCGTTTATCAGCTGCATTTATTCTTGGTGTAGCAATTTTAATGGCCAGTAGTGTAGCATGACAACGCTCTGTGCCTTAAAGCAGCATCTATGAGGCAATGGTTTGTGGTCAGTAACATTCCTCATACGGGCTGTCCTATCCTGAGTCCCGACCTGGACCCAAAGGAAAACCCGTGGGATGAGTTAGACTTCGCTCCAGATATAACTACCTTCTCTGATGTCGGCACTTGACGAAGAATGGGATGCCTCCCTCTACAACATTTATGCAGCTCACCAAAAGTGTCACCAGCAGAGTTCAAGTCGTCTTTAGTTGATAGAATTGTGTCGTGGAGACTTCACGAAGTCAGGGAACTTCCATATGCTACCAGAGATTATGCTGATGTCTGTGATGGACAAGCACTGGTGATTTTTGTTTCATGATCGTAAGGCCGTCATCCAAAGCATACTTCTGATCCACATACTACAAAACTCGCGAATGTCACAAACACTAGCTGTGAAAGTCAGCGTTGATTGATTGGTAGTGATGTTGATTTCATTCGATGGTGGATCACTTAGCTTATGTTTCCTGTCAGCATGAAGGACCCACTTCTTGTACCACTCTACCATATTTAAAGCTATTGGTGCAACTCTGATCTCAGTGGCCTCTGGCACCGGAGCATCAGCAAATCTTCGTGTTTCCATAGAAATGGTTAACGCTAAACGTACAACAACAGAATAGAATTTGGAAAATTACTAACAGAATGCCTGTTACAGTTCTCCAAATAGGACAAATTTGTAACTTTTGACAGGAGGATAATTCAAACCCGGCCAGGGTAGCCGAGCGCGCTATCGCGCTGCTTCCTGGACTCGGGTACGCGTGCCAGCCCCGGATCGACTCCGCCCGGCGGATTAACGACGAGGGCCGGTGTGCCGGTCAGCCTGGATGTGGTATTTTAGGCGGTTTTCCACATCCCGCCAGGTGAATACCGGGCTGGTCCCCACGTTCCGCCTCAGTTACATTTTAGTTATTATTTGATTGTGACAGCTTGTTAAAATTTACAAACAGGATTTATAGAGACCGCTACCAGTTACAGTTGTTTTGTTATGTTGCTTAAATTACACAGGGGCCATCCACTCCCAGGCAGGAAACCCCCACTGTTTCATTGGGGGGGGGGGGGGGTCAGGGAACGTGGGTGGCGTCGTCAGTTCAAATATTATTTCTTTTGTTCATCAGAATTCGTCTTATCTCCGTGTGTTATGGGATGGTGAAATGTTGCTTTTTGAGTAATTAACAGACTGTACCCCAGTCGTTTAATTACGACTCTAATACATTAAGAATAAATTTTCTCTGAAGTAAGAAGAAAATTACGACTCTAATACATTAAGAATAAATTTTCTCTGAAGTAAGAAGAAAAGGTCACGATTCAATGTAAGGAATGTATTTTTTCTTGCTGTTCCAATAAATAATGTTCCAGAGAAATCTATACATATTGAAACTCTACTAAAAAATGGCTCTGAGCACTATGGGACTTAACATCTGTGGTCATCAGTCCCCTAGAACTTTTTTTTTTTTTTGGGTCATCAGTCTACTGACTGGTTTGATGCGGCACGCCACGAATTTCTTTCCTGTGCTAACCTCTTCATCTCAGAGTACCACTTGCAACCTACGTCCTCAATTATTTGCTTGACGTATTCCAAGCTCTGTCTTCCTCTACAGTTTTTGCCCTCTACAGCTCCCTCTAGTACCATGGAAGTCATTCCCTCATGTCTTAGCAGATGTCCTATCATCCTGTCCCTTCTCCTTATCAGTGGTTTCCACATATTCCTTTCCTCTCCGATTCCGCGTAGAACCTCCTCATTCCTTACCTTATCAGTCCACCTAATTTTCAACATTCGTCTATAGCACCACATCTCAAATACTTCGTTTCTCTTCTGTTCCGGTTTTCCCACAGTCCATGTTTCACTACCATACAATGCTGTACTCCAGACGTACATCCTCAGAAATTTCTTCCTCAAATTAAGGCCGGTATTTGATATTAGTAGACTTCTCTTGGCCAGAAATGCCTTTTTTGCCATAGCGAGTCTGCTTTTGATGTCCTCCTTGCTCCGTCCGTCATTGGTTATTTTACTGCCTAGGTAGCAGAATTCCTTAACTTCATTGACTTCGTGACCATCAATCCTGATGTTAAGTTTCTCGCTGTTCTCATTTCTACTACTTCTCATTACCTTCGTCTTTCTCCGATTTACTCTCAAACCATACTGTGTACTCATTACACTGTTCATTCCGTTCAGCAGATCATTTAATTCTTCTTCACTTTCACTCAGGATAGCAATGTCATCAGCGAATCGTATCATTGATATCCTTTCACCTTGTATTTTAATTCCACTCCTGAACCTTTCTTTTATTTCCATCATTGCTTTCTCGATGTACAGATTGAAGAGTAGGGGCGAAAGGCTACAGCCTTGTCTTATACCCTTCTTAATACGAGCACTTCGTTCTTGTTCGTCTACTCTTATTATTCCCTCTTGGTTGTTGTACATATTGTATATGACCCGTCTCTCCCTATAGCTTACCCCTACTTTTTTCAGAATCTCGAACAGCTTGCACCATTTTATATTGTCGAACGCTTTTTCCAGGTCGACAAATCCTATGAAAGTGTCTTGATTTTTCTTTAGCCTTGCTTCCATTATTAGCCGTAACGTCAGAATTGCCTCTCTCGTCCCTTTACTTTTCCTAAAGCCAAACTGATCGCCACCTAGCGCATTCTCAATTTTCTTTTCCATTCTTCTGTATATTATTCTTGTAAGCAGCTTCGATGCATGAGCTGTTAAGCTGATTGTGCGATAATTCTCGCACTTGTCAGCTCTTGCCGTCTTCGGACTACTTAAACCTAACTAACCTAAGGACATCACAAACATCCATGCCAGAGGCAGGATTCGAACCTGCGACCGTAGCAGTCGCGCGGTTCCGGACTGAGCGCCTAGAACCGCTAGACGAAACTCTTCTCTCTGTAAAGCAAGTTGAAGGACGTCGCCGTAATTTGTTTTTGGACTATATAAAAGCAGAAGCTGTGAGCTCTCTCGCTCTTTATCGTTTGTTTCATGGCTGTTTCACAAAATGTGTCGCTCTCGTATCTGTAACTTTTGGTAAAATAATTACGCGGATTTAATTACAGTAGCCGTATTTGAATTAAGGACCCACTTTCCTCTTCCGTTAATGCCAATATCAATTTGTTATGTTGCACTTTAGAAATTTTGCAGGTTGCAGCGAAGAAGAGTTGCCGACGAATTGTTTGGCGGCGACAGTCGAACACTAGTGTTCAGTCGGCATTTACTTTCTCATTCTTTTATTTCAGCGTCCCATCTCTTTTCCATCAGTATCCAGACAAAGTAATTACGCACATTGCGTAATTTTGAGATCGGCCACTGGCCTCTAAACAAAGCCGTCGGTCAACGTTCTCGTCGATCTGATGGGAATCTGATACTGGTTGGCGGAATATAATTTCATTATCAACAAGTAAAAATTTTCTATGCATCATTCTATCATTTCAGGAGCATTGCCACCAGGTAAAGTGATAAATACAGTACTACATGGTTCAAATGGCTCTGAGCACTATGGGACTTAACATCTATGGTCATCAGTCCCCTAGAACTTAGAACTACTTAAACCTAACTAACCTAAGGACAGCACACAACACCCACCCATCACGAGGCAGAGAAAATCCCTGACCCCGCCGGGAATCGAACCCGGGAACCCGGGCGTGGGAAGCGAGAATGCTACCGCACGACCACGAGATGCGGGCAGTACTACATCATTTTCTTAAAATACCAGTAAGCTTCTTAAGCTAGAGTGGAATCTGCTAAACCCAGAGGCAGGCTCAGGGCTGCCAAAGATCGCCGCATCAGCCCCGAGTACAGGCCGGTGACCCGGAGCGCGGCTGGTTGCCCACCCATTGGTCCGCGCCTTTGGCTCACACCCTATCCTGAGAGTACTCTGCTAGTGTCAGGTCGCTGCCTGTATTGTCCCATCAGATAGACTGTAATGTCGAATGCTGCGAAGTCATGTCGAATGTTGATCCTGGGTCACAAGTGCAGTCAGCAATCTCAAAACGATGATGAAGTTTTAGCACAGCTGGTGCACTGAACCGGATTGATGTTGGTAGACTCTGGGACTACCCATCAGTGACAGCTCATTTACTAGATGCTGGTCCATAGTCATCCATGGCTGCGGATCAATGATCGTCACAACAGGCAGCAAGAGTATAACTGATACAGAACAATTTCACACAACAAGCGTTACAGTGTAACAATAGACAATCGAGTGCGGATGACATGAATGCCATTGATCCCACTTATTGACTGCCTTTAGGCTAATGGGGTGGAATATTTATGATGTCAAGAAACGACTCTGCTGTGCATATTTGTAATGACTGAATTGATCTTACTCATTACGAGTCATCAGCAGTCTTCAGTGTCACTGCATTGATTTAATCTATTTGTTTCAGAATCATAACTGCTTCGTCAAACCCTTGATAGTTGTTACTGCGTCCTACCTAGTGCTTCTTACGTAATGTCACGAGAGTAATGGAGGCAAGCGGGTCTGTACTTGTCTTAGGCTTTTCCACCGAGCTCGCTGGTGGCCAATTAACTGTGTCTAAAAGTTTATGCCTGACGCCTGGCTCATGTTTATACTTCTGTGTGGTTGAGCAATGCCAGGCTTCCCAATTTCCTTACTATCTAGACGTTTATGTAATTGGTATTTGCAAAAATTATCATTAATAACACAGGAAAACAGTAGATTAGATAATAATAATACAAACTTGCTTGAGATATGTGTATGGCACAACGGGACTTTTCCCAATCGAGAACGAAACTGTTGAACAGAAGTTGCCTCTGCCACTACTGAGAAGGCTGCTGCCCCTCTTCTGCAACCAAAGCTTAGTCTGGCCTTTCCACGGCTCTACCTCTGTGATGTAGTTGCGCCTACAAGTGGCTATTTGTACCGCTGAGATACTGAGCGGAAGTATAAATTACAACTTAGTCTGGGATTAATAGATTTTGGAAAGCTTCGAATTAAATTTCAGCAAAGTCTATACCAATAGTCCTTGAGAAACAAGACAGTAATTAAAGCATGTTAATATACTGAAGAATATATCGCTTTTATTCCTGCCCTTAGACCTCATCCTGATATTGAGTAATTCAGAGCTGAAAGCGGTCAGATGAGAAGTTTTCATATGCCCGAAAGTATTTCAGCAACCGTAGAGGAAGTTTGCACCCAATTCTACTGGTAAAACGATGATGCAATACATGCTTTTGAATCACATCTCTGCCTCCTTTCTTTGTTGATGTTGCTACACTGTTACCCTAAAGAGCAGGTAAACATAAGCAACAAATGGAGGCTACGTTTAAAACTAGGCTCAGAAATCAATTGCAATAACACTAAATTAATTTATAAATAATGAATCGAGAAGATTAACGACGATTGGATAGACAATGTAAAAAGTAAATATAAAAGTAGATGTGGAGTGGAGTGGTTTGGGGGTAAACGAAATAGTGTTTTCGAAACTGAGCTTCGAAGTGAACGGCTTGTTATATATTCAATAGTAAAGTGTAATAATAATAAACTCGCTTCTTGAGTATTTTTTGAATATAATTGCGAACATCAAGTTACAGAACGCATATCTCAAAATTCCACAGTACACTGAGGGACATATGTGACACAAATGTAGTTTTTTCTTTTATCGCTCTTCATTAAAGGCTGCGCGAAACATGCACAGCGCGAAGTATGGTGACTGGTGGGAACAGTATTATGCTATGATGGACGTTCACCTGCGCTTTGATATGACCTTACGGAGCATCGCGCAACACACGTGCGCTGCGCCTCCGCTTCCTCGGCATTGCGTCACTGGCGGTGTCTGGCACGTGCAGGGATGCACGTGCCGTGCAGGGATGCAGGTGGACCGCAACGATGTTCATGTAGTTCCACATCCGTCCTGGTGACTCCGATTACTACAATCTGAGTCACCACGACGGCTGTGGAACTACATGAACATTGTTGCTGTCCACCTGCATCCCTCCGTGCTTGACGTCTTCCCCGAAGGTATGGCACCTTACGGCAGGGTAATAGCCAATGCCACAAGGCTAGGATCGCGGTACAGTGGATTAAGGAGCATGATAATGAACTGACGTTGGTGTGTCGGCCACCAAGTTAGTTTGATCAGATCACAGTGGTATACATCTGGGACGCAACTGGGCACCAACTCCACGCCCACAAAGAACTGGTCCATAATCTCCCTGTGCATAGACATGGCTCGTCGGTGTATGTTACGGGCTTCAACAGCTACTTTGGTGTCAATCTTTTGGTTTTGAGTTTTCAACAAGTGATGCAACTCTTCTTTTTCTCGACCAGTTTCGGTTGAAAAAGTATGTAATTTGTTGTGGGACATACTGCAATATTCCCTTTTCAGCCCCTATAGTTTCTTGAAGTGGGAGAACTATATGTAGCCTTCAAAATAGCGTCTGAAAAGTAGGTACTTTCCAAGCGAGGCAGGGTTTCTTTTGGTGGAAAACTAGAGCATCACAGATACGAATAGGTGCTTGCAGAATACTGAGCTGGAACCCAAGTGCCGCCTCAGTTACATGATTCTCAGACATTTAGATAATCATCGCTTTCACATGAATAACACTGAAGGAGACAGTTTCAGTACACATATTCCGTCCTGGGGTGGAGGAAGTGGGTAACAGGGTGGCGACAGGAAAGAAATCAGGCGACCCATTGTAGATTACTCGCCAGTGAACAAAAGCACGGTGAGTCGTGGGGCGAGGCATCTGTCATCAGAACAAGGTTGTGCAGATGTGGCTGCAAACAGCTGCGACTCTTGCAGTTTTGCAACGTGAGGGTACTGTCACTGGAGGTAATCGACGGATAACAATCTAACACTTCGCTGTTCAACTGGACGTCTCGATTGGTAATGCTGACACACCTGTCCAATAATTGGGGTACTGAAGGGTGTGTGCTCACTGGATTCCTCGCCACCTACACACATTCCGACTTCCACCTGTTTCGTGGCCCAATTAAGGATGCACTCCGCGGGAAGCAGTACGTGGTTAATGGGAAAGTTATTGATGCGGCAAGCGGTACCATGAGGGTATACAGGCCCTCCCAGTAAGGTGGCATAAGGCCTTCGCATTGAACGGAGAGTCTGTTGAAAAACAAGGTTTTGTAGCCCAAAGAGTGAGGAATAATATAGTGTATTGGATTCCTGAATAAACCAACTTGCTTTCAGAAGAAAAATGTGTTGCATTGCTTATTGAATGCCCCTCGTAGATTTACACGCTTGTTTAGTAACTGAAAAATTATGCTGTATTCAGCATTGTGTAAACGTGTGGGTGGAGTGCAGCACTTGGTGACACACGCCACACGGAGGACACTCCCTGCTCTCGTGCACGGGACGCAAACAGGCGCAGCACGCGGCCACGTGCTGAGCCCGGCGGTCTCACGGAGCATCGCGCACCACACGTGAGCGGCGCCTCCGCTTCCCGGCGTTGCGTCACTGGCGGCGTCCGGCACGTGCAACCAGCGCTCGGCGTGCTGGACCTCACATGTGCTTCGGCACTCCGCATCCCCGGCGGTAAAATGAAATTTCCTGAGACTAAAAACAAAATCTAATACAAAAATACATGTTTTTTATCGCCAGATTCGTTTCCCTTTGAGGTAAAGCATCATCAGTGGTTTGTAATCAAGTTATTTACATTTTGACGCAGACGGCATTTTCCGATGTAAGCGAGAAATCAAGTGGAAATCACTGTAAGTAAAAATAAACTTATCGTTAACGAAGTGTTTTTCGATCTTAAAGCAAATCAAAATGTAAACAACTTGATTACAGATCACTGATGATGCTTTACCTCAATAAAGCGAAACGCATCAGGTGAAAAAAAACCACGCATTTCTGTAGTTGAAATGAGACAACAAAAATACCTTCAAGAATTGCAAAGCTACTACGGACAACATGTCCACAGATATGAAGAAAAAATCTACGTCAGCACCTAACTTACATCCACACTACGAAAGCCTCCTTATGGTGCGTGACTGAGGGTACTTTGCGTACCACTGTCAATTTCCCCCATCTCCTGCTCCAGTCGCGAATGGTCCACAAGGAGAGTGATAGCTCGTAGGCCACCGTGTGAGTTCCAACTGCTCTAATTTTACTTTCACCATTTTTCCGCGAGACACGCGGAGGAAGTAATATATTGGCGACTCTTCGAGGAACGTACTCGCTTGGAATTGTAACAGTAGACTGCACCGTGATGTACAACATCTTCTTTGTAGCGTCTGCCACTGGAGTCGGACGAGGATCTCTGTCAAGTTTCCGCGTTTACTATTTGATTTGAACCTGTGACGAAATTCGCAGCTCTTCTCTGATTCCTCCGTTTTATCTATAAGTCCCATCTGGTATGGATCCCAGAACTACGAGAAATGTTCACGTATTGGTCGAAAGAAGGTTTCGTACGCTAGCTACATCGTAGGGTGGATAACACTTCCTGAGAAGGCTTCCAGTGGATCTTCGTCTGCCATCTGCATTACTTACAAGTAGCTTTATGCGTCGTTCAACTTTTAAATCTCTCCTAACGCATATTCCCAGGTATTTAATGGTTGCCACTGCTTTCAGCGATGATTCTGCAATGCTGTAGTCGTACAATAATGGGTCTTTCGGCCTATCTATCCGCAATACGTTACGTTTTTTTTTTATGTTTAGGGCAAACTGCCAATTCCTGCACCATGCGTAGACCATCTGCAGGTCTACCTGCAAATCGCTACAATTTTTTAACTTTATGACTTCTCTTTACACCATACATGAAAAGACTCATATACGAATGACGTTAACCGCTTGTTCAGGTATGTTATGAATTCCTCAGGATTAAATAACTTTATCACCGAGCACAGTAACACAAATACACCAAGCAGCTCATACTGTATCCTAACAAGTCGTCGCAAGAAGCTAAACACACAACCGGCAAAATTGTGTCCAAAGCAAAGTCAAAAAGCACAGCAATAAATTTTTTGTGGTGTAAAAAAAGTGAACTACTCCCACGTGTAGCTATCTAATAAAGTATAAATAGTATGCACCAGAAAATAATTTGTACTCATCTGGGCCCGCTATATAGTGTGTGTCATACAATACCATTATTATACTATATTAGGAGGCCAAACATACTGTTGTGTTTGATTATGTTGTTTATTACGATAGACGTGTTGCGGCGTGAGTTCCATCTTCAGTTTATTTTTGAGAAGTACATAATTTGGTACAATATTTCAAATTTTGAAATATATAGCTTGACCTATTACAAAATTATGGTTTGCTACGTACATGAGGTGGTCTTAATACCCATGTGACAAAAATATCTCAGTTGCTGTTACACCATTGTATAAGTTTTCTCCTTTGATGTTGTTGGAGCTACAGTAGATGTCAAAGTTATTTATATAATTGTCGAATTATGAAACTTTATTTCATAATGACATTTCGTGACAGCTTTATTGACAATTCAGTCAGCGATGCTACATGGTTACAGACTGTTTGCTTCTTTGGTGTTTTCTAGGTCATACCTCCTCCCATTCGGATCTCCGGGCGGAGACTACTCATTAGGACATTGTTATCAGGAGAAAGAAAACTGGCGTTCTATGGGTCGCAGTGTGGAATGTCAGGTCCCTTAATCGGGCAGGTAGGTTAGAAAATTTAAAAAGGGATATGGATAGGTTAAAGTTAGATATAGTGGGAATTAGTGAAGTTCGGTGGCAGGAGGAGCAAGACTTGAATACAGGGTTATAAATACAAAATAAAATAGGGGTAATGCAGGAGAAGGTTTAATAATCAATTTTTTTTAAAAAAAAGGAATGCGGGTAAGCTACTACAAACAGCACAGTGAACGCATTATTGTGGCCAAGAGAGATATGAAGCCCACGCCTACCACAGTAGTACACGTTTATGTGCCAACTAGCTCCGCAGATGACGAAGAGATTGGTTAAATGTATGATGAGATAAAAGAAATTATTCAGCTAGTGAAGGGAGACGAAAATTTAATAGTCATGGGTTACTGGAATTCGATAGTAGGGAAAGGAAGAGAAGGAAACGTAGTAGGTGAATATGGAATGGGGGTAAGAAATGAAAGAGGAAGCCGCCTGGTAGAATTTTGCACAGAGCATAACTTAATCATAGCCAACACTTGGTTCAAGAATCATGAAAGCAGGTTATATACATGGAAGAAGCCTGGAGATACTGGAAGGTGTCACGTAGATTGTATAATGGTAAGACAGGGATTTAGGAACAAGGTTTTAAATTGTAGGACATTTCTAGGGACAGATGTAGACTCTGACCACAATCTATTGGTTACAAATTGTGGATTAAAACTGAATAAACTGCAAAAAGGTGGGAATTTAAGGAGATGGGGCCTGGATAAACTGACAGAACCAGAGGTTGTACAGACTTTCAGCTAGAGCATTAGGGAACAATTGACAAGAATGGAGGAAAGAAATACAATAGAAGAAGAATGGGTAGCTTGAGAGACGAAATAGTGAAGCCAGCAGAGGAACAAGTAGGTAAAAAGACGTGGGCTAGTGGAAATCCTTGTGTAACAGAAGAGATATTGAATTTATCTGATAAAAGGAGAAAATACAAAAATGCTGAAAATTAAGCAGGCAAAAAGGAATACAAACGTCTCAAAAATGAGAACAGGAAGTACAAAATGGCTAATCAGGGATGGCTAGAGGACAAATGTAAGGATGTAGAGGTGTATATCACTAGGGGTAAGATAGATACTGCCTACAGGAAAATTAAAGAGACCTTTGGAGAAAAGAAAACCACTTGCATGAATATCAAAAGCTCAGATGGAAACCCAGTTCTAAGCGAAGAAGGGAAAGCAGAAAGGTGGACCGCTGTGGCCGAGCGGTTCTTAAAAAAATAACAAAAAACAACAGAAAACCCAGCTGTATGTAGACGGAAACGACTGAAAGAAACAGCATTCCTCGCATTCACACTCTCATATACCCGTAGTTTGCAGATCTATATTCAGAATCGTAGTGGTTAGCGACCTTGAGTAGTGGTTAGAGACCTTCGGAGAAAAGAGAACCACTTGTATGAAGATGAAAAGCTCAGATGGAAACCCAGTTACAAGCAAAGAAGGGAAAGCAGAAAGGTGGAAAGAGTATATAGAGGGTCTATACAAGGGCGATGTTCTTGAGGACAATATTATGGAAACGGACGAGGATGTAGATGAAGATGAAATGGGAGATATGATACTGCCTGAAAGAGTTTGACAGAGAACTGCAAGACCTGAGTCGAAACAAGGCCCCGGGAGTAGACAACATTCCATTAGAACTACTGATAGTCTTGAGAGAGCCAGCCCTGACAAAACTCTACCATCTGGCGAGCAAGATGTATGAGACAGGCGAAATGCCCTCAGACTTCAAGAAAGCAGGTGTTGACAGATGTGAAAATTACCGAACTATCAGTTTAATAAGCCACGGCTGAAAAATACTAACACAAATTCTTTACAGACGAATGGAAAAACGGGTAGAAGTCGACCTCCGGAAGATCAGTTTGGATTCCGTAGAAATGTTGGAACACGTGAGACAATACTGAACCCTAAGACTTATCATAGATAATAGATTACGGAAAGGCAAACCTACGTTTCTAGCATTTGTAGACTTAGAGAAAGCTTTTGACAATGTTGACTGGAATACTCTCCTTCAAATTCTGAAGTTGGCAGTGGTAAAATACAAGGAGCGAAAGGCTATTTACAATTCGTACAGAAACCAGATGGCAGTTATAATAGTCGAGGGGCATGAAAGGGAAGCAGTGGTTGGGAAAAGAGTGAGACAATCTTGTAGCCTATCCCCGATGTTATTCAATCTGTATATCGAGCAAGCAGTAAAGGAAACAAAAGAAAAATTCGGAGTAGGAATTGAAATCCATGGAGAAGATATAAAAACTTTGAGGTTCTGTCAGAGACAGCAAAGGACTTGGAAGAGCAGTTGAACGGAATGGACAGTGTCTTGAAAGGAGGATATAAGATGAACATCAACAAAAGCAAAACGAGGGTAATGGAATGTAGTCGAATTAAGTCGGGTGATGCTGAGGGAATTAGATTATGAAATGAGACACTTAAAGTAGTAAAGGAGTTTTGCTATTTGGGGAGCAAAATAACTGATGATGGTCGAAGTAGAGAGCATATAAAATGTCGTCTGGCAATGGCAAGGAAAGCGTTTCTGAAGAAGAGAAATTTGTTAACATCGAGTATAGATTTAAGTGTCAGGAAGTCGCTTCTGAAAGTATTTGAATGGAGTGTATGCATGTATGGAAGTGAAACGTGGACGACAAATAGTTTAGACAAGCAGAGAATAGATGCTTTCGAAATGTGGTGCTGCAGAAGAATGCTGAAGATTAGATGGGTAGATCACATAACTAATGAGGAGGTATTGAACAGAATTGGGGAGAAGAGGAATTTGTGGCACAACTTGACTAGGAGAAGGGATCGCTTGTTAGAATATAATCTGAGGCATCAAGGGATCACCAATTTAGTATTGGAGGGCCGCGTGGAGGGTAAAAATCGTAGAGGGCGACCAAGAGATGAATACACTAAACAGATTCAGATGGATGTAGGCTGCAGTAGGTACTGGAAGATGAAGAAGCTTGCACAGGTTAGAGCTACATCAACCCAGTCCCTGGACTGAAGACCACAACAACAACAACAACGACAACCTTCGTTCTAATCAGCAGTATTATATTGCTTGTATGATACGATTTTATGTGCTTCTACGATCATGTAACTTAATCCTACTGTTTTTGTGGAATTGGTTATGCCTGATAATGTTGTGGTGCGAGAGGCGTATGAAAATTTTCCGATGTTTTATTCGAAAATGGGTGCTTTCCAGTGGTTACTATTAATTTCGTGGTAATATTCTGTGATATATTGGTAGATTTTGTTTCTCTACTCATATCTTGTTTGGAAGGATAATTTCAATAACATTTTTATGTAATATTTGTGTTTCAAATTGATCTGTTTATTAAGAACATCGTGAGGATAATTTTGTGTGTGATAAATGATATATACGTTAACCTTGAAGGGATTTCAGTATTGGATACCGAGAACACATCAGAGATAACGACTGTAACGCATCAACTTTCTTGCACCACTTGAAAACAGAACTACACACAGCGAATGATATAGAGCGGGCTGTCAAGGTTATACAAATTACACAAAAAGGACCACTAATGCGCATTCTCGAATAAATAGAAAGACGTTCACACATACAAAATTATCCTCAAGAAATTCTAAATGAACAGGTCGATTTGAAACAAATTTTAAATAGAAAATTTTATTAAAATTATCCTTCGAGACAAGAGTTCAGTAGAAAAACAAAATCTACAAACAGAGATCATGTTACCACGAAATTAAAAATGACCACTGGAAAGCATGCATTTACGAATACAGCATCCGGAAACTGTGACACTCCTCGAACACCACAACATTATCTGGTGCAACCATTTACATAGAAAACAGTAGGATAAAATTACATACGATCGTAGAACCACGTGAACTCGAACTATACAAGCGATATAATAAAGGTGATAAGAACAGATACATGATACAGAGACCAGTAAACAAGGAAACAGCCTGTAACCAATTGACTTCGCTTATTCAACATTCAATACAGCTGTTGCGTAACATCATTATGACATAAACATTCGTATTTCGATAACTACCTAAATAAATGCTCCAACAAAAAATTTAACATCTACTGTAGCTCCAGCAACTTCAAAGGAGTGAACTTATGGAATAGCGAGTCTGCTTCGATGTCATATGGATATCAAGACCAACTGATATACGTAGTAAACCATAATTCTATAATAGATTAATTATTGAAATATTATACTAAACTATGGAATTTTCACAGATAACTGAAGACGTCAATCACACCAGAATAAACCCGTAGTAATAACCAATATAATCAAACAGAACAGCATCTTTGATCTCGTAACATAATATAATAATGTCCACCAAAAAACAGTTTGGATATGCAGTCTGACTCGCAATGTTAAATGGAAATACACACACACACACACACACACACACACACACACACACATGCTTACATAACCTAGTGCAGCTGAAAATGGGCATCAGTAGCTATCATTTGAACACTAAGCACTAAGTAAAGATTCATCAACAAAGTGATTTAAGAATAAGTGTTTGCCTTCTGCTCGTAGTGTTCAGCGGTACTAATGACGATGTTTCCTCAGTTTTGTAATCATTATTGTACGTGTAAAAAGATTAGGGCCCATCAAAATCCCCCATGTTATTTACGAATGTCACTTCGACCTCACATCATAGTAACGCGTGAAATGATTTCGCTACATATTCTGTAAACAGCGATCGTCGAAGCAGAACTCGTCGACCTACCTTGTCTGCTTCTGTAGCCCGATAGCATGCAAACTTATTACTTTTTGTGAGGTGCAGTTCAATATCTGACCTCTGATACATCAAAATATTCATGGTTCTTCAATCGAATCCATGAGCTACAACGAGATGGTGACCATGCGACGTGGCCCTGTACAAGGTACATGTGGCAAAGAAATTATTTCGTTTAAGTTGGAATAAATCATAAGAAAGTTCATTAACAAACGTGTATTGTTACAAAACGAAAGAATCTGCTTTACCAGCCCACATGGGTTCTCAAAGCAACTGTGTTTCACAATGAATGATCGAGAATTAGGTTCTTAGTTTACGGCTCGGCTCTAAACAAGGCAATAACGCTTCCTTAATTTATGAGTGGATGATAACTTTGAGTCTACAGCATGACAGATTGAAAAGATAACATTCGTCGCTATAATCACCTCTCATTCAATCAAGTTGAGCAACCTACGAATTTTCACTTTAGCATGCGGAAGAATACTGGCGCTTCCATAACCACGAAGTAATCGTCAGCAAGAAGTGCCAAAATAACCAAATCAGTTCACCTAAACTCCAACACGACAAGTAACTGAAATGATCTCACTCTAATCTTTGATCAGCGTACAATCTCCACACCAACACAGATGCCACCCAGAGCAAATCCCCCAAGCCAGAACATAGCACCTCTCCATCAGACCACAGTACAGAACTCGAACTGGGACTAAAATGAAGACTGCTGTTTCAAACGAAGATCGCCTCAAGGCTTTTAACAAGCGAAAGCTTCCCATTGCCTCGGAGAAAACAACTGACTTCTCAAAGATATGAAATTCCCTCAGTGACTACGAAAAGATGTTGCTCGAAGAGCTTAAGAGATGTGTGAGAAAAATAATGACTTTTTATATACCAATCTTTTTTACTTTTTTGAAACAATCTTGCCCCATTCAAAGTAGTTTCCATCTGCAGTTATATACTGGCGGAGTCGTCGTTCCCAGTCTTGGTAGCAGTGCTGAAGGGCTTCACTGGCAGAGCCTTTAACATATGTCGCATTCTTTTGAATATCCTCAAGAGTCCCTAAATGACGTTTTTTTAAGACAGTTTTCAGTTTAGGGAAAAGAGAAAGCTCAAAAGGACTCAGGTCAGTATGGGAGCTGCTGAACAACAGGAATGGCTTCCGTGATGGAATTGGCTGCGTGACTTGGGGCGTTGTCATGATGCACCATCTACTTGTCTGCAGTGTCCGGTCTCACTGAATTCACCCTTTTCCTGAGTCTTTCAAGGACATCTTTCTAAAACGCTTGGGTGACAGTTTGACCCGAAGAAACAAATTCCTTATGCACTATACACTCACAGTCAAGAAAACAAATCAGCATTGATCTCTGATTTGATTCTAACTTTTTTCGGTCGACGAGTTGTCTTATTGTGTCACTCCTCACTTTGCCGCTTTGTCTCACGACCGCGCTCAGAAACCCAGGATTCATCACCTGTGATCACCCGACTGATCCATTTCTGGTCATTGGCAATCATCTCAAGAAGATCAATGCACAAGTATCTTCGATTGTTCTTCTGCTCAGTTGTGAAGCTTTTCGTACGTGCACAACTTCAGTGAAATGTTGAGGTGTTATGGATGAGACCAAAAAATATAATTACTTTTCCAAAATTTTACGCTACCTTCGAAGAAAATATTGTACTGTAGTATGCACCCCATGGGATAAGTTCAGAAAATTATCCAAGAATTGTAAGAAAGAAATTTTTATTAAATTAATTTTAGTTCTAAAATTCTACATGCAGTAATCTACATAAATATCAACCGAACATTTAAATTTACTTAAAAATTCCGTTTATCAAGATCTATATAGTTTTAAAATATAAAAAATCATTTGATCCATGTACAAACACCACACACATAAATGTCAATCTGGCAACGTTCGTTGTTGGACCTCTTTTCATAGAGCATGCACGGCACCGCCGCATTCCTCTGCACACATCCCTTCACAGAAAAGGTCAGCAGTACTGTCACCAACAGACATGCTACCACCAAATGCAGTTTCAAGCAACGACTCGTTGGCATCTACGTCGGACTGAAATGCGCCATCACTATAACCTTTGGTGAATTTCGTGCGACATCTTGGAAAGTTTTTTTATGTCATATTCCTTGTTCTTCGCTTACTGCAACTTACATCCTTTCAAATACACTCTTCCTCCTAGATTTTTTGATGTGTTCAGATCAACAGCAAATAAGTAATAATGCAGCATAGCGCTGTCTCTTTTCTAAGAACACGAAATAGAATGTGAACTTTGTTTAACTTCCAAATTAAAAAAATATTAGTCTTTGGGTGCCCATAACAGAGACCGAAAGTAAAATTGAGTCGAAACTCGCAGTTTCATCTTGGGGCTGTAATCTGTTTTAGCCCTTTTCCAAATAAATTCGTAGACTGTGTACACTTGTCTATTTTGACAAGTCACCATCACATAAACATTACAGCTCAACATCAACGACGCATATTTTGGTGACTCAGTACTTCCTACATAAATGTTTGGAAAGCGACGTCAAAATAAATTTCGTGTCCCAATTTGTGTTTAACTGTGTACATTTAGTGGAACGTCTCTGTTAGATTTACGTATAAGATTACATGAGTGTAAGCAAAGAATCAAGACCGCAGGAACCAAAAACAATACAGTCGTATGAATTCTGAATGATGACATGAGAGTGAAATTTTTGTTGTTCTCGTAGACCAAATAAACTGCGGTAAATACATATTCAGAAGATCTCTTTATTAATTAATTGAGAACCCAGTGGTTAAAATTACAGTGACTCACAAAGATGACAAAAATATTAAAATATGGTTAAGATCTAGATATACAAGGATACAAGTCCTTATAAATACGCAAACACTGAATAAGTTTACCAAATATGGCCGCCTTTTGCAATTCACTTAGTTCAATATGATTGACTGAATACTTCATAAAGTGTACGAAACAAACGACCGTGACATGAAAATTATCATATTTGATGTAACTGAATTAATTTCGAGATGCTGTGAGACAAGAACTACGTTTTATAAATGACAAAGAAAACTTATTACAGTACAAGGGATTGATCATTGGCCACTCAGTATTTGTTATAGGTTGATCACTTCCGTACTTTCAGATGAACTTGATTTGATGATTATCCTCAGTCTTTTTTATTATTAAAATTATTATGGATGAGACACATTTTTGAAGTTGATCATCTGAAATTATATCGCCATAAATTAAATCTGGCATGTATCTGAGAAAATAATCATTGAGCTATGAAATAAATAAGTAAGTTCTGTATTCCTGATTCTAGGAGAGCGGGTAAGGTTCCCCTCTTCCTCCCTCTCCCACCACCCTCCTTACAGACCCCTGTATGTCTGTTTTCTACCATCAGAAAGAAGCGTCACATTATGCTTCGTAGTTTTAGTACATATAGAAATGATTCTGTCTAAACCTACTGTATTATTCCTATCTTGAGAAGATGTTGTACACTTTATCCTAAAAAGAGAAGTATGGTCACTGCCTGCATAACACTTCGAAAGCTTCCTCCCCCCCCCCTCCTCCCACCAGTTTACGAAAATTATATAAAACGCAATATCTGCTTATAAATTACTATTAATAGTTTGTTTGAGTTTTATCATCCGCTGTTTGCCATATTACCAACGTCAGCAAGAAGCCTTAGCTACTTTTTCATAGACCCTCATTTTTTGGCGTTTCCTGGAATCTGTGCATAAATCTTTTATCCAAGAAAGAACTCTTAGCAAATTGCAGATTTAACAGTGCCGAGTAGAACGGGAAATATTGTGACATTAGCTATCACTGTTTTCTTATATGTTCACAGAAAACTGTGGCGGTTTCTTCTTGATACAGCGGCAGTTTCGGCGCTGTACTGCTCTCAAGTTGTGTGTGAATTGTGTAACTGTGGCAAGATAGTGTGCTTAATCTTTTCTCTGTAGCTTCCACGTATAGCCCTAATCGAATTACATAAAGGGACCAACCTAACACCCCAGCTTTACGATTCCCAAACCTGTTCCCCTCACAACTTGAAAATGCAAACAGAATACGCGCCTGTCATTCATCACCAATATCCATGAGGTTGGCCCTTCCTTTTCTTGCACAACGGAATCATAACAGTAATTTATAGTTTGGCAGTGGTCGTGGAAGACCAGTTTGGACTGCTGATTCTACGTTCAGTTTAGATACAGATTTAGTCTAGTGGACCTTGAATAACACAGCTATGCTACACTGTAGATCTGTACACGTATACGTAATCTATGGCTCCAAAAATATAAGCAAAAAAAAAAAAAGAAGGAAAGAAACAAAGAGTACCATAGCATGGGCTGGGGAAAGAAGAAAGGGGGAAAATGGTGAAAAGATGTCCTCTACAGAAACTGAAGGCTTCTCAGACTCTGCACCGCAGAGTCATCTGCAGTTATAGACTACGAATTACGCACTTCAGGTGGTACGGCTGAACAGTTTAATAATTTCTCTCCCCATGAAACTGAAGTTAAATTAATATGACTAGTTACTTGAATGGAAACTTTTAGGAGAGAGTAGTCACTTCCCCAGTACTTTAACACAATTATCTCCCACTCTTACAGGTATAAAGTTAATTACTCCACCTGGAACAAAATCTCTGTGGCTCTGCAGAATTCCGACGATCGTCGACTCTGAAAATTCTTAAAGTAATTAGAGGCTCAGTCGTAAGCCGTGGGGAAGCCGTCTTGGGTGCTATGATGTACTCACTCTGCAGCATGGGAATCAGTGTCCAAGTTGTGTATCAGTTTCGATAAAGTCCAGAATTTAATCTCTTAAAATACAGCATAAACGATCGTGGTGCAGGCTCTATTGAGTTCCCACGATACAAAGTTCCCTACGAGCTACGACACACCAGATAATGTTCAGAGCCACAAACAAGGGAGGAGATAAAATAACCAAAGAACTGAACGTACCTTTTCCATTCATGAAATTATAATTTTCCACTATACAGCATCCTCTTGTGTGGGATGAAATGCTATCACAATTAAGCAAATTTCATTCAGTGTTCAATATGGCAGCTTACAACAATGCCGCTAATTACAGTTCCACTGCGATCCTACTCTCCGCAATTTTCAATCAGAAGTAAGCCAATTGTACACGTAATGTTTCACATTCCAACCATCAGCATCAGCCTTTCGCAGCCGTAAGAAGTCTTTGAGCCATATAAATAACTTGCACGGCAGCGTGTTGGCAAGTCATCTCTTACACTGCGTATCCTAACGAAATGGCGTGAAGTTTGATAACCGTTTTGATAGTATATTCACTGTTTCTTTACGTAGACGAATGTTGATGTCACGTTTTCGTTGGTTATATTTCTTGAAACTATCTCAGTCGATCACTTTTTTTTTAGGTTCAGATTTATGATTTTCAGTGTTAAGGTATGGAATATTATTCACTGTTTCTTTACGTAGATGAATGTTGATGTCACGTTTTTGTTGGTTATTTGTCTTGAAACTTTCTCAGTCGATCACTTTTTTTTAGTTTCAGATTTATGATTTTCAGTATTAAGATATGTAATATTCCTGAAACAGAAACTAACTTATGTTGATATTTTCCATATATAATTCATAACTCGTATTTTCCATATTAAATTGCATTAGACTTCAGTTTTAGAACGTTGTATCAATAAAGGCGGAAGTTAAATTGGGACTAATAATGAAGACAAATGTACTTTGCATGTGCTATTGAAATATGCCTATTGTTTAGGTATCACTGTAATCTTCTTTAAATGTATTAAGCGGTATGCTATCAACACTTGAAGATAATATGAGTTGTGTGCACAAACTTGGGGCAGGGCAAGTATCTAAACTCACAGAAACAGTTACGTAAAAAAGCGGCAATTTCGGACTCTTTCCTCGTCTTTAAGAAATTTCTATGGATGTCTATAGTTCATTGTTTTTGTGATTTGAAACATAAATGTTTTCAATTTTAACAATTCGTCGCTTTTTAGAATGAAAAATTAAACATTTTTTTTCTTTAAGCTCAATATGACCAGATTACAATTTTATTCGGCCTTAAAACGTTTTGGTCTTAACATTGTCTTCGATATTTTGTTGCAGTATGGGGAGATGGCTTCAAAAAAGCAGTATGAAGCCTGGTGTTGCAGAAATTGATTTTTCTGCATCGTTCTCAACAACTACCACTTTTGCGAAAGATATTTTTGGTAGGTACAAGAGCTACACAAATGAAATCGCCTCAAAAGAAGTTAGGTGAGTTCGTACTGTTTCATCATGCTACTTGCATTAAAGATTAATCTCAGTGCACTATTCTCATTATAAATAAGTTACGTTGTATCAAATTTTAGTTTCTTTAAGTATTTTTGGGCTAGTTTTGATGTTTTCTGCAGTAAACAAATATTTGAAATGTTGCAAATGGGCCATTCACTGAACTGCCCTTTAAAATATATGACGGGCATTCAATAAGTAATGGAACACATCTTTTATCGGCCAATTTCCGTTCAAAAACGCGCAATTTGATATTTGATGTTTTCTGCAGTAAACAAATATTTGAAATGTTGCAAATGGGCCATTCACTGAACTGCCCTTTAAAATATATGACGGGCATTCAATAAGTAATGGAACACATCTTTTATCGGCCAATTTCCGTTCAAAAACGCGCAATTTGATATGGGATATTATGGAATATTCCCGCTTGAGCTCCTATAATTTCATGGAGATAAGATATGTGGCTGCGAGATATGTGGGCTTCAAAATAGCGTCTGTTCAAAATGGTTCAAATGGCTCTAAGCACTATGGGACTTAACATATGAGGTCATCAGTCACCTAAACTTTGAACTACATAAACGTAACTAACCTAAGGACATCACACACATGTCCGCCCCAGTAGCTGAGTGGTCAGCGTGACGGATTGCCGTCCTCCGGGCCCGGGTTCGATTCCCGGCTGGGTCGGAGATTTTCTCCGCTCAGGGACTGGGTATTGTGTTGTGTTCATCATCATTTCATCCCCATCCGGCGTGCAGGTCGCCCAATGTGGCGCCGAATGTAATAAGACCTGCGCCAAGGCGGCCGGACCTGCCCCGCGAGGGGCCTCCCGGCCAATCACGCTCATTTCCATTTTCCATCACACACATCCATGCGCGACGCACGATTCGAACCTGCGACTGTAGCAGCCGCGTGGTTCCGGACTGAATCGCCTAGAACTGCTCGGCCACAAAGGCCGGCAGGGCGTCTGTAACGAGGTGCGTTCCGGCCAGAACATCAGAGCATCGCTGATATTCATAGGCGTGTTCTTCCTCGTCCACCCTGCAGCCTGGATTTCGCACCTTCCGGCTTCCCTCTGTTTGGTCCAATGAAGGATGCACTGCGCGGGAAGCAGTACGTGTGTGAATGGGCAGTTATTGATACGGTCTACTAGTAATGCAGCGTAAGGCCGTCGCACTTAACAAGAACTGTGCTGAAAACTCGGGTTTTGTTGCCAAAAGAGTTGGGAATAATATGGTGTAATGGAATTGTGAATAAAACCAACCTGCTTTCAAAAACCGTTTTGCATTACTTACTGGACGCCTCTTACACTATAAAAGTGACTTAAAAATGGCTCCACTAGCTGAAAAGACCAGGTTCAAATGGCTCTCAGCACTATGGGACTTAAACATATGTGGTCATCAGTCCCCTAGAACTTTGAACTACTTAAACCTAACTAGCCTAAGAACATCACACACACACATCCATGCCCGAGGCAGGATTCGAACCTTCGACCGTAGCGGTCACGCGGTTCCAGACTAAAGCGCCTAGAACCGCACGGCCACACCGGCCGGCCGAAAAGACCAGGAATTGCTGCTTTAGAGTAAAGATTGTACGGATGGAGACCCGCAGTTCCAAAGTAAATTACGGTTCAATTACTGCTGTTAGCATTCAGTTTCTCAGCATGATGGTACCTCTTTGATGTATGTGTACAAAGAGGTAGACACGAACACAAGAGTTTACTTTACATTCAAGTGTCAAGTATATTTTAAAGTAGTCACCTTCATTTTATGAATGATTAAGTTTACAAATTACATAGATGAAGTATCCTGAACGTGGAACGCTATGACCACGTAGTTTATCCCCTATATTCAAGAACACAATGAATTTAACATAATGAATTCCTTGACCGTCAAAAGAAACAAGTAACCAACTTTGTATCCCTTTCCCAACAGGGAAATAAGTTCACAACTGAACGGAAGTATTTGGAGCAACAAAATCAAGGTTTTCACAGTCGTAGTTGTTTCTTTACTATTTGACTATCAAATGTTTAAGTTCAAAAATGGTTCAAATAGCTCTGAGCGCTATGGGACTTAACATCTATGATCATCAGTCCCCTAGAACTACTTAAACCTAACTAACCTAAGGACAGCACACAACAAAATGTTTAAGTCCTCGCTCTCCTTGAGCGGAGCACATTGGAACACATTAATAAATAAGCTACTGTCTGTACGAGTTCACAGTTTCTACAGTCTTGCCAAGTGAGTCTGACAGAATACCAATAGGCCCGCGAGCCGATTACGAGGCCCCTCGGCGGCGACGGCGGCATGCAGTCGGTGGTCCTGGACCTCCTCTCTCGTCTGGCTGCGTCGTAACTGCCGTGATTCGCGGACGCTGTCCTAAATACCCGCACGGCGGAGGTACACTTCTTGCTGATTGCCTGTCCGTGACATCGGCAGATGCCGCAAAAGGTTCGTGGTGTGAGCGACCTCTCTTTCTGGTTTACATGCCCTCTGTACTGTGGCTCGGTATACGTGAAGCACCGAGCGAGGTGGCGCAGTAATTAGCACATTGGATTGGCATTCGGGAGGACGACGGTTCAAACCCGCGACCGGCCATCCTGATTTAGGTTTTCCGTGATTTCTGCGAATCGCTTCAGGCAAATGGCGGCATTGTTCCTTTGTAAGCGCACGGCCAACATTCTTCACCATCCTTAGGTAACCCGACGGGACCGATGATCTCGCTGTTTGGTCCCCTCCCCCTAACCTAAAAACTAACCAAATACACGAAGGCCCCCTGCAGTTCGCGCTGCGAGTATCGAGTCGGACAGTCGTGTAGCCGCAGGGGCTGAGTAGGCAGCCAACCCGACGGCGGTGTGCTGCTGGGTGGCGTCCGCGCTTGACGGCTTTTGCGACACGCAGTTGGGACTACAGAAAAGAAAAGTTACACATGTCGTCCCACTCTAAGACCACTGCGCAGCAAGAGTGTCGCATGGCCAGAAGAGAGTTCATGTTGGGGATTTCCTGTAGAGTCAGTTCTGTTCCGGTACATGGAGTGAAACGATACGGCATCGAAAGCTAATTTTAAAGTCGAAATACGCGGGAGAATGTGATTCTTGTGCGCAAAACGTATAAATTGCGAACAGACTCAACATTAAATTCTGGCGACACAAGGACGAAATCCAATGTCGTATCTAGCTATAGTGAAATGGCGCCAAATATTTGACCAAGGCAGCACAGATGTGTGTGATGCGATCGGATAATCTACATTGTCATTTTTTGAACAAGCTGGGGGAAAAGAGATTTTCCAACGATGAGGACGTTCACACTGTAATTCGCTTTCGTAGGACAGAGCGGATCAGGTTGTGGAAAGGGGCCAAGGTCAATTACCGTTAGTTATACAAGAACATACGCAACTTTATTCCCCAAACCAAGGCACAGTTTTGTCTTTAAAACAACAAAGATCAATTCACGGCTGAGGGACAAAGTAACTTCTCCAGAATAAGTTTAAATGATTTCTTTTAGAACACGAGGATTCAGAGCAACGGCTGAAGGCCTTACTTAAGTGAAATTACAATATCCTCTCCGCTAAAGGCTGAAATAATATTTCAGATCAGCTAAGGAAATTCTTTAAAAGCCAAGCATTTACTAATTCCGGCCAAGGCCATATTAAGGAAAATTCAAGTCAATTCTTCGGCTGAAATACCAATAAAAAAATTTTCTTTACGTACTAAAGGAGAGACCTTAAGGACAAGCCTTTACACAGTACAACTCAGGAACATCTTAAGAAAACTTGAAGCATCTTGTCGGCTGAACGCCCAAGCAATTTCTCAAGAATAATTAAAGACAACCTTAAGATAAACATATACAGAACACGGCTGAAGGCCGTTTTAAGAATTCAAGATAATTAAAGAGAAACCTTACAGACAAGGATTTACATATTAAAGCCACAGATCCTGAAACAAACGCGGCTGAAGGCCTAAATGCAGAGCAACAAGAATCTTAAATGAAACACGGCTGAAGCCCTAATCTTAAAGTTGTTGTGAAGTTCGGGTGAAGGCCATAAACTAAACATAAAACAGACAATATTAATACACGGCTGAAGGCCTGGCACAGTACCTGCGACCAAATAAAATGACAGTCACAACAAACAGTGGTGCTCAGAAGTGTTCCAAGGGTCGACCTGAGGAGGAAACTGTAACAACAGTCTAGGTGAAACAGGCAGTGCTACGGTCGCAGGTTCGAATCCTGCCTCTGGCATGGATGTGTGTGATGTCCTTAGGTTAGTTAGGTTTAAGTGGTTCGACGTTCTAGGGGACTGATGACCACAGCTGTTAAGTCCCATAGTGCTCAGAGTCATTTTTTTTTTGAAACAGGCAGCCAGCCGGCCGCGGTGGCCGAGCGGTTCTAGGCGCTTCAGTCTGGAACCGCTCTACTGCTAGGACGCAGGTTCGAATCCTGCCTCGGGCATGTATGTGTGCGATGTCCTTCGGTTAGTTAGGTTTAAGTAGTTCTAGGCGACTGATGACCTCAGATGTTAAGTCCCATAGTGCTTAGAGCCATTTGAACAGGCAGCCAAGCGTGACACTAAATAATCGGGTGGCAGCACGACCTAGGGACGGCTGAAGAACCAACCAACAACCTAATCAACTCCCCTCTGTCGCAACCGACCAACTGCCGATGCAAGCACGCAGACAGCATTCATCTGCTCAGTAAAAAACCACAGAGGCTACACACAATTCGACGTAAACACACTTGCACAAGAACTCGAACAATCGTAAAAGCCGTCACTGTGGAACAACAAGGACGAATCAATTCGACACACAGAGAGTTTCCACAAGCGGTCGGCGACCAAATACACGTCGTCCGATGAGACGACCGACCGAACGACCAACCCAGGTCGTTCCCACTCAAGTTACGTGTGTCGGCGACGGTCGGGCGAGTCTTGGCTGTCCGAAGCTGACTGCAGCTCCAACCCGAGTCAACTCCATGTCCGTTCGGGACTCGGAGACACGGCGACCCGGGCACCCTGGCTCGGACCCTGAAACACGTATGTATGCAGGGTATTCATTACCAGCGATGGCGAGCCATGAGAGAATCTCTGACCAGAGAGTTATTTATCGTACTAGTCTGCGCTTGACCGCGCGAGAGTTCAGTTCAGTTGCGAGTTAGCAGTTGCATGTAGCGAGTCGGTAGATACAGTTGCGAAAGAGAGCGAGGCAGCAGTGGTACGTAGCGAGTCGCGAGAGCATGTAGTACAGTTGCGAGTTGGCAGTACTGTGTGAGGAGTCGGCGGCGGTCGACATGGGTCTCTGGTCACGATTCAGGACGAGGTATATTTTTTAAATAAGGTAATGAAGCAGCATTGCGCTCATCTGATAATGTAATGGATCTTAAGTGTAATTAATTTGTTCAAGAACCGCCCCAATAATAATTTTGTTTTCAAACCAAGTATTTTAACAAAACAAACATTTTATTGAAAGAAAATTTCCCATGCATTTCCTTTAAAAAAAATTACTTAAGTTCAAAGAATTTTTGCGATGCATTTCCTCCAAGCTATGGCAACAAAAATAAGAGCAGATGCAATTTTACTGAGGTAAGAACAGGGCCTAAGATCGAAATTTCGGTCTATTTGCGTTTTCATTGTCACTGAGATTTCATTTTTTTATTGAATTGACTTTACATTTTTTGCTGGTGGGTTAGACTAGGTTCTGTTCTCGTTAACATTTAAATAATTGTCCTTTGAAATTTTGCGGGGAGGTTACAACCCATCCATGCAAAGTTAACTATTGCCCATTGTCCACGACATCTCTGCAGAAGGAAGGAACCGACTCACGTCCGGCAAGATGACCAACTGACGGGGTCCAGAAACGGTCAAAAGACCATATACACGTCGCCCAATGAGACGACCACCCGAACGACCATCCGGCGGTCGTTCCCGCTCCAATGTCCTTCCGTCGGACAGTTCATTTGTATGGCCAGCGGTCAGCAAGTACTGACTGTCCGCGCCTCACTGTTGCTGCGTCCCGACTAAACTGCTGCTCCGCCTCGACTGAGCTCCCGACAGACGACGTCCCGGAAATACTAACGGTCACTCCAGAGCTAGTACGACAGTGCACTTATCGATAAGCGCTGCTGCTGCCACTCACGGACAGGTAAGGCAGGACGTTAGTGACACCAGTAAATGGAATAAGAAAACGAGCCGGTAGTACGGTAAGAGGAAATGACAAACAATAAACGGAATGAACACGAGCCGTTCACGGCTCACACATAACTGTTCCCGAATGGTTTCCTGGGCGAAGTGAGCATTTCTATCGTTAACGATCTGAACAATTGGCAGAACGGTTGTTTACAGAGGCTTTGTGAGTGAGACATAGGTCATGTATGTGTTATTTTGAAGGGTAGTGGAGCATTCAGTAAAAGTACTCGACCTGGCATAATAATGTTCAACTTAATTTTCGAAGACCCCTCGTAGCTACGTCCCGGTTGAAGCGCCATGAAGGAAAGAAGATTGACCGAGGTGGTGCAGTAGACTCGCAGTGGCACACCGGACTCGCATTCGGGACGACGACGTTTCAAACCCGCGTCCGGCCATCCTGATTTAGGTTTCCCGTGATTTCCCTTAATCGCTTCAGATAAATGCCGGCATGGTTCCTTTTTAAGGGCACGGCCGACATACTTTCCCATCCTTTCCTAATCCGAAGCGACTGACGGCCTCTTTGTTTGGTCCCCTCCCACAAGTCAGCTAACCAGTCAACTAAGAAAAGAAGGAAAATTTAACGGCCCGTCGATCGTGGGGTCGTCAGAGATGGAATAGACGCCTAGGTTGGGAAATGAAACCTACCGTGACCTTTCCAGAGGAGACATTTCAGTATTTGCCTAAGCCATTCAGTGAAGCGACAGAAAACCTAAATCTGTAAGACCAAAGGCTGTTTGAACCGCCGCCCTGACGAATACGAAACCAAAGTTCGCTCGGTGAAGCAGCAGGACAATGATGAAGTGATACGCTTTTACTGAAGTGGTGTTGTGGCTGATGTCTGCGCCTTCATTTCGGTTAATTTAAGTCACCCATGCAGGTTTAGTTCTGGTTGCGACGTCCTTCAAACATCGATGGATATTTTCAGTACGATCAGTACATATTACAATCAGTTCTACTGCTCACGTCCACCTCATTCTATTGGCTCCTATTAAAAATTCTTTCATACTCAATCAGGAAGAAACAAGTCACGCCAAAAGAAAAATAAAAGACTTTGAAAATCTCAAGGTTGTAACAATCAGCAATTGTGTGAGGCAGCCTCCGGAGGCTCCGCCTTCTCCTCCCCCCCCCCTCCACGCCACCCCACCCCACCACCCCTCTTCCAAAGACGGCCGGAGTGGCCGAGCGGTTCTAGGCGCTACAGCCTGGAACCGCGCGTCCGCTACGGTCGAAGGTTCGAATCCTGTCTCGGGCATGGATGTGTGTGATGTCCTTAAGTTAGTTAGGTTTAAGTAGTTCTAAGTTCTAGGGGACTCATGACCTCAGCATTTAAGTCCCATAGTGCTCAGAGCCATTTGAACCTCTTCCAAAGTATGATTAGCGTTTGTTTTCTTCCAGAGAAGAAATTCAGGTGCTACAGATTTAAAATATAGTTTCTCGTTGTTATCCTACTTATGTGTCCAATGAAAGTAACCAGGCGAAGAACATGAAAAGTATCATGCACCAACTTAAACCCGTCTTTTTATCCAAAACACCTAATGGCATGTATTTACGCACCTTCTGAAATTCAATAATTTTATTTTTTATGTGGTTTCCCGACACTTTCTTCATAATCCTCTACAATTTCTTTACTCAGGGGATGGCAGCAATTCCTTTGTTGCAAAATAGAGCGCAACTGTCAGGAACATATCGCCGTGTTTTAACTCAGGTTCGAGCCGTGTCTTTTGTTATGCAAAATACAATAAATACTCGTAGTCCCTCCTGAAGGGTGGTTCCTTTCGTCCGACAATATTGATTTTGTTAAAATTTAGGAAATAATTGAGTATTGTCAACTGATATAATACATATTTATTAACTTCATTGTCACTGTCGATAGTTTCCAGATTTATTTGTATAAACGCTCGCCGTTTACACTCAAAACTAGTATAATCATGCTCTTTAATCAAAGCTATAAAATTAAATATATTGGTGATTGTGTCAATGGATTTAATGCTTATTTGTTGCAGTTTTAGAAATGCCGCTCTCAAGGAAAAGCATTTTCTTGAAAACTAAGCCTTTGGTATGTTTCAAGTTCCTTTATCATCAATAAATCCACTTACTGTGAGCAAACATGACGAGCGTGCTGTTATTCTTTTCTTAGATGCCGAAAGACAAATACCGGTTGACATCATCGGAGAATCAAGAATGTGCATGGGGCAGCATGTCTGTCGAAAGCCACCGTTGTGGAATGGTGTGCCAAGGGGTGCTGCTGTTTCGTGATAACGCACGTCCCCATATCCCATATGTCGGATCGCAGAAGTTACGCCAACCCAACTCCTGCAGCAAAGCCATCAAATGCAAACATTTTGGTCGCACTTTATAATACGAGGTATTTCCACAAAGTAAGTTCCTTTTGGTTATATAAAACAAACATGTACAGATACAGAAAAAATATTTATTATACAAAAATCTACAACTGTTAAACTACTTTTTTACATAGCTTTCGAAATTTTGTTGCCACTTGTCATAGCGTGGCACAAGTTTTTGTATGCCTCCTTCGTAGAATGTTGCCGCCTGTGTATTCAACCATGTGGTAACATGTTCTTTCAGCTCGTCATCATGGTTGAAGTGTTGACCACCAAGGACAGATTTTAGGTGTAACAAGAGATAAAAGACGCTAGGAGTGAGGGCCACGCTGTACGGAGGATGATCGAACGCGTCCCAATGAAATTCCCGTAAGAGTTGTTTGGTCTCATTTGCCGTGTGAGGTCGGGCATTATCGTGGAAAAAAAAACGACACTTTTGACAGTAATCTTCGGTACTTGTTTTGTATTGCGCGGCACATTTCTTAGTAGTCTCGCAGTAACCATGTGCATTGATTGTTTGGCCTCATGGTAAGAAATCAATCAGCAAAATGCCTTTTCTGTTCCAAAAAAAGGGTGCAATGACTTTTAGAGGTGTCAAGATTTGCTTAGGCCTAACCTTCTTTGGGATGAAGTGTGCTTCCATTCCACTGATTGCTGTTTTGTTTCAGGGTTGTCGTACGATACCCAAGTTTCATCCCCCGTGGCTATGCGAGAAAGAAAACCACCGCCATCTTCATTGTAGCGTGTCAAACACTGAACTTCACTGCCCATCCGTTGTTTTTTGTGTTGTTCAGTTTTTCAGTAGTATTTCATGAATTAGCGATCGTGAGATTTGTGGAACTTCCATAGCAAGGGCACTAAGTGTAAACTTCCGGTTGTGCTTAATCTTGTCTTCAATCGTGTGAACCCGTTCATCAGTAACTACACATGGGCGTCCATTTCGTTCTTCATCGTGCACTTGATCACGTCCTTCACTGAGCAATCTGACCCATCTTCTAACCATTGAATCACTCATAGCATTTCGTCCCTAAACCTCGCAGATTTGCCGATGAATTGCCTTTGGTTTAACTTTCTTTGCATTTAGAAAACGAATCACAGATCTGATTTCACACGCAGCGGCATTTTCAATTACGGCAGACATTATAAAGAAGCACTACAAAGCACACGTCAGCAGCAGCGATCTGAAAATGGTGTACATGTCTTCACCTTGAGTCAGAGTGACTTATGACCACAGCAGTTGAGTCCCATAGTGCTCAGAGCCATTTGAGTCAGAGTAACTACCGCGCATGCTCGGAACTGCGATCGTAGCGCTGCCACGGATAGAAACAGAAACGGAACTTACTTTGTGGACGACCCTCGTACAAAGGCAAATATCTTACACTTATATTTCGCTCAGATACTCTTGTTGAGAGTAATATTTTAGAATAAATTTGTATACTGGTAAATTTCTTACATACAACACGGATAACTTTAGTTTTTCATTTTGCCACCCAGAAAATCTTGCTGGTACCACGGCACAAGTCTCACAGCATCAACTCAGAAACTGCTCAGTGCCTGGCAGTGACAGTTATGTAAGGACACCAGTAAAAGTAAACTGGCCAATGCTCCATTTGTCTAAGAGTAATACCTAAGGCCCAGGGAAGACATCCTGATTTATTTATTAACACAATAGGCATGTTATTCCTTTGTTTCACTCTTCATCTGTCATGGATTGATGCCAATTACACCAGAAAACGTTTTCAGAAAAAAAACGATCAATTCAGCTGTGGTATAAAGTGAGATAACTCTTATGAAATAAAATCTGTATCATATACTTTAATTGCATTCCTAAACTTTATTCGCCTACTTATTTTGTTTGATGATTGCAAATGCTGCACATAAAGCTTTTTTATTAATAAATAATACTCCTGTAAATTAGCTTCTCGAGTTGAATAGTACAATAAATTTGTCACCATGTAAATTAACTTCGAAAGCGGCGCTAAAACGTTCTCTCTACACTTTCAATTCTTTAATGCTTAATCAGTCATTTCACTCTCGCATGGGATTTGTTCAAGATAAGATTCTTTTGTAGCTCGAACACGAAGCTCCAGAAATACCTCAGCCTGGGAATCTCCACGGCCGAAATGTTTAGCGTCCGCTGCTTTCTGCCGGTTCAATCCGGTTCTCCGGTAGGTGTACGCGATTGCGAGATAGGGCGTTTCTGAATGTGCCCTTTGTCCGTTTTATCCCAGTGCAGAGTCCCAGATTAACGCCCGTTATCCTCTATCACCTGATCGACAACGTCGCAATAACTGCAGATGAAAACAGCTATTTTTCTAACCTCATATTGATACTGATGTTGAACTGATGAAGCATATTTGCAAAAAAAAAAAAAAAAAAAAAAAAAAAAAGTATTTTTATGAATGAAAAACACACGACACTTGCGTAATGTTCTACAATATACATTAATGAGCGACCGGTTTTCGGCTGATAGGCACCTACCAGGTACAAAAATAAAATGTGTGGCTGCCAACTTTGTGAGAGAAAATATTTAAAGTAGGAGCAGCCAAAGAGTCTCTCAGTTGGCTGTCAAAGATGACAGTTATTAACACTCGTCATAAGACTAAAAGTGGGAAGAATTACACTATATGATCAAAAGTCTACTGACACTCCGAAAAACAAACGTTTTTCGTATCGGGTGCATTGTGCTGCCACCTACTGCCAGGTACTCCATATCAGCGACATCAGTAGTCATTAGACTTCGTGAGAGAGCAGAGTGGGGCGTCCCGCGGAACTCACGGACTTCGAACGTTGTCAAGTGATTGGGTGTCTCTTGTGTCATACGTCTGTTCGCGAGATTTCCACACTACTGAACATCCCTAGGTCCGATGTGATAGTGAAGTGGAATCGTGAAGGGACACGTACAGCACAAAAGCGTACAGAACGTCCTCGTCTTTTGGCTGACAGAGACTGCCGACAGTTGAAGAAGCTCATAATGTGTAATAGGCAGACATCTATCCAGACCATCAAAAGGAATTCCAAACTGCATCACGATCCACTGCAAGTACTATGACAGTTAGGCAGGAGGTGAGAAAACTTGGATTTCATGGTTCAGTGGCTGCTCATAAGCCACACATCACGCCGTAAATGCCAAACAACGCATTGCTTGGTGCACGGAGCGTAAACATTGGACGATTGAACAGTGGAAAAACGTTGTGTGGAGTGGTGAATCACGGAACACAATGTGGTGAACCGATGGCAGAGTGTGGGTATGGCGAATGCCCGGTGAACGTCATCTGCCAGCGTGTGTAGTGCCAACAGTAAAATTCGAAGGCGGTGGTGTTATGGTGTGGTCATGTTTTCCACGGAGGGGACTTGTACCCCTTCTTGTTTTGCGTAGCACTATCACAGCACAGGCGTACATTGACATTTTAAGCACATTCTTGCTTCCCCCTGTTGAAGAGCAATTCAGGGATGGCGATTGCGTCTTTCATGATGCACGGCCTGTTCATAATGCACGGCCTGTGGCGGAGTGGTCACACGACAGTAATATCTCTATAATGGACTGACCTGCACAGAGTCCTGACCTGAATCCTATAGAACACCTTTGGGATGTTTTGGAACGCCGATTTTGTACCAGGCCTCACCGACCAGCATCGATACCTCTCCTGAGTACAGCACTCCGTGAAGAATGGGCTGCCATTCTTCAAGAAACCTTCCAGCACCTGATTGAACGTATGCCTGCGACAGTGAAAGCTCTCATGAAGGCCAAGGGTGGGCCAACACTATACTGAATTCCAGCATTACCGATGGGGGGCGCCACGAACTTGTAAGTCATTTTCAGTTAGGTGTCCGGATACTTTTGATCACACAGTGTATTTCGATAAATATGTGAAGTAAAAACTATTTAGCTTGTATGACAAGCTAAACATCTGTTCAGTACACTTTGGTGACTCCTTTCAAGGATATGAGTGAACAAGATTGCATTGTCTGAAACAAGTATAATATTACAAATGATATACATGGTATGAATAACTTGGTAATTGAAACAACTGTAATTATACAAAGTAAAATTTTAGAGTAAATTTAACCATAGTAACTGAAATTAAGTAAAATATGGGGCAATGAGTAGAGGGGGTAGTTTACAAAGTTGGCTGTATGGGTTTATTTGGCGTAACAAAGATTAAAGTGGTGAGTAAGAAAATTCTGTATGGTCATACAGTGCCAAGTTTGGGCAAACAGCGATTTGTTTATTAATTACCGTTATTTCAAGGTGGTTAATCTTCCTATCTTAGTAGATGTTGTCTAGGACATCATGATCGTCCTCATAACTGTGTCCTTCATTATGCAGGTTGCTGCAAAAGTAAAGTCTCGTTTCCTAAGTCTCTGACTTGAATGGTGTTCCGTGAAGGGGGCTGATGTTACCCTTCCAGTCTGACTTATATAGACTTAGCTTCAGTTTTCTGTGTTACGCTCTTTACAAGAGCTGATATGATGTTTTTACCATTGGCAAAAAGTTTCTAACAGTGTTGTGAACTTTCTGACCATATTTGGAGATATTTTTGCTATATATGTCATTGTGGTGGATCGAGCACGTGATAAAGAGGAGTGGAGACCTGTTTATTTTATTTTATTTTACTTTATTTTATTTTATTCTCTTTTTTCAGTATGTAGGCCTCCAAGGCTATTTGTTCAATTCTGTTTAATTCGACTGAGAAGTTGTCATTACTCATAGGAATTGCCATTATGTGATGTATCACTGAATGAAAGGCAGCATATTTTCAAGTCATTGGGGATTGATAATCAGCTGATATTACAATGTCAGTTGTGATGGTCCTCCCGTAATCTGAAAAGAATGAATCATATCATTGGTACTTATTGTTAGGTTAAATAAGTTGTGGAGTTACCCCCAAACTCCACTATGAATTTGATATTGTTCTGTTTAGAATTTAAATATTTGACGAATGTTAGAAGTTATCTGGTAGCACCTGTCTATAAGCACTGTAAGACATCAACATACCAAATCACTAATAAACCTTGGAAAAGCGTGGATTATTTTCCAAAAATTTATTTTAACTGTTTTAGTTTTGACATTATAAAATTGTGTGACATCTTTTTGCATGTGTTGGAAGTTGGCAGATTTTAGGTAGTCTTACTCTTCGCTTACAGAGTCACCTCTGTTCATTAACACAAGAGTATTCCCTTGATACTTCAGTATTATCTATTTATCTCTTAAAATTGTTTAAAACTTATTTTTTGGGTACGATGGGGCACTAGAAACGAAATAAGTTTCTTTCTGTTCATGTGATACGAGATTTTTATTGGGGATATCGTCACCAAATGTGCTTCGTCGATCTGTTTTAATTCCTATCAATTCTTTTTCCTAAACTTTTTTTGGAGTTTTCTGTTCCTTATTTCAGTTCCGAAACACTGGTCACGCCTAAGGCAAACTTGAGCTTTTGCGTTAGTTCTAAAAGATTTTTTTCTGCTGGCAAGTATACTACTTATAGCCTTCTGCTTTTCATTCAGATTGTATAAAATATTCTGCCATGAATCAAAGGTCCAGTCAATTAACGTAATGTTTATTTCATTAATTTGTGCGAAAGTTTGCAACTGACAAACTTTGAGGAAATCACAACTATGTTGCACGAATCTGAAGAGCCTTATTATAGGTAAGTACGTCATCGTTGCAGGAAAAGATTTACAAACACAGATCTCTCACGGCAGTTCCCATACGAACAGAAACTGTAGGGCGGGAATAGAAACTTATTTTAACTCGCACCAGAGTCTTGTACTTCATATACTTGTCCAAAATAGATTGTTTACAGTATTGATTCATTTGTTAGTTTTCAGTAATTTCGTAACGAAGGCGTCGTTCCTTTGTCACCTAATTGAAGTCAGAAAAGAATTAACTTTCAACTCTTATTACTAAGCCATGTATCAGATATGTTAACTAAATTATGCATTAATTAAGTCAGCTGGGCGAAAAAAAATGCTGCCAAAGACGACTTTTCTCTTCTTTTCATTTCCATTATCAACCACTGTAATACTTCAACCCACGGCCGTCCATTATAGTTATTATACAAATAAACATTGTTTCGGTAAGTATTTATTTAGGATTATACCACTAACCACTTTATTTTGCAACCAATCGGAACAGATTATCATCAGTGACGAAAATTTTTTTTATCGTCACAGCCACGACGTCCAAAAGTAACCTAGGCTAATCAATTGTTAAAATCATCAAAACTCGTAAAAATTATCATTAAATACATCACAACCTGTTATAAAATACGAGGGCTAGCCACAAAGTACATTACGTTTTGGAATTAAAAATAAATAAAGTATTGGAAATTTTTTTTATTATATACAGATGAAAGCCACACTTAAATACTACTTTTCTACATAGTTGCCATTTAAATTAAGGCGATGGACGAGCTTGGAAGTTCCTTCGTCGTAAAATTCGGCCGCCTGCGCCTTCAACCACGTGGTTACCTCTTCTTGAAGCTGTGCGTCGTCATCAAAACGCTGCATAGCCAACCACTTCTTCATTGCTGGGAATAAGTGGAAGTCGCTCGGTGCCAGATCGGGACTGTACGGCGGATGAGGAAACAACTCCCACTTAAAAGATTCGAGAACTTCACGAGTGGCATTTGCCGTGTGGGCCCGGACGTTGTCGTGAATCAGCAAGATCTTTGAGCCCAACTTTCCCCTGCGCTTGTTTTGTATTGCTCTTCTGAGGTTGTGCAGAGTTTGGCAATACCTTTGAGAGTTTATTGTAGTGTCTCTTTCCAGGAAATCCACAAAAATCACACCTTTTCTGTCCCAAAAGACAGTCGCCATCACCTTCCTTGCCGACATTGTCTGCATGCATTTCTTGGGTTTTTGAGGGGAATTTGTGTGCCCCCACTGCATTGACTGCAATTTTGTCTCGCAGTTCACATGCTTAACCCACGTTTAGTCACCAGTAACGATGCGATCGAGTAATGAGTCGCCATCTTTCTCGTAAGCGTCCAAAAACGTTAACGCTGCAGCCATTCGCTGATTTTTGTGAATCTCTGTCACGATTTTTGGTATCCATCTTGCACAAAACTTGTGGTAACCAAGCTTTTCGGTAATGATTTCGTGCAACAAACTTCGTGAAATTTGTGGAAAACTCATATAGAGTTCCGTTATTGTGAAATTACGGTTTTCACGGACCGCGGCATCGACTTTTTCGACAAGTTCGGCAGTCACTATATTGGGTCTTCCACTTCGCTCTTCGTCGTGAACGTTAGTTCGGCCATTTTTAAATTTTATGACCCATTGACGCACTCCACCTTCAGTGATTATGTTGATCTCATACACTTCACAAAGCTGCCGATAGATTTCTATCGGTGTACAGTCTTTTGCAGTCAGAAACCTTATTACAGCACGCACTTCACACTTCGCGGCATTTTCAGTTAACGCTGACATTTCGAACTGTCACAGTAACTCAACAGAGTACAGCACGAACCTCTCACTAGCACGGCAGGATGCCGACTGGGCGGCGGAATGCCATGAGACCAAGATGGCCGCGCTAGCCCCGCCCCTAACGGACACAAACGAAAACGTAATGTACTTTGTGAATAGCCCTCGTATTAATCATTCAACGTGAGTTACTGACGTTTCTACGTTAGGTTATGATTTTGTAATGGTTAATGGTTTTGCATCAGGATGGAAACGCTTTTAGCAATCTGTTTGCATAGCCTATTTTTGGATATCATGGTTGAGTATGCCTGTAGCGAATACTTACAGCTACTGAAGAAAATTCAGTCAGCTTGTACGAAAAGGAATTGAAAGACGTTGAGTTCAGTGTAGATTACAGATTCCATATCACACAGTTTCTAAGAATGGATATTGATTCTCCGTCGAAGTGGAGTGAACAGTGACACGCTTACAAACAGACTACAGTCATCCTTCTGTAAGATATAAAATAAAGGCACAAGATGTGAGCACAGGCTTCAAACAATATAAACAGGGCCATGAGAACAATAAAAAAATGGTTAGTGGCTACTCTGTAAAGATCTGTTCAAAAACTGTGGGTTTTTGCTACACCAGGTGAATACATTCACTAATTAGCTATGGACATCTGAAAATAAGCATGATAACTTTCAGCACAATCCATGATAATTTAGCGAGATTCACTTTGAACTTACATTTACTAAGAAAATATACACTCCTGGAAATGGAAAAAAGAACACATTGACACCGGTGTGTCAGACCCACCATACTTGCTCCGGACACTGCGAGAGGGCTGTACAAGCAATGAACACACGCACGGCACAGCGGACACACCAGGAACCGCGGTGTTGGCCGTCGAATGGCGCTAGCTGCGCAGCATTTGTGCACCGCCGCCGTCAGTGTCAGCCAGTTTGCCGTGGCATACGGAGCTCCATCGCAGTCTTTAACACTGGTAGCATGCCGCGACAGCGTGGACGTGAACCGTATGTGCAGTTGACGGACTTTGAGCGAGGGCGTATAGTGGGCATGCGGGAGGCCGGGTGGACGTACCGCCGAATTGCTCAACACGTGGGGCGTGAGGTCTCCACAGTACATCGATGTTGTCGCCAGTGGTCGGCGGAAGGTGCACGTGCCCGTCGACCTGGGACCGGACCGCAGCGACGCACGGATGCACGCCAAGACCGTAGGATCCTACGCAGTGCCGTAGGGGACCGCACCGCCACTTCCCAGCAAATTAGGGACACTGTTGCTCCTGGGGTATCGGCGAGGACCATTCGCAACCGTCTCCATGAAGCTGGGCTACGGTCCTGCACACCGTTAGGCCGTCTTCCGCTCACGCCCCAACATCGTGCAGCTCGCCTCCAGTGGTGTCGCGACAGGCGTGAATGGAGGGACGAATGGAGACCTGTCGTCTTCAGCGATGAGAGTCGCTTCTGCCTTGGTGCCAATGATGGTCGTATGCGTGTTTGGAGCCGTGCAGGTGAGCGCCACAATCAGGACTGCATACGACCGAGGCACACAGGGCCAACACCCGGCATCATGGTGTGGGGAGCGATCTCCTACACTGGCCGTACACCACTGGTGATCGTCGAGGGGACACTGAATAGTGCACGGTACATCCAAACTGTCATCGAACCCATCGTTCTACCATTCCTAGACCGGCAAGGGAACTTGCTGTTCCAACAGGACAATGCACGTCCGCATGTATCCCGTGCCACCCAACGTGCTCTAGAAGGTGTAAATCAACTACCCTGGCCAGCAAGATCTCCGGATCTGTCCCCCATTGAGCATGTTTGGGACTGGATGAAGCGTCGTCTCACGCGGTCTGCACGTCCAGCACGAACGCTGGTCCAACTGAGGCGCCAGGTGGAAATGGCATGGCAAGCCGTTCCACAGGACTACATCCAGCATCTCTACGATCGTCTCCATGGGAGAATAGCAGCCTGCATTGTTGCGAAAGGTGGATATACACTGTACTAGTGCCGACATTGTGCATGCTCTGTTGCCTGTGTCTATGTGCCTGTGGTTCTGTCAGTGTGATCATGTGATGTATCTGACCCCAGGAATGTGTCAATAAAGTTTCCCCTTCCTGGGACAATGAATTCACGGTGTTCTTATTTCAATTTCCAGGAGTGTAGACAAAAGACTCAAAACAGAATTGTACAGGAACTTGGTTAAGGAGATGAAAGAAATATCGAAACAAACTTATTTAAAATGGCAGTTAAAAGTTGCCTTTTAAACAATACGTTCTACCAGTGAAGGATTACTTACATTTCTGATCAAAAGCATCTTCGACACCTATTAGGGTTCATTAATATGGCGTGTGTCTACCAGTTGTCTTCACGACTGCATGAACTCTGCTAGGCGCGCTTTCAATGAGGACCTCGAATGTCTGTGGAGGAATGGCAGCCCATTCCTCCTCGAGAGCCTGGAGCGAAATCCTTCTACGATGGAGGATCGGAAAGTAATTCACAATAATCTTTTTCTCCTCTGGTATCGCAGCTGGAATGTTAAAATTTCACGACGATACAGTTTGAAGTTTGCGCTACAGAGGGTATTTAGTTTCCTTGTGCAGCTCTAGTGAGAGAAGCGTGAATTACGAAACAAACATAGAGGGCATGTTACTGTCGCCAGCTTGTGAAGGCTGCAGTGTACGACATTGTTGAAGACACGTTGAACTTCGTGAAGTTAGAGCTCGCTGGGTGTCTAAGAACCTGACAGATAACCACAAGGGCCAGCGATTGATAAGCTTGGACCAGTTAACGCGTTAATCGCGAAAGGGCATGGTTATCTCCAAGGAATCGTCACCAGTAATGAGTCATGGGCGTACCACTACATACCCGGAACCAACCAGACCCCTATGGAGTGGAAACTTGCTGGTTCTCCACTACCAAAAAAATTCAAAGTCACTCAGTCTGTTCGTTTCAAGCAGATCTGTGCTAACAAGGACAATATTTGAAACTGAACTCAGTCGTCACTTACAACCACACGTTCCGAATCATTTCGCAAAAGACCCGTTCACGCACGGATGTTTACTTGCTTCTTCAAAAAAAATTGGTTCAAATGGCTCTGAGCACTATGGGGCTTAACATCTATGGTCATCAGTCCCCTAGAACTTAGAACTACTTAAGCCTAACCAACCTAAGGACATCACACAACACCCAGTCATCACGAGGCACAGAAAATCCCTGAACCCGCGGGGAATCGAACCCGGGAACCCGGGCGTGGGAAGCGAGAACGCTACCGCACGACCACGAGCTGCGGAATTACTTGCTTCTCTTATAGTAGAAAGTCATCCTTGCAAGTTTCCTTTATTAACTGTGATACACCCAATACATGAAAGCTGTTTTCGTTCTTAATCTTTAATATCAATTCCAATGAAAAGCGTCAATCAATCCACCTCTCATACAATTTTGTGATTCTGTAATGCCGTTGCTTGATCAAGCAGACAGCATCTTTTCGCTGCATGCGTTTTCACACATTTTACGTGGTAGCGAGGAAGATCACGCTGGCAAACGAAACTGAGAGTGTTTTATTCTCATCTTTACGACATTTAATTTTCAGCACACTATGTAACTCTATCCACCTGTCCTAAACATGGATGATCGCTGTATTCAGTGACTGTAGGTGAAATTAAAACCTCATGCGACTGGATGAATTCAGGTGAATATTTTTGATTTAACTCTGTAGTAGAAACCTGGGAACGGCAGTTGAAATTTCAAAGCTGGTTCGCGGCGCCAGTATGGCGGTCGTGGGAGAGCTACCTGAGAGAGTTTTCATGCCGAAAGCTCTCACAATTGCCTTTCCCAGACCGTACGAGAGGGTCGCTTCCTTTCGAATTTTGGACATTAATATGAGTTGAAAATTTTGATGTAAATCTGACTGGAGGAGACGCCTGCTATTACTGGGAAACTGATCTCGGTGATTGGTCAGTGTGCCCCCCACCAAGTTTGTTCGCTCTCTGCACGCAAAGGCGGAACATTTTGAACTGTAGGCAGAAGCTACAGGGATGTGGACAAGACTAGTGGCAGAAGAGAGTCATTAGTGCATAAGTGTGATGTGCTGCTTCTGCGTGCACAGGAACGGCGATTTTGGTTAGTAGATGGTTCAGTTTTGTGTTAGGATTCTCTGTAACGATTAGCCTCTATCGTTAGGAGCAGCGCAGGATTCGAGTGATGTTTCCTCTACTGTTTTACTGATTTTGAGTCGGAACTTTTTCCTTGATTATGCATGAATCGCTTCGTGCATCGTGCGCCCAGTTAACTTTCGTGATTGTCTTTGCTGCGAGTCACAAATCGTCTTTGACAATTCAATCATTATTGGAAACTGGTGAACGTTGCTTCCTTATATTCTGTGAGATTGAATCTTTATATGTCCATGTTGCATTACTTAATTAACCCAGTCCTTGCTGTATAACGACGATCGTTAAGTTATTACAGGCTGCTTGTAGGGAACCGCAGTTTTAGGATTTTTATGTGTGATCCATGTTAAATATAGCTCAGGAGCACGCTCCAACATTCTGAATAAATGTTTTTCACGCAGTTATTTGGTTTTGTTTAACTTCGCACAATGTGCATACCAGACGCCACCTCTCATGTAATCTCTAACCCAGCGCAACCTGAAGAGAGAATTTTTGATAATATTTAATAAAGTATCAACGTCTGATCAGCCGATTTGAAGTTCGGTAGTCAGATATACATTGAGCGTTTTACCTTGAGATAGAAAATAAGTGTAAAATTTCATTTAATATTCATGCAGCTTCAGAAGATTTCGCTCTCAGGGACAGGTAGACAATGTTAAAAAGCATAACTGCTAAATGGGAGGCTCGCAGCTACGACACTTCCCTGCTAGGGAGCCTCTTCTTCAGCAATTTTTTTTTTTTTTTTTTTTTTTTTTTTTTTTTTTTTTTTTTTTTTTTTGCCATGACGTTGGTTGGTTGGTTGTTCTGGGGAAGGAGACCAGACAGCGAGGTCATCGGTATCATCGGATTAGGGAAGGACAGGGAAGGAAGTCGGCCGTGCCCTTTGAAAGGAACCATCCCGGCATTTGCCTGGAGCGATTTAGGGAAATCACGGAAAACCTACATCAGGATGGCCGGACGCGGGATTGAACCGTCGTCCTCCCGAATACGAGTCCAGTGTCTAACCACTGCGCCACCTCGCTCGGTTGGCATGACGTATTTAACAGTTTTCCTAATAGCAAGTGGTGGATATTACTAATTATTTTTGAGCCCTATTCGCAAAGTATATTTGACATATGCTCGTCTGTTCATTGAAGATCCCACAGTCGCCCACTTTGTCGTTATTGAAATTTAACATCAGTTGCTCACAGGAAAAATAGCGTTATCACATTTACAGTACATCATATGGGACACTATTGTATTTTGTATTTTTCTTAATGTGTTTTATTACCTTTTGCAAATGCCTGATAAGAATTTACGATGATAGTATCAGTCGTTAGGTTGGTCAAGTTTTCAAATATGCTAAGAGAAGACGTAATGTCCCATTGTAAAGGATTAATGTTTTTACATTTAATAGATGGTTTTTGAAGTGTAAAAAGGATGTTTCTGATGTGAACATTTCCGTATTTGTTTTTAAGAAATTACTGTGTGCTTTTACGTTAGGTATGTTCCTATAATATTTTATCTTCTACTTTACGTCAGAGGGCGTAATTTATTGTATTTTTTGTTATGCCTGTACTGCTCTTTTTGGAAGGTTTGCTATGACTTACGATGGTAAAAAATCGTCCTGTGATTTTATAGGTTACTTTTATGTGAGCTTTGGTTTTCCATTTATGATATTTGTTGTATTTGATGTCTGCGTGTTGTACGCTATGTAGAGGTCACTATGATGCTTGTTTTTGCTATACTGAGCTTAATTGGTTGTGTAAGCTATAAGCTCACTATATGTCGAGATCGGCAACTGCGACGGTCGCAAAATAGGTTCTTCTGTAATTTCAAATTATTATATGTAGTGAAAGTGAAGATGTCTGTTCGAAGCAATCATCACATTACGTTATACCTCACAGAAAATGTTGTGTTATTATGATATGGGCCCACAAGGTTCGAACAGTTTAGTATGTACGGGAATCTGTATATTTGTATATGTTTTCCTGTTTCCGTATTTTTTTGACAGTGATTGTAAATAGGGCCACATTTTTGTTAATGTGTTAATGTCTGATAGTTCTTATGTATTTTTAGCACTGAAGATGGTCAAACAGTGACCCAAATCGATCTGTAAAATAAAGGATTTCAATCTTTACGATTGATGCTGTCATTTATCCAAAATATATTGATACTATTACACATTGATACTATTAACACATTTGTGTTAAGATCCTCATGTCTGATAGTTCTTATGTATTTTTAGCACTGAAGATGGTCAAACAGTGACCGACATCGATCTGTAAAATAAAGGATTTCAATCTTTAGGACCGACGCTGTCATTTATCCAAAATATATTGATACTATTACTACTACTACTACTACACGCAGATCTTTAAACGAAAGTGGCACATCGTGAAGGATCGTTGCGCAATACGGACGCGTCGCGCTATTGTGGATATCTCCGCGTGACCAAAAATAGAGACGCGCCGACTCGTCTACGAGCTATGGAGAAACGGAAGGGGTTAACAGTCGGCAATCGGCCATCTGCGACCTTTCCTGCTGCCAACTAAATAAAACACGCGCGCGGGCCGTGACGGGCGCGAAATTGACGTGACGTGGCCGCTTCCAGAGCAGTGCTGCTGGAGGCAAAGGCAGCGCTGCACGCGGGGTTCGCGTGAGTACCGAAAATGAAGCAAACGGCGAAGCTCGTAAATTATTCCGGCGGAAGTAAATAATTCGAGTGTTGTCGTCACTCGCTGAGCATTCAGCTCCTCGAGTTCACGGTCCTACGACGATGCGTGGCCGAGATGAAACTTCGTGGCAACGTACATCACCTGCCGCGTGAGGCAGGGCAGTCAGCTACGTCCATGATGTTTTGCATCTGCACACATACTCTGAACACCACAGTGGCAGAGAATACTTGACACGGTGCTACATGTTAAGATTTCTTTCCCTTCCAGTCGCGTATGGGATGCGGAAAGAATGCCTCCTTAAACACTACTGAAGTGTAGTTGCATGAGTAGAACTAAAAATAATAATGTGTTCATCAATGTTAACACTAGTCACGTTTGCATATCCTGTAAACTGACTCGTCCCACATCATATCGAAATCGTTCAAATCTATGGAACATGTAACTACACTCATGCTCATAAATTAAGGATAATTGCAGAATATGGTGCCGCACAACGTGGCACTACACAAAACTGGCGCTAATAGCATAGGCACATAGGGAACACATATGACACAGATCTGTAAGTACACGGTATTGGTGATAAGTTGAGAAAACCGTCTCGAAACACATGTGCTACAAAACGCCACTGTTTCCTACGCATGTATCCCGATATCAATATGGGATATGATCACCATGCACACGTACAGAGGCCGCACAGCGGGTTGGCATACTCTGGATCACGTGGTAGAGCAGCTGCTGGGTTATAGCCTCCCATTCTTGCACCAGTGCCTGTCGGAGCTCCTAAAGTGTCATAGGGAGTTGAAGGCGTGCAGCGATACGTCGACCGAGAGCATCCCAGACGTGCTCGATGGGGTTTAGGTCTGCAGAACAGGCGGCCACTCCCCTCGCCTGATATCTCCTGTTTGAAGGTACTCCTCCACGATGGCAGGTCGGTGGGGCCGTGAGTTATCATCCATCATGGGGAAGGTGGGACCCACTGCACCCGTGAAAAGGCGGACATACTGGTGCAAAATGACGTCCCGGTACACCTGACCTGTTACAGTTCCTCTGTCAAAGACGTGCAGGGATGTACATGCACCAATCATAGTCCCACCCCACACCATCAAACCACGATCTCAATACAGGTCCCTTTAAAGGACATTAAAGGGTTGGTATCTGGTTCCTGGTTCACGCCAGATGTAAACCCGGCGAGAATCACTGTTCAGACTATACCTGGACTCGTCCGTGAACATAAACTGGGACCACTGCTCCAATGACCATGTGCTGTGTTCTTGACACCAGGTTTTCGGGCTCCCCTGTGACCAGGGGTCAGTGGAATGCACCTTGCAGGTCTGCAGGCGAATTAAACCATGTCTGTTCAGTCGTCTGTAGACTGTGTGTCTGGAGACAACTGTGCCATGGGCTGCGGTAAGGTCCCGATCAAGGCTACCTGCAGTACTCCGTGGCCGTCTGCGGACACTGATGGTGAATGGCTCTGAGCACTATGGGACTCAACTGCTGTGGTCATAAGTCCCCTAGAACTTAGAACTACTTAAACCTAACTAACCTAAGGACAGCACACAACACCCAGCCATCACGAGGCAGAGAAAATCCCTGACCCCGCCGGGAATCGAACCCGGGAACCCGGGCGTGGGAAGCGAGAGCGCTACCGCACGACCACGAGATGCGGGCGACACTGATGGTGAGATATCTGTCTTCTTGTGGTGATGTACACTGTGGACGTCCCGTACTGTAGCGTCTGGACACGTTTCCTGTCTGCTGGAATCGTTGCCATGATCTTGAGATCACTTTGTGGTACACGTAGGGCCCGTGCTACGACCTGCTGAGTTTAACCAGCCTCCAGTCGCCCTAGTATTCCACCGCTCATAACGTCATCAATATGTGTTCTTTGAGCTATTTTCAACACACAGTCACCATTAGCACGTCCGAAAACGTCTGCACAGTTACTCGCTGCACAACACACCTCTGCGTATGTGGACTGCTGCCAGCGCCACCGTGCGACGACCGCAGGTCAAATGCACCGCATGGTCATACACCGAGGTGATTTAAACCCGCAAACCGCCCACTAGAGCGTTGTTTCACCTTGTATCAGCATTATCCTTAATTTATGAGCATGAGTGTAAATAATTAGCTAAATCTGTGCGTGCTGCAATTAATCTCGTCTCCTTGGTACCAAGGGGAGCGACACGTAGCGAGCTGATGAATATCTCTAGACTCTTCACTTAACGCAGGTTTCTAAGATTTTGCAAGTAGGATTTCGCAGAATAATTGTGTCTGTCTTCAAGAGTCCCCCGATTCAAATTTTTTAACGTTTCCATGACGCTGTCACTTGAGTCAAAGAAAATTGTTTCAGATCGTGCTGCCCATCTTTGTGCGCGGGCGTGCAGAAAAATAATGTCTCCGAATTTTTTATATGGAAACTCTCAAAGGTATTTAAATAAACGTTATTAACTGTCCACATCTTTATTCTTCATGTCTACATAAACTCTAAGACAAAAGAACGACGCACTACGAAGGAGTAATCCGAATGGGACAGAACTCGGTACATATGATGTACATGTACAGTCAAACATATGATTACTCTTATAGAAAAATTGGTTGATTATTGCAAGAGAAAGAGCCTCACAACCTGAGCAAGTCAATAACGCGTTGGCCCACCTCTGGTCCTTTAGCAAACAGGTATTCGGCTTGGCATTGTTCGTCAGAGTTGTTGGATGTCCTCCTGAGGTATATCGAGCCAAATTTTGTCCAATTGGCCCGTTAGATTGTCAAAAACCCGAGCTGTTTCGTGGTCCCTCCCCATAATGCTCCAAATATTCTCAGTTGGGGAGAAACCCGGAGACCTTGCTGCCCAAGATAGGGTTTGGCAAGCACGAAGACAAGCTATAGAAACTTTCGCCGTATGCGGCGGACATTATCTTGCTGAAATCTAAATCCTGCATGGATTCCCACGAAGGGCAACAAAACTGGGCGTAGAAGATCGTCAACGTATCTGTGTGCAGTTATGGTACCGCGGATGACAACGAAAAGGATTCTGATACGAAATGAATTGGCTCACCAGATCATTTGTTGGGTAGTACGACGGGCGACAGTCGGGTTGGTGTCCGACCTCTGTCTGGGGCGTCTCTAAACACTTCTTCGTTGGTCAACGGGGCTCAGTTCGAAGCGGGCTGATCACTGAAGACAGTTGTACACCAGTCAATAAGACTCCAGGCCTAATGTGTCCGACACCATTGGGCTTTTTGGCGTACAAAGGTCATTGGAAGTCCGCGCAAGGGGCGCAGTGAGCTCAGCCCCCTTTCTGTGAGCTGCCTGTAGTGGTCACAGAAGTACCTGTTGCACGTCGGATCGTACAAATGGTTGCACCAGGCAATACGACTGGATTCATTGATGCTGTATTCGTAGGGTACTATTTTTCTTTGTTTTGTGTACAGTGAGAGTAGAGTGAGAAATTTAAAAGCACACATTTATTCAAAACATCCCTTCTAATACTGAAGTGCATAACTTTAGATTTTGGAACATTTAAAGGAATTTTCCAGCCTTTACATCACTTTGAAATGTTATTAATATGGGACTTGCTATTTGTGCATTTTTCCATAGAGACTTCACTGCAGATAACTGCATCATCTGCAAAAAGTCGGAGGATACTATCAGTATTGCCTACCATATATATCATTGATATACATTTCCCTGGGGCGCGCCAGAACACTACTTGATGGGACCTCCCCAACAAAAAAATCTTCAGTCCGGCCTCGAATTTTGCCGATGCCACATATTATAATCATACTTTTATTACTAATTACTGGTGTGTCAACTAGCCAAAAGCTTTTGGGAAGTCAAGAAATATTACAGCCGCTTGACTGCGTTGATCCACGACTTTCTGGATGGCATTTGGGAAAAGCTCAAGTTGAAAAAATGGGATAGAGTGTTTGCGGAAAGTACGCGTGGAGGGGCGCAAAAATAACTGGAATCGCACAAAAAGATAAAGCGTATAATAGATTAGCAAACCAGATCCCAGCATCTTCAGTGACACCAACTGGCGATCCTTGGGGTGGCTCTGTAAGTTAGGAAACGTATGGTTGTCCGACGACAAATCAGGTGGATAGCGAAAATGGTCGACAAATTTCAAACGAAAGGCATTCAGTTTGGGAGCCCACAACTTGAGACGTGTGCCATAGTTGACTGTTTTACAACAAAAGGGTCTCTTTGTTCAACATTCTACGGAGTTTCGACTAAATTATCACCTTAATCTGGACGAGGAGTCTGGTGTACTACCCTCCAGTTACACCGGAGTCCTGATACAAGCAGCCCACAACACGAATACCGAATTTGCCCCAGGAAACGGAAGCCATGACGTTTTTGGCCATGAGGATCCAGTGAACGGCGTTCCTTCGTCTGTTCCTTGGTTTCAGAATCATAAATTTGGAACCCTGTTTCATCCTCAGCCACTAACCTACCCAAAAATTACTTTGTAAATTCAGAAAGGGCCAAAACAGGTCTGGATACCTCGGCTCGTACCTTCTCTTGTGCACTGTTGAAATATTTCTCCGACTACTTCACTAAAAGCTGTCTCTGTTTGTGTATCTTCAGTGTTCTGCCTGGTTCCCTGTGGCCCACCATTATTTCCTCTCCCGTGCCAACTTCACCTCAGCGTATCACTCGCACCCAGCGACCTCAGTTGTTTCTCGGATGTATTCCAATCCTTGCTTTCGACTATAGTTGTTACCCTCTGCAGCTCCCTTTAGGTCCATGGATGTTATTCTCTGACATTTTAGTATATCTCCTATACTCTTGTCCCTTCATTTTGTTAGTGTTCAGCAAATGTTCATTTCATGAGTTCCTCTGCGAAGAACCTCTTCATTTCTTACCTTTTTAATCCACCTAATTTTTAACATGATGGTGAAGCACCACATCTCAAATACTTCGATTCTCTTCTTTTCAGGTTTCTCCACAGCCCATGATTCACTTCCATACATTACAGCAGAAAAACATTGAATAAGCAACGAAAGGGTAACATTCTACCAGGCGGAGTTTGGAATGTCTGAGGTCAGGATGTAGGGAAGCTAGAAAACTTGAAAACGGAAATGCAGAGGCTCAGTATAGATATGTTGGGGGTCAATAAAGTGAAATGGAAAGAAGATAAGGGTTTTTAGTAAGATGGATGTGGGGCAATATCAACAGCAGCAGAAAATTATATAACGGGAGTAGGGTTCATCATGAATAGGATTTGAGGGTAGAGAGTGAGCTACTGTGAATTGGTCAGTGATAGAACTATGCTCGTCGGAATCGATAGCAAACCAGCTCCAACAACAATAGTTCAGGTATACAGAAAGACGTCACAAGCAGACAGTGGAGAGAGAGAATCAAGTGTATGAGGGTAATGAGCGGATAATTCAGTATGTAAAGAGTGATGAAACTCTAATAGCCATCGGGTAATAAATCAGTGTAGTAGGGGTGAGAATAGAAGACAAAATTACCAGAGAACATGGGCTTGGTAGTACGAATGAGAGAGGAGAAAGACTAATTGAGTTCTGCAATAAATTTCAGCTCGTAATAGCGAATGCTCTATTTAAGAATCACAAGAGGAAGAGGTATACTTGGAAAAGACCTGCATACCCGGGAAGTTACCAGCTGGGTTACATCATGGTTAGAGAGAGATTACGAAATAAGATAGTGGACTGTAAGATGTACGTATCCAGGAGCAGGTATAGTTTCAGATCACAGCTGAGTAATGATGAAGAGCAGAGTGAAGTTTAAGAGAATCGTCTGGAAGCACTGTGCAAAGAAGTGAAATACTGAACAACTGAGGAATGATGATAAGCGTTTGAAATACTCGAAAACCGTAAATACTGCGGTAAAGAATACCACAATAGGCAGTTCAGTTGAACAGATATGGATATTTTTGAAAAGGGCATTCGCAGAAGTTGGGAAGACTAAGGTAGGTTTAAGGGAGGTCACAGAAGAAATAGTTTCATTGATCGACGAAAGAAGGAAGTATAAAAATTTCCAAGAAAAGATAGGAATATAGCAGTGCTAGTAATTCTAAAATGAAATAAATACGACATGCAGGGAAGCTAAAACGAAATGTCAGGAAATCGAAAAAGAAATTTTCGTCGGATGGGCTGATTCAGCCTATAGAAACCTAGATATTAACATTAAGAATGTGAGAGGAATTCTATTGTTTAACGTAGAGGATAGAGCGCGTTAGTGGAAAGAGTGCATACAAAGAATTCCACGAGTTGGAGGAATTGTCTGATGGCGCGATAGAAGAAGAAACGGGAGTCGATGAAGATATAGAGGGTCCAGTATTAGAGTCAGAGTTTGAGCATTGGAAGACTTGCAATTAAATATGGAGGAAGACACAGCTAGCATTCTTTCGGAATTTCTGAAATCGTTTGGGGAAGTGGCAAACAATTATTCATGTTGGTTTGAAAAATCTGTAGGACAGAAGACATATCTGCAGACTTCCGAAAAACATCATCCACACCATCCTGAGATCAGCAAGGCTCGAGTGAAAATTATAGTACAATCAGATTAACAACTTATTCATCCTCATTCATAATCAATGTTTTTAGAAAGTCTGCAACTGTGACACTCATGATTTACATAATAAAACACTGCACTTATAAGCAACCTACTGACAGATTAAAACTGAGTGTCGACTCATTCTGGAAACATCCCCCAGGATGTGGCTAAGCCATGTCACCGCAATATCCTTTCTTCCAGGAGTGCTAGTTCTGCAAGGTACGCAGACGAGCTTCTGTGAAGTTTGGAAGGTAGGACACTAGGTACTGGCGGAATTGAGGCTGTGAAGACGGTTCGTGAGTCGAGCTTGGGCAGCTCAGATGGTAGAGCATTTACCCACGAAAGGCAAAGGTCCTGAGTTCAAGTCTCGGTCCGGCACACAGTTTTAATCTGCCAGGAAGTTTCATATCAGCGCACACTCCGCTGCAGAGTGGAAGTTCTCATACTGCACCTGTAACTTTTTGTTATTATTTGATGCACAGAACAATGCTTTCCAAGAACTTAATAAGATAAATTCTCGAAACGCATCGTGCTGTACTTAGGAAATAAAAGTTAAACGGTCCAGTATTTTATTATTTAAATTATGCATCCAAGCTGCTAACCCGAATAATCTTACACAAGAATGGAGAAGAAAACTCAAGATATTTTAGATGCCGATCAGTTTCCCTTGCGGAAAGGTAAAGGCACCAGAGAGGCTGTTCTGACGCTGCGCTTGCTAATAGAAGCAAGATTTTTCAAAAAAAAGATAAAGAAACGCTCACAGGATTTGTCGACCTAGAAAGAGCGTTCGACTATACAAAAAAGTGTGAGCTGCTTAAAATTCACAGGAAAATAGATGTAGGCTTCAGGGAAAGACGGGTGATGTACAATATGTACCAAAACCAAGAGGACAAAATTAGAATGGTGACTAAGAACAAAGTCCTCGGGTTAAAAATGGTATGAAACAAATATGCAGTATTTCGCCCCTGCTGTTCAATCTACACGCTGAAGATGCACTGACGGAAATAACAATAAGGCGATTAAAATTCATAGTGAAAGGATATCGGTGATAAGATTCGCTCATACGTTGTTATCCTCAGTGAAAGTAAGAAAGCATTGCAGGACCTTTTGAATCTAATGAACAGTCCCAAAAACAAAGAGATGGATTGGGCATAAATCGAAGAGAGACGAAAGTAATGAGGAATAGTAGAAATGAGATCAACAATATACTTAACATCAAAATTGATGATCACGATGTGGTGAACTGAAGATATTCTGTTACCTTGGTTGCAAAATAAAACATGACTGTCGCGGCAAGGAAGAAATAAAAAGTAGACTAGCACATGCTAAGAAGGCATTCGTGGCCAAAAAAAGTCTACTGTTTGACTACGGTAAGTTGACCCTTGGTGCTCTGGTTGTCGAGAACGGCAGGGGAGAGAAAGGCTGTGCAGACTGCATTCCGTAGGGCTGTCACCATTAACGTGTTTCGTTTTAATACGAAAGCAGGCGGAAATATTGGCAACACTGGTAGACACACAGTTTCTTCCAAATAGTGCGATATTCTCCGCTACTGGCAGCACCAGTAAAAAGGGTTCTACAATCAAATATCAGCCTTAATTTGAGGAAGAAATTTTTGAAAATGTACCTTTGGAGCATAGCGTTTTAAGGAAATGATGAAAGTTTCCTAATGCCTAGGATTTGGTTGGTAGCCGAACCAATAAGCTCGCAATAGGTGTTCAGCATATTGACCATGTTTTTGGCAGCTATTCGTTGGTCTCCACCAATGCAGAGTAATGCTTCAGCAAGAAGAACAAGCAGAAATCCGAGCAGGAGAGTCAGTAATGGATAACATCTTCACAATGAAACTAAGATGTGAAAAACCCACGAAGATTGGACTGGAGACGAATGTTGCTTTGATTGTCCGACAGAAAACATATGATAATATACCCACCAACAAACTGTGGGAAAAATTGGAACAGATAGAGTTGGATCAAAGATTGATAAAGGCTGTTACGAAATTATGTGAAAATAACCCAGCGAGAGTAAGGACGGGGAACAGTTGGACAGAATTCGAGATGAATAAGGATCTGTGGCAGGGATGTAGGCTGTCACCGATCCTCTGTAAGCTGTGTGTAGGAACGATACTGGAGACTTGGGATAGAAAGTGCCAGGTTATAGGACTGACAGTAGAGGACAGCGAGATATTTAGTCTGTATTTTACCGATAACTGGATTGTACTAATAGAAGATGAAGATAAATTGAGTTATATGACAAGAAAGCTTGAAGAGGAAGGCTGGCCTGAAGATGAACATGAAGAAGTGTGTGTACTTGGCAGCTGGAACGGAAAAAGTAAATAATTTAGAGGTAGATGGAGAAGTGACTGTAGGTGTGGTAAAGGCAAAATATCTACGGGTATTGCTTAATAAAAAAGGGCTACAGCAATGTTGAAATAAATAGTAGGATTAATAAAAGACGAGCTGTAGCAAGGGCAACGAACTCTGTTTTGTGGACAAAAAGATAAGAAGGACAACGAAGAAGAGAAGGCATAAGACTATAGTCCAGAGTATATTTTTGTACGAAGCGGAAGCCTGGGATGTTAGCAAAGAAATAAGAATGAACTGCTTGCCATTGATATGGATTAACTAAGACGAAGCTCAACTTGTATTGAGATGGATGCAATAAGAAATGACGTAATCCAATAAAGAATGAAAATAGGTAGAGATATGTCTGACGACATCCAACAAAACCAACTGATATGATTTGACCATGTGAATAGGATGAATGAAGAAAGGATACCTTATATATCCTACAATGGATACCATCCCAGGGGAAGAAAAGGGGTCGCACACGAAATGAATGGCAAAAGATGTCGAGGAGGCAACGAAGTAAGGAATATTAACCTTGAGGAAAGTCAAGACAGAATAAGATGGTGACTGAAGCAGAGAAGCGTCACACCCCCTCGCCGTAGGTAATGCTCATGATGAAGAAGAAGAAGATAAAGATGAAGAAGAGAGTAACGTTAGTTCCCGGAACCGTTAATGTTCAGGGGCGCCCAGCTGTAGGAAATATATTTTGCGGTGAAACGACGAATCCTAAAACGAGACTCCCAGGATTTGACAGTGCTGTAGGGACGACTTCTTTGCAGTATTTCCCTGTAGATACAATACACTGAGGACGCCATGACGTAACTCCAGTGACGTGGAAAGTGCTTGTGCGTCTGCCATCTGATGTCCAGTTCTGGACAAGTGGTGACAAGGGGAGAGGTTGAAGGCGGGGGTGGGGGGTGGAAGCGTTCATATTCGAACACGTATCAATTCTAAATGTCTCAGCTAACTCTTGGAAATAAAGTGACATCAAAACTAAGAGTTTTGAGAATGCAAGAATTTTTAGAATTCACAGGCTACATTTAACACGGGCTACTGTTCAGTTGCCTAGCTGAGAGTATTCCCACGACGGTGGGACTGTGGCCCGACTGATAACATTCCAGCCAGATAAAAGCACACATCCACAGGCTGATCGTAGCTGCGGTCAACAACGAACCCGACATGATTCGTGAATCCACGGGCAGAAGTTGAATAAGCGATAACAAAAACTGAAATATCCTTCACTTAAAAAAATAACAAAAAACAACAGAAAACCCAGCTGTATGTAGACGGAAACGACTGAAAGAAACAGCATTCCTCGCATTCACACTCTCATATACCCGTAGTTTGCAGATCTATATTCAGAATCGTAGTTGTTAGCGACCTTGAGTAGTGGTTAGAGACCTTCGGAGAAGGAGAAGAGAACCACTTATATGAAGATCAAAAGCTCAGATGGAAACCCAGTTATAAGCAAAGAAGGGAAAGCAGAAAGGTGGAAGGAGTATATAGGGGTTCTATACAAGGGCGATGTACTTGAGTACAATATTATGGAAATGGAAGAGGATGTAGATGAAGATGAAATAGGAGTTGTCTTGTGACAGCGAGAGCGAGAGCACCAGCAGCAGCACAGTACTGTTTGTATAAAGCGTTTATTTTGCATTTTGTTTACGACCTTCCACTAAGGAAGGGATTCTATTTGTGTTTATCTGCTCTGCATAGTAACTAACAGTTCTTGATAAAACTTTACGTAGTTTTCGTGTTAGATTTCTTAGTGTTTTCTTGATCGTTTAGAACAGAAAGCGCCCTAAAACCGTCATTTGTTTGTTTCGCGGCCGTTAGCCACTAGTCACTTGAATCAGCAGTTGTCTTGTGACAGCCAGAGCGAGAGCACCAGCAGCAGCGAGTACTGTTTGTATAAAGCGTTTTTGTACTTATTTGCTGCGCTTAGCTTTTAAATAGTTTTTCTGGGAAAACCTAGCGTAGTTTTCGCGTCTCGTATTTCAGTGAGTGTTTCTTGATTATCAGAGTAGCTCATCAGAAGATTATCTTGGGAATTTGTCACCGTATAGGGTAGGGTAAACATAGTCATGTGTAGGGACTGTGGTTGTTGTGAGCGGACGCAAGGAGAGTTGGCCACTCTTCGGGGGCAGGTGGAGGCTTTGTCTGTTAGGCTCATCGAGCTCGAGGCGCAGGCGTCGGCTCGTAGTGGCGTTGGGGCAACTGTGGTGAGACCTATGCCTACTTCGGTGGCCTTGGAATCACATGGAACCCCTGATGTCGCTGCGTCTTCCGGCAGTGAGCATCTTACCGGTCAGCCATCACTCCAGGGTGAATGGCGGACAGTGGTGGGCTCTCGCGTGCCTGGCCGAAAGGCGAAGGTGGGATCTGGCCGCGTGGCAGCTGCCTTACCCCTTTCCAACAGGTACGGGGTGCTTCCTAGTGGTGATGACATCGTTTCCGAGCCACCACAGGATGCCTCGCCTGTTGGGCCAGTGGCCGATTCTCCGGCAAGGTCCCGACAGTCACAGAGGGCGGGCCTATTAGTTATAGGGAGCTCCAACGTTAGGCGGGTTATGGAGCCCCTCAGGAAAATAGCGGGTAGGTCGGGGAAGAATGCCAGTGTGCACTCGGTGTGCTTGCCGGGGGGTCTCGTCCGTAATGTGGAGGAGGCCCTTCCGGCAGCTATTGAACGCACTGGGTGTGACCGGCTGCAGATAGTAGCACATGTAGGAACGAATGACGCCTGCCGCTTGGGTTCTGAGGCCATCCTTGGTTCCTTCCGGCGGCTGGCTGATTTGGTGAAGACAACCAGCATCGCACGCGGAGTGCAAGCTGAGCTTAATATCTGCAGCATAGTGCCCAGAGTCGATCGCGGTCCTCTGGTTTGGAGCCGTGTGGAGGGTCTAAACCAGAGGCTCAGACGACTCTGCGACTATAATGGTTGCAAATTCATCGACCTCCGTTATTGGGTGGAGAACTGTAGGGCCCCCCTAGACAGGTCAGGCGTGCACTACACACCGGAAGCAGCTACTAGGGTAGCAGAGTACGTGTGGCGTGCACACGGGGGTTTTTTAGGTTAGAGGGACCCCCCCTTGGGCGAAACGATAAAATATCTGACGGCTTACCAGAGAGGACATTATCATCGTTGATAAAGAACGTCCGTCCTCAGAGACCAAAAACAGGAAAAGTTAACGTAATGTTGGTAAACTGCAGGAGTATCCAGGGCAAGGTTCCTGAATTAGTATCTCTTATTGAAGGAAATAGTGCGCATATAGTATTAGGAACGGAAAGTTGGTTAAAACCGGAAGTGAACAGTAACGAAATCCTAGACACAGAATGGAATATATACCGCAAGGATAGGATAAACGCCAATGGTGGAGGAGTATTTATAGCAGTAAAGAATTCAATAATATCCAGTGAAGTTATTAGCGAATGCGAATGTGAAATAATCTGGGTTAAGCTAAGTATCAAAGGTGGGTCAGATATGATAGTCGGATGCTTCTATAGACCACCTGCATCAGCAACCGTAGTAGTTGAGCGCCTCAGAGAGAACCTGCAGAACGTCGTGAAGAAGTTTCGTGATCATACTATTGTAATAGGGGGAGACTTCAATCTACCAGGTATAGAATGGGATAGTCACACAATCAGAACTGGAGCCAGGGACAGAGACTCTTGTGACATTATCCTGACTGCCTTATCCGAGAATTACTTCGAGCAGATAGTTAGAGAACCAACTCGTGAAGCTAACGTTTTAGACCTCATAGCAACAAATAGACCGGAACTTTTCGACTCCGTGAATGTAGAAGAGGGTATCAGTGATCATAAGTCAGTGGTTGCATCAATGACTACAAGTGTAATAAGAAATGCCAAGAAAGGAAGGAAAATATATTTGCTTAACAAGAGTGATAGGGCACAAATCGCAGAATATCTGAGTGACCACCATCAAACGTTCATTTCTGAGGAAGAGGATGTGGAACAAAAATGGAAAAAATTCAGAAACATCGTCCAGTACGCCTTAGATAAGTTCGTACCGACTAAGGTCCAAAGCGAGGGGAAAGATCCACCGTGGTATAACAATCATGTACGAAAGGTACTACGGAAACAAAGAAAGCTTCATCATAGGTTTAAGAGTAGTCGAATCATAGCTGATAAGGAAAAGCTGAACGAAGCGAAAAAGAGCGTAAAGAGAGCAATGAGAGAAGCATTCAACGAATTCGAACATAAAACATTGGCAAACAATCTAAACAAGAACCCTAAAAAGTTTTGGTCATATGTAAAATCGGTAAGCGGATCTAAATCCCCTATTCAGTCACTCGTTGACCACGATGGCACCGAAACAGAGGACGACCGAAGAAAGGCAGAAATACTGAATTCAGTGTTCCGAAACTGTTTCACTGCGGAAAATCGTAACACGGTCCCTGACTTCAGCAGTCGCACGGACGCCAAAATGGAAAATATTGAAATAAACGATATCGGAATTGAAAAACAACTGCTATCACTTAGTAGCGGAAAAGCATCCGGACCAGACGAGATACCCTTAAGATTCTACAGTGATTATGCTAAAGAACTTGCCCCCTTTCTATCAGCAATTTATCGTAGATCGCTGGAAGAACGTAAAGTACCTAGCGACTGGAAGAAAGCGCAGGTCGTTCCCATTTTCAAGAAGGGTCATAAATCAGATGCGAATAATTATAGGCCTATTTCGCTTACGTCAATCTGTTGTAGAATAATGGAACATGTTTTGTGTTCTCGTATTATGACGTTCTTAGATAATACAAATCTCCTTCATCATAACCAACATGGATTCCGCAAACAGAGATCATGTGAAACTCAGCTCGCCCTATTTGCCCAAGAAATTCACAGTGCCGTAGACACTGGCGAGCAGATTGATGCCGTATTCCTGGACTTCAGGAAGGCATTTGATACGGTTCCGCACTTACGTTTAATGAAAAAAATACGAGCTTACGGAATATCGGACCAGGTTTGTGATTGGATTCAGGATTTCCTAGAAGAAAGAACTCAACATGTCATTCTTAACGGTTCAAAATCTGCAGATGTAGAGGTAATTTCGGGAGTACCGCAAGGAAGCGTGATAGGACCTTTATTGTTTACAATATACATAAATGACTTAGTTGACAACATCGGTAGCTCCGTGAGGCTATTTGCAGATGACACGGTTGTCTACAAGAAAGTAGCAACATCAGAAGACTCGTACGTACTCCAGGAAGACCTGCAGAGGATTAATGCATGGTGCGACAGCTGGCAGCTTTCCCTAAACGTAGATAAATGTAATATAATGCGCATACATAGGGGCAGAAATCCATTCCAGTACGATTATGCCATAGGTGGTAAATCATTGGAAGCGGTAACGACCGTAAAATACTTAGGAGTTACTATCCGGAGCGATCTGAAGTGGAATGATCACATAAAACAAATAGTGGGAAAAGCAGGCGCCAGGTTGAGATTCATAGGAAGAATTCTAAGAAAATGTGACTCATCGACGAAAGAAGTAGCTTACAAAACGCTTGTTCGTCCGATTCTTGAGTATTGTTCATCAGTATGGGACCCTTACCAGGTTGGATTAATAGAAGAGATAGACATGATCCAGCGAAAAGCAGCGCGATTCGTCATGAGGACATTTAGTCAGCGCGAGAGCGTTACGGAGATGCTGAACAAGCACCAGTGGCGGACACTTCAAGAAAGGCGTTACGCAATACGGAGAGGTTTATTATCGAAATTACGAGAGAGCACATTCCGGGAAGAGATGGGCAACATATTACTACCGCCCACATATATCTCGCGTAATGATCACAACGAAAAGATCCGAGAAATTAGAGCAAATACGGAGACTTACAAGCAGTCGTTCTTCCCACGCACAATTCGTGAATGGAACAGGGAAGGGGGGATCAGATAGTGGTACAATAAGTACCCTCCGCCACACACCGTAAGGTGGCTCGCGGAGTATAGATGTAGATGTAGATGTAGATATAATACTGCGTGAAGAGTTTGACAGAGCACAGAAAGGCCCCGGGAGTAGACAACATTCCATTAGAACTACTGACAGCCTTGGGAGAGCCAGTCCTGACAAAACTCTACCATCTGGTGAGCAAGATGTATGAGACAGGCGAAATACCCTCAGACTTCAAGAAGAATATAATAATTCCAAACCCAAAGAAAGTAGGTGTTGACAGATGTGAAAATTACCGAACTATCAGTTTAATAAGTCACGGCTACAAAATACTAACGCGAATTCTTTACAGACGAATGGAAAAACTAGTAGAAGCCGACCTCGGGGAAGATTAGTTTGGATTCCGTAGAAATATCGGAACACGTGAGGCAATACTGACCCTACGACTTATCTTAGAAGCTAGATTAAGGCAAGGCAAACGTACGTTTCTAGCATTTGTAGACTTAGAGAAAGCTTTTGACAATGTTGACTGGAATACTCTCTTTCAAATGCTGAAGGTGGCAGGGGTAAAGTACAGGGAGCGAAATGCTATTTACAATTTGTACAGAAACCAGATGGCAGTTATAAGAATCGAGGAATATGAAAGGGAAGCAGTGGTTGGGAAGGGAGTGAGACAGGGTTGTAGTCTCTGCCCAATGTTATTCAATCTGTATATTGAGCAAGCAGTAAAGGAAACAAAAGAAAAATTCGGAGTAGGTATTAAAATCCATGGAGAAGAAATAAAAACTTTGAGGTTCGCCGAAGACATTGTAATTCTGTCAGAGACAGCAAAGGACTTGGAAGAGGAGTTGAACGGAATGGACAATGTCTTGAAAGGAGGATATAAGATGAACATCAACAAAAGCAAAACGAGGATAATGGAATGTAGTCGAATTAAGTCGGGTGATGCTGAGGGAATTAGATTAGGAAATGAGATTCTTAACGTAGTATATGGGGAGCAAAATAAGTGATGATGGTCGAAGTAGAGAGGATATAAAATGTAGACTGGCAATGACAAGGAAAACGTTTCTGAAGAAGAGAATTTTTGTTAACATCGAGTATAGATTTAAGTATCAGGAAGTCATTTCTGAAAGTATTTGTATGGAGTGTAGCCATGTATGGAAGTGAAACATGGACGATAAATAGTTTGGACAAGAAGAGAATAGAAGCTTTCGAAGTGTGGTGCTACAGAAGAATGCTGAAGATTAGATGGGTAGATCACATAACTAATGAGGAGGTATGAATAGAATTAGGGAGAAGAGGAGTTTGTGCCACAAAATGGTCAAATGGCTCTGAGCACTATGGGACTTAACATCTGAGGTCATCAGTCCCTTAGAACTTAAAACTACTTAAACCTAACTAACGTAAGGACATCACACACATCCGTGCCCGAGGGAGGATTCGAACCTGCGACCGTAGGAGTCGCGCGGTTCCAAACTGAAGCGCCTAGAACTGCTCGGCCACACCGGCTGGCTTTGTGCCACAACTTGACAAGAAGAAGGGACCGGTTGGTAGCATTGGAGGGCAGCGTAGATCGTAAAAATTGTAGAGGGAGACCAAGAGATGAATACACTAAGGAGATTCAGAAGGATGTAGGTTGCAGTAAGTACTGGGAGATGAAGAAGCTTGCACAGGATAGAGTAGCATGGAGAGCTGCATCAGGACTGAAGACCACAACAACCACACAATGTTCAGTTGCCTAGCTGAGAGTATGCCCACGACGATGGGACTGTGACCCGACTGATAACATTCCAGCTAGGTAAAAGCACACATTTACAGGCTGATTGTAGCTGCTGTCAACAACGAACCCGACATGATTCGTGAATCCACGGGTAGAAGTTGAATAAGCGATAACAAAAAGTGAAATACCCTTCACCAAAAAAAACAAAAAACAATAGAAAACCCAGCTGTATGTAGACGGAAACGACTGAAAGAAACAGAATTCCTCACATTCACAATCTCATACAGCTGTAGTTTGCAGATCTGTGTTCAGAATCGTAGTGGTTAGCGAGTGAATGCAGCTATTTTATGTTGTGTAAATTATGACGTTATCAAAATTATGAGAGTTTGTTGCTTTTCTTAAATTAATTATGTGTCACGTCATTTTTGGACATACGCTTTTCAGGGGCTGTACTTATCTGAACGCAGAATTCTTGGACATTATACTAAAACGATGTACCATTGACTGATGTAAGCAATTTATTATTATAATATTAAAGCGTTTAATATATTTAGCTTTTGGTAAATCTTCAGAGTTGCGTGGTCATGGTCGGCGAAACATTTTCGGCCTTAACTTTTCGTTCGGAGTTGCGTTTTGCATCTTGAGAGATGGTCCTGGTTCCTCTGAGTCGTACCGATTGATGAGGTGGACATCAGAGAGCCACATAATTACTATGAAAAAGGAGTGTGGTACAAGATTACACATGTAAACGTCTACCACTGCCTCAGAAGATGTCCAGCGCAGCTCTGGACGAGACTTTTGGAAGGAAATAGTTTCACGAACTACGACCACACAATTCGCTGCTTAGACAGCCATCATTTAATACACAGGCGCAAAAGAATTGAAGAGTCTATTTTTAAAACCACATCAATTTTCCCATTGCAACGTAAAGTTGTGAAATTTAGCTCAAAGGTGCCTACATCTTTCCTCTGTAATGCTGAAAAAGCGTGGCGCCCTGGGACACCACCATCAGTACCGGCAACGCTTCGAACAGCAACGGGTCGACACGTGCGAAGAAAAAAGAAAAGGTCACAGCTCAGATGTTCGTGTGAGGTCTAAGGTCGTTTAATAATGTCGCATTGGCACCAAATTTCACCAAAATTCTGTCCAATGTCACCATGGACGTGTTACACGATGGAAAGGTCGTGGTCCTCCCGCTCCCCCCCCCCCCCCCCCCCTCTACACACACCTCACCGCTTCTCTTGACGCCTCTGCGCCTGAGGTCAGAACCCTAGAATCACTCTGTTGTCTTATGGGTGACTGAGCAAAGCATTTCACACCTTGACGCTCAGAATCGACGCGAAAAGGTCTCAGGACGTGATGCAAATGGAACCACCCCCTCCCTTGGAGCGTTCATCTACAAACATTTCGCACTCAAAAAGACATTTTACAATGTTATGTGCACAAAACAGCTTTCTTGACCATGTTTGACACTTCTGACACCCACTCAACGATTCTTTAAGGACATCGTGGGACTGCAGCCCCACTGAACGTTATCTGACCCCTTTGGAGCGTAGTGTGAGCACAATGTTTGCTCTGGTGTACAGGATCAAGAGAAGGAGTGACATGTGGCTGAGGCGGGGATGGGGGTGGGTAGTCTGACAACCTTCCCGTCGTGTGACACGCCCACGGTCGCGCTGGGCAGAATTGTGATGAAATTTGGAGCCAATGTGACATCGTTAACCCACCTTACACCTCACAAAATCACCTCTGAGCTCTGGCCTTTTTCTCACATCTGTTGACCCTTGCTGTCTGAAGCATTTCCGACCGAGAGGGTGAGGTTACAGGGCGCCACTCTCTCGCACTATTACATAGTAAGGCTGTAGGCACCTTTGAGTCAAATTTCGCAGTGCTGCGTTGCAGTGGGAGGAAACGACAAGGTTTCAAAAACGTGACACTTTAATTATTTTGCTCAGCGAATTTTATTCTCATTATTATTAAAATCGTATACATCTGCGACACGTTAAAATTTGGCAAGTTGTAGTTGAAAGGGGGAAGGGGATAGAAACAAAGTGTGACATCCTGCCCTCCAACCAAGAACGAAACCTTGGACCCCCGCCTGAATCTAACTGAAACTTAAACACGTACCTGTAAGAAAAGTAAGCATGTGATATTTTCACAATTACATAAAAAGATATCAAATTCTATTCGGTACTCAATTTGGAACTTTACAGCCCCACTCATTAACGCAACATGTCTACCCCTTTATGTGGCGCAAGATACAGAAGCGTTTTCAGCAAATGATGGTACGCTGATAAACACGTACTTTTGGAACAGAGCTGTTATTGGTAATTCTTGTACAGGGTGGACAAAAATAAGCGATCCGGAAAATATTTCATGCGCTTTAAGACAGGCAACGCAACTTACGTCGTCCGCATCCAGCGCAGGTGGTGTAAATTGGGTTGCCTGTCTTAAGGCGCATGAAATATTTTTTTGGTCACTTTTATTTTGTCCGCCCTCTTTCAACCGAAATATTGAATAAATTTTTTTTAAGGGAACGATGTATTTTAACGACGTATCAAAGTCCTGAAAAAGACGAGTACACGATATAACACCAGAGTTTGGTGCTGAAACATTTCATAAAATAATCTGAGGAATGGGCTAAAATTGAGAGCCGAGGCGGCTGAAATCCCCTCTCGCAGTGTAAAGATTTGTAATCTTTTTGCTGGATAGCAGATTCCGGCAGCCATCCCTTTCAATTACAAATCATTTGTCAGATTATTTTGCAAATTGTTTCATCGCTAACAACAACAAGAGCCACATCATTATTGTCATATTTCCTAGAGCTCTGAAACGTCGCGAAAGGAGCATATCGTTACACTTGAAAAACATACTTGCTTTATTATCTCGGTTGACACACAATCCACGATCATTACTAATCATGGAAATTATCTACGCTCAAGCGCACTATAATTTGCTGAACAGCTGCTTTCGACAGGGTGTCACAGGAGGAATCGGAAGTATTCAGAGATATAACGAGAACGATCATTCGAAGCAAAACGTTTAGTAAACGTGGGCTCTAAAATGCATGCCTTATGAGCTATGAGCACTTCATCATCGAGACAGTGAAACGAATCTATTCTGCTGCTTTCCATACTCTGAGAGGTGGTAACAACTCAACTACCTCTTCCCGAACAGGCTATGAAGGTCCAACAGTACCGACCGGCCGCCGTGTCATCCTGAGCCCACAGGCGTCACTGCAAGCGGATATGGAGGGGCCTGTAGTCAGCACACCGCTCTTCCGGCCGTATGTCAGTTTCCGAGACCGGAGCCGCTACTTCTCAACCAAGTAGCTCCTCATTTACCTCACAAGGGCTGAGTGCAACCCGCTTGCCAATAGCCCAGCCCCACAGCGCTTAACTCCGGTGATCTGACGCGAACCGGTGTTACCATTGCGGCGTGACCGTTGGCATGAGAAATGGTAGTAGGGACCCAAAGAAAAAATGTCCAGTGAACAAGGGCTCTACAGTGCATACCTTAAGAGCTATGAGCACTTATTAATCTTCGCTATTGTGGAACAAATCTCTTCTACTAAACAAGTGCTCATTGCTCTTAAGGTATGCATTTGAATACAACAAACTTTTTTTGTTTCGACTAACCGTCCCAGTCATATCCGTAAATAATTACCATTGTTACATCCTACGCGTCTCAGCCTATAATTCGCTATTTACTGGCCCTAACTGACTACTATACCACATTCTGGGAAGATGAATTTATAGCCGACACTGAAGAAAAGAGGAGTGGATAACATTTTATGCGCCTGAAACAACCATCAACTAGAAGTTAACCCATGTAATAAAATGGACCACCTATTCTTACCTAGGAAGTGAGGATGAGGGGTACACTTAGGATGGGAGGTCAAGGCCCCTGTAATGTCACTACTTAAACAACAACTACCAAATTCATTGTTTATTCAAAACAGGTAAGAGACAACGTGGGCATATTTTTATAAAATATTACCGATATCTTACTTCTCAAGCAAGACAGCAGATAACAGTTACGAACAGACTTAAAGAGATGACCCACAGAGATTTCAAATAAGTTACAGTATGAAGCTGGTTAAAAAAAACGGCACCAAAAGAATTAAAAAAAAACATTATGAAGGTAATTTACTAAAAGCATCAGTTCGCTTAGAACCCCCAAAAACCCAACCAGCACAACAAGTGACTATAATTACAATTCATATTCAAGAAAATTAAAACACTTTTTTTAAAAGAAAAAAAAACAACACATAAAATAGGTTATATTTATCAAACGAGCAGTAACCCCAGGCTGCCCTGGGCAATGGTGACAACTTAAATGCCGGAAGCAGCCGACCAGCCGTCCGTACAACACCTAAACGTCGGGGCTCGACCGGGACTCACTTCCCATTAGAAGGCACGTCACAGCTTCTGTGCACCGAAGCGGGACGTGGCGCCACACCCACGCACCCCAACTCGCAGAAACTGGAACACAAACAGACCGCAGAAGGCACAGCAAACATCAATCAATGTACGTTAATAAATCGATAAAAAATAAAATACACAAACCAATTACTGTCGTGAGGGCATTCAATAAGTGCACGTATATAAGGAAGTACATATAAATCAGTAGCTTTACAAAATACAAGTTTTACTAATAACAGAAGAACAGGTTGCAAATTTTTGTTTTCTCTTACAGCAATATACCAGGGTCTTGGTGGCAATAGACCCAAAATTACACGCACGCCTTCGTGCTAATCTGCCTTTTAATAGTCATCCAACGAGCGGATTTTAAAGCAAATAGTAACTGCTGGTCAGCATACAGTCACACAGACACTGCCGGCTGCTCTTACTTCGACGACACGTACATTAGAACCAACCGACCAAGAAGTTCACTCGCTGCAAAGCAAATCGTTTGACGAAACGAAGGCACCAAAACCACATACACGTACGATGGAGAGCGTTGTTCGAGATGTCTCGAGGGATGGGTCTCTCCGAGAAAACAGGCCCCAAAACAATCCGACGAGCAGCGCCCGAAGTTGACCTCAGGCAGGTCCACCACAAACTCGCGACCGTCTTGCAGGATAGGCCGGCCGCGCCACTGCTGGCCGAGCCCGCGTGTTTGCTCCGTCGTCCGCACAAGCGCGTCCCAGCGCCTCGTAGAGTCCGACCACCAACTCCCCCACCGCAAGTACCCGACGGCAAGTCACAACAGGGGCAAAGGTCGTAGTACAGCCGGGTAATCGATAGTACTGCCAAAGAGCTGGTGTGCCAGAAAAGGCGCACCACGGCTCACCTATAATCGTCTTCCGATGTTATTTATTACATGGCTACCAGTTTCGGTGCCACAACATCTTTGTTACAGTCCACAGAAACCAGTTCACGTATGTTGACCACTGATGGAATCGTAGATACGATTGGAGTTAACCCTTTCAGCGTCAGTTACGGCCTGAAGATGGTGTACTGGAGCACCGAAACTGGTAGCCATATAATAAATAACATCTTAAGGAAGGCTGTAGGTGTTCCATTTCATTATGTAAATGAATGGTCCTTAAACCTTCAGGCAGAAGTTAACCCTAGAAGTTAACCCATCATTCATTTTTATCTATTATTTGATTCTTTACGTCTTTGTCATCCCTTACCATCGTCCTATAACTTCTTCTTACAAGAAGTTCCGTTAGCTTGCTCTCTCCTGTTCCTTTTACCTTCGTAATACATCCTACCTATTATTTACATGTATCGTAACATTTCATACACTTCACCATCTCCAGTTTTTTTCTGAAATTTCTCCCCCTGTTCTGTGACCATCTCTGTCGATTTCTTGTCCTTGGGGTTTAGACTGTAAACGTTCTTCCTCCAGTTCTATACGAAAGTTTGATACCGCAAGCTCTCCAATCTTGAAGCAACATTTCTTGGCCCACTGCCACCTATTCTCGATTTCTTCACTCCTTTTTGCATCTTACTTCATTTCTACTGCGTCTGCAGTGAATTTGAAATCTAGAAACTACACGTTAGTTCATAAGTGACAGTGGATTTGCATGTAATGTTCATTCGTTTACTTAAATACAATGAAGTAGCTAGTGAAACATCCCCTTAGAAAAATTTATGAATGACTGTGCTGATAAACCCCTTATATTATTTGATTTTCAAACAGCAGAGCAGAACTGAATGTACTCAGACATTTCGCTCTTTACTTATTCTGATCAACACTAAACTGACACACAATATTTTTAGCGCAACGCAATCTGACTTTCAATAATCCCTACAAAAGAATGGCCCTGACTGACAATAACCTATTCATGAATCACTTACCTCACAAAAATCTTCGTTACTCGAACTACTGCAATACAGCGAGCGCCAAAACTGCCAGCTAAATAAAAGATTCTAACTACTGAAGGCACTAACTACTGATAGGCATACTTAACAAATGAAAGATTTTCATAGAGAACAAATAATGTATTTACCTTAATAATGTTCAAAAGTCATCACATAAATATCATTCACGACATCCTATCGTACAAATTTACTGTCTCTGATGTACACACGTCCAGATCATCCGCTCTCAAAACTCCTCAATCTCTCTCCCCACATCCACCACTGCTGGCGGCTCACCTCCAACTGCGCAACGCTACGCGCTGTTCACATCCAATTGCCCAACACTACAATAGCGAATATTCCAACAATGCCAACCAGCCACAGACTGCACACAGCACAGTCGGTGATTTTCATACAGAGCGCTACGTGGCGTAACCAACATAAAAACCTAAACATCCTACTTACATAGCCCTCATGCTCCCCACAAAAAATTTTACGAATTGTTTTGGGCAGTGGCCAATAATGATAGATAAAATTTTTCATAGTTACAATAACAAAGGTATCAAATGCACACACTTATTGATACAATGTTGGTCAAAAGCAAAAATTGTTCTCATAAAGACAGTCCTGATCATTCAGCACAGTAGTACGAAATCTGAGCAGTAAAAGGAAATGCACACGGAAGTAGTGGATTTCCATGCAGTCTTGAAGAATTAGTGTTGTCCTTCTGACGGAAAGACAGTGCTCTCTCTTGACATGCAGACAGGTAATGGGCCACAACAGATCAAACCCACAGCTGAGTCAGTTGAAGTTTTGAAGAATATTGGTAGGTAGGTCATCACAGAGCAGACCCACTGTATTCCTGGTAGAGAGTGTGGTATTTGTGGGCCACCAAGAGGTGCATACCCACTGCAGTCCTAGTAGAAATAATGGTATTGGTGGGTCATCAAAGGTGTAGACCCACTGTAGTCCTTGTACAGATGGCCAGTAGCCATCTGCTGCGACTGTGCAGGTGCACAATCACCATCTAAGAGTCTTGCAGGCAATATAGCAAGTCTGTAGAAAGTATTTCAAATAAGACACGCTCATACTTGATACATATGATTACAGTTTTGAGCTCATACTTTCTGGTACTTACTGAAATGCTTATGAATTGATGGGAAATATTCTTACATCTGCACACCTCATTATGACAAGTGCCTCTTAACGAGAGTTGAGAGAATTTCTACTGACTTATCAAATGCCACATGGTTATTGAATGATGTTTTTATGCTTTGCTTTACATAGTTGCTTATTTCATTTGATATCTGGTTTCCAGCTGTGTTGCAACATTGGTCTGTCAACAGATCTATTAAATAATAGTTTTATGATACACATTCGTCGAAAAGGGAGCACTTGGAAAGGAAAGAACAATAAGAAAGGACTAATAACAATAACTGCATACATAAATTTCTTTTCAAGTACTTGGTAATATATTTTTACAATAAGTTGTTGTGGTGCACCACTTTAATGACATAGACACTAAGATGTGAGTAGACGTTTCCCTTATTTGCATTGTTGTCTTTAGTGTACTATTTTTTCTGCTTGATCTATGTCATATTTAGGTATAAGTTATTGCATTTGCTGCTGCTGTTTGCCAGGCATAGTGCTACTGAATTTCACTTTGTATCACTCTGTTAAGCCAGTTTTACTACTGATTTATTTTTCTTGTTGCTGCACATTGGCTCGTATTAGTTGTAATGTTGCATTTGCTTTGCTAATTTAGATATACTGCTGCTTGCTTTGCCAGTTTGCATTTTTTTGTCATTGCTGTTTGTGTTAATTTGTTATGTGCTGTTGCATTGCCTCGTCCCTTGCTCAGTAGATTTAAAGTAGCTTAAGAGGGGTAGACTACATAAGAAACTAGCTATGAAGAATAGGGAAATAATGCATTGAGAAGTTCTATGAAAAAGATTTGGGCAAAAATGAGTATTGTACAATAAGAAATATTTATTTTGAAAAAGGATACGAACAAAACAGAGGGATTTAGGGACAACAGGGTTAGATGGGATTTTTTTATTTTTGCAGGAAAGATCTATGGAATGAAGATTTGGGTTGGCCTGCAGTACTAAATGTTACACTGAAAACGAACCCTGTCCTTTCCTTTTGTGTTATTCCGCTATGTGTTTGTGTACCCTTGTGTATTTGTGTTTTTCCTGTCTTTATGTGTTTAGCTAATAAAATTTATGTTCTAGAATTTTTCTTATAAATGTTAATTTTCTATGTAAAGATGTTTAGACATTATTAATTCTGTTCTGTTTCAATGCTCATATGTGAAATTAATGTTTTGAAAACTATTCTAATTATTTTATTTATTTACTTATGTCATAATTCCTGTAATACTGATGTATCTGTTTATTTCTATTCTTTTGTAAAACCTGTACTACTACAAATGTTATCTATATTGTTATGTTCTTTAATGATATATTTTGTACCTCTGTAATTGTACTCTTATGTTGTAAATTTATAATTGTATAGACACCAGTTCCTCAAATTAAGCTACATTTCACTGCACACGTTTCTGTTGGTCATATTATATGCACAATAGATGAGAAGTTGGGACTGTTAGTGTTTGCACGTGTGTTGATAATTCAGCAAGGGACTGGTTAACAGCGTTGCTGGTTCTAAAGACATACCAAAAACTTTGTGAGTGCACAAGTGGTGGTTTATGGACTTGCTATATTGTCTGCAAGACTCTTTAATGGTGACTGTGCATACGCACAGTCGCAACAGATGGCTGCTGGCCATCACTACAAGGACTGCAGTGGGTCTGCACCTCTGGTGGCCCACCAAGACCATAATCTCTACCAGGACTACAGTGGGTCTGCTCTGTGATGACATACCTACCAATATTCTTCAACTTCGACTGACTCTGCTGTGAAGATTTTGATAGAGAACAAACAAGGTATTTACCTTAATAATGTTCAAAAGCCATCATATATATATATATATCAGTTCATGACATCCAGCCTTACAAATTTACTGTCTCTGATGGACACACGTCCACATCATCCGCTCTCAAAACTCCGCACTCTCTCTCCCCACATCCACCACTGCTGGCGGCTCACCTCCAACTGCGCAACTCTACGCGCTGTTCACATCCAACTGCCCAACACTACAATAGCGAATATTCCAACAATGCCAACCAGCCACAGACTGCACACAGCACAGTCGGTGATTTTCATACAGAGCGCTATGTGGCGTTACCAACATAAAAACCTAAACATCCTACTTACACTAGTAAAATTATGTACGGATTCTTTCGCAAGATGTGGGAAAACTTACACGCATGTCTGGAAGAACACACACTGTTCACGATCCACAGCTGTACGAAATACTTCGCAATTAATTATCTGACTGCGAATTATTTGTCATCAGCTGTATTATTTATAGACCTACTACCCAATAGTGACTTATGAAAATCCATGTTACAGTCCTGATACGACACAGATATTCATAGAACACTACTTGGTAGTAGATCTGTGCCTAATACAGCTGATGTCAAAGAATTCGCAGTCAGCGTATAAATCCGTCCCTCATTTTCGTATAGCAGTCGGGTTAGAATGTCTGTAACTTGGTCTCAAAAATTGTTTTCACTGGCTGATGCAAATTTTATTTCGCCGAATAAGTTATCTAAATATATTTCAGTCGTAAATTTCCAGTTCTCTGGATAACGGTGGAGTCAATAGCACATAATCAGTGGCAGCTGTTGTGTAAGAGCACATGAACACATGAACATGCCAACTCTTGACACCTTGCGGATTTATTGGCTATTTTTCTTTGAACGCTGTTAAACGTAACGTAGATGCTGAAATCTCAAATACACGACTCTAAATCTAGTGCACTGTGCTGCATTGCTCCTCTAGACTCAATGAAACTTGGCATCAGGGTCGCGAGCACACCTTCAGTCGTGCACGTTTTAAGGAGCTCTTGCGCATGCGCAGCTGGTGTGACCAGTAATTGCCTTATGGGCCAAATACATGCAGATTTGATTAACAATGTGCACGTCCCACAGCGTACACAGTTAGCACTAATCGCTCAACTACAAGTTTACATCTGTGCCACTAGGTGACAGCACACTGAGGCGGAATTTTATTCCCTTTTCCAACTGTTGCCCCCGCAGAATCACCAACCTAAGCACTAAGAAGTCTTCCTCAGTCCACGCAGCCTCCCCAGAAAGGTTGGGTGCAGAAATTACTTTTTACCACAGTAGGTACTTCGCTGTGTCTATTGACCGCTAAGGTCGCAGGTTCGAATCCTGCCTCGGGCATGGATGTGTGTGATGTCCTTAGGTTAGTTAGGTTTAATTAGTTCTAAGTTCTAGGCGACTGATGACCTCGGAAGTTAAGTCGCATAGTGCTCAGAGCCATTTGAGCCGCTGTGTCTATTCAGAGACAATCACGGAGACTCCATCTTCAAGCCCATTCTAATGCAAATTCTTGACAGAGATCATTCTGACACAGGGTAGGAATGGTACAGTTAAAAGATTATAAAGAAATAGTCGATAAATTTTCGCCATATTTACTTACACTACTGGTCATTAAAATTGCTACACGTAGAAAAAAGGCAGATGATAAACGAGTATTCATTGGACAAATATATTATACTAGAACTGACAAGTGATTACATTTTCACGCCTGTGCAGCTGGTCCCGGCGGAGGTTCGAGTTCTCCCTCGGGCACGGGTGTGTGTGTTTATCATTACGATAATTTAGGTTAAATAGTGTAGAAGCTTAGGGACTGATGACCTTAGCAGTTAAGTCCGATAAGATTTCACACACATTTGAACATTTTTGAGCACATTCACGCAATTTGGGTGCATAGATCCTGAGAAATCAGTACCCAGAACAACCACATCTGGCCGTAATAACGGCCTTGATACGCCTGGGCATTGAGTCAAACAGAGCTTGGATGGCGTGTACATATACAGCTGCCCGTGCAGCTTCAATACGATTCCACAGTTCATCAAGAGTAGTGACTGGCGTATTGTGACGAGCCAGTTTCTCGGCCACCATTGTCCAGACGTTTTCAATTGGTGAGAGATCTATAGAATGTGCTGGCCAGGGCAGCAGTCGAACATTTTCTGTATCCAGAAAGGCCCGTACAGGACCTGCAACATGCGGCCGTGCATTATCCTGCAGAAATGTAGGGTTTCTCAGGGATCCAATGAAGGGTAGAGCCACGGGTCGTAACACATCCACGTAACGTCCACTGTTCAAAGTGCCGTCAATGACGACCTCATAAACCGTGACTGTGCCTATAATCTCAGCAAGGCTTAGGAACCAGCGATTGGGTTAATCAAGAGTAAATCGAGCAAACGTATAGTCGTGATGATCACGGCGGACAGAGCCATCACACCGACGTCATCTCAGACGCCGTCGCAATCTGTCCCACCGCGCGACCGTGGCGCATGGCGCGGACAGCGGAGGGAGCGCGCCGTGGGCGGAGGGTATTTAAATCGACCGCCGCCGCGACCGAACCCAGTTCCCTCTGAGCAGCCATAGCGTACGGATATCCGTGCCGGCACGCTCACAGGAGCTCAGTCCGTCAGTTCACCGGATGATAGCGACATGTATGATCGCCGAAATATTGTGCCCGTTGGACACTGTAGACCGGCAGTACACCCGAGGATATGTTGATTATCAAATACGCCGGGAGAAACTCAAGAATCACAAAGAAATGCTTTGTTTCGACTAATTTACAATATAATAATGATAATAACGTTGTTGTCGAATGATCATCTCGTGTCAAACTGCCGAATGATGTAAATATGTATCGTGTGGAAGTGTCGAATGGTGCTACAGTTGCCTTGAAAGTGTGCATGAAATTGTCCCGAACCACATTTTCAGCTCCAAATGAGGTCATTTGGAAGCGACGGTTGTATTTCTGGAGTTCTATTAGGAAATGTGTGGAATCTGTTCCTGTTCCAGAAACCAATCAGCCGAATGGCTCTAGTGGCGGGAACAGTGGTGCCAATCTGATTTTGCTACTTGCGCAACACAAGCCAGGAGTTTCATTTCTGTATTTAGATGCTTTGAAATGTCGGCACAAATCGATTATCGCAACGGATCGGTCTACAATGAATCAATGTTCACGTTTTAACCGAATGAAGCTCGGCGAGTATCAACGTAACACATTGTTGTTTTCTTGCGTGATTATTCAAATTCATTGTCGCGCGATTGGTTCCTAGTGACCGATGACCTCTCATTAGATGGTCCATCCAAGTTGACATTTGGCTTTCCTTTGTGCCCTGTGCTATTTCTTTCCCTCCAAATAGCGCCTGTTCCCAATAGCAGAATTAAAAAAATTACCACGGGCTAAGAGAGAGGTTTCCTTCAAGCACAGAGAATCCCTCGAAAGCAGCATGTCACCTTAGGAAGCGAGTCATATCGCAAAACACTGTTCACGCGAGGTCTATTCTCAGGATGTCATACTTTACCGAGCCAGTCCTGTGTCTTGCGACCCGTAGAGTTAGCCTCACATCAGAGGGCCTCTGGAATTAAGATATACTGCTCACGAGCCTAGCCCATTATTTTGTGCACCTCATGCTTTTGAATGCAGCCAATGGCCACCTAGAAAGCCGGTCTCCAAAACACGAGAAAACAGATCTCGCCTGCAGCTCGTAGCGTCTCTTCGAGCCCTGGAAGCTCAATTGCCTGCCCACGCAAGTCAACTGGGCAGTGCTTAGCGGCCCCCTGAGACGCCGCGACAGTCTCAGTTGCACAAAGTCAATGCCAGTCACCACGCACAGTGCCGTTCTCCGTAATATTTCCTGTTCACCCAATTCAGCGCCAATACGATTCAGCTTCCGACGCGCACAAAAGCACTCAGAAATCAGTAAGTCCTTCACCATGCTAAAGAAATAAATTTACGCAAGGGACCGTACTGCTACACTACCACTACTGGCCATTAAAATTGCTACACCACGAAGATGACGTGCTACAGACGCGAAATTTAACTGACAGGAAGAAGATGCTATGATATGCAAATGATTAGCTTTTCAGAGCATTCACACAAGGTTGGCGCCGGTGGCGACACCTACAACGTGCTGACATGAGGAAAGTTTCCAACCGATTTCTCATACACAAACAGCAGTTGACCGGCGTTGCCTGGTGAGACGTTGTTGTGATGCCTCGTGTTAGGAGGAGAAATGCGTACCATCACGTTTCCGACTTTGATAAAGGTCGGATTGTAGCCTATCGCGATTGCCGTTTATCGTATCGCGACACTGCTGCTCGCGTTGGTCGAGATCCAATGACTGTTAGCAGAATATGGAATCGGTGGGTTCAGGAGGGTAATACGGAATGCCGTGTTGGATCCCAACGGCCTCGTATCACTAGCAGTCTTATCCGCATGTCTGCAACGGATCGTGCAGTCACGTCTCGATCCCTGAGTCAATAGATGGGGACGTTTCCAAAACAACAACAATCTGCACAAAGAGTTCGACGACGTTTGCAGCAGCATGGACTATCAGCTCGGAGACCATGGCTGCGGTTACCCTTGACGCTGCATCACAGACAGGAGCACCTGCGATGGTGTACTCAACGACGAACATGGGTGCGCGAATGGTAAAACGGCATTTTTTCGGATGAATCCAGGTTCTGTTTACAGCATCATGATGGTCGCATCCGTGTTTGGCAACATCGCGGTGAACGCATATTGGAAGCGTGTATTCGTCATCGCCATACTGGCGTATCACCCGGCGTGATGGTATGGGGTGGCATTGGTTGCACGTCTCGGTCACCTCTTGTTCGCATTGACGGCACTTTGAACAGTGGACGCTACATTTCAGATGTGTTACGACTCGTGGGTCTACCCTTCATTCGATCAATGCGAAACCACACATTCCAGCAGGATAATGCACGACCGCATGTTGCAGATCCTGTACGGGCCTTTCTGGATACAGAAAATGTTCGACTGCTGCCCTGGCCAGCACATTCTCCAGATCTCTCACCAACTGAAAACATCTGGTCAATGGTGGCCGAGCAACTGGCTCGTCACAAAACGCCAGTCACTACTCTTGATGAACTGTGGTATCGCGTTGAAGCTGCATGGGCAGCTGTACCTGTGCTCGCCATCCAAACTCTGTTTGACTCAATGCCCAGGCGTATCAAGGTCATTACGGCCAGAGGTGGTTGTTCCGGGTACTGATGTCTCAGGATGTATGCACCCAATTTCCGTGAAAATGTAATCACATGTCAGTTCTAGTATAATATATTTGTCCCATGAATACACGTTTATCATCTGCATTTCTTCTTGGTGTAGCAATTTTAATGGGCAGTAGTGTAGTTTACAGCAGTGGCGAGCGTTCTTCTTTGCCGATTTACTTTTCCGCGCAACTGAGCTCTGTACTGGATTTAGGTCGAGGCCTCGAAGCACGCCGCTGCTGTAACGAGGCGGCTTATCTGCGCTTTGCAACCACTGGCCGCCTGGGTGGAAAGTTGGTAATTGGCCGTGCGGTAATCAGTGCTGGCTAGCTGGGTAGCGGCGGCACGCGACGCGGGCCTCGGCTTGTAGTCGCTGAGGCTCCTTCCGCGGAGTAATTCAGTGCGGGCCGGCAGGGCAGCAGGTGTGGCCGTGGTCCGCGCCCCGGCCCTGGGGGCTTATCGCGCGCCACGGCCGGTGATAACGGCGCCCAGATCAATACTGCAGGCCGCCGGGCGGCGAAAGGGCGCCCGAACTTCGCTCCGCCGGCCACTCTAATTACACTTCATCAAAGGAGAAACCGCGAGCTGGAACGTCCTGCGGGCGCCAACTACCCAAGCAAAGTCATACACTAGTTAAAAAGAGCTGTCCGTCACCTTTAATCTGCCAACATGCATGGGGTTATATTCAGGGGGAGCTAGGAAGGAAAGATCACATCCAATGAAACTGAACTGCGAGAAGTTTAATTACTACCTCGAAAAAGACAAGCTGCGATCATCTAACTTGGGCGTTTGGAAGGGCATCCGGCCACCCATTGTCATTAACATTGATTCAGCCCATATAACAAATAACAATGCCGACCCCTAAGAGTAGCGGGAGCAGGGAAGGACGAAACACACAGTTTCGTAAGACAGAGAATGGAAACACGAGGGTATATAATTGTGAGTGTGCATATGTTTGTCAATTCATCTGCAACACCACACCTCAAACATTTTGACACTCTCTTTCTTTGTTTCCTACATACGTTGTGTCTTGTACTTTGTCTTTGTTGTGGTCTTCAGTCCTGAGACTGGTTTGATGCAGCTCCCCATGCTACTCTGTCCTGTGCAAGCTTCTTCATCTCCCAGTACTTCCTGCAACCTACATCCTTCTGAATCTGCTTAGTGTATTCATCTCTTGGTCTCCCTCTACGATTTTTACCCTCCACGCTGCCCTCCAATGCTAAATTTGTGATCCCTTGATGCTTCAGAACATGTCCTACCAAACGATTCCTTCTTCTTGTCAAGTTTTGCCACAAACTCCTCTTCTCCCCTATTCTATTCAATACCTCCTCATTAGTTACGTGATCTACCCATCTAATCTTCAGCATTCTTCTGTAGCACCACATTTCGAAAGCTTCTATTCTCTTCTTGTCGAAACTATTTATCGTCCATGTTTCACTTCCATACATGGCTACACTCCATACAAATACTTTCAGAAACGACTTCCTGACACTTAAATCAATACTAGATGTTAACAAATTTCTCTTCTTCAGAAACGCTTTCCTTGCCATCGCCAGTCTACATTTTATATCCTCTCTACTTCGACCATCATAAGTTATTTTGCTCCCCAACTAGCAAAACTCCTTTACTACTTGAAGAATCTCATTTCCTAATCTAATTCCCTCAGCATCACCCGACTTCATTCGACTACATTCCATTATCCTCGTTTTGCTTTTGTTGATGTTCATCTTATATCCTCCTTTCAAGACACTGTCCATTCCGTTCAACTGCTCTTCCAAGTCCTTTGCTGTCTCCGACAGAATTACAATGTCATCGGCGAACCTCAAAGTCTTTATTTCTTCTGCATGGATTTTAATACCTACTCAGAATTTTTCTTTTGTTTCCTTTACTGCTTGCTCAATATACAGATTGAATAACATCGGGGAGAGGCTGCAACCCTGTATCACTCTCTTCCCAACCACTGCTTTCCTTTCATGCCCCTCGACTCTTATAATTGCCATCTGGTTTCTGTACAAATTGTAATCTCTTGTACTTAAATAGACAAAAATATCTTTGTCAGATTACGACCTACGTTTGATACTAGTCGGCTTGTTTTGGCGGGGAATGCTATACCTTCCTGTGCAAGTGTGCTTCTTATATTCTGCTATCTTTATACATGATTTTGATGCCAAGATAGCATATTTAATATTGTGTTTACCATTAAATTACTCGGTAATCTCATTTCTGCTGTTCCGTCTTTAGTCACAGCTCATATTCTGTGCCGACTAGACCATTCCATTCAACTTGTCCTGCAACACTTCCTCACCGTCACACAGGATGATAATGTCATCAGCGAACCTTAACACTGATATACCTTCAGCCTGAATTTCAGTCCCACTCACTGATTTTTCTTTTATTTTTGTCATTGCTTCCATGGTATATAAGTTGAAAACTAGAGGAGAACGACGGCATCCCTGCATTAAGAAGTTTTTAATACAACTGTTTCTCTCTAGGTGTAGATTCGTCCAGTTTCCTCTTGGTTCTTCTGCGCATTACTCATCTTTCTAGGTCGAAAAATCCTTACGACAGCCTACAGAAGAAGTTTCTACAAGGTACATGACTTTTGTGCGCTGTGTCTTCATCATCGGCGTATTAGTAAGCTCCTCACTTCCCTGCCTCACTCAGCTCCATGCAGAACAACTGAATGGAATGGACAGTTCTTTTAAAATATGTTATATGATGAATATCAACCAAAGTACAGAGAGTGTAATGGAAACTACGGAATTATATCAGGCGTCCAGGGAAATGAGACACTAAAAGCAGAATGTGAGTTTTGCTGTTTGGCCAATAAAGTAACTGATGATGGCCAGAGTAGGAATGATAAAAAATGCAGACTCTCGATTAGCAAGAAAAACAGTCGTAAAAAAGACATATTTGTTAACACTGGATATAAATTTAAATGTTAGGAACACTTCTTTTAAACTATTTGCCTGAAGTGTGGTCTTGAATATAAGTGAAACGTGGACGATAAACAGTCCAGGCAAGAACATAATAGAAGCTTTTGAAATGTGGTGTTAAGAAAGAATACTGAGAATTATTTAGGTAGATGGCGTAAGTAATTAGGAGGTACTGAACCGAATTGGGGAAAAGAGATATTTATGACGCGATCTGATGGAAGAATGGATTCGCTGATCGATCACATCAAGATATCGTCAGTATGATACCGGAATGTGTAGCGGATGGGGGTAATAATTGTAGAGGGAGACGAAGACTCGAATATAGTAAACAGGTAAAAATAAAAGTAGGTTGCAGTAGTAATGCATAGGTGGAGACACTTACATAGGATACAAATATTTTAATTGAAAAAAAACTATTTATATCTTCCAAAAACTTTTTAGTAGCCGTATTAGTTGTTCCTTTTTTTTACAGGATCATACACAGCCAGTTTCGCGATAATTTAATCGCATCCTCATTTGTATACATCTATGAAAAAATAATATAAGTTAGGAGGTATAATAATGGTAAACACAAGGAAGTTAAACATAAGGATAGGGGAACAAATGCCCATGTAACTAATTTGACATTGGTTCGTTAAAAACATACGGTCTCCCTGCATTCAGATGCCAAAACCGCCTAAACTGGATGGTTGCAAGATTAAACATCAAAACCCCAACGTGTAGCAGGCACAGGAAGGTGCATGAGCACTGGGAGTTGCGGGTATGGACCTAAAAAGGAGTCGAAAGAAGATCTCGGAAGAAAACCAGACGGAATGAACTCCTTTTTCGATAAAAAAAATATACTCAGCAGTGATGAAAAATCAACAAGAGCCCGGAGACGTCACATGTTGGAGACGTGACTATGCGTGAAGCAGGAAGGCCAGGCCACCGAAACAGCTCAAACTGGCGGCGCGCGGAGTAACGAAAGAAGCCAGTGTGCTGGCTACCAAACGTTTTTAGATGGTTTTAATAGTTTAAAAACCTGAAATATTTCTGTCATGTATCTACGCTGTGGATGCCCAAACCATAAAATCATATGTTTCACAGGATAGCCTAGCACAGAGAGCTGCATCAAACCAGCCTTCGACCTGTAGACCACAACACAGGAACATCCTCATCCCATGACAGTAATATAAAATTTTGTATGTCCAGCATATAGCTCCAAATATTTCTCGAGATCTTTTTAAACAATATATTTGCAGAACAAACTACCCAGTAACCTGCGTGTGATACGAAAACTACACCACATTCAAGAAAACACTAAGTCTTTTTCTGTTAACACTTGTGTGGCTTCCTGCTGTGTATAGACCAGCTGTTACATTTCTCTCCAGCAGTGAACCAAGATTTCTCCCTATTATAACTCCCATCACGCTTCTCTTTCCCAGTGCAGGAAATTGGTAGTTAGTGTATCAAAGGAATGAACCGGTTTTAGAAGTGGATGCAGCGCAATGCACCATTTCCAAATACTGAACGCACCAGTGGGTACAACTTACTTTTGACTGTAGTTCAACAAATTCTGTACTAACAGACTTTGGGAAACAACATTTTGGTTCAACCAGTGTTAGAGAACTTAAGAAAATATACGTCAGACTCACATATACCATCAGTCATCATCATAATAGTCAACAGTTCAGAACTGAAATACCATCGTCGTGATGCGAATGGCATTGTACTCTATGCATCTAGTATAGGTGAAAGAAAATCACTTACGATAACACTAACGTAGTAATCGTATAACAAACCTAACGTAAAAAAATTGTTCAAATTGACAATGAAACCAAATAGCCACTTGTTAAGTTTATGTCTTTCGGCCTGTTGAAGACGGCGAGTGTATGGATAGAAAAGGAAAAATGACCCGAAGTGTTTCTGGTAAGGTGTAGACTTTTCGGAATGAAGTTTCCAAGGAACCTGAAACAAAAGTTTATAATCAGTGTAAAACTTGTTAATGTTATGGTAGTTAGACATGAATGTTTAACGTGAAAACCATCCAAAAGCTAAGGCTGTCCAGCGACTCATGACTAGATGAATTTTATAAATTATTAGAAGAAGTAGCAGCACAAAAAGTCCTTCAGGCGACTGGATTTGTAAGTAGGGTCTCAGAACTGGATGCAGCGCAATGCATCATTTCCAAATACTGAACGCACCAGTGGGTGCAAATTACTTTTGACTTCAAAAATATTTCGTTGAAATCTATATGAAACTACCAAAAAAGGCTCATTTTTCTGTGCCTCTTATGGTCGAAAGTCGTGGTAAAATAAAATCATTCATCACATCAGGTGATATTTTCAAAATGTATCACTCTTAACCTATGTGGAGCACCGCTTATAAAATGTATATTATTTGAGTAACAGTAAGCTTATTTCGAGAAATTTTAGGAAAATTTACGAACTGCTGGCTGAACAACGTATCATTTCTCGTCGTTTTAACTTGAAATTTTTCGTATGCAGTCTTCATTTTTCATATTATTTGACGCGATAATTTTAATGTAGTGGCTGAGGAGCAGCAGCGACTGATTACATTAAAAAATGCTCTTCAAACAGGGCAAATCACGATCTCGACTATTTTAAAATGTTTTAGTTTCTAGCATCGATACGGAAGACTTTCTTTTACTACAGGGTGGTCCATTGATCGTGACAGGGCCAAATATCTCACGATGTAAGCGTCAAACGAAAACGCTACAAAGAACGAAACTTGTCTAGCTTGAAGGGGGTAACCAGATGGCGCTATAGTTGGCCCGCTAGAAGGCGCTGCCATAGGTCAAACGGATGTTAATTGCGTTTCTTTAAATAGGAACCCCCAGTTCTTATTGCATATTCGTGTAGTGCGTAAAGAAATATGAATGTTTTAATTGGAAGACTTTTTTCGCTTTATGATAGATGGCGCTGTAATAGTCACAAACATATGGGTCACAATTTTAGACAAACAGATGCTAACAGGTAGGTTTTTTAAATTAAAATGCAGAACGTAGGTACGTTTGAACATTTTATTTCGGTTGTTCCAATGTGATACATGTACCTTTGCGAAATTATCATTTCTGAGAACGCATGCTGTTACAGCGTGATTACCAAAAATGGTTCAAATGGCTCTGAGCACTATGGGACTTAACAGCAGAGGTCATCAGTCCCCTAGAACTTAGAACTACTTAAACCTAGCTAACCTAAGGACATCACACACATCCATACCCGAGGCAGGATTCGAACCTGCGACCGTAGCGGTCGCGCGGTTCCAGACTGAAGCGCCTAGAACCGCTCGGCCACATCGGCCGGCTGCGTGATTACCTGTAAATACCACATTAATGCAATAATGCTCAAAATGATGTCCGTCAACCTAATGCATTTGGCAATACGTGTAACGACATTCCTCTCAACAGCGAGTAGTTCGCCTTCCGTAATGTTCGCACATGCATTGACAATGCGCTGACGCATGTTGTCAGGCGTTGTCGGTGGATCACGATAGCAAATATCCTTCAACTATCCCCACAGAAAGAAATCCGGGGACGTCAGATCTGGTGAACGTGCGGGCCATGGTATGGTACTTCGACGACCAATTCACCTGTCATGAAATATGCTATTCAATACCGCTTCAACCGCACCCGAGCTATGTGCCGGACATCCATCATGTTGGAAATACATCGCCATTCTGCCATGCAGTGAAACATCTTGTAGTAACATCGGTAGAACATTAAGTAGGAAATCAGCATACATTGCACCATTTAGATTGCCGTCGATAAAATGGGGGCCAATTATCCTTCCTCCCATAATGTCGCACCATACATCAACCCGCCAAGGACGCTGATGTTCCACTTGTCGCAGCCACTGTGGATTTTCCGTTGCCCAATAGCGCATATTATGCCGGTTTGCGTTACCGCTGTTGGTTCAAAATGGTTCAGATGGCTCTGAGCACTATGGGACTTAACTTCTGAGGTCATCAGTCCCCTGAAACTTAGAACTACTTAAACCTAACTAACCTAAGGACATCACACACATCCATGCCCGAAACAGGATTCGAACCTGCGACCGTAGCGGACGCGCGGTTCCAGACTGTAGCGCCTATAACCGCTCGGCCACCCCGGCCTGCCGCTTTTGGTGAATGACGCTTCGTCGCTAAAAAGAACGCGTGCAAAAAATCTGTCGTCGTCCCGTAATTTCTCTTGTGCCCAGTGGCAGAACTGTACACGACGTTCAAAGTCGTCGCCATGCAATTCCTGGTGCATAGAAATATGTTACGGGTGCAATCGATGTTGATGTAGCATTCTCAACAGCGACGTTTTTGAGATTCCTGATTCTCACGAAATTTGCCTGCTACTGATGTGCGGATTAGCCGCGACATCATCGTTTGTTGCAGGTCGTTGTTGACGTTACACGTGTGTCTGAAGACTTCCTGGTTCCTTAAATAACGTAACTATCCGGCGAACGGTCCGGACACTTGGATGATGTCCTCCAGGATACCGAGCAGTGTACATAGCACACGCCCGTTGGGCATTTTGATCACAATAGCCATACATCAACACGATATCGACCTTTTCCGCAATTGGTAAACGGTCCATTTTAACACTGGTAATGTATCGCGAAGCAAATACCGTCCGCACTTACGACATGTTACGTGATATCACGTACTTATACATTTGTGACTATTACAGCGCCATCTATCACAAAGCGAAAAAAGTGGTCCAGCTAAAACAATCATACTTCTTTACGTACTACACGAATATGTAATAAAAAATGGGCGTTCCTATTTTTAAAAAAACGCAGTTGATATCCGTTCGACCTATGGCAGCGCCATCTAGCGGGCCAACCATAGCGCCATTTGGTTTCCCCCTTCAAGCTAGACAAGTTTCGTTCTTTGCAGTTTTTTCGTTTGACACTTATTTCGTGAGATATTTGGCCCGGTCACTATGAATGGACCGTCCTGTATATAGTGAAGGGGTAAGTAAAGATTACTCTTCTTCTGATTTAATGCGACTCGCCTGATTTAAACTGGTTTCCGAATTCTTCATATCAGAACAGGGTATGTACCAACGTTCTAAACGAGTTGTTCTGTACATTCTGATCCCTGTCATAGCTGCAATTTTCACCCTCTGCGGCTCTCCCTAGTAACATGGAAGCAATTCCCTGATGTGTTAATGATAGACCTATCATCCTCTTCCGCTTTCAGTTAGTGTTTATTACGTATTTCTTTGCTCGCCTATTCTGGGGAAAAAATACATTTCTTACCTTATCAGCATCATTAATTAATACATTCGTATGCTACAAACTTTTAACTGCTTTGTAACTGTTTGATGACCCTACAAAACCTCCAAGAGCTGTGGCCTAAGCACGGACCTCCGGCGTTTTTTCGCGCCGTGCTACTGCCTCTCAACACACTTCCACACGATAGGAGATTCTGCATATTCATGGGTTACGTGGGGACATTGACCCGGGCGACTTTCGAGAGAGACGCGTCGTCGTATGAACGGGACAGTACTTCCACGAAGACAAGAGACTCGGACTGGATATGTGTTGCTTTACTTGGCATATACTGCAACTTGTGATTCACACCGATATCAGGGAAGATTTACTTTAATGAGATGGTGTCTACCGAAAATTTGATTGTGTACGTTAATCAACAACGACACAGGCGTTCTTTTAATTGTGCAGACTACTACTTCTTACACAATTCATACAACATATGTTGAAGAAAATTTATCGTACATAGGCAGTTATTTCACATCGTTGTAGGACAAGTAGTTTCTTCTGTGTTAAATTTGGCAGATCTATCACGCTATAACCATTCTACGAAACTGAAAGAAAGCAAAACTGCATGCTCAGCAGTTGGAGGATGTGGGAAGCTGCTTGGTCAATATGGACATCTGCTGATGAATTGTGTGTCAAAAGCAGAAACAAGATGAAACTTTAAAAAAAGGGGCATGTTCGTCTGACAGTGCTCTTATTTTATAATTATGTGAAGGAAGCGGTCTAAATGTGTTTTATTTAACTGTCGTAGCCGGTTTAGACCGAGTTATACCAACTTCAGACTTAAATCACACGAGGATGTTTGTTACCATTGGCGCCAAGTACTACACGCCGTTCCAATCAGCAGTCAGTGATTTATATCTGAAGGTGGTATAATCCATACTTATTAAATCTCGGACGAGAGGATACGATTGGACGTGAATGTGTGCATATAACCACACCTCATGACGCGCGCACGCGTCTGCGCCCGCCACGTGATCAACACCGGTTGAGAGCGTAGTGCGGGCTGTGTCAGTGTGAGTGAAGCAGACAAAGGGAACAACGGTACTGACAGTGGAGCAGCGGGAGTTCATTGCGGAAAGTTACGCGAGAACAAAGTCATGGAAACGGTGTGGACAGTTGTTTGCTCAGAAATCTAATTGTGTCAAAATGCCAGCAAAGAGTGTCATGCAACACATAATCCGAAAATGATGTCAGACAGGATCTGTTTTCAACAAGTCAAAAAACATTAACACAGTAACTGTGGCTGTAGTTCACCAGATAATGCTTCAGTGTTCCACCAAATCAACCCAATGCCAGTCGCAAGAGACCGGCGTATCACGTCGATCATGCAGACAAATACTCCACCTGGACTTGCATACGCATCCCTACCGAGTGTCTGTTGTTCATGCATTAAAACAAGCAGATGCTCCTCAGCGCCTCCAGTTTTTTGAATGGCCGTTCACTGAGATAACAGTGAATGGCCTGGATACAGATATATTTTTTATGTCTGACGAAGCCTGGTTTCACCTGAGTGGTTATGTCAAGTCACAGAATCAAAGGTTCTGGGCAGTGGAGAAAACACTACTGCGCGATCGGAAGGTTGGATTTAGGTGAGCAGTGTTTGCACGCCATAATATTGGTCCCATCTTCTTTCATCAGACGCTGGCTTTGGCACTTTACATTGCCGACATTTTGAAGCCATTTGTGACGGTGGCATTAACGGAGGAGGAAAAGATCTGCAGTTACCTCCAGCAGGGTGGAGCAACTGCCCATACAGCCGGCCGAACCTTGGAGCACACAAACACTAACTTCACGCATGACAAGAGCCGTTAGCAGATGCCAGCGTGGTCGCAGCCCTAGCTTGCCACCCAGGTCACCTGAGCTGCCGGTGTGCGATTACTTTGTATGGGGAGCCCTCAAGTCTAAGGTGCATGGCAACAACCCTCACAGTCTTCAAGAACTGCAGCAGAACATTTCGGATGAGATTGTAGCAATTCCAGCAGTCCAGCTTCGATCCACCTCCAGTAACTTTCCGACCAGGGCCCAAAAGTGCCAAGAGATGAATGGTGGTCATTTTCAACATCTGTTATAGTCAGTTTATTACTCTATTTCTTTTCCTCTGCTGTGTTTCCTTGTACCCTGGAACTCTGTTGTCTGAGCAATTTTCATTTGTCCCGTCCTGTATTATAAATGCGAATGTAACTCTGTTACCTTTTCACGCCTAAACAGCTGAACAGCTTTCAACGAAATATTGTACGGAGGTAGCTTGAACCTTGAGGAAGAACGTAGCTACTGTAGAAAAAAAAATCTGCCCCTAAGAGAATAAAGTACGAGTGGAATCTTTCTCTACGCTGAAAGGTGGCTACACTGAGTCACAGCGCCAGAGATTGCGACAAAGATCATTATTCCGCCGCCTCCACTGGGTGCAGTAGAAGTTCACACGATGTCGAGGGCAGTCGTTGTTCTGTTGGGCGAGAGAGTAGACGATCTGAGTGTTGACTGAAATGTTGTACTCTTCGGTTGGTGTAATCTATATATGGAAGAAGATGCAATTGTCAGAATATATTTGAGAAAGGAGATGGGCCTTGGATTTACGATGCAGGTGTAATGGAATATTTTCGTCAATATATACTGAGGTAAAAAGGTATTACAGTTTTCTTTAATAACAATCCCTCTTGCTCACAGGTACAGTCAACAAAGCATCTGGCTCGTGTTCATTTATTAGACTTGTAATTCTGGTTTCTATGTGCAATTATAGTATTTCTGGTTTTTCAATTAGTTCATTGTAAATGGTGTTTAAAATATTTTGTCGTATAGAGAAAGAACCGAGCCAGATACATGTACGTTGAGTCACACTACCACACACAGAACAGTTACACTTGTGCTTTGTTGTTTCGTAGCTTTTATAATTGCAGGGTACTTAATTAATCAATTGTGTTAATGGAAATTCCTTGTCATTCATTATTTTTATTTTATGCAGTCAGATTGCGTGCTAATACTAGTCAGGGCCAACCGGTTACGAGACTTTGAAACCGGTCACACAGCTAGTAAAATTATTGCATTTATTCATTAATATTAGTCTTTTCTTTTTAATTAAGCCCCCTTGCAACGTCCGTGAACAGAATGTTAAGAAATTATTAAATTTATTGTATAATGTATACATTGTGTGATGTATAGCTACTTCAATAGCACAATGCTCAGATGCGAGCTGCTGCCAACATCCCATCGCACTCACCACTCGACAGCGACGTGGTGTTGGTGGGGCGGGGCGGCAGGAGTGTGGGGTATGGTGGGGGAGGGTGGGCGGGAGGTAGGGCGAGTGGAGACCTTAAACTGTGGCATACTCGTGAGGGCAGCCACTGTTACTGCACTTGTAATAGCTTATTTGTTCACCGTCCCTCATCTTATAAAGCTACTGATATGCAAACGCAGCCACAGATAACAACTAGTTTAGCATAAACTGATTATGATAGTTTAATAATAAACGCCGTCTAGACTGTTTCTTTCTCATAAGATGAAAAGTAATATACGGTCAGTTTTGGTGATGGTTCTCATCCATATCCATTCATATTACAAAAATGGATGTGTGTGTGTGTGTGTGTGTGTGTGTGTGTGTGTGTGTGTGTGTGTGTGTGTTCGTGTGTTCCACATCATCTCCTAACCACTTTAGTGATTTCAACCAAACCTGGTACACAAATCCTTTACAATCAGGCATCACTCATAGTGGGGATAAGAACCGCCTACCTAATATAGCTCAGGAGATACGACTTCATAAACAGCCGGCCGCTGTGACCGAATGGTTCTAGGAGCTTCAGTCCGGAACCGCGCTGCTGCATGATCGCAGGTTCGAATCCTGCCTCGGGCATGGATGTGAGTGATGTCCTTAGGTTAGTTAGGTTTAAGTAGTTCTAAGTCTAATGGACTGATGACCTCAGATGTTAAGCCCAACAGTGCTCAGAGCCATTTGAACCATTTTGAACTTCATAAACAATGACATGCGTGAAAAACTGCCGCATGGCGCTTAAGTGTATTATTTCTGTGCTATTAACTATATTCGCAATGAATTTTGAAGACAGTATCCACATATGCTACTAAATGTACCTACAGAAGTATATCGTGGTAACATAGGTAGTTCAGGATTTATTACGTCATAACCACTGAAGTTCGTGGAAAACTGCCCCATTGTGTATGACATTTAAATTTATTACTTCTTTTCTACTGATTATATTCTCAACACATTTTGCATACAGTATCCATATATGCCACTATACGCACCTACAAAATTATTTCATGATACCACACATAGTTCATGCGATATGACGTCATAAACACTGAAACGCGTGACAAATTACCGCATCATACATGAAGGTTCCATAGATTTATTCTTAAGGCACTCGTACAGTCGAGTCAAACTAAGGAAATACCTGTCACCTGGCAGCGTTTTTGACAGCTTTCAACTGCGAAGCGCAAACGGCTGTAGGCAAAGACGGTAGCCGTCTATAGAGCTATGAAGAGGCCTTGTCATAGAGACATTAACAAAATCGTGTTGCAGAGGTGCGAAGCAGCTGCGCTCAGCATAAAGGCACTGTCTGGGATAATGTTTCTTAATTTACCACCTCTGAAGAATTTTTAATACACCGACAGAAAAAAATTACATTACCACGAAGGAGTTATGCGACATTAACGAAAGTTGGTAGGCGTGTTTCTACGTCTGAAAGATGACGTCTATTCAGATTTCGCGCCAGACCCATAAGAATGGCGCTACTATTACCACTATGAAGATGCAAACAGTGTTTTCTTTTAAAATACACGCTGTAACGGTCGTGAGCATTAGATAACTTTGAGATTCGACATAGTTTGTTGATGTTAGTCAAGAATGCCTTTAATGTGACATCTCACTGAGTCTGAACGAGGTCGTGTAATAGGGCTACGAGAAGCTTGGATGTTCCTTCCGTCATGCTGCAGAAAGACTTGCAGGAAAGCAGCAACCGCACATGATTGGTGGCGGCAGTGATCGCGAGAATGTACGGTCCCAAGAAGACCGGACTCCGGAGGCAACGTGGCCCCTACCTTGCATTCTCTAGTGTCGCTCTTCTCTCTTCATTAGATACCTTATTTCTTCCTGTAATCTGTATTGTTTGTCCTAGGTGCCTGAAATTTTCTCTTCTGTGTGTTGTTGTTGTGGTCTTCAGTCCTGAGACTGGTTTGATGCAGCTCTCCATGCTACTCTATCCTGTGCAAGCTTCTTCATCTCCCAGTACCTACTGCAGCCTACATCCTTCTGAATCCGCTTAGTGTATTCATCTCTTGGTCTCCCCCTACGATTTTTACCCTCCACGCTGCCCTCCAATACTAAATTGGTGATCCCTTGATGCCTCAGAACATGTCCTACCAACCGATCCCTTCTTCAGGACAAGTTGTGCCACAAACTTCTCTTCTCCCCAATCCTATTCAATACATCCTCATTAGTTATGTGATCTACCCATCTAATCTTCAGCATTCTTCTGTAGCACCACATTTCGAAAGCTTCTATTCTCTTCTTGTCCAAACTATTTACCGTCCATGTTTCACTTCCATACATGGCTACACTCCATACAAATACTTTCAGAAATGACTTCCTGACACTTAAATCTATACTCGATGTTAACAAATTCCTCTTCTTCAGAAACGCTTTCCTTGCCATTGCCAGTCTACATTTTATATCCTCTCTACTTCGACCATCAACAGTTATTTTGTTCCCCAAATAGCAAAACTCCTTTACTACTTTAAGTGTCTCATTTCCTAATCTAATACCCTCAACATCACCCGACTTAATTCGACTACATTCCATTATCCTCGTTTTGCTTTTGATGATGTTCATCTTATATCCTCCCTTCAAGACACCATCCATTCCATTCAACTGCTCTTCCAAGTCCTTTGCTGTCTCTGACAGAATTACAATGTCATCGGCGAACCTCAAAGTTTTTATTTCTTCTCCATGGACCTTAATACCTACGCCGAATCTTTCTTTTGTTTCCTTTACTGCTTGTTCAATATACAGATTGAATAACATCGGGGATAGATTACAACCCTGTCTTACTCCCTTCCCAACCACTGCTTCTCTTTCATGTCCCTCGACTCTTATAACTGCCACCTGGTTTCTGTACAAATTGTAAATAGCCTTTCGCTCCCTGTATTTTACCCCTGCCACCTTCAGAATTTGAAAGAGAGTATTCCAGTCAACATTGTCAAAAGCTTTCTCTAAGTCTACAAATGCTAGAAACGTAGGTTTGCCTTTCCTTAATCTTTCTTCTAAGATAAGTCGTAAGGTCAGTATTGCCTCACGTGTTCCAACATTTCTACGGAATCCAAACTAATCTTCCCCGAGGTTGGCTTCTACTAGTTTTTCCATTCGTCTGTAAAGAATTCGTGTTAGTATTTTGCAGCTGTGGCTTATTAAACGGATTGTTCGGTAATTTTCACATCTGTCAACACCTGCTTTCTTTGGGATTGGAATTATTATATTCTTCTTGAAGTCTGAGGGTATTTCGCCTGTTTCATACATCTTGCTCACCAGATGGTAGAGTTTTGTCAGGGCTGGCTCTCCTAATGCCGTCAGTAGTTCCAATGGAATGTTGTCTACTCCGGGGGCCTTGTTTCGACTCAGGTCTTTCAGTACTCTGTCAAACTCTTCACGCATTTCATCTTCATCTACATCCTCTTCCATTTCCATAATATTGTCCTCAAGTACATCGCCCTTGTATAGACCCTCTATATACTCCTTCCACCTTTCTGCTTTCCCTTCTTTGCTTAGAACTGGGTTTCCATCTGAGCTCTTGATGTTCATACAAGTGGTTCTCTTATCTCCAAAGGTCTCTTTAATTTTCCTGTAGGCAGTATCTATCTTACCCCTAGTGAGATAAGCCTCTACATCCTTACATTTGTCCTCTAGCCATCCCTGCTTAGCCATTTTGCACTTCCTGTCGATCTCATTTTTGAGACGTTTGTATTTCTTTTTGCCTGCTTCATTTACTGCATTTTTATATTTTCTCCTTTCATCAATTAAATTCAATATTTCTTCTGCTACCCAAGGATTTCTACTAGCCCTCGTCTTTTTACCTACTTGATCCTCTGCTGCCTTCACTACTTCATCCCTCAAAGCTACCCATTCTTCTTCTACTGTATTTCTTTCCCCCATTCCTGTCAATTATTCCCTTATACTCTCCCTGAAACTCTGTACAACCTCTGGTTCTTTCAGTTTATCCAGGTCCCATCTCCTTAAATTCCCACCTTTTTGCAGTTTCTTCAGTTTTAATCTACAGCTCATAACCAACAGATTGTGGTCAGGATCCACATCTGCCCATGGAAATGTCTTACAATTTAAAACCCGGTTCCTAAATCTCTGTCTTACCATTATATAATCTATCTGATACCTTTTAGTATCTCCAGGGTTCTTCCATGTATACAACCTTCTTTTATGATTCTTGAACCAAGTGTTAGCTATGATTAAGTTGTGCTCTGTGCAAAATTCTACCAGGCGGCTTCCTCTTTCATTTCTTAGCCCCAATCCATATTCACCTACTACGTTTCCTTCTCTCCCTTTTCCTACACTCGAATTCCAGTCACCCATGACTATTAAATTTTCGTCTCCCTTCACTATCTGAATAATTTCTTTTATTTCATCATACATTTCTTCAATTTCTTCGTCATCTGCAGAGCTAGTTGGCATATAAACTTGTACTACTGTAGTAGGTGTGGGATTCGTATCTATTTTGGCCACAATAATGCGTTCACTATGCTGTTTGTAGTAGCTTACCCGCATTCCTATTTTCCTATTCATTATTAAACCTACTCCTGCATTACTTCTATTTGACTTTGTATTATAACCCTGTATTCGCCTGACCAAAAGTCTTGTTCCTCCTGCCACCGAACTTCACTAATTCCCACTATATCTAACTTCAACCTATCCATTTCCCTTTTTAAATTTTCTAACCTACCTGCCCGATTAAGGGATCTGACATTCTACGCTCCGATTCGTAGAACGCCAGTTTTCTTTCTCCTGATAACGACATCCTTTTGAGTAGTCCCCGCCCGGAGATCCAAATGCGGGACTATTTTACCTTCGGAATATTTTACCCAAGAGGACGCCATCATCATTTAATCATACAGTAAAGCTGCATGCCTTTGGGAAAAATTACGGCCGTAGTTTCCCCTTGCTTTCAGCCGTTCGCAGTACCAGCACAGCAAGGCCGTTTTGGTTATTGTTACAAGGCCAGATCAGTCAATCATCCAGACTGTTGCCCCTGCAACTACTGAAAAGGCTGCTGCCCCTGTTCAGGAACCACACGATTGTCTGGCCTCTCAACAGATACCCCTCCGTTGTGGTTGTACCTACGGTACGGCTATCTGTATCGCTGAGGCACGCAAGCCTCCCCACCAACGGCAAGGTCCATGGTTCATGGGGGGGGGGGGGGGCTCTTCTGCTTAGTGTCTGATATTTTGTGTGTAGTGACGGGTGCTTTTGGATGCTCATGAACTGCGTTTTCTCGTGTGATATCTGTAGTCCAGTCTGGTCTGCGATTTCGTGTAGTTCCTCTGTGGTTCTTATTGTTTCCGTTACTCGTACCCTTACGATGATGGGCACTTGGGCACTTGACTCCTGCTTTTCCTAAAAAGACTCCTTTCTGTGTCTTTTCCCATTCCTTCACTATTTTGTCCAGTACTATGTTGAATGCTAATGGCGAGAGGCCGTCGTCCTGCCTGACTCCTGACTTCGAATTGTTCTGAGAGCTCTCCACCGAACTTCACTTAAGATGTCGTGTTTGTTAGTGTTTGCTGGATTATGGTTAGTGTTTTCCTATCTACTTTCATGATTTTAAAGAGGGTTTCTCTGTCTATTGAGTCGTACGCCTTCTTGAAGTCGACGAAGGTGATGGTTATGTTCTGTTTGTGCTGCAGTATCATCTTAAGTTTCCGTATCTGTTCAGCACACCATCTGTGTTTCCGAAACTCAGCCTGGTATTCGTCAATCAGGGGTCTGTTTGCTTCTCTAATCTATTTAGTAGTGGTTTCGAAAGTGTCTTATATGTGACAGGTAACAGCGAGACATCCCTGTAGTTTCCAGAATGAGATTTTCACTCTGCAGCGGAGTGTGCGCTGATATGAAACTTCCTGGCAGATTAAAACTGTGTGCCGGACAGAGACTCGAACTCGGGACCTTTGCCTTTCGCGGGCAAGTTCTCTACGAACGGGAAGGTAGGAGACGAGGTACTGGCAGATGTGAAGCTGTGAGGACGGGGCGAGAGTCGTGCTTGGGTAGTTCAGTTGGTAGAGCACTTCCCCGCGAAAGGCAAAGGTCCCAAGTATGAGTCTCGGTCCGGCAAGCAGTTTTAATCTGCCAGGAAGTTTCGTCCCTCTACTTTTTGGGTCCGACTTATCCCCTTTCTTGTGTAGAGGATGTAACACAGCTGTGCGCCATTCTTCCGGTATCTCTTCTGTTTCCCATATCAGTTTCATGATGTAGTGTATGTGTTCTGTGAGATCTCGTAGCTTCCAGAATTCCGCGATGACTCCATCCTCTCCTCGTGCTCTATTGTTCTTGAGGTTCTTGAAGATTACTTCTCTGTGTCCAGTTTGTCTGTTGGTGATTCTGTGTTTAGGCGTTTCTCGAAGTACTTCGCTAGGAGATTAAAGTTGTACTTGGTATTGGTCTCCTAAAACAGGGGTTCGGTGCTTGGTATTTCATCAAGTATTCTCTGAACGTCCTGTAGAAATTCCTCGTGTTGTTCCTCGTGAAGTCTGCTTCTATCTCTTGTAATTTCTGTTTGTCGTTTCATTTTTCTTTACGGATAATTTTACTCGTCTGTTTCCGTGTTTTGAGAAATTCTTGCCAATTTTCTGGTATCTTGCTGCTATTGAACTTCTTCCATGTGTTGATTCGTCTTTCAATTGCTAGGTCACATATGTGATTCCACCAGCGGTGTTTCCCGGTTCTCGGTGCTACTGCTAATTTCATCGCTTCCTGAAGCTTTCCTGACAGCTGTTCCCAGTTTTGCGTTGTTCCTATGTTAATTTCTCCAGTATTTGGCTAAGTGTCAGATCCTCTGGGTCTGGTCTAATGATCTTAGTTTTCTGTTGTTTCCTCTTAGGGATTAGGCGTGTCTTTATCTGTAGTAGGTGATGATCAGAGCCAAAGAAGCCCTTTCGTGTGTTGGCGTTCTGTACTACTCTCTGTGCTTCTCTTTGTATTATGACGTGGTCGGTCTGTAATTCTCTCTTACCATTTGGGAGTTTCCATGTGGTTAATTTTTGTATGGGTTTCTTGAAGTTCGTTACATGACGTTGAGGTCCTGGGTCTCTCGTTTAGGTTTGTGTCACGATGTGGTGTGTATTTTCCTGTATTGGGTCTGTATTTTTGTTCTTTTCCTAGTTTTCATTGAAGTCTCCTAGAATAATTTTAGTTCCGTGTGCAGGTATTTTCTTGACTGTCTCCTACGTTACTGTCCAGAAGTCCTCAATGGCGTACCGGTCATTTGTTAGTTCGCGTGCGTCTATGATAGTGTACGCCCTGTTTCCTGACTTAATTGTCAGTGTGCTGATTCTTTCGTTAGGCGATGTGAAGACCATTATTGCGTCTGTGATTGTCCTGCGTGCTGCGAACCTTGTGCCATACAGCCTAAGGTTCTTCCTTTGTAGCGATGGTTTTCTCTTGTATATTCTGTAGTTCCCTGCGTTGAAATGGTCTTCATCTGGGAATCTTGTTTCTTGTAGTGCGCATATTTTCATCTTAAACCTGTCTAAAGTATCCATGAGCTGTTTCATCTCGCCCGTCTTCAGTAGTGTGTTCACGTTGAGTGTTGCGATGTAGTGTTTCTGTTTTGCCTTGAGGGAGTTTGAGAAGCTCCTATTCTTCTCATGATGTCCGTGAGCCCCCGGAATCCGATGCTCACGACTGTTCCAGTCTATTGACTGGGGCCCGGGGTAGTGAGATTTTCCTCGTTGTTCCATCATGTTTAATGGTTGGATTTGTGGCGTGTTGCCGAGTACAGCCCGATCAGGAGGTTGGTTGACGCCACCAGTAACATGCGATAAAGACGCCATTTGTAGCCGCCCATTGTGGGAATCGACGCTACTGATAGTTTCGGTCCGCCCCGAGTGTTTCATTTACTCGGAACCACATGTATCTAGGAGGCATTCCTCTATCAACCACCTGGGGAGGCACCCGATTGCGGGTCTTGCCATACCAGTTCAAATATTTATGCTACCTACCAGTTTATAGTCAGCTTCATTTTTCAGCCTTTGATGGGAGAATTGTGACATATTGATGTCGCACCGATCCGCCATTGGCGTGACTTTGTTACAAACTTCCAATGTATGCGTATGACCTGAACCTGCAATCATTTGAATAAGACGTTCGAGAGTTTTAACTGATAACGCAGCACAGAGCGCTTACCACGTCGTGATATGCAACTTACATTTCAAAATTCCATCGCACATATTAAGTTGCTCCCAACAGCAGTCTAGGACAATTGAAACATTTTCCGGAAGAAAGGCTGATAGGACAAAACGGTTATTAGCGTGTGTACTACTACTAGGTAAATCATTCTATAATACTAGACATTTTAACCTATGTTTTCAATGTGAAAAATAATATTTCAGATAAACATTATAGGCCCTTTTCCCAGAAACCAGTGTCAGTGGGCTATGATGAGCAAACATATCTATCATCAAATGCTACTTTAAATACTCAGAACACATGAAAAAAAATGTTCCAATGTGTGTGAATTCCTAAGGGACCAAACAGCGGAGGTCATCGGTCCCTAGACTTACACACTACTTTGTTGTGGTCTTCAGTCCTGAGACTAGTTTGATGCAGCTCTCCATGCTACTCTATTCTGTGCAAGCTTCTTTATCTCCCAGTACCTACTGCAAACTACATCCTTCTGAATCTGTTTGGTGTATTCATCTCTTGGTCTCCCTCTATGATTTTTACCCTCCACACTGCCCTCCAACATTAAATTGGTGATCCCTTGATGCCTCAAAACATGTCCTACCAACCGATCCCTTCTTCTAGTCAGGTTGTGCCACAAACCTCTCTTCTCCCCAATCCTATTCAACACTTCCTCATTAGTTATGTGGTCTACCCATCTAATCTCCAGCATTCTTCTGTAGCACCACATTTCGAAAGCTTCTATTCTCTTCTTATCTAAACTATTTATCGTCCATGTTTCACGTCCATACAAATACTTTCAGAAACGACTTCCTGACAGTTAAATCTATACTCGATGTTAACAAATTTCTCTTCTTCAGAAACGCTTTCCTTGCCATCGCCAGTCTACATTTTATATCCTCTCTACTTCGACCATCATCAGTTATTTTACTCCCCAAATAGCAAAACTCCTTTACTACTTTAAGTGTCTCATTTCCTAATCTAATTCCCTCAGCATCACCCGACTTAATTCGACTACATTCCATTATCCTCGTTTTGCTTATGTCGATTTTCATAGTATATCCTCCCTTCAAGACACTATCCATTCCGTTCAACTGCTCTTCCAAGTCCTTTGCTGTCTCCGACAGAATTACAGTGTCACCGGCGAACCTCAAAGTCTTTATTTCTTCTCCATGGATTTTAATACCTACTCCGAATTTTTCTTTTGTTTCCTTTACTGCTTGTTCAATATACAGATTGAATAACATCGGGGAGAGGCTACAACCCTGTCTCACTCCCTTCCCAACCACTGCTTCCCTTTCATGTCCCTCAACTGCCATTTGGTTTCTATACAAATTGTAAATAGCCTTTCGCTCCCTATATTTTACCCCTGCCACCTTCAAAATTTGAAAGAGAGTATTCCAGTCAACATTTTCAAAAGCTTTCTCTAAGTCTACAAATGCTAGAAACGTAGGTCTGCCTTTCCTTAATCTAGCTTCTAAGATAAGTCGTAGGGTCAGTATCGTCGCACGTGTTCCAACATTTCTACGGAATCCAAACTGATCTTCCCCGAGGTCGGCTTCTATCAGTTTTTCCATTCGTCTGTAAAGAATTCGCGTTAGTATTTTGCAGCTGTGACTTATTAAACTGATAGTTCGGTAATTTTCACATCTGTCAACACCTGCTTTCTTTGGGGTTGGAATTATTATATTCTTCTTGAAGTCTGAGGGTATTTCGCCTGTCTCATACATCTTGCTCACCAGATTTTTGTCAGGACTGGCTCTCCCAAGGCCGTCAGTAGTTCTAATGGAATGTTGTCTATTCCCGGGGCCTTGTTTCGACTCAGGTCTTTCAGTGCTCTGTCAAACTCTTCACGCAGTATCATCATTTCATCTTCATCTACATCCTCTTCCATTTCCATAGTACTGTCCTCAAGTACATCGCCCTTGTATAGAACCTCTATATACTCCTTCCACCTTTCTGCTTTTCCTTCTTTGCTTAGAACTGGGTTTCCATCTGGGCTCTTGATGTTCATACAAGTGGTTCTCTTTTCTCCAAAGGTCTCTTTAATTTTCCTGTAGGCAGTATCTATCTTACCCCTAGTGAGATAAGCCTCTACATCCTTACATTTATTCTCTAGCCGTCCCTGCTTAGCCATTTTGCACTTCCTGTCGATCTCATTTTTGAGACGTTTGTATTCCTTTTCGCCTGCCTCATTCACTGCATTTTTATATTTTCTCCTTTCATAAATTAAATTCAGTATTTCTTCTGTTACCCAAGGGTTTCTACTAGCCCTCGTCGTTTTACCTACTTGATCCTCTGCTGCCTTCACTACTTCTACCCTCAAAGCTACCCATTCTTCTTCTACTGTATTTCTTTCCCTCATTCCTGCCATGTGTTCCCTTACGCTCTTGCCGAAACTCTGCACAGCCTCTGGTTTAGTTAGTTTATCCAGGTCCCATCTCCTTAAATTCCCACCTTTTTGCAGTTTCTTCAGTTTTAATCTACAGTTCATAACCAATAGATTGTGGTCAGAGTTCACATCTGCCCCTAGAAATGTCTTACGTTTTAAAACCTGGTTCCTAAATCTCTGTCTTACCATTATATAATCTATCTGATTCCTTTAGTATCTCCGGGATTCTTCCATGTATACAACCTTCTTTTATGATTCTTGAACCAAGTGTTAGCTATGATTAAGTTGCGCTCTGTGCAAAATTCTACCAGACGGCCTCGTCTTTCATTTCTTAGCCCCAATCCATATTCACCTACTATGTTTCCTTCTCTCCCTTTTCCTACACTCGAATTCTAGTCACCCATGAATATTAAATTTTCGTCTCCCTTCACTATCTGAATAATTTCTTTTTATCTTATCATACATTTCATCAATTTCTTCATCATCTGCAGAGGTAGTTGGCATATAAACTTGTACTACTGTAGTAGGCGTGGGCTTCTTTCTCCTGATAACGACGTCCTCTTGAGTAGTCCCCGCCCGGAGATCCGAATGGGGGACTATTTTACCTCCGGAATATTTTACCCAAGAGGACGTCATCATCATTAACCATACAGTAAAGCTGCATGCCCTCCGGAAAAATTACGGCTATAGTTTCCCCTTGCTTTCAACTGTTCGCAGTACCAGCACAGCAAGGCCGTTTTGGTTACTGTTACAAGGCCAGATCAGTCAATCATCCAGATTGTTGCCCCTGCAACTACTGAAAAGGCTGCTGCCCCTCTTCAGGAACCACGCGTTTGTCTGGCCTCTCAACAGATACCCCTCCGTTGTGGTTGCAGCTACGGTACGGCTATCTGTATCGCTGAGGCACGCAAGCCTCCCCACCAACGGCAAGGTCCATGGTTCATAGGGGGGGTGGGGGGGGGCACACACTACTTAAAGTAACTTAAACTAACTTATGTTAAGAACAACACATACACCCATGCCCGAGGGATGACTCGAGACTCCGGCGGGAGGACATGAAAACATAACAATAATTTTATTCTTAATAATATACAATAATATTACATAATATTAATATATATAATCAAGAAAGGTACAAAATTAAATAACGAAAAGTAAACAACGAAATACGATTACACAAGTAAAACATCACTATTTTGTCCTGTGCTCCATACATTATGATGGACAGTTCTGGTATAATTTCTAGTTACTGAAGGACCCTTTGTCTCTCTTCTTCTTCTTCTTCCTGTCCTGAATGGACGTCTGTTTTCTAAACAATGGCCGTGTGCTCCTTGAGCGCCAAAATTTAGTTCCTTTGTACATTCACGTCATTTTCCTCTCATTTGGCCGGTCGCTGTGGCCGATCGGTTCTACGTGCTTCATTCCGGAACCGCGCTGCTGCTACGGTCGCAGGTTCGAATCCTGCCTCGAGCATGAATGTGTGTGATGTCCTTAGGTTAGTTAGGTTTTAGTAGTTCTAAGTCTAGGGCACTGATGACCACAGATGTTACGCCCCATAGTGCTTAGAGCCATTTGAACCATTTGAACCCCTCATTTGCGGATTTAGTTTGTGTGAACTAATGTACGGAGAGTTTGGTTTCTTGGAGGCTCTGATTGATTAGACACTTGGCCTTTGGATTATGGGCCCACTCCGCAGTGAGTTTGAGAGCTTTGTTGGGTTAATGTTTTACGGGGCCTTGCATGGCCGTTGACCACGTTGTTAGATTTCCTCAAATTTTATTATCTGGCGCTGTCCAAGATTAAATTTCTGAAGGGACGCGATTTCCTGTTTCGCATGGAAACCGAGGCGAATGTCCTCTAAAGCATAATATTGCCTCATCAGCCTGTGACTTCGATGTGGTGCTTGTTCCGAACAGCCGTTGGCCTGATATGACACCATATCTGGACACGAAAATCGTCCTGGTGTAATAAGAAATGTCATTCGGTCAACCAGGTGACGAGTTTTCATTGATTCGCGGTCCAATCGCCATTGTCCGCTGCCCACTGCAAGCGTAAGTGACTATGACTTTGCGTCAACGTGGGAACACATGGGGGCCGTGTGCTGCAAACCCGGTCTCCAGCAACCTGAGCTAAATGCACTGCTCTGGAGCATTTGTGCCTGCATCAGCATTCTAATCTGTCGCCTCTGCTCCGCTTGTATAAATTCCTTTAGTGACCGGCAGTGGTGGTAATATTTAGAATCATCATTATATTACACAGACGCGGACCCTTCCAGTGTGGGTAATGACAAAGAGTAAAATGGTAGAACTTCCTTACATGATCAACTGGGAACAGCAGGAAAAGTACACTACTGGCCATTAAAATTGCTACACCAACAAGAAATGCAGATGATAAACGGGTATTCATTCGACAAATATATTATACTAGAACTGACATGTGATTACATTTTCACCCAATTTGGGTGCATAGATCCTGAGAAGTCAGTACCAAGAACAACCACTTCTGCCGTAACAACGGCCTTGATACGCCTGGACATTGAGTCAAACAGAGCTTGGATGGCGAGCACAGGTACAGCTGCCCATGCAGCTTCAACACGATACCACAGTCCATCAAGAGTAGTGACTGGCGTATTGTGACGAGCCAGTTGCTCGGCCACCATTGACCAGACGTTTTCAGTTGGTGAGAAATCTGGAGAATGCACTGGCCAGGGCAGCATCGAACATTTTCTGTATCCAGAAAGGCCTGTACAGGACCTGCAACATGCGGTCGTTCATTATCCTTCTGAAATGTAGGATTTCGCAGGGATCGAATAAAGGATAGAGCCACAGGTCGTAACACATCTGAAATGTGACGTCCACTGTTCAAATTGACGTCAATGCGAACAAGAGGTGACCGAGACGTGTAACCAATGGCGCCCCATACCATCACGCCCAGTGATACGCCAGTATGGCGATGACGAATACACGCTTCCAATGTGCGTTCACCGCGATGTCGCCAAACACGGATGCGACCATCATGATGCTGTAAACAGAACCTGGATTCATCCGAAAAAATGACGTTTTGCCATTCGTGCAGCCAGGTTCGTCATTGAGTACACCAACGCATGCGCTCCTGTCCGTGATGCAGCGTCAAGGGTAAACGCAGCCATGGTCTCCGAACTGATAGTCCGTCCTGCTGCAAACGTTGTCGAACTGTTCGTACAGATGGTTGTTGTCTTTCAAACGTCCCCATCTGTTGACTCAGGGATTGAGACGTGGCTTCACGATCCGTTACACCCATGCGGATAAGATGCCTGTCATCTCGACTGCTAGTGATACGAGGCCGTTGGGATCCAGCACCGCGTTCCGTATTACCCTCCTGAACCCACCGATTCCATATTCTGTTAACTGTCATTGTATCTGGACCAACGTGAGCAGCAATGTCGCGATACGATAAATCGCAATCACGATAGGCTACAATCCGGCATTTATTAAAGTCGGAAACGTGATGGTACGCATCTCTCCTCCTTACACGTGGCATCACAACAACGTTTCACCAGGCAACGCCGGTCAACTGCTGTTTGTGTATGAGAAATCGGTTGGAAATTTTCCTAATGCCAGCACGTTGTAGGTGTCACCACCGGCGCCAACCTTCTGTGAATTCTCTGAAAAGCTTATCATTTGGATATCACAGCTTCTTCTTCCTGTCGGTTAAATTTCGCGTATGTAGCAAGTCACCTTCGTGGTGTAGCAATTTTAATGGCCGGTAGTGTAGAAGAACTGGAGCTCGAAGACCGACGTATCTACATCCACACTTACATAAATGCTCAGTAAGCCATAGTGTGGTGCGTGGAGGAGGGTGCCCTGTAGCAATACTAGTCATTTAGTTTCCTGTTCCGCTCGCAAACAGAGCGAGGGAAAAACGACTATGTATATGCCCCTGTACGAGCCCTAATCTCTTTAATCTTATCTTCGTGGTCCTTACGCGAAATGTACGTTGGCGGCAGTCAGCCTCAAATGGGGTTTCTCTAATTTTTCTCAAAAATGCTCCTCGAGAAGAACGTGACGTTCCCTCCAGAGATTCCCATTTGCGCTCCCGAAGCATCTTCGTAATACTTGCGTGTGTACGAACCTGCCGGTAACATACTGTATGTAGCAGCCGGCTCCCAATTGCTTCGATATCTTCTTTTAACCTGACCTTCAGCGGATCCCAAACACTCGAGCAGTACTCAACAACGGGCCACACTAGCACCATATAGGCGGTCTCCTTTAAAGATGAACCATACTTTCCTAAAAGTCTCTCAGTGAACACAAGTCGACCATTCTCCCTCTCTACTAAAACCCTTCCAGGGTCATGCCCAAATATTTAATCAAAATACAGGCGATAATGGAATAAGAGAAAATCAGTCATAGATCAGGTTTTCAGTATCTTGCACGACATTTTGAATATGGCTTAGGCCCCCGCTTGCTGGATTCCGCTACTGGTCACACCCTTTGAAAAAAGCTTCCAAACCTCCTTTAAAGCTGACATATTTAGAAATGTCACTTTGAAAAAGTATTCTTCATTATAATCAAGAACTGCAAGTAAATGACAAGTTCTGAAAATAGTTTAAAATTGTTTCTTCAACAGTTCAAAGAATTATTGCAAAAGTTTATGTTCGTCGTGGGATACAAAAAGATTGCATTAATTGAGTTAATCTTTCCTTAATTGTCGCTAATGCTATCTAATTAAGAAGAGCGGGAAAGTTCTGTGTTGGATACTAGATTTTTATAATGATATGCAGGTAGCAGCCCGCGTGCAATTAAAGCAAAGAAAATTAATTATTACCTTACTATGAAGTCTTCATCAAGTCAGTCAAAAAAGTTAAGTGCGACTGCCCTGTGCGTATTCAAGTTAAAAGGAACTCTGATAGTGAACAGATACCGACAAGCCTTTCAGAAGTAATTCATCGTTGAGAAAAGTGTGTTACATTGAAGGTGGAATATGCAGAGAAGGACTAACACCACCACAAAGTACCAAGGTCGCAGATCGATTTTTTTGAGATGGCAATTAGAACCCATTAATATGATGACATCAGTTATCAATCAGGCTTTGTTTCTCTCGGGCACTGGATAGCATGTCCTTTGGCAGTGAGGGTTATTAAGCACACGGACTGCCCGCAGCGTTAACACAAAAGCCACGAGGCTGTCCGCGTGCTGCGACAGATATCTGCACCACGGCGGTAGTTGCTCGCTAACCTCATGGCAAAGGCGCAGACAACCAGGCCAGACTAATGACGGCCAATTAAGATGTCCATGAATGATGTAACGGGGAGACTCGGGCTTCTGTCTGGCGGAAGCCGGCCGCAGCTGGGTCGCTCCTTCATTGACAGCTCACCCAGATTCTTCGTCAATTAGTCGGAGCCAAGCATTCTAGTACATCAGCGACAAGGATGGCATAGTCTTTCCAGTTCGTTTGACGTCTTTAACCCTTACAGACGCGAATTTTTTCTGCAGCAAGGAAGGAAACTTTCATTTTATGCTATAATGCTCTTAATAATTTTTTAATGACTTGGGATGCAGGATTTGTTCAGAAATATGTACCAGTTTTCAAAATATACTTTTTACACTTGGCTTCGTTTTATGGACTAAAATAAATAATTTTGAAATATTCACTGTTGCAATAAATAAACTGGTCAGTCAATAATTACCACGCAATTTAACAAATAATAATAATAATAATAATAATAATAATAATAATAATAATAATATTCATGTGTACAGTGGAATGTAACTACTCAACCATTTCCGTATTTTAGCGTACTGCTACATCGACTTGTTGACATTTTTATAGTGAAGCCCAACAGTTGGCAGCACTTTGTAACATCCCCACAAAGAATCTTTTCACATTTAGTGTAACCTTAAAACAGAAAAATTCCTAAACTTCTCAACAGTAAAAATTATAATTATGTCGTTCTCATTCAGTATAACGTCCCAACAAAAAATAAATTCAGTAACCTGGTAATAATACAATGTAACTAACCTCTCAATTAAATTGTCACTCACTTATAACTTTTCAATAATTAACTGTGAATTTAACTTGGTAAATTTTGGACGTCAGCAGTGCTGCGTCATGGCCCTGAAAGATCATTCTGAATAAAAAAGAAAAATTCTTACCTCAATGAAGTCGCCAGATAACGCATATATATATCTGCTCTTACAATAAATTTTTCTGGCACAGCCCTGTGCAATGCTGGCAAATAGATTTGTCATTTATGAAAGGAAACAACTGATTTTTCTTTTGCAATAATCGGGATGATCATGGATTGGAGAAATTAGTAAATTCTTTAAATTGAAATGAATGGTTGTTAAAAGTTACTTTTTATGACAAAGATTATTATTAGGACATTTTTAAAACATTTGCATGGGACTTGAGATAACAATACTACATATGCGCGAGGCTGCTTTTTACCTTATACAATAATGCTCAGGCTCCGGCATCGCTGCACTACGACCCGCCCAGCCAACACTATACACCAGACCAGACTGCTCGCTAGCAACAACTTACTCCTACAGCTACACAGTTCCTACTGCAGTCAACACTGCTCTCTGGTCTGAGATTCTCTTATACCTTACATATCGGTGGCAGCGCGTGAGCAATACATCCAAATTACATCTGCTCGGACCTCTTACAACTTGTATAATAAAAAGATGGAAGATTTTCAAAAGTATGTAGTTATAGATATGGGCAAATATGACTATATCTTATTGGTTTTTTATTTTTTAAAGGCAGGCATTTTTCATGACAGAATTACATTTACAACATTTTCTTCACTCTCTAACATGAAAGCATTTAGTCCAGTTAGATTATTCATACTAACAGGGTCAACTACAAATAAAAATGTAGCCATTATTCTGCTAAAAGTACAAGTTGAATTTTAAATTATGATCAAGTACCACAGCAATTGGTAAGTAATTTCGAGACATGGGAACGTTAGAGGAGGGTTCAATAATTAATGCAACACTTTTTTTTCTCGGCTAGTTTCGGTTGAAAAACTGTGGTATTTGTTGTGGGACATCGGGAAATATTCCGGCTTGAGCCCCTATCGTTTCTTGTAGTTCCGATAGGTGGCAGCACTATAGACAGACCTCAAAACGGCGTCTGTAACGGAGGTGCGTTCCAAGCGGAGAGCTGTCTTTGAATTTCTTTTGGCGGAAAACCAAAGCATTGTAGATATTCATAGGCGCTTACAGAATGTCCATGGAGACCTGGCAGTCAATAAAAACACCGTGAGTCTTTGAGCGAGGCCTCTGTCACTATCGCAACGAGGTCGTGCAAACCTGTCCGATCCCCCATGGTGCCGGCCGGCCGGCCGCTCACAGCTGTGACTCCAGCAATGTTGGAACGTGCGGACACTCTCATGCGAGGTGATCGACGGATCACAGTCCGACACTTCACGGCACAACTGGACGTCTCTGTTGGTCGTGTTGACACTACCTACCATCATTTGTGGTACTCAAAGGTGTGTGGCCGTTGGGTTCCTCATCACCTAACAGGAAACCATAAAGAGCAACGAAATACCATCCGTAGGGAATTGATAGCACATTACGAGGCTGATCGTGACAATTTTTTGCCGAACACTGACACCGGAGGTGAAACATGGATTCATCACTTGGAACCAGAAACAAAACGGTAATCCATGAATGGGTGCCACACCACCTCGCCTCCGAAGAAGAAGTTCAAAGCCGTACCCTCAGCTGATAAAGTTACGATCACTGCCTTCTGGGACTCTGAAGTTATTCCGTTTGATGTGTTCCCTAATGGCGCAACGATCAACTCAGCAGTTTATTGTGCTACCCTCAGGAAACTGAAGAAGTTACTTCAGCGTTTTCGTCGTCACAAAAATGCAAATGAACTTCTCCTCCTCGATGACAACGCAAGGTCTTACACAAGTATGCGCACGCAAGAGGGCCCCACAAAAATCCATCGGACGGCTTTGCCTCATTCACCCTACAGCCTAGATCTCGTGCCTGGGTTATTGACGTAGCAAGACGTTGTTTCCGACATCGACTAGTAGAGTGATACCTTGAGGGCACACTGGCGCTCACAGTGAGGTGACGTAGGGCCGTCGCACTGAATGGAGATTATGTCGAAAAGTAGGGTCTTGTAGCCAAAAAGATGGGGAATCATTTGGTGTATTGCAATCCTGAATAAAAACAACCTGCTTTGAGAAAAAAGGTGTTACATTAGTTGTTGAACGCTCCTCATAAGTTTGTGATACACAAATGCGGAATATTATTTTCAATCTTGGTCACACTTTATTATTTTTTATTTTGATAACACGTTTTGGCTAGCTACCTTCATCGGATCTGACGTAAGCCATGCTTATAAACGTGAGATTTAAAATTCATTGCACATATTACAAATATATTTTCGTAAATAACCATGGGATGCATACTGTTTCTATATATAACAAACTGAGAAGTACTCGCAGTAATAGCATACAAATACAGTAATATATATGAGTAAGACATACCAAACACTTAAAAATATAAATAACATGTATACCGTCAAATGGTACATACTCGTGCGAGGTGTACGTGCATACTGGCGGCGACGCAGCCACCGGTAAGAACGTTAATTATTCAACCACCATTAGGTGATGCTCACAGCACAATAAAAAAACACTGTATTTAACATATGACAGATAGGCGCAAACGTCAATAAAATGTGTATTAAATTACAAACATACTTTCCAGCAAAGGACTTGGAAGAGCAGTTGAACGGAGTGAACAGTGTCTTGAAAGGAGGATATAAGATGAACATCAATAAAAGCAAAACGAAGATAATGGAATGTAGTCGAATTAAGCCGGTTGATGCTGAGGGAATTAGATTAGGAAATGAGACGCTTAAAGTAGTAAAGGAGTTTTGCTATTTGGGGAGCAAAATAACTGATGATGGTCGAAGTAGAGAGGATATAAAATGTAGACTGGCAATGGCATGGAAAGCGTTTCTGAAGAAGAGAAATTTGTTAACATCGAGTATTGATTTGAGTGTCAGGAAGTCGTTTCTGAAAGTATTTGTATGGAGTGTAGCCATGTATGGAAGTGAAACATGGACGATGAATAGTTTGGACAAGAAGAGAATAGAAGCTTTCGAAATGTGGTGCTACAGAAGAATGCTGAAGATTAGGTGGGTAGATCACATAACTAATGAGGAGGTATTGAATAGAATTGGAGAGAAGAGAAATTTGTGGCCCACCTTGGCTAGAAGAAGGGATCGGTTGGCAGGGCATATTCTGAGGCATCAAGGGATCACCAATTTAGTATTGGAGGGCAGCGTGGAGGGTAAAAATCGCAGAGGGAGACCAAGAGATGAATACACTAAACAGATTCAGAAGGATGTAGGTTGCAGTAGGTACTGGGAGATGAAGAAACTTGCACAGGATAGAGTAGCATGGAGAGCTGCGTCAAACCAGTTTCAGGGCTGAAGACCACAACAACAACAACAACAAGTAAACATGAAAATGACAAATCCTTGTGGATTCATACATATGCATCTATATAGCTCTCTTGATGTTTTAACGAACTTAGCATAATCTAACTTGTTGTACAACATCTATGCGGAGCCAACAAAATAGCCGAAGTGCGTTATCAAAATAAGAAATATTAAGGTGTAGCCAAGACTGAAAAAAATTGTTTGTTTGTGCATGATATATGAAAATGCATTGTATGCTATTTTGAACTTCATGATAATGCAGTTGTAACATGATTAGCAGAGTAATTGATACATGCAGTTACATGTATTAACTTTATCTTTTGTAAAATGTAAGTTATCGCATACATTTACTGAAAATAAATGCCAATTTAAAGGATGTTAGTTCTTTTGAAATTAATCTGAATCAGAATTAGCCACTGGGTTTTACAGATGTGCTGAAGGCGTGATGTTTCTCAAGTATTCGGAAAGCTGTGGTGTCTTCTGTAAGCAAATATGGCACGATAGCTACTATTGAGGTGACTACCTTGTTGAGCAGAAATATTGTTTTCTTTTCATTCTTTAAAAAAAGCATTAGAATTAACCTTCAGATTGAAAGCCTGGACAAATCTGGATTTAGAATTCTACGGAAGTTAGTCCTATTGGATTTCCTTGCTCGCGTTTCGTTTATAGAACTCACATTGTTTGCCCAGTGTAACTGGAGGGACTTGTAAATTATTATACCCAAGGACTGCAGATGTGCAGTATGCGCAGGAAAAGTCAGTAAGGAGATGCTGTCCTCCTCTGCTATCTTTGTTTTGTGTATGGACTGAAGTCCGATGTATGGGAGTTCATAATCAGGACAATTGGCCATGTGGGTCGAATGGAACTGATGAAAAACTGAAACCATTGCACTAATATTTCGCCGGTGATCCACCTGTTTGGAGAAAGTTTTTGAACACAACGTTCTTCAAATAAGCTGTTCACTCCATCGAACTGCTCTGAAAATAATCAGAGGTGGTATCTATCTCTCATGGGGAAAAACACAAATCCAAGAAGAGAATGAGTTTCTCCTCGTTATGCCTAAGTTCCTTATTGCATCAGGATTGTCCTTGATGTTTAGTTTTATTAAAAGCTCTTTAATAATATTCTTATCGCCTATTGGAGCTCTGTATGTAGCAACAATCTCGGTTACCCCAAGAGTGAACCTGTATCTCCTCCTGAAATAAGCCCTCCGCCGTTTACTAGCAATGTCATCTTCGGAATTTAGAAATTTTTCTTACCGCGGCAATTGTCAATTCAGTTCCTATTTCACGCATCCTTAAAGTAAAATTAAAGAGCTGAATCTGTATATCTGATGTCACTGTAAGTTGTTTTACTAACGTATTCAAATTTACTAATGCTGCCTCGGCTGAATGTCACGAAAGGGTGTCTTTTGTTGAAATATATGGGACACCCAACTTTTTTGCAGCTGCATGAAATGGTAATGCTTCACTGCTTCTATTAATTCACTTCTTTGACATTTTTGACATTTTTTCTTTTCTTTTGGCGTATTCTGACCTAAAATTTTAAAGTGTGTAATTTCGTGATACGCTGAATGAATTAAAATTTACATGAACATGAAGCAAATTGTATTTGGTGATTCAGCTGCCGCTACTGCTTGGTTTTATACAAACTGCTACGCCAAATACGCTCGCTACGCCCAAGCTATCAGTTCTACAGATAAAATGAACAAGACCCTTTTGTAGGAAATTTTTAACGTAGTTAAATTTTGTATTGGGATACGTTTTCGCTAGAGACCGTAATTTTGGAATTATTCAAGAAAAACATACAAAAGGGACCTCCAGACATGTTTTCCTTGAGTAACTCGAAAAACGTGGCCTCCAGCGAAAACGTATACTAGTAAAAAATTTAATTACATTGAATTTCCCACAAAAAGGTCAAGCTGATTTTCTTTCTGTAGGACTAGTAGATTGCGCGTAGCGAGCGACAGAATATGAAGATCTCGCGCATGGTTTCTGAAGCTATTGCGGGTTGCATAAAACTATATGTAGGGGCAATTGCATCATCCTGTACAACCGATCTGTTTCGCTCATTACACTGTACTCATAAACTAAAATGGAAGTGAGCTATAGCGCGAAACAGTGGATCGTGCATGAACTTCACCTATACTGAAGCTAATAAGCTAAAAAATTTCTTCCAAAATTTAAGCTGTAGCTTTTGTCACGGAAATAACAAAACTAAGTGCGATACTTCATGAATTAGGAGTATTTCCCGCTAAGAAAATGAAACGTAGTCTTTGTCTTATCCTGACTGGTTATCTCAAATTTTCAGCAATGATGGACACACAGCTACAACGATTAAATCTTAGGGCGAACAGCGACACAGCTACTGCCCTTTTTCTCTCTCCACTGAGCGCTTGTAGCTATGTCAACAATAGTATTGGTTAAAAACAGTCTTGGTTGCAATTTTAGTTTTTTATTTTTCAACTACGCCTTTCGCCTTATTTAGGCATCTTCAGATTAACTTAATTTGGTATTTATTAGATGGATCCTTTAGTCAGTGTAGCCAAAGGCTATCGTCGAATATATCAGTCCAACATCGCCTTCGTTAAACTCAGTAAAAACTTTTCTAGATGGTGAGTTTAACGAAGGCGATGTTGGCTACACTGACTAAAGGATCCTTCTAAGAAATACCAAATTAAGATAACCTGAGGATGCCTAAATAAGGCGAACCACGTAGGTGAAAAATAAAAAACTAAAATTGCAACCAAGACTGTTTTTAACCAATACTGTTAAGCACTGGTTCGCTGTATGCCACATATGGATTGGCAGAATTTCTATGACAACAATATTTTGCGCTGCCAACAATGGCGTCCCAAGAAACTAAGTCGAAGTGGTGCGTTGTAGAAATCAGAAATAAGTTCCGTATAATCGCTTTAAACTCGCCTGCGAGTAACGTTACGACATTTAAGAACTCGCTGTTCCCATGTACCCGAAGACTGGACTCGTCAGACTCCACCGTTGCCCGGTTGTCTCTTGAGTCTGTTGGGTACGAATGGACTCGACTCGCTGAAGAAGGAAAGTGAGCACACGAATTCCTAAGTATAACCGCGGGTTCGCGGCATTCCCGCTACATATGTACCCGTTTCGAAGGAAATTTCCGCCTTTAAACTGTACATTACTATTCATTTATTTCACACATCATGATAGCCGTACTCAAGTGCAAGATGAAATGTCACAAAATGTTTGTTCTGGCTAAAAGGCAGAAGCTAGTTATATACCATCATAACGATTGGTAGTTCAGCAGTGAATATTGCTCTGTTTATACATACGAGTACATTTATATACACAAAACTTTTTCCATGACTGACGAACATTTATTTTAATATCTATTGACAGAACGTCTAATAAAACGTAGACATATATACACTTTCGAGAAGTTACCGAATGTGTAACGACAGTACCAGAAAACATGACATGAGGATGAAGTGCTGTCTCTGAATGGTAATTCATAACTAACATAAATTACAGAAATCAATGATAACTAGACAACTCGTTGTTAGCTTGTAAACGCGAGATTCCATGACCATATTAATACAAAAATAGCAGGCCATTTTATCGCAGGGATCTAACAGTAACGTTACTCTGTGCTCAGTTTTCGTTTGATGCAGCACAAATGTTTTTTCATGGTGCAGGTGGAATAAACAATAATACATCCACTTTGTTTCTACTGGACGAAATTTGTATGTTTTCCCATCTGAATCGTGGACTATAGCGTGAACATGATTCCAGATATCACTCCTCTTATGCGACACATTTACATTTGTGTACTTTGCATGAGTTAACTCTCGTCCTACACCCTCCACAATCGTACAAAACACAGCTTCCTTAAAGGTCATCCGATAGCGACAACCGGTCATTTCGTCTTGTTAGTGGCGCTCTACAGCAGCAAGATCGTGTACTCGTCTTCCGTACTAACAATAAGTCACGATTAGCCTTCAACTGCTGCACGCTTCGGGAAGATAGAACGAGTTGACGAGTATGAAGCGACCGCAGCGCCACAGTTCTCGGACTCGTCATACTCGCGCAACTGCAGCGGAGACGGAGGAAGCCCGTTAGCACTGAAGTCACAGCAGCGCCTTGATTTGTGAAGCACGCATCCCGCGGCTTTAGACGTGTATTCCATCCGTTTCTGATCTCTAGTGTATTGCCCCTGCAAAGGTGTGGTCCCAGTAAGCTTAATAAACAAATATCAAGAGACTATCTGGACGCGAAAATCTTCCCCTTACCTCAAAGGATGTCCATAAATTGTCTTTGCTACTTTATACTTTCTCCCGGCATCAATAGCTGAGTGGTCAGCACGGCTGACTGGTCTTTGGGGGACTCAGGCCAGACTCTTAGTTCAGCTAGGGATTTTTCCGAGGTGGGAGGGCTGGAACAGCGTGCACTCAAACCTCGTGAGGAGTTGCTTGAGCAGTAGCGGTTCCAAGGTCAAGAAACCGAACGACTGTGAGAGCGGTGTGCTGACTACTCGCACTTCCTTACCGCATCCAATGATGCCACTGGCACAGGATGACATGGCGGTCGGTAGGGTTCGATTGGCCTGTCTAGGTGCACAACGCAGAACTTTACCTTTGTTACGGTTCCGCCCCTCAATTTTTAAAAACGGAACCCTCATAAGACCGCTTTTTTGCCGTCTGTCTGCCTATCTGACACTTAACGACCCTTTTTTTTCTGCAACGAGTAGACGTATCAAGTTCAGATGCCTGTCACATACTGAGGTCTATGATCCCTTGACGGTGTAAAAATGTTAAGCTTCTAAGTCAATGCAGTCAAAAGATACAGTCATTTATGTCAAATATTTTGATACTCGAAAACTCATTCATCAAAACCTGCAGTCTACTTCCAGTTAACTTTGAATCACGAAATTTAGCAAGAAGCAAGGTTTCACAGTACAAGCAAAGAGAAAAATCCGAAATTGTCAGTTTGTTAATATATCAGACGAAAAAAATATTTCTTTTTTCGTTTGTTATCCGAATTCAAGCTTGGAATTAAAACATTCTTGAAAGTCTTGGAATCCTTGGGTGTTCCGGCGTAACATGAAGCGCCGGTACGCCGGCCCGAAATGATACAGCGGAGAAGGCTGTGAGACAATGTCAGCCAATAGAACGCTGACTATGACCTCACCACGACAGGACCCGCCCCTACATGGAGAGAATATAAGAGCCGCTCCAGCTAACCACTAGAAGACATTCTAACTCTTCAGTCGTGACTTACGTTTAGCTTGCACGGAAATTTTATATATCGAAGGATATTGGTTATTTGCATGTCGCCAATTGCTTGCGACACTTAGTTGTGAAAAGGCAAAGTATAGTCAATTCATTTTATAGTAATAAACTCCAAAAAATGGTTCAAATGGCTCTGAGCACTATGGGACTCAACTGCTGAGGTCATTAGTCCCCTAGAACTTAGAACTAGTTAAACCTAACTAACCTAAGGACATCACAAACATCCATGCCCGAGGCAGGATTTGAACCTGCGACCGTAGCGGTCTTGCGGTTCCAGACTGCGGCGCCTTTAACCGCACGGCCACTTCGGCCGGCAATAAACTCCATTAATAAGATTAGCTTGTATGTTGTCTAGCTATCCGAGAAAACAGCTTCCTAGGCACCCTATATTACACGAGTGGGCAGGATCCCACATTGGGACCGATATCTTGCCAGTATCAACGTTGATAACAGGCTATAAACAGACAATATGCTCGATTCCCAGAATGGATAAACTGTCTGTAGACGCAATGAAATTTGTACGGACCCCTCAGTACGCGATTCCTGCTTGTACCTGGCCAATTTTATTTTACTTCCTTTGTGAGAAAAGTTCCAGAACAGGTTTCTTGTTTCTGAGTTTCCACTAAAACAGGAACAAATGTTGTTTTTATGTTACCTGGTATGTGTACGTCCTTGAAATGACCTTGGTCATGTTGGATGGCAAACTCATTAGGTGTCGGGGCTGTGCTTAGTAACAAACTGTTTGGATTCTTTGCACATTTGTTACCGTGACACAACGGGTGCTGATTGTGAGCAAAGAGTGAGCATTAAGTTCTGCGTTAAGCTCGGGAAAATCCCTACGAAACATGGACAGTGATTAAGCAAGCATACGCAGGAGTGGCACTTTCAGGAAGTCGTGTTTTCTAGTGGGGCAAAAGGTTTCTTGAAGACAGAGATTCAGTGCAAGACGATCTCAGATCTGGTGGACCGTCTACAGCAGATACCAATGCAAATGTGGAGTATGTTAGGCAGGTGTTGCAAAAAGACCGTCATTTAACTGTGCATGCGATATCAAAAGAACTTAATTTGAATCGTGATGTGCGTCATAAGATTTTACGCGAAGATGTACGATGCTACCAGGATGACCCTCACACGAAGCATCGAAGTGCTGATTGGCGCAGTCCTGGATCACCAGCCTTCAAAAAAGTCACACGACAACCTTCGAGAACAAAGACAATGTTGATCGCATTCTTTGATAATAAAGGACTAGTTCACCATGAGTATGTTCTCCAAGTCAAACAGTGAACCTAGCTCTTTAAATCGAAGTCTTGAAACTTTTGAGTGAAGCAGTTCGACGCCCTGATTTGTGGCATTCTCAGGACTGGTTCTTACTGCATAACAATGCAACACTCCATATCTGTTACCGAGTATGTGGACAGACATTCTATTATTACCATCCCACATCCCCCATATTTGCCCGTGTACTCGCTTTGCGATTTTTTCCTGTTATCGCGAGTGGAAAGGCGACTGAAAGGAAAGCTTTACGAAGATATCGCGGGCATCCAACGGGCTGTGACAAATGAGTTTACTAGCATTGAAAATTTTCCTGCTTGCTTCCGAGGCCTCCACAAACGTTGGCAACTGTGTACAGATAGCCAAGGGGACTACTTCGACAGGAGCTGGGCTCATTACTTGGTAAGTGCAATTTCTATTTTAAAAAATTCTAGCCTGGATCTTCGCTGACAAAGGGAGTACTTAAGACTTGGATAACTTCGTAACTGTGCTAGATAACAACAAATGATTTACAAGACGTATCAGAATAACTCATAAAGTTTTGTTTCCTTTTTTAAACACATCAATGTGTGCAGCCAGAGTGGCACAGACAACGTTCAGTTTGGTTCTGTTTCTCTCCATGTACACTCCAGGAATTTACGAGGGTTGTATAATCGAAATAACAAAACCACGGTAGTCACAAAGCCGAGTGCTCGCATCAGTCACCGATCGACAATCCAAACGCCAGTTTAAGAGCTGCCTATTGTATAAATAACACTCTCTTATAACTGCCCAAACATGTTCAGCACGTTTTTCTATTTTCATCGGCTACTTTTATTCATTTCTGTACAATGTAAACATGTTTTAAGTAATAATTATTGTGACGAATATTGTGACGAAATTGGGCTTGAGAACAGTTTGTCTGTTGTGGTTCTTATCTCACTATTCTATTAGGATGGTGAATAAGTTCGTAGCTGTTTTAAATAAGTTTAACAAACACAACATACATATACAACAGAGACTTTAGGTATCAATAACGTATATTCTCCTCCAATACAGTCTATCAACGCTGGGGTAACTTTTCGATTCCCCGACCGTGGAAAGCGTCGAGACGTGTTCGGAGCGTTTTTTCATCTGGAAAGGAAGTTCCTTGAAGGTTGTTTGATAGAGAGTGTTAAAGGTGAAAATCTAAGGATGCAAGATCAGGTGAATAAGGTGGGTGTGGAATGACCTCCCAACCCAACTCCTATATAGTGTTTTTTGTCAGTCTAGTAGTATATTCTGTCAATCTAGCAGAATGCGGGCGGGCTTTAGCTTGGAGTAGCATCACTTCACACAGTCTTTCTGGTCGTTGTTCTTGGACTGCGTCAGCAAGACGTCTCAATTGTTGCCAATAAATGTCAGCAGTGATGGTTGCACCTCGTGGAAGCACTCCATAGTGCACCACGCTATCGCAGTTGCATGAGATGCATAACATTATCTTTTGCGGATGCGTGCAGGTCTATCTACGGGGAGTTCCTGCCTTGTTCGGGCTCAACTATTCCTTTTGGTTCCTTATGGTACCATAAAGACACCATTTCTCGTCACCAGTAACGATACAGGTTAGGAATAGTCGGTGCTGTTCACTAGCCAATTGATGACGAGTAAGCACATATGGCCACCAGCTAATTTTTGTTATTTTGGCTTAGAACGTGCAATACCTATACACCCGATTTTTGAACCTTCCAAACTGCATCCAAATGTTGCACGATGGGGGAACGATCAAAATTCAGCAGATATGTCAGTTCCCTAGTACATGGATGTGGATCATCTCGATTAATGCGTTTAAACGATATTCATCAAACCCCGAAGGTCTTCCTGCACATGCAGAGTCACTAATGTCAAAAAGATTCTCCTTTATAACTGTTTCTGGGTGCCTCTGCTGCTGTCTTCCCTCTAGTGAACTCAAACAGAAGAATATGTTGTAAATGTTCCGATTTCTCCATTGGGCACTCAATTCTCTAGCGTCCACAGCTCCAAATGACCAAATGACAGTATGTAAACTCAAATAGCAACAGTGAGCTACAAATACAAATGACAATCGATAAATAAACCCGTAGCAGCCGGAATACAAACATGCAAAACAAAAATGCTTCCAACTTATGCACCAACCTCATACATTGTTGGTTTCTGTACGACCCTCTTTACTTTATTGTATACTGTTAGCCTATGATTTACAACTAAATGATGTTTGTTACTGTGAGCTTGGTTGGAAAATTAGCAATCATTTTACCTGTGAATACTTCGCGACTGGCAAGTTCCACTTTGTCACTTCACTAAACACACTGTGTATGTTGCTGCTGTTTTTCAAATCTCTGTTGATGTTCACTTTTTTTCGCATCAGTCTGGTGCCAAGTTTAAATTGTGTTTACTTTTTCTCTTCCTGTGCAGACGTGTGTGAGTGTGCGAGGAGAGGTGTTTTTATCTATCTGTGTCGTCTTTTGTATATAGTTCCATTAACGTGTTAAACAGTATGTCATTGCTTAGTGTAGATAGTCGTTTTTAATCTGTTTTCCTAATTGTATGTGGAAGTTTTCTGCTATTGTAACTTTATAGTACAGGCTGTGGTCGGATTTTACACTTTTTAGATGTATTTCTCTTTTAGTTGGGTGATGGTTGTGGGCTATTATGTGATCAACGTATGTTACTTTTTAGAGCTATGAGGTTTTCTGAATATCCACACGTGTGGCCATCATCTTCAGGACATCATCCTTACGAACTAGCCTTTTGTTGCGACACTTACAGGCATATATAAATTTTTGCGGGAGCTATTTCAAATTTTTCCGTTTGCTTGTGCCGCCCTGTATTTAAAAATAGGTACCGAGCAGTTATAATTAAAGTGCAGCTACTCACATGGGTCCAGTGTGGACTGTAAATACGGTACGGCATCGAAACTTGGTAGATATGCTAATACGTATATGTGGAACCGATTTACGCCGGAAATAAACTAGTTCCAGTTTTGGCCACCAGCTGCAAACCTGACGCAGTACTGCATCTCATCGAAGTCTCCGGTGCTCATGTAGAACAAATTGTGTAAGTGGTGTAGTGTGATTATAAAATCACCATTATCTATTTCTCAGTTGTTTGATCTTTTCTGCCCGCTTCCTCTTCGTAATCTATTACATATGGAAACATTCCTGTACATCTTTCTTTCATTCACAGCACTAGATTTGCACCTGGTGACCAAAATTCTAACTAATTTTTTCCCGTGGAAATCCGTTCTTTATTAACGCATTAGAATATCTTGTTAGTTTCGCCGCCATACGGTAATTACAGCCCACACTGAACCTCTCTGAGTAGCTGCTCTTTAATTATAACCACCCAGTGCTACAAGTCAGTCGACTGTAGATAGTGGGTCGATAGAGAATTGGGATCATTCTAGGATATTCTCTAGAATGGAATTCCAGAACATACGAATCACTGCAATAAATGGTCGGACCATGTGTATGTGAATGAGGCTTGAGCCGTGCGGCTCAGCTTCCTTCGCATTCCCAGGGTCTCTCTGTCCCTTGTTTCAAATGGGTCAAATGGCTCTGACAAGGGAACCTCCCCATCGCACCCCCCTCAGATTTAGTTATAAGTTGGCACAGTGGATAGGCCTTGAAAAACTGAACACAGATCAATCGAGAAAACAAGAAGAAGTTGTGTAGAACTATGAAAAAAATAAGCAAAATATATAAACTGAGTAGTCCATGCGAAAGATATGCAACATCAAGCACACTCTGCGGTCAGGAGCGCCGTGGTCCCGTGGTTAGCGTGAGCAGCTGCGGAACCAGAGGTCTTTGGTTCGAGTCTTCCCTCGAGTGAGAAGTTTACTTTCTTTATTTTCGCAAAGTTATGATCTGTCCGTTCGTTCATTGACGTCTCTGTTCACTGTAATAAGTTTAGTGTCAGTGTTTTGCGACCGCACCGCAAAACCGATTAGTAGACGAAAGGACGTGCCTCTCCAATGGGAACCGAAAACATTTGATCGCAAGGTCATAGGTCAACCGATTCCTCCACAGGAAAACACGTCTGATATATTCTATACGACACTGGTGACGGCATGTGCGTCACATGACAGGAATATGTTGTCGACCCACCTAACTTGTACACTTGGCGAATGAGTAAAAAGATTCTTCTACCTTGCCCGATTTAGGTTTTCTTGTGGATGTGATAATGACTCCCAAAAAAGTGATCGCATCGGACGGACGGACGGACAGATAATGATTGTCTGAAAATAAAAAATTAAACTTTTCACTCGACGGAAGACTTGAACCAAGGACCTCTCGTTCCGCAGCTGCTTACGCTAACCACGGGACCACGGCGCTCCTAAGCTTACATTCTCCTTGATGTTGCATATCTTGCGAATGGACTACTCAGTTTGTATATTTTGTTTATTTTTTTCATAGTTCCACACAACTTCTTCCTGTTTTCTCGATTGATCTGTGTTCAGTTTTTCAAGACCTATCCACTGTGCCAACTTATAACTAAATCTGAGGGAGCTGCGATGGGGAGGTTCCCTTGTGAGCACTATGGGACTTAACTTCTGAGGTCATCAGTCCCCTAGAACTTAGAACTACTTAAACCTAACTAACTTAAGGACATCACACACATCCATGCCCGATGCAGGATTCGAACCTGCGACCGTAGCGGTCGCGATGTTCCAGACTGTAGCGCCTAGAACCGCTCGGCAACTCCGGCCCTTGTTTGTTTGCTTCTGAGATGTTCTCGTTCTGGTGATGGCGCAGGTCTCACGGCGGCAACTCGATTTAAGTGACTGTGACCGCGAGAGGCGCGATCGCCAATACGGCGGACAGTAATCGATGCAAGCTAGTCTGCTGGAGCGGATCTGCTCGGACGGGAGTGACCGCGAATTAGGACGTACCGCCAGAATGGGCAGGAGGAGCCCCATAGGTCTCCAGAACGAGAGGTACGCAGGTGTTTGTGTTCGGTTGCAGGGGGTCATCGTCCGTCCTCGTCGTTTTTTCACTTCTGGGCGACATTCTTTGCCTTCTGTTATTAGGTAGAGTGGCTGTAGTGCTGTGATCCTGGTGCAAAACACTGACTGATGGCTTAGCTGTTTGCTTACGTGAATTCGCAAAAGAATGAGCCTGGATAGTGTCGACTTGGTGGCAGTTGTTTCATATTTATTCTGTTAATCTGAAGGCCCACCTGGCGTTCTATTCTAGGTATTTCCTGACACCATGGAGGTAATGGGTGTGAACTCTGGAAGTTAGCCTTCTCCGTAGTTGACCCAAGTTGGGCGGCTGTTTGGTTTAACTTTTGAGTCTGTTGGCCACCGCTTTGAGTTGTACTGGGTTTCCATAACGACTTGTGTTTTGGTTCGATACGGCCTCGTGGGGGTTGTGGGCCTTGGTTTCTGCACGTTGCCTTTTGAGCCCCTGGTAGCTCGGTGCTTCTGTATTGGTTGTGGTTTAACAAAGTCACTGTGCTATTCCGCACCAGACTTATATTCCCCTACCATGCGAACTTTTTAAAACTACTTCTGGACAAGTGGTATCGAAGAGACCGTTAACACACGCCTTAGTGTGTTCTGGTTTAGCGGGCACGAGGGCCATGCCGTGCAGAAGACGACACCAGCTGACAAAGGACGCACAGACCTGTGACAACCGATGGACGACGATTCTGCAAATGGCTCACCGACTCAAGAGTTACATAAAGCAGCTTATACGCATTTGCGAAGTTGATCTGAGAGCATGTTTTGGAGGTGTCTCTCAAACGGTTGTTCTTTTTTTTAAATGGTTAATACTTTAAGAATTTTCCTGTTTATTTAACTGAAAGAAATTATAATATTTTATTAAATAGGTGGACTCACTGTATCTTTAATATTTTAAAGCAATTACACACAATTGGAAGTTTGCCTTGAAAGCACATTTTGAGGGTGTCTCTTAAATGACTGTTTTTCTTAAATGGTTAATACCTTTTTAAAAAATTTTCAGTTGTTTGTTTAAGTGAGAGAAAAAAGTAAGATATTGCTAAACATTATGGTCTCATTGGGAGTTTAATATCTTAAAGGATGTGATACATATTTCCAAAGTTGAGTTGAAAGTTATTTTGGGGTGTCACTTAAATTGTTTTTTTTTTTTTACTTAAGTGGTTAACACTTCTTTTAAGAATTGGGCGATTGTAAATCTTTCTCAAGCACTCGAGTAGGCCTGTAGTCTATGCTACGTGTTTTTATTTAAATCCTTTAAGCTTTGCTATTATATTTCTTGAAACACCGGAGATGTTCTCTTAATGGAAAACTTTTGGTCTTGTTTAATTAAAGTGCGTAAACTAACCATGGACCATGGACCTTGCCGCTGGTGGGGAGGCTTGCGTGCCTCAGCGATACAGATGGCCGTACCGTAGGTGCAACCACAACGGAGGGGTATCTGTTGAGAGGCCAGACAAACATGTGGTTCCTGAAGAGGGGCAGCAGCCTTTTCAGTAGTTGCAGGGGCAACAGTCTGGATGATTGACTGATCTGGCCTTGTAACATTAACCAAAACGGCCTTGCTGTGCTGGTACTGCGAACGGCTGAAAGCAAGGGGAAACTACAGCCGTAATTTTTCCCGAGGACATGCAGCTCTACTGTATGATTAAATGATGATGGCGTCCTCTTGGGTAAAATATTCCGGAGGTAAAATAGTCCCCCATTCGGATCTCCGGGCGGGGACTACTCAGGAGGACGTCGTTATCAGGAGAAAGAAAACTGGCGTTCTACGGATCGGAGCGTGGAATGTCAGATCCCTTAATCGGGCAGGTAGGTTAGAAAATTTAAAAAGGGAAATGGATAGGTTAAAGTTAGATATAGTGGGAATTAGTGAAGTTCGGTGGCAGGAGGAACAAGACTTTTGGTCGGGTGATTACAGGGTTATAAATACAAAATCAAATAGGGGTAATGCAGGAGTAGGTTTAATAATGAATAAAAAAATAGGAATGCGGGTTAGCTACTACAAACAGCATAGTGAACGCATTATTGTGGCCAAGATAGACACAAAGCCCATGCCTACTACAGTAGTACAAGTTTATATGCCAACTACCTCTGCAGATGATGAAGAAATAGATGAAATGTATGACGAGATAAAAGAAATTATTCAGGTAGTGAAAGGAGACGAAAATTTAATAGTCATGGGTGACTGGAATTCGTCAGTAGGAAAAGGGAGAGAAGGAAACATAGTAGGTGAATATGGATTGGGGGGAAGGAATGAAAGAGGAAGCCGCCTTGTAGAATTTTGCACAGAGCATAACTTAATCATAGCCAACACTTGGTTCAAGAATCATAAAAGAAGGTTGTATACCTGGAAGAATCCTGGAGATACTAGTAGGTATCAGATAGATTATATAATGGTAAGACAGAGATTTAGGAACCAGGTTTTAAATTGTAAGACATTTCCTGGGGCAGATGTGGATTCTGACCACAATCTATTGGTTATGAATTGCAGATTGAAACTGAAGAAACTGCAAAAAGGTGGGAATTTCAGGAAATGGGACCTGGTTAAACTGAAAGAACCAGAGGTTGTACAGAGTTTCAGGGAGAGCATAAGGGAACAATTGACAGGAATGGGGGAAAGAAATACAGTAGAAGAAGAATGGATAGCTCTGAGGGATGAAGTAGTGAAGGCAGCAGAGGATCAAGTAGGTAAAAAGACGAGGGCTAATAGAAATCCTTGGGTAACAGAAGAAATATTGAATTTAATTGATGAAAGGAGAAAATACAAAAATGCAGTAAATGAAGCAGGCAAAAAGGAATACAGACGTCTCAAAAATGATATCGACAGGAAGTGCAAAATGGTTAAGCAGGGATGGCTAGAGGACAAATGTAAGGATGTAGAGGCTTGTCTCGCTAGGGGTAAGATAGATACTGCCTACAGGAAAATTAAAGAGACCTTTGGAGAGAAGAGAACCACTTGTATGAATATGAAGAGCTCAGATGGCAACCCAGTTCTAAGCAAAGAAGGGAAGGCAGAAAGGTGGAAGGAGTATATAGAGGGTTTATACAAGGGCGATGTACTTGAGGACAATATTATGGAAATGGAAGAGGATGTAGATGAAGACGAAATGGGAGATAAGATACTGCGTGAAGAGTTTGACAGAGCACTGAAAGACCTGAGTCGAAACAAGGCCCCGGGAGTAGACAACATTCCATTTGAACTACTGATGGCCTCGGGAGAGCTAGTCATGACAAAACTCTACCATCTGGTGAGCACGATGTATGAGACAGGCGAAATACCTTCAGACTTCAAGAAGAATATAATAATTCCAATCCCAAAGAAAGCAGGTGTTGACAGATGTGAAAATTACCGAACTATCAGTTTAATAAGTCACAGCTGCAAAATACTAACGCGAATTCTTTGCAGACGAATGGAAAAACTAGTAGAAGCCGACCTCGGGGAAGATCAGTTTGGATTCCGTAGAAATGTTGGAACACGTAAGGCAATACTGACCTTACGACTTATCTTAGAAGAAAGATTAAGAAAAGGCAAACCTACATTTCTAGCATTTGTAGACTTAGAGAAAGCTTTTGACAATGTTAACTGGAATACTCTCTTTCAAATTCTGAAGGTGGCAGGGGTAAAATACAGGGAACGAAAGGCTATTTACAGTTTGTACAGAAACCAGATGGCAGTTATAAGAGTCGAGGGGCATGAAAGGGAAGCAGTGGTTGGGAAAGGAGTAAGACAGGGTTGTAGCCTCTCCCCGATGTTATTCAATCTGTATATTGAGCAAGCAGTAAAGGAAACAAAAGAAAAATTCGGAGTAGGTATTAAAATTCATGGAGAAGAAGTAAAAACTTTGAGGTTCGCCGATGACATTGTAATTCTGTCAGAGACAGCAAAGGACTTGGAAGAGGAGTTGAACGGAATGGACAGTGTCTTGAAAGGAGGATATAAGATGAACATCAACAAAAGCAAAACGAGGATAATGGAATGTAGTCAGATTAAGTCGGGTGATGCTGAGGGAATTAGATTAGGAAATGAGACACTTAAAGTAGTAAAGGAGTTTTGCTATTTAGGGAGTAAAATAACCGATGATGGTCGAAGTAGAGAGGATATAAAATGTAGACTGGCAATGGCAAGGAAAGCGTTTCTGAAGAATAGGAATTTGTTAACATCGAGTATAGATTTAAGTGTCAGGAAGTCGTTTCTGAAAGTATTTGTATGGAGTGTAGCCATGTATGGAAGTGAAACATGGACGATAACTAGTTCGGACAAGAAGAGAATAGAAGCTTTCGAAATGTGGTGCTACAGAAGAATGCTGAAGATAAGGTGGGTAGATCACGTAACTAATGAGGAGGTATTGAATAGTATTGGGGAAAAGAGAAGTTTGTGGCACAACTTGACTAGAAGAAGGGATCGGTTGGTAGGACATGTTTTGAGGCATCAAGGGATCACAAATTTAGCATTGGAGGGCAGTGTGGAGGGTAAAAATCGTAGAGGGAGACCAAGAGATGAATACACTAAGCAGATTCAGAAGGATGTAGGTTGCAGTAGATACTGGGAGATGAAGAAGCTTGCACAGGATAGAGTAGCATGGAGAGCTGCATCAAACCAGTCTCAGGACTGAAGACCACAACAACAACAACAACAAAACTAAAAGATGAAAGATGTCCTCCCTGAACCTTGCCTAGCTGTTCAACGTTCCCTTGGTCTTGTTTCTGAAACTGCTATTACGTTTTGATGAGCCTTGGCAAGACTGACACTTCATTCATGTAAATAATAGTGTGGCTAACATCCACAACCATAATCGATTACGACGAATGCGCAGATGGTTATTTCGAATAATACAGCGATTTTCTTCTTTATCTGAATCCTTTCTGAGCTTATTCTCCATCTCTAACACCATCTACGTGGACTGGACACTCATCTCTGCACCGTCTATATGTTATGAATTTTAATGGTCTTGGTCGCAGTAAAATGTAATTACATCTTGGTGATTACTGTTTCTGTTGACAGTAACATTGTAATTGGTAAAGTAAAGTGTTGATCACAACAGCATCGTTACTAGCAATAAGTGTAACTTGTCAGTATTAAAAGTTTGGTCAAATTATGACTGTTAATGTATAAAACCAGCAGGAAATTCCATTGCATTTTTGGCTGCAAATGACTGAGTGTTGGTGTCAGTTATTCTGGACACTGGATGAAGAGATATCAGCATCCTTCATTAACCGACATCGGCAAAACAATTTGTACACTTGCACTAAACGCAACATTGAGAAGGAAGCAGTGCGAAGTGCAAAAGTTGTCAGAACTGCTGTTATGAAACACCACAAACGAAGACAATAACAGGTGATTCAGTCAGCTTGAATTCCAGAAGGCGGTAACCTTGCGTGACGGAAGGTCATTCACAGCGCTGCCACTTCGTTCTTCGGTGTGTGTTCACAGAAAGACTAGCGGCAAATTTTCTGACTCGCTTTTTTTCTTGCCGTTCGAAATGAATACTTCAGTCCTAGCACTTTGTCATTATCCTCACTGAACAGCGGTTCCTGTAATTTTTCACCTTTTCTTCTATAAGATAATAAGCAACTTCCATAACTGCAAACTCCATATTTTTCAGAACCATTCATATCTGTAGTTTTAAGATGTATATTGGCGTTTGAGTGTCCATAGCTGTAAATTAACACCCATCCGCAGTGAGCCACAACTTTCTCCTTTATACGAAATTGCTCTCAGGAAATAGCAATCGTTTAAAGTTTATTTTACCGTATAATCAGGTGAACACGAGATTCTCAACATTGTCTCACAAGGAACCACTTGAGTGCGAGGTCGCAAATTCAATCTTTAGTAAAGCTCATTTAAAAGTGTTGTGTTAACAAATATGACAAGAAAAATTTATCTGCCAATGACTCACCATGTGCAACAGGAGGGCGAAAGAAAATGTGTCCGGGAGGTGCAGAGATCAACTTTCTATGGGATGTATGTATTACACATCACAAAACAGGCATCATAACATTCAAGAAATGTTCAAAACAAACCATTATCTTGAACTATGAATACCGACTGAAAAATGGCGCCTCACAGAGATCACAAAGGTTTGTACCATCAATGTCGAAGGCGAACTCCTTGGGAGTTGCCGGCCGGAGTGGCCGAGCGGTTCTAGGCGCTACAGTCTGGAACCGCGCGACCGCTACGGTCGCAGGTTCGAATCCTGCCTTGGGCATAGATGTGTGTGATGTCATTAGGTCAGTTAGGTTTAAGTAGTTCTAAGTTCTAGGGTACTAATGACCTCAGAAGTTAAGTCCCATAGTGCTAAGAGCCATTTGAACCTTGGGAGTTACAAGCCGTGTCCGACTTTCAGCTCAGTATCCACTCTTCAATGACGGACATCATTTTGAGCATTTATTGGATTAATGTGGTATTTACAGGTAATCACGCTGTAACAGCATGCGTTCTCAGAAATGATAAGTACGCAAAGGTACATGTATCACATTGGAACAACCGAAATAAAATGTTCAAACGTACCTACGTTCTGTATTTTAATTTAAAAAACCTACCTGTTACCAACTGTTCGTCTAAAATTGTGAGCCACATGTTTGTGACTATTACAGCGCCATCTATCACAAAGCGAAAAAAGGAGTCCAACTAAAACATTCATATTTCTTTACGTACTGCACGAATATGTAATAAAAAATGGGGGTTCCTATTTTAAAAAAAAAGCGCAGTTGATATCCGTTTGACCTATGGCAGCGCCATCTGGCGGGGCAACCATAGCGCCATCTGGTTTCCCCCTTCAAGCTAGACAATTTCGTTCTTTGTAGTTCGTTTGACGCTTATTTCGTGAGATATTTGGCCCGGTCACGATCAGTGGACCACCCTGTATACCCCGTGCCCAGAATGACGAATGTTGGTGCAGAGTATGGATCTGGTTGACATCTGGGAGCATGTACATGGCCTCCGTCCTGGATACACCCATACAACGAGTCATTCCGCTAGCCGTCTCGACCGAATATATGTCACAGGCAATCTTAACGCTGACGTCGTGGAAGCAGAGCTGTGGACTACAGCCTATACCGACCATAGACCATTAATATCTACGATCTCCCTCCGGCGGCAGCAAGTGTGGCGAAGCCGCGGTCCTTGGAAAATGAACGTCGCCAACCTGCGGGACCTAGCTTGTCGAGACGTCATTCAAGATGTTTGGAGATCTTGCGAACGACGCCTTCGGTCACATTCCACGACCCTAAGTTGGAGGATGGGTTACGGCAAACCGGTGCTGCGCCGTGCAATAATGACATATGGTCGTGAGCAAGTAGTGTGGCGAAATCAGAGGATGGACTTCTATTTCACGGTGCTACGGGAATGCACCGAATAAAGGCCTTCTTCGGAGCGACAAGAGGCGGTACAACGAGCAAAGCCCAAAATTATATCCATCATGCGACGCCACCTCGAAGGTACGGTGATCAGGGCGCGGACACTAGATCGGGTTGCAGCAGAACGCCCATCGATGTATCACATCATCAACGAAAACAAAGAGACCTAGTACATGCTGTGGAGACGGATGATGGCAGACACCTAACATCTCAACAAGAAATAGGCAATGCGTTTGTAGAACCTTACATTCAACTTTACACCGCAGTGGATACCGATGTGGCGGCCATTAACGAAGTTACGCATATGATTTTCGGCAGCATTGATCCAGAGGTGGAAGCACAACTGATGAAGGGAATTACAGAGGAGGAAGTGATGGAGGCCTTGGGTAGGGGAGACGTGAACAAATCTCCGGGACCAGATGGCCTCCCTCTGGAATTCTACAGGACCTTCACCTATGTGATCGCACAACGATGGACTACTATCTGCCGCGAATTAATGTCTCCTGACGTACCGTTACCGCCGGCTTTTGTGGAGGGGCTGATTATCCCGATACACAAACCCTCGGGTGGTACACGGATACTGGACAACCGACCACTGACGCTCCTTAACTGCGACTTTAAAATATTCACCAGATTATTAGCAGCACGCGTCCGAAGAGTATTGCGTCAAGTACTCTCACTTGATCAAACTTCGCTCGGCGGAGATAACAACATCCAGACGGCGCTTGTTGACTGTCGCGATTTGATCGCCCCAGCAAAGACGTGCCGACTCCGTGAAGCACTAGCGTCAATAGATTTTGATCAAGCATTTTATAGAGTTAGTTAGCCATATCTATCTTGCAGAAGTCCTGACACACATCGATTTCCACGACCATTTACCGCTGTCGTGATGCGGCCACTCGGCAATGCCTCCTCCAAAGCGATGAATATTGGTGTTGGACTAACGGAAGAATGTGTAGCACCCTTACGGCTCATGGATACCTTGAAATGCCTAGGTATTGTTTTTACCAACGATATATGTGGCACTGTAGCGTATAACTACAAGAGACTACTACAGTCAGTCCGGACGGGCGTTAGAGGAAACATCACAACGGCATTAGACATGATCCAGCGGGTCACGTATATTAACACCTACCTAGCGTCACGAATTCCGCATTTTGCTCAAGTACTCCCAATGTCGGTGACGATAGCACGACGAATACTGGCGGCGTTCGGTTATTTTGTGACTGCAGGTCTACTGTTTAAAGTAAGATACGACGCCCTTACCCTCCCTCTTAGTAGGGGTGGACTTGGTCTTGCGCATGTTCGTGATCGAGCGGTGGCACTATGTATCAGCACAATGTTAAAATTGTGGAGACGGCATCAGACTTGTGTGACAGGATAAGAAGAAGAACTAGCACCAGTTTCTCGAATGGCTCCAGTTGCGGTCCAGCACATTTCCCAGTCACTCCAGCATATAGGCACTTTTTTTTACAAAGTACAGCTACTTTCAGACGGCTCTGCCGGAAGCTAGACCTGCAACGTCGCGTGACATATATCGGATACTAATTACCGGACGACACAGAAATCCTATTGAAAGGAAGCATCCACATATCAATTGGTAAGTAGTGTGGCGATCGATACACGATGTTTCCTTAGACAAATACACGTACAACGTGGTACCTAACAATTAATGGTAAAAATGTCACCCGATCCAGGCTCGATGCGACTCGTATGACAGATTCATCATTGTGCCCTCAGTGCCAAACTCTGGACAACGATGAATACCGCCTCATATGCGGCCCATCGGTAGAAGTGTGGCTGCTAGCGACACAAATGATGGCTTTCTTTCTTCGAATGGGACAACACAACATCGAACAGAGATTATATTCTTCCCGGACGAGACGTACTTCCCGCTTACCAAAACGAATGCCGTAGCGTGGCTTCGAGGACAGACGGTGCTCCATTTACTCAGAGATGGACCTTTTTACAGGAACGACATCTAAAGATCGCGAACAATGCAAATGATCGACAGTATTAACTTCCTGTGGAGTGCGTTTCAAGAGCCCATGCACAGCTGGAACGTCCAGGCCAGGAGAAGTTAAATTATCGATACGAACGGAAGATAGGAATCGGTGGATACATTATACTTACGAGAAGACATACCCGTATGACAGAACAGCGGGAGGGGGATTGGAAATACGATTCGCCATTGTGATGTGTGTTTCTTTCTTTAGGAAATGCGAGAATAATGTTCTGCTTCAAGCAATACAGAAATATTATTTGTGGTATGATAATACAGTGGTTGTTACCGAAATTCAACTTCACTCAAATGTTATATGTAAACCAGGATTTCGTTTAATTTGTGAAAGATATTCATTGAAATTTGAAGCATAGTTGGAGAAGTATTTGTTTTTCACGTAATTTTATTGTGTTTATTTCTGACGGATGATTACCTTTTCAAAGCTTATTACTTATTACAATGTTAATTTCACGCCAGTCTGGTTTATAGTTTTCGTTTCAGCTTATATACAGGGTGTTACAAAAAGGTACGGCCAAACTTTCAGGAAACATATCTCACACACCAAGAAAGAAAATGTGTTATGTGGACATGTGTCCGGAAACGCTTACTTTCCATGTTAGAGCTCATTTTATTACTTCTCTTCAAATCACATTTATCATGGAATGGAAACACACAGCAACAGAACGTACCAGCGTGACTTCAAACACTTTGTTACAGGAAATGTTCAAAATGTCCTCCGTTAGCGAGGATACATGCATCCACCCTCCGTCGCATGGAATCCATGATGCGCTGATGCAGCCCTGGAGAATGGCGTATTGTATCACAGCCTTCCACAATACGAGCACGAAGAGTCTCTACATTTGGTACCGGGGTTGCGTAGACAAGAGCTTTCAAATGCCCCCATTAATGAAAGTCAAGAGGGTTGAGGTCAGGAGAGCGTGGATGCCATGGAATTGGTCCGCCTCTACCAATCCATCGGTCACCGAATCTGTTGTTGAGAAGCGTACGAACACTTCGACTGAAATGTGCAGGAGCTCCATCGTGCATGAACCACATGTTGTGTCGTACTTGTAAAGGCACATGTTCTAGCAGCACAGGTAGAGTATCCCGTATGAAATCAGAAAACGTGCTCGATTGAGCGTAGGTGGACGAAACTAAAATGAGCTCTAACATGGAAATTAAGCGTTTCCGGACACATGTCCACATAACATCTTTTCTTTATTTGTGTGTGAGGAATGTTTCCTGAAAGTTTGGCCGTACCTTTTTGTAACACCCTGGCCGTTAAAATTGCTACAGACGTGAAATTTAACCGACAGGAAGAAGATGCTATGATATAAAAATGATTAGCTTTTCAGAGCATTCACACAAAGTTGGCACCGGTGGTGACACCTACAACGTGCTAACATGAGGAAAGTTTTCAACCGATTTCTCATACACAAACAGCAGTGACCGGCGTTGCCTGGTGAAACGTTGTTGTGATGCCTCGTGTAAGGAGGAGAAATGCGTACCATCACGTTTCCGACTTCGATAAATGTCGGATTGTAGCCTATCGCGATTGCGGTTTATCGTGTCGCGACATTGCTGCTCGCGTTGGTCGAGATCCAATGACTGTTAGCAGAATATGGAATCGGTGGGTTCAGGAGGGTAATACAGAACACCGTGCTGGATCCCAACGGCCTCGTATCACTAGCAGTCGAGATGACAGGCATCATATCCGCATGGCTGTAACGGATCGTGCAGCCACGTCTCGATCCCTGAGTCAACAGATGGGGACGTTTGCAAGACAGCAACCATCTGCACAAACAGTTCGACGACGTTTGCAGCAGCATGGACTATCAGCTCGGAGACCATGGCTGCGGTTACCCTTGACGCTGCATCAGAGACAGGAGCGCCTGCGATGGTGTACTCAACGACGAACCTGGGTGCACGAATGGCAAAACGCCATTTTTTCGGATGAATCCAGGTTCTGTTTACAGCATCATGATGCTCGCATACGTTTTTGTCGACATTGCGGTGAACGCACATTGGAAGCGTGTATTCGTCATCGCCATATTGGCGTATCACTCGGCGTGATGGTATGGGGTGCCATTGGTTACACATCTCGGTAACCTCTTGTTCGCATTGACGGCACTTTGAACAGTTTACGTTACATTTCATATATGTTACGACCCGTGGCTCTACCCTTCATTCGATGCCTGCAGAACCCTACATTTCAGCAGGATAATACACGACCGCAGGTTGTAGGTCCTGTATGGGCCTTTCTGGATACAGAAAATGTTCGACTGCTGCACTCGCCATCACATTCTCCAGATCTCTCACGAATTAAAAACGTCTGGTCAATGGTGGCCGAGCAACTGGCTCTTCACAATACTCCATTCACTACTCTTGATGAACTGTGGTATCGTGTTGAAGCTGCATGGGCAGCTGTGCATGTACACGCCATCCAAGCTGTGTTTGACTCAATGCCCAGGCGTACCAAGGCCGTTTACGGCCAGAGGTGGTTGTTCTGCGTACTGATCTCTCAGGATCTATGCACCAAAATTGCGTAAAATGTAATAACATGTCAGTTCTAGTATAATATATTTGTCCAATGAATACCCGTTTATCATCTGCATTTCTTCTTGGTGTAGCAATTTTAATGGCCAGTAGTATAACTGTTAATCTCATTTTGTAATACCAACAAAAAGGTAGACTTCTTTGGTTTTGTATTGTTCCTGTAAAAAAAAAGTGTAGCGTAAGGAGAGTACTCGCCATAAGCGGGAAGCCGGGTTCGTATCCCGATCGAGCACAAATTTTCTTTCTCGTCATTCCATTCTATAGCTGATGGTAGTCCTTATTCGCAATTGCGAATCCATTTGATGTGTCATTTAACTGACATCGACAATGTATTCAGATTAGCTTTAGTACTTGATTGTAAATTATTATAGACTCTCAGAGGGCTGTAAGGAGGCGTCTCTCTGTCTCAAAGACCGCCATTGCTGGGAGCACCACTTCGCCCAAATTCCCCGTACCGGGATTTTCCAGTTTCTGGCCACATGCTCCTTGTCTCATCCCTGGTTGGCCTGGTGAGTCAACTGCAGCCGCCCTGAGCCCTGGGCCAACTAGCGTTCAGCTGAACATCAGATTCATCTTACCGATTCCAGGCGGTCGATTAGATCGCGTACACACGCTTAACAATACAGGGGGTACCTCCTAATATGGTGTCGGACCTCCTTTTGCCTAACGTAGTACAACAACTCGACAGGGCATGGACGCAACAAGTCGTTGGAAGCTCCCTGCAAAAACACTGAGTCATGCTGCCTCTATAGCCTTGCGAAAGTGTTGTCGGTTGCGGGATTATGTGCACGAATTGACCTCTCGATTATATCAGTCGATTGGGGTGAACAGACTCTCTCGAATTGTCCAGAATGTTCTACAAACCAACTGTGGTCCAGTGACACCCATAAAAAATGCATCTTTATTTGGAAATATGAAGTCCATGAATGGCGGCAATTGGTGTCCAAGTAGCCAACAGAACCATTTCCAGTCTATGAACCTTTCGGTTGGACCAAAGGACCAAGTCTGTTCGATGCAAACATAGCCCAAACCATAATGAAGACACCATCAGCTTTCACAGTGCGTTGTTGACAACTTGGTTCCATGGCTTCGTGCGGTCTGCGCCACACTCGAACCCTAGTATCAGCTCCTACCAACTTAAATAGGCGCTCATCAGACCAGGCCACCGTTTTCCATTCGTCTAGGCTTCAATCGATATTGCCAGGAGCCCAGGAGAGGTGCTGCTGGCGGTGTCGTGCTGTTAGCAGACGCGCTCTTCCGGCCGATGTGACGGTGCGGTTCTAGGCGCTTCAGTCTGGAACCGCATGACCGCTACGGTCGCAGGTTCGAATCCTGCCTCGGGCCTGGATGTGTGTGATGTCCTTAGGTTAGTTAGGTTTAAGTAATTCTAAGTTCTAGGGGACTGATGACCACAGATGTTAAGTGCCATAGTGCTCAGAGCCATTTTGAGAGGCGCTCGCGTCGGTCGCTTGCTGCCTTAGCCCATTAACGCCAGATTGCGCCTCACTGTACGAACGGATTCGTTCCTGGTACGCCCCACATAGATTTCTCCGGATGTTTCACACAGTGTTGTTTGTCTGTTGGCACTGACAGCTCTACGCAAACGCCGATGCTCTCGGTCGTTAAGGAAAGGGTGTCGGCCAGGATCTCGGAATATTAAATTCCCTAACGATTTCTGAAATTGAGTGTCCCACGCTTATAGCTCCAATTACCATTCTGCATTAAAAGCTTGTTAATTCTCGTCGTGAGACCATGTCAAACCTTTTGACATGAATCACCTGAGAACAAATGGCAGCTCCGCCAATGCACTGCCATTTTTTACCTTGGGTATGCGATACTACCGCCGTCTGTATGTGTGCATATCGCGATCCCATGATTTTTTCCATCTCAGTGTAGACCACAGATACTTATAGACAGCGCACGCCCCTACTCTGCCGTTATCAAAGTCACGTGACGGAGGCCACAACAGCAAGTTCCTGTGCCAAATGGAGCCGACAGCTAAAATCAAGCACTGATGTGAACAACTGAGCGACTTGTTTTCCTAGTAGTACACATGTACAGTTAATGCAGTTTATCAGAAATTCCCAGTATTAATGCAAAGGTTATTGTTTTTACATTTGACCAGGTGAACAGACACTGTTTCAGACGTTATATTGACCTTTTCTTCTTATAATCGACAGAATTACAGTACTTCACTTATTCATATTTTTGCTGCAATGTGCGTTATGTAGTTCACGTTTGCACATCGTTATGTCTTCCTTTGCACGCTTTGTGGTTCTTTAGTGGACACAGGAGCGAGGAACAGATGCTGTCCATGAACAGAGAATTCAGATATTAATTTATTCTGCATCTAATATCGAATAGAAAAAAATAATACGTAACTTTGTTGCTGTATATGCAGCGTGAGTTGCTAGCAGTAGATCTGAATGTAGAAATTTGTATAGATACAAAATATTTCTAGATCTGTCACTCTTCAATACACAATGTCTGTTCAGAAGATGTCGAGCCCTGGACACTATGACAGTCTGTAAATGTTAATCGACTGGCGTACACAAAAAATGGGCTTAGTGCATGAATGTTCGAATGTAAGTATACCCGCCGCTGGAGCTCCGGAGAGGGGAAGCTTGCATCTCATTGGCAGCGGCGTAATCGTTGGTGGCAGCGCCCTCGAGTCGCGGTGGCGGCTGTAGGAAACGCGGAGGCGGCACGCGGTTCGCGTATTTGAAAGTGCGGCCGACCGGATTGTGGCCGATACCACAAACATGAATACCAGTTTGGTAGTCATGTACGGTTGTGGTATAAAGTGTTTTCTGATGATTTCTTAACTATACGTATGCAATTTTTTATAATACTTTTATAAGAAATAACATTCATTTCTATTGATAAAGTCTTCTTTTCACTCAAAATAAGCGCTTATTTTTGGTAATTTTTGCTTAATCCAGCACGGATACAAAAACAATTTCAAAATAAGACGCAAATATGTTAGAAAATATTGGTTATATACAAAATACCTGTAGTGAGGTACAAACAGTTGGTCGTCTCAAAATCTTCGTCATTGGTAGAGTTTTTTAGATGCGGCCACCAACACATAACTTCTAACTCATGGAAAGACTGAAAAATGTACGTTGCATAGCTGTTGTAGTCGTTTGGCTTAAAATTCTCCCTTTTCAAAGCATGTGTCCAAACATTCCTTTGTACATCATCAGCGGGAAAATGGTAACCAGTTCTGAGATTACGTAAAACAAGTTCTCAGGATGAACAGAAACCTGAAGGGACAGATATTGCAATTAATATTTCGCACGTATCTTTACGAGAGATATATACAAGCTGGTCAGAAACAGTCTGGAAAACTCATACGTTTGTTGCAGAATATTGAAAAATATTTCTTAAGAAAAAAATCCGATACGTTGCGCCGTTTCCGAGTTAATTAGCACTGAAGTTGGACAATAAGACGGTTGCGCACGCAAGTTCAAGTGGCTCACAAGATACAATTAGTGTCAGTTGTTCTCATAGCGTAGATGATAGCGCAAGAGACTGCTCAGCTTTCGCCTCGGATTCGGTCCATATTACCGTCCCATGGCCAATGTTTGTATCGCTCTCTTGTTCGGTTTTAGGAAACCAAACGAAGAACATGTTTGGCTACACCATCTCTGGCGGGCTGCTTGAGCTTGCGTGCGTAACAGCCTGTTTGACTAACATCAATTCTAATGCGCAACGTATTAATTTTTTTCTTAGCAATCATTTATCAGCACAACCTACCCTGCAACACACTTACAGGCTTTCCAGATTGTTTCTGACTACCCTGTAGCATGACCTTATCATTCAGTCCATAATATAAATAAATACTCCCAAATAGAAGGCACCAAGTACTTGATAACGACATCATTCCTTAGCTTCAGCCTGTAATTTCGCTGACTGAATATGAAACGACATCATACTTCCACTTATATTTCGTTGCAGTCAAACGCTACACAAGATTCCCCCATTATAATAAAGAAATCTTTACCAAAAATGCTAGAATGAAGGTTAAACTGGACAGTTTCAAGAGGTCGCTCGCAGGTGGAAAAACCGTTAGTCAACTGGTGGACATATTTAATATAATGACTTCATGAGCGGTCTGGCGTTCTACTGAACAACGTCATCGAATAGGCCACAAAGGAATTGTACATGGTCAGGGGATCTGAGACGGAAGCCAAGTTAGGCGTTCTTCCTGCGTTTGAAAGCGAAAGCTCCAGCGAAAGTGAACATCAATACCCAGCCAGCGTAACGTGGTCGTTGGCGGACAGCTGGGCCATGCTTAGAAAGCTGATGATGAATCTCGCAGATCGCTGACCTGCTTAGCGCCTCATGTCGCCTCCCACGAGACTGATTTCACTTTTCTTACACACTGTTTGTGCTGGCTGTGTCTCTGTATTGAGAAGCGATACTGAAAAAGCTACTGCTAGTGTTTTTGTGCACTACGCGCCGTGGTATTAACCGTTGTACTTAATCACTCTGTTGCTAACACATTCGAATTATTATTTACTAGCTGCAGTGCCCAACGTTGCCCGGGATGTTCCATATCAGCCAGTGATTGGCCCAGTGCTTTGTTGATACTCATAGCGAATGCAAGCCGCTTAGGAAACGGCAGTCGCTTTAAATCGAAGGGTACGGCTGAATCACTGTTTGTCAGCAGAATGCGACGAATGAATACGGGTTGCAGAAGGTGGCGGATACGTCTTTCTCCGACTTCTGCTCAGTTCCGACTTAAATTGGAACGAACACTTGTGGAAAGATTCAGAAATGGGTGCGACTGCAAGATGTGTAGTGTGTGACTAAAACCAGGCTGTAATTTTACTGTAGCAGACAGGTTCGAGGAAGGTGCCTCGTTTAGAGATATGAGAGTGCATGAAATATGACTCACTTGTGGGTGTGAGCCTATCCATATACAGGGTGTTACGAAAAGGTACTGCCAAACTTTCAGGAAACATTCCTCACACACAAATAAAGAAAAAATGTTATGTGCACATGTGTCCGGAAACGCTTAATTTCCATGTTAGAGCTCATTTTATTTTCGTCAGTATGTACTGTACTTCCTCGATTCACCGCCAGTTGGCCCAATTGAAGGAAGGTAATGTTGACTTCGGTGCTTGTGTTGACATGCTACTCATTGCTCTACAGTACTAGCATCAATCACATCAGTACGTAGCATCAACAGGTTAGTGTTCATCACGAACGTGGTTTTGCAGTCAGTGCAATGTTTACAAATGCGGAGTTGGCAGATGCCCATTTGATGTATGGATTAGCACGGGGCAATAGCCATGGCGCGGTACGTTTGTATCGAGACAGATTTCCAGAACGAAGGTCTCCCGACAGGAAGACGTACGAAGCAATTGATCGGCGTCTTAGGGAGCACGGAACACTCCAGCCTATGACTCGCGACTGGGGAAGACCTAGAACGACGAGGACACCTGCAATGGACGAGGCAATTCTTCGTGCAGTTGACGATAACCCTAATGTCAGCGTCAGAGAAGTTGCTGCTGTACAACGTAACGTTGACCACGCCACTGTATGGGAAGTGCTACGGGAGCACCAGTTGTTTCCGTACCATGTAGAGCGTGTGCAGGCACTATCAGCAGCTGATTGGCCTCCACGGGTACACTTCTGCGAATGGTTCATCCAACAATGTGTCAATCCTCATTCCAGTTTGAAGTCACGCAGGTACGTTCAGTTTCTGTGTGTTCCATTCCATGATTAACGTGATTTGAAGAGAAATAATAAAATGAGCTCTAACATGGAAAGCAAGCGTTTGCGGACGCATGTCCACATAACATATTTTCTTTCTTTGTGTGTGAGGAATGTTTCCTGAAAGTTTGGCCGTACCTTTTTGTAACACCCTGTATGTGCTTGAATGGAAATACCTGATTCCAAATGATGGGTATAATTTTTAACATATAGCGTAACACTGGAGATCTGGAAAGCTAATGTACATTTTTTTCTCCTTAGGACCTCAATCAGCACATCATCTACTACTACTACTACTACTACTACTACCACTTTTTGTGCTCCTTCTCAATCAGTCATCGCCTCTAACTCGGAGGATATATCGCGGAACCTCTGATATGGTCTCGAGACAGAGTGCGTTGCAAATACCAAAGAATTTTCTAGTTGGGGCGGTGTGAGGGAGTCGCAAATACCTCTTACATACCACGATCCTTAGCAGAATCACTTTCAAGGTTCATTGATTTTATGACGAGGTTGTATCGTTGGCTGATAATACGTATTCGTACGTTCACCGTCTCGGTATTTGTCCGGAAAACACTGCCTCATTCAGCGGTAATATCATACCTCGATTTGTAAAGAGGGTATAGCATTGAACATGGGTACTTGTGCCCACCTGTAGAGCAAAGACCGCTTGTGACAGTAACATGCAGTAGCTGTTGGGATCGTGTTTTTTCTTTAACATCTGGTCGATTACGTCCATGACAGGGTGGTAGGACTCGCAGGAAGAACTTAAGAGACATGCACATGGATCGTTGATTTTCGGTCAGTATTATTTCATATCGTAGGCAGACAATTATTGACGAAGTATTATACATAGTATTAGTGCTGGGTGCGTGATATGCATTTGAACATCAGGTTTATAAAGTTTGTTTTTGTGTAAAGGAAATGACTGTGTCCAGCTATAAGGTGGGTATAGATTTGACTTGGAGTACTGTGATGGCAAAGGGAAGAGTATGTCCAGTAGTAAGGAAGGTACAGATATTTCCATTTCCAGAACAACAGCCTTCAGCGGGTGTATTACCGATACTTCGCTCATTGCCGAATGTCATTCAATTGAGACCGCGATCGTAACATTTAATTGTAAGTATAATGATAGAAGATATATGTTGTTTTGGTGTATGCAAAGTCTGTGGTGGTATTGATTCACGTTCGCCATTAACGGCAGCAGTCTTGCGAATTCAGAGGCCTGTCGGAGTGTTATTCTCTCTCATGTAATGAATAAGAGTTAACTTTGCAGTCCTCTACACGACTGAATAGCGAACTAATACTTAGTATGTGTTGGGCGGCTTTCGTGATCAAGTATAATTTTGAGAAGTTGGTGCATTTGCGGTGGAGCGTTATTCGCTCCCGTGTAAATTGTTCCGTTCACTCCTTCTGCACATTTGGCGCCTTTATTTAGTCGAGAGAAGATCGATTGTGTTGTGTGCATCTGGCATGTGGAAGACATAGTTGCCTGTTCTCTAGACATGGGAAAGACCTTAGTTGGCTTGTAAATTATAGGGATGTTTTACATAAGTGAGATCGGTATTCGTGGGTGGGAATATGATTTTTAATGTGTTTGTTTCTAGTTACTCAGTGGTCTAGAGCATGCTCCACGTAGCTAAAGTTTTAGGTTTGTAGAGAAATAATTTCCAGTGTATATCTTCGGAATTATGTTGCGTGAGCGATCGGTAGGCTACTGCTGTGATGTTTTGGTTTGTGGGGCGCTCAACAGCGTGGTTATCAGCGCCCGTACAATTACCCAATCTTTGCTCAGTCCAATTGCGCCACTTTCCTGGATGATGATGAAATGATGAGGACAACACAAACACCCAGTCATCTCGAGGCAGGTGAAAATCCCTGACCCCGCCGGGAATCGAACCCGGGACCCCGTGCTCGGGAAGCGAGAACGCTACCACGAGACCACGAGCGGCGGACCAGGCTACTGCTGTGTGCTTGATATCGAGAAGTACGGCGAAAATGATATAATACACTCCTGGAAATTGAAATTAGAACACCGTGAATTCATTGTCCCAGGAAGGGGAAACTTTATTGACACATTCCTGGGGTCAGATACATCACATGATCACACTGACAGAACCACAGGCACATAGACACAGGCAACAGAGCATGCACAATGTCGGCACTAGTACAGTGTATATCCACCTTTCGCAGCAATGCAGGCTGCTATTCTCCCATGGAGACGATCGTAGAGATGCTGGATGTAGTCCTGTGGAACGGCTTGCCATGCCATTTCCACCTGGCGCCTCAGTTGGACCAGCGTTCGTGCTGGACGTGCAGACCGCGTGAGACGACGCTTCATCCAGTCCCAAACATGCTCAATGGGGGACAGATCCGGAGATCTTGCTGGCCAGGGTAGTTGACTTACACCTTCTAGAGCACGTTGGGTGGCACGGGATACATGCGGACGTGCATTGTCCTGTTGGAACAGCAAGTTCCCTTGCCGGTCTAGGAATGGTAGAACGGTGGGTTCGATGACGGTTTGGATGTACCGTGCACTATTCAGTGTCCCCTCGACGATCACCAGTGGTGTACGGCCAGTGTAGGAGATCGCTCCCCACACCATGATGCCGGGTGTTGGCCCTGTGTGCCTCGGTCGTATGCAGTCCTGATTGTGGCGCTCACCTGCACGGCGCCAAACACGCATACGACCATCATTGGCACCAAGGCACAAGCGACTCTCATCGCTGAAGGCGACACGTCTCCATTCGTCCCTCCATTCACGCCTGTCGCGACACCACTGGAGGCGGGCTGCACGATGTTGGGGCGTGAGCGGAAGACGGCCTAACGGTGTGCGGGACCGTAGCCCAGCTTCATGGAGACGGTTGCGAATGGTCCTCGCCGATACCCCAGGAGCAACAGTGTCCCTAATTTGCTGGGAAGTGGCGGTGCGGTCCCCTACGGCACTGCGTAGGATCCTACGGTCTTGGCGTGCATCCGTGCGTCGCTGCGGTCCGGTCCCAGGTCGACGGGCACGTGCACCTTCCGCCGACCACTGGCGACAACATCGATGTACTGTGGAGACCACACGCCCCACGTGTTGAGCAATTCGGCGGTACGTCCACCCGGCCTCCCGCATGCCCACTATACGCCCTCGCTCAAAGTCCGTCAACTGCACATACGGTTCACGTCCACGCTGTCGCGGCATGCTACCAGTGTTAAAGACTGCGATGGAGCTCCGTATGCCACGGCAAACTGGCTGACACTGATGGCGGCGGTGCACAAATGCTGCGCAGCTAGCGCCATTCGACGGCCAACACCGCGGTTCCTGGTGTGTCCGCTGTGCCGTGCGTGTGATCATTGCTTGTATAGCCCTCTCGCAGTGTCCGGAGCAAGTATGGTGGGTCTGACACACCGGTGTCAATGTGTTCTTTTTTCCATTTCCAGGAGTGTATTATGGTGGAAATAGGTGTGTTCATGTAATCCCAGAGTCTGGAGATGTCTGTAGAAACGAAAGCAAGCAGGCAGGTCCGGACCAGAAAGAGTAGCGCGTTTGTACCGAGGAGGAAACGAGTGTCTTTGTACATCAGTTCTGAGAGGGACTTCGATTCACTGAGGGCTTTCTGATGTAAAATGGGTGATTTTGTGTGGCGTAGGATATGAATTGAATGTTTACTAGATCTATACGGTATGCGTTGATATATTGCTGAGTTAGAGATCGGTCATGCACTAATATTCAAGCTCCTCGCCCCAGTGGGAGGAGAGTGTAAATGAGTGCGTGTGTTTACGTATTTGACGAAGTGTATGGCATTTTTCGAGGTTTAGTTGTCGGTGCGAATAAATGATCAGTGTAAAGTAGTTTATTACCGCTGAATGTCGCATATGTAGAAAGAAAGAAAAGGCTGATGGTGCTTCGCTAGGACTGGGGAGTATGGTAACATATAGCCAGTGTGAGTGTAGGCGTACGATAATTTTTTCGGGTGCTGTACAGGTATAAAAGTTATGTGCACTGTTTGTCTAAAATGTGTATATATTGTATTGTAAAGTTGGTATGGTTTATGTTATGGCATGACTGGAGAGGATGACTGTGTGTCCTCTCATGAGGGACGTATAGATTGAGCAGATTGATAACGACGAGGGTATGAGTAAGAATTTTTAAGTGGAAAATTATATTCGCTATAAATACTGAAGTACAGTCGTCAAGAGGAGAGATTACCTGTACATTGATTGGTGTCAGACTGTAGCAGCAATAGTAATATTTAATTGTAGTTACAGTGGTAAATATGTTCCCCTATTGCAATCTTCTTATGAGTCTGGTATGTATTTGATAATGTGGAGACAATTTTGCGGATTTAACTGTGAATTCAATTTAGCGATCTGTGTAATATAACGGCTGAAAGCACCAGAAAGAATAGATGAATTGTACTTCGATTCCGGTGGCATAAGTAAATCGGCGTGTAAATTCGATAAGAGCAAATCAGAATGCTCGATTCATTGACATCGTTTGTGCTGGGATATAGGGGTACATAGCAGAGGGAACGTTTGCGTATGTTGAAATCTCGAGGGGAAAGGCGTCAGGAGCGGTGGGATGAGTGCATTCGATGTTATTTTCGTAAAGAGGTTCTGTTAGAGCAGTAATTTCCGTGCATACAAGCTGGGACATATAGAAAGCTAGCATTAACTATTTCTGGGAGAATATACAATTCAGGATAGGTCGAGTTGGCTTTTTTTTGTACTAAGCAATGCAACGTAAGAATAACATTTGGAACGTTGTTACATGGCGAGCCACCACGCAGACGTTTCGCCGGGAGGCGCAGCGTGAGTCATGCTGGGGCAGGTATGCACAGCTGAACACATCACGTATGTTCCATTAGATGGAAGCAGGCAGTGCTATTCTGCCATCTGCGATAAAGACAATGTTGGTCTGAGGTGTCTCGAGTAGGGAGCTGTGCCTTGGAGTTCTGTAACGTGGGTATAATGGAAACTGTATAGACGCAACTATCGCCTGCGTTCGGGGGCAGCTCGCGGCTGCGCTCCCGCCCAATCACGTCAGCATGTGTGTCTAGGTGAACACGTATTTGGGTAGGGAATCTCAGAAATGAAGTATGAATGAGATGTGGCCGCCTCATGCTTGCGGTACCCAGGCGGGGGCGTGTTTGTGGTTTGACAGCTGATGGCCGCGCCAAGTCGTTGGGGCTGCCTGTGCACTCTACCGGACAGGGTTGGCGGAGGGTGCTTCCGGGCATTGATTGAATTAATTTGCGAGCAGGTGTGTAGGCTGTGCTATGAGTTATTTGGACGGTTTACGAGTACTGTCCGTGTCTGTACGTAACTGTGCAGAATTACTTAGGAGGAGTCTGAATGTCTGTAATTAAATTATTTGTGTAAATTAGGAGTTGTTTGTGTGTCTGCAGACTTTGTATTGTGACCCGAAGTATAACATGGAGAGTGTTTTCCGTCAATGTGATAAATATATTTGATAAGTAACGAGAATGTTCAAAAATAAATAGAGTGCACCCCTTCTTTACTCTCTGCAGCAGCCCAGCGCAGCCTGAGTCATTTTGGCACCATTCTCACCCCAGAGACCACCATCTGGGCTTATGTCATAGGAGGGTTGACAGTACAATCTGGTGGCAGTAATGTGTACTAGGTCAGTTGGACACTAAATCTCGTGGTGGAGACACCACCTTCAAAATAAAGACTTGTGTTCAGATCTATTTTCCCGCCATTTCGCCCCACCATCTTGAATGACATCATGTGCTGTGCACATTAGTACACATTAGTACAGGTTAGTGCACATTAGAGCACGTTAGTACATGTTAGCCCGCCAACATGGCTCGTTCGCGGGCCTCTGACGCAGCGCGTGTCCAGTTATAAGGCATGTGAGAGAGACAGCAGACGATCTTGTGTCATCACCTGATGTCACGGTAGCGCCCTCTGGTGGCCACAATATGAACTAAGTCAGTTAGGCTCTGGAGCTCGTGGTGAACACACTGGGTGCAGCCATCCTGAATAACAGTGCTTGCGTCATGATCTGACGTCAGGAGAGCGCCCTCTGGTGGCAGCGATATGAACTAAGCCAGTTTGAGTTCAGATCTAGTGGCGAACACAACTGTTTGAAATTGGTTAAATATTAAAAACAAGTACTTTTTGCCCGCCATTTTCTTTGCTTCGTAGAGATAACTGGGGTTTTCTGCAATATCCTGCTGGAATTTGAGCTTCACACCATTTTTCTGGGGGAGGGGGGAGTGGCACTTTCCCGCCAAAATCCGCCATCTTGGTTGATGTCATCGCCGCCTTCTTGGATAATGGTACTTTGGACTGGTGCTGGCTTTGTTCCAATGCTGTCTTTCTACATCTGAAAGGTTATGTCTATTCCAATTTCGTGCCAGTTCCATAAGATTAGCCCTAGTAGACACACTGTGAGCATGCAAATCAGATTTTCTTTAAAAACATGTTGCGACCTTTGAGATTGGGCATGGTGAGTTGATGTTCATCAAGAATGCCTCTAAGGCGACAAAGACACCATTATCAACACCTCACTGAGTTCCAGCGAGGTCGTGTAGTAGGGTTACAAGAAGACGGATGTTTCTTCTGCGATGTTGCAGAAAGACTTAGCAAGAATGTAGCCACTGGCAGCGGTGGTCACGAAGAATGTACGGTCGCGAGAATGCTGGGCTCCGAGCGGCCAGATGGCTCTACCGAGAGGGAAGATCATCGCGTTAGGCATATGGGTCTGGCGCTTCGTACTGCATCTGCAGCAATTTGAGCAGCAGTTGGCTCCACAGTGACGCAGTGAAGTGTTACAAATCGGTTACTTCAAGGACAGCTTCGAACCAGACGCCCTGTAGCGTGCATTCCGCTGACCACAGACCACAACCATTTCTGACTTCAGTGGTGTCAAGCGAGAGCTCACTGGAGGGTTGCGTGGAGGTCTATTCTGTTGTCTGATGAAAGCTGGTTTTACCTCAGTGCCGGTGGTGGTCGTGTGTTGGTAACTAGGAGGGCACTTGAGGGCATGCAACCAACCTGTCTGTGTACACTGGACCTACACCTGGAGTTATGGTCTGGGATGCGATTTCGTAGATAGCAGGAGCACAGTTGTGGTTATTCTATCCACTATGACTGCAGAATTGTACGTCAGTCTGGCGATTCGACATGTTTTTACGCTATTCATGAACGGCATTCCATGGTGTAGTTCCCAGCAGCATAAAGCTCGACCACAAATCGATGTTGTAACGCAACGTAGTCTACAGTGTCGATATGTTGTCTTGGCCCGCTCGATCACCAGATCTATCTTCAGTCGAGCACATTTGGGACATCATCAAAGACAGCTCCACCGTCATCCACAAACAGTATCAACGTGCCTGTATTGACCGACTAAGTGCAACAGGCATGGAACTCCGTCCCACAAACTGACATCCAGCACGTGTACAACACAATACATGCACGAATGCATGCCTGCGTTCAACATTCTAATGGTTACACCGATTATTAATGTACTAGCATTTCACATTTTCAATGGCTTATCTCGTGCTTACCTGTGATCTTGCAATGTCGATCACTTAAATTTGTTACCAAGACAAAAGTTTTTTTGTTTTGGGGGGGGGGGGGGGGTTGCGATTTTTTTTCCGTCAGCTAGCTATTCAGGAGACAACGTGAACAGCTTTACTAACTGTTTGCACTTGATGCTGTCATTTACCGTCTAATTAAATCATCGGAAGGCCAAATCGAACTACAAGACGATTTAGACTAGACCTCCGTATTACTTCAATAATGAAAACAAAACCAGCGGCTGTATTTGAATCTATCATCGTTTATTATTTTTAATACATGCTACCAGTTTCGACACCACATGGTGTCTCTTCAAGCCCCGAACGTAACCTGCCATCCACAACCTTTTTCACAAGCAATGAACAGAATTCCGTACCTTCCCTGGTGAATGGTTGTTACTGGATGATGCAATAGTCACCAGGGAGGGTACGGAATCCAGTTAATTTTCGCCCGCTGCATGCGATTCTGTTCACTGCACATGAAAACGGTTGTGGATGGCAGCTTACTTTCGGGGCCTGAAGATGACGCCATGCGGTGTCGAAACTGGTAGCAGATATTAAAAAGAACAAAACGACGCTGGATTCAAATATAGCCTCTGGTTTCGTTGTCATTATTCAAGTAAGTACAACGTGACCGACTGCAGTCCCACTTCCCTTCATGGATTGTCAGAGATCCCCGTATGATCCGAAAAATGGTAGCCGACCCTGAACAATAGAAAGTGCGACATTCCCAACATGAGTGTTGAAAAAATTCCGTTAAATTTCTTTTAATCCATAAATCACACAGAATTAAAGGTTATCGATCCCATTAAATAGCTATGCATTACAATTAGGAATAACTTGAGTTGGAACCATCATACAGAAAAATGTGTTGGGGAAAAGAACCACGATTCCGTTTTATTGGCAGAACACGTCTTAGAAGACGCTACAGATCAACTAAACTGACTGCCTAGACTTACGCTGGTAGTCATTCTTGTGGAGTCTTCCTGCGCGCTATGACGTCCAATGGCCCAGATCATGAGAACTATAAATTATTAAACATTTTTGCATGATATTAAGCAATTATATTTGTCATATGTAAAAGAAACTCTACTGAAAGTCAAGGAATAATGCGATTATAAAGAAAAACAATAATCTGTAACATAAGTATTATTATTATCTTTGTTCTTTTTGGTATCGGCGTGAAACAAAAAGCGCCAGACTCTTTCTTCCTTTGTCTTGTTCTGACAGGACGACATTGTGCGCAGTCTACATAATGAGGTGTGTACAGTCGTGGACAAAACGAGCGAGACCCCTCGCCTATTCCTTATGCTGATCCACACAGCTTTAAAGTCTACTACACAGTATAAAAGGCAAGGCGACGAAGTGCTAGCAACATACTATGCACAGGCGTGAAATTGACAAACTATACAAACTTTGTCAGACTGTTTTCAATCATATGTAAGACTATACGAACGCTGGAACGTAAATAGTGGCAACAATTTATTCACAACCGCTACAAAAGAGTTACATGTTTGCACCTGTTACTGTCCTTCAAAGTAGTCACCAGCGTTGGGTAGAACCCGTTGATGTTACTCACTAATAACAGTATTTTGTTATTTCGATTAACATCCCGAATTATTGTCACATAAGCGGTGACATAAAGGTAGAAAATTCATGTTTTAGAGTCCATAAAGCTCTATGCAACAGAAAGTGCAGATCATTTTGCCATTTTCATTGAGAAATTGCTGGCTTATTCATGTCTGGGTTAATAACAGAGGGCTGTTTGCCTGGGTTGTCTGCTAGCGTAGTGAAAGGTGTTTGCTACTGCAAGGGAGGTCCGGTTTGTTTACGGTTCTAATCTCGATGGAGGCAGGTAGACTATCAGTAAAGCAATTTTAAGAAATTCTCGCGCCCCCCAATACGTTTTATTCCCACATTTATTCTGTACTGGCACCCTGTGGATGTCAATATGAAACTCTTGTAGAATTTCATACTTGTTACTGCCTACCTTTTTCCGCCTCTGTCAATAATTGAATTGACTTACGTGTGGCACTGAATGATTTTTAACTGAATTTCGTTATGAATCTTCACGCATTGCTAAATTTGCACACTTTCATGGTAGGTCAGCAACGGTAATCCACTATGACTGGTGTGAAAGTAGATACAAACCGTTTCGCGGCCGAATGCGCATAATATTTTGCTAACTGGTAACGATCAGGGGTACTTTGTCTTACTAGAACAGTTGTGTTATCTCGATAAGCTGAAATTCATTTATATTAGTACAGTTCATACTAATTAGCGTTTCTTCTTTCATTTATATCTTATATTTACGTGTTGTGTTTAACACACTAATAAGCATTAATATAGTCTTACAAATGATTGAAAACAGTCTGACGAAGTTCGGATAGTTTGTGCATAGAATGTTGGTAGCACTTCATCGCCTTGCCTGTTATACTGTGTAGCAGACTTTAAAGCTGTGCGGATCGGCATAACGAAAAGGCGAGGGGTCTCGCTCGTTTTGTCCACGACTGTACATGTTTTATTATTTGAACAGTGAGCTCCAGTATATGTCCAAAGTATTGCTGTTATAACTATAACCTGCACCATACATCCCGTTTGCTTGTCCCATCATTTTTAAAAGAATTTCAGGCGCCACGCCGGCAGCGAGCTGAACATCGCTGGGCAGCGACAATTGGCCGCCATTAGGCGGCAATTTCAAATTATCGTAATTATTATCCCGCTCTTCCCACAGGCGACGCTGGAGATCGGCGATGTTATTTCTTTCATATATGATCTATAGGAAACTGATACTTTCAAAGTACTTAACGATTTATTCAGACGATTTATGTTACGTGCAATAGGACACAGACTTGGCTTGCACTAAGAAGAAATTAAATCTCACTTACGTTTTGAAAATGGTGAAATACTTTTTGTGTATGTATGTAGCCTATAATGATAAACTGTTTTTGAGCACGGATTCCTCTAAGTATCTTCAATAATTATACAGGATCCCACGCTACATTTTCGTGTCAGTAAAATCTAAAAACGATCCGCGCTTTCGCATATCTTTGCAGTGAAACAAAAATCAAATTAAAAATAAAAATAAAATATAAATAAAATAAAATAATAAAACTACACATTCACATTCCATTCAACAACATCACACATTAATAGGTTATATAAATACTGTATATACTACATCTGACGCCCTTTGCCTGTGGGGCCAGTATAATAGAAAATATAGACTATTTCAAATATAATTTCTCAGTAATGTTTGTATTTTTGTGATTTTATGTGTGTACATTTGTATCTATAATTTGTATGCTAACCAGAACCCAAACTTCTTTTTACATGAAAATTACGAGCATCTAAGGAATCGTACATGGATTTGAAGAAAACCGACCCTGAGATATATGACAGACAGAGCTGCCAAGCTGAAAATAAGGACAAATAAACCGATACAGAATACAGTAATAAAGGTAAGAACTGCCATGCATACTTTCCTGTTGTTGCACTAAAGTTTGAGACGCGCTGCTGAACTGACGACTCATGGTAAGGCAGAAATTCATTTCAAGTTACAATTTTAGAACAATACTGATATGAAGACAGTGTAATATTATTGAGTTTAACTTTCACTTTGCTACAACAACCAAGGTAGCATTGTGCATTGTAATAGTACATGCCTTTAACGTGTGTGATTATAAGCGTATACGTTTGTGTACTGTGCCTAAGGGTGTGCGGACTTGTTACAATAGCAAAATCAAGTTATGGACAAAGTGGGCAGAATTATGGGTGCGAAAGCAAACACAGATTTTGTTCAACGTGATAACGTGCAGGGCATGAGTAGATTTGTTGATGATAGTACAGCCACTGCCTCAGCAGGTGATATGTTGGGGGCAACTGGCAGCAGTTGTCAGATGGAACACCTGACACCAACAAAAATGTTGGATTTGGAGGATGTCAGACTGTTAACAGAAAATGTTTTGACGCCGAACAGGCCATTGGTGTGAATTTTTATGTCACCTGTGTGCTCTCCACTGCCCGATACATTTGCGGCCTTACTACGCAAATTGGAAGAACGTCATAAGAAATGTGATCGGTTACAGGCTGAAAGAAATGAAAGGCTGAAATGAGAACTTGAAGGACGTGATCGATTACAAGCGGAGAGAGAGACAATTGTTGGAAAGAGATGAAAAGTTAAAATGAGAATTAGAAGAACGTGATCGATTACAAGCTGAGAGGGATAGGCAGTTATTATCACAGTTAGCTGAATGAGAACAAACCAATGAAAAATGCTATCAGATTACCTTGAGAAAATTTCCTCAGAGGTAACTGGATTAAAGAATTCCTATTAGGAGCTGCCTGAACTAGTCAGCAACTTAGCTTTGGAGGTAAAGACTATACAGCACAAACGAGTTTGAAGGAGGAGGTAGATTCAATCGCGACTCGCATCGAGCAACTGGAAGTTTCACAGCGAGTGTGTATTGAAAATAATTTAGCCGATTAGGCTGCAAAAATCGAGAAAGAATCCCAAGAATGGCTGGAATCGAAAAAATAAACAATAGTACAACAGGTAGACGAAAAGGTAAACACGGTGAGACAGCGCGTGACTGGGGGCGTTGACCTTGCTAACAATCGAGTAACGAAAACGCTGCAAACAGAAGTCGCACAGCTGAGCGATAAGTTACGCACAGAGCTGCCACACTGGCAGCGCGAAGTGACAGCGTATTACCAACTTAGAGCGCAAGGCGCTCGGCTGTCAAAACATAAGAGAAAGTATCACACCTACTCGTAAAGTGTATGGTAGCGCACCGAGTACGGTTACTAATTATGATCCACATGATAGTGGCCGGAACAGCCACAGTCCTAATAGTGTACCGACAATGCTACCTAGCATTTCCGGGGCGGCGGTACTGGCACCGAACCTGATGATAGAGGAATGCCTACTTAAACATAGGCAATTCCAAATTTTTAATAACGAAAAGAAATAGGTTCACTCAGTCATTTTCATCAAAAGTTTTAGGAATATCTTGTCCGGTATGTGGACAGAAAAGCAAAAATTTCAGTTTATTGTATCTCATATACAGGGAGATGCTGGACTTTTGGCAAATGAGGCAATAGATAGGTGGCACAATACTGAGTAGTTTGAAAAGGCTTTCTTAGGCAAGTACTGGTCACTGAATATTCAGGAGAGATTAAGAAATGAAGTCTATTGTCCAGAAATGTATAATCCCAGACATGGTAGTCTAAGGAAATATTTTGAGAAATACATTAGCAAGACCAGGTACTGGGATGAGCCAATGGCTAGTAAAGATGTGATCCGGCTGCTAAAGTTGCGGTTGCCCGGACATATCAAAAATAAGTTAATTAATGTTGACGAGGAAGATTTAGACAAATACCTATCAGTATTAGACAAGATTGATTTGGCACTAGAGGAGACGAAGGCAGAAAAAAGTGATACAAATCATTCGTCTTCTCCTCAGAAAAATGGCAATAGAAATAACAAACAAGGCCACAGTAATAACAATGGTAAAAGTTATGATCAGCTAACACCGTATACCAAAGCAATTCGAAGTGGCGAAGTAGCAACAGTAACAACCGAAACCAGTGGCAGAGTAATTTCTCGCCACAGTGGAATCAAAACAATGGTCTCCCACCGGGACCGAAAAGCGAACAAAGAAATGCAAACCGTGGAGGAAACGTATATCAGCAACACTGATCAGCGCTGCAGTCCAATGTTAGGATAGTGGAGGTGTCAGACGACAACCGTCCGGGCCCCTTCCAGACAACAAATTAGTTTCCGATAGCAATAAGTTCCCTGTTGTTGGTCGGCGGGTGAAGTGAGGGCACACCAAAACAGACTCGACAACCCGTTGACCTGCTGCGTTTTAATAATGATACCGGAATGCAGGATGAATTATTAAACGGACCTAGTAAGTGCAAAAGCAGTAATCTAGAACAATACAGGCTGTGACTAAAACGCAGATAGAAGATATTCCAGTCGACGCGTACATTGATACTGGCGCAGCTAATAGTGTTCTGAGTTTGGAACTGTGTAAGGCATTATGTAAGACAAATAAAATAGCGACTTATCCAGTACAAAACAGTCGGGTGTCGGGAGCTATTGGGGCAAAGGCAGAAATAACTAAATTCCAGGTACAGGTTGACCTGAAATTTAGGGAAGGAGCGATCAAAAGCACTTTCCAAGTAGTAAACGTTTATCACTAGCTCGTATCTTGGATTGTGACTTCCTGAAGTACAGAAAGGCAAACATTGACCTTTCCACCGGGGAAATTAGCTTAATGTATGGTGGAAAGGTTAATTGTACTCGATATGGACAGAACGAAACAAGTACATGGCAAGCATTGCCGGAGTATTCAAATCAAATGCCGCGGATCTTACAGGTTAACTGTGATTTAAAAAGTAAGGAATACCATTACCCTGAAAAGCGAACAGAGAAAATTACGGAAATACAGGAAATGGTTTACAGCAAGGTTAAGGAATCGGATTATCTGAACATTAGCCAGCAACATGAGCTTACTCGTTTGGGGGAAGAGAGCCTTCGATTCCGTTTTACTGGCATAACACGTCATGGAAGACGCAACAGATCAACTAAATTGACTGCCCACGCTTATGCTGGTCGTCACCCTTCTGAAGTCTTGCTGCGTGGTATGGGAGCCTTATCAGCTGTAACTATCACAAATTCAAATTGTTTCCCTTTTTATCGTGAGAAAGGCGAGTTGTGAATGGTGTGCCTCTTATGTTATCGTTCCGCTCCTCTACCACGGCATTCACATTAGTCTCCCTAGTTCTTCATTCCCCAGAACTCGAAGCGGAGTGGCGGCTTGGAGTTCCTAGCTGGGAATATGAAACAAATTTTTTCGAATATTATTAATGAAATGATTTCGTTCCTCAATTGTAGCCCTGCCGCCAGTATTCAGCACGTTTCATATTCAGTATCTTAAACTGAAACTATCATTTTTAAAGAGTATTAAAAAACAAATGGAACTGGACAATTAGAGTAAGTTGCCGGCGTCTTCTTGGAACCTATGCATTCGAAATTTCAACAATAATCCTCTCCGTAGCGCACAACTTCCCTCTTGTAACGTCTGCCACAGGAATCTGTTGAGCTTTTCCGCAACGTTCTCGTGCCGACTAAACAATTGCGTGACGAAACGTGTCTCTTCTTTGGATCAGTATCTCTTCTCTTAAGCGTATCTCGTAAGTGTTTTACGCTGATGATGAATACTCAAGAATCGGTCTTACAAGTGTTTTATAAGCCATACCTTTAGTGGATGAAATAAGTTTCCTCAAAGTTCTTCCCATTTTTCTTAGCCCGGAATGTGCTTTCCCTAGAATTAGTTTTGCATGATCATTCGAGTTTGGGTAGCTCCGGAAGATTAATCCTTGGCGCTTCACGGTTTGTAATGTTTTCGTCAGTTTCAGGTAAAGTTCTCACAAGAATTCTATTAAATCGGCTAAAATTATTTCAGAGAGGATTAAAAACCTCCCGAGGCACAGCAGACACGAGCTTATGTACCAGGCAACTCCAGGAAACATGCAGAGAGCAACAGAAGCCTCTATCTCTAGTTTCTTATGCCCTGAAAAAAACATTTTATTGAGTATCTAGATCTGGCTTATGGAAAGTACTGAGACATATTAGATATCGTGAAGTCTATGTGGGACTGGTTCAAACTCTTCCTGATGGCATGTCTGGGCAGGTTCTTCACACTAACTTTGCATCCGATTTGTTCCCAGTAATTCAGCGTTTGAAACAAGGCTGTGTGCTTGCTCCAACACTCCTTGCACTCTACATGGCTGCCATTTCGTATGAAATCATCTGCAGACAACCGAGACATGGAGATTAAGTGGGCGTTTTGGTGGAGGTGTCTTCATTGTGGCAAGATTTCCTTCGCAAAGTCGTACGCAGAGTATTAAGGTGACAAAACTACAGTACTCCAATGACACTCCTTCTCCTGCTGGAAAACCTGTAGAATTACAATAGTCATGAAATGCTTTAAAATTGCATGTGATCGCTTTGGTCTTATCGTCAATGTGAAAAAAAATGAAGGCACTCGCGCAACCTGCTGCAGGATTAACTCTTCCTGAGTTCAGTATCCCCAAAAAAATGGCTCTGAGCACTTTGTGACTTAACATCTGAGGTCATCAGTCCCTTAGAACTTAGAACTACTTAAACCTAACCAACCTAAGGACATCACACACATCCATGTCCGAGGCAGGATTCGAACCTGCGACCGTAGCAGTCGCGCGACTCCGGACTGAAGCGCCTTGAACCGCTCGGCCACATCATCCAGTTCAGTATCCCCATCTTGGACACAACACCAAATCAGTTTAATCGCTTTACGTATCTTGGAAGCATCTTGTCTACACGGTGTATCTGTAAATCTGACGTTCATAAGAGAATTACGGCTGCTCACAGAGCATCGGGCGGTTAATGCACAGCGTATTCATGAATAAAGACCTATTATTTTCGTATTAAATCCATGGTGTACAGAGCTGTTGTCATTTCCAATCTCCTGCATGACTGTGAAACTTGGAGGTGTTATCGCCGTGATTTCAATGAAATTGAGAGCTACTGTCAATAAAAAAATAGATACATCTTGAACATCAAGTGGTGGACTGTGTGACCAACACTGCGGTTCTCGGGAAAGTGCATCTGAACTGTACTGAGGCAACCATTATCGCTCGACAACGGATCAGGCCATGCCAACGCGTGAGCGATACCAGGTGTCCCCACCAAATCCTTTACGGCGAACTTTGCTCTGGCAACAGGCCTCACGGAGCGCTTAAGGCGCTTCAAGGACCAGCCGAAAATCATCATGAAGCAGACTGGTGTAAGCATACAAACGCGGGAAGAATGTGCTGTGGACCCACTTACTGTGGAGGAACACCACATTCGCAGCTGTCAACTTGTTTGAAGGGGCACGCCGCCGACCACAAAAGGCGAAGCGACAAGCAAGAAAGCTCCGTCAGTTACAATCCCGCCCTCGTCCAGTCATTCCGTGAGATTGGTGTAGGCGCCATGTTTTATGTCAGGATTGGTCTGTTCAGTCATGGGAAACACATCCATAAGATGAGTTCAAATGCTCGCACGACCCATGAAGATGTTATGCATACTCGAAATCGAGTTGCAACCGTCGACGACGACAATTACCAATAGTGTAATCGAACAGTAATGGATCTCGTAGCCTATTTGCGCACATACGTTGTAATTATTAACGTTAACGGTCAGCTGCCAGTCGTTGGACTGATTGTGAATGCTCTTATGCTTTTCCCACGATTCACTGTAGTCTTCTGGCCTTGCAACGTTGGTATGGACACCAAGTGCAACGTGTTGTCCATTAATAGGCGAAAAATTCACTGTTGTTCGATTACAATGTCTGTATAAACAAAAATTTTGATGTTCGTTTGTCCCAAATCGAATATCTCCGAGATCTGTTCATCGATTACTTTGAAATATTAACAGAACATTGCGTTTGAATACGCACTTATTTTTATATATCTACTGGAGCACTATTTGGTATATAAATATCAATGAGTATATTTAATAAATCTATATGTACATCCACAGACGGAAAAAACATGCAAAAAATATTTAGTGAAGAGTAATGAAATTTTGGGAATACATTTATATTGGGACGTCCCCTTAGAAAAATTGTACATGACTGTCCTTAAACTGACACACAATATTTTTAGCGTAACGCAATCTGACTTTCAAAAAATCCCTACAAAAGAATGGCCCTGACTAGCAATAACCTATACCTTTCACAAATCACTTACCTCACAAAAATCTTCGTTACTCGAACTACTGCAATACAGCGAGCGCCACTACTGCCAGCTAAATAACTGATTCAAACTACGGAAGGCACTAACTACTGATAGGCATAGTTAGCAAATGAAAGATTTTAATAGAGAACAAACAATGTATTTACCTCAATAGTGATCAAAAGTCATAATGTATATAGCAGTTCACGATATCCAGTATTACAAATTTCAAAACTCCGCCATCTCTCTCCTCACATCCACCACTGCTGGCGGCTCACCTTCAACTGCGCAACGCTACGCGCTGTTCACATCCAGCTGCCCAACACTACAATGGCAGACAACAATGCAAACTATCCACAGACTGCGCACAGCCAGTGATTTTCATACAGAGCGCTACGTGGCGTTACCAATATAAGAACCTAAACAGCCTACTTACAATATACATAACACATTTAAGTGATTAACATTGAAGGAGCACATGTTAATGGATGCCCGATATAAGCAATTGCAGATGTGAAATGCTGGTACATTAATGACCGGTGTAAAAGCTAGAATGTTGAATGCAAGCATGCAAACGTGCATGCATTGTGTCGTATTGGTACCAGGTGTCAATTTGTGGGATGGAATCCCATTCCTGTTGTACTTAGTCGGTCAATACAGGGACGGTTAAAGCTGGTTGTGGATGACGCTGGAGCTGTCGTCCGATAATGTCCCATTCGTGCTCGACTGGAGATCGAGCAGGCAAAGGCAACTTGTCTCCACTCTGTAGTACATGTTGGGTTACAACAGCGGTATGTGGGAGAGCGCTGAAAAACAGTCCGTGGAACCTGTTCGTGATTGGCAGCACAACATGTCGAATCACCAGATTTGCAGTCCAGCTGTGTGGGATAACCACGAGTGTGCTCCTGCTGCCATGCGAAATAGCATGCCATACCAAAACTCGAGGTGTAGGTCCAGTGCGTCTAGCACGCAGGCAGGTTGGTTGCACACCCTCAACTGGCCGCCCAGTTAGCAACACAAGACCACGACTGGCGCTGAGGTAGAACCGGCTTTCATCATACAACCAAACAGACTTCCAACCTGCCCTCCTATGAGCTCTCGCTTGACTCCAATGAAGTCGCAGCTGACAGGTCGACTGGCTCGCAGGTGTCCCTGAAATAACGGTTTTGTGACAGTTCGCTGTGCCACTGTGATGCTAGCTGCTGCTCAGGTTGCTGCTGCAGATGCAGTAAGATACGCCAGAGCCACACGCCGGACAAGATTCTCTTCCCCTCTGGAGTGCCATGTGACCATCCGGAGCCCGGTCTTCTTACGACCATATATTCTAGTGACCACCGCTGCCAGCAATCAGGTACAGTGGCTAAATTCCTGCCAAGTATTTGTGGAATATAGCAGAAGGAATGTCCATCTTCTCGTAGCCCTATTACACGACCTCGTTCAAACTCAGCGAAGTGTTGATAATGGCGTCTCTGTCGCCTTAGAGGCATTCTTGATTAACATCAACTCACCACGTCCAATACGACACTACTAATATTCACGACCGTTGCAACATGTGTTTGAAAAAAATCTGATTTGCAACCTCGTAGCGGCGCAACTAGCGCCATTCTTGTGCGACTGGTGCGAAATTTGAATAGGTACCATCCTTCAGATGTAGAGATACGCCTACCAACTACCGTTTATGTCACACAACTCCTTCTTAGTGTAGCGATTTCTTGCCGTCAGTGTGTAATACATACATATTTATATACCATATGGTGCTCGTACTCGAATGAAACTTCGTGTAAAAAGAATCGGTAAAGAACTTCGGAGATGTAAAATTTTGATCTAAAGAACACATACTTTTACTCCAACAGTTTTGGCCGATTGCTTTCAAATTTAGACGCAACGTTGCATTCGAATACGCACGTGTTTTTGTATAGGATGTTCATATGTTCATATATGTGTGAAATCTTATGTGACTTAACTGCTAAGGTCATCAGTCCCTAAGCTTACATACTACTTAACCTAAATTATCCTAAGATCAAACACACACACACCCATGCCCGAGGGAGGACTCAAACCTCCCCCGGGATCAGACGCACAGTCCATGACTGCAGCGGCTCAGACCGCTCGGCTAATCCCGTGCGGCGATATAGGATGTTCAGAAACTCCAGTTACTGACTTCTGGAACTCGTAGAAGGGAGTGAGTACATAATTATTTGAACAGGAAGACATGTCCAGAAACGTATCGTTTACGTTCTACGGTGATTTCAGTTCTGATATTTAATTCATCCAATTACGCTTGAGGAATTAAATTAGGCGTGACACAGTACAGTTATTAGGTAACAATTCGGAAGGAAACATAACGAAACATATGTTTATCACTTAAGCGGTTTTGTTGGTATTAACACTTAAACATAGCGTGTGTACATTATTCCAAAGAAGAAAAGAACCTAGCGTACTGTATGTAGAACGTTTTGGAGTTATTCAAGGGAAACGCCTTTGAAGATCACTTTTGTACGTTTTTCTTCAATAATTCTAAAACTATGGCCTCTAGCGAAAGCGCGTTCTAGTAAAAAATTTAACGGCGTTAAACTTCCTACAAGAAGGTCCTGTTTTTTTCCATAGAACTAACAGTTCGCGCGTAGCGAGCGAGAGAAAAAGAAACTCTTGCACTAGGTATCTGAAGGCGTCGCAGGTTGCATAAAACCCACTACTAGGGGCTGTCTATATATAGCGTGTGAGAGGTTTAAGTGAAGATATTGTGATCATTTGTACCTTAACATATACCCACTTCAGTGTGTTACTTGATTTTTCTCTGTGTTGAACGGTCTTGCCACAAACGTCACTTAACTTACTACCTGAAGTTTCCTGTACAGCCGTAACTGCAGCACTAAGTGTCAGTATAAACTAACCGTTTTCTATCAATGTGCCCACACTCTGACATCTGATATGCTGCCTGGGGAAAATAAACATTAATGGCCCGCTCTTGCCACATCTGCTTTGAGGTACTAACCAACGTAATAACTATAACTACTTGTCTGCAAATGACGTCAATGCTGACGTAATGTTGGTCAGTACACTGTACTCACCAATCAATAAGAGTATTTGCTATTATACCAATAACACCGTCTATATAGAAGGTGAGTCGCGTAAGATGTAACGCCTCTTTTATTTCATGAACGGTTACACATATCGAAACGCGGTTTTCGGTAAACATTAGAGCGGTGGGTATGTATGTTTTTGTTTGGTTAATGTTTTCAGCGCTGGTATCAACTGAGGCACTGAATTAAGAACCTTTTTTGTTAGTGGAACAGTATACTGAATTCAGCAGCTCTTGAGAAGGCAATTACCAAGCATTTGTTAATGTTGATGTCGAAACCTATTTGGGAAAAAAATCGAGAAATGCCCAAGAGTTTGAGAGCACGGCGTCCGAAGGCGTCCGAACTCGGCATTAGCGGCGCAAACACCGCCAAGCAGAGCTCTCCTGCTACGCTGTGTCAGAATGTCAACACACTTTGCTGTTTACTTGTCTGCACTGCAGGCCCGCTCATTTCTTCTTCAACATTCGTGGCGTGTAGACATGTACACCAATGAGGAGACGTTGGATATACTAGTTTTATACGGTGAATGTAAAAGAAATGCTGTAAAAACAATACAGCTGTGTGGGGCTATATACCCAGGATCGTCTGTGTCCAACGCGCCAGGCAGTTGCATTAATTATTAAGACACTAGTGCGGACAGGCTGCGTGACCGTCAGAAAGAGGACAAAAAAGAAGGCAGCAGCTGACAGAACACGTAGAAGCTGTTTTAGCTACGACGCTAATGAACCCGCTCAGTGGAAAGGAATGTGGAATCAGTCAGAAGAGTATCATCGACCGAATTTCCATCTCTATCATCTGTCACTACATCTGGCTCTCGACTACAGTGATTTCGAACGTAGTACAGAATTGTGTCGGTTTGCCCTTCAGATACTGATACATGACCCTATGTTTTTCCCACATGCACTCTTTACCGATGAAGCAACGTTTACTAACCACGCTAACGTCAATATACATAGCATGCGCTACTTGGCAGCCGAAAATCCACACTGGCTTCGTCAGATGCAACATCAACGGCCGTAGAGCGTAAACGTATGGTGCGGCATCATAAGAAGTTATATCCTGGGAGCTTACTTCATCTCAGGCGTTCTAAATGGACATTCGCACTCACATTTTCTGACGGACAGTCTGCTGGTTCTTCGAGAAGAAGTGCCACTGGATATTCGACATTGTACGTGGCTGCAACACGACGGTTGTCCAGCAAATACTGAATGAGAACTTTCCTGGACGTTGGATAGGACGAAATTCTATTGTCAAATGGCCTGCGAGTTCCCCCGCTTTGACTCCTCTTGATTTCTTTCTTTGGGGAGCGCTCAAAGATGCAGTCTATGACGAAGCCCCAACTACGCCAGACGATATGTATCGTCGAATCGCCAGTGTGTGCGCTACCACATTGTCCATTGCAGTCACATCTGTTCATTGTTCATTCGAACGGTGATTGCAGATGTGCATTTCAGTCCATGGTCAACGGTTTGAACACACGCTCAAATAAAGGTTAAGTTATGTTTGGTTCAAATGGCTCTAAGCACTATGGGACTTAACATCTGAGGTCATCGGTCCCCTAGACTTAGAACTATTTAAACATAACTAACCTAAGGACATCACATACATCCATACCCGAGGCACGATTCGAACCTGTGACCGTAGCAGCAGCGCCGTTCCGGAATGAAGCGCCTAGAACCGTTCGGCCACAACGGCTGGCTAAGTTATTTTTCTGGAAGACAAAATTTATGTTATGTGATTTGAATGGTTACCAAAACATTGTTAGTACATTGTTTATTTCATTTACGAGTGTACGAAATTGCATTGCAATGTCAAATAAGTCCACAGCGTGTAATGGACGTGGCTGGTGCCACTGCAATTACGCGCTTATGTTCGGCATGAAACGACGTTTCGTTAAGAAGAATATTTATTTTGCCGTGTATAGATGATCACCAAAGTATTTTTAATAAAATGTTTGCTTCAACGAATGTATTCCATATGATATAATTTAGAGCAGTGTAGGTAGAGACAATTGTCCAACAGTATGTATTTTACCTCTAAGAAGCACATAGCGATGTACAGGAAAAGATAGGTCAAATCTTCCTTCTAAGATTTTGATATGTAATACAGTAGTCGTTTTTGCAGCGTATAAGATCTCTTTACGAGTATTTTTGAAGAATGAATAGTTGATTTCTCTGTTTCATCTCACGGAGACCTGGGAGATTAGACAAATGTATAATAAAGGAGTTTTCCTAAGCCCTTTGTGATATGCTAGCTTCTAGCCTATGTCGTATTTCCATATATAACATTCGTAGGTGAACCTACAGCTAGGCCGTAAGTTGGTTCAAGTGGAAATAAACCTTTATTCTCGCAGCGCAGGCCTACCTTCCGATATACAACTACGTAGCCTGGTCCGACACCCTTGCTTCAGTGTTTGCACCGCAAATGCCGTTTCCGGCCACCGTACTCTCGCATTCTAGAACATTTCTCGATTTCTTTCTATAACAGGTTTCATCGTCAACATTAACAAATACTATATCCCTGTAATTGTCTTCGCAGGAGCTATCGAATACAGTTATGACAAGTATATGGTTCTGTTTAAAAAAAGTACTTACTTCAATATCTCAGGAGATACCAGCGCTAAAGACATTAACCAAACATACGTGGCCCTGAACGTTCTAATATGTGCGGACACCGCATTTCGATATGGGTAACCGTTCACGAAATAAAAGGAGTGTCTTACGTGACTACACTACTGGCCATTAAAATTGCTACACCACGAAGATGACATGCTACAGACGCGAAATTTAACCGACAGGAAGAAGATGCTGTGATGTGCAAATGATTAGCTTTTCAGAACATTCACACAAGGTTGGCGCCGGTGGCGGCACCTACAACGTGCTGACATGAGGAAGGTTTCCAACCGATTTCTCATACACAAACAGCAATTGACCGGCGTTGCCTGGTGAAACGTTGTTGTGATGCCTCGTGTAAGGAGGAGAAATGCGTACCATCACGTTTCCGACTTTGATAAAGGTCGGATTGTAGCCTATCGCGATTGCCGTTTATCGTATCGTGACACTGCTGCTCGCGTTGGTCGAGATCCAATGACTGTTAGCAGATATGGAATCGGTGAGTTCAGGAAGGTAATACGGAACGCCGTGCTGGATCCCAACGGCCTCGTATCACTAGCAATCGAGATGACAGCATCTAATCCGCATGTCTGTAACGGATCGTGCAGCCTCGTCTCGATCCCTGGGTCAACAGATGGGGACGTTTGCAAGACAACAAACATCTGCACGAATAGTTCGACGACGTTTGCAGCAGATGGACTATCAGCTCGGAGACCATGGCTGCGGTTACCCTTGACGCTGCATCACAGACAGGAGCGCCTGCGATGGTGTACTCAACGACGAACTTGGGTGCACGAATGGCAAAACGTCATTTTTTCGAATGAATCCAGGTTCTGTTTACAGCATCATGATGGTCGCATCCGTGTTTGGCGACATCGCGGTGAACGCACATTTGGAAGCGTGTATTCGTCATCGCCATACTGGCGTATCACCCGGCGTGATGGTATGGGGTACCATTGGTTACACGTCTCGGTCACCTCTTGTTCGCATTGACGTCACTTTGAACAGTCGACGTTACATTTCAGATATATTACGACCCGTGGCTCTACCATTCATTCGATCCCTGCGAAACCCTACATTTCAGCAGGATAATGCACGACCGCATGTTGCAGGTCCTGCACCGGCCTTTCTGCATACAGAAAATGTTCGACTGCTGCCCTGGCCAGCACATTCTGCAGATCTCTCACCAATTGAAAACGTCTGGTCAATGGTAGCCGAGCAACTGGCTCGTCACAATACGCCAGTCACTACTCATGATGAACTGTGGTATCGTGTTGAAGCTGCATGGGCAGCTGTACCGTACACGCCATACAAGCTCTGTTTGACTCAATACCCAGGCGTATCAAGGTCGTCATTGCTTCCAGAAGTGGTTGTTCTGGGTACTGATTTCTCAGGATCTATGCACCCAAGTTGGGTGAAAATGTAATCACATGTCAGTTCTAGTATAATATATTTGTCTAATGAATACCCGTTTATCATCTGCAGTTGTTCTTGGTGTAGCAATTTTAATGGCCAGTAATGTATTCGCGTAGCTGTGGTCAGACCAATGCATGACCGGGAACATGTATATGACTAATAAAACATTAAAAATAGTGACCAGTAAAATGTCTAGGAATGCCTGGCAGCAGTGAAATAAAGTGAATAAGCTAGTAAAAGTAGTAACGAATGCAGAACTTCGTGTTGCTGGGAGTGCCCTCCGCGACACAGTGTAAGGTGGGTAGTGTACAATAGATGTAGATTGACAGTGATTATGAAATCATTGTTTGGTTTATTCGTAGCAAAATAAATTCTAGTTGCAGGTCTCTGTGCTCACAGACGCCACTCCTTGCATGACAAACTTCGTTTCCTACGTACAAGATGGCTGACATATGTCAGCGACTCGTCATTTTATTTCTCTGTGTTGCCGATGTGCAGTATCTAAAACGAGATAAAGGAGAATCCGCACGTGTGTCAGCTATCACTTAAAAAATTATATAAGCCTTTGTGTTCTCACGTGAAGCGCGGTCTTGCTGTTTGATAATTTTGATTTTAATCCAATGTTTGAAGTAGTTAGTACCCTTATCTGGATGTACGCTTCGTTCTGCACATAGGGAGCGTTAGACACCGGAACTAATTTGTCCCATTGACAGTCGTGTAACATTTCTGATATCTAGAGATAAAAGACGAACAATAAGCTATTATTATAGATGCCAGAATTATGATAAGATGTGTACAGATACAGCAGTTAATGACTCACAGATAAAACAAAAATCAAAGACTTATTGTGCTTGTAGACAGAACTACTAACAAAGCCCGGCTGCCAACTCGAATGATAAACGAGTTACTGAAAATGAGCTCATTTATAATGGGAGTTGGCAGCAGGTCTTCTGGGAGACACGTCCTATGTGTTTCAACGGAAACTACCAGTTAGAAAACCCGCAATAACCAGTTCGTAACCATTTCCAGCTGACTCGCCTTGTCGATTGCCAGTGACTGCAGTTCCTCAATCCGAAAGAATGGTGAGGTTTTACGATAGCAGGTGAACAAGTTTTTGACAATAAATTTTTCTGATGCCGTTCCAAATGCACATTCAATTGTGTTTGTTTCTTTGCTTACAAATTCTTTTCACATCATCCACATTTTTCTGGAGAATGGCCTGATTGAATCTCGAGATAAAGGAAACTACTCATCATCTACAAAATTGTAGGAAAGGGAGCTATCAGTCTCGTGGTACATTATTAGGGTTCCGTGCCTCAGTCGGGAAAAACGGAATCCTTAAAAGATCACTTTATTGTGCGTCTATCTGCCAGTTTGTTAAGAACTCTTTCTCTTAAGAGCGGATAGACGTAGGGACTTGAAATCTGTGTCACCTACTAAGGAGTATGGTCCCTTGTCAGGGTAAAATATTTGTGACCTACGTCAATGCAGTCAAAAGATACAGCCATTTATGTCACATGACATGTTATGTCGATAACTTACCAGCATCGATATCGATAACAGGCAAAAATTATGGAACTCTCGATTCCCAGGATGGACGAACTACCTATTTACATAATTAGTTTTGGTTGGTGAATGATGTAACCATCCACAAATACTACCGTAACCGGTTTTGGGCTACCATGCCCATCTTCAGACGGCTAATATTTTTCGTTACATATATGTTTTAGTTAATAGCATGTCGTCTGCTCCACACAGCACTAGAATATTTGAGTATTTACTGCCACTTCATCAGTTGTTTTATTAGTAAAAATACCTAAAGTGCTTGCATTGTATATACATATGATGCAAAATAGTGGCATTCACTTACATATCTTCCAGTAGATGGTGGTTTGTTTTGTTGTGGTCCATTTGGTTTTCTAGTTCGATGTATGTGTTCTTGATTCCAACACAACACTTTGGCACACGTCACAATGTTCTTAAAACGCGTGTCGAGCAGCGCACGTATGTTATATAAACTTGCTGTTTTTCTTTACGATGCAAAGATTATCATTAAGCAAAGATACAAAGATATCTTTCACTAAATATCGACAAAAGATGTACACAGTGCAAAGATGAAGCGTGAGATGTGCAAAATGTAACATGTTAACAATAGAAAAATGTTCGCTCATTAAGAATAATGTGGTGTCACCACCAGACACCACACTTGCTAGGTGGTAGCTTTAAATCGGCCGCGGTCCATTAGTACATGTCGGACCCGCGTGTCGCCACTGTCGGTAATTGCAGACCTAGCGCCACCACATGGCAGGTCTAGAAAGACGGACTAGCACTCGCCCCAGTTGTACGACGACTTTGCTAGCGACTACACTGACGAAGCCTTTCTCTCATTTGCCGAGAGACAGAATAGCCTTCAGCTAAGTCCATGACTACGACCTAGCAAGGCGCCATTAACCGTATCTGAAGATAGTCTCACTTGTATCGTCAATAGCGATGTACCACAAGGATGCATTAAAGTTAAGTAAACAGACGATACGTTCTTTTCTTATAGCATTAATTAAGTATCCTGTTCCAGACTTCACGCCAGCCGGCGTGTGTGTACGCGTGCCTTTCGGTAACCTCACCCTGTGTCTAGACTGTCTTGTCTAGACACAACAAATAAACTTACAATTGAAAGACAGTAGGAGATTTTTTGTACTATCAGAGGTAATTATGAACGAAATACTTCAAAGCCAATCGATTGCATATTATAAAGAAGACATAGATACACAAAACACAATTCTACACTCCTGGAAATGGAAAAAAGAACACATTGACACCGGTGTGTCAGACCCACCATACTTGCTCCGGACACTGCGAGAGGGCTGTACAAGCAATGATCACACGCACGGCACAGCGGACACACCAGGAACCGCGGTGTTGGCCGTCGAATGGCGCTAGCTGCGCAGCATTTGTGCACCGCCGCCGTCAGTGTCAGCCAGTTTGCCGTGGCATACGGAGCTCCATCGCAGTCTTTAACACTGGTAGCATGCCGCGACAGCGTGGACGTGAACCGTATGTGCAGTTGACGGGCTTTGAGCGAGGGCGTATAGTGGGCATGCGGGAGGCCGGGTGGACGTACCGCCGAATTGCTCAACACGTGGGGCGTGAGGTCTCCACAGTACATCGATGTTGTCGCCAGTGGTCGGCGGAAGGTGCACGTGCCCGTCGACCTGGGACCGGACCGCAGCGACGCACGGATGCACGCCAAGACCGTAGGATCCTACGCAGTGCCGTAGGGGACCGCACCGCCACTTCCCAGCAAATTAGGGACACTGTTGCTCCTGGGGTATCGGCGAGGACCATTCGCAACCGTCTCCATGAAGCTGGGCTACGGTCCCGCACACCGTTAGGCCGTCTTCCGCTCACGCCCCAACATCGTGCAGCCCGCCTCCAGTGGTGTCGCGACAGGCGTGAATGGAGGGACGAATGGAGACGTGTCGTCTTCAGCGATGAGAGTCGCTTCTGCCTTGGTGTCAATGATGGTCGTATGCGTGTTTGGCGCCGTGCAGGTGAGCGCCACAATCAGGACTGCATACGACCGAGGCACACAGGGCCAACACCCGGCATCATGGTGTGGGGAGCGATCTCCTACACTGGCCGTACACCACTGGTGATCGTCAAGGGGACACTGAATAGTGCACGGTACATCCAAACCGTCATCGAACCCATCGTTCTACCATTCCTAGACCGGCAAGGGAACTTGCTGTTCCAACAGGACAATGCACGTCCGCATGTATCCCGTGCCACCCAACGTGCTCTAGAAGGTGTAAGTCAACTACCCTGGCCAGCAAGATCTCCGGATCTGTCCCCCATTGAGCATGTTTGGGACTGGATGAAGCGTCGTCTCACGCGGTCTGCACGTCCAGCACGAACACTGGTCCAACTGAGGCGCCAGGTGGAAATGGCATGGCAAGCCGTTCCACAGGACTACATCCAGCATCTCTACGATCGTCTCCATGGGAGAATAGCAGCCTGCATTGCTGCGAAAGGTGGATATACACTGTACTAGTGCCGACATTGTGCATGCTCTGTTGCCTGTGTCTATGTGCCTGTGGTTCTGTCAGTGTGATCATGTGATGTATCTGACCCCAGGAATGTGTCAATAAAGTTTCCCCTTCCTGGGACAATGAATTCACGGTGTTCTTATTTCAATTTCCAGGAGTGTATGTATCTTGAAACTGAGTCAAAATATTTCAATCTTCGTTTGATTTCTACATTTATGACGGGAACTAATAGAAATAAAAAACTGGAAAACGGTTATTTCATAAACCAGTTATTTTAAGAGTCAAGTTAAACTGCTGCGAAAAAGAAATGATGTAACCGATAGTCGGTTGTTTCGGCGATAAGCGCCACCCGTCCTCTGAACCCCGTGTCGCTGAGCGGAGGAAGCTACACAGCGGCCACGAGCTCCCAGTTGCAGTTGTCTGGCGGAATGACAATATGGTATGTGGCGTCGCGTCAAGGCTATGGTAGCTCTCGCGCTTGTAATGAACACGCCTTTACGCCAAAAAAGCGAAACCTGTCTCCGTCACACTGCTGACAAGGGAACCTCCCCATCGCACCGCCCTCAGATTTAATTATAAGTTGGCACAGTGGATAGGCCTTGAAAAACTGAACACAGATCTATCGAGAAAACAGGAAGAAGTTGTGTGGAACTATGAAAAAAATAAGCAAAATATACAAGCTGAGTAGTCCATGTGTAAGATATGCAACATGAAGGTAAGTGCAAGCTCAGGAACGCCGTGGTCCCGTAGTTAGCGTGAGTAGCTGTGGAACGAGAGGTCCTGGGTTCAAGTCTTCTCTTGAGTTTAATTTTTTATTTTCAGACAATTATTCAGGTGATTACAGGGTTATAAATACAAAATCAAATAGGGGTAATGCAGGAGTAGGTTTAATAATGAATAAAAAAATAGGAGTGCGGGTTAGCTACTACAAACAGCATAGTGAACGCATTATTGTGGCCAAGATAGACACAAAGCCCATGCCTACTACAGTAGTACATGTTTATATGCCAACTACCTCTGCATATGATGAAGAAATAGATGAAATGTATGACGAGATAAAAGAAATTATTCAGATAGTGAAGGGAGACGAAAATTTAATAGTCATGGGTGACTGGAATTCGTCAGTAGGAAAAGGGAGAGAAGGAAACATAGTAGGTGAATATGGATTGGGGGGAAGGAATGAAAGGGGAAGCCGCCTTGTAGAATTTTGCACAGAGCATAACTTAATCATAGCCAACACTTGGTTCAAGAATCATAAAAGAAGGTTGTATACCTGGAAGAATCCTGGAGATACTAAAAGGTATCAGATAGATTATATAATGGTAAGACAGAGATTTAGGAACCAGGTTTTAAATTGTAAGACATTTCCAGGGGCAGATGTGAATTCTGACCACAATCTATTGGTTATGAACTGCAGATTGAAACTAAAGAAACTGCAAAAAAAGTGGGAATTTAAGGAGATGGGACCTGGATAAACTGAAAGAACCAGAGGTTGTAGAGAGTTTCAGGGAGAGCATAAGGGAACAATTGACAGGAATGGGGGAAAGAAATACAGTAGAAGAAGAATGGGTAGCTCTGAGGGATGACGTAGTGAAGGCAGCAGAGGATCAAGGAGGTAAAAAGACGAGGGCTAGTAGAAATACTTGGGTAACAGAAGAAATATTGAATTTAATTGAAGAAAGGAGAAATTATAAAAATGCTGTAAATGAAGCAGGCAAAAAGGAATACAAACGTCTCAAAAATGATATCGACAGGAAGTGCAAAATGGCTAAGCAGGGATGGCTAGAGGACAAATGTAAGGATGTAGAGGCTTGTCTCATTAGGGGTAAGATAGATACTGCCTACAGGAAAATTAAAGAGACCTTTGGAGAGAAGAGAACCACTTGTATGAACATCAAGAGCTCAGATGGCAACCCAGTTCTAAGCAAAGAAGGGAAGGCAGAAAGGTGGAAGGAGTATATAGAGGGTTTATACAAGGGCGATGTACTTGAGGACAATATTATGGAAATGGAAGAGGATGTAGATGAAGACGAAATGGGAGATAAGATACTGCGTGAAGAATTTGACAGAGCACTGAAAGACCTGAGTCGAAACAAGGCCCCAGGAGTAGACAACATTCCATCTGAACTACTGATGGCCTCGGGAGAGCCAGTCATGACAAAACTCTACCATCTGGTGAGCACGATGTATGAGACAGGCGAAATACCCTCAGACTTCAAGAAGAATATAATAATTCCAATCCCAAAGAAAGCAGGTGTTGACAGATGTGAAAATTACCGAGCTATCAGTTTAATAAGTCACAGCTGCAAAATACTAACGCGAATTCTTTACAGACGAAATGAAAAACTGGTAGAAGCCGACCTCGGAGAAGAGCAGTTTGGATTCTGTAGAAATGTTGGAACACGTGAGGCAATACTGACCTTAAGACTTATCTTAGAAGAAAGATTAAGAAAAGGCAAACCTACGTTTCTAGCATTTGTAGACTTAGAGAAAGCTTTTGACAATGTTAACTGGAATACTCTCTTTCAAATTCTGAAGGTGGCAGGGGTAAAATACAGGGAGCGAAAGACTATTTAAAGTTTGTACAGAAACCAGATGGCAGTTATAAGAGTCGAGGGGCATGAAAGGGAAGCAGTGGTTGGGAAAGGAGTAAGACAGGGTTGTAGCCTCTCCCCGATGTTATTCAATCTGTATATTGAGCAAGCAGTAAAGGAAACAAAAGAAAAATTCGGAGTAGGTATTAAAATTCATGGAGAAGAAGTAAAGACTTTGAGGTTCGCCGATGACATTGTAATTCTGTCAGAGACAGCAAAGGACTTGGAAGAGCAGTTGAACGGAATGGACAGTGTCTTGAAAGGAGGATATAAGATGAACATCAACAAAAGCAAAACGAGGATAATGGAATGTAGTCGAATTAAGTCGGGTGATGCTGAGGGAATTAGATTAGGAAATGAGACACTTAAAGTAGTAAAGGAGTTTTGCTATTTAGGGAGTAAAATAACCGATGATGGTCGAAGTAGAGAGGATATAAAATGTAGACTGGCAATGGCAAGGAAAGCGTTTCTCAAGAAGAGGAATTTGTTAACATCGAGTATAGATTTAAGTGTCAGGAAGTCGTTTCTGAAAGTATTTGTATGGAGTGTAGCCATGTATGGAAGTGAAACATGGACGATAAATAGTTTGGACAAGAAGAGAATAGAAGCTTTCGAAATGTGGTGCTACAGAAGAATGCTGAAGATAAGGTGGGTAGATCACGTAACTAATGAGGAGGTATTGAATAGGATTGGGGAGAAGAGAAGTTTGTGGCACAACTTGACTAGAAGAAGGGATCGGCTGGTAGGACATGTTTTGAGGCATCAAGGGATCACAAATTTAGCATTGGAGGGCAGTGTGGAGGGTAAAAATCGTAGAGGGAGACCAAGAGATGAATACACTAAGCAGATTCAGAAGGATGTAGGTTGCAGTAGATACTGGGAGATGAAGAAGCTTGCACAGGATAGAGTAGCATGGAGAGCTGCATCAAACCAGTCTCAGGACTGAAGACCACAACAACAACAACAACAACAACAATTATTATCTGTCACCAGTGTCGTATAGAATATATCAGACGTGTTTTCCTGTGGAGGAATCGGTTGACCTGTGACCTTGCGATCAAATGTTTTCGGTTCCCATTGGAGAGGCACGTCCTTTCGTCTACTAATTGCACCGTTTTGCAGTGCGGTCGCAAAACACAGACACTAAACTTATTACAGTGAACAGAGACGACACTGAACGAATGGACACATCATAACTTTGCGAAAATAAAGAAAATAAATTTTTCACTCGAGTGAAGATTTGAACCAAGGACCTCTCATTTTGCAGCTGCTCACGCTGACCACGGGACCACGGAGCTCCTGAGCTTACGCTGTTCTTAATGTTGCCTATATCACACATGAACTACTCACTTTGTATATTTTGCTTATTTTTTTCATATTTCCACACAACTTCTTCCTGTTTTCTCGATTGATTTGTGTTCAGCTTTTCAAGGCCTATCCACTCTGCCAACTTACAACTAAATCTGAGGGGGGTGCGATGGGGAGGTTCCCTTGTGATCTTGGTGAAGTGTTCGTATTGCAGTGCTGCTCTGTTATCCCCCATAAAACAGAAATAAAATGGTCGGATGTATTGCCGCGATGTACGCCAAGCTCGACGAGTGAGAACTGGCAAAAAAAAAGTTAAGTTGTCAACTGTCTCATGACGAGTATTCATCCACGAAAATATATCGTTCCATAGTACATACTCAGAACTGAGAGTCACTTCAATGCAGCGACTCTCAGGAAGTACGTTTAACAAAAAGGCTTTAACGGAGAAAGTCTTCCAAGACGCCACAAAATGCAGCGGGCTTCAACTGTCAAAGGATCAAACATTATCAAAACAACTGCACTGTATTCAGAAAAGTTATTAAAACGTCCAGAAATATGTGCATTATGTCTGAGATTAGCACCGCTGATAATAAAATTAAACCAATTTGGAAACCCGTTAAAAGGGAAAAAGGGCAGCTGAGAGCACAGGATGACTTCATTTCTATCAGACTCAATGAAAAGTCTGTTAGCAAAATGTCAGAAGGAGAAAATATAGTTAAAACTTTTTTTACGTGTTGTAGAGAAAATAGGATCGAGCTGTTCATTAGAAAATGCAAGGCTGTATACGGAAGAGGCAATACCAACGTAATTTTATAAAACTGAAATTCAACCCACCTCTCCTACTGAAATTAGGAACATAATAAATTCTTTCAAAAGGAAAAGTCTGCATGGGATTGATGGCACTTCCAGCAGAGTACTAAAAGCTTGTTCCCAACAGATAAGTAGCATTCTCAGCCATGTATGTAGTAACTTACTAAAACAGGGTATTTTTCCAGACAGACTGAAATATGCTATTGTTAAACTATTGCATAAAAAAGGGGACAGGTCTGATGCTAACAACTACCGCCCAGTGTCACATCTGACAGCTTTATCCTAATTTCTTTAAAAACTAGTGTATTCAAGACTAGCTTCATATACTTGTAAAAATGAGGTACTAACAAGATATCAGTTTGATTTTCAGAAAGGTTTTTCAACAGAAAATGCTATATATATTTTCACTGATCCAATATTAAATGCTCAGAATAACCCAACATCACCCATAGGGATTTTTTGTGATCTCTTAAAGGCTTTTGACTGTATGAATCATGAGCTTCATCTAGATAAACTTAAGTATGAGTGGGACAGTGCACAAATAGTTTAATTCATATTCAACTGGAAGAATGCAGAAGTTTATAATTAACAGTATATGTAGTCTGAAAAAATAGGTAGAGTCCTCTAACTGGGGAGGTATCAAGAATGGAGTCCCAAAGCGTTCAGTCTTGGGCCCTTTACTGTTCTTAATATATATTAATGACTTGTCACTCTATATTCATGGAGATGCAAAGCTAGTTCTTTTTTTCTGGTCATGCAGGTATAGTAATCACACACAACAAAGAATTAGCTGGAGTGTTCTGCATGTCGAGATCAAAAGAAAAAGAGCCTGTAATACATAATTAGTGGTTTTTGTAAAAATTCGTTTAGCTTGACTCAGGATGCTTCACGAGGTGGCGAACTGTTTCATACCCAAAAACAAATTACAAATTTATTGGCATGTTAGCTTACTACACTCATGTTCAGAAAAAAACAGAACACTATGAACGACTAGAAATAGGACTTCGTATTCACAGGGCATACACATTGGTATGTACCGCAGAAATTATTAGCATTTGAACCACGTCGACCCACGGGTTCAAGGTCAACATCGATATCGTGGCGCAACACCATCTACCGGTAAAATATACTTGCGGCTCGCGTTGTCGCTACAAACCGAAGGTATTGGATCAGTGTGACTTCAGCAGACGTGCAGGATGCCTTGCAGATGTATGCGCGAACCGTACCGTAATTTTGAAATTTGTGGTAAGGTCTTATGGGACCAAACTGCAGAGGTCATCGGTCCATAAGCTTACACACTGCTTAATCTAACTTAAACTAACTTACGCTAAGGACGACACACACACACCCATGTCCGAGGGAGGATTCGAACCTCCGACAGGGGGAGCCGCGCGGACCGTGGCAAGACGCCCTAGACCGCACGGCTACCCCGCACGGCGAACCGTACCGTCAAATTAATGAGGGCGCATTATTGGTGTGAGATAATGTGATGTATCCATCCCGAATATTGCTGTTCGTGTGGGACGACGTGTTTCGGCAATGCAACGGGTGTGCGCACGGACGACCGTAGAACACGACGAGATGGGCCAGGTCGCACAACCAGTCCACTCCCCGAGGAGGTCGACAATTCATCCGAATGGCATTGCAGGACAGATATGCGTCGTCCTCGGATCTGGCACAACACTGGAACAGTGCAAAAAACTGTACACAATCAGGGGTGACAGTCCGTCGTTGTTTATTAAGGCACGGGTTACATGCGCTTCGTCCTCATCTCCGCCTACCACTGAGGAATGTGCGGAAATGTGTTAGACGGCAATGGTTACGGAACGACGTCACTGAGGACAGGGATGGCATCAGATAGTGTTTTCGGAAGAATCCAGATTCTGTTTGTTGGAAAACCGTGGCCGCATTTTGGTTTGCTTCTGTCAGGGCGAGCGGCATCACAGTGACTTCATTCGCACAAGACATACAGCGCTAACTCAAGGTCTTATGGTATGGGTTGCTATAGGATACAACCACAAGTCACAATTGGTGCGTGTCCAGCGTGATCTACGTGGGTGACATCCTGCGACCCGTAGCCATACCCTTTCTGCACAACACCCCAGACGCCGTTTTCCAGCAGGACAATGCACGAACACATGTTGCTGCACCAATACTTGCCTTCTTGATGTAACAGGACGTCTGTCTTTTGTCCTAGCCTGCCACATCACCAGATTTGTTGCCAATCGAAAACGTGTGTGATACGGTGAAGAGATGGGTGCAGCGCTGTGATCCAGTGCCAGCCACTACTTATGAACCTTGGAACCAGGTGAATGCAGCGTGGATGGTTATACCACAGGACGCAATTCGCCCCTTATGCGCCTCGATGCCGTCATGCAAGGAACAAGTTAACAGGACCCACGGCGGACCCTGCGCCTACTAAGCAACAGGACACTTGCTGAACCGAGGTGACTGAAGTGCTATTCATTTCCGCAGAGCGTAAAAATGTACATATCCTGTGAAAATGAACGTCCTGTCTCTAATCGTTCAGAGTGTTCTGTTTTTTTTTCTGAACATGAGTGTATGTACGCCCATCTTTAAAACTGGTAATATTTTTCATTTTAATTTGTGCTTCCATGTTTTATTTTACACGAAACTAATGCCACCAAACGTGTTTTTAAGTGTATTTGCATGAGTAAGAGTAAAATAAATATGTTCATTAACGTTAACACTAGTCATGTGTTCATACGCTGCAAACTGACTCGTTTTAAATCTTTTAGATAAAAGGATCGCTTAAATGATTTTGGAACATGCAGATAACTGGTGACTAGTGACGATACTGTGTTGTACTGTATGACGTCATTGAGGTGCAGTGTGTTTAAAGTGGACTGTGTTTGCAGAAGGCGTGTCGGAATAAGCGGTAGCACATCCTGGCATGAGATGTTTATGTTTCTAAACTGTTTGTGAGTGATGTAGCGCGGCCGGCCGGATTGGCTGAGCGGTTCTAGGCGCTACAGTCTGGAACCGCGCGTCCGCTACGATCGCAGGTTCGAATCCTGCCTCGGTCATGGCTGTGTGTGATGTCCTTAGATTAGTTAGGTTTAAGTAGTTCTAAGTTCTAGGGGACTGATGACCTCAGAAGTTAAGTCCCATAGTGCTCAGAGCCATCTGAACCATTTTTGATGTAGTGCGGCAATGAACTTAGTGCTGTGCGTTATTCGGTGTTTTGGAGGTTTGTTTTGTCCGTAAGTTCTTTTAATGTCCTTAGTTACTGGCTGCTGATTTGTTGTAGGTTTTGAAATTTTTCGTTCATCATGTTCTTAATGGTTTGAAAGTTGTATTTCTGGTGTTTCGTTTAGTACTAGGTATGGATCCTACAACGAAATTTACTAGTCGTTCATTGGTCGCTGCTATAGGCGACGACATGGTGCCTACAGTTATATTTCTCCAGTTATATGGCCACGTGGTGGAATGTGTGAAGTGTGAAATGGGTTTCAGTAATGGCTGTTTCGTGTGCCATCTATTTAGAACAGCACTTTGTAGGTACTTGACGTCGTGGCGGATCTTTGTCCCAGTCCGTCGCCGGATGGAGACAATGCTCTCCACAGCAACTGGGGCGACTTACCGTTAGTCGTTAGATAGGCTGCACGTCGTATTTCAGCACACGGGGAGCGACCGGATTGGAGGCGCTTACGGAGGGAGAAACTATGGGTGCCACATTGATGGGAGGGGGGGAGGGAAGAGGGTCTTCACGACATGCAAATAGAGCGGCCACAAAGGCAGCCAGCGGCGGCGTGACTGCTCGAGTGCACGAGAGCGCCTTTCACCGCAGCTCAAGGCTCCAGGTGAAATCATCTCGCAAATAGCCGCACGTGCAGGCAGAGGAACAGCAAGCCAGCATATCTACTGATCGCCACGGTACCGCTGGAGGAGCACTAAAACTAGTTGAAGCTGCTCAGAAGACGTTTACGTCACCCACTAGACGTGCACAGTTTACAGGATCCGGACAAATTTCAATTTGAATTTCCCGCCATATCGTAGTTCCGCCGGAGGTAGCGATTGCCGTTCTTGAAAGCCATAGGCGTCTAGTAAACAGTCAGAATCTCAAAATGGCTGAGATGTTACGGGCAAGTGCGGAGTACAATCGAAGAGCAGCGATTTTCGAAAGTATTCGCGTTGGGCGTTTGCCCACTGAAACAGTCCGATTCTTCGGGTACCCGAGATCAACTGTTTACGACATTGTGGGCAAGTATAATGTTTCAGAGAAGTCTGGGGTTCACGTCCTACGTATTGTGTCCAGTGAAGATCATATCATGCAACCACATTTCTTTGAAAAGAGACAAATTGTCACAAAAGAAGTTCTTCTGCAAGTTTTGACGAATGTCGTGAAACCGTGGATGGTAACTGTGGCCTCTAGGAGATAAAATGTCCAACAGGACGGTGCATCGGCTCATTCGAGGCTATTTAGTCCAAAACTGGCTCTCGGATAACGCTGACATGTTCTCGTCAAAGGAGTTCTGGCCCCGAATAGCCCGGATTTGAAGCCCCTCGACTACTACGTGTGGAGCGTAGTCGAAAGAGTTACCAATAAGATGAGGCACCCATATGTCACATCTCTGCGCACCGCTATCGAAGCAGCATTCGCGGAATGGACAGCGCTGTTTTAAAGAGTGCGAGCGGTCGCTTCAGGACAAGACTGGAGGCGGTCATTGCTGCCGAAGGGTGTTGCATAGAGTAATGTTACTCTTGAAACATACCACTACTTATATGTAAAAGAATTTTCATTTTCATTTGTATTTTTTGCAGTAAATTTTCTATTTTGAAAAAGTTTCATTTGTCTGGATTTAAGCGCCGCACCCTGTATCTATGAGCGGAAACCTCTACCACAGGACTTTTTACGACAGGGAAACAATGTGTGCAGCCACCTGGATAACGGAGCTAAAAGTAAACATCCAGTCTCTGTGCAGTTTAGCAAAGCGCACTGTCTCTTCAATATTGAAGAGAAGACTGTTTACTTTACAGTCTGTCAACGATCGAAGGGTCATTGCAACTCTCAGGGCACATTTTCACATTACGGCAGTATCAGTTGCCATCACAGTGACGTCATTCGGGTATTCGGCCCTGTTTCTGGGACACAAAACACATATCTGGTACTGATAGCCTGCGACCAGCGCCAGCTGACAACTGCCACCCTCAAATTATGGATCGCCGTACGTACACCGAGGAAAGAAGTAAAATTAAATTGATGTTTATTATGTTATGTTATGTTAACCGGGGACCTAGAAACGACGGAGAGACTCCGTCCCCGCCGCAGCCGCAGTGGTCCGCAACCCCACGACGACTACCGCAGTCCACTTCACCCCTCCGCCGCCCCACACCGAACCCAGGGTTATTGTGCGGTTCGGCCCCCGGTGGACCCCCAGGGAACGTCTCACACCAGACGAGTGTTACCCCTATGTTTGCGTGGTAGAGTAATGGTGGTGTACGCGTACGTGGAGAACTTGTTTGCCGACATAGTGTAGCTGAGGCGGAATAAGGGGGACCAGCCCGCATTTGCCGAGGCTGATGGAAAACCATCCACAGACTGGCCGGCTCACCGGACCTCGACACAAATCCGCCGGGCGGAATCGTGCCGGGTACCGGCGATCCTTCCCCCCATCCCCGGAAAGCCGTGCGTTAGACCGCAAGGTCAACCTGGCGGGCTGGTGATTATTATATCAAAAGCAATGACATGGCAAAAGACTCAGTAACAGAACTGTTAGAAAAAGTTATAGCAACAAAGGTATGATACAGCTCGGAGAGCACTAGCATATCCTACCTACACGTTCAATTACTAAAATGAATACAGCCCACCAAATGTTTTACTTACGCCGGTGGTTGATTGAATAGTAAATGAAACGGCAGTATCACTGGAACTGGGATTAACGGTGAAGAACCAGGGCCTCGCTCGACAGGACTCGGGCATCGTCTGAACTCAGTCCACATCCAAACCAAGAGTGTTCACCTTCAAGTGTCCCTGATCCTGATTCTGCTGTTTTCACCGTTCCGGCAACAGCCGCCAATCAGGAATAACGTTACTATTTCCAGCCTATAGCGTGAAAACTGCCACGTTTAATAAACTTCCACCATAGAATGTCTCCAGACGCAGGCCAATCAGAGCACAACTTCCTATCCAGTTTGTTCGAGAAATTCCTGTCTGACTTCAGTAGCCGATGGGCGAATCAGAGCGCTGTTTGGACACTTGTGAATTTCCAGAAGCCTGATCAACGTGACGGGAACTGCAGGAGGCTCCTCCTCCTACCGCACAGGCCCGGACATTCCAAGACTTGTGACCTCTCACTGCTGCCCTTAGCGTCTACAGAGCATAACCGTGCCGCGCGGGATTAGCCGAGTGGTCTAGGCGCTGCAGTCATGGACTGTGCGGCTGGTCCCGGCGGAGGTTCGAGTCCTCCCTCGGGCATGGGTGTGTGTGTTCGTCCTTAGGATAATTTAGGTTAACTAGTGTGTAAGCTTAGGGACTGATGACCTTAGCAGTTTAGTCCCATAACATTTCACACACATTTGAACATTTTGAACAGGATAACCGTGCCGAATATCTACCACGAACCCTGTCTTAGCTTATACGTCGGAGAGCCCTCTCAGCCGGCTCTTGACACAGCCGTGCGCGGCTCGTGTTCGTGCCGTTTATTGCTTGACATCCTGTCTTTGCGGTACTGCCGTCCCGTTTCTTATTCGTTTTTCTGGCGTCACTAAGTTGCTGGCTTGCCTGCCCGTGTGTGCCAGCAGCAGCGCTTATCGATAAGAGCACTGTCGTACTATCTTTGGAGCGACCGCTAGTATTTCCGGGTTGTCGTGTGTCGGGAGTTCAGTCGGGATGGAGCAGCAGTGAGGTCCAGACAGCCATGACTCGCCCGACCGTTGCCGACACACGTGACTGAGTGGGGACGGCCTCGGTTGGTCGTTCGGTCGGTCGTCTCATCGGACGGCGTATATAGGGTTATTATAAAGATTGAAGCGATTTCACAGCTCTACAATAACTTTATTATTTGAGATATTTTCACAATGCTTTGCACACACATACAAAAACTCAAAAAGTTTTTTTAGGCATTCACAAATGTTCGATATGTGCCCCTTTAGTGATTCGGCAGACATCAAGCCGATAATCAAGTTCCTCCCACACTCGGCGCAGCATGTCCCCATCAATGAGTTCGAAAGCATCGTTGATGCGAGCTCGCAGTTCTGGCACGTTTCTTGGTAGAGGAGGTTTAAACACTGAATCTTTCACATAACCCCACAGAAAGAAATCGCATGAGGTTAAGTCGGGAGAGCGTGGAGGCCATGACACGAATTGCTGATCATGATCTCCACCACGACCGATCCATCGGTTTTCCAATCTCCTGTTTAAGAAATGCCGAACATCATGATGGAAGTGCGGTGGAGCACCATCCTGTTGAAAGATGAAGTCGGCGCTGTCGGTCTCCAGTTGTGGCATGAGCCAATTTTCCAGCATGTCCAGATACACGTGTCCCGTAATGTTTTCTTCGCAGAAGAAAAAGGGGCCGTAAACTTTAAACCGTGAGATTGCACAAAACACGTTAACTTCTGGTGAATTGCGAATTTGCTGCACGAATGCGTGAGGATTCTCTACCGCCCAGATTCGCACATTGTGTCTGTTCACTTCACCATTAAGAAAAAATGTTGCTTGATCACTGGAAACAAGTTTCGCACTGAACGCATCCTTTTCCATGAGCTGTTGCAACCGCGACGAAAATTCAAAGCGTTTGACTTTGCCATCGGGTGTCAGGGCTTGTAGCAATTGTAAACGGTAAGGCTTCTGCTTCAGCCTTTTCCGTAAGATTTTCCAAACCGTCGGCTGTGGTACGTTTAGCTCCCTGCTTGCTTTATTCGTCGACTTCCGCGGGCTACGCGTGAAACTTGCCCGCACGCGTTCAACCGTCTCTTCGCTCACTGCAGGCCGACCCGTTGATTTCCCCTTCAGAGGCATCCAGAAGCTTTAAACTGCGCATACCATCGCCGAATGGAGTTAGCAGTTGGTGGATCTTTGTTGAACTTCGTCCTGAAGTATCGTTGCACTGTTATGACTGACTGATGTGAGTGCATTTCAGGCACGACATACGCTTTCTCGGTTCCTGTCGCCATTTTGTCTCACTGCGCTCTCGAGTGCTCTGGCGGCAGAAACCTGAAGTGCGGCTTCAAAACTTTATGAGTTTTTCTACGTATCTGTAGTGTGTCGTGACCATATGTCAATGAATGGAGCTACAGTGAATTTATGAAATCGCTTCAATCATTTGTAATATCCCTGTATTTGGTCGCCGACCGCTTATGGGTTCTCCGTGTGTGTCGACTTGTGATTCGTCCTTGTTGTTGCACAGATTTAGTACTGTTCGAGTTGTTTGTGGAAGTGTTCTGTGGAACCGTGTGTAGCTTGTGTGCTTTTGACTGAGCAGCTATTTTAAGGCTGTCTTCGTGCTGCAGGCAGTCAGTGGGTTGGGACGGAGCAGCGAGGAAGTCTCCGCGGCGCGATCTATGCCAGGCCTTCAGCCGTTCTTTTGGTGTGGTTTTGGGCCTTCAGCCGAGATAGCATCTCAAGTTCTTCAACTAGGCCGTATTGTTTAATTGTGATCTTTAAAGCAATGTGTAAATGAGTGGTTCTTAGCGAAATAAAATTGTGTGTTTGACTGTGCAACTCACAGTGACTGTTTACGTCCGCATCCATAATTACAACCTTATCCTGTGTGCTCTCTGAGTACCTACCTTTTCAGGTTTCAGACACGCGTAACCCGGAACGAAGCCTCTGAATGAGTATAGCCCAAGTATTTGGTTTTGTTCACAGCATTGTTTCGAGCGATCCCAAAATGCAGAAATTGCTCCCCGAAGACGGGGAGATGTTCCAACATGGTCAGCTACGGCAGCAGATGACCTCTACACTGGTGAGAGGTGGGAACACGTACCGCACCCGGCGACGTGGTCGAAAATGCTAGTTTTGGTGGTTAAGGTGCTACGGTATGGGGTGGCATAATGTTGCAGGGGCATACTGACCTCCAAAACTTTGAACACAGTATACTCACCAGTCAGTGTTATTATGAGACTATACCCCTTCCTCCTGTGCGTCTTTTCAGGATTGTATTTGGCCGGGACTTCATTTTTACGGAAGACAATGCGCGATCTCATCGAACGGCCAGGTGGATGAACTCTTGGAATGAGAGGATATTCGGCGAGTGGCCTGGCCTGCCCGTTCACCCGACTTAAATCCCCTCGAGCACGTGTTGGATGCGCTGGGGAGACGTATTCCACCACTTCCACACGCACCAACGACCACCCGGCAGCCGTCAATCACTCTGCTGGAGGAACTGAACGCCGTTCCAAATGAAGTCCTTACTAGTCATGTGGCCACTATGGGAGCACAATGCAGAACATGCACTGCCGTCCTGCACCGTATTCAGAACCATGTCCCGCCTTTTGTACTCATAATTTCTAGAGGACCACCATAAATGGCGGTGACTTCAGTGTAGTCATTTCTGTTCATCTCATTCCGTATTTCCTTTAATTACCTTTTGTCTTATATAGAATATAGTAATTCCAATCCCAAAGAAAGCAGGTGTTGACAGATGTCAAAATTACCGAACTACCAGTTTAATAAAAGCCACGGCTGTAAAATACTAGCCGGCCGGTGTGGCCGTACGGTTCTAGGTGCTTCAGTCTGGAATCGCGTGACCGCTGCGGTCGCAGATTCGAATCCTGCCTCGGGCATGGATGTGTGTGATGTCCTTAGGTTAGTTAGGTTTAAGTAGTTCTAAGTTCTAGGGGACTGATGACCACAGATGTTAAGTCCCATAGCGCTCAGAGCCATTTGAACCCATTTTGTAAAATACTAACACGAATTCTTTACAGACGAATGGAAAAACTGGTAGAAGCCGACCTCGGGGAAGATCAGTTTGGATTCCGTAGAAATGTTGGAACACGTGAGGCAATACTGAGCCTACGACTTATCTTAGAAGATAAATTAAGGAAAAGCAAACCTACGTTTCTAGCACTTGTAGACTTAGAGAAAGCTTTTGACAGTGTTGACTGGAATACTCTCTTTCAAATTCTGAAGGTGGCAGCGGTAAAATACAGGGAAATAAAGACTATTTACAATTTGTACAGAAACCAGATGGCAGTTATAAGAGTTGAGGAGCATGAAAGGAAAGCAGTGGTTGGGAAAGGAGTGAGACAGGATTGTAGCCTATCCCCGATGTTACTCAATCTGTAAATTGAGCAAGCAGTAAAGGAAACAAAAGAAAAAATTGGAGTAGGAACTGAAATCCATGGAGAAAAAACAAAAAACTTTCAGGTTGACCGATGACATTGTAATTCTGTCAGAGACAGCAAACGACCTGGAAAAGCAGTTGAACGGAACGGACAGTGTCTTGAAAGGAGGATATAAGATCCGGTGATGCTCAGGGAATTAGATTGAGAAATGAGACACTTAAAGAAGTAAATGAGTTTTGCTATTTGGGGAGCAAAATAACTGATGATGGTCGAAGTAGAGAGGATATAAAATGTCGACTGGCAACAGCAATGAAAGCGTTTCTGACGAAGAGAAATTTGTTAACATCGAGTATAGATTTAAATGTCACGAATTCATTTCTGAAAGTATTTGTGTGGAGTATAGCCATGTATGGAAGTGAAACATGGACGATAAATAGTTTAGACAAGAAGAGAACAGAAGCTTTTTAAGGTGGTGCTACAGAAGAATGCTGAAGATTAATGAGGAGGTATTGAATAGAATTGGACAGAAGAGAAATTTGTGCACAGGACAGAGTAGCATGGACTGCTGGATCAAACCAGTCTCTGGACTGAAGACCACAACAACAATATTATACTGTAGCAGTTCTTTGCCTGTACGGTCCAAGTTTTATCGAGCTGTCACTTGGCAGTGACACATCATTCCAAAGTTGCTTTCGTCCTTAACTTTTGCCGGCCGGAGTGGCCGAGCGGTTAAAGGCGCTACAGTCTGAAACCGCACGCCGCGACGGTCGCAGGTTCGAATCCTGCCTCGGGCATGGATGTGTGTGATGTCCTTAGGTTAATTAGGTTTAATTAGTTCTAAGTTCTAGGGGACTTATGACCACAGCAGTTGAGTCCCATAGTGCTCAGAGCCATTTTTTGAACCTTAACTTTTGCACTCCAGTGTAGTTAAGTTATTAGGTTCCACGAGAAAACTGACTTATTGTGGAGTTCAAAAGTAATAATCGTATTCAGTTTTTAGACTTAAAGATTCAAAAAAACTAGATACTTTTCAGATCTTCAGAAAGCAAACAGCCACAGATGTTGTGATTTCTAACCGATCATGCATCCATAAGTTTATAAAGAAGCTGCTATTAGAAGTTTAGATGCACAGAACAGCTAGCGTAGCAATGAGTGTGACAGATTGGCTGAATTAGTTAAACATTATTAAATAAGCGGTAGTAAACAACGGATATGATGTAAGCATGACTAACCGTCCTATATACAGGGGGACGAGGAAGCAAAAAAAGGAACTAGCTAAGGATCAAATGTTGATACCGTTCAATATTTCTGGAAAATCTCAGAGAAACTGACGAATATATTTAAACCATTCGGCGCCCAGTTGGCAATCCAGCTGAATATCTTAAAGAGATATAGTTTAAGATCGGTAATAGGAAAAGTAAACTAGAACAAGCGGGAGTATATAAAATGCAGTGTGCACCTTTTTACGCAAGATAAGTAGAATAAACAGAAGAAACTTTTTTGAAGATGCAGAAAGAGCACTCCAACACTTTCAGAGTGGGGAGTTATGTTAGGTTCAAATGGTTCAAATAGCTCTGAGCACTATGGGACTTAACTTCTGAGGTCATCATTCCCCTAGAACTTAGAACTACTTAAACTTAACTAACCTAAGGACATCACACACATCCATGCCCGAGGCAGGATTCGAACCTGCGACCAGACTGAAGCGCCTAGAACAGCTCGCCCACCCCGGCCGGCTTATGTTAAGTCTGTATTGGCCATAAACATATATGAGACAGGCCATCCGCTAAAAGGCATCGAAGAACATTTAAACGCGATGCACGTGCCAAACAAAGGCAGGAAGCTTGTTCTACTTGAAGAACTAGAAATATCAGCTTACCGAGATAGATAAGATAATGTGCTTAATTTACGAACTGGAGAGAGCAGTAAATGATTATTCAACTGGTTCAGGGATCTTTTTTGAATCTATCACTAGTATGATATATGTGAGCAGTCAGCGCAGATAACTATTGGTGATGTTTCTTCATGCCCCCGTGGCTCAGTGCAGTGGTGTACTTGTTTGCAGAACTAGGCAGTGTAGAGGAATGCAGCTGCCGTATCGTTAATGAGATGTGATCGGTGTTCCAACTTTGAGGAACGTATGAAGAAGTAAAAACAGAGTATCAGGTGTTGTCCATTTTAAAGTACGGTGAGAACTTCATGTACGAATATCTTTACTTTATTTCATTTTAGGACTATTTTGTGCTTTTTAAGTGCATGTGTGTGATGGGCTAAACGTAAACAACCATATGATGGATACTCGACTCCCGAAACATCTAACTGTGGATAAACTTTCCTCACATTTTCGTGTTGTACACTAAATTACGATAACAATTATCGTCACAACCGCTACCCCGATCCTTAATATGAGTAATATTAGAGTACTGTATGATTATTTCATAGGAGATCGGCCTGTGTACTTTTCACGAACAAACAGTTCATAACTCTTTCCGAGCCTTGAAAACCAAAACTTTTTTTATACAAATAGACGTAGTCGAAACAATATAAAACCAAAGACATACTTCTGTCTTTCAGCACTTCTCAAAATTAAACAACTTTTCCATATGCATGTAAACACATATTTAAGATCGTTATCCACAACGTCCGACTCCACTGCATATCCTTTTCGCCACAATTATGCAACTATTTCGAGAAAGGGGTGCCTTCACCGTCAACAGGCGTGACTATAGTGCTCCATGGAGACGCCCTACACGCGTACTGGAGGAGGTCATAATGTAAACAAAAGTAATGTAAACAACAGTGTTTTGAAATCTGATTCAGTTTTGTTACTTAGGTTATTAATGAGTAGAATTGTAAATGGGAAGTACGAGGTCACGCTAGTAAATTACTTGTAAAAGCAGTTGGCTTACCAACATGTTTTCAACGCCAACACGTTTCCGAGAATGAGTTCCAGTTCAAAACGTTATCTACTCTGTCCTCTCTACAAGGCCTATCAGTTTGTAAGGGGAATTTTAGAGCATCCTGTGTAAGATAGTATGCAGCAATCAATGAATATTAGTTACTTTTCATCAAACACTTTAACTTGATTTACCCCCATCAACGATATACAGTGATAGACCATGTAACAAAAAGTCTTAACGCATGCCATGTAAATTAGTTTAATTCTAGTGTGGCCAAGAGTACAGTGAATACATGCTAAAAGACACACGTGGCATTGCATATTCATTCATTTATTTCATCATAAGGTCATTAGGCCGCAGGAGATGTGATATTGGTTAAGGGTTCTTTTTGCGGTAGATCACCTGCGTCATGATAAGAGCGTGCCACGCGAAATATACAGGGTGTTTCAAAAATGACCGGTATATTTGAAACGGCAATAAAAACTAAACGAGCAGCGATAGAAATACACCGTTTGTTGCAATATGCTTGGGACAACAGCACATTTTCAGGCAGACAAACTTTCGAAATTACAGTAGTTACAATTTTCAACAACAGATGGCGCTACGGTCTGGGAAACTCTATAGTACGATATTTTCCACATATCCACCATGCGTAGCAATAATATGGCGTAGTCTCTGAATGAAATTACCCGAAACCTTTGACAACGTGTCTGGCGGAATGGCTTCACATGCAGATGAAATGTACTGCTTCAGCTGTTCAATTGTTTCTGGATTCTGGCGGTACACCTGGTCTTTCAAGTGTTCCCACAGAAAGAAGTCACAGGGGTTCATGTCTGGCGAATAGGGAGGCCAATCCACGCCGCCTCCTGTATGTTTCGGATAGCCCAAAGCAATCACACGATCATCGAAATATTCATTCAGGAAATTAAAGACGTCGGCCGTGTGATGTGGCCGGGCACCATCTTGCATAAACCACGAGGTGTTCGCAGTGTCGTCTAAGGAAGTTTGTACCGGCATAAACCACGAGGTGTTCGCAGTGTCGTCTAAGGAAGTTTGTACCGCCACAAATTCACGAAGAATGTCCAGATAGCGAGATGCAGTAATCGTTTCGGATCTGAAAAATGGGCCAATGATTCCTTTGGAAGAAATGGCGGCCCAGACCAGTACTTTTTGAGGATGCAGGGACGATGGGACTGCAACATGGGGCTTTTCGGTTCCCCATATTCGCCAGTTCTGTTTATTGACGAAGCCGTCCAGGTAAAAATAAGCTTCGTCAGTAAACCAAATGCTGCCCACATGCATATCGTCGTCATCAATCCTGTGCACTATATCGTTAGCGAATGTCTCTCGTGCAGCAATGGTAGCGGCGCTGAGGGGTTGCCGCGTTTGAATTTTGTATGGATAGAGGTGTAAACTCTGGCGCATGAGATGATACGTGGACGTTGGCGTCATTTGGACCGCAGCTGCAACACGGCGAATGGAAACCCGAGGCCGCTGTTGGATCACCTGCTGCACTAGCTGCGCGTTGCCCTCTGTGGTTGCCGTACGCGGTCGCCCTACCTTTCCAGCACGTTCATCCATCACGTTCCCAGTCCGTTGAAATTTTTCAAACAGATCCTTCATTGTAATGCTTTTCGGTCCTTTGGTTACATTAAACCACGGTTGAAAACTTCGTCTTGTTGCAACAACACTGTGTTCTTGGCGGGCGAATTCCAACACCAGAAAAATCCTCTGTTCTAAGGAATAAACCGTGTTGTCTACAGCACACTTGCACGTTGTGAACAGCACACGCTTACAGCAGAAAGACGACGTACAGAATGGCGCACCCACAGACTGCGTTGTCTTCTATATCTTTCACATCACTTGCAGCGCCATCTGTTGTTGAAAATTGTAACTACTGTAATTTCGAAAGTTTGTCCGCCTGAAAATGTACTGTTGTCCCAAGCATATTGCAACAAACGGTGTATTTCTATCGCTGCTCGTTTAGTTTTTATTGCCGTTTCAAATATACCGGTCATTTTTGAAACACCCTGTATAAGTCACCGCTCGCAGTATCTCCGCGACGTACATGCAACTAGTATTCGTTTAATTGCATACAGGGTGGGCGGAAAGTAGCTGCCAATTGTGAATTTTGAATTTCTGCTAAAGTTACGTGTACATAGCAATGACAGTTATCATGTTATATGGAAAAAAGTATGCTATTATTTCCATATTTTTTCAAGACCATGTAAAGCGACAGAGATGCCAGGTTGATTAAGCATTGAGAAGAGAGCCAAAATAGCAGCAAGATATGAGGTTTTGCACTCTGTAATTCAGGTCCGACGGTGGTGGAGGCAAGCTGCTCTGGACGCGAAAAAGTTAAAAACTGCTACAGAAAAGGAGGCTGTCGACTTCGGTACAACTGGAAAAGGTACGGAGTGAGGGAGATGTCAGAGTGAATCCCTTCAAAATCAACAAGACAGTCTGCAAGAGAGAGTGGTATTCCAGGCTTTGCGTGCAATTCGCCACAAAGAGTTATATCACACACCGTGGAAGCCTCGTTATGCCCAAATGTTGTATGCAGATGACTGCGTTGGCCGAGCTGAATTTTTTGAAAATATGCTTACATGAAATGAAGATCATGCATACCAGCTTGAAAAAATTCTGTGGAGTGATGAAGCCGTTTCATGTAGAGGGGTAGAAAGTGATTTCAAAGAGAGCGTTAGAAAAATGAAGGACAAACCGGAAATGACAGTGTGGTATGGATTAACTACTTCCCATATTACTGGACCCTGTCTGTTGAGAGACACTATGAATGCTGAAGGATACCTGCAAATATTAGAAAAATTTGTATGACTTACAATTTCTGAATGGGACGAGTCACATGAAGATGGATCTCACCCACATTACGCCGTGTCCGTAAGACAATGACTTGATGAGCGCTTCGCAGGATGCTGGATACGTCGCTTCAAACCAAACATTTAATTCTCAAACGGAATTAAGTCATAAAGTCATTTCGACTAACTTTGGTTACTTAAATGACTTACCTGGTTTACTCGGCCGTTCCCCCTTACCTCCTCTTCCTTGGTGCCATTACTAGCGCTACTCTCCTTTTTGAAAACTTTTAAAAAAATTATATTTTTAATTCTTAAAAAATTTAAAAAGGTTTAAGATTTTTTAAATTCTACATATTATCTTTATAGATGGTCCAAAACAGATTCTAAGTTTTTATCTCTATGTCGATGAGTTATTCACTTGACATTTTCCAAATTTATTAATTTGTTCATTTTTGTACGCCTGGTTACCAATCGTTTCCTTAAAGTTGATCGGATTTTGTTCACGCTTCCACGCTTGCGCCACTTCCCTCGGGACCATTGTTTCGATACAGTGTCAATTCGTTTATTGCAGTTGCAATGTTCCGTCCGGCGTGGTTTCAGCTGAGGTACTGTTTACTTTATACCGTGTCTCATTTCCTCCCTCCTCCCTCTCTCCGCCTCTTTGCGGTGTTTTCTACAGTCTTTCCTCTCGTTCTACTTGTTCATAGTACCCATTTCTATTGCTTTTTGCGAAACTTCCCAAATTTTAAAGAAAGTGCTGGGAACGGACTGTAAAAAAGTGGCTTGCTCATTATAATGTAAGTATTCAGTCTTGCGGACACTTTTATTGCTGTGATATAGTCTTTAAGGAATATTGTTTACGATCTCTCTCTTCTTTTTTTCAGATTTGCGCCAGATGATGTAATTTACATTCCAAACCGATCGTCCTTTTAATAAAGGATTTACAACAGCTGCAGCGGTGTTTATTCAACATACAAAAGATTGGGTGTGGATGACTGTCCAATATACTGTTCTGTTCAAAACCATAAACTCTTGCAGAACTTGAGAACAAAATCCGTTAGGTCATAAGTGGTGTTCCTGCTGAGGTCTTTGGGAAGGTCGTAGCCGACGTACCTGTTCATTTAAGACAGTGTCTAGAAAATACTGGAGCACGTCTTGAGTTGTAACTTTTGAAAAAAATAATGATATATAATAAACTATATGTGTTTGCAAAATGATGACTTTATACCTACAATATATTAGGAAGGAAAAATATTGAATAGCCAGCCGGAGTGGCCGAGCGGTTCTAGGCGCTACGGTCTGGAACCGCGCGACCGCTACGGTCGCAGGATCGAATCCAGCCTCGGGCATGGATGTGTGTGATTTCCTTAGGTTAGTTAGGTTTAAGTAGTTCTAAGTTCTAGGGGACTGATGACCTCAAAAGTTAAGTCCCATGGTGCTCAGAACCATTTGAAAAATATTGAAAACTGAGAGTTAATTTCCCCCCACTTGTAGGTGACGAAGTTTTCTTGTGGAGCAGGCAAAGTTTTCTGTCATACTCGTAAACTTATGTGCCATTACAAACGCATGGGGTGGAGCAAGACTATATTGAACATTTTTGATTTTCAAAATATACAAAGATGTGCAGTTTCCAATAGACTGCCATTATTTTGCTTATAGTCCATTTTTGATAGTAAAGCTTTCTTTCCATGAGCACATTCCTTAATCCCTAGCTCCTCTTGAATCAAAACCCACATACGTTTGCAACAAAATAAAAGATGGTGAAAATATTTTAGAGCAGTGTAAATGGGTAATAAAAATATACGAAACATGAAGAAATGACAATCAAGGAAACCATTTCACAAATGACTCCCACTAGTCATTTTTACCCTGCTGACAAAAAAGTGAAACCCCCACAAGGATAGGAGGATGAGAGGGTATGTGATGTTATTCCAGCGATTACAGAATCGAGTCAAGTTTACTGAGAACTTGGCAGTATGAACCCAGTTATCAGTGCGACGTTGCACCTCCTCTGGCCTGAATGCATGTTGGGAAGGGTATCATAAGGCCATTGCATCCTCTTGAGATAAGCTGGCCCACAAGTATTGTAACTGGTCCATGATTCCTACATACTAGCAGTGGGACGGATTTGCCATCCGAGTTGATCCCACTCATGTTCCATTGGGGACAGATCTAGAGATATCGCTGGCCACGGAAAACATCAATGTTACGCAGACGGTTCATCGAGACACATGCTATGTGTGGACGTGCATTATTTTTGAAAAATGGCGCCACGATACTGTCACATCAGAGGTAAAACATGAGGAAGCAAGACGTCCGTGACGCACCGTTGTACCTCCAGGTTTCCCTCAATCGCTACTGTCCATGACTTGAATTTATACGCGACGGCTCGTCACACCATGACCCCAGGAGTGACACCGCTGTTCCTCCTCAGAATATTGTAAGAATGGGGCATCTCGCCAAAGATGGTGACCTAGGGAAGTGCAGAACTATGGTTCACCACGCAATGCTACCCCAGTCATCAGCAGTCCACGCTTCACTGTACCATTCCAAATGCAGTCATGCGTGCTGTGGTGTTAAGCCTGTACGTGGACAATAATTCGCTAGTTCGGTTGCTGCTAGTCTCCGACCAATAGTGCGGGATGATACACAGTGTTTTAGGGACAACATTACTTGCTTTCGGATGTAAGGCGCAGGGGTTACGAGGTGCTTGTTGCACGATACGGCGATCCCCCCTTGTGGTGATCAGATGTTCCTGCCCTCACGTTCCTATGTAGTCCAACATCGAGGCACAATCACATCGGAATGCCCCACAAATATTCTACGATTTGACCAACTGGCCAAATGGAGACCCACAATAAGCCCCCTTTGAAACTTCATGCTGACAACGGTGCCTCATTCGAGTACGTGGCATCCCCGTGTTCGTCACAGTGATCACTCAAGATCTGACTGACTGTCCAGGCCTCTTATGTACCCTACCAGGCCCGGTAACAACACTAAATTTGAACAACACTAATACACTCTGTTCGCCTTTCTATCTGTCACAGAAAATTGCACCTCTAATCATTTAAATACCCGATGATCCTGTGTAAGTGTACGAAGTTACAATGAAATGATAATTAAATCAAGACCCTACGCTGTCGACAGGCGTTGATATACATCAACGGGGACAGTTGAAAATGTGTGCCCCGACCGGGACTCGAACCCGGGATCTCCGGCTTACATGGTAGACGCTCTATCCATCTGTTCTTTCGGACATGTCTGACGTCTCCGGATTTCTTTCTGTGGGGAAAATTGAAGGATATTTGCTATCGTAATCCGCCAACAACGCCTGCCAACACGCGTCACCGCATTGTCAATGCATGTGCGAACACTACGGTAGGCGAAGTACTCGCTGTTGAGAGGAATGTCGTTACACGTTTTGCCAATTGCATTAATGTGGTATTTACAGGTAATCGCGCTGTAACAGCATGCGTTCTCAGGAATGATACGTTCACAAAGGTACATGTATCACATTGGAACAACCGAAACAAAATGTTCAAACGTACCTACGTTCTGTATTTTAACTTAAAAAATCCTACCTGTTACCAACTGTTCGTCTAAAATTGTGAGCCATATGTTTGTGACTATTACAGTGCCATCTATCACAAAGCGAAAAAAGTGTCCCAACTAAAACATTCATATTTGTTTACGTACTACACGAATATGTGATAAAAATGGGGGTTCCTGTTTTAAAAAACGCAGTTGATATCCGTTTGACCTATGGCAGCGCCATCTAGCGGACCAAACCATAGCGCCATCTGGTTTGCCCCTTCAAGATAGACAAGTTTCGTTCTTTGTAGTTTTTTCGTTTGACGCTTATTTCGTGAGATATTTGGCCCAGTCAGTGTCTCCAAGCCTCTTCCACATATATAACGTTCTTTCATGAATCTTAAACCAAGTGTTAGCTATGATTGAGTTATGCTCTGTGCAAAATTCTACCAGGCGGTTTGCTCTTTCATTCCTTACCCCCATTCCATATTCACCTACTACTTTTCCTTCTCTTCCTTTGACTGCTGTCGAATTCCAGTCCCCCATAACTATAAAAATTTTCGTCTCCCTTCACTATGTGAGTAATTTCTTTTATCGCATCATACGTTGCTTCAATCACTTCATCATCTGCGGTGGTAGTTGGCACATAAACTTGAACTACTGCGGTAGGTGTGAGTTTAGTGTCTCTTGGCTACAGTAATACGTTCACTAAGCTGTTCGTAGTAGCTTATCCGCGTTCCTATATTTTTCTTCATTATTAAACCTACTCCTGCATTACCCCAATTTGATTTTATATTCATAACCCTGTATTCATCTGACCATATGTCTTGTTCCTCCAGCCACCGAACGTCACTAATTCCCACTATATCTAATTTTAACCTATCCATTTCGCTTTCTAAATTTTCTAACCTACCTGCCCGATTAAGGGATCTGACATTCCACGCTCCGATCCGCAGACCGCCAGTTTTGTTTCTCCTGGTGACGAAGTCCTCCTGAGGAGCCCCCGTCCAGAGATCCGAATGGGGGACTATTTTACCTCCGGAATATTTTACCCAAGAGGACGTCAATTAACCATACAGTAAAGCTGCATGCCTTCGGGAAAAATTACGGCTGTAGTTTCACCTTGCTTTCAGCCGTTCGCAGTACCAGCACAGCAAGGCCGTTTTGGTTAATGTTACAAGGCCAGATCAAGCAATTATCCAGACTGTTGCCCCTGCGACTACTGAAAAGGCTGCTGCCCCTCTTCAGAAACCACACATTTATCTCGCCTCTCAACAGATACCCCTTCGCTGTGGTTGCATCTAAGCTACGGCTATCGCTGAGGCACGCAAGCCTCCCCACCAACGGCAAGGTCCACGGTTCATGGAAGGAGGCTCCCTTAACTATCCGAATAATTTCTTTTATCTCCTCTTCATGAGATAGTTGGCAAATAAACTTGTACTGCGGCGGGTACGAGCTTCGTGCCTATCTTGGCTACAATAATGCGTTCACTATGCTGTTAATAGTTGCTTATCCGCGTTCCTGTTTTTTATTCATTATTAAATCTACTCCTGCACTACCCCTATTTGATTTTGTATTTGTAACCCTATATTCACCTTATCCCCTGCCATCGGACTTCACTTATTCCCCCTATATCTAATTTTAACCTATCCATTTCCATTTTTAAGAGACTATCAGGAAGATAAAATACTAACTAATACCACCCATCATAAATAACAGTATCTTGTGGGCTAATGGGGTCCACATAAAGCAAAATGGTGATCTAAGCACAGATCTTATGTAATCATCTACGGAATAATGTGAAATTTGAGCAGTTCATTGTAGTTACGTTTTCTTGCCTTACATTAGACTCTGTCTATCTGTTTGTAGAGGTTGCGCCTGATGATGCAGCTCAAACGCTACGAAATTGATCGTGCCTGTAAATAACTTATATCTAAAGCGATCTTATCTTTTCAAAATGATATACGCAGGCTGTGGATGCCACGACTTCGAAGTCTGCTGACAACAAGCAGAGTATCCCTTTGTTCCGAAACTAGTAGTATCTCGCTAGTTTTTAGCTGTACCCATTTATTAATAAGTCTCCATTTGACTGGATACAGGCGGACAGTAAAATACTGGCACCGACAGTTTAAACCTGCTATTGGAAATTGTATATCAGTGTATATACTAGCCTGATCTGTATAGTTCTTAACAGTAGAAATGTGATAGATAAATGCTTTGTTACTTTTTGTTAAAGGTGCGATGTGTTGTAACTCTGTTGGACATTCTTTTTCAACTCGCTGTATGCCAACTTAACACTTGTTTCTGTGTTCATGACTATTTCCTGCACCTCCCTATTGCATTATTTAAGTTCGTGATGTCCTTAGTCTCTGCCGTTTCAAATACAGTTTGCAGCAGCTTCCCACCAGTGACTAACCATCCTCTCTTCTTTCATACTAGTGATTCTGGAATTACTGCTGCTACTTGCTGTAGCTGAACCCTTAGTTTCTCGTAGAAAAACTTTAATTTCTGATACTCATTCCGTATGTTCACTAGCATTTCTCCTTTGGCTGCCTCAGCTGATAAGTCGATAAACATACCTTGTAATCGTCATACTTCATTTCCTATATACCAGATTCTAAATGTACGCTTTAGTGACCACTTGCGTTGTGTGGCAAGTACGTCTGGTTGTAGTGAAAGATTTCAGTTTTCGAGCACTATGCTCACGATAACACATTTGAATATCATGGTCGACACCACCTAGGATCTATCGTGGATCTCCTCCCTCCTTAGGAGCAAGTTGTACCTCAAAAGAAAACGACACACTCTGTAGCAATCTAAGCAAAATAACGAAATTGCACACATATAACCCGATACTCTATTACTTATCTCAAGACCTCAGTTCGCATGGTACATTATGGTTTTGTTTCGTTCCACGCGGTAGCTTCTCTCTCTGTGGAAAATTCGAAGCTAGTTGCGGTAACATACCAACGACTCCCTTAAAAGGTTTTATCCAACTGACATGGACTACCGACATTTTGGTTTGTAACCGTAATTTGACATTTACTGGTAAAGTCGCATCCACTACCTGATATGATCCTCGAAACTTTGTCAAAAATTTCTTAGTATTAACCTTTGGCGTATAGGGATTTGTTAGTAAGACCCGTTGTCCTACTCTGTACTAAGATAACTTACTCGTACCTTGCCCAATACGTTCTTGATTTTCCAAACCTTTTGTGTTAGCATGTTTCACTCATTATCGTACCTCTTTCAATGTTTTTGCGAATTGTTTCGCAAGTTCGTCCTTAGTTCCTAGCTTTGACTGGATCACGTCAAAAGGTGACAACATTTTTCGCCCATTTACAACCTCGTATGGCGAAAGACACATCCATGGGTGTATTTTAGAGTTGTATGCGCTCACCACACAACTCAAGCACATTTTCAGTTCAAGCGCTAGCTATTCACGTAATAACTTATCATTTTTGCTATTGTACAGTGGACTCGCTCCATACAACCATTTCCTCGTGGTTGAAGCGGACTGTTAGACAATTTCTTAACCTTTAACAGGGGACACAATTGCCTCATTATAGCACACACAAAATTAGTTCTAGACCTGTGACTATAGTTTCCGGTACTCCACATTTAAGCACCCAGTTGTTATCTATGGCCTGAGTTATTATATTTGCTTTTTGATCTGGTATTGCTACCGTTACTATGTATCTCGAAAAATGGTCAATCATAGTTGGTACATTTCTATTCCCTGACAAACTTCTGTTAACTGCTACTAATATGACGATTCCTACCATTTTAAATGGTTTCTCTGAATCCAGTAGGCTTTGGAATTGTACTCTCTGGTGATTCCAGTCTGTTCACTGAGCACGTAGGATGCAATTTTTGACCTACTGTTCCATATCACCATGTCGTGTTTTTCACCTATATCGTTCTGCAATGTCTGTCAGTTGCTAGTTTACCTCCATGTTATGACAGTTCATAGTATGTGCCTGTCATAACACTTTGGCATGGAGTGCTGCAGGAACGATGATGCATGGTCCACATTTTGTTATCTGCACACTAAACCTTCTCGCATTACAACCTGTGTTGCTTCCTTCACAGCTGGGATTCTTCGTCAGTTGCTTGCGCCTTCTTCCAGTCTGTCAAACTTAACGCAGCTACTTGCAACATGGCGACTTTCCCGTCAAGTGTGTCCGCATTGTGTGCTTAATTCCAGGCTTGTGAAGTACTTCATATCGAAACTCACATAACTTCAGTGTCCATACTGTAAGTCGACTTGAAGCGCCTTTCAGTCCCAGGAACCACTTCAAGGTTGTAAATGGTGTTTTAGGCGTGTCTTCTGGGATACTTCGATTTGATGATAACCACTCCTTAAATACATTGTGGAAAAGAATTTTTATTGATCCAAGTTATCCAATTTTTCAGTAATGTTAGGATCTTGATATACATCAGTTGCTGTTCATTCATTTAAATATCTGTATTCGCCACACAACCGATATTTTTTCATTCCGTCAGGTGACTTTCTAGGTAAAGTCACAATACTTGCTGGGCAGGGGCTTTCACTGCCTTCTACCAGTTGTTGGTCTATGAACTGTTCTACTAGCAGCTTGAAGTGCTTTGGTAACCTATATTGCTTGTGGTACACTGATGCATGGCTTCCCATTGGAATACGATGCTGTGTTATGGGTGTGGCTGCAATAACCTTTCTGAATTAAATAAATCTTCATATGAACCAAAAATGACTCCTTGATTGACCGATCATTACCCTTTAAATGACTGACTTTATTACGCACACACAGATGTTCCGACAGTTTGCTTGATAACGTTTTCTGCCATTGACCTAATGATGACCTCTTCAGCCAGTATTTCTAGTGTGGTTATTACTAACCCCCTCAGGAGACTTACTTTGTACATTCCGAAATTGTCCAGGTTTACTTACATTTTTACCTGGCCATTTATGTTCCGTACATGTGCTGTGATACCCCATGTAAAACAATGCTTGTCGTCCAGAAAGTCATTATTTGATAGTGGTTCTACCAGACATAAGACTTTCTGTGGTACATCGACTTCTGCTGAAACCCAAATTGGCTTCTCTGTACCGCCTGGTACCATGTCATGCGAAACAACGAATGCACCTGTACAGTTTATTGGCACTACCTTAGCAGTCGGGGTACGTTTGCTACCGCTGTAGCCATCGGGAACAAATTCATGTGACTTCAACTGTATGTTGCCAAAGGTCGATTTTAGCATGATGCCTAACCAGAAAGTCTGTTACAAGTATTGCAGAAAATTCATGTGCCACAGCTGGCAAAACTTCTATTCGCTCCTGAAAGCATGTATTTCCTACATTAAACACTAGCTGCGTTGTTCCTACTGAATCTATACTATTACCTCCTACTGTGAACATCTGTATCTCAGATTTTTCAATCTCCTCTTGTCCATTTGTCGATGAAGTCCAGATCACAACTGATATGTGTACCCCAGTGTCCATTAGAAATGTACACTGTTATTTACCCAATCTATCAAGCAATAGTCCATCTCCGTGCATACTTTCACAGCACTGTGGTCTACTGGAAATGCTTCCTGATGGAATGAACATTCCTGTCGGCATTTAATGGTCTCTTTTTCCTGTTGTGCTTTCCCGTTTGCTGGATCTACACTCTTGTCAGTTGTAGCACTGTGGTGGTCGACAGTGTGCCTTCAAATGTATGTGTTTACCACAATGGTAACATTCTTTAACAGACATAGATGTTCTCCAATCGTTGCACGTTCTTGTTGAAATGTCTACCTCTTGCAGATGCATGGCAACGCGAAGTGCTGCTGTCAAATCATCAAGACTTTCATTACATACCTACAGTGAAAATCCTGGCGGGATTCCTCGTAAGAAAATTTCCAATGCCCTGTTCTCTGCTTCTATGAGCCTGAACCTACCTGCTTCTGGATTTTGTGTCAGCTCGTAAGTTGGAACATTTTCTTTGTGCAGCCAATCCAAGAATGATTCTACAGTTCATTCGCTTTCTGAATTAAACCATTGAGGTTTTCCCTGAAATACTGTGCAATGTTTTGCTTTCTATATCTTTGTCGTACATCCTTTGCCAGCTTTAAATTTAGATGCCTTACTGAGAAATTCATGATACGTGACACAGGTCTTAGCCGCACCTGTGGTACGTAATCTGGCCACCTGCAAGCGTGTTTCGTCTTACTAGTTACTTAACTTAGCAAGGGATAATACATCATTTGTAAATACAGTTACGCCCTCTGATGTTTTCCCAGATATGAAGGCTATGAGATTCAGGGCTGAAGGATCCACAGATGAGGAAGGAACAATCACTCCCGTTTTAACTTCACCCAAACCCAACAGCTGTTCCTGTCCCGTCTGTAAAACTTATAACTGATGACTTAACTGTTCGTTATATGCTTTATGCTGCCTGTGTCGTCCAGAAATTCGAGAACTTGCTCCGTGAGAGTGGTTATCGAGTAGTTAGTAGTAACTGCCTGTGTCTACGTCGTGTTTGTGAAACTATTTTCCCATTTCTTACAAGGACAAACTATTATAACCCTCAAAATACAAAACTCAGAAACAACATTACATAAAAACAGTTTGACTTAATTCTTATGTCTTATCATTGGGGCGCGCGGGGTAGCCGCGCGATCTAGGGGGGGACCGCGCGGCTGCCCCCGTTGGAGGTTCGAGTCCTCCCTCGGGACGGGTGTGTATGCTATCATTAGCGTATGTGGCTGCTGAAGACGTTGGTTGCTGGCACCCTCTGCTAGTGCGTTGGTCGGAACCACTTTTGGGATTGGTGTCCTTCTTAGGCTTGTCCAACACTGCTTGCCACGCAGTTCATATCGGTGCTGGTCTCAAACACTCCTGACATCCAATTTGTAAGAGTCGCCCACTCCTGGGCTGGAAACTCCGACTGTTTTGTCAGCACACATGACATACTCTCTTTCAAATTGTCAGCACATATGACATACACTCTTTCAAATTCTAAAGGTGGCAGAGGTAAAATACAGGGAGCGAAAGGTTATTTACAATTTGTACAGAAACCAGATGGCCGTTATAAGAGTCGAGGGACATGAAAGGGAAGCAGTGGTTGGGAAGGGAGTGAGACAGGGTTGTAGCCTCTTCCTGATGTTATTCAATCTGTATATTGAGCAAGCAGTAAAGGAAACAAAAGAAAAATTCGGAGTAGGTATTAAAGTCCATGGAGAAGAATAAAAACGTTGGGGTTCGCCGATGACATTGTAATTCTGCCAGAGACAGCAAAGGACTTGGAAAAGTTGTTGAACGGAATGGACAGTGTCTTGAAAGAAGGATGTAAGATGAACATCAACAAAAGCAAAACGAGGATAATGGAATGTAGTCGAATTAAGTCGTGTGATGCTGAGGGAATTAGATTGGGAAATGAGACACTTAAAGTAGTAAAGTAGTAAAGGAGTTTTGCTATTTGGGGAGCAAAATAACTGATGATGGTCGAAGTAGAGAGGATACAAAATGTAGACTGGCAATGGCAAGGAAAGCGTTTCTGAAGAAGAGAAATTTGTTAACATCGAGTATAGATTTAAATGTCACGAAGTCATTTCTGAAAGTATTTGTATGGAGTGTAGCCATGTATGGAAGTGAAACGTGGACGATAAATAGTTTGGACAAGAAGAGAATAGAAGCTTTCTAAATATGGTGCTACAGAAGAATGCTGAAGATTAGATGGGTAGATCACATAACTAATGAGGAGGTATTGAGTAGAATTGGGGAGAAGAGTAGTCTGTGGCACAACTCGACAAGAAGAAGGGACCGGTTGGTAGGACATGTTCTGAGGCATCAAGGGATCACCAATTTAGCATTGGAGGGCAGCGTGGAGGGTAAAAATCGTAGAGGGAGACCAAGAGATGAATACACTAAGCAGATTCAGAAGGATGTAGGTTGCAGTAAGTACTGGGAGATGAAAAAGCTTGCACAGGATAGAGTAGCATGGAGAGCTGCATCAAACCAGTCTCAGGACTGAAGACAACAACAGACAACAACATGACATGAGAACCAGTGGAGCATAGTTTAATACTAATAAAACTATGTCAGTTATTACTCAGTCTCGTACCCATGCCTCAGCGCCGGCCGATTGCTACGTAAGCTGTGGCGGAATCTGCCGTCATCAGTGGCAGATTCAAGGCTGCTGGAGGTCGCTGCATCAGCCGAAGCATCGGCCGGCGTCTCTTGGTCTGGCGGGTTGTCCCCGCGCTCATCCCCAGACACTTCCCATACTGCACATCAATTGCGAAGGAGACACGAATGCGATACATGTGTGATTGATTTACACATCGCTCTGAGAGCGCTCGGTCCCCAGCTGGTTGCCCCATCACATGGATCACGGTGTTGAGTGCCATGAAGTCTGATGTCATGATGTACGATGATTATGGTACAGCTTTTGGGCTGTCTCTCTGGTCCGTATGACGCAGAAGTATCAGAGCAGCTTGGGTCCCAATCTGGAACGACGTTGGCAGAACCATAGAACACACAGAGTGGTAGCTCCCATTCTGGATTCTGCTGTCAGTTATCTTTGGTTATGGAACTACAGTCATTATGCCAGGCAGTGAGAGTATGACTGGCACAGTGTAACAATAATGGAATAATCTTGCACAAGATGCTACAGTACAATAATCAGAAATCAAGTGTGAACGAGACAAACGGGTATTCATTGCACAAATATATTATACTAGAACTGACATGTGACTACAATTTCACGCAGTTTGGGTGCATAGATCCTGAGAAATCAGTACCCAGAACAACCACCTCTGGCCGTAATAACGGCATTGATACGCCTGGGCATTGAGTCAAACAGAGCTTGGACGGCGTGTACAGGTACAGCGGCCCATGCAGCTTCAACACGATACCACAGTTCATCAAGAGTAGTGACTGGCGTATTGTGACGAGCCAGTTGCTCGGCCACCATTGACCAGAGGTTTTCAATTGGTGAGAGATCTCGAGTATGTGCTGGCCACGGCAGCAGTCGAACATTTTCTGTATCCAGAAAGGCCCGTATAGGACCTGCAACATGCGGTCGTGCATTATCCTGCTGAAACGTAGGGTTTCGCAGGGATCGAAAGAAGGGTAGAGCCACGGGTCGTAACACATCTGAAATGTAACGTCCACTGTTCAACGTGCCGTCAGTGGGAACAAGAGGTGATCGAGACGTGTAACCAATGGCACCCCATACCATCACGCCGGGTGATACGCCAGTATGGCGATGACGAATACATGCTTCCAATGCGATGTCTCCAAACACGGATGCGACCATCATGATGCTGTAAGCAGAACCTGGATTCATCCGAAAAAATGACGTTTTGCCATTCGTGCACCCAGGTTCGTCGTTGAGTACATCATCGCAGGCGCTCCTGTCTGTGATGCAGCGTTAAGGGTAACCGCAGCCATGGTCTCCGAGCTGATAGTCCATGTTGCTGCAAACGTCGTCGAAACGTTCGTGCAGATGGTTGTTTTCTTGTGAAAGTCCCTATCTGTTGACTCAGGAATCGAGAAGTGGCTGCACGATCCTTCACAGCAATACGGATATGATGCCTGTCATCTCAAGTGCTAGTGATATGAGGCCGTTGGGATCCATCACGGCGTTCCGTATTACCCTCCTGAACCCACCGATTCCATACTCTGCTAACAGTCATAGGATCTCGACCAACGCGAGCATCAATGTCGCGATACGATAAACCGCAATCGCGATAGGCTACAATCCTACCGTTATCAAAGTCGGAAACATGATGGTACGCATTTCTCCTCCTTACACGAGGCATCACAACAACGTTTCACCAGGCAACGCCGGTCAACTGCTGTTTGTGTATGAGAAATCGTTCGGAAACTTTGCTCATGTAGCACGTTGTAGGTGTCGCCACCGGCGCCAACCTTGTGTGAATGCTCTGAAAAGCTAATCATTTGCATATCACAGCATCTTCTTCCTGTCGGTTAAATTTCGCATCTGTAGCACGTCATCTTCGTGGTGTAGCAATTTTAATGACCAGTAGAGTATATTGAACTGAGGAGAGACTTTGCTGTGAGACGTCATTCGTAATGACCGAATTGGTTAAGTTTATTACGACTGTTCAGCGGTCTCTACTCCCTCTACATTTGCTTAACTGGTTTGTTTCAGTACCGTAACTGCTTCGTCAGGTCACCGACAGGCGTAGTTGCATCCTGTGTAGTTTACCTTACTTAATGTTATGAGAGTAAGGAAGGTAGTTCTTTGTGCGCTTGTCTCAGAGTCCTCCGCTGAGCTCGCTCAGACTCTGACTCAGCAGTATCGATGTCGCATTCTTGGTGAGCCTAACCGTGTCGAAATGTTTACACCTTGCTGCTGGCTTGTGTTAACACACCCCTGTTCTGAAGCAATTCCGGACTGCAGGGACTTGAATTTTTTTTTATATACTGTGCCGTTCATGTTCTGTCTTGGCACGTAGCAATACATTAGCAAACTTTCCATGTTTACGGAACAAGACAAAGATGCAGTCGAGTTTCGACGTGACCAAACGACATCTTTGGATATGAGCACGATTCATTCAAGGGACAGGTGTCGAGAAAACGAAGTTAAATTAACGTTGAAGGATTCTTGTTCTACGCACAAAAATTGTATCCAAGTTTATAGGCACGCAGCAACCTTCCAATAAGTTGGGAAACAATATGACTAGTCGTTTGTAAACGATTTCAGCTTTCAAGTGCTCTCCAACGACAGATTCGTAGGGTTGGGCCTGTTGTGAGATCACCTCCAAATTCAGATGATAACACGGTTGAATTTTTTTCTAACGCTATACAAAGAAATTTTTTTGTATGATGGAAGTTCGACTAAGGTGCGCTGAAAAGTAATGCCTCCGAACGTTTATTTGAAAACCCTTAAAGCTTTTCAAATAAATCAAACGTTATTTAACAGTGTACATCTTTTTTCTTCTTGTCTACAAATTTATGCTCAACATTGTCATTCTAGTTACAAACACGTTCCTCCCAATGAGAGACCAGTTCGTCGATACCGTCACAGTAGAATGTTTGACACTGTTGACGAAGCCACAATCTCACCGCTGCTTGTAACGCTTTATCACTATCAAGGTGAAGTCCTCGCTGGTGTTCTTCAAGTTTTGGAAACAGATGAAAATCGGATAGGGACAAGTCGGGACTGTATGGAGGATGATCGATTACAGTAAACGCAAGTCTTCGTATTGTTGCAGATGTGTGATCTGGCATTGTTACGCTGCAAGAAAGGGTGCTCCATGTGTAGACCCACTCTTCGAATTCGAAACTCGATTACAGAACGATGTTTCTCACGCACCGTCGTAGTTTCGTTACACACCCCCATGCCACACGCTGCAATTCTTAGCCCTCTAGCGGCAGAGGGCTGCAAATACATAGAAATGAAGAACACGATAGTAACGTCTGTTTTATTTTTTAAAAAACTTTAATACTTTTCAAGCAATAGATCTGGGGGCATTACTTTTCAGAACACTCTCGGAGATTTATTTCAGAATAAATTTATAAAACGGATATGTACGTTAGTTCACTTGACACATAAGGGGAAGTTATGTATAGTTTAAGACCTGATATGTACGAACGTGATCAGAAACAGAATATCGCCTATGTATATATTTAGGCGGAAAAAATCAAAGTTCAGAATTGTGGCGTTATGTAACGACGCTAAAAAAAGTTAGAATTGAGGTTCTCTACGAGGAAAGACTATGGGGATAACACTAACCGAGGAAAGGACAAGATACTAGGATGTGTGTCGATATCAGGGAATAATTCAGTGGTACTAGGGGGAGCCATAGAAGGCAAAAATTGTTATGAAAGACAGAGAACTGAATAAATAAACTTAGAACTACTTAAACCCAACTAACCTAGGGACGTCACACACATCCATGCCCGAGGCAGGATTAGAACCTGCGATCGTAGCAGCAGTGCGGTTCCAGACTGTAGCGCCTTGAACCGGCCGGCGGTATATGCGTCGCCCGACCCGCGGCAGAAGTGCAATTTTTCCTAAACGCTTGGCCATCTGCAGCTCGCATTTCTGTCATGTCATTTCTGACGAAACCCTGCACACGCGATAAATTTGGGCGCAGTCGTTGATGATGAGTAAACTCGATCCCCTTCTCAGTATACAGTCGCTCTATCTATTGTACTAGATACGTGAGTTTTCTGAGGAAGCTAACTCTCGCCGCCCATCGCACACGAACTGCGCCACACTCCAGTATCTTATCCTGTGTGTAAACGGCACATGTTTCACGGCTTAAGAACTGGGATTACAGATAAGGCATCGAATAAAAGAGGGTCTTGTCTATATTTATGTAGCAGCAACGTTTTGGATGTCTTTTCCCAACAGTTACCGAAATAACTGCATCCGTACCGTAGGAAATGGAAAACGAAGTTGGCTATAAACGATAATTGTTCTTGTCATATGGTATTACCGAACAAAGGCATTTGTCTGAGTTACGCCACGTGGAGTCCTTATCACTGCAGAACTCATTGATTACCCACAGCCCTGAAAAACTCGCTTCGTGCATTGATTTTATCTGAAAGAGTACATGTGTTGTTTGTTACGTAAGACAGCCAGGTTTACTAAGAATTTCTATGGTATAAGTGTCCATCACAGGACAGATATAAAATCACTGTGGAGTAGGGCATATGGGAGGAACGAGGAAGATATGCATTAAATTACGCTATTTGAAATCAGTATTTTCGACAAGATATTTACTTAAAGTTTGCACGCACTATATTCGTTTCGTTTACTTCTTCTTCCACTGACAAGTAAACCATTTCTGGGTACCTTGGCACATGCTTCTACTTTTTGCTAATGGATCTTCCGGGCTTTATGGCCGTGGTCGAAGAAACATTTCGGTTCCTGGCGTTTTGTCCAGAGCTGCGCTCGACAACTTCGGAAGCGCTCAGCGTGCCAGAGCATATCCGAAAAAGTGCAGGGCGCCTCTGGACAAAACAGCAGTAACCGAAATGTTTCTTCGACCACGGCCATACGGCCTGGAAGGCTCATCAGCAACTACGAAACCCAGTCGGAAAGCCTTTATTCTATGACTACATTTTATTCTGACAAGGATTTTAGCTTACTTCTCGATTTTTATTCCGACTAGCCATTACTTACCTACTGCTCCTCTCTAGTCAACAGTAAATATCAAACAGTGGCGCCATGTTTCTTATCTTCGTCGCTTCAACTGTGGATTAAAAAAAAGTAGGAATCTGAAATGGAAAATCAAAAGAGGATCAAATATTATCGATGAAGCTCGAAAGAAGAAAACCGCCAGACGTTTTTTTCCGTTCTGCCTGAAAAAATACCAACACAGAAATACAAGTTAATCTTTTGGATGGTCAAAAGACTAGGTTAAAGAATTTCTGTAAAGAAAAAAAGTGCTTTTAGGAAGAAAGAATAAAATTTTCAAGCATTTACGAGATAATTTAAGTAAATTTGTCAGAAAAATTTGCCATACATGAGAGGATACACAAAACGGAAAAAGCACAGGGAAAAATAGCATATTTACAGTAAAAATAACGTATCTAGAGGTGCAAAAATAAAGTATCACAACACGATAGAGAAATTATAATGTTTTCCGTACGTGGAGACCTAGCACAGAGCTATAAACTAAACTAGAAGAATTAGAGAGCAGAGCTATGAAGAAAATTTAAAATCCGTTAAGAAGAACCGAAGCTTGGAAACGGAGAGGTAATGATAAAATCGTCAAAGCATAAAAAAGACAGGAAAAGAAGATATGTTTTCGGACATTTGTTTTTGTTGTTGTCGTCCCCAGTCCGTAGACTGTTTTGATGCTACTCCCCATGCTAGTCTGACCTGTGCAGGGCGCCATAGTCAGAGGTTTTCATCTTAGGCCGTGTATTTGTTTTCTATTTTTTCGTTGAGTTTATTTGTTATTTTTTCAAGAACTACAACATAACTATTGCAATCTGCATTCATTTGAATCTACTTTCAATATTCATGCCTAGGTTTTCCTCTACAGCCCCCCCCCCAAAAAAAAAAAAAGAAAAACTTCTTTCCATTATCAAACTGACCATTCCTTGTGCCTCAGCATGTTTCTAGTCAACAGATTCTTTCTTTTAGTTAAGTTCTGCCACACATTTCTTTTTTCTCCTTTTCGATTCCGTACATTCTCATTAGTTATCCGATCTACCCATCCACTCTTCGAGATTCTTCTATAGCACGACATTTGGCCGGCCGCGGTGGTCTAGCGGTTCTGGCGCTGCAGTCCGGAACCGCGGGACTACTACGGTCGCAGGTTCGAATCCTGCCTCGGGCATGGGTGTGTGTGATGTCCTTAGGTTAGTTAGGTTTAAGTAGTTCTAAGTTCTAGGGGACTTATGACCTAAGATGTTGAGTCCCATAGTGCTCAGAGCCATTTTTTTGAGCACGACATTTCAAGAGCTTTTATTCTCCTACTGGCTGCGCTGTTTATCTTTCACGTTTCACACCCGTAAAGGGCCACACGCCAGACAAATACCTTCAGAAAATACTTTTTTTTGAGTCATCAGTCTTCCGACTGGTTTGACGCTGTCCACCCACGAATTCCTCTCTTTTGATGATCTTTTTATCTCAGACTAGCAATTGCAATCTACATCCTCAATATTATGCCGATTATATTCCAGTCTCTGACTTCCTCTGCAGTTTCTACCCTCTACGCTCCCTGTAGTCACAAGGAAGCCAATCCATGATGTGTTAACAGAGTTCAGGCATCATGTCCCTTCTTCTGGTCAATGTTTTCCACATATTCCTTTCCTCTCCGATGCTGCACAGAACCTCCTCATTACTTACCTTATCAGTCCACCTAATTTTCAACATTCATCTGTAGCACCATATTTCAAATGCTTCGATTCTCTTCTTTTTCGGTTTTTCCACAATCCATATTTCACTGCCATAGAATGCTATGCTTGAAATGTAAGTTCTCAGAAATTTCTTCCTAAGATTAAGACCCATGCTTGATGCTAGTAGACTTCTCTTGGCCAAGAATGCCATTTTTTTCCAGAGCTAGTCTGCGTTTTATGTTCTCCTTGCTCCGTCCGAGCCGGCCGCGGTGGCCGTGCGGTTCTAGGCGCTGTAGTCCGGAACCGCGGGACTGCTACGGTCGCAGGTTCGAATCCTGCCTCGGGCATGGATGTGTGTGATGTCCTTAGGTTACTTAGGTTTAAGTAGTTCTAAGTTCTAGGGGACTGATGACCTAAGATGTTAAGTCCCATAGTGCTCAGAGCCATTTGAACCATTTTGCTCCGTCCGTCATGGGTTATTCTGCTGCATGGGTAGCAGAATTCTTTAACTTCGTCTACTTCGTGGTCCGCAGTGCTAATATTAAGTTTCTCGCTGTTCTCATTTCTGCTACTTCTCATTACTTTCACCTTTCTTCGAAATCCATATTCTTTACTCATTACACTGTTCATTTCATTCAACACATCCCGTAATTCTTCTTCGCTTTCACTGAGGATAGCAATGTTATCAGCGAATGTTATCATCGATATCCTTTCACCCTTAATTTTAATTCTACTCTTGAATCTTTCTTTTATTTCCATCATTGGTTCTTCGATGTACTGAACAATAGGAGCGAAGATTGCACCCCTGCCATACTCCCCTTTTAATTCGAGTACTTCCTTCTTGATCTTCCAGTCTTATTGTTCGCTCTTGGTTCTTGTACATATTTTAAATATCCCGTCTTTCCTTATAGCTTACCTCTATTTCGAACATATTACCCCAGTCTACATTGTCGAACGCTTTTTACAGGTCGACAGACCCAATGAACGTGTCTTGATTTTTCTTCAGTCTTGTTTCCATTATCAACGGCAACGTTAGAACTGCCTCTATTTTGCCATTACCTTCTCTAAAGCCAAACTGATCGGCATACAATACAACAGCAATTTTCTTTTTCATTCTCCTGTATATTATTCTTGTCAGCAACTTGGATGGATGAGCTGTTAAGCTGTTTGTGCGATAATTTTCGCATTTTTCAATTCTTGCGATCTTCGGAATTGTGTGGATGAAGTTTTTCCTGAAGTTTGATGGTACATCGCTAGTCTCAGACATTCTACACATCCACGTAAATAGTTATTTTTTTGCCCCTTCCCCCAATGGTTTTAGAAATTCCCATGGAATGTTGTCTATCCCTTCTGCCTTATTTGATCTTAAGCCTTCCAAAGCTCTTTTAAATTTTGATTCTAATACCGAATCCACTCTCTCTTTTATATTGACTCCTGTTTCTTCTTCTACCATGTCATCAGACAAGACTGCGACTTCGCCGGTGTACTCTTTCCACCCATCCGATCTCTGCTCTTCATTTAACAGGGGAATTCCCATTGCACTCTTAATGTTACCGCCGTTGCTTTTAATTTCGCCGAAGGTTATTTTGACTTTTCTATATGCTCAGTCCGTCCTTCCGACAGCCATTTCTTTTTCGATTTTTTCACATTTTCCAAGTATCCATTTTGCCTTAGCTTCCCTGCACTTCCTATTTATTTCGTTCCTAAGTGACCTGTATTTCTGTATTCTTGAATTCCCTGAACATTTTTGTACCTCCTTCTTTCATCGATCAACTGAAGTAATACTTCTATTATCCATGATTTATTCGTTACCTTCCTTGTACCTACGGTCTTCTTTCCAGATTCTTTGACTTCTCTTTTTAAAATGTCTATTCCTCTTCAAATGATCTGTCTGCTGAGCTATTTATTATCGCAGGATTCACAGCCTCAGAGAACTTCAAGAGTGTCTCTTCATTCCTTAGTACTTCCGTATCCCACACCCTTGCACATTGACTTATTCCTGAATAGTTTCTTCAGCCATTGTTCATCAGTACTAAATTGTGATCAGAGTCTATATCTGCTCCTGAGACCGCCTTAGAATCCAGTGCTACTTATTAATTACTAACACTTGAATTGGTATTAGATGTTAACAAATCCCTCATTTTCCGCAAATGCTTTCCTTACTGTTGCCAGTCTGCATTTAATATATTGTCTATTTCAGCCATCGTCAGTTATTGTGTTGCTCAAATAGCAAAGCTCATCAACTACGTCTAGTGTCGCTTTCCTAGTATAATTTTCTTACGTCGCCTGTTTTAATTTTACTATTCTCAAGTATCTGGGTTTTATTTTTGTCGATGTTCATCTTTTAACCTCTTCTCAAGAGGAAAAACAGTTGTTGCATTATGTTCATAGAGTGAGAGGATTTAATTTACTCTTTTCAAGACACTATCCATTCCGTTCAAAAGCTCTTCCAAGTCATTTGCCGTCTCTGATACAATTTTTGGACAGTTATTTCGAATGAATGATAACAGGATAACGGAAGAGAGCTACAAGTGTCTCTAAGAAAAGAAATTAACAAGTTGGTTGTGAGAATTCTAAAATATTTAGAAACACACAATGTGAAAAGTCTTTTAGTTAAGATTCTAATGTAGAAGCAGTAAGAAAACAGGTGAGATGTCGTCTGAGGAAAGAAAAAGAAGGCATGGTGGAAATATGATGAAAGTCTATTGTAATAATAGGTATCGTCAAATGAGAAGGAATTTTAATTGATACATGATCCCAAGCTGGCCTTAACAGAAGCCTGAACTTATAAATATCAGCAACAATAACGGTAACTATAAATGTCAGTGTGCCTTGCACAACATTACGTCGTAACTTAGTCTACAGTTGAGATTATTTAGCAGAGAACTGGATTTATATATGGTAGTTGTGGAAATTAGCAGTTGTGATGATAGTGACATCATGTACAAATCTATTGTCAAATTTACAACGTAAGTGGCACATTTTTCACTGTCCCTAACCAATTATGGTCCATATCGAACACAGTTACATAGGATGAACATCTGTCTGAGCCAAGAATGTGCATGTTGAGGAATTGGCTCCACGGAACATGTAACAGTAAATTGCGCCTTGCGTACACAGATCAGAGAACAAAGGAAGACACACAACAACAATCCAGACCAAAGAGCAGACCTAGATAGAACGGCAGACACTATTTCAAGCATATTGGAAGAACACCCAAGGGAAAGGTCGTATAGACCCGCACCCAGACCAAAATTAACCGTAACGCTAAATGACAGCAGTGATGATAAAGAAAATAAAACATCATATAGTGATACAGGAACAGAAGATGAAGGAGACACACATTGAGATAAAGAAACACATTACAAGCATAGCTAAAAAAAACTACATAAATACGTGTAATAATATTAGAGATAGAAACACATATATACAGAGCTATAAGAGGCAGTCAAATGCAAACGAGGCAATTGAAAAAAGTAAGTTAGCTGTCTATTATTTCAAAAGTAAGCCCTGAAGAAAGACGTTCCTGGTCGTCGATTTGCTTCGGCCGAAGAGATGCGTGCCTGGATGCAATCAAGGTTCCGCAAACAACTGCAAACATTTTTTCCATGAAGGCATTACCGCCTTGTCTCGTAGTGGGATAAATGTGTGAACGGTTATGGCTATTACTCTTGAAATAATAAACAATTTACTTACTTTTCCCCATGTGCCTCGTTTTCATTTCACTGCCCGTGATACATAGATTTTTATATATAAAGAAAATTCTTGTCAAAAATGCATAACTCGATGACACTGTTCTGGTATCTGCATTCCTGACAAGCTCCGCAAAGTACTGACAGTAATAACTACTACAATATTTGTCTTTGACGGGCATTTCGTAACAGTCCGTAAACAGAGGCCAGCTATTGTTGCCTAAGGGTCACATAAAAAGTGTTTCTAATTTAGGAAATGTCTAGTCAGATTACATAATTATGAAAATTTAAACGTCAAATCGAAAGTAAAAGAATTGATGCAAATCGGCGGCTTTTCTTCGAACATTGAAGGTAGCGGACAACAATCTTAACTCTGCTTCCCCGTCTTTCTATTTTCGTCTTCTAAATTAGTAACATTTGTACTTAAGTCCTTCAGTTTCCTTTAACTAATTATATGGCAACTGCATAAAAATGGTGCAGTGATCAATCAAGGAAGCTATTTTTATAATAACAGATAGTGTCATTAAAGATTTTATTGTGACAACATTTACATCTACTCTACCCAAGCCACCTCACGGTGTGTGGTGGAGGATATTTCTGGTATCACGATATTTTTCCTACTTTCCTCTTCGATTCATAAATGGCGCGTGGGACGACTTAATACAGCTAAACCTCCGTATGAGCTCTCATATCTCGGATCTTCTCGTTGTGGTCACGTACTTTCTCGGAATTTCAATAAGAAACCCCTTTGTGACCCTCTGCGTCTCTCTCTTCTCGTCTGCCATCAGAATTCGTTAAGCATCTTCGTAACGCTCTCGCGCCAACTAAACTAACCTGTATCGAAGCGTGAGGCTCCTCATTGGATCTCCCTATCTCTTCAATTAAACCTATCTGGTTAGGACTCCATACAGATGAACAATACTCAAGAATCAGTAGAAGAAATGTTTTGTATGCTACTTCTTTCGTGGAGAATTACACTTCCTTTAGATTCTCAGGCTGGCATCTTTTTTCCTGCTATTTGTTTCACAGGGTCTTTCCATTTCAGGTTGTAGCCCAAGCACTCTATGGTTATTACAATTTCCAGTGCTTTTACGGCAACAGCGTGATCGAATTTCTGTCTTGGGTTGCATCTACATTCGGGCGCGCGAATCCATACTGCACCAGTTGCACTTTGAACAATACATTATACTATAACACACACTTTGACTATGAGTATGACACTTTGCAATCCTGGTTTGGCTGGGATTTCGCGTAGTGTTTCAATTTACCTGCCTTCAGTAGTGTGTTCATGTTGAGTGTTCCCATGCAAAATATTCTCTTAGTGTTGAGAGTTTTTGAGAAGCTTCGAATCTTCTCTTCGTGACAAGCCTGATCTCGTGGAATCCGATGATCAGGTCAATAACCCAGTCCTACTGACTGTTGTAATTATTGGTTTGTGTTAAGGTTTCGGTGGTGAAATCCCAAATGATCTCACGTAACTCCGACTGGAGTTCTGAGTTCCTGAAGATTCAACCACACGTGAGCTCACATATCCAATAGACGTTGAGCAGAGTACCGGTGGCTACCACACAGGTGTGTCTGAATTTTTCACCAGTAACCCTAGGTAGGGCCCTTAAAGAGTGCCACCATCTGGCGCCAGATGGACCCAGGTCTTTTTAATGAGGTTGTTATTCCTCCCTTTCCTCTTTCCTCATCACTTGCAAGATGAAGCCCCACCGGGCCAAATATCTCACGAAATAAGCATCAAACGAAAAAAGTACAAAGAACCAAACTCGTCTAGCTTGAAGGGAGAAACGAGATGGCGCTGTGGTTGGCCCGCTAGATGGCAGTGCCATAGGTCAAACGGATATCAACTGTGTTTTTTTGAATAGGAACCCCCATTTTCATTACATATTCGTGTAGTACGTAAAGAAATATGAATGTTTTAGTTGGACCACATTTTTCGCTTTGTGATAGATGGCGCTGTAATAGTCACAAACGTATAAGTACGTGGTATCACGTAACAATCCGCCAGTGCGGACGGTATTTGCTTCGTGATACATTACCCGTGTTAAAACGGATCGTTTACCAATTGCGGAAAAGTTCGATATCGTGTTGATGTATGTCTATTGTGATCAAAATGCCCAACGGGTGTGTGCTATGTATGCTGCTCGGTATCCTGGACGACATCATCCAGGTGTCCGGACCGTTGGCCGGATAGTTACGTTATTTATAGAAACAGGAAGTGTTCAGCCACATGTGAAACGTCAACCACGACCTGCAACAAATGAGGATGCCCAAGTAGGTGTTTTAGCTGCTTTCGCAGCTAGTCCGCACATCAGTAGCAGAAAAATTGCGCGACAATTGGTATTGAACAGCATATTTCATGACAGGTGAATTGGTCGTCGAAGCACCGTACCATGGCCCGCACGTTCAACGGATCTGACGTCCCCAGATTTATTTTTGTGGGGAAAGTTGAAGGATATTTGCTGCCGTGGTCCACCGACAACGCCTGACAACATGCGTGAGCGCATTGTCAATGCATGTGCGAACATTAAGAAAGGCTAACAACTCGCTGTTGAGTGGAATGTCGTTACACGTATTGCCAAATGCATTGAGGTTGACGGGCATCATTTTGGGCATTTATTGCATTAATGTGGTATTTAGAGGTAATCACGCTCTAACAGCATGCGTTCTCAGAAACGATAAGTTCACAAAGGTACATGTATCACATTGGAACAACCGAAATAAAATGTTCAAACGTACCTACGTTCTGTATTTTAATTTGAAAAACCTACGTGTTACCAATTGTTCGACTAAAATTGTGAGCCATATGTTTGTGACTATTACAGCGCCATCTATCACAAAGCGAAAAAGTGGTCCAACTAAAACATTCATATTTCTTTACATACTACACGAATATGTAATAAAAACGGGGGTTTCTATTTTTTTTAAAAACGCAGTTGATATCCGTTTGACCTATAGCAGCGCCATGTAGCGGGCCAACCATAGCGCCATATTGTTTCCCCCTTCTAGCTAGACAAGTTTCGTTCTTTGTAGTTTTTTCGTTTGACGTTTATTTCGCGAGATATTTGGCCCAGTCACGATCAATGGACCACCCTGTATATTGCTGTGTCAGATGTTGATAAGAGCACATCGGTTTGCTGTTGTTGAACACTTTGTTGATCGGCCCGGTGGCCGACATTGACTACAGCATATTTTGAAGGATGTGTCCAATGCAACTATTAAAATTTTTTTCATTGTTCGGTATTTTCCTTGGACGGCACAGTCAGTATGAACATTACCCCGCGAACTGCCGGGTTACATACACTGACAAAAATCAAGCAATAGATATACACATATACCGATTTGGCGGTAGTATCGTGTACACAAGGTATAAAAAGGAAGTGCATTGGCAGATCTGTCATTTGTTGACGGGTGTTTTCTATGAGAAGGTTTCCGATGTGATTACAGGCACACGCCAAGAAATAATGGACATACAGTGTCAAGAGTATGCCCGAATACTACATTTTAGGCATTGTCTCTCACCGCAGATAACGCAATGGCCGACGGCCTTCACTTAACGACCGAGAGCAGTGACATTGGCGTAGAGTAGTCAATGATAGCAAGCATCACTCCACGAAACAGTCGCAGAAATCAGTGGGCGACCTACGACGAACGTATCAGTTAGGACAGTGCGGCAGAATTTGGCGTTAATTGGCTATGCAGCAGACGACTGACGTAAGTGTTTTTTGCTAACAGCACGACATCGCCTGCAGCGGCTCTCTTGGGCTCGTAATCATATCGGTTGGACCCTAGACGAATGGAAAACGGTGGCCTGGCCAGATGAGTCCCGATTTCAGTTGGTATGAGCTGAAGCCATGGATATACATTGTCAATAAGGCACTGTGCCAGGTGGTGGAGGCTCTGTAGTGGTGTCTTCTGTGTTTATCTGGAGTGGAGTGGACTGGATCCTCTGGTCCAAATGGTTCAAATGGCTCTATGCACTATGAGACTTAATATCTGAGGTCATCAGTCCCCTAGACTTAGAACTACTTAAACCTAACTACCCTAAGGACATCACACACATCCATGCCTGAGGCAGGATTCTAACCTGTGACCGTAGCAGCAGCGCGGTTTCGAACTGAAGCGCCTACAACCGCTCGACCACAGCGGCCGGCTTCCTCTGGTCCAGCTGAACCGATGATTAACTGGAAATGATTATGTTCGGATACTTGGAGACCATTTGCAGCTATTAATGGACTTCATGTTCCCAAACAACGGTGGAATTTTTATGGATTAGAATGTTCCTTGTCACTGGACTACAATTGTTTGCGATTGATCTGAAGAAAATTCTGGACAGTTCAAGCGAATGATTTGGCTACCCTTCGAAGACTTGTGGGACGTAATCGAGAGGTCATTTCATGCACAAAATCCTGCACCTGAAACACTTTCCATTTATTGACGGCTATAGAGGCAGCATGGCTCAATACGTCAGCAGGGGACTTCCAACAACTTGTTGAGTCCACGACACGTCGAGCTGCTGCATTGCGCCGGCAAAAGGAGGTCCGACACGATATTAGGAGGTATCCCATGAGTCTTATCACCTCAATGAACACATGTGTGTTTCCATTTTAAATAGTTACACTGATGTATTTCATGTACTTTGTGATGGCACAGTGACGAAACACCCATAAGGGTCACTTTTTTTCCTTTCTACATACGGATTACACGTCTGAGACACTTGTGTCGGCAACTGCTATGTTTGTGTCAAAATCTTAGTAGGGACGTCATCACATATTGCTTCCTCCACAAATATGCGTGGAATATATCATGCTATATGCAAAACAGTTTTTAACTGCGATGTAGCTTGAGGATATTCAAGTGGACAAAATCAGTTAATTAAATATCGACACAAAGTGATTGCTTCAAAATAGAACAGTCTAAGCAGGAAACTGACTTTTCTCAAAAGGTCATTGTACGTCGCATGAATAACAAATCCATCAAGGACATTTCAGTCCGCAGCTCGTGGTCGTGCGGTAGCGTTCTCGCTTCCCACGCCCTGGTTCCCGGGTTCGATTCCCGGCGGGGTCAGGGATTTTCTCTGCCCCGTGATGACTGGGTGTAGTGTGATGTCCTTAGGTTAGTTAGGTTTAAGTAGTTCTAAGTTCTACGGGGCTTATGACCATAGATGTTAAGTCCCATAGTGCTTTGAACCATTTGAACGGACATTTCAACCTTTCTAAAGCTTCTTAAGTTCACTGTTGATGATTTGATTATCAAGTGAAAACACGAATGACCTCCACAGGTAAACCAAGAACAGTTAGGCTTCACATACTAACGGACAGAGACCATCGAGAACTGCGAAGAGCGGTCGTAAAAAATCACATGAAAAAAGCGGAAGGAATCACTTGTGAGTTTCAAGGCGCCACCTGCAGTTTAGCTACAATGGTCAGGCAGCTTCTGATAAGCCACACATTTCTAAGTCAATGTTAATCGTTGAGGTGGTGTATAGAGCGACGCCACTGAACAGTGGTTAACGGAAACGAGTGATTTGGACTGATGAATCACGCTATACTCTGTGGCAATACGACGGAAGCGTTTGGGTTTCGCGTATAGCCGCAGAACGTTATCTGTCATCACGTGAAATACGTACATGGTGGAGCCGTTTTTCGTGATTACGTTGTGGGCCTATTATTGTGCCGATGGAAACGCTAAATGCGGAAGGATTTCGACACATTTCAAAGCATTGTGTATTGCGCTCAGTGGACGAACAGTTTGAAGACGATGATTGTTTGAATTGGGGTGATAATGTTCCTTGTCATAAAGCAGCATCTGGGAGGCAATGGTTTTTGGAGATTAATTTTTCTGAATTATTCTGGCCTACCCCAAATCCCGACCTTAATCGAATGGAACACCTTTTAGTGCGAATCAAAACGTCTACTTCGCTCCAGATCCCATAGTCCAACGTGACGACCGTCTGTGGTATCGGCTCTCCAGGAAGAACGGCCTGCACTTCCTCCACAGAAAGTCAGACACCTCACTGAAAGTTCCCCCAGTAGTAATCAATCCGTCGTAAAGGCAAAGGGTGGACACACCCCACATTAATGTCGACTAACGGATGTCCGGATATTTTTGATCAAATGGTGTAGGAGAACGACGCTGACGCCTATGGCTTCAAAATTTGGGGGCCTTAAATTTTGTGCACATACGTAGGGACTTCAGACTGTAATTTACACTTGTCGTCCCACATTAATACAATTAGACAACAAGAGTGGCGCATTGTCTGAAGAGAGTGCGTGTTCCGGATTTCTCGCCCCCAGGTCTGTTGCGATATGGATAACAGGTGCATCATAGTGTGCGACTGAAGTAACGCGGCAAGTGGAGACGGACTCCAAAGTTGAAGTATGCGAGACAGTACGACTCTGATGGGCAAATCGTCTAAACTGCTCGCAGATTTACCGTGAAAATCTGGCGGTATATGGACCAAATGCAAGCCGCATCCAACCGTGATGAAATGGTGCCAACAATTAGATCAAAGCCACAAAGACGTTGGTGATGCTGATCAGCAGCTGCGCCATACAATTTCCATCTTTTCGGTAAGCGGAGAGATCTGGTGGAGAGAGAGTTTCCAAAGATGAGTACCTTCACACAGCGATTTCGCAAGACTCCATGAGGACGGATTACATTTCTGTCGTCGAGGAATCGAAGGATTGGCGGAATTTTCCGACTGTTGGTTACATAGACTTGGCGATTATGTTAAAAATAGTGTCAAATAACCAGCGTCGCTTTGAAGTGCAGTTCAGTATTTAATAAAAGTTACTTGGCCTGCTATAACAGACTGAATTGACGAAGGTCACTGAGCCGTGGTAAAAATTGCTGTTTTGAAGAGCGCGCCGCAGCGCGTAGTGTGAAGCAGTCGCCCTCCGTTTCTGGCGGTGGTGCCGCTGTTGCAGTCGCAGCTTTGGTGTCTCCCTCTGGTGGGAAAGGGGAAAGGCTGTCTGTTCACGTGCATTTAAGTGGCGCTATGAGCTCGCCAGTGAGTCAGTCTGGGTCAGTCTCTCGTCCCCAGCTTGCTAGTCTGTCTCTCGTCCGCATTTGTTAGGCAGTTAGTGTCTGTCTGTCGTTCGGAGTGCTGGTATGTCTGTCGTTCGGATCAACCTTTAAAGCCGGCAAAATGAGAGTCTTTCCACTCCGCCAGTAAGAGAACTCAGCGAGTGGTCGCCCGGTCGGGGCTTAGTTTCTGCATCCGAGTCTGCGCGTTAGGCCGCCAGTCTGCTCGAGTTTGCTCAGGCAATGGTCATTGGCGGTTAGATCGATCGGTTGGTCGCTCGCGCACTGACACACAAGATGACTTGTCCGTCTTGAGCGTCGGCGCATGTGAGGTCGCCACGTGAGTCCAGTGGGCCGCGGCGTATAGCGAGGGATAGTGGCTTCGCGGTCGACACGAGGGCAACAGGAGCCAACCCACGACATCGGTCTGGCCGGTGCGAGCTGCGACGCCGTGAGACGGGAGATCGGCGCGCCTTCCTGCGTCCGTTGAAGCGGCTGGCAGCGGACGCTTCGGCTGAGCGATTTGGGGGTGCTGCGCCAGATCTTATCGAGAAATCGCAGTTTATTAGAAGTTAAGTGATTGGTGATATGTTGTTTCATTTACTCTTGTTAAATTCTACTTGTTTTCTTGCTGGGGTCACTAGCCGTTTTGTTTTGGGGTCGTCCCACCATTATTCTCCGTTTGCCCACCCGAGGGAAGGTGGTTGTTTATAAATTGGGTAGTCCGTTTTTCTCTTGTGGAGTAGGGGCGGGTTAGAGCAACCTGCGGTTCGGGTTGTTCAGTAATCTCCCTATCAATCTACCGTACGTTAGTAGCTGCCTGTCATGTTTGTCGGATTTAGTGTGTTAACGAAATTATTGCTTGGAGTGTAACGGCCTAATACCTGAAATATGTTTTGATCTTAGGAAACTTTGATATTATTGCCTATGATCTTGAGAGGCGGTATCTGTGTACTGTAGAGCATCTTAAATATTGTTTGGCCAACCTTGTAGAATTTCATAGAAGATTGCATTTCATGGGCTTTTGTTTAAATTATCATTTTAGTATATAAAGTTGCCACCCTTTCACCGTAAGACTTTTCTTAGAAGTTAAAATCAAGTTGCACCTTCAGTGGCAAGGTTAACATTTTAGTTGTTAGTATTTTGTACCATTTCCATCCGTCCTACGGCGAGTGCATAGTTTGTGTGCTTGTGTAAATTGTTAAAACTCTTAGTTTAAAGTTATCTGATGTGTTGCAGATTTGCACCAGTCTAGTCTTTCAGGGGCTGTTGTGAGCGTTCGTAACTACGGCCGTGTCAAAAGGGAGTGGCTAGTTTCTCTGCCCGAAAGCTCATACAGTCAAAACTTGTTTCTTTCTGCCTCTGAATAATTTGTAACTTTGATATTTAGAAGGTGCTTTCTGCTTAAAATTTTAAATCTGTTTCTTTAAAAAATGCTTTTAGGCACTATTAAAGTGAATAAAATTCCCATTTGTTAAAAGTAATTTGGTTATGATTTCATCAATTATTCCCCGGCAACTACTTCCATGCTTACATAGTGTGATTAAATGTGTTAATGTTCTTGATGAATCGCTAGTAAATAAAATAAATTCTTAAGAATATTCTTTGACAATAAATCACGGTTCAGTCACGGGACAGTGACAGGCACTCATACAAATGGCGGCAGTATCACGTACACAAGGTATAACAGGGCGGTCCGTTGTCGGAGCTGTCATTTGAACTCAGGTGATTCATGTGGAAAGGTTTTCGGCATGGTTGTGGCCACACGACGGGAATTAACAGACTTTGAACGCGGAATGGTAGTTGGTGGTAGATGCATGGGACACGCCATTTCGGAAATCGTTAGGGAATTTAATATTCAGAGATCCACAGGGTCAAGAATGTGCCGAGAATACAACATTTCAAGCATCACCTCTCACTATGCACAAGGCAGTCGCCGACGGCTTTCACTTAACGACAGAGAGCAGCAACTTTCGCTTGAAGTTGTCAGACAAGTAACACTGCGTGAAATAACCGCAAAAATCAATGTGGGGCGTACGACTAACGTATCCGTTAGGACAGTACGGCGGAATTTGGCGTTAATGGTCTACGGCAGCAGACGCGAGTGGCTTTGCTAACAGCACGAAATCGCGTGCAGAGCCTCTTCTGGCCTCTTGACCATATCGATTGGACCCTAGACGGCTGCAAAACCGTGCTCTGGTCAGCTGAGTCCCGATATCAGATGGTAAGCGCTGATAGTGGGGTTCAAGTGTCGCGCAGATCCCAGGAAGCCACGGAACCAAGTTGTCAACAAGACAATGCGCCGGCTGGTGATGGATCCGTAATGGGGTGGGCTGTGTTCACATGGAATGGTCCAACTGAACCGATCATTGATTGGAAATGGTTATGTTCGGCAGCCTGGATTCTATTTGCAGGCATTCAAGTTCCCAAACAGTGATAGAAGTTACAATTAAATGTTTCCCTCAGACATTTAAGTCTCTTTTTATTATCTACGATAATGATCTAAGCTGACGAAATGAATTAAAATTTGTGCTGTGGTCGGGACTCGATCCCGAGTCTTCTTGCATGCGAGGTAGAAATGCTAACCATTACACCACCACAGTACAATAGTCAATATTGTTGCACGAACTACCTAAGCTGAGTGCCCTCTCCAACACAAACTTCACTTCATTTTCCATTACATACTGCCACTACTGCCTGGGCTCGCCGATACTGGCATTGGACGTAATGAGACGTCCTTGTACCATTGGTGAAAAAAGAAAGCACTCTATCGTCAGGCCACGAGTGACCTACCGGCTCCATCCGACTTCCGTGTCATCCTCAGTGGAGGATGCGGATAGGAGGGGCGTGGGGTAAGCACACCGTTCTCCCGGTCGTTATGATGGTATTTTTGACCGAAGCTGCTACTATTCGGTCGAGTAGCTACTCAGTTGGTATCACGAGGCCGAGTGCACCCCGAAAAGTGGCAACAGTGCATGGTGGCCTGGATGGTTACCCATCCAAGTGCCGACCACGGCCGACAGCGCTTAACTTCGGTGATCTCACGGTAACCGGTGTAGCCACTGTGGCAAGGCCGTTGCCCCGTTGGTGAATTAAATGTTTCCCTGTGTTGGGGAGGGCATTCGGCTTAGGTAGTTCGTGCAACAGTGTTGACCATCGTACTGCGGTGCGGTGGCCGCAGCACAAATTTTAATTCATTTCGTCAGCTTCGATCAATGATTGAAGTGTCACTGGGCCACAACTGTTTACGATTGGTTTGAACAACATGCTGAACAATTCTAGCGAGTGATTTGGCTACCCAGATAGACCTTTATGAATCGGACATAAGCTAGAGGTCAGCTCGTGCACAGAAACCTGCACCAACAACACTTTCGCCACTGTGGACGGCTACCGAGGCAGCATGGCTCAGTATTTCTGAAGGGGACTTCCAACGACTTGTTGAGCCCAATCCACGTCGAGCAGCCGCACTACACCTGACGAAAGAAGGTCCGACACGATATTAGGAGGTACCACGTAAGTATATCTGGTTACTGCGTCCGTGGCACCAAATCACAGACAAGCCAGGCTGTGCTCTCGCTGTCTTATTGGAGCTGAAAACCCACAGGGAAAAGACTCGTGAGAGAACGGTTTCAAACGGTAACTCTCCGCTAAATGAAAATTCTTCCAACGCATTTGCCAGATTTTTTGTTTCTGTTTTAAGGGATAAAAGAGTTGTCATCTAGTTTGTAATACGAGCTGGAGGCCTGGTGTTTTAAGAGCGGCATTTCACGGTCGATCACCTCGTGCGGACGCAGACGCCGGGAGAAACGTGGTGAAAGTAACGACCCAGTTGTTGCGAAGCTCTGCGCTACGGGCTTTGACGAGCGGCGAGGCCCGTGCCGACGCGTTTTAAAATGCAAATGCAACGCCCGGCCAGCAGTTGGGCCGCTTTATCGACCGGCGCAAAGTGCGTGCGCACCACGCCTCCCGCCCCGTCCACTCTCCCGGCCGGCAACGGCTGCTGACTCATGCGGTGCAATCTACCACCCAGTCGCAGGCGTCAGCGGCCCCAGCAGACGCACGCTCCTGCTGCGACTGAAGTAATTTTCTGACGGAAAAGATAGAGGCTCTGTCATCTCCAGATACCTTACTCGCAGACAATTCTGGTAAAGAACTGCCTGCACGACGCCATATTCAGTCACCATACGGCGTGATTATACAGGGTACACGGGGTAGAGTGTAGCAACATCTGCAGGATTTCAATATGCCGGAGCCCAAACATTTCTTTCTGCTCATTGAGCGACACCAAATACAGTGACAGAACATAAATCGCAACACCAAAAAATAAGTAATGTACAAAAATGAAATTTCGAGGAAAAATTTCTCTAGGTACTCGTAATATACTCTACTGGCCATTAAAATTGCTACACCAAGAGGAAATGCAGATGATAAACGGGTATTCATTGGACAAATATATTATACTACAACTGACATGTGATTACATTTTCACGCAATTTGGGTGCATAGATCCTGAGAAGTCAGTACCCAGAACAACCACCTCTGGCCGTAATAACGGCTTCCATACGCCTGGCCATTGAGTCAAACAGAGCTTGGATGGCGCGTACAGGTACAGCTGCCCATACAGCTTCAACACGATACCACAGTTCATCAAGATTAGTGACTGGCGTATTCTGACGAGCCAGTTGCTCGGCCACCATTGACCAGACGTTTTCAATTGGTGAGAGATCTGGAGAATGTGCTTGCCAGGACAGCAGTCGAACATTTTCTGTATCCAGAAAGGCCCGTATACGACCTGCATCATGCGGTCGTGCATTATCCTGCTGAAATGTAGGGTTTCGCAGGGATCGAATGAAGGGTAGAGCCACGGGTCGTAACACATCTAAAATGTAACGTCCACTGTTCAAAATGCCGTCAATGCGTAAAAGAGGTTACCGACACGTGTAACCAATGGCACCCCATACCATCACGCCGGGTGATACGCCAGTATGGCGATGACGAATGCACGCTTCAAAAGTGCGTTCACCGCGATGTCGCCAAAGACGGATGCGACCATAATGATGCTGTAAACAGAACCTGGATTCATGCGAAAAAAATGACGTTTTGCCATTCGTGCACCCTGGTTCGTCACTGAGTACACCATCGCAGGCGCTCCTGTCTGTGATGCAGCGTCAAGGGTAACCGCAGCCATGGTCTCCGAGCTGATAGTCCATGCTGCTGCAAACGTCGTCGAACTGTTCGTGCCGATGGTTGTTGTCTTGCAAACGTCCCCATCTGTTGACTCAGGGATAGAGACGTGGCTGTACGATCCGTTACAGCCATGCGGATAAGATGCCTGTCATCTCGACTGCTAGTGATGCGAGGCCGTTGGGATCCGTCACGGCGTTCCGTATTACCCTCCTGAACCCCCGATTCCATATTCTGTCAACAGTCATTGGAACACGACCAACGCGAGCGATACGATAAACTGCAATCACGATAGGCTACAATCCGACCTTTATCAAAGTCGGAAACGTGATGGTACGCATTTCTCCTCCTTACACGAGGCATCACAACACCAGGCAACGCCGGTCAACTGCTGTTTGTGTATGAGAAATCGGTTGGAAACTTTCCTCATGTCAGTACGTTGTAGGTGTCGTCACGGGCGCCAACCTTGTGTGAATGCTCTGAAAAACTAATCATTTGCATATCACAGCATCTTCTTCCTGTCGGTTAAATTTCGCGTCTGTATCACGTCCTCTTCGTGGTGTAGCAATTTTAATGGCCAGTAGTGTATATAAATGATTAACATTGCAAGTCACAAGTTAATACAAGCGCGAGATAAGCCACTGCAAATGTGAAATGCTGGTGCATTAATGAACAGTGTAACCACCAGAATGTAAATGCAAGCATGCAAACGTGTATGCATTGCGCTGTACGCGTGCTGGATGTCAGAGTGTGGCATGGACTTCTATGACTGTTGCACTTGGTCGGTCAATGCAGCGACGGTTAGGAATGTTTGAAGATGACGCTGCAGTTGTCATCTGATGATGTCCAATGCGTGCTCGATTGGAGACAGATCTGGTCATCGAGCAGGCCAAGGCAACATGTCGACATACTGTAAAGCATGTCTGATTACAATAGCGGTAAATGGGTGAGCGTTATCCTATTGGAATACACTCCATGGATGTTGTCACGAATGGAAGCACAGATGGTCGAACCACCAGAATGACGTACAAATTTTCAGTCAGAGTGCGTGGAATAAGCACGCCAGTACTCCTGCTGTCATCCAAAATCTCACCCCAGACCATAACTCCGCGTGTAGGTCTATCGTGTCTAGCATGCAGACAGATTGGTCGCAGGACGTCAAATGGCCTCCTTCTAACCACCACACAGTAGTCACTGACACCGAGGCAGAACCAGTTTTCATCAGAAAACACAACAGGTCTACACGTTACCCTCTAGAGAGCTCTCGCTTGACACTACTGAAGTCGCAAATGGCGGTGGTTTGGGGTCAGTGGCATGCACGCTGTGTCACTGTGGTACCAATTGCTGCTCAAACTGCTGATCATCTGGCTCTGTTACTGTGGTGCCAACTGCTGCTCAAATTGCTGCTACAGATGCAGTAAGGTACACCAGAACCATATACCGAACATGATAGTGTTCCCCCTCGGCAGTGCCACGTGGCCATCCAGAGCCCGGTCTTCTTGCGACAGTACATTCTCGTGACTACCTCTGCCAGCAATCATATATAGTGACTACATTCCTGCCAAGTCTTTCTGCAGCATCGCAGAAGGAACATCCAGCTTCCGTCAACCGTATTACACCATCTCGTTCAAACTCAGTGCGGTGTTGATAATGGCGTCTTTGTCGCCTTAAAGTCAATCTTGATTAACATCATCGCGTCCAATCTCAGAGGTAACTAACGCTCACGAAAGTTACAGTCTATATTTAAAGCAAACCTGATTTGCGTTCTCATAGTGGCGCTACGAGCACCACTGTTAGGCGACTGGCGTGAAATTTGAATGGACATCATCTTTCAGGTACAGAAACACGCTTACCAACTTTCGCTTATGTCGCACAACTCTTTCTTGGTGTTGCGATTTTTTCCGTCATTTTAATACAAATATTGCTTATTATCCAGAATCGTAACGACTGAATCATTTGTCCTTCATCCATTGTTCCAAAACCACTATGAGGCAACGATGAAACTATTGGCCCCATTGCAACCTTCACCGTCCTGTTCTACGTTTACACTACTGGCCATTAAAATTGCTACACCATGAAGAAGACGTGCTACAGACGCGAAATTTAACCGACAGGAAGAAGATGCTGTGATATGCAAATGATTAGCTTTTCATTCACACAATGTTGGCGCCGGTGGCGACACCTACAGCTTGCTGACATGAGGAAAGTTTCCAGCCGATTTCTCATACAAAAACAGCAGTTGACCGGCGTTGCCTCAATGCGTACCATCACATTTCCGACTTTGATAAAGGTCGGATTGTAGCCTATCGCGATTGCGGTTTATCATATCGCGACATTGCTGCTCGCGTTGGTCGAGATCCAATGACTATTGGGGGAATATGGAATCGGTGGGTTCAGGAGGGTAATACGGAACGCCGTGCTGGATCCCAACGGCCTCGTATCACTAGCAGTCGAGATGGCAGGCATTTATCCGCACGGCTGTAACGGATCGTGCAGCCACGTCTCGATCCCGGAGTCAACAGATGGGGACGTTTCCAGGACAACAACCGTCTGCACGAACAGTTAGACGACGTTTCAGCACGATGGACTATCAGTTCGGAGACCATGGCTGCGGTTACCCTTGACGCTGCATCACAGACAGGAGCGCCTGCGATGCTGTACTCAACAACGAACCTGGGTGCACGAATGGGAAAACGTCATTTTTTCGGATGAATCCAGGTTCTGTTTACAGCACCATGATGGTCGCATCCGTGTTTGGCGACACGGAGGTGAACGCACATTGGAAGCGTGTATTCGACATCGCCATACTGGCGTATCACCCGGCGTGATGGTATGGGGTGCCATTGGTTTTACACGTCTCGGTCACCTCTTGTTATCTTGACGGCACTTTGAACAGTGGACGTTACATTTCAGAATTGTTACGACCCGTGGCTCTACACTTCATTCGATCCCTGCGCAACCATACACTTCAGCAGGATAATACACGACCGCATGATGCAGGTCCTGTACGGGCCTTTCTGGATACAGAAAATGTTCGACTGCTGCCCTGGCCAGCACATTCTCCATATCTCTCACCAATTGAAAACGTCAGGTCAATGGTGGCCGAGCAACTGGCTCGTCACAATACGCCAGTCACTACTCTTGATGAACTGTGGTATCATGTTGAAGCTGCATGGGCAGCTGTACCTGTACACGCCATCCAAGCTCTGTTTGACTCAATGCTCAGGCGTATCAAGGCCGTTATTAAGACCAGTGGTGGTTGTTCTGGGAACTGATTTCACAGGATCTATGCACCCAAATTGGGTGAAAATGTAATGACTTGTCAGTTCTAGTGTAATATATTTGTCCAATTCATACCCGTTCATCATCTGCATTTCTTCTTGGTGTAGCAATTTTAATGGCCAATAGTGTACTACAGTTCTGTACTGAAACTACCAACAACATCTCATTTAGCGTTAACTTTTATCTGTGGAGCCTTCCAAGGAGACACTCTTCTCCTCTTATTTACGCAGTATCTTCAAATCTCACAAGCGAATTACGTAATGCACTACACTGAACTATAGCCTTCTCAATTGGAACTGGAAGGTACTTCCCCTTCCATAAATTTGATAAGCATATCAGTCTTGGGCAAAAACAGTTGAACTACTATGCTGACATTACTTACATCATATTGTCCCCAAAAATAATCCGAACTGGTGCTCCCAATAGCTGGCGAAGCTGCTGAGTCTGCTCAAACCCATAGCTACAGTGGTCTGTCAACGTATGGTTAGAGGCTGTCTTTTGAATAACAGATATATCAGTTATTTTGAGCGGTGTTTGTATCAGTTGTGTTTTACGAAGTGCATTCAAGTTCTAAGGCCTCCGATTTTTTTTCTAATTAACTACTCACCCGAAATCGATGAAACTGGCGTTACTTCTCGACGTAATCGCCCTGCAGACGTACACATTTTTCACAACGCTGGCGCCATGATCCTATGGCAGCAGCGAAGGCTTCTAGGAGCCAGGTCAGGTGAGTAGGGAGCATGAGTAGTCACTTCAAATTTGTTATCACGAAGAAACTGTTGCGTAACGTTAGCTCGATGTGCGGGTGCGTTGTCTTGGTGAAACAGCACATGCGCAGCCCTTCCCGCACGTTTTTGTTGCAGTGCAGGAAGGAATTTGTTCTTCACAACATTTTCGTAGGATGCACCTGTTACCGTAGTGCCCTTTGGAACGCAATGGATAAGGATTACGCCCTCGCTGTCCCAGAACATGGACACCATCATTTTTTCAGCACTGGCGGTTACCCGAAATTTTTTTGGTGGCGGTGAATCTGTGTGCTTCCATTGAGCTGACTGGCGCTTTGTTTCTGGATTGAAAAATGGCATCCACGTCTCATCCATTGTCACAACCGACGAAAAGAAAGTCCCATTCATGCTGTCGTTGTGCGTCAGCATTGCTTGGCAACATGCCACACGGGCAGCCATGTCATCGTCCGTCAGCATTCGTGGCACCCACCTGGATGACACTTTTCGCATTTTCATGTCGTCATGCAGGATTGTGTGCACAGAACCCACAGAAATGCCAACTCTGGAGGCGATCTGTTCAACAGTCATTCGGCGATCCCCCAAAACAATTCTCTCCACTTTCTCGATCATGTCGTCAGACCGGCTTGTGCGAGCCCGAGGTTGTTTCGGTTTGTTGTCACACGATGTTCTGCCTTCATTAAACTGTCGCACGCACGAACGCACTTTCGACACATCCATAACTCCATCACCACATGTCTCCTTCAACTGTCAATGAACTTCAATTGGTTTCACACCACGCAAATTCAGAAAACGAATGATTGCACGCTGCTCAAGTAAGGAAAACGTCGCCATTTTAAGTATTTAAAACAGTTCTCATTCTCGCCGCTGGCGGTAAAATTCCATCTGCCGTACGGTGCTGCCATCTCTGGGACGTATTGACAATGAACGCGGCCTCATTTTAAAACAATGCGCACGTTTCTATCTCTTTCCAGTCCGGAGAAAAAAAAGCGGAGGCCTTAGAACTTGAATGCACCTCGTATGTTTTCCAACTTGTGGCCAACGCCATATGAACAATACCAGTAAATTCTGTAATCTAAACTGAATATGTATAGAGCGCTCTGCACACCATTGTGAAGTACACTGAAGTTATGTTTGTAACAACTGTAAACAGCGGCCTCATTGTGAGCTGAAATACTGACATGGATATTCTAGCAGCGGCTATTTGTATAAGCAAGCGCGTATATACGTAATTATATCATCCTCTCCTACACCAAGCTTAAACAAATATAATATGTAGTGATTCATGCATGTGTCTTATTGTAATGTATTCTTATATGTTTTAGCACTAATGATAGCCACTTAGTGGTTGAAATCTAGATAGATGTCCAACAAACAGATTAATAGCGACTGATCGCTCAACTTCAGTTCCTCCTCTACTCAGTTCTATTTCGGACTTCTTGTCAATCTGATCTTGCAGATGTCAAGCATTCCCGCTTACTTCCCTTATCTCTAGCATTTTTATATATTTTCTACTTTCGTCACTTAAATTCAATACCACCTGCGGGTGATTTCCGCTATACCTTGTCTCTTTGCGTATTTGATTCTCTGAAGCGTTCGCAATTTCAACTATCAAATTTACCCAGTCTTCTTCTGCTGTGTTCCTTCCCTTATTTCAGTCACCAGGTGCCTAATGCTCGCTTCGAAACTCTCGATAACTTGTTGTTCTTTCAAACTATAAACGTCCCATCTCCTTCATATCGAATCTTTCAACAATTTTTACAGCTTCAAGTTTCAGTTCATAGCCAATAAACTGTGATCATTGTTCACATCTGCCTCTGGAAATGTTTTTGCAGTTTAATATTTGATTTCTAAATCTCTGTCTTACAGTTATGGTAGTTACTGGAATCCTTCTAGTTGTCTCCAGCTCTCTTCATCTTATGCGACATTCATGGTTTTAAAAAGCAAATTTTATTGTGCTCCTTGCAAAACTCTACCAGGCAGATTTGGCATTTCATTTCTTTCCCTCATTCCATATTCTATTACTTTTGTCTCTTCTTTTCCCTACTATCGAATGCCATTCCTCCACCACAGTCAAATTTTCGTCTACCTTAACGATATGAATAGTTTTTATAATCTGGTCACACACTGTTTCAAACTGTTTCAAACTGTATGTCATCTGCGGCGCTAGTAAGTGTGTAAACGTGTACTAGCGAGGTGTGTTTTGGCTCAGTGTCCATCTTAGATATGGTAACGCGTTAACTACAATGGTCGCAGAAGTTCAGCCACCTTGCTGTTTTCGTTTTCGTTATCAGATCTACTCCTGCATTACACCTATTTGATTAACTGTCAGTATGAATATATGAGCCACATTGTCAAATGGAGGAGAGCGACTTTGCGGGGAAAACTCCGCAGCGATTACGCCGCACCGGATGCTGTGGAGCAGCGCCTCTCGCAGACGGAAAATCGCGCGTGTGCAAAGCGAGGTGCAGAGAGTGTTTTCGTGGTGCATCGGTACAACTCGGTATAATTCGCTTCAGCTCGGCTTGCGTGTTGAAGTCGCCTTGGTGCGCTGCCGAGTCGTTGATACAAAGCTTATTCAACACTGAAATAGATAAGCGAAACATAGTTACTAGAATAATGGAACAATCTACTCCGAAAAAAAGCAAAGATTTCCGAAAGTCCGTCTAAATCAGAGTGGGAACTTTTCTTACTTTTTTGTTAGCTGTGACGACAAAACAAAATGTTTGATCTGGGGTACAGTAATTAGGTGTGCAAGAAAATCGGCTATTGAAAGACACTGCAGCAAACTGCATTCAGGGGAATGTAGTGAAATAATAGGGGACGCCAAAGGAAGTTAAAAATTCTTGCAGAAGAGAATTCTGTATCTAGAAATGCCGTTTGTACCAGTACTTCAGCATGTTTATTTTGGTTAAAAGCCTTGCGAAACGAACTGAAGTTTGTTTATATTCCTCACAAATGTGTATTCGTTTTCATTTTTGCTTGTATTATTCCTAAAACAATCTTTTTTCACTAATTTAAGGCGAAGAAGACGAAGAGCGCTGCGGAAGGACTCAAAGAGATGGTTGTAATGTTGCTCTACGTTTAGCAAGAGCTGTGAAACTGTTTATGGAGGGGCCATTGAAAACAATATTTTATTGAACGTTGTAGAGACATTAGCTCCCGCATACGGCGTAATACCACGTTCCAGTACGCCAATATCTTGATGAATCAGCGACATTCCGGGGAATTTGCATGAACAATTGGCAGCCGAAATTGAAAACCTCCCAACGTATTCCATCGCACTTGATGAGCCTACGGGTATTAGCAACACAACTCAGTAAACGATTTTTTGGGTGACGTGGACGACGACCTACACGTAACGGAAGAGCTCCTGGGTATGATTCCGATGAAGAACACTGCTACAGGGACGGATATTTTAGAAGTGGTCGAAACGGCAGCTGCAGAAATAGTACTCAGTTGGGAAAAGCTGTATTTCCGTAACCACAGACGAAGCGCTAGCAATGCGCTGTAAAGTAAAAGGGTTTATTGGCCTACCGCGTAAAAAAGCTTAACTTGCAGAATTTACCTTTCGTTCATTGTTTTGCACACCAAGAGGATCTTTGTGCAAAAGTTATCAGGCTTCGAGGCGTGATGAACGTAGAGGTGCGATCGTGAAATATATTCGATCTCACGGGTTCATTCATCGTCAATCCAAGCATTATCAAAATATCCACGGGTGTACTGCCGGTCTACAGTGTCCAACGGGCACAATATTTCGGCGATCATACATGTCGTCATCATCAGGTGAACTGACAGACTGAGCTCCTGTGAACGTGCCGGCACGGAGATCCGTACGCTATGGCTGCTCAGAGGGAACTGAGTTCTTTTATTATTTTGATTTCATTTTCTTTTCTTTTGTTTGCTTTGTTTTTTATGTGTTTTCTTTCTTTTTGGCAGCTTAGCCCAAAACTATTTAACAAAAATTGAAGAAGGTACTTCGAATTTGCAAATGAAACACAAATAAATTAGTTAAGAATGAAGAAGATGAAAGCGGGACTGCTACGGTCGCAGGTTCGAATCCTGCCTCGGGCATGGGTGTGTGTGATGTCCTTAGGTTAGTTAGGTTTAAGTAGTTCTAAGTTCTAGGGGACTTATGACCTAAGATGTTGAGTCCCATAGTGCTCAGAGCCATTTGAACCATTTGAAGAAGATGAAAGAAGATAGGAAAGGAAGAAGTTTGAAGTCCCGCCGCCCTGGGGTACTGAGGATGAAAGCGTTGGAACTGATCGTCAAGCCACTGATCCTCAGACTCCAATGCCTTTTAATTTAACCCTTATACCAAGAAGATCTATGCTATACTATAGCTACTATTGAGCTAATTACTAGAGCTATTACTAAACTAATTACACTATTTATAGTTTTAATGTGCCGTGTTTGCCTTTGGCAATTGCGACGGTGCGCCGACAGTTTACATCTATGTACAGATATGGGACTAATCTAGTATTATCCGTTATTATAGCTATACTTATATTAGATCTAGGGCATTTCTGTCGGGTCTTTTGTTCTGTCTGGGTTTTCATCCTCTACACTATGGTGGCTGTCTAGGTGCTGCATATAGGTTTGTCGACTGTACTGCCTCTCGCGTTTGTATTCTTTGTGGCATTCGTCTGAAATTTTTCTGTTAGTACGTTTAGATCGTCCCATAATCCTAGTGTTCTGATTGCGTCCTATATGTGTCGTTCAGTTTGTAGGTGTTCTATCCCAGGTCTGTTCCTGTGTTGCCGACCGCGGTGGCCTAGAGGTTCTAGGCACTGCAGTCTCGAACCGCGCGACCACTACGGTCACAGGTTCGAATCCTGCCTCGGGCATAGATGTGTGTGGTGTCCTTAGGTTAGTTAGGTTTAAGTAGTTCTAAGTTCTAGGGGACTGATGACCTCAGAAGTTAAGTCCCATAGTGCTCAGAGCCATTCGAACCATTTTTGTTCCTGTGTTGCCTGTATTTCCCGCAGAATAGGACTTTGTGTTAGGGGGTTCCCATACCTTCACATGTACATCTTGACGTGTCTCTTAGACTCACGCAGTTCAAGTGCGTGGGATAAGGTCCGTGCCCAGTCATGAAATGCACCATGCCGTGGCTAGGTTCGACATGTTTCATTCTTAGCCTTTCCGTTATATCCCAAAGAAACGGCCTGCCGAAGTGGCCGTGCGGTTAAAGGCGCTGCAGTCTGGAACCGCAAGACCGCTACGGTCGCAGGTTCGAATCCTGCCTCGGGCATGGATGTTTGTATTGTTCTTAGGTTAGTTAGGTTCAAGTAGTTCTAAGTTCTAGGGGACTAATGACCTCAGCAGTTGAGTCGCATAGTGCTCAGAGCCATTTTGAACCAAAGAAACGTGTGTACTCTCCGTCCCTTATCACTTGTGCCCCATTCTTCCTGCTATGTGTCAGTTTTCCATTCTCTGAGGTCCCGCTTGTTATTCAGCGGTGAACCAGTTATGATATTAACCTGGTCTAGTCTACCCATCTACAGTGCTATTGCGCAAAGTCGAGGAGTGGGGGCTTGCACCGTCGTCAGCGTAGCGTAACAGACTTCTGCACTCTGCACTGCGAGACGTGCCGGTGCGAACACCCTAGAGGCGCTGCTGTAAGGCCAGGGCTGTGACACGCCGTCTGGAACAGCGACGGTACAAGGTCGCCAGCAGCGGTGTCTTCCGGTGCGTGTTTACGTTCCGGTACGGTGCGAGGCCGCCACCGCTGTTACACGGGACATCCGGAGGTCATTAGCGAAGCTCACATGGAATACCAAATCGGCCGTGGCCCTTTTCCTGGAATCACGTGAAGTGATTTGAGGAAACCACATAAAACCTTAAATTGTCTTGCCGGGATTGTATTTCATACGTTATGTTACCGGCTCGCGCGTCTTGGACACTGCAGCAGGTCGCGTAGAGCACGCACACTACACCTAGCATTTCTTGACTTCTTAGTTTTACCGTAACGTCAGGCAATGTTGTGGCATCAGCCACTTCTTGGAATTTCCCTGTCTTATTTTCTGTTTTTGTTTTTCCTCTCAGTGTCTTGTTGCAAGCTCCTTCCTCTTAGAACCTGTTGCCGTAATAACAGCTATTATGCGCTCGCTGTGAGAGCTTATTGCCAATGTTATTCAGTCTGTACACTGAGCAATCAGTAAAGGAAACGAAAGAAAAAATTTGAGTAGGAATTAAATTTCAGAGAAAAGAAATAAAAACTTTAAGGTTTGCCGATGATTTTGAAATTCCGTCAGAGATAGCAAAGAACTTGGAAGAACAGTTGAACGGAATGGGCAGCGTCTTGATAGGACGATATAAAATGAACATCGACGAAAACAAAACAAGGACAATGGAATGTAGTCGAATTAAATCAGATGATGCTGCGGGAATTAAGAAACAATGTAAGTAGGCTGTTTCGGTTTTTATGTCGGTAACGCCACGTAGCGCTCTGTATGAAAATCACTGACTGTGCTATGTGCAATCTGTGGCTGGTTGGCATTGTTGGAATATTTGCTATTGTAGTTGTGGGCAGTTGGATGAGAACAGCGCGTAGCGTTGTGCAGTTGGAGGTGAGCCGCCAGCAGTGGTGGATGTGGAGAGAGAGATGGCGGAGTTTTGAGAGGGGACGATCTGGACGTGTGTCCGTCAGAAAAAGGAAATTTGTAAGACTGGATGTCATGAACTGATATAATACATTGTTTGTTCTCTATCAAAATCCTTCATTTGCTAACTATTCCTATGAGTAGTTAGTGCCTTCAGTAGTTTAGAATCTTTTATTTAGCTGGCAGTATTGGCGCTCGCTGTATTGCAGTAGTTTGAGTAACTAAGATTTCTGTGAGGTAAGTGAGTCATTAAAGGTATAGGTTATTGTTAGTCAGGGCCATTCTTTTGCAGGGTTTATTGAAAGTCAGACTGCGTTGCGCAAAAAAAAAAAAAAAAAAGTGTCAGTTTAGTGGTGATCAGAATAAGTAAAGAGAGAAATGTCTGAGTAAGTTCAGTTTTGCTCAGATGTTTGAAAATCAAATAACGTAGAGGTTTTGCAGCACTGTCATTCATAAATTTTTCCAAGGGGATGTTTCAACAAGGCATTTAAACTAGTAGATGACTTTTGTTATTTGGGCTGCAGAATAACTGATAATGGCCAAAGTAGAGAGGATATAAAATATATACTGCCAAAGACAAGAAAAGCGTTTTTGAAAAAAATAAATTTGTTAACATCGAGTATAGATTTAAGTGTTAGGAAGTTTTTCTGGAAGTTTAAATTGTATGGAGCGTAGCCGTGTATGGAAATGAAACGTGGATGATAAACAGTTGAGACAAAAAGTGAATAGAAACTTTCGAAATGTGGTGTTACAGAAGAGTGCTGAATATTAAATGGGTAGACGACGTAAGTAATAGGGAGGTACTGGACAGAACTGGGGAGAAAAGAAATTTATGGCACAGTCAGACTAGATAAGAAGGGATCGGTTAATAAGACACATTCTGAGATGAAGGCTCACGAATTTAGTATTGGAGGGAAGTGTGGAGCGGAAAGGGGGTGGGGTAAAATCGTAGAGAGAGACCAACAGATGGAGACAGGAAGCAGAGTCAGAAGGATGTCAGTTACAGTAGCCATTCGGAGATGAAGAGGTTTATTCAGGTTGGAGTTGCATGGAGTACTGCATCAAATCAGGCTTCGGACTGAAGACCGCAATACACAACAATGAGAGATTATCATGAAGTTTTAATTATGCCCTCGAAACGGAGCAAGGTGGCACAGTAGTTCGAGATCAGCGTCCGTCTATCCTGATTTAGGTTTCCCGTGATTTTCGTAAATCGTTGTAGGCAAATGTACGGATGGTTTCTATGAGAGGGCACGGCCGCTTTCTTCACCCAGTTAGAACTTGTGCTTCATCTCTAATGACCTCGATCTCGAGGAATCGGTAAACCCTATTAGTCCATGGAAAAAACAATGTTGCAAAATTATTATTAAGTTTGTTTGCAGGTAGATGACTACGGTACAGGTAAACGTTGGAATTCCCGCACCACAGAACTGTAGCACATCACTACAGGAGCCAAAACAAAATGTATTGTATGGTGATTCGGCATTTGAAGATCAACGATGCAACAATCCGTACTGACAAGGGGAGGCCATGACTTCGGATCACGGATTTACTTCAAACTTGGTACACTTTTAGTAGTCCATTAGGACAATATAAAGTGCTAGTAGCATGACGTACTACTAACGCGATTTTGAGAGTGCTACGTTGCTACCCTGAGCACAAGAGGGCAGCAGTCATGTGGTTAGCGATCAAGTTCGGTAATCGATGGATTGCTGGATGGAGCTTCTTTTTAATTTACCTTTTTTTCCAACACTAGTCATAATTTGATACATATTACACTTGAAAGATAATATGATGAAAAGGCACATGTATTTTCATAAACTTTTTTGAATTGGTTGTTTGGTGATTTCTATTATTACAACAAATATTTACAACTATCGATAAGTAAACGAACAAAGGCGTAAAGCTTTACTGGAAACGTATGCCTTTCGTGATTTCCGAAATCTGCACGTGTAATCGGATAAGATACCGAGAACTGCTTTGCACGCTTCGAGCTGCAGACACAGGTTTCAAGGACGAGGGACAGGCTTGGAAAGCCCAAGTCAAGCATCGATACATAAAGGTGTAAATAACTTTATTAAATAATACAGTGAGTTACCATATGCCATAATATGAGGATAACGTACGAGTAATCGTCAGAAGTGCTTTAGACATTACAGGAGCAGGATGATAGTTTTCTTACAGACATGGAAAACATAATTAAAACGGCATCTACTACATCGAATGAACGCAATTTTCTCGCATGCAGAAGGAATTTTCAGTTTCTAATGAAAAACAAAGCTTACTTACATGCAGAAAATTTCTCTTTTTTGCAACAATTTGGATGCAAACCATGCGTAACGCTACATTTTTATAAATACCGGTGCCGAAAATTGGCCATGTATGATTGAATATATTTTAATAGCATCTTCATGAGACGCAATTTGTTGCTCGTTGCCAATCAAATATTAACAAGTTTGAAGGCTCTTGATAAATTTTGTAACTTCCCTATAAATGTCGTGTAATATTTATTGTAATAATAAAAATTAGCAAACAGGGGAGTATCATTGTAAATTCAATAAAAGTTCATTTAAAGAGCAGAGGTGTGCACATTTCGCTTGTAACCTGGCCCCGCTCGCGTGTTAGCCAGGCAGGGAAGCCGCCGCACGTTGTCAGCGGTCTACTCCCGTCCAAGCCCACCTAAGCGCAATCCGAGCAGGCTAAGGGAGTCTTCCTCGCCTGTCCCCCTTCCCGCTGTGCTACGCTATGTGGCGATTTGTTCTGTACGCTTTCATTGTAGTGTAACGACACCGATTCGGCAGTTGATGAAAAGTCTCTTTGTACCCCGGGTGACAAAAGACGAGGCTCAATGAAATATATAATCATTTCGGATCATTGTAGGCCGGTCCGCCCCTGGTAGCTCAGTGGTCAGCGCGACGGAATGTCATGCCTAACGGCCCGGGTTCGATTCTCGACCGGGTCGGAGATTTTCTCATCATTTCATCCCCATCGATACGCAAATCGCCGAAGTGGCGTCAACTCGAAAGACTTGCACCAGGCGAACGGTCTACCCGACGGGAGGCCCTAGCCACACAGCATTTCCATTGTAGGCCGGAAAATGGAGGTTTTTATTTTTCATATTCGGCGTATTTCGAGGTTATTCATTTATTTCGATGTGAACGGTTTTCTCTGCAACTTCACGCTCTTTCGACTAACACGGCCTATTCTCAGTTCCAGCCATCATCAGGTCATCTCAAATAGTACATGCTTTTTGTTGTAAACAGAAACATTTCTGGAAGTCGAAGTCCCTTGCACCTAAGAACCTGAAGATATCTATTATATTGCAATGCCAACTAAAGTAAGGTTTTGGAAGTTTAGTTCCTGTAATCTTAATGTGTTTCATTCTAATATGACTCCAATTAAATCAGTTTTAACTACTTTTTCCAGGATGCGTACTGCGGGTTCGCTGGATTCATTCTAATTGGCCAAAGTAGTCAATTTTAAATTCCCGAAGTGTATTTTAGCAAACACTAAGTTCATTTTCCGTATTATGTTAATCTAAAAAGTATGTGTCTCAAAGAAGGAGCCTTTCTTTTATATTAAGCTCTCTTTGCACAACGTTGCATACCACCAGGATGTGGTTTTTAATATTCATTGAGCCATGTTTATTCCCTATTTCAGTTTATGTTTGCTCTAAATTTAGAAAGCCTATATACTGCTAAATGGCTTCAAGTCCTTAGCATATCTTTGCACACGCTTGGCAGCCACTAGGTCTTTGTTCCTTTTCAAAAATTTTATGGAGTGCACAAACTGCTGGTCAGATTCACAAACATGTCGTAACGTACTCGAATTTCCCGAATGAGTGTTTAGTAACTTTTTATAGTATTTCCGTTGTAAGAGGCCTACGGATTTACTTGAAATGAAATGTCTTTTGCCGTGGGCCTCCCGGCGGGTGGACCTGATCACCTGGTGCTTTTGAGGTGATGCTTCTTCGGCTACTTGCGCGTCGATGAGGATGAAATGATGATGATGAAGACGGCAAAAACACCCAGTCCCTGAGCGGAGACAATCTCCAACCCAGCCGGGAATCGAAACCGGGCGCGCTGTCCACACAGCTACGGTGGCGGACGCCGATTTATTTGAAGCTGCCTAATAAACACACAAAAACTTTGCCCTACTGGACTTGGACTCTGTTCCGTGGCTGGTATATATTCCCCAATTCTTAATTTCTCCTCAGCCTCCTTTAAGTTTGGTTTGTTCACTTTCCTGCTCCCACCGTTATGCTAAACGAGCTGAAGTCACGTTGCGTTGATACCGCTACCTGTTGGCAGACGGAGCTGGCGGAACAGGTCCCGTGACGGTTACCAGGCAAGTGGAAACCCAAGTTGATCTGCTTTGACCACTGTGCTTCAGTACACATGTACTCTTGTGTTTCTGTTGCGCCTCGTGGAGCAGCTTTAATGGATGCGGTGGAGATAGGGGCAGGCAGACTGGAAGGAGAATTTGTACTCCTCTAGTAAGCACACGTGTCTTTTCATCGTACTACCTTTCAAATGTAAATATGTACGAAATAATATGACTAGTGTTGAAACAAACATACATTTTTTAAAAAAAATGGAGTGGGAGTCCATCCATCGATTCATCGATTACGAAGCTAGAACGCCAGCCACATAATCGCCGCCGGCTACTGCTCAGGATCGCAAAGCACCGCTAAACTGCTGACACTTAAAACTTCTCTTGCGATTTTTTCGAACTTGCACAAGTTGTGCGCCTTACTACCTGCACACTAAGTTGTCCTAATGGACTATAAAAGATGTATTAAGTTAGAAATAAATCCGTGATTCGAACGTAGTGGCCTCCCTTGTGAGTTGCTTGAAGCGTACAGCAACAGTGTACCATCACGTGAAACGGTGGTCACGTGATGCTGCGTGGACAAACAGGTCTAAGTGACGAAGAACGGAGTGGTAGACCGTCCCTCTGTGAAGAAACTGAATCACGAGAGAAAAGAAGACCTTGTTGTGCGAAGACGAACGTATGGTAATCGAGGCAATAGAGGAATGTGTGAAAATTAATCATAGATTAGTTTTTACGGTCCTCCACGGCATTTTAGAGAAGATAAAGGTCGCTAACCGCTGGCTCACGCGACTCCTCACATCCATTCAAGAAGCCCACCGGATTGAGGCAGCAGCGAAAATGCTGCAGTTGTGTCAGGCCAATCCAGATGATCTACTTAGCGGCCTAATCACCACGGACGAGTGCTGGGTGTATCACTGCTACCCCCGAGTCAAAGGATAAAAGTAAGGAGGGGAAACACGTGGATTCGCTTCCGCAAAAAAGGAGAAGACCGAGTCATCATCGAGCAAGATGGTGCTGATAGTTTTGAGACTGCCATGGTGTAATGCCGAAACATTAAGGGGTTCCTCTCAAGGACATACTACCGGTACCTCCTGACTAGGTTCTGGAAGGCAAACAGACAAAGCACCGCGCGTAGGAGTATTTGAACTAAAATACCGGTCAGAATTATTTTATGCTTTTTTTCGAAACGGGATCAAATGAAATGCATGATTGAACAACGGAAAATCTAGGATGGAATGTAACAACATTATGAAAAGGATAGTTGCTACTCACCATATAGCGGAGATGCTGAGTTGCAGATAGGAACAACAAAAAGACTGAAGACTGTCACAAAATAAGCATTCGGCCAACAAGGCCTTTGTCAAAAATAGACGACAAACAAACAAAAACACACACACACAAACACACACACACACACACACACACACACACACACGAAAACGCAACTCACACACACATGACCAGTGAGCGTGTGTGTGTGTGTGTGTGTGTGTGTGTGTGTGTGTGTGTGGTGTGTGTCCGTCGTCTATTTTTGACAAAGGCCTTTTTTTCCGAAAATTGTTTAGTGACAATCTTTTCGTTGTGCGTATCTGCGACTCAGCATATCCGCTATATGGTGAGTACCAACTATCCTTCTCATAATATTGAAATGCATTATTGGCCTTAATCGAATGTTAATTTACGAAATACGCAAACTTGACGCGCGCAAACTATTGCAATATATTTTTATTCGGTGTCAAACTGTTGGTCAGCGTTCTCTTGGCTATCGTTCTCCTCTCATCTTTGTCTTCCCTCATAGCTTCTTAACTATCACTTTCATATAGAGGAAAGGATGGGACGTTTGCGACCATTTGATTGATTGCCTCTTGCGAAAATGGGACACTTTTTTTACGAAGCCTTGGTCTGCTAAAACTTAACTACGGATCTGAACTTAAGAACAATCTGTATAGTACATCTCTGTTAAAATCGCCGCCCGGAGTGGTCGAGCGGATCTAGGGGCTACAGTCTGGAACCGCGCGACCGCTACGGTCGCAGGTTCGAATCCTGCCTCGGGCATGGATGTGTGTGATGTCTTTAGGTTAGTTAGGTTTAAGTAGTTGTAAGTTCTAGGGGACTGATGACCTCAGACGTTAAGTCCCATAATGCTCAGAGCCACTTGAACCACTTTGAACCTGTTAAAATCCACACGTCAAAATTTGGAGCAAAGTTTATTCTGTATTGCCGTACGTGCTTGTTGCGAGTCTCAGCTGCTTCCTCCGACAATTAGCCTATAGGTAGAATGGCTTTAAATACGACTTTCGTATCATGCATTAAAACTTTGTGAAGCGCTGGTGAGCTAAGATATCAGCCATATAAATCTATGTACAGGTAGCAGTTTTGCGAGCAAAGGCATCAAATTTCTCAGGACCTGTGCTGTTGCCACTCGAAATCACTTCCAGTATTACTTCAAATCGTTTAATTAAGTGGACATTGAGGCCAATGATTCGAGAAGAGCATTCTAGGTCGTAGAGTTTCTTGACTGTTCCCAAAGCACCTGCAACAGAATAACCGAAAAATTACTATGTTGCAATAGTTTAACTAATTTAACAGTTAACTTTGAATGAATAAAAAACAAAATCTTCATGCGTTAAACACTTGGCAACGGACAAAATTCCATGCCTATAAAAGGAATATAGCTCGACAAGACCCTACGGATAATGAAAAACATTGAAATCTGAAGATTCTGAGGTAACAAAAATATCCATTGAAGTAGTGTTTATAAACACCCAATTTAAACAATAGAAGTTTGACGAAAGATAAAGTACGTACCTTTCATTTCCATATTCAACAGGTGATCTGAGCCTAATCACAAAAGCGAGAGAAACGAATGTCACAAACAAGAGTAGACGAACGAGCACATGCATCTCCCAACAGGGCTGGTTTGTTACTGACTTTGCAGCAGGTGGTGTGAGAGGAAGGTTATGGCTGCCGAAAGACGGGAAAGTTATGCACCTTGAAGATAAAAACGTTTGAAAAAATTTTAAAGTAACTTGGTGGTTTTGATTTTTGACCAGTGTTAGAATGTCAGTACTCTTGCGTGGCATCGCGGAAAGTAGTCTCAGGAGGTCTACTTGCTCGTCCACAGGGTCCCAGTTCACACCCACAGAAAGCGGTAACATGTGCTGCTGCTTTGGGCTATCAAATTTTGCATCATCCTCATATTCTCCTGACGTGACAGCCAGTGAATTCTTCTTCTTTCGACGTGTGAAAAAGCCATAGAGCGGCAGGCATCTCTAGAATGACGATGAGGTGGTTTCGAAGGTAGAACGTTCCTGGACAGCCAATGCAGAGGACTCTACAGTCATGGTTTCCGTCAAGTCATTCATCATTGGGAAACGTGTCGCGCTGAATTGTGAATATGTAGGGAAGGGCCAACGTCAGCATTTACATTCATGGCCACAGTTTGATTTTTTCGAGGTGATAATTGAAACTTTACAACTGCCCTTCCCACATCATAGGAACTATGTCTCGTTGACTGTTGGTACAGTGGGAAGGTGGAGCTGTTAAAGAACCGATCGTCGCGTTCTACGCCAGTTGCTACCACACAAAGGTTTCTTGCCAGTTACTAGTCGGAAACAAATATGCGGCTTTTGCTATGACTGCTACAAATGACGTAGGCTGATCTTAGAAAATTTCATTTACTTAGCATCGGATCCTGTGCGAGTGTTCGCTAAAAGTTCTAACACATGTGACAATATCCCATAAAAAAGAAGACACAGCCACCGTAACCCCAGTGCATTCATAAGTATGGGGGCTCCTGACATTGACTATAACGTAATACTAGCCTACAACCTAGCGTTACTCATTGCCTTACAAATAACTTCTTTCAGCCAAAGCTCAACCAGAAGCGGGAATGTCGACACGGTCAAGCCTGAGCGATGGCTGCTAGTTCGTCATAGCCCCCCCCCCCCCCCCCCCAACACCACCACTCGGAACTTTGAAACAGTCTTTTCATAGTACAAGAGACAATTGATTTTAGTTAATAAATAATAGCCTACGCATAACCCTGTGGCGTATTCACTAAACAAACATATTTTGCGCCAAATTGTCGGGACAGTGATGCAGAAGTGGCGGTGGCATCACGCTTTGCTTCAAATTCCTGCATTAAACTCTAAATCTCTCCACATTATTCCGAGTAGGGAGGTCGCGTAACACCGCTGATTACCTCTTCATCGAACGGGGATGATAAATTCGCCAATATTGTCTGTCTACTATCAGAGACCAAACGGCTCACTGCCGCCAACAGATTTCACTCTTTCTTAATCTCTGAGTTCATCAAAAATATATAACTAATGAAGCACCAAAGCGTATTCATAACAATCATCTACGGACTCCTATACAGGAAATATGGTGCCTGGTTCTAAGTTAATAACTGTGTAAAAGAACGATTTCAATAATTTTGTGACATGCAGGAAATAAAGTTACTTTCGTGTTTCGTCGGAAGTCCTCATGCCCAAAGAACTCGACTAATCTGATAAAGTACGGCAAAAAAAGACGGCGACCACGTTGTGAACTATTCTCAAGAAAACGAACACTTAGAGAAAAAGAAATCCGACAACTAATTTCGTCGAAAAATTGTACAACTGACGCCGATTAAACGACTTAGCATACCATAGGAATTTAGAACGAGTGTGATGTAATCCCGAAAAACATTGATTAGACGCAAATGAGCTTTATTTCTCTAAAAGCTGTTGCACACTCCGAGCATCAAACAAATGAGACCACAGAAAGCTTTGAGGACATCGCTGTGATATCGAGTGCCCCTAGTGACTGCTCGTGGCGGACAACTCCCGTACACGATGATACCATCCAACGGAAGTGGTGCGCTAACTTTAGCATGACCCAACTGATAAACTGGACGTTGTTACTAGAAGAGAATACAGTTTGCTCCCATGGTTTGTAGCCTAGTTTTGGTGTTCGGACACTCGGTATTCTTGAAAGTGGATGATGTTCATTACGCCTGGACCCTAATTCTCTAGTGACACCGCTGTGAGCAAAGGAAAAGAGGCATGATATTGAAGCTTGGACGTATCTGTGGATCACTAAAATCTTATGATGTGTATTCTATTTATAAATTCAAACAACTTTTTATTATTGCAATCTCTATTACAATTACAATGGACAGGGCTGATGGGAGGCACGTGGGGCAAACAGGCAGAGCATTCGATATCCAATACGAAGAACATATGAGAGCATGGAGGTGTGGGGAAAATTACTCCATAATTGCAGGGCGCCTCGAAGAATATAATCACAAGCCAACACCTAGAGAAGAAGACATGAAAAAATCAGAATAAACAATAAAAGACACGTTATAAACTTGCAAAAAAATTATCGTATATAAGACCAGTGCAGAAAAGAAAATAGGTTTGACAAACAACTGCTGTTCCCGTCAGTAGATAAAACAGTAGCGTAATTCCCCATCGTCAGAATAATGCCTTACAAACCCTTTCTCATAACCCTTCCATGATCCCATTCAAATATCCTCTAAACCAAAAACACGAAAAATCAAGTCATTTGAACACCTACAACTTTTTACATATTCTCTGAGAGCTAAGTCCACATTCAACTCCCTACACCACCATCCCGAGTAGCCACAACCCCAAACTAACAAAGACTTAACATAGGGTTGAATTCACTGTAGAAAAAAATAAAACCCATCCCTGAATACATGCATGGAGACGCATACATGAACACACACACACATACAGAGAAAGAGAGAGAGGGAGAGAGATTCTATAACGATTGCCACATCAGCAGCGAAGTTCTACAGCAGTAAGTTTACAAATTATGGAAACCCACTGGAGGTGCCTTAATGAAAAAGGCGAAACGCATCTGGAACATAGAAAATACAGATTGCAGCAAAAAAAAGACGTTTAAATTTATAAAACTATACTTGCTGCGGAAAATGAGAACATAAACAAACTTGTTATACAGGGCGTTCGAACCTTGCGAAAATGCTCTGCTCATGAGGCAGAAATGTGTGTATTCGTGTTAAGCATGGATATTAAATTTAATACGTGGGTGTGGACAGTCCGACACCAGCAATGGAGGGTGAACGTTTGACAATACCAGCCACTCAGCCAAATTGTGAAAAAAAATCACAAACCAGTCGTCGGCCGAAGCTCCAGGGATGAAATCTTACAGGCAGCATGCTATATTCGATGTTTTAAGGAGAAGAGATAAAAGAATATAATTTAAATAATGAATAACTGCACCAGGTACTTATTTTTCATGCTTAGCACAATGTGATTCGAGAATTTATTCTCATTTTCAAGTGCACTTGTTTATATAAATTGTAAGAGGTCCGAGCAGATGTAATTTCGATGTATTGCTCATGCGCTGCCTGCGATATGCAAGGTATAAGAGAATCGCTGACCAGAGAGCAGTGTTGACTTAGTAGGAACTGTGTAGCTGTAGCAGTAAGTTGTTGCTAGTGGCTAGTCTGCAGTCTGCTCTGGTCTGGTATAGTGTATCGTGTTGGCTGGGCTGGTAGCGGTGCAGCGATGCCGGAGCCTGAGTATTATTGCATAAGGTAAAAAGCAGCCTCGCGCATATCTAGTAATGTTATCTGAACTCCCATGTAAATGTTTTAAAAATGTCCTAATAATAATCTTTCTCATATAAAGTAATTTTTAACAAGCATTCATTTCAATTTAAAGAATTTGCTAATTTCTCCAATCAATGGTCATTCCGATTGTTGCAAAAGAAAAATCAGTTGCTTCCTTTCATAAATAACAAATCTATCGGCCAGCATTGCACAGGGCTGTGCTAAAAAAAATTATTGTAAGAGCAGATAGATATGCGTTATCCGGCGACTTCATTGAGGTAAGAATTTTTCTCTTTTTATTCAGAATGATCTTTCAGGGCCATGACACAGCACTGCTGACGTCCAAAATTTACCAGGTTAAATTCACAGTCAAATTGTTGAAAAGTTATAAGTGAGCGACAATTTAATTGAGAGGTTTAGGAATTTTTCTGTTTTGAGGTTACACTAAAATGGTAACGAAATTTTGTGGGAAGGTAAAAATGGGAAAAAATTTTGTAGGGAGGTTACAAATGTGAGAAAGAAAGAATTTTGTGGGGAGGTTACAAAATATAATTGTGACGTTTTTCATGTGTGATTTTCTGCCTCTCTTGTATAGTAGTTGTCTTTTTGAGGCTATGTTGAAATAGGGAAATCGAGTAAAATTAATCTTAGAATGCTTTTATATGCTGATGTTACAGATGGTATTTTCATTTCTCTGCTTACAAGCATTGTGCCTCTTCCATTACACAGAATATGACACACAGCCAAATCATCACTTCTTGTTATCAAAACAAGCTTCAGAGATATTAAAATACTATTGTTTCACAAATAGTTTGTGCACGGTCAGCGAAGTTACATTTACTGAGGATTACATTTTACATACAAATTTATCAGTTATAAAATTCGATTTACCATTACTGGCTATTAAATTACCAATTACATCCCCCCCTCCTCTCTCTCTCTCTCTCTCTCTCTCTCTCTCTCTCTCTCTCTCTCTCTAAGGAAACGTGCATATTTATGAAAGTTACTACAGTTATCATATGCAGGAGAAACATTTGAAAAAATTAAGTGATTCGCTATGTAGTTTTCCACTGAGAATTTAGTAGACAAAACGCAAAAACTGGTAACAAAAATGAAAGAAATTCATGGTCCTTTCGAAGGAACCAATAATACAATCAGATGTATGGCCAGCGTACCTTACATAGGTAACGTTTCTCAAAAAATAGCAAACCTACTCAGGTCATATACCGTGAAAGTAACTTTCTCCACAAACAACAAACTACTATAGAAATTAGTCCACTCCTTAAAGAATAAAAAAGGTAATTTCTCAAACTCAGGAAGGAACAAAATAACATGTATAACTTGCTCAAAATATTACATAGGACAAACTGCCAGGAACTTTCATATTAGATGCACTGAATATATCAACTGCTACACACATAACCAATTTACAAAATCAGTAGTAGCAACATACATAAAAACACTGGATACCTATTTGAAAACGTAGAAAAGTTGTTAAGGTACTCCACCACTTCCCAAAAATCACATGCAGTCGATTCAATAGTGGAACTTGAAATGTTTGTACGCCACTAAAAATCAAGGAAAAGAGATTCTCAATGAAAAACTGGTTTGGGAATCAATTAATTTTTTCAAATGTTTCTCCTACCTGTGATAACTGTAGTAACTTTTACAATACGTACACTTTTTCAGAGGAAGAAAGAGAGAGAGAGAGAGAGAGAGAGAGAGAGAGAGAGAGATTGAGAATGTGTTATAGATAATTAACTTCTGTAGCGTGTTTTGATTGCAAAAACAAACACTGTAAGTGATGATTTACCAGTGTAGTGAAGGGGGCACAATATTTACAAGTAGACAAACAAAAATACCAGCTCTAACATTAACATATAAAAACATTCAGCGATTAATTTTATTCGATTTCCTACTGCAGTATAACTTCAAAAAGATAACTCCAATGCAAGAGAGGCAGAAAATTACACATGCAAAAGACACAAATTATATTTTAGGTTTGTTTGTGTGGTTATCTTCCGCAGCAGCTGTTAAAATCTGTTACTATTGGTTATCCGTATTGAACTGACTGCAATTTTGTTAAAAAGAATTATGCCAGACAGGTTTCGCCTTTATTTATAAAGCATCTTCCGTGGTTATTCTGCAAATTTGGATAGATACGTTTGTGCATGTTTGGTACATAAACAATGTTATTGTACGGAATGAGAAACAGTTTACAAAAGCTAAGTGTAAATAATTCAACGCAACAAATACTGCAGAATAGTAAAAACTGCAAAGTGCAAATGTGGACGAAGTCTTTCGACATCAGTCGCTGCTACCAAGGAGGGAAGGAGGAGAATATGTAAAGAAGCACCGTAAGTAACTTGCACAAAAACTTTTTAAACAAAACGGTGTTTTTAACCTAAAACAACCAAAAACGTACAACGTATGTATCCAATATGCAGAATAACCACGGAAGATACTTTACAAGTAAAAGCGAAATGCATCTGATGTAATTCATTATAATTAAATTACAGTCAGCTCAAGAAGGGTAACCAATAGTAACAAATTACATTTATTTAAAGAAATGCACTTGAAAATGAGAATAAATTCTCTAAACGCGTATTTCTAAGCATGAAAAAATAAGTAACTGGTGGAGTTTCAGGCTTCTCAAAAACATCACTTGTTATTAATAAAATTAAGTAAAAAGAATATAAGCCAACGGGCTCATAATTCTTATTTAATTAAGCAGTGTTTCCATTTTTGTACTTCATTAAACGTTTGTTCACATACTGAAAATTTTAATTATTGTTCATTCCAAATACACTTTGTCACATTGTGAAAAAGCTGTGCGTGATAGAAGAGTGCCCTGGGATCAGATAAGGATTCAGTACCTAACAATCTATAAAATTTAGCCATTAAATAACAAAAACCGATCAAAACATTTTTTTCGTTTGTCTGTTTAATCGCGAAACATTGTGATTAACACGTATACTTATCGAGGTCGACAAAACTGCTCGCGCCAGAAATGTGGCTCCGAGACAAGGTATAAACAGGGTTGTGTACACTGTTCTAAAAACATTTAGCGAATGCAGTTATGTGAAAATTGCAGCTGCGACTAACTTAAAGAGGTTTGACAGAGGTAGGTGCACAGAATGTCCCAAGAGGAATTGTCAACATTTAGTGATGTGACAGCAACGATCATTTGAAGCATAATACTTCACATGGCTGTGTGCCCTAATCTGAATGGTTTCCGAGGTATAACAAATTTAATGCAGCTTATTATTTATTTGTGTACATTATTTAATATCTTGTCAGGTTTAAACATGTACTAGATGCATTCAAGTTCTAAGGCCTCCAATTTTTTTTTTCTCCAGACTGGAAAGAGATAGAAACATGCACATTGTTTTAAAATGAGACCGCGTTCATTTTCAATACGTCCCAGAGATGGCAGCACCGTATGGCCGATGGAATTTTACCGCCAGTGGCGAGAATGAGAACTGTTTTAAATACTTAAAATTGCGACATTTTCCCTACTTGAACAGCGTGCAGTCATTCGTTTTCTGAATTTGCGTGGTCTGAAACCAATTGAAATTCATCGACAGTTGAAGGAGACATGTGGTGATGGAGTTATGGATGTGTCGAAAGTGCGTTCGTGGGTGCGACAGTTTAATGAAGGCAGAACATCGTGTGACAACAAACCGAAACAACCTCGGGCTCGCATAATCCGATCTGACGACATCATCGAGAAAGTGGAGAGAATTGTTCTGGGGGATCGCCGAATGACTGTTGAACAGATCACCTCCAGAGTTGGCATTTCTGTGGGTTCTGTGCACACAATCCTGCATGACGACATGAAAATGCGAAAAGTGTCATCCAGGTGGGTGCCACGAATGATGACGGACGACCACATGGCTGCCCGTGTGGCATGTTGCCAAGCAATGTTGACGCGCAACGACAGCATGGATGGGACTTTCTTTTCGTCGGTTGTGACAATGGATGAGACGTGGATGCCATTTTTCAATCCAGAAACAAAGCGCCAGTCATCTCAATGGAAGCACACGGATTCACTTCCACCAAAAAAATTTCGGGTAACCACCAGTGCTGAAAAAATGATGGTGTCCATGTTCTGGGACAGCGAGGGCGTAATCCTTACCCATTGCGTTCCAAAGGGCACTACGGTAACAGGTGTATCCTACGAAAATGTTTTGAAGAAGAAATTCCTAGATGCACTGCAACAAAAACGTCCGGGAAGGGCTGCGCGTGTGCTGTTTCACCAAGACAACCCACCTGCACATCGAGCTAACGTTACGCAACAGTTTCTTCGTGATAACAACTTTGAAGTGATTCCTCATGCTCTCTACTCACCTCACCTGGCTCTTAGTGACTTTTGGCTTTTTACAACAATGAAAGACATCTCCGTGGCCGCACATTCACCAGCCGTGCTGCCATTGCCTCAGCGATTTTCCAGTGGTCAAAACAGACTCCTAAGGAAGCCTTCGCTGCTACCATGGAATCATGGCGTCAGCGTTGCGAAATATGTGTACGTCTGCAGGGCGATTACGTCGAGAAGTAACGCCAGTTTCATCGATTTCGGGTGAGTAGTTAATTAGAAAAAAAATCAGAGGCCTTAGAACCTGAATGCACCTCGTACAACAGTTAGTAACGTGCGATTTACAAAGCAACAATTGAAAAATCCTTTATTAACGTAGTCACCTCCAAAGCTGTGTCTCCACTCGACGCGCCGATGACACAGTTAAGCGATGCTTTTACACTGTCAATCTCAAGCACTACTTCACTCGTAACACACCATAGACAACCGTGCCCTCAACGGGCTAGTTAAGAGGCAGAAGACATCCCAAGAAAAGGGGTTGAAATTCACGAGGTAAGCTTGACTAGAACAAAACGTCAGAAAAAACAGGCCGCGGAGTGCACATCAATAAGGTCTGAGTTCGCTCAGCACAGCAGATGAAATGCCTTTTTAAATCTGTTAACTCGTAATTGGGTATTTACGCACAAAAGAGAATTGCATCTTCTACTGGAATCCCCTATTATGGAATCTTACTGATTACTAGTACCACACGAAACACAAGATTGAACCATGCTGTAATTTAAGATCTATGCCCAATATAAATGTGTAACAGCTTGTTTGTATCGTTCAGTCTCTTTTGCTTAACAGCCCTCATTTCATACGAAATGTAGCGCATCATGCAATCGATAATCACTTTGGCATCATTTTAGTTTTATTGTGCCTAGTACAGTACAACAATTTAGTAGGAGACCTATTGACTTCCGATGACTGTACTACACTGGAGAGCTAAAGTAACTGGCACACCTGCGTAACAACGTGTAGGACCCCCACGAGCACGCAGAAGTGCCGCAACAAGTCATGGACTCGTCTAGTGTCTGAAGTAGTGCTGGAGGGAATTGACATCATGAATACTGCAGGGCTGTCCATAAATCCGTATGAGTACGACGGAACCATGAACCATGGACCTTGCCGTTGGTGGGGATGCTTGCGTGCCTCAACAATACAGATAGCCGTACCGTAGGTGCAACCACAACGGAGGGGTATCTGTTCAGAGGCCAGACAAACGTGTGGTTCCTGAAAAGAGGCAGCAGCCTTTTCAGTAGTTGCAGGGGCAACAGTCTGGATGATTGACTGTTCTGGCCTTGTAACACTAACCAAAATGGCCTTGCTATTCTGGTACTGCGAACGGCTGAAAGCAAGGGGAAAATACAGTCGTAATTTTTCCCGAGGGCATGCAGCTTTACTGTATGATTAAATGATGATGGCGTCCTCTTGGGTAAAATATTCCGGAGGTAAAATAGTCCCCCATTCGGATCTCCGAGCGTGGACTACTCAAGAGGATGTCATTATCAGGAGAAAGAAAACTGGCTTTCTACGGATCGGAGCGTGGAATGTCAGATCCCTTAATCGGGCAGGTAGGTTAGAAAATTTAAAAAGGGAAATGGATAGGTTAAAGTTAGATATAGTGGGAATTAGTGAAGTTCGGTGGCAGGTGGAACAAGACTTTTGGTCAGGTGAATACAGTGCTATAAATACAAAATGAAATAGGGGTAATGCAGGAGTAGGTTTAATAATGAATAAAAACATAGGAGTACGGGTAAGCTACTACAAACAGCATAGTGAACGCATTATTGTGATGATGATTAGTGTTTTAGGGCGCGCAAGAACGAGGTTACCAGCACCCGGCATTATTGTGCCCAAGATAGGCACGAAGCCCACGCCTACTACAGTAGTACAAGTTTATATGCCAACTAGCTCTGCAGATGATGAAGAAATTGATGAAATGTATGATGAGATAAAAGAAATTCTTCAGCTAGTGAAGGGAGACGAAAGTTTAATAGTCATGGGTGATTGGAATTCGAGGAAAAGGGAGAAAAGGAAACATAGTAGGTGAATATGGATTGGGGCTATAAATGAAATAGGAAGCCGCCTGGTAGAATTTTGCGCAGAGCATAACTTAATCATAGCTAACACTTGGTTCAAGAATCATGAAAGGAGGTTGTATACATGGAAGAACCCTGGAGATACTAAAAGGTATCAGACAGAACATATAATGGTAAAACAGAGATTTAGGAACCAGGTTTTAAATTGTAAGACCTTTCCAGGATGTTGAGAAAAGGGACCTGGATAAACTGAAAGAACCAGAGGTTGTACAGAGTTTCAGGCAGAGCATAAGGGAACAATTGACAGGAATGGGGGAAGAAATACAGTAGAAGAAGAATGGGTAGCTTTGAGGGATGAAATAGTGAAGGCAGCAGAGGATCAAATAGGTAAAAAGACGAGAGCTAGTAGAAACCCTTGGGTAACAGAAGAAATATTGAATTTAATTGATGAAAGGAGAAAATAAAAAAATGCAGTAAATGATGCAGGCAAAAAGGAATACTAACGTCTCAAATGATATCGACAGGAAGTGCAAAATGGCTAAGCAGTGATGGCTAGAGGACAAATGTAAGGATGTACAGGCTTATCTCACTAGGGGTAAGATAGATACTGCCTACAGGAAAATTAAAGAGACCTTTGGAGAAAGGAGAACCACTTGTATGAATATCAAGAGCTTTGATGGAAACCCAGGTCTAAGCAAAGAAGGGAAAGCAGGAAGGTGGAAGGAGTGTGTAGAGGGTCTATACAAAGGCTATGTACTTGAGGACAATATTATGGAAATGGAAGAGGATGTAGATGAAGATGAAATGGGAGATATGATACTGCGTGAAGAGTTTGACAAAGCACTGAAAGACCTGAGTCGAAACAAGGCCCCCGGAGTAGACAACATCCCATTAGAACTACTGACAGCCTTGGGAGAGCCAGTCTTGACAAAACTCTATCATCTGGTGAGCAAGATGTATGAGACAGGCGAAATACCCTCAGACTTCAAGAAGAATATAATAATTCCAACCCCAAAGAAAGCAGGTGTTGACAGATGTGAAAATTACCGAACTATCAGTTTAATAAGTTTTAGCTGCAAAATACTAACGCGAATTCTTTACAGACGAATGGAAATACTGATAGAAGCCGACCTCGGGGAAGATCAGTTTGGATTCCGTAGAAATGTTGGAACACGTGAGACGGTACTGACCCTACGACTTATCATAGAAGAAAGATTAAGGATCGGCAAACCTACGTTTCTAGCTTTGGTAAACTTAGAGAAAGCTTTCGACAATGTTGATTGGAATACTCTCTTTCAAATTCTGAAGGTGGCAGGGGTAAAATACAGGGAGCGCAAGGCTATATACAATTTGTATAGAAACCAAATGGCAGTTATAAGAGTTGAGGGGCATGAAACGGAAGCAGTGGTTGGAAAGGGAGTGAGACAGGGTTGTAGTCTCTGCCCAATGTTATTCAATCTGTATATTGAGCAAGCAGTGAAGGAAACAAAAGAAAAGTTCGGAGTAGGTATTAAAATCCATGAAGAAGAAATAAAAACTTTGAGGTTCGCCGATGACATTGTAATTCTGTCAGAGACAGCAAAGGACTTGGAAGAGCAGTTGAACGGACTGGACAGTGTCTTGAAAGGAGTGTATAAGATGAACATCAACAAATGCAAAACGAGGATAATGGAATGTAGTCGAATTCAGTCGGGTGACGCTGAGGGAATTAGATTAGGAAATGAGACACTTAAAGTAGTAAAGGAGTTTTGCTGTTTGGGGAGCAAAATAACGGATGATGGTCGAAGTAGAGAGAATATAAAATGTAGACTAGCAATGGCAAGGAAAGCGTTTCTGAAGAAAAAAATTTGTTAACATCGAGTACAGATTGAAATGTCAGGAAGTCGTTTCTGAAAGTATTTGTATGGAGTGTAGCCTTGTATGGAAGTGGAACGTGGACGATAAATAGTTTAGACAAGAAGAGAAAAGAAGGTTTCGAAATGAGGTGCTACAGAAGAATTCTGAAGATTAGATGGGTAGATCACATAAGTAATCAGGAGGTACTGAATAGAATTGGGGAGAAGAGGAGCTTGTGGCACAACTTGACTAGAAGAAGGGATCGGTTGGTAGGACATGTTCTGAGGCATCGAGGGATCACCAATTTAGTATTGGAGGTCTGCGTGGAGGGTAAAAATCGTAGAGAGAGGCCAAGAGATGAATACACTAAGCAGATTCAGAAGGATGTAGGCTGCAGTAGGTACTGGGAGATGAAGAAACTTGCACAGGATAGAGTAGCATGGAGAGCTACATCAAACCAGTCTCAGGACTGAAGACCACAACAACAACAACGACGGAGTGGAGATCTCTTCTGAACAGCATGTTACAAGAAATCCCAGATATGTTCAATAATGTTCATGTCTGGGGAGTTTGGTGGCCAGCGGAAGTGTTTAAACTCAGAAGAGTGTTTCTGCAGCCACTCTGTAGCAATTCTGGACGTGTGGTGTGTCGCATTGAGTTGCTGGCATTGCCCAAGTCCGTTGGAATGCACAATGGACATGAATGGATGCAGGTGATCAGGCAGGATGCTTATGTACATGTCACCTTTCAGAGACGTATCTAGACGTATCCATCTGCACACGCTCATACCATTACACAGCCTCGACCAGCTTGAAAAATCCCCTGCTGATATGCTGGGTCCATGGATTCATGAGGTTCTCTCCATACCCGTACACGTCCATGCGCTCGATACAATTTTAAACGAGACTCGTCCGACCAGGCAATATGTTTCCAGTCATCAACAGTCCAATGTCAGTATTGACGGACGCAGGCGAGGCGTAAAGCTTTGTGTCGTGCAGTCATCAAGGGTACGCGATTTGGCCCTCGGCTCCGAAAGTCCATATCGATGATGTTTCGTTGAATGTTTCACACACTGACACTTGTTGATGGCCCAAAATTAAAATCTGCAGCTGTTTGCGGAAGGGTTGCATCTCTGTCACGTTGAATGATTCTCTTCAGTCGTCGTTGGTTCCGTTCTTGCAGGACTTTTTTCCGGCCGCAGCGATGTCGGAGATGTTTTAACGGATTCCTGATATTCACAGTACACTTGTGAAATGGTCGTACTGGAAAATGCCCACTTCATCGCTGCCTCAGAGATGCTGTGTCCCATCGCTCGTGCGCCGACTATAATACCACGTTCAAACTCATTTAAATCTTGATAACCTGTTATTGCAGCAGCATTAACCGACCTAACAACTGCGCTAGACACTTGTTTTCTCATATATACGTTGCCGACCGCAGCGCCGTATTCCGCCTGTTTACATATCTCTGTATTTGAATACACATGCCTATACCAGTTTCTTTGGCGCTTCAGTTTACTAGTAATCTGTAAGACTCCATAATAGAGGATCCCAGCAGAAAATACAATTCTCTTTTGTGCATAAACACCCAATTACGGGGTAAATTGTCTAGAAACACAGTTCGTCTACTTAGTGAGCGAGTGAGCTCCGGCCTACCCTCATGACGTACGGGTCGCGGCTTGTCTTTTTCGTCAGTCTTCTCGTCGCCCGCTGGTTGGGTGAGTAAGACACATACATTCGCACCACTAGCCCGAAAACAAACGTGTATTAGAATGTCACCGTAAAACTGGGCAGCTTCACGACCGACATCTTTGTGACAACAGTGCGCCCTAACATTTTATTCTTAAATACTGTAACTCGATTCAACATATAGCTCTGCCGCAGCGTGTTTTTTCATAGAACTGACTAATGATGGAAGGTATAAGTAAGTGCATCAGTCTTGACCTGCTCACGACGCCATTTTGTCTGAAGGTGGAAAAAACGTGCTTATAGATTTCTTGGAAACACTCTGCTTTTGCTAACTGAAGATAACTTGACACATACACGATGTCCCAGAAGGAATGGTCAGTACTCTGGGATATGTCAGTAACGGTCACACATAGGTACACGCAGGCTGCTCTTCATCTTCGATACTGTGAAATAAACCTCTTCAACTGGAAGCTCCTTGATTTACATATTCTAGGAGGTTGTAGTATGGACCAAAACAAGAAAAAGTTGTTCAGTAAACATGAGCTCTAAAGCGCATATCTTAAGAGCTATGAGCACTTCATCTTTGATACTGTGAAAAACGTCTCTTCTATTGCACAAGCGCTCATAGCTTGTAAGGTATTCCATTTAGAACGTGTGTTTACCGGACTTTTTTTTCTTATTTTATCCATACTACCACCTCCCAGAATATGGAAAGCAAGGAGCTTGTAGTAGAAGAGATTTGTTTCTCAGTATCGAAGATGAAGAAATAGCTCTTAAGGTATGCATTTTAGATGCAATGTTTACTAGACGTTTTTGCTTGGAGTATTCGTTCCCGACATATCCCTGAATACTGATCATTCCTCCTGCAACACCCTATATTCGTGTAAGAGTAAAATTTTACAAAAATAATTTTCAGCCATTGGAAAGCGCAAAACGTTATTTCCTTAGATTGTAAGAGTAACTTTGTGTTAGCACACATACTTACAGAAACAAGCATCATTAATGAAATTAGGGACATTTATGAATGGTTTAGTAAAACAGACACAGCTTGATTTCGCGTTATAACTTTGTTTCTAAATATAACACACCGTTTCTCAGAATATACACTCCTGGAAATTGAAATAAGAACACCGTGAATTCATTGTCCCAGGAAGGGGAAACTTTATTGACACATTCCTGGGGTCAGATACATCACATGATCACACTGACAGAACCACAGGCACATAGACACAGGCAACAGAGCATGCACAATGTCGGCACTAGTACAGTGTATATCCACCTTTCGCAGCAATGCAGGCTGCTATTCTCCCATGGAGACGATCGTAGAGATGCTGGATGTAGTCCTGTGGAACGGCTTGCCATGCCATTTCCACCTGGCGCCTCAGTTGGACCAGCGTTCGTGCTGGACGTGCAGACCGCGTGAGACGACGCTTCCGTGAGACGACGCTTCATCCAGTCCCAAACATGCTCAATGGGGGACAGGTCCGGAGATCTTGCTGGCCAGGGTAGTTGACTTACACCTTCTAGAGCACGTTGGGTGGCACGGGATACGTGCGGACGTGCATTGTCCTGTTGGAACAGCAAGTTCCCTTGCCGGTCTAGGAATGGTAGAACGATGGGTTCGATGACGGTTTGGATGTACCGTGCACTATTCAGTGTCCCCTCGACGATCATCAGTGGTGTACGGCCAGTGTAGGAGATCGCTCCCCACACCATGATGCCGGGTGTTGGCCCTGTGTGCCTCGGTCGTATGCAGTCCTGATTGTGGCGCTCACCTGCACGGCGCCAAACACGCATACGACCATCATTGGCACCAAGGCAGAAGCGACTCTCATCGCTGAAGACGACACGTCTCCATTCGTCCCTCCATTCACGCCTGTCGCGACACCACTGGAGGCGGACTGCACGATGTTGGGGCGTGAGCGGAAGACGGCCTAACGGTGTGCGGGACCGTAGCCCAGCTTCATGGAGACGGTTGCGAATGGTCCTCGCCGATACCCCAGGAGCAACAGTGTCCCTAATTTGCTGGGAAGTGGCGGTGCTGTCCCCTACGGCACTGCGTAGGATCCTACGGGCTTGGCGTGCATCCGTGCGTCGCTGCGGTCCGGTCCCAGGTCGACGGGCACGTGCACCTTCCGCCGACCACTGGCGACAACATCGATGTACTGTGGAGACCTCACGCCCCACGTGTTGAGCAATTCGGCGGTACGTCCACCCGGCCTCCCGCATGCCCACTATACGCCCTCGCTCAAAGTCCGTCAACTGCACATACGGTTCACGTCCACGCTGTCGCGGCATGCTACCAGTGTTAAACAGACTGCGATGGAGCTCCGTATGCCACGGCAAACTGGCTGACACTGACGGCGGCGGTGCACAAATGCTGCGCAGCTAGCGCCATTCGACGGCCAACACCGCGGTTCCTGGTGTGTCCGCTGTGCCGTGCGTGTGATCATTGCTTGTACAGCCCTCTCGCAGTGTCCGGAGCAAGTATGGTGGGTCTGACACACCGGTGTCAATGTGTTCTTTTTTTCCATTTCCAGGAGTGTATTATTACATGTGATGTGACTGTTTTCTCTCATACATTTGTACTTGTAGGTGTCTAGCAGTTTGGATTACTTACCTTGCTTAGACGATAGTGTGTTAAATGTAAGTGTTGTGACCTGTTTTTTTTTCATACGGTTTCACTGAATAGATGCGTAAATAAATTTCCAAAAGGTTTGTGTATTTACCTTGCTTAGTGCAGGATAGGTCTATAATTATTTGGATTTTTAGAGAATTAGAAAAATAAGTCCACCAAATTAGCAGACTTTGTAACATATATTTTTCTCTGTATGCATAAAATAAAACTCATAAAACTGAGCAAACTTGTATCAAAGTTGTAACTGTGTGTCATGAAGGATGGCTAGGTCAGCCCGTCTTCCTGAAAGATGAATTTTATTTTGGGCCGGCCGGTGTGGCCGTGCGGTTTTAGGCGCTTCAGTCTGGAACCGCGTGACCGCTACGGTCGCAGGTTCGAATCCTGCTTCGGGCATGGATGTGTGTGATGTCCTTAGGTTAGTTAGGTTTAATTAGTTCTAAGTTCTACGCGACTGATGACCTCAGAAGTTAAGTCGCATAGTGCTCAGAGCCATTTTTGAATTTTATTCCACTTTGCCTGTCTTAGACTTCATGTCACAATGTTGCCCTGAGCTATGGGGGCAACTTCCATATCCAGGAATACCAAAGTTGTGAATGGAAATTTATTGCTACGAAAATTAAAGAATAAAGGTTATAAAATTGTCCAATAATGCTGAGATTAAATATTGCAGTACATCTTTGTACGAGTATAAGGTTATGTTATAAAAAAACGCTAGAAGTGTCATGAAGTTATCGTGTTTTACAGAACACGTTTCGTTTCATTTTGTTAAGTCGTAGCCAGTGGTAGGATTTTGTCGTTCGTTTCTTTGTTTCAATGTGAATATGATGACTGCACAAAGTTTCTCTAGATCTTACTCTTTGAGGCTGGAACTGTAAATAAAAAACGAAAGAAACTGTGAGATCATAATGGGCTAAAAATGGCAAACAATAAGACTAACAATCAGGTGTGCCGGGTAAGGCAGTGCACGGGCAGTCACAGGACGGAAAAGTGGAAGGGGCGGAATGCTTAGGGGACATCCATTAATTATATGAGCTCAAAATGTGGGAGGGGGGGGGGGCCGGCAAATCTCACCACATCTCATTTACAGCGATAGGGGGTGGGGAGGGAATGAAAATCTCACGTCAACTTTTTAATTCAGAAAATACACATAACAAAACCGAGGAACATTTTATTTTACATAATTAATCCCATGTATAGACAAAATTTTAGTGCCCATCAATATTTATGGTCTCTCTAAAGTGAACTGAGTGCTTTATATGTGCGCACGCATGTAAAGGCGATCTTATTGTATGTAACATAAATCCGTATCAAGACTCTTACATTGTCTATGTTAAATGGCATGCCGACAAGTCGAAGCACTCGTGCGAGCAGGAAGTCAGTCGTTTATGGAAGGAAGCTAAGCTCAAGACCACCGACACAATTCCCTCAGTGATCATATAAATCAAGAGATTGAAAAGCAACGTAATCACGCGATTGAAAGGAAATTACAAACAACATTGTCTTTCCATCTGCAAACTAAGTAAAGGTTCAGTAACATTTAATGTATATAATATACCAATAAAAGGTCAGTTTGTTAGGGATGTGTCAGAACGGCTTATACTACACTGACGGAAAAAAATTGCGGCACCAAGGAGTTGTGGATGACGTAACGGAAGCTGGTAGGCGTGTTTCTACATCTGATAGACGACGTCTATTCACATATATATTATATGAAGATTATATATATATATATATATATATATATATATATATATATATATATATATATATATATAAGGCTCACCGACCATTTGACCATCTTCTTCTGTGCGGATACAGTGCCCAAACTCTTACGGGAATCGGCAAAAAGCCGCGAGTAATGAGTAATTGGCAGGGGCACTATGAATATAGAGCGTGACAATAAGTAGGGAGTATGGGTCTCGCGGGAGGCGTGCCAGAGATAAGCCCCAGCAGTCGGTGGCTCAGATGGATAGAGCGTCTGTCAAGTAAGTTAGAGGTCCCGGGTTCGACGCTCTGTTTGGGCACACATTTTCAACTGCCCCTGTTGACTTATATCAACGCCTGTATGCAGCTAAGGGTATTCATTTCATTGTAATGACGTCTGTTCACATTTCGCGGCAGTCACACAAGAGTGGCGCTAGTAGCGCGACTGTGAAGGTGCAAATCAGGTTTGTTTTAAATATATGCTGCAACGGTCGCAATCGTTAGTTATCTTTGAGATTGGACGTGGTGAGTTGATACTAATCAAGAATGCCTCTAAGCCGACAAAGACGCCATCATCAACACCTCACTGAGTTTGAACGAAGTCGTGCAATAGGGCTACGAGAAGCTGAATGTTCCTTCTGCGATACTGCAGAAGAACTCGGCGGGAATGTAGTCACTGCACATGATTGCTGGCGGCGGTGGTCACGAAAATGTACGGTCAAAAGAAGATCGGGCTCCGGACCGCCATGTGGCACTGCCGGCAGGAAAGACGATCGTGTTGGACGTATCTCACTGCACCAGCAGCAGCAATTTGAGCAGCAGTTGGCACCACAGTGACACAACGAACTGTTACAAACCGATTACTACAAGGACAGCTCCGAGACAGAAGCCCTATAGCGTGCATTCCACTGACCCCAAACCACTGCCATTTGAAAATTCAGTTATGTCAAGCGAGAATTGATTGGAGGGCAAGATGGAGGTCTGTTGTGTTGTCCGATGAAAGCTGCTTCTGTCTCGGTCCTAGTGATGGCCGTATGTTGCTTAGAAGGAGGCCAGTTGAGGGCGTACTAGACGCTGGACCTGGTGCGATTACATATGGCAGCAAGAGCACTGTCATGATTAACCCGCGCAACCTGACTGAAAATTCGTTTGCCAGTCTGGTGATAAGATCTGTTACGCTGCTATTCACGAACAGCATACCATGGTGTGTTTTCCAGCAGGATAACTCTCCTCGACATACCGCCGTTGTAGCCCAACATGCTCTGCAGAGTGTCGACACTTTGCCTCGGTCTGCTCGATCACCCGGTCTGTCTGCAATCGAGCACATATGGGATATCGTATGCGTCATCCACAAATTTCATTAACGTCCCTGTTTTGACCGACCAAGTGCAACAGGCATGGAACCCCATCCCACAATTTGACTTCCGGCGCCTTACAACACAATGCATGCACTTTTGAGTGCTTGCACTCAACAGTCTGGCAGCTATAACGGTTGTTAATGTACCAGCACTTCACATTTCTACTTTTCACATACATACTCCGCAATCCACCATACGGTGCGTGGCGGAGGGTACCTCGTACCACGACTAGCACCTTCTCTCCCTGTTCCACTCCCAAACAGAACAAGGGAAAAATGACTGCCTATATGCCTCTGTACGAGCCCTAATCGCTCTTATCTTTGTGGTCTTTCCGTGGAATATAAGTTGGCGACAGTAAAATTGTACTGCAGTCAGCCTCAAATGATGGTTCTCTAAATTTCCTCAGTAGCGATTCACGAAACGAACGCCTCCTTCCCTCCAGAGTCTCCCACCCGAGTTCCTGAAGCATTTCCGTAACACTCGCGTGATGATCAAACCTACCAGCACCGTATCTCACGTATCCGTTAACCTGTGATCTTGCAACGTTAATCACTTAAATATGTTACTTAGACAAATGTAATCCCGAAATTTCATTTTTTGGTGTTGCGTTTTTTTTTTTTTTTCGTCAGTGGATTTCTGTGGAACCTTTTTGTCTGCCTGTCTCTGTTTCTCTGTCCATCCTAATATTACTCTGGGTTATCATGTATAAAATGAAGGGTCTTTAATTTCGTGCTGAAAAAACTGTTTAATACACTTTATAAATAAAACATGATTTCGTTAGTTTTAATCAATATTTAAAACAAGTGAAATTTATTTTTACATTTCTTACATGTTTACTAAGCTGTAAACGTCATGCGAGGTAGTGGGCGGGGGTGGGGGGGGGGAGAGGGCGGAGTGGTTCCAACACATCCCACTAACCCACTAAGAGGTAAGCGGGGGGTACGATCTAGATTTTGAACAAAACACTTCATGTTGTTTAAGGACGTCCTCTTACTCTCTTCTCAGCTGGCGATCAAGTCAGGTAGCGTTTGGCTGCCTCAACAGCGACCAAAATAACCGCTGACACACGAGCGACGGAAGGGACTGCGTCGCGTGATGAGGCTGCTAATGGTCGGTCTTCGCCTCGCCTTGTTTGAGACGGCAATCAGCTGGGCTGCAAGGGAACAGGTGGCGTTGCGTAACGGCCTTAAGTGTCATCGGCTGACAGAGGGAGCCATACGGACAGAGCTCCCGCGGCTAGCATCAGACGCTGTCCTCTCCTGTCACAGAAAGCACCACTGTCGAGGTCCTCATCCTCATCGTCACAATTATGTCTTCAAACCAACACCCATTCTGGCTGCCCAGAATGTTATCGCAGTGTCGACCATGAAATTTGGTGGAGGTGTTGGTCCTTCCCTATAGATTCATCCTTCAATGTGACCCGCTTTTCCTGGAGATGTATGACTGGGCGGAGACATTGGTTGTAGAAGTCATGCATTTTGGCTTTTCCGAAAGTGTTCCTCATCCAAATAGACAGGGGGAAAAGAATCTGTCGGTTAAAACCAATACCTATATTTTAGTTCTGAATAACCGATATGTTTCGGTATTTCTTCGGTCTCGATTATAATAATTTCTTGTTTCCATTTTTTTAACTAGTAACCGGATTAAAAACCGGCATACCAATGTGGCTCCAGCAATGCTAAATTTCTTTATTTTTTTTATATTTTTTTGTATATGAGCAAAGTTCATTAGTAAAATTTCCATTGCTTTGAAATATTACAAACGAGCAACAAAAGTATGACATAAGAATCATCAAAGCATTGCTGAGAAAATAATGTACCTAAAATTTTAGAAAATTTTCTGTAATTGGAGCACAGCGATCGTTATAAAGTGTTAAAAATCAATAAAAACAGTCCCAATTTGTTAGAAACCGGCTGCAGTCCTTTCCTCAGACCTTCTTCAGGATTTTCCCCGCCATTATGGCTGCTGGTGGCGGCAGACGGAGCGAGATCAACAATGGTTCAAATGGCTCTGAGCACTATGGGTTCAAATGGTTCAAATGGCTCTGAGCACTATGGGACTTAACATCTATGGTCATCAGTCCCTTAGAACTTAGAACTACTTAAACCTAACTAACCTAAGGACAGCACACAACACCCAGCCATCACGAGGCAGAGAAAATCCCTGACCCCGCCGGGAATCGAACCCGGGAACCCGGGCGTGGGAAGCGAGAACGCTACCGCACGACCACGAGATGCGGGCAGCACTATGGGACTTAACATCTGAGGTCATTAGTCCCCTATAACTTAGAACTACTTAAACCTAACTAACCTAAGGACATCACATACATCCATGCCCGAGGCAGGATTCGAACCTGCGACCGTAGCGGTCGAGCGGTTCCGGACTGTAGCGCCTAGAACTGCTCGGCCATCCCGGCCGGTGGAGCGAGATCGTTAGAAGTAAGGTTGTCACTGAAAACGCGACCGAGACTGCTTTTATTTGATTTTTAATAATGTACCTGCTGCTGTCTGATGGGGTCTGTTAGACGGCACACTGGGTCAATATAGCAGTTTCTCACTGGCGTCCTCGGACATCGGTCGTATTGCAGAACGTCATTAACCGAAGTTTGGAAGTATTTTGCGAAATGTGGGAGCAATGCAGTACAATGCTCTAACTACTTTACAAAATCAAAAACGCGAGGGGGCACAAGAAACTAGCCGCAGCGTATAGAATGAGAAAACATCCACAATGTTCCTTGGAAGAGAAAGCAAATTTGTTTGATATAATTTTGTTCATGCGCCATAAACTTGGGCTAATAACTGAACCCTTAATAATGTGGCTGCTTTAGGGTGAAAGACTGACGCCATCCAAAAGTGAGAAATGTAGGAAAGTCATGAACTTGTGACCTTTCGCTGTCGCCGTCGCTGCGCCCGCCTCCTTCACCTTCGCCATTTTTGCTGGAGACACTGAGACCGGTTTCTGCCACAGCCTCAACTTCGTTATCTGTCGAGATTTTCCACTCCTTCACATTCGTCTGAATTTTTCAATATTTGTTCGTAGTCTACGTTAATTACTGGACACAACAGCAATAAAAAACAGAAAATCCCTTATTTCCGAAAGCATTTATTTTGGCGGGTGTAGCAGTCTGGTTAAACTGGAGACGTAAAAATCTGTAAACCGAAAATGTGTTGTTTCGGCATTAACCGCCATCCCAACCTAAAAATCTTGTCGTAGTGACCCTGAAAATGCCTGACATGCAATGATCCGTTGATCCAAGGAAAGACGGAAAACTCATTGGATACCATGTCAGGAGAATACGAGGCTGGCAAAATTTACCAGGTTAAATTCATAGTCAATTATTGAAAAGTCATAAGTGAGTGACAATTTAATTGAGAGGTTAGTTACATTGTATTATTACCAGGTTACTGAATTTTTTTTTTTTTTTTTTTTGTTGGAACGTTACACTGAAAGTGAACGACATAATTATAATTTTTTTACTGTTGAGAGATTTAGGAATTTTTCTGTTTTGAGCTTACATTAAATGAGAAAAGAATTTTGTGGGTGCGTTAAATGGGAAAGAAATTTTGTTCTGAGGTTACACTAAATTAGAATCATATTCTTATTATTTACATAAATTTTGTGGGGAGGTTACAACGAGCATGACAGTTTTATTTACAGATACTGATTTGAACGCGAGAGACGCACTCAGTTCGTGCAATTATGCCCATCAAGCTGAAAGAAACTCTTTACACACACATACACATATTCTCTCTCTGTCTGTCTCTCTCTCTCTCTCTCTCTCTCTCTGAGAAATTCAAAACAACCGCCAATGACATCTTCAACTGTTCCACCGTCTGCCATCTTGTTTTCACACCTTCTACTGTTCCACTGTCCGCCATCTTGTTATCACAGCTGATAGACAGTGACAGTGACAGTGACAGTGCCAACTCAAAACACTGAAATTGGCAATGAAGACGATGACGAAAAAAGAAACCGTAAGTGAAACATAATGTAAAGAGATTCACACACACACACACAACCTTTCACATAAATTATTAATCTCAGGCTTAGCCAGAACAGTTTAGAAATCGTAATTTTGCGTAAATGTTTGCGTAAATTAAATTGTATACAGTTGCAGGTGACAAACTGTAAAGAAAAACAGACACTATAAAAACGTAATACAGCAGGAAAACCACACCATGTGGTAAGAAAGTATGAATACACAATTTTATGTGCTGCTCAAAAACCTGTAATAACGATTTAGAAACTAAGATTTGTATGTATTTAAACAGTAAAGAACATTCCTTATGTTTAACAGCCATAACAATAAAAAACGACTGATGATGCTGCAACTGCAGTGAAACATGTCTGGGACAAAATCAAAATAGTGTTTTGCTAAAGGCAGACCCCACTCAAAAACATATGTTATTGTTAAAGCAAACACAGACAAAAGAGCTTCAACATCAAGATGATGAGCTGAAAGAAATTGCTTAACATAGATGATTTTTGTTCAGAGTTTAAATTCTCGCTTTTTCTTCACTCCGATGACGGTTTCGAAATAACGAGGACATTCTGCGGTAGTTGGTATTTTTCGCATCAAAATAGTGGAAGGTTTTTTTTTCCCCAATTTTACACAGGGTAGAAGTGTCTCTGCTGATCGTCTGTAATCGGCGGCGGTGTACTTCGTTGGTTGTCGTAAAATAGCGAGACTGGAATTGTATCCTGCAGTTGAATGTAAAAACTGTACCGATTTTGCTCATAAAATTTACAGAAAACGGACTGCACCTATTTTCATAGAAGATATTTATTATCGTCACAATTGTGATTTCCTTTCTAATACATGCTCGATTATAGGAGGTGCGTTGACGTTAAATACAAATCTTAAAGTGCAGTGCTCAGAATGGCTTGCACTTGCTGGCTGGGCTACTAGAGGCGTGGTGGCTGAGTTCCACAGGAGATCGCGGCTGTCCTTGTAGATGGACAACCCATGGTCAAAATAGCACTCATTTATCATGGTTTTGTTCTGAGGGACTCCGACGTAGCTCTCTATTGCATGTGTAGCTTTTGTGGGTGTCGATAATGCTGACCGCCCAGCCACGTGCTTGTTCTGGAGACACTGCGGTGGGAAGCTGCTCTGGGGTATGCGGTCGATTTAGGCGGAAGGCTTCCTGATTCCAAGCAGTCAGCCTTTGAAAAATCCATCTGGAGAGTTCGCCGGAATTTCGTTGTTGTTGCAGAGGGGTCCAGCCTTTCCGAGAAATACGTTTAACAGATTGCAAGAAAGAGTTGCATTGACATTAAATAAAAGTGTTCTCCAACGCAGACTGTGCGGTTGGTCCTGGCGGAGGTTCGAGTCCTCGGGCATGGGTGTGTGTGTTGGTCCTTAGGATAATTTAGGTTAAGTAGTGTGTAAGCTTAGGGACTGATGACCTTAGCAGTTAAGTCCCATAGGATTTCACACACATTTGAACATTCCATCGCAGAACGACAGGCCTATTGGAGGCATTGGGGGCGTGCCTAGTCTGTGCGAAGTCGCCACCGCAGCTGAGTCCCCTGACCTCAGGAGCAGCATATGGGAGCTGGGATTTGTCGCTATATTTTAGATGAACACGTTCATCTCCTATTGTCCAGTTGACTGTTCATGTTTTTGTGTTGGAGAAGGAACATTACCTCAAGATTTTCAGCATCCGCAGGGATAAGACCGTCTAGCAGGTACGGCCAACAGCCACTGGGGGGGGGGGGAGGGGGGGGGGTGGCAGTGGGCCACAGAAAAACAACGAGCCGAGATCCACGGCGGTGCTGCTGGCCGTTTGAAAAGGCGATCTGCAGCGTTCTCGGGAAATTCGTTGTCATACCAAAGGGGCCCAGTCTTTCTGAGAAATATGTTTAACAGACTGCAGAACGCATTCTCTCCTTCTTGCCTTTTTTGTCTATCTGTGGCCGATTTCTGCAGACTGGAGATAGTATATCAATTCCACCAGAAAGATCTCTTTGTGCACCACCAATGGCAAGATAGAACAGGCAGTTATCCCCACCTATGGTGGCGAGAGGGAGGGAGAGAGGGAGGGAGTGATGAGGGGTGGAAGGGGGGTAAGACTACCTCCAAGTTGTTTAGTTGGTGAGCAGCAAGTTTTTGCGGTTATTGTGTTATTAAAACGATTTTTTCCTAATCACCAGAACATTTGTTGCATTATGATCCATTCATTATGAGTGCTGGTATTTTCACGATGATTTCGATTCGTAACTAGAACAGTGATGCATTTTCCATCGTTGTGGTATCGTGTATTGACTTCGATTACCTGGGCTGCAGGGTGATTGTCAAGCAGACGTCTGTAGCGAACTCTGACGTCAAACAGCGATAGATACAGTCCTCAGCTGTATGTTTAGAGGTAATACATTTATTAAACTCCTCTCTGTATAGTACCACCGTCTCATCAGTTGAACATATTTCCCATCAAAAAGAATAAAGATAGTATCTTACGTCCCAGTCTTTTTCACGCCAGCTTGTAGGTGAAGGGTAGAGTTTGAGTGTGTTTGTCACTAGTTTCGAGCGGTATTGTGAAATTTTTTCCCCGCAGGATAACACCATTTGTATGACGGCGTCAATTTTTGAGCTGTATTGCGATTTTGGCAGTACTTGTGTAATGCTATGCATGTAGTTGTATAATTAGGGATGATATTTATGATTAATTACATAATTAGAACCGATCTTTACTTCATTTTCCCAACAAAAATGAGTTAAGTACACTAACCTAACCTTCCTCTCCTGCATCCTGACAGGTTCCTTTTGTTGGGGGGTGAGGGGAGTGGCACTTGGGCTTTCCATCCAGTGCGACCATAATTCGAGTCCCAGAAAGGGCACTGTGTGGGGCGGCGGGTTAATTTTAATGTTAATAAATCAGTAGTAAGAAGAAATATTAGAGCCTTGAAACTATTTCTGTGGTCAGCCAGAAAGCGATGGAGAACATACTGACCATACTTCCCAGTCTGCAAGTCCACATTCTTGTCCACTCCTTTGGAAGAAAGGTTTCTATTCTCTATTTGCTCAGCGGGATCAGGACTATGATTGTAAATGTATATTTTGTGTTCTAATTGATAGATATATTTGGCAAAGTTCCAAACGTGCAACATTGTAATATTAATTATGTTAATACTGACAATAAATCTCTCTATCCTAAACAACACTATGAGCAGTTCAGAGGCGATCACTACTGTAAGTTCCGATTAAATTGTCTTTCGCCCTAGTTCTGATAATTATAACAATTACTCGTCACAAAAGTGGAAAATAATTGTCACCACTTGCTGCACTGATCTGTTAACCTTATGGGCGGCACACTAATAGTTACTTCTGCGCAATCTCTTCATCTGAGGCAGTGCGGACTCCGGCGTTTGACTGATGCGGATCGTATGGTGGCTGGGTGCGAAGGGAAGACTAGGACTGGCGCAGCGGACGGCCAAGAGAACATCTGCTGTTATCCACTCTATGCCCACGGTAGCAGCCACTAAACGGCTGTTTTCTCAGACACATAATTTTTATAGCAGTGTCAGGAATTAATTTAGAATTTTATTAATTTTTGTATGAATGTAGTTAAGTTGGTTAAAGTTGATTAAAATCACAGAAAAAGCTTTAGCTCGCCTACATATAAACTTTGCTTGCTAGAACTGACAGTAGAACGTGAACTCTGAACTACAAGTTTAAGAGACCTTATATTTGTTATTATTTACAGCCAGGCATTGAAACTTGTTTTAGCTCTATTATTTAATAGGCCCCCGGTAGCTGAGTGGTCAGCGCGACAGAATGTCAATCCTATGGGCCCAGCTTCGATTTCTGGCTGGGTCGGAGATTTTCTTCGCTCAGTGACTGGGTGTTGTGTTGTCCTAATCATCATCATTTCATCCCCATCGACGCGCAAGTCGCCGAAGTGGAGTCAAATCGAAAGACTTGTACCCGACGAACGGTCTACCCGATGGAAGGCCCTTGTCACACGACAATTACATTTATTTATCACGTGCTGCAATCAGAACTTTCTATCATTAATATAACAGATACTTAATCTATTACAAGTTGTTCCAAATTTAGTTTTCAACGAATTACTCGAAAACTATTAGAGGTAGTTCAATGGGGGTTACATAATTATTATTTTTATGTTGAACTGAAGCTTCATACAAATTTTCATATTTCTAAGTCTAACATTTAGCACCTTCAATTTTTCTTAAAAACGTGGACTCTGACCAAAATATTGCTTTAATCACGTTGAGAGTTGTATCAATTAATTTTGATATACATCTGCACATTATGAAGAAGTTTTGAGTTCCTAGCTTTATTATTTAGCACCACTTAAAAAAATGTATTTAGGTAAAAATATTCATCTAATCAAATTGAGATTTGACAGTTTAAACATTAATATACTAAAGCACATGCTGACAAAGTTTGGAAACGCAACTTTAACTTTTAATTTCGTTCTTAAATTATGGTGCCATACTCGTATGCTACGCACAGACGCATTGTGGTGACGTGGCGCTACTACCAGTGAACTGGGGTAAGTCCCGGCATACTCGCTCGCCTCTGCATCCCTCAAATGATACAGCGCTAGTTTCGCCACAACTGCCATTTTTAATTTCCCGCCAATTCCAAGCGCTTCTAGTGGTATAATTGTGTTAGGCGGGTGTACTTGGGCTTTCCATCCAGGAGGACGAGGGTTTGAGTCCCCGAAAGGGCACTGCCGTTTTTAATTTCTCACCAATTACCGTGTGGTGGGACGTCAGTATAGCCCTGGCACAAAGAAATTCCCGCCAAAATTGGAAATTCCCGTCAAAATTCGGAATTGTCGCCGAAATTCTAAATTCCCGCCAAAAGGATAGGTTGGAGGGGTGGAGGGTGGGGAAGGGTTGGGGAGAGGAGGCTTGGATCGACATGCAGCCTGAGGAAAACACATGGCAGCATCCGAGGATGGGGGTGGACGTGGTCCGTGAGGGTGGAGGGAACTAATTTAATTAATTTGCATATCAATTTGATATCAAAAGTGTCCCAGCACCGTCAGTACTACTACTCACGCTGTAAATAGTATAGCTACAGCTGCTCTTCGTGTAGCACTCGCCAGGCAGTCATGTGGTCAACATTCAGTGTTGCAGCTACATGTCTTGTACTGTCACTAGAGTCACCGTCAACTGCATGAAGAATTGCCGCCTCCCGCTACGGTGTCCTCGTCCTTCTAGGCTTTCCCTGGTCGCGAGTATCAGGCTTAAGAACTCCACGTTCCCCAAGACAACGATCAATGGATTCAGACGTTTTCCTGTCGGGTCAGCTTCGTCCTGGAAATCTCTCCCGGTACAAGCGTTGACCGCGAGCGTCATTGCCGTCAGCTAATCCATACATCAAATGGGCACCTGCCATCTCCGTACGTGGGTACACTGCCATTGCACGAGCCAGTCTTTGATTAACTCTTCGCAGTAACCTGTGTGCTTGCAGCGATCGTACTGATCGCTCGAATAGTTGATGTTATCTGTAAACAAGCACTGACTTACGTCGTATGGCAACAAGGACATGTAAAACAAAACACTGGCCGTGCGCAACATAAGCAGACGTTACCAAGAGCGCATGTTACCAATGCTTCTAACTTTCTGTGCGTGTGTGTTTCTCATGATTAATGAGTTGGAGAAAATGAACTCTAACATGGAAACAAAACGTTTGCAGACCTTATCTTCATATAACATAACTTCTTCGAATGTCTTCGTCAGCGTCTGAGGAATGTGTCCTGCAACTTGTACCATTTATTTTTGTTACGCTGCATATATTGATTGCTGAAGCCACTTATACTCGTGACGATATCACTAACACACGTACCTCACGTCGGTGGTCCAGCGATAATATACTTGCTTTTGTGGAGACATTTCCAAGAAGCTTCTCTCGAAATGTGTAGTGTGGTATGATAGCCAATCAGGTGACTGAGCCTGGTTGTGTTGTTACATCGTCTTACAATGCCACATTATCAAACGTTTCTTGAAAATGGGTTTCTAGCATTACTGGAAGAGATACCTTTGGGCCACAAAGAAGGGTATGTTCTTCGAGCATGACGGGTGCCCTGCCCATTCTGGTCGTCAAGTGACACATCATCTAAATCCAACATTCTATGGAAGACTAGTCGCCAGAAATGTGCACATTTCTTAGCCACCAAAGTCCTCATACCTAACCACTTTACATTTCTTTGCTGTGCGAATGGTTGAAACGCGAAGTCTTCAAAGAAACAAGAAAAACAAGGGATGAATTGATTGCTTGGATTATAAATAGTAATATCCTCATGAAAGAACGCCAAGACGATTTCAGTAGAGCTAATCGTGGTGTTGTCAATAGAATTGTAAAGTGCACTGAAGTCGAAGGTCAAATTTATAAAATAAACTTTTAACTTAATCATTTGCCTTTGCTTAACATTTTCTTTGAGTTTTTATTTGGGCTACACTCTAACAGCTGTAAGCATGAAAATTAATCACAAAATATATGGAATGTTTTAATAGAGTCTGTCTATTTTACCCATAGTTGTAAAACTAGTGTAGGCTACTGCAGATTACCATACGTAAGAGTAGACTACCGTAGTTTTCCTAGTAGCTTTAGTCAGTTTTGGTCATACTCGAGTTACAGGTACGTTGGGTATGTTGCACACCTATCGGGCATTACCTCATAACGATCGCTTTCCTTATGTATGTGATCAATGTCTTACTAGATTCCCCTAAAAACCGGAAGCACTAAACCGTCTAGAAATTCAATGCGGATATACAAACGGCCAGTTAACTTGCGGAGCATTTTTGTTCTAATTAGTTAACCTCTTGTCTGCTACTTAACAATAAATGGAATTTCTAGATAAATTGAAATTGTCAATGTGTAATTCAATTTTATTAGAAAATTGTTGATCTGCACGTAAGACAGAGGGATGTCGCCGTAAAAATAAAAAATAAAAAATACAGATTAATCATATTGCGCTAGAAAAGGCAATTTCCTCAACAACCAGTTAAAATGAAAAAAATGCGAAACAAAAACACATGAAACATCGCTTCAGACAGGGAATAAACATAGGATACAGAACAAACAATTTTGTACAAAAATACATCCCAGAACTGGCAAAAAACAACAGAGACATATACCAGGAAGCACGTGTATATCAACTACAGTGTAACACTTGTAAACGCAGATACGTAGGACAAACAGGTAGAACATTTGATGTCAGATACAAAGAAACACGACAGCGTGGAAATATGGGACAAACCACTCGACATTTGCAAAACATCTAAGAGAACATGACCACAAACCAACCACTAAAGAAGATGACATTAAAATAATTAGAATCAACAATAAAAAACACTGCAAGAAAATTACCATATACAGAAAACCAAAGCAGAAAGGAAAACCCTGTTGAATAATCAAGTACACATACCAGGTAATTCATTATTTACACTAATAGATAAAATAATAGAATAACGCTCCCAAAGAGGATTAATACGATAAACTATCCAGTATAATATAATACCACCCAACATCTTTACACTGACTTATCCTTGAACCCCTCCACAGAATATTGAAACGAAAAGTGAAATCAGCTGTCACCAAAGCTTTCAACCACTCGCTAACAGCTAGAACACCACCACACAATTCAAACCACCATCCTCCCCCCCACCCCCCAAAAACAAAAAAATCCGCCTTCAGCACTCTCTCTCTCTCTCTCTCTCTCTCTCTCTCTCTCTCTCTCTCTCTCTCATACACACACAAGATATAAAAACCATGAATAGAAGTCGTTAGATTGGCAAGAAACAGATAAACATGCCAAATAGGAGGAAACACGTAATGGAGTTGCAATATTTACGTTGTGAAAAGCAGTGTGCGACGAAATAGTTATATCGAGTGGCAAAAGAACGATAGTACACCACAAAAAGAAAGAGAAAGTCAGTAATAAAGTGGTAGTGCGACCTCGGGACCAGATGACAGGAAACAAAGATCAGCAAATCGTAAGTAATTAATTTTTTGCGTAAAAAATCGCGACGTGAACTGTTTCATAATCTAAAACTAACAAAAATGTACCGTTGTAGATCCCACTGATGCCTGAGAACAAGAAAAAGGCGAAACGCGTCTGGGATAAATAAATTAAGTGGCGGCAGGAAAACGAGGTTTTATTTACAGAACAAGTATTTCTATGCTTGCTGCAGAGGATGGCCACGCAAACAAACTTGACATTTATTTCTGCTTCTTTCCCTACCTATTCTACCAATACTTGCGGTAATCCTACCATTTACTTCGTCATTTATGCAGCGTACCAGAACTATCAAACCGTAGGTTTGGTAGAGCGCAAATCTGATTCTACCACCTCCTAAAATACGATGGGACTTCAAAAACTAAATTACACGTTTTTACTGTAGCCCAAGTAACTCTTATATTTTTTAAAGTCATGTAAATAACGGTCGGAGCGGTCTTTGAATCGTTCAACTCCTCGACGAGGGACCGAGCGAGATTGCACAGTGGTCAGCATAGTGGACTCGTGTTCGGGAGGACGATGGTTCAAATATGCGTTCAGCCACCCATATTTAAGTTTTCCCTGATTTTCCTAAATCGCTCCACACAAATGCCGGGAATGGTTCTGTGGAAAGGGTACGGCCTTTTCCTTCTCCATCCTGGACACAATCCGAGCTTATGCTGGATATCTAATGACCTCGTTGTCGCTAGATCGTTAACCTATAATCTTCCTTTCTTCCTTCCTCGACGATATAAATCCGCTCCTTGGTCACGAAGCCATTCAGGGACAGCTATGTGAATGTCCTAATCGGTGGAAAATCTCTTTGCCCCAGACGTTCTTTCAGCTTGCCAGAATGATTTCCTGGACATCATCTTCTGTGCCCGATATCGATGGCCTTCCTTCACGATCAGCACCACCTTGGTCAAATTGTTGACACTGTTTCACTACGGCTGGACCTGACATTGCTTTCGGTCCATGTACTGCCAGAATTGCGAATTTTACAGTAGATGCATTAATTCTGAACATTTTGTAGAGATTCATTGAATACTGCATTCGGGAGGGTGTTTTAATTGAATGCACTACAAATTTTCAGAAATCATACCTTAATATCCGCTATTGGACAATTAAAGTTCAGATATAAAAATTTAATTAAAATGTTTTAAAAATCAAGCAAAATACTCACTGCCCAAAAATTTCTGAAAGTTAGAAATTACTTGATACAAAAATTATTGCAGTATTTCTTAGCACTTTGTGGGACATCTTTTTGATTTGATCACTGCCTCGACTCTGTACAGCGTCGAGTGCACCAAATATCGAAGATCTTCTGGTTTCATCACTCTGAACCATGAACTGACAATGGCCTCCAGGAGCGCCCTCTTGTTACTGGGCTTCCATCGTGAAACCAAGCCTTGACCATAAGTTCTCAAATGGACTGAGGTCGGGACTGTTGCCATGCCAAGGCAGCACATTGATCTGCTGGTCTTCGAACCATTTCTTATATATTTTCTCAGTTTGATATGTCGCACTGTCTTGCTGAAAGATGCACTGATGGTTGTTACCTTCAAACAAAGAGGGCAGCAATTTCAACACTAAGCTTTCGTCTTGGTACTTTCTTTCGGTTATGTTGCCCTGTAACACCGCCAGACGTCCAATGTCATGACTTTCCATGCAATCCCACACCATTAAACCGATTGGATGCTTCATAGTGGCAGTGGTTCACTGAGGCAATGTCTTCGTCTTGTCGACGACGAACGAAGTTAACTCCATCACAAAGAGTTCTTCTTATGGGACAGCCGCAAGTGTGTAACTCAATTTTGAAAAATGAAGAAACCACAGGACAGTTGTTATTGTGGATTAAGCAACTGTCCTGCAATTTCTTCATTTTTCAAAATTAACTCCATCACTTCTAAATATGCTGATCTTAGTCCCGTCACTCCAAATAACTGTAGCCCAGTCCGCCTGCGTCCATTGCCTGTGTGCTAATGCCCATTGCACACCTTTATGGCTCTGCGGTTTGTTCAGATAAAGCTCCCTTCTTGGAGTCATCGCTCCCAGACAATTTACGCAATGTTTCTATTTGATGGCTCGATTAGAAACTTCAAACCCTGAAGGCTACAAGATGGCATTTATGTGTTTTGCAGTACGTCACTGATATTGCAGAGAAAGACGATAGATTCTACAACAGTCTTGATAAGTGAATATTGTTTTTCTGGAGCAGTTTTGAATGACTCAGTTTCTTCATACCGGTTGCAAACTTTCCTAACACCCAACTTTGTATCGCCTCAACCCAATGTTTTTGAATTTCTGCACATTTATAACCTTCTTCGCGGAGTGTTACTGCCTTACTCCGTTTACTAGGCGACCAATCAGCACGTTTCGGTACAGTAGACATCATTTTCAACGTGTCATCTGTCTCAATTCAGTTCACACTAAAGAAATTTTGCACTTCACCAACCACTATAATCAGAACGCTTTTACTTGCTGGATAAATCAATAACAACACTCTTCCATCGACTGATTTCTGGGAACAGAACAAATTACAAACAGCTGCACAAGCAAATAAAACAATGAAGTTTTTTAATCGTTGTCAGTCAAGTCCATTTATTCGTTTTTAATAAAAAAAAGTATAACATCGCATTCTTTTCAGTAGGACATATTAAAAACAAAAAAAGCGTAATTTACTAATTTAGTTACCTAAGCTTACTTACATCTTGTGATGTTAAAATGAATGAACATCTCAAAATAGTCTCTGGAATTAATGCAACTACTGTACATGTTTTGCCCACAAGAATAGAACTGTCCCATTTATTTCAACTCTGAAGTAGCCTACGTTTCCAGTTGCTGCGTCACCTCACTCGCACACTGTGATGCAACTCTTATCCGTAACGCAGCAGAACTGTGCCTGCAAAAAATCTGGTACTCGTATTCTCTTCTGACAATATGCCACTCTTGTTGTGCATTAGCCTTACCATGGGACGACATGGGTAACTTACTTTCTGAAACACCCACGTATTCACTAGTCCTCCCGAAACGCCAAGTTCAGGTGGTGCGAAACGTTTTATAGCAGTTTGATTTCCTTCATTTGTTTCATCATATTAGATGTTCCAGAAAAACCTACAACTGTGTTGTTCATGATTTAATAATGAAAACTGCACCAGTTACTTATTTTTTGCTGCGTAGCACATTTCGAGATTTTCTTCTCATATTCAAGCGCATTTGTTTACATGAATATGATTGGTAATGTTTCCACGTGTAGTTTTCCGCCTCTCTTGCGTCTTTTCGAAGTTAGGCTGCAATCGGACAAAATGAACTTTTGAATGTTGTTAAATGCTAATGTTAATGGTATTTTTGTTCGTTTACTTACAGGTCTTGTGCCTCCTCCATTGTACAGAATATCACACACATGCAAATCATCACTTACACTGTTTGCTTATAATAACTGTAAGTAAACGAGCAAAAATGACATTTATAACAATAGGATTTAAAACACTGAAAAATTCCTTTTGTCTGATTTTCCGATTGCTAACTAATTTCGAAAAGATGCAAGAGAGCAGAAAATCACTCATGCAAAGATCGCCAAACATATTCATGTAAACAAATGCTCAAATGCACTTGAAAACGAGAGTAAATTATCGAAACGCGTTGTGCTAAGCAGCAAAAAATAACTGGTGCAGTTTTCATTATTACGCAATGAGTTTTATTTCCATTGGGCCTAATGTTTTGAAACGGAATATTTGCAATTCCAGAGTGGTTACGAGATACCCAAGCCATCAAACATCAGTTCCTTCGTTGCCCAGCGATAGAGTTACGTCTGTCTAGCTTCACGTGAAATCTAAGCACCACGCAACAGACTGTTGCACATTGTGTACTAGCGTATGGGTTGCCACTTTAGATTAGATTAGATTCGAACATACTCCGTTTACTAGGCGACCAATCAGCACGTTTCGGTACAGTAGACATCATTTTCAACGTGTCATCTGTCTCAATTCAGTTCACACTAAAGAAATTTTGCACTTCACCAACCACTATAATCAGAACGCTTTTACTTGCTGGATAAATCAATAACAACACTCTTCCATCGACTGATTTCTGGGAACAGAACAAATTACAAACAGCTGCACAAGCAAATAAAACAATGAAGTTTTTTAATCGTTGTCAGTCAAGTCCATTTATTCGTTTTTAATAAAAAAAAGTATAACATCGCATTCTTTTCAGTAGGACATATTAAAAACAAAAAAAGCGTAATTTACTAATTTAGTTACCTAAGCTTACTTACATCTTGTGATGTTAAAATGAATGAACATCTCAAAATAGTCTCTGGAATTAATGCAACTACTGTACATGTTTTGCCCACAAGAATAGAACTGTCCCATTTATTTCAACTCTGAAGTAGCCTACGTTTCCAGTTGCTGCGTCACCTCACTCGCACACTGTGATGCAACTCTTATCCGTAACGCAGCAGAACTGTGCCTGCAAAAAATCTGGTACTCGTATTCTCTTCTGACAATATGCCACTCTTGTTGTGCATTAGCCTTACCATGGGACGACATGGGTAACTTACTTTCTGAAACACCCACGTATTCACTAGTCCTCCCGAAACGCCAAGTTCAGGTGGTGCGAAACGTTTTATAGCAGTTTGATTTCCTTCATTTGTTTCATCATATTAGATGTTCCAGAAAAACCTACAACTGTGTTGTTCATGATTTAATAATGAAAACTGCACCAGTTACTTATTTTTTGCTGCGTAGCACATTTCGAGATTTTCTTCTCATATTCAAGCGCATTTGTTTACATGAATATGATTGGTAATGTTTCCACGTGTAGTTTTCCGCCTCTCTTGCGTCTTTTCGAAGTTAGGCTGCAATCGGACAAAATGAACTTTTGAATGTTGTTAAATGCTAATGTTAATGGTATTTTTGTTCGTTTACTTACAGGTCTTGTGCCTCCTCCATTGTACAGAATATCACACACATGCAAATCATCACTTACACTGTTTGCTTATAATAACTGTAAGTAAACGAGCAAAAATGACATTTATAACAATAGGATTTAAAACACTGAAAAATTCCTTTTGTCTGATTTTCCGATTGCTAACTAATTTCGAAAAGATGCAAGAGAGCAGAAAATCACTCATGCAAAGATCGCCAAACATATTCATGTAAACAAATGCTCAAATGCACTTGAAAACGAGAGTAAATTATCGAAACGCGTTGTGCTAAGCAGCAAAAAATAACTGGTGCAGTTTTCATTATTACGCAATGAGTTTTATTTCCATTGGGCCTAATGTTTTGAAACGGAATATTTGCAATTCCAGAGTGGTTACGAGATACCCAAGCCATCAAACATCAGTTCCTTCGTTGCCCAGCGATAGAGTTACGTCTGTCTAGCTTCACGTGAAATCTAAGCACCACGCAACAGACTGTTGCACATTGTGTACTAGCGTATGGGTTGCCACTTTAGATTAGATTAGATTCGAACATAAACTAAACATAAAAAACATAAAATAATTGAGAATAATATTCACTTCACTGATCATTTGTCAGGAGATTGTCAAAATATATGAATAAATTACAGTAAACTTGAACTGCTAATATGTACAGAATTAATACACGTTCAGAATGAAACATAGTTACACTTTTAATAAATTTACCATACACAAAATACCTAATATTGACTGTTGTGACCAGATGCTGTCAAAACTGAAATCTAACAGACATTTTTACTTAAGCTGGTCTAACAGTCCCAGTTGAGATATTCATCTACAGAGTAGAAGGCGCTGGCTTATCAAAAAGTCTTTCAAACTATCTTCAAACTGTGCTTTATCTGAGACCACGTTTTTAGTGATTGCTGGCAATTTATTGAAACTGTATGTTCCTGTATATTGGACCCCTTTTTGGGCCAAGGTAAGTGATTTTAGTTCTCTGTGTATATTTTTCTTATTCCTAGTAGTCATACTATGTATTGAGCTATTGGTCGGAAACAGATAATGTATGTTCCTGAATATTGGACTCCTTTTTGGACCATGGTAAGTGGTTTAGTTCTTTATGTAGATTGTACTTATTCCTAGTAGTCATACTGCGTATTGAGCTACTGGTTGAAAACAGAGAATTAAGGAACAGATATACTGAGAAGCAGTCAGGATCACATATTTACAGTGTTGATAGAATACAAATTCGCTTCAGTTGCCAGTAATTTCTTAATTACTTGCACGACTGGTTTCGAAGCGTAAATCTGCATCTTCAGGTGTCACCAAATAATTATGGGAACATAAATATGCGGTGGTCGGACCGGTCTGTCACCCCCCCCCCCCCTCCCATAACTGACTGGCTCAGCTGTCACACATTCACACATTTATGTTCCTATCAGTACACTTATATTCAGAAAAAAACAGAAACCTTGAACGACTAGAATAGGATGTTCATAATCTCGGAACATGCACATTAGTATATGCGTGAATGGCGTCCTGTGGTATAACCATCCACGCTACATTCACCTGGTTTCAAAGTTCATCCGTGGTGCTTGGCATTCGGTCACAGTGCTGCTCCACCCATCATTTCATATTTTCGATTGGCAACAAGCCTGGTGATCCGACGGGCCAAGGCAAAAGAATTTCATCCTGTGGCATCACGAAAGCATGTGTTCGTACAGCAACATGTGGCTGTACATTCTTCACAAGGATTTAAAGTCACTCACTCATGTACAAAAAGGTGTGCACTGTTCAGGAACACACATTTTCAATAACTTTCCAGCATCCATCAAAAGCTTAACAACCAATGAAATTCAGTTCAAGAGAAAACTAAAGGATTTATTGGCGCCAACCCTTTTACTCCGCTGATGAATTTATCAGTAGAACCAACAGATTTTTGTATATATATAGAAGTACAATCTAACTTCTACACCATTTCAGTCCAGGAATGTAAATAAGTATTGCAGTAGTTCTGGTATATGTTTATTATCTTACAAATAAAAATAACCATTCTTTTTATATTTTGAATTCAGTACATTACTGCGATCTTAGTAAATGAGTGTAGTAAAATGATTCTTTCATATGATGAGGATGATGAGTCCCTTACTCCGAGGAGCGTAGGGAACGAGCGGAAGACCTGCACCGCCGACTAGGCAAGGTCGTAGCGGTGGTGGTTTGCCATTGCCTTCCTACGACCGTAATGTGGATGAATGATGATGATGAAGACAACGCAACAACACCCAATCATCTCGAGGCAGGGATAATCCCTGGCCCCGCCGGGAATCGAGCCCGGGACACCGTGCGCAGGAAGCGAGAATGCTACCGCAAGACCACGAGCTGCGGACTCTTTCATATAGCGTTCATTAAAAAACATTGGACCTGTGGAAGGTACATTAGCTTATTTGTTTCAGTTGTAAATATTTGTCATGTATTATTGTTTTTCTGACATAGTCTACATCCTAGAGGACCTCCTTACTACGGATCAATTGGAATGAAAGTAAATCTAATCTAATCTAATTGTCTTGCTGAAAAATGGCGTCCAGGGTGTTGTGCAGAAAGGGTATGGCTACGGGTCGCAGAGTGTCATTCACGTAGTTCACACTGGTCCCAGTCTACTAACTGTTACTTGTGGTTGTACCCGATAGTAACGCACACCACAAGGCCGTGAGTTGGCGCTGTGTAAGTTGTGCGAATGCAGTCACAGTGCTGCCGCCCCCTGTCTGTAGCTAACCAAAATGCGGCTAACGTTTTCAAACAAACAGAAGCTGGATTCGTCGGAAAACACTGTCTGATGCCATTCCTGTCGCCACTGACGGAGTTCCATACGCCATTGCCGTCTGGCACGTTTCTGCACATTCGTCAATGGTAGAAGTGGCCGACACGCACGTAACCCATGCCGTAATAAACAATCACGGACTGTCGCCCCTAATAATGTATGACGTGTTACATTATTCCACTGTTGCGCCAGAGCCGAGAAGGACGCAGATCTGTCCTGCTGTGCCATTCGGATGAGGTAGATGGTAGATGGTAGATGGTAGATATCGAAATAGACGACAGAGGGATAGAGAAACAATTAAAATCGCTCAAAAGAGGAAAGGCCTCTGGACCTGATGGGATACCAGTTCAATTTTACACAGAGTACGCGAAGGAACTTGCCCCCCTTCTTGCAGCGGTGTACCGTAGGTCTCTAGAAGAGCGTAGCGTTCCAAAGGATTGGAAAAGGGCACAGGTCATCCCCGTTTTCAAGAAGGGACGTCGAACAGATGTGCAGAACTATAGACCTATATCTCTAACGTCGATCAGTTGTAGAATTTTGGAACACGTATTGTGTTCGAGTATAATGACTTTTCTGGAGACTAGAAATCTACTCTGTAGGAATCAGCATGGGTTTCGAAAAAGACGGTCATGTGAAACCCAGCTCGCGCTATTCGTCCACGAGACTCAGAGGGCCATAGACACGGGTTCACAGGTAGATGCCGTGTTTCTTGACTTCCGCAAGGCGTTCGATACAGTTCCCCACAGTCGTTTATTGAACAAAGTAAGAGCATATGGACTATCAGACCAATTGTGTGATTGGATTGAGGAGTTCCTAGATAACAGGACGCAGCATGTTATTCTCAATGGAGAGACGTCTTCCGAAGTAAGAGTAATTTCAGGTGTGCCGCAGGGGAGTGTCATAGGACCGTTGCTATTCACAATATACATAAATGACCTGGTGGATGACATCGGAAGTTCACTGAGGCTTTTTGCAGATGATGCTGTGGTGTATCGAGAGGTTGTAACAATGGAAAATTGTACTGAAATGCAGGAGGATCTGCAGCGAATTGACGCATGGTGCAGGGAATGGCAACTGAATCTCAATGTAGACAAGTGTAATGTGCTGCGAATACACAGAAAGATAGATCCTTTATCATTTAGCTACAAAATAGCAGGTCAGCAACTGGAAGCAGTTAATACCATAAATTATCTGGGAGTACGCATTAGGAGTGATTTAAAATGGAATGATCATATAATGTTGATTGTCGGTAAAGCAGATGCCAGACTGAGATTCATTGGAAGAATCCTAACGAAATGCAATCCGAAAACAAAGGAAGTAGGTTACAGTACGCTTGTTCGCCCACTGCTTGAATGCTGCTCAGCAGTGTGGGATCCGTACCAGATAGGGTTGATACAAGACATAGAGAAGATCCAACGGAGAGCAGCGCGCTTCGTTACAGGATCATTTAGTAATCGCGAAAGCGTTACGGAGATGATAGATAAACTCCAGTGGAAGACTCTGCAGGAGAGACACTCAGTAGCTCGGTACGGGCTTTTGTCAAAGTTTCGAGAACATACCTTCACCGAAGAGTCAAGCAGTATATTGCTCCCTCCTACGTATATCTCGCGAAGAGACCATGAGGATAAAATCAGAGAGACTAGAGCCCACACAGAGGCATACCGACAATCCTTCTTTCCACGAACAATACGAGACTGGAATAGAAGGGAGAACCGGTAGAGGTACTGAAGGTACCCTCCGCCACACACCGTCAGGTGGCTTGCGGAGTATGAATGTAGATGTAGATGTAGGTGTCGATCTTCTCGAGTGGTGGTCTGGGTGGTGCGACCTACGGCCTTCTGTGAACCATTCCGCACACACCCGTTGCACTGCCAAAACTCTTCGTCATACAAGAGAAGTAGTTTTCCGGATGGATGCATCACATTCTCTCATGCCAATAATGCGGGCCCTTTCAAACTCATTTGTCGGTACGGTTTCCACATACGTTTGCGATGCACCCTGCACGTCTGCTCAAGCCACACTGATCCATTACCTTCGTTTTCTAGCGATAACGAAAGTCTCAGGCACATTTTACCAGTAGGTGGTGATGCACCACGATATCGCTGTTGACCCTGAATCCGCGGGCCGACATGGTTCAAATGCTACTCATTTCTGCTAAAAATACTAACGTACATGTTCTGTGAATGTGAACATCCTAACTCTGATCGCTCAAGGTGCTGTTTTTTTCTGAATATGAGTGTATTTGGTGACAGCTGAAGATCAAGCTTAATGCTTCGAAACCGGTCGTGGAATTAACTAAGAAACTACTTGAGCCGTGCTGCGGCTTGCGTTGGTGCTGTTTGTACGTTTCCGCCCTCTGTTGGAGGCCAGACCGTATCCTTTAGTTGGCGTGGTTGCGGTTGTTTGTCTTCTTCTCGTCTTGACTGGCGCCACTCGTTTCGCAAGCGTTGCCTGTCCGCTAGTGGCACCAGCAGCGGTTATCGTTATGTAGTAACTGCTGCCCTATCTTTGGGGCGACGTGGTGGCTTTCCCATGTCGTGTGAGTGTGGCAGATCGGTTGGGGGCTCAGGAGGAGCCAGGTCCGCGCAAGGCGAGAACACGCCGGGACTGCTGTCGGCACGCATGGACTGCCGAATGTAAGGGCTATGGTCACGAGGGTGCACGACCTCGTCGTAAACCAGATCCTGCAGGCTTTAAGATGAGTTCATTTCAAGTAGAGAAACCTCCACCATTGTGATATACCGCGATTCTCCTGTGACTTGGGTTCGTGTTGCTGCTCGTAGTGTCGCCGAGGCGAAGAGCAGCGATTGGAGTGTTTGGGGAAGGCGGATCTGATTAGCTTTCCTCGACTTCTTATTACTGTTTACTGCGTTCAGCTTGTTACAATTTGTTACGTTCAGCCAGCGGTAATTTTTCTTGCCTGGTAGCCACTGACGCACCAGTTACGTGCCCTGGGGGTAAGTGTATGTAACGGCAGTGTACGTTTCCTCGCCTTGCCGCTGTTGTCCGGTAAGGAGTGTAGTTTTGATAGCTTTCTTGATTGTAGGCCGTTGTGATTCTTCTACTCTGATGGTAGTGATTCCTTTCTCGTTCCGGGCGCTCTAAGCACAGTTGTCTGGGGGCGTAGTGCAGTCCGCCGGTTCTGGCTTTGGCGTGTTGTTCCACTCTTGCATTTGGTTTATTGGACGTCAGGTAGCTTCAGCAAGATTATCATTAGTCATTCGTTAGACTGCCACTAGTCTGCGTTATCATCTTGTGAAGCGAATGCAAAAAAAAAATGGTTCAAATGGCTCTGAGCACTATGGGACTTAACATCTGAGGTCATCAGTCCCCTAGAATTTAGAACTACTTAAACCTAACTAACCTAAGGACATCACACACATCCATGCCCGAGGCAGGATTCGAACCTCCGACCGTAGCAGTCGCGCAGTTCCGGACTGAAGCACCTAGAACCGCTCGGCCACCGCAAGTGAATGCAACTTGAAACGTCCCCTTTGAACGAATTATACATGTGAAACGTCCACTTAGAACAATTGTACAAGACTGTGCTTAACCTGGCACACAATAATTTTAGCGCAACGCAATCTGACTATCAAAAATCCCTGCAAAAGAATGGCCCTGACAAACATTAAACTATACCTTTCACAAATCACTTACCTCACAAAAATCTTCGTTGCTCGAACTACTGCAATACAGCGAGTGCCACTACTGCCAGCTAAATAAAAGATACAAACTACGGAAGGCACTAACTACTGATAGTCTTAGCAAATGAAAGATTCTAATAGAGAACAAACAATGTATTTACCTCAAGATTCATAATATATACAGCAGTTCATGACATTTTTCAAAACTCCGCCATCTCTCTCCCCACATCCACCACTGCTGGCGGCTCACCTCCAACTGCCCAGTGCTACGCGCTGTTCGCATCCAGCTATAGCAGTTCATGACAACAATGGCAGACAACAATGCAAACTAGCCACATACTGCACACAGCACAGCCAGTGATTTTCATACAGAGTGCTATGTAACGTTGCCAATAAAAAACATAAACAGCAAACTTACATAAAGAAAACATAAACAGCCTACTTACATAGCCCCCACGCTCCCCACAAAAAATTTTACAAATGTTTTTGGGCAGTGGCCAATACATATTTGTTAAAGTTTTTTTTTTCACAATTACAATAACAAAGAAATCAAATGCACACACTTATTTATACAATGTTGGTCAAAAGCTAAAATTTTCTCACAGTCCATAAAGACAGTCCTGATCATTCATCATAATAGTAATTACAGTTTTTTTCACAAAGTCTCATTAGTAAAAGAAATTGCACACAGAAGTAGTGGATTTCCATGCAGTCTTGAAGAAGTAGTGTTGTCCTTCCAACGGAAAGACAGTGCTGACTCTTGACATGCTGACAGGTAATGGGCCACAACAGAGCAAACCCACAGCAGAGTCATTCGAAGTTCTGACGAATATTGGTAGGTAGGTCATCACAGAGTAGACCCACTGCAGTCCTGGTAGAGATTGTGGTATTTGTGGGCCACCAGAGGTGCAGACCCACTGTAGTCCTTGTTGAGATTGTGGTATTGGTGGGCCACCAGAGGTGCAGACCCACTGTAGTCCTTGTATAAATTGTGGACAGGCCCACTGTAGTCCTTGTAGAGATGGCCAGCAGCCATCTGTTGTGACTGTGCAGGTGCACAATCACCATCGAAGAGTCTTGCGGACAATATAGCAAGTCCATGAACCACCACTTGTGCACTCACAAAGTTTTTTGGAATTGTCCTTAGAACCAGCAATGCTGTTATCCAGTCCCTTGCTGAATTAGTAACACACGTGCAAACACTAACAGTCCCTACTTCTCACATATTGTCCATATACTATGACCAACAGAAATGTGTGCAGTGAAATGAATGCTTACAAATTACTTAATTTGATTAACTGGCGTCAATTACAATTATATAACATAAGAATACAATTACAAAGGTACAAAATACATCATTAAAAACATAACAATACAGATAACATTTGTAGTGCAGGCTTTACAAAACAATAGAAATAAACATATACATCAGTGTTACAGGAATGATGACATGAGTACAAAAATAAAAGATCAGAATCACTTTTGAAACGTCAACTTCACACATGAGCATTAAAACAGAATAAATAATGTCTAAACATCTTTACAAGGTAAATAACAGAGTATTAGAAAAATTCTACAACATAGCTGTCATCAGCTAAACACATAAGGACAGGAAAAACACAAATACACAAGGGTACACAAACACATAGTGGGATAACACAAAAGGAAAGGACAACACACAATTACATATTGGGAAAAAGCAGCAAAGAGGAAAGGACAGGGTTTGTTTTACTGCAGTATTTTGCTTGGAGATCTCCCTTCATTCCATAGATTGTTCGTCTTATTTCAACCTTTGCTTCCACCAAAAAAAAAATCCTATCTAAGCATGCTTTCTGTATTTATATGTTCACACATTGCTTACCTCATCATTTATTTCCAAGAAAATCCTACCTATACCTCGTTCCTGTATTCTATTCATATTTCTTTCAAAATAATTATTTCTGATTGTACAATACTCATTGGGGCCCAAATCTCTCTTCGCAATGCATTCTTTACCTATTCTCCATAGTCAGTTTCTTATATAGTCTACCCCCTCTTAAGCTAACTTAAATCTACTGAGCTCAGATATATATACCAAGGGACGAGGCAATGCAGCATCACAACAAATCAACACAAACAGAAATGACAAAAAAAATGCAAATTGGCAAAGCTAGCAGCATAAATTAGCAAAGCAAGTGCAATATTACAACTAATATAAGGCACTGTGCAGGAAACAAGAAAAACTAGCTTAGAAGAGTAACACAAAGTCCAATTCAGTAACACTATGCCTGGCAAACAGCAGCAACTTATACCTAAACATGACATAGCTCAAGCAGAAAAAATATTACAGTAAAAACAACAATGCAGACAAGGGAAATGCATATTCACATCTTAATGTCTATGTAATTAAAGTGGTGCACCATAACAACTGATTGTAAAAAAATATTACCATGTACTTGAAAAGAAAATTAAGTGTTACTGTTATTAGTTACTTCTTATTGTTCTTTCCTTTCCAAGTGCTCCTTTTTTAAAGAATGTGGATTACAAAATTATCATTTAATAGATCTGTTGACAGAAAGAGTTCACATTAGCAAATGCATCTCATTTTATAAAAGCAATGCTGCAACACAGCTGGAAACCAGATATCAAATGAAATAAGCAACTCCGAAAAGCAAAGCATAAAAATATCATTCAATAGTCAGGTGGCATTTCGTAAGTCAGTAGCTCTCAACTATCGTAGAAAGACGCTTGTCATAATCAGGTGTGCAGATGTACGAATATTTCCCATCAATTCATAAGCATTTCAATAATTAGCACAAAGTGCGAGTTATCATACATTTTTAAGTAACGAGGGTGTCGCATTAGCGATGAAAGGCACATCCTAATGGCTTGTTCTCCAGGTGTTTGACACAGCTGTGTGCCCACAACGCATTACAAAAATCATATGTTTTCAAGTAACGAGCGTGTCGCATTAGCGATGCCCTCTACAAAGGAATGTCATTAACAGAGGTGTAGGCCTCTCTTTGTCCTTCTCTTCCACCTGTGCCTCTGGCACACCCTAATGGCTTTCTTTTCTACCTGAGCGTCTGAAAAGGCTTGTTCTCCAGGTGTCTGACACGCCTGGGTGCCCACGTCGCATTATGTGCAGGTGGTCACTTAACTTTCTTACGGAAATATTTACGACAGCAGTTTCCGCTACAGTGACAGTATCATATAAAAATATTTCACAGGTCAAGAATTTTATTGACATAAACATACCTCAACAGCATAATACACATCGTCGTCATAAAAATTACATCATAACACCTCAGTCAAATCTCAAAATCGTCGTAGCTTCCTCCAATAATTTCAAAACCTAACAAAATTCTCTGCTCATGTCAAAAGTGTCATCTACCTCCAACGTACTTTAAAATCATGCTCCCTTACCAAATACATCATTCAAAGCTCTCATAGTATCACAATGGTTCCGAAAAAATATGAAGAGTTCACACAGTACAGACAAAATACAATTTCTTAAGTGTGAAATAATCCAACTCTGTAATTGCGTAAACATCTGTCACTGACGTAGTAAAAAGATGTTTGTTTCTCTGTTAAATTATCAGATAGCTGTGTAATTTATGTGTTAGAGAAATATGGTAACGATGTGTTAAATTGTATAAGCAAATACCATATTAGCTAGGGCTCCTTGTGCTTGCCAGACACATGGTACACAAAGCAGGCGTGTACCCCCCTGAGGTTTATTGTAATTATACCCTCAGGTGTTACAGATTACAGCAATGGAATGAAATGTATCACGAAAAACTTTCTTTGTAATTCAAAAATCTTTAAAAATAAATGTTTTAAGTACAAAATTAATCACTTAAATACGTGTCCTGTAGCGCTAAATGTGCGTCTTGCTGTAAGATAATCTCTGGGAAGTGTCGTAGTCATTGTCCTCCGAAAGCTAAGTTCTGCAGAAGTCAATGTACTTACCTCATGATAAACAAAGTGAAATGCTTTGCGTATAGATATCTTACTTATTACGCTTATTGCCGTGATGAAGAAAGTACTGTGCTGTAACGTATTGTTGTGCTACAGAAAAGGTTGTCTCCTTGTAGCAATAGCACAAAAGTCACCACTAAAACATGTCTCACTTTATAGAAGAATTCAGAAAAAACTGTGCAGATATAAAACAGATACACCGCAAAAGCGACATTGTAAATTGTCACTCATTAGTAACATCGTGATATAATCGTGTAGCTGTCAAAGAAACCAAATACTAAGTCATCTTGAATCTCACAGAAAGTACTTCAAATCCTGAATCCACTCTCAGGCAAACCAAAATGTTGCATGAAAATTTCATTAGCAGTGCTGGTAAATGTTCTAATCGTGCAACTAACAAGCAAGAATGTACACACACAATTACACTGTGTCGTCTGTTCGCAATAACAATGCATTCGTAATTTCTGTTTAAATAATTTCTCTTGGTTCTTGACTGGATGGTTAGTTAGCTTTAAAACATAGTTGCATGTTAACAGTTTCTCAGTGTGACAAATTGTACAAGTAGCGTGAAGTGAAAATTGCAAAGACTAAGTTAAAAAGCAGATTATCTGTCAATAAATGGTTTTACATGAGAAATGTGGTGTAAACCTTTACTCTTCCTAGTACGCAGAGTTTCAACTTCAACGCAATTATCATGTGGTATACGTCGGATTCTGTAAGGTCCACTGTAAACTAGAAAGAATTTGTGACTCAAGTGTTTCTTCTTATGTGACAATGAATGAGCTTTAATGAGAACTTTCTGACCAATATATAATTTCTTTGCATTTGCTTTACCGTGTAGTTTTCTCCTTTTCTCTGCTGCAGATTTTATATTTTTAAGAGCCAAATCAATTATGTCTTTGTGTCGAACTTTACGTGTATTCGGGAAAGGTACAAGCTCTCTGATTCTGTTCGGAGGTTCTTCATTCTTCAGTACAAGAGTAGGTGGTAAAGCAGTGGAATCATGAGGCATTTCATTCAGCACATTTTGAAATAAGTGTAAATATCTGTCCCAATGCTGATGCTTTCTGTGACAATAAAGTCTGCAAAGCTTATTGATTTCTTTCATAATCCGTTCAGACGGGTTACAATGTGGTGAATACAATGAAATAAAAACAGGTTTGATTTTATGATTCCGAAGCATGCGTGACCAAACAGCAGATCTGAATTGCGGTCCATTATCTGATATGACTTTACTAACGTGTCCAACTTCACGTAAGAAATTTTTAACAAAGGCGTTGGATACAGACCGTCCAGTGGCTTTACGTAACGGAGTGAAAGAAACAAATTTTGAAGTAAGTTCAACAGCGACTAGAACGTACGAAAATCCATTCGATGTTCTGACAAGGGGTCCCAAGAGATCAACAGCAGCAAATTCTTTTAATTTAGAAGGAATAATAGGAAACAACGGAGCACGATGTGAGATAGTAGATGGTTTCGCCTTTTGACAAAGTTTACAAATAGACAAGACTCTTCGAATTCGCTTTTCCATATTGTTAAAATAACAAGTCGTTCGAAGAATATGATAACATTTTCGTGGGCCAAAATGTGCGTAGCTGAAATGAATGTACCAAATGAGCTTATTAACAAAATCGTCTGGAATGCAAAGTACCCATAGCTTGTCATCAACAGTGCAGCGTTTGAAGAGTATGTTGTTTCTAACCAGGTAATAATGCCGAATCTGAGTCTGTGTCTTTTCATGCCATTTACTTTTGATATCTTTCCAAATCGGATCTTTATCTTGTTCATGAGCAATGTCCTTTAAAGATGTGGTGATGAAGTTTTCAAAGGCGACTTTCTGAATGTAAAGAATACTGAAATTTTTCTCGAGGTTGCCTTCTGTGTTACTTTTCTCAAGCCCAGCCGGTGCGCGTGACAGCGCGTCCGCAACAATGTTCTCCTTGCCGGGAATGTAGACTATTGTGAAGCGGAATTCTTGCAGAAACAATGCCCAACGTTTTAACCTATCATGATTTAATTTTGAAGACATAAGAAATTGTAATGCACGATGATCACTGTATACTTTTACGTGCTTACCAGAAAGAAAGAAACGGAATTTGTTAAATGCCCAAACGATAGCTAAAGCTTCTAATTCAGTAACGGAATAATTTTTTTCAGATTTTGTTAGCACTCGGCTAGCAAAAGCAATGGTTTTCTGAACAGTAATGTCATCTTCTATGGCTTCTTGAAATAAATGGGCACCAAGACCAACTTTGGAAGAATCAGTGCTAAGGCAGAAATCTTGTGACAGATCTGGATGAGCTAGTATTGGCGCGTGAAGTAACGCTTCTTTCAAAGAATTGAATTCCAACTGTGCTTGTTCGTCCCAGTTCCAAATAGTATTTTTTCCAGTGAGAGAACAAAGTTTTGGTGTAACTAGAATTTGCATATTCAGAAAACGACGGTAAAAATTTACGAGACCTAGAAAACTGCGGACTTGTCTTTTTGTGGATGGAACAGGAATGGCTCTGATTGCTTCTAACTTTTCTGGATCCGGCTGAATGCCTTCAGAAGAAATAATATGTCCCAAAAACTTCACCTTTGACCTACCGAATTCAGACTTTTCCAAGTTAACTGTAATTCCAGATTCTGCAAAAATACGTAACAAACTGTTGAGGATGCGGTTATGTTGTTCCCATGAAGCTTCTGCTATTAGAATATCGTCCACATATAAAGTGATGTGACGTTTTAAGAACTCAGGTAATATGGAATTTAGCCCCCGAATGAATGCCGCTGAAGAAATGTTCAAACCAAACGGAAGTTTCCGGAACTGATAACAAACGCCGAAACAAAGGAAAGCTGTGTATTTTCTACATTCTGGATGAAGTTCGATCTGATAAAAGCTGGATCTGAGATCAATGGAAGATAACACTTTTACACCATTAAAATTTTGAAGAAGTTCTTCCATCGTCTGCGGCCTGTCTGTTTCAGGAATGATGATAGTATTGATTTGTCTCGAATCTAAAACAAGCCTGATCGATCCATTCTTCTTCTCAACAACATGTAATGGGTTGTTGTATGAGCTTACTGCAGGCTCAATAATGCCCTCGACAAGCATAGATTGTATTTCTGTTCTAACACGGTCCCTATAATGCGCCGGAATTACGTAAGGTCTAACACAAAATTTAGTATGCTCACGAACACGAAATTGGTATTGAAATCCCTTGATTGTTCCTGTTTTGTGAGTAAAAACTGTGGAATGTGCTTGTAAAATCTCAAAAAGGTCCTGCCTATCAGTGTCATTACAATTCTCAATTGTCTGAATTTTATTCTGAATTAACTCATTAATTTCAAATATGCCGTCGATGTCATCCCTGTCAGTACTTGCAGAGTGATTGTTGGTGTCTAGTTCCGTAGAAAATTCCGAACTGTTGTCTAACAGAACGTAAAGCCGATTAATTTCCTCATCATGGTTTGAGAGCCAGTCCTCAAATTTCAAAGCTATTGACTTACCTTCTTTCTCTAAACTAATTTCAGCATCGTGAAAGCTTAAGATTGCTTTGTATTCATTCAAAAAGTCTACTCCCAGTATAATTTCCGTCGACAATAATGGAACAATAAGGAAGTTCATAGAGAAGCTGTGGCTTTGACAAAAGAATTCTAAATTGGTTTGTTGGCGTACATCTACACTTTTTCCAAAGATTGCACCTTGTAATTTAATCTTACGTAACGGAAGTGTGGGGCAATCGTTCGATTTGTTGCATTTGCTAAAAGCTGTTTCACTAATTACTGAAATGGGACTGCCAGAGTCAAGTACTGCCGTAAATTTTACGTCATTAACAGTAATATGAATCACAGGATATGCAATGTTGTTATGTTTTACGTCGTGTTCCTGGAGTAAGATGTCCCTAATGTCTTCCATTTTTACGTAATTACTAGCTACGGCAGCTGCGTCGTCAGTTTCATAAGTACGTCTTGTGGCTGCCAGTGGTGTGAGTCATCGCCTATTGTCTCTTTGTTGGCGCGCGTCGTTATTGGGATTTGGAGACCTAACTTCTACAAATTCATCGTGACGAGAGTGCTCTGCTCTGTTTAAATCTCGCCAGTTCTGATACAATTCAGGTCTGTCGTTACGATCATATCGTCTGTCGTCATGTCGGTAGATTCCATAGTTTCTTTCTTGTCGGTCACGTGGTGGAGAATTTCTCCTTGAATCGTAACTACGCGCTGGACCGTTGCGTCTAAAGTTATTCTGTCTCCCTTGATAATAGTTATTTTGGTTCCCATATTGTCTGTTTCTCTGATTGTCTCTGTGATAGTCATTACTGCGGAGAGGTGATCTTTCCCTGTAATTATTACTACTCTGCCAACGGTTGTCATACGGGTGGTGTCTGTTTTGGTCACGATTTGCGTTGTAAGAATAGGTTTGTCGTGGCCATTTATTGTTTCTGTCGTCACGGAATTGTGACGGATGTGACCTGTAATGATTGTTTTCCTGTTTTCGCATCCCGCGACTGTCTGTGTCAATTTCCAGTTCTTGTAACAGTCCCTGAAAAGCTTCAATGTCGTCTTTGCAACGTCCTGCTAAAATAATATGCCGTAAGTGTTCAGGTAATTTGATTAAGCAAATGCGGATGAGTTCTGAGGGGCTGTATGGGTTTGACAGGTATTGATTCTTGTGCAACATGTCTTCAAAATATTTCACAAGACTGGAAAATTCAGATTGTTCGAAGTGTTTCATCATCATGATGCTATGTTTTACTCGGTCCTGTGTGGCTTGAGACCAATATGCTGAGAGGAAGGCATGGTAAAATTCTCCTTCACTGTGGCAATCGTGAATGACCGATCGCATTCTTACAGCTGGTTCATTCTCTAAGTAGCCACACATAAATTCTAACCTGTGCTCCAACGACCAGTTGGGAGGGAAACAATGAGAGAATTGATGGAGCCACGCTTGTGGATGAATGTCGTTGGCAGAATTCTTAAACGTTTTGAATTTACGTGTAGCAATGAACAGCTTATAGTCAAAATCATCGTGTCGGCGAGTAGCATATCGGTCATTGTTACGTCGTGTCGGCGGTTCCATATCAAAATTCGGTGCACCTTGCCAATTCCTTTCATAATTACCGAAATGCTCTGTGTTATTATTTTGTGGCTGTTCCGTATTTCTATGTCCCTCTTCCCTTATTGGGGCGCGAGTGTCCTCTGAAATACGTAATTCTTGTATTACCTGTGTCAGCTGATCTTGTACTTCCCGCATTTCTCTTTTGTATTGCGTATTAATTTGATTCTGATTTTGTTTGAATTTTCTTATTTGTTCATACCCTTCTGTGTCAGTGAAGGCTACGGGTCTTGTGTCATTCAGATCATCATCTACCTTTGTAGATAAGTTAGTGACCTGATCCGAAAGTTCGGCTACTTTCTCTGATAATGAACTAATTTCCCCCATGTGTCTTTCTACTGTGTACTTTAAGTTTTCCTGAGTTTTTGCAAGTTGCGTAACCGAATCGGTAGAGGCAACTGAGTCCATTTTAGCTTGCAAGGTCTCATGATTTTCATGAACAATAGTTTGCAGTTCTTTTATGGCTGCTTCGTGATTCTGTAATGCATTTTCATGCCGCGAAAAAATAGGCTGAAAATGCTCACAAATTTGTGTTTTTACGTCATTACAGACTTTTTGACATTTCGATTCAATGTTATGTAACTCAGTAGTTAAGTCTTCACGTGTTTGTTCAAGTGTGGTGTCTAACTTTTGAAGCTTTTGCTGTGTTTGTCTCTGATTTTGTTCCATTGTGTCTAACTTTTTAAGATTTTGTTCCACTGTGTCTAACTGTTGCTGTGTTTGTCTCTGGTGTTGTTCCATTGTGTCTAACTTTTGCAGATTTTGTTCCACTGTGTCTAACTTTTTAAGATTTTGTTCCATTGTGTCTAACTTTAGGAGATTTTGTCCCATTTGTTGCATTAATTGTAATAACAATGCATTAGTGTCTGGAATCTGTTCCTCTACGCTTTTCGGCAGTGCATTTGCACCAGCAACATTCACATTTTGACAAGCAGAAAATGTGTCTTGACTCATTTGAGAAGACGGTGAGGACGCAAAACCTGAATCTACAGTATTTGCAAAATTGTGTCCTATCATTTCGGATTCCTGAGGCGAGCTGTTGCCGACCGATCGATCGATAATGCTTCCCTGTTCACTACCTGTTTGACTGGCTACACCATTGTTTGACGCCCGCTCTATTTCCCTATGCACAGTTACCAAATTACTACTTTGAATGTTAGTTAATTCATTACATGGTGGGGCCAACACACTGCTTTCGTCTTCACTGTCATTTCTTAGTTTACTTTGGAGCCGAGTGTTACGTTTTTCACACGCCATTATTGTGACAATATTTCACACGATAACACAGAAAAGCACAATTTGAATAGCAAAAATAAGAGAACACATTAACATAGCACTGAAAATAATATGTAGTTAATTACAAGCGCAGCTGCGAAATACTTGTTGCAAATCTACATGCATGCCACAACTGTTTTACATTACAACAATGAAAGACTGCAACTACAAAGGAGATTCTCTCTACAATTACGCGCTAGCAATAAACAAAAGCTACACTAAATACACAAACTACAAGAAAAAATCAGAAGATTCCAGTGAGGTATCCTAGGCTAAGGGTCGACATATGAAACGTCCCCTTTGAACGAATTATACATGTGAAACGTCCACTTAGAACAATTGTACAAGACTGTGCTTAACCTGGCACACAATAATTTTAGCGCAACGCAATCTGACTATCAAAAATCCCTGCAAAAGAATGGCCCTGACAAACATTAAACTATACCTTTCACAAATCACTTACCTCACAAAAATCTTCGTTGCTCGAACTACTGCAATACAGCGAGTGCCACTACTGCCAGCTAAATAAAAGATACAAACTACGGAAGGCACTAACTACTGATAGTCTTAGCAAATGAAAGATTCTAATAGAGAACAAACAATGTATTTACCTCAAGATTCATAATATATACAGCAGTTCATGACATTTTTCAAAACTCCGCCATCTCTCTCCCCACATCCACCACTGCTGGCGGCTCACCTCCAACTGCCCAGCGCTACGCGCTGTTCGCATCCAGCTATAGCAGTTCATGACAACAATGGCAGACAACAATGCAAACTAGCCACATACTGCACACAGCACAGCCAGTGATTTTCATACAGAGTGCTATGTAACGTTGCCAATAAAAAACATAAACAGCAAACTTACATAAAGAAAACATAAACAGCCTACTTACAAACTCTTTGCTGCAGTCTCATCGCTCGCGAAAGTATTTGTTGTCGGACCTTCGCAGAGGTCGATTCCTGGAGCACCGTCTGTGACTGGTGCTTGTGTTTTGTTTTAGTATTATTGATTACCATACCTTGTAATGCCTACATTAAAGGTTATGTATGTCTAGTTAATAGTTCCTGTCGCCATCTGGAATAAAGCTAGCAGTGTAGGGTTGTGTTACAAGGTTACCATCATCTTATTTTACCCATTTGGCGGTCAGTTGCTTGTTTCTTTTATTAACCTTTGCTTGTATTTGTTGTTTTACAGCAGATTTCTAAATGTTTTATATAATTGCCGTTCCTGACGTGTAAGGCCTTCATCGTGATTGTGGTCATTTGCTTTTAAAAAAATAATTCGGTCTTTGTATTTTAGCAGAAAGCTTTAAAACCTTATTTACTGCCATTCGTGGCGTCTGATACCTTCTGCTGTGTTTGTGGCCACTTACTTTTTAATATTTCAATACCCGTAAGTTGTAATTGCAGGGAGTTCTTGAACATTCTTAATTTATTCCCATTCTTGGCGTGTAAGGCCTTCACCCGCGATCACAGTGGCTTGTTCTTTTTTTTTTTTTTTTTAAAAAAAAAACATTATTTGTATCTGTATTTTATGGTGATTTGCAAAATTGTAACGCACTGAAAACACTATTATTTACACAGTTGTTTATTCCTTCATTAATAACGTGTGGTATTTTTTTTATTTATTGTTGAGTCTGGAATTACTGTTTTAAAAAACGTGTGTAACTGTAAAAGGCAACCAATAGTAACTGATTACGGCCCCGTCCACAATCGTAACCGAATCCTGCGTTCCCTAGACTACCAGGTTTCACTACTGGAAACGGGAGCGAATTTTTATTCTACAAATATTTCCCTCAGTTGTGGATGTTCGCTTATTGAAGTATTTGCAATGGTTGTGAAACGGAACAGTGCAGAGACTTCGACAGCTACTACTGCTGCGCAAGTATTTGCGAGGCGACTCCGTGCATTCCTGTCGTCTTCCCCTGGCTGCAGTAAGCGCCGAAAGGGTAGAGGAGGAAGGCGAGTGGGCGGTAATTGGGCGCCGAGCGGCGGTGACTCACCATACGGCAGTACCTGCTGCTCGCTGGCTGAGTCACTGGGACAGCTCAGCGCGCTCGGCGCTATCCCGCCCGGACCAGCGCCGCGCGAGGACGAAGCGGAGCGCTGAACCCGTGCGTCACCAGCCATGGCGAGCACATACCTAGAGTCGGGTTTCACCTGCCACGGCGAGGCGCTTGCTATCCGTATGGAGTGATATTCCAGCCGCTTGTGTCTTATTTTTTGTATGTCCATTCTTTTGAATGCATGTTTTGGAGACCATGGATCTTATTTATTGTGTAGCTACCAGTTTTGGCGCTTCAGTGCGCCATCTTCAGGCCTTAGTTGATGCTCAAGGGGCTATCACGATCCATGTACAGGGTGGTCCATTGACAGTGACCGGGCCAAATATCTCACGAAATAAGCACCAAACGAAAAAACTACAAAGAACGAAACTCGTCTAGGTGGAAGGGGGAAACCAGATGGCGCTATGGTTGGCCCGCTAGATGATGCTGCCATAGGTCCAACGGATATCAATTACGTTTTTTAGAAATAGGAACTCCCATTTTTATTGCATATTCGTGTAGTACGTAAAGAAATATGAATGTTTTAGTTGGACCACTTTTTTCGCTTTGTGATACATGCCGCTGTAATAGTCACAAACGTATAAGTACGTGGTATCACGTAACATTCCGCCAGTGCGGACGGTATTTGCTTCGTGATACATTACCCCTCTTAAAATGGACCGTTTACCAATTGCGGAAAAGGTCGATATCGTGTTGATGCATGGCTATTGAGCTCAAAATGCCCAACGGGCGTGTGCTATGTATGCTGTTCGGTATCCTGGACGACATTATCCAAGTGTCCGGACCGTTCGCCGGATTGTTACGTTATTTAAAGAAACAGGAAGTGTTCAGCCACATGTGAAACGTCAACCACGACCTGCAACAAATGATGATGCCCAGGTAGGTGTTTTAGCTGCTGCCGCGGCTAATCCGCACATCAGTAGCAGACAAAGTGCGCGAGAATCGGGAATCTCAAAAACGTCTGTGTTGAGAATCAACATCGATTGCACACGTACCATATTTCTATGCACCACGAATTGCATGGCGACGACTTTGAACGTCGTGTACAGTTCTGCCACGGGGCACAAGAGAAATTATGGGACGATGACAGATTTTTTGCACGCTTTCTATTTAGCGACGAAGCGTCATTCACCAACAGCGGTAACGTAAACCGGCATAATATGCACTATTGGGCAACGGATAATTCATGATGGCTGCGACAAGTGGAACATCAGCGACCTTGGTGGGTTAGTGTATGGTGCGGCATTATGGGAGGAAGGATATTTGGCCCCCATTTTATCGATGGCAATCTAAATGGTGCAATGTATGCTCATTTCCTACGTAATGTTCTACCGATTTTACTACAAGATGTTTCACTCCATGACAGAATGGCGATGTACTTCCAACATGATGGATGTCCGGCACATAGCTCGCGTGCGGTTGAAGGGGTATTGAATAGCATATTTCATGACAGGTGGATTGGTCGTCGAAGCACCATACCATGGCCCGCACGTTCACCGGACCTGACGTCCCCGGATTTCTTTCTGCGGGAAAAGTTGAAGGATATTTGCCATCGTGATCCATCGACAACGCCTGACAACATGCTCCAGCGCTTTGTCAATGTACCCGTATGTGCGAACATTACGGAAGGCGAACTACTCGCTGTTGAGAGGAATGTCGTTACACGTATTGCCAAATGCAATGAGGTTGACGGACATCATTTTGAGCATTTGTTGCATTAATGTGGTATTTACAGGTAATCACGCTGTAACAGCATGCGTTCTCAGAAATGATACGTTCACAAAGGTACATGTAACACATTGGAACAACCGAAATAAAATGTTCAAACGTACCTACGTTCTGTATTTTAATTTAAAAAACCTACCTGTTACCAACTTTTCGTCTAAAATTATGAGCCATATGTTTGTGACTATTACAGCGCCATCTATCACAAAGCGAAAAAAGTGGTCCAACTAAAACATTCATATTTCTTTACGTACTAAACGAATATGTAATAAAAATGGGAGTTCCTATTTAAAAAAAAACGCAGTTGATATCCGTTTGACCTATGACAGCACCATCTAGGGAGCCAACCATAGCGCCATCTGGTTTCCCCCTTCAAGCTAGACAAGTTTCGTTCTTTGTAGTTTTTTCGTGTGACACTTATTTCGTGAGATATTTGGCCCGGTCACGATCAGTGGACCACCCTGTATTGGCCACTGATGCAGCGTATATATGGATCTGATATTCAGCATTAACTAAGGCCTGAAGACGGCGCATTGAAGCTCCAGAGCTCATAGCTACACAATAAATAAGATCACAAGGACGGCTGAAGGCGTTTCATTTTCTGTCTTATTTGTCGGTACGCACGCTACTTAATACGTTCCAAAACGCAATGCATAAAAACGGGGTTCTTCCGAAGCACATGTCTCCGGCTATATTGATGACAGAAATATAGGGTCAAGTGTTTTGGATAGCCCTTAGGCTAGGTACTACTTGTATACTCTACAGAAGGATCGTCTTACTGGAACTACCGCACAGTAGAGGGTCAAAGTTAAAATACTACACACTTCCTCGGCAGATGGAGAAAAGAGGTCGGTTCTTTTTTGCATTAAATGTGGCATACGGGGCGCCATAAGTGGACTATGGAGGGACGATTTAATTCATGGGCGCTTCCTGCCAAAACTCGGAAAACATGGTTCAAATGGTTCAAATGGCTCTGAGCACTATGGGACTCAACTGCTGTGGTCATAAGTCCCCTAGAACTTAGAACTACTTAAACCTAACTAACCTAAGGACATCACACACATCAATGCCCGAGGCAGGATTCGAACCTGCGACCGTAGCGGTCGTGCGGTTCCAGACTGTAGCGTCTTTAACCGCTCGGCCACTCCGGCCGGCGGAAAACATGGTTTTTGGGTACATAAACCGAGCCGCGGATTCCAAGACGGCTGCACACAGCAAATGCCTAAAATTTTTATAATGTATTCCTCAGATTCCGATCTCAAACAACCTGTAAAAGTTTTCTGATATCTTTACCCGTTTCCGAGGTACAGAGGTTCAAGGTTACCCTACTTGTACACGTGAAACACTCACGTAAAATCCAGTGTAAATCGAAATCTAAATAATAAATAACAGCAGTACATTTCTCAAACTTCAATGATATGTTCTCTAGGTGTTTATCTAGAAATGCCATTTCCCCGTTTTCAAAAATATGTATCCATTATCGAGAAGCACCCCTAAAACCATGGTTTTTGGGTACCAAAGTAGAGCCGCGGATTCCAGCGCGGCTACGCACAGCAAATGGCTGTAATTTCCACACTTTATTCTTAAGATCCTGATCTCTAATAGCATTGAAAATTTGCTTGATATCTTTATCCGTTTCCAAGATACAGAGTTTCAAGTTTATCGTACTTGTGGAGATAAAATATGCAGGTATTATTCGGTGTGATGCGAAGGAGAAATATGGTGCACAAAGTGTCTTCACTACCATCACAGGGGTTCTGGGGACCCCATGTTGTAGTACTGGAGCGGACTGCAAAGTTTTTGTGCTCTGTAAAATCCGGTCTGAGGTGTAAAATTAGTTTTGCGTTATTCCCGTCTCATATAAGTAAACTGTCTAAATTTTACAGACCCTTAACGTTCTTTTGATGCTAGTGACATGCCCTGCTGTAGGGGGAAAAGAAGAGAACCAGCGAAAAAATGTTACTATCGGAGCACAAAAAAGGCTAATACGCTCCCCCTTTAAAAGACCCTGACTCAAAAGTGGCCTCATTCTACCTTCCTCAGCACCTTTAAAAATTTTCCAAAAAAATTGGCATGAGAACACAATCGCTCCTTTTTATGCTGAGAGAGAAGGAGATAGTGGCAGTGGGAAAGAGATGGAAAAGTAATAAATACTAGAGATACAGTAGAGAGTGAATGCGGGACAGAAAGAGCGGAGGAGACAGCGGCAGTAACAGAGAAAGAGAGGGACACAGTGGCAGTGGAACATTCTTGACCGTGACAGAACGGTGTCCACTGGTTGTTAATTATTTATTTTTGGTCCCACAAACACAAACACACACACACACACACACACAGCGAGAGAGAGAGAGAGAGAGAGAAAGAAAGAACTTACTCTTCTCAGTATTAATTCTTGCTGTCCGTCAGAACAAGTCTCGGAAGGCCCAACGGTACCGATCGACTGTCGTGTCATCTTCGATGATAGGCGTCACTGGAAGCGGATATGAAGAGCACGTGGCCAGCAAACCGTTCTCCCAACTGATGTCAGTTTTCCTGACCGGAGCCGCTGCTTTTCAGTCCAGTAGCTGCTCAATTGGCCTCTCAAGTGCTGTGTGCACCCTGCTTGCCAACAGCGCTCGGCAGTCCGGAACGGTCACCAACCTGACAGCACTTAACTTCGTGATCTGACGGGAACCGGTGTTACCACTGTGGCAAGCCCATTGCCAGAATCTTAAATGTAATATTTTAAAAAATTCCATTTATGTCGTTGATGACTGGTGGACGTTAGAGCACTAGATTCCAGCTGAGGAGGGATCCCGAGTACCATTCCGGATATAGGTGGGGATTTCTTCTCGTTCCAGTGCCTCCAGGACGGCTCAGGTACAATCAGCCTCCTATCAAAGGAGTGTCGGGGATCTGTCACGAGGGATAATAAGCAGCCGGGGCGATGGGCCCGCAACCCTCCGTCTTCTAGGGCCGCAGTGAAGAAATATTTGGCCGTGCGGTTCTAGGTGCTTCAGTCTGGAACCGCGTGACCGCTACGGTCGCAGGTTCGAATCCTGCCTCGGGCATGGATGTGTGTGATGTCCTTAGGTTAGTTAGGTTTAAGTAGTTCTAAGTTCTAGGGGACTGATGACCACAGATGTTAAGCCCCATTGTGCTCAGAGCCATATGAACCAGTTTTGAAGAAATATTTTACTCTACCTGAGGACAGGCCAGTAGCCGGTCACAGGAGGAGCAGTCTAAGGTTTCAGTTGTCACCTCGAAAAAATCAAGCTGCGACCATTAAGCTCATTCGTTCTCTGCATATTAACCCTTCAATGACACACATTTTACACAAAGATGGTTGACTTGTCAGAGACTTCGATTGCAGAAGCCAGCATTTTGGCAGCTCAGAAGATCTTCGACCTAGAAAACTATCACATCGCCAATCTGGAAATGCCTGCCGTGCAGTACTTTCTTCGTCTTTGGAAATGAGAAGAAGTCAGAAGCTTATTGGTGGTAAGGCAATATTTGCCAGCACACAGAAAGAGCGTGTGTGGCTGTCCCCTGTGAACAATGAGCAGTCGTGAAGTGAAACCACTCCCTCGGACAGCTTTCGTGACGCTCCGCCTTGACAGCCTCCTGCAACCTCGTCAGAAGATTTTGGTAGCAGCGGTAATGGTTATTAAAGTTAATACACTATGTGATCAAAAGTATCCGGACACCCCCAAAAACATATGTTTCCATATGAGGTACATTGTGCTGCCACCTACTGCCAGGTACTCCATATCAGCGACCTCGGTAGTCATTAGACATCCTTTGTGGCCGAGCGGTTCTAGGCGCTTCAGTCCGGAACCGCGCTGCTGCTACGATCGCAGGTTTGAATCCTGCCTCGGGCATGCATGTGTGTGATGTCCTTCGGTTAGTTAGGTATAAATAGTTCTAAGTCTAGGGGACTGATGACTTCAGATGTTAAGTCCCATAGTACTCAGAGCCATTTGAACCATTTGAACCATTAGACATCGTGAGAGAGCAGAACGGGGTGCTCCGCGGAGCTCACGGACTTTGAACATGATCAGGTGATAGGATGTCACTTGTGTCATACGTCGATATGTGAGATTTCACACTCCTAAACAGCCCTAGTTCCACTGTTTCTGACGTATAGTAAAGTGGAAACGTGAAGGGACACGTATAGCACAAAAGAGTACAGGCCGGCCTCGCCTGTTGACTGACAGAGACCGCCGACAGTTGAAGAGGGTCGTAATGTGTAATAGGCAGACATCTATCCAGACCATCACGCAGGAATTGCAAACTCCATCAGGACCCACTGCAAGTACTATGACAGTTAGGTGGAAATGAGAAAACTTGGATTTCATGTTTCAGCGGCTGCTCATAAGCCACACATCACGCTGTAAGTACCAAACCTCGCTTGCTGTAAGGACTGTAAACATAGAACAATTGAACAGGTGAAAAACGTTGTGTGGAGTGACGAATCACAGTACACAATGTGGCGATCCGACGGTAGGGTGTGGGTATGGCGAATTCCCGGTGAACGTCATCAGCCAGTGTGTGTAGTGCCAACAGTAAAATTCGGAGGCGGTGGTGTTATGGTGTGGTCGTGTTTTTCATGGAGGGGGCGTGCAGCCCTTGTTGTTTTGCATAGCACTATAACAGCACAGGTATAAGTTGATGTTTTGAGCACCTTCTTGCTTCCCACTGTTGAAGAGCAATTCGGGGATGGCAACTGCATCTTTCAATACGATCGAGCAACTGTTCATAATTCACGGACTCTAACGGACTGGTTACACGACAATAACATCCCTGTAATGGACTGGCCTGCACAGAATCCTGACCTGAATCCTTTGGGATGTTTTGGAACGCCGACTTAGTGGCAGGCCTCACCGATCGACATCGATATCTCTCCTCAGTGCAACATTCCGTGATGAATGGGCTGCCATTCCCCAAGAAACCTTCCAGCACTTGATTGAACGTATACCTACGAGAGTGGAAGATGTCATCAACGCTAAGGGTAGGCCAACACCTTATTGAATTCCAGCATTACTGATGGAGAGCGCCACGAACTTGTAAGTCATTTTCAACCAGGTGTCCAGATAGTTTTGATCACATATTGTAAATCCGTCAAGAAGGCTGAGAGAGTATTTTTGCTAGAAAAATCAAGTAAGTTATTAGCATTGCACTGAGACAATGAATTAACATCATTCAGTTCCCAAATGACGCACTTAGAGGAATTAAGGGCAAAGTTTAAACTGAATGTAAGTCGCTCACGAGAGACGTATGTGGCAAGTAATTGGATTAAGGATGGAAAACCCGCACCGTAGTTTAATACTGAAATTCCGAAAATTCTGAGAAAGCAGAGACTTGCCGCCAAAATGAGTTACTTATAAATAATATCCTCAATGCAGCAAAGCAACTGAAAATACTTAGGAACGGGGAGGCCTCCCGTTCAGGTTTCTTTCAGAGTGTGCTGATACAATAGCTTCATATTTAGTAATCGTATACAACCGCTCTCTCGTCGAAACATCCGTCTCTAAGGAGTGGAAAGTTGCGCAAATCACACCAATATCAAAGCAAGGAAACAGGAAAGATGTACTGAATTACAGAACCATATCGCTAACGTCGATTTGCAATAGGATTTTGGAACATATACTGTGTTCGAATATTCTGAATTACCTCGAAGAAAATGATTTATTGACAAACAGACAACACGGCTTCAAAAAATATAGTTTGTGTGAAACACAACTAGCTCTTTATTCTCACGAAATAATGAGTTCTACCGACAGGAGATGTCAAATTGATTCCACATTTTTACATTTCTAGAAGAATTTTGACACCGTTCCTCACAACAGGCTACTAATCAAATTGCGTGCCTGAGGAATTTCGTCTCAGTTGTGCGACTGGATTCGTGATATCCTGACAGGTCACTGTTTGTAGTAACTGAAGGAAATCCATCGAGTAGTTCCTTATCTGCGTAAACGATTTAGGAGACAATTTTGAGCAGCTCTCTTAGATTGTTGCAGATAATCCTGTCATTTACCGTCTTATAAAGCCACCAGATGATCAAAACAAATTGCAAAACGATTTAGACAAGATATCTGCATGCTACGGAAAGTGACAATTGACTCTAAATAATGAAAAGTGTGAAGTCATCCACATGAGTACTAAAAGGATTCCGCTAAATTTCGGTTACACGATAAATCACACAAATACTTAGGGATTACAATTACGAATAACCTAAATTGGAACCATCACGTGGAAAATTGGAAATTTGTGGTAAGGTTATATGGGACCAAACTGCTGAGGTCATCGGACCCGAAGCTTACTCACTACTTAATCTAACTTAAATTAATTTACGCTAAAGACAACACAAACACAAATGCCCGAGGGAGGACTCGAACCTCCGACGGGGGAGCCGCGCGAATGGTGACAAGGCGCACAAGACAGCGCGGCTACCCCGCGCGGCGAACCATCACGTAGATAATGTTGTGGGGAAAACAAACCAGGGACTGCAATTTATTGGCAGAACACTTAGAAAATCGAACAGGATTACTAAAGAGGCTGCCTACACTACATTTGTCCGCCGTCTTCTGGAGCACTGGCATGCAGTGTGGGATCTGCATCATGTAGGATCGACGGTGAACATGTAAAAAGTTCAAAGCAGGGCAGCTCGTTTTGTATTGTCTTGAAGTAGGGGGGAGAATGACACGGATATAATACGCGAACTGGGATGGCAATCATTAAAACAAAGGTGTTTTTCGTTGCGGTAGAAGTGTGAAAATATAAATCTGCATAAATAATAATCTGCATAAATAATAAATATAAAAATCCGCATAGGGCGGAATTCAGAGCTCGTACGGAAAGTCTTAAGTGTTTGTTTTTCCTGCACGCTGTTCGAGAGTGTAACGGTTGAGAAATAGCTTGAAGGTGGTTCGATGACCCTTCTGTCAGCCACTTAATTGTGAATTGGAGAGTAATAATTATGTAGATGTGGATGTAGACTGTTCCACTCTCGGTTCAGAAAAGAACGCGCAAATGGCGACAGACCAAATTTAGTAGAAATTCGTGCGTCCGTAATAAGATCGATGAACGAAGAATACATCTTCCACGGTCATACGTTACCGAAAGATTTTGCCGAGAACCCGAAAAAATCCTGGTCATGTGCAAAATCGCTAAGCGGCTCAAAGGCTTCTGTCAGTCACTCGTCGACCAGTCCGGGGTGGCAACAGAAGAAGCCAAAGCGAAAGCAGAAGTTTTAAATTCCACGCTTAGGAAATCATTCGCGCAGGATGATGGTACAAACATACCGTCGTTTGACTGTCGTATAGACTCTCGCAAGGAGGACATAGAAAGAGACATCCCAGGCGTAGAGGAACAACTGAAAAAGTTGAAAATCAATAGGTGGCCAGTTCCAGACGGAATTCCAGTTCGATTTTAAAAAGTTTTAACCTTCCCGTATAAATAAAAAAAACTATAAAACAATTATGTGTAACCTTCTCGAACAGAAAATAAAAAATAAAAATAATTAAATTTGAATGATTAAATTCTGACGTATGAAAACTGATAAATCTTTAATCATGAGAAACTGATAAATTTTGACGTAAGCAGCGCTACGCCATGGGCCTGTGAAATCAATCTGAATCTGTCAGTGAGAAATAAACTGAAAAATTCTTACTTCGCGATGGCGTCACCGGATAACGGTGTCTATATATCTGCTCGTAAATGGCACCGCTTAGTGCAATGCTGGCCTATCTACTAATACTGGATAACATTAGTCTGAGATCTGAATTACGAGAAAAACTGTCTGTACGTAGTGACATAGCTGCACAGCTGGTCGTCTGATTACTAAAGAACACATGACTATAATCTGACAAAAATTCTGGAGTATTTTAATTTAGATAAATGACTGCATCGGGACTGGCAATGACTTACAGGGAAATTATACTTTTATAGTTGACTGGTAAAAACAATTATATTCTGAAAAAAAATTTACGTTATTGATAAAGATCTACAATCCATTACACGGGAAAATTGAATATATTACAAATCTGGGTCAACTGGTGCTGACAAATCACAAATGAAAAGACTGAAACAAATTCATATTAACAACTCAGACAAGTGACTTAACTACGAGCACACCAATAAAAATAATAAAATTTACCTTACAATAGATGGCTGACTTAATTACATTGTTGATTTTTCATTATATTAACAATTATTCATTTGTTCATCATCATCTCATTCCATGGTATCTTTTAGCTCTGCGGCTAATCACAATTATTATTCAGTTCCATATAATAAAATTTTACAATTTGTTCTGCACTGTGACTTTAACAACTACTGACTGTAAACTGCGCTGTACCAGCGACAGACTACAACTACCCTGCAGCAGCGAGTGACTGCAACTGCCACAGAGACTGCTCTGACCTGCGACTCTATTGCAGCTCTCTTTTAACAGGGGCAAAGATATTTTATGTCTCAAGCAGCGCCTGTGAATTGTCGTTCTAGCAAGTGAGCACTACATCGAGATTACATTTGCTCCAGCAGGGTGGTGAACCCCTTATCAAGTGTACTCCAAACTTCGCTCAGCGGTAAGTCCCAAGCGACTGGGAAAAAGCGCTGGTGAGTCTTGCATATAAAAAGGTAAAAGAACAGATCCGCATTGTTACAGACCAATACCATTAACATCTGTTTGCACTCTCCAGACAGTCATGTGGTCAACATTACTTGTTGCAGCTAACTGCCTTACACTGACACTAGGGTTGTCGTCAACTGCACGAAAAAGTTCTTCCTCCAGCTCAGGTTTCCTAGTCCATCTAGGCTTCCCCCAGTCGCGAGTAGAAGGCTTAAACATTCCACGCTCCCTAAGACGACGATAAGTTGTTTCAAACATCCTCCTGCCAGGGCACCATCATTCAGGAAATCTCTCCCAATACGAACATTGAACACCAAACCTATTTCCATCGGCTAATACATACACCAAATGGGCATCTGTCAACTCTGCATTTGAGTACACTTGCATTGCTGTACCGGAAACCAAGACCTCATGAACACTACACTTTCATGCTATGTACTTTGTAAGATTTCGTGGTCTCCTGACCTTCATTGCTTACATATTCTGCCCTCACAATCATATTACGCACATCAAGACGCTTCATTCGAACCCAAACTCGATAAGATAAAGTCAGTGTTGTATGAATTCATGTAAACGATATGCAAATAACAAGTGCGCACCGGGGTTGAGATACTCGAGGCTGGCGTACACACACACATTCAAAACACGACGGTCACAAGAGCTTTTAGTTCGGAAGAGGCAGACCGCAGCCGAGAGACTAGTCCCTTCAGAGGACGATTCAGCCTATCTACGTCGAACGGCGACCGCCCGTGGAGCGGACAGCGTTTGCCCGAGTGAAAGGGGAGAACGACCCTGTGTTCGGCTTAAAAGCCTATTCCACTACATTGTGTGGGAGCGCCCAGCCTACGCATTCTTTATAAACATAGCATGCAGTTTCAGAGGTTTCCACAGGGAGACGCCAAACGCCAATGCTACAGATTTTCTGGATTGGTCCCCTTAAACGAAACGTCATTCTCTCGTTTTAAAAGAGCAATGCTGATTGGCAGAAGATATTCCTGACCCCTTGAGCTGAAGGAGTAATGGAAGAGACCAAAAGATATACCCCTTCACGTATGGCGTGGAGAGTGGCCGTTCCGTTGTCGCTCTTGGAGCGAGATCACGTAACGAGAACGTGTACTCAAAGAGGGAGGAACAAGTCTCTCCTCAGTACTTCACTGGGAGAGCACCTCTGTTTAGAGTGAATCGGAGTGCGACTCTATATTGAGTCCTTGCGATTAAGCGTTGTTCACTGTGTTGGCCGCCACACTTATTGTGCGGTGTGAATGGACAGAGCTATAGTTAAACGCCTGCGAACGAATTTTTGAGTGGCATCGTGGAGGACAGGTTATCTGACTGGTGTACTGCGCCAATAGTTAAACTAGGGGCGAATAGGAGTCCTTGACTTCATCAAGGCATAGGGAGAGTTTGATTGGCAAAGGTCAATCCAGATAGAACGAGAGTTATCTTATTTGTCAGCAGCGAGCAGTGCAGACAGCAGTCATCACAGCTTACGGTATTGTGCACTACAGCTCTTGCGAGCCCCATATTGCCTCCACAACAGTACACTTCACTGCATTTCACATGCGACAGCCTCAACCGTACCTAGCAACATTCTAACGGATAATTATTCAAGTTGAGTAGGCGCAGCTCTCGGCCATTCTGCCAAGTCAATAACAATCTTAAACTTTGTATAGAAATTTCATTAGCAAATCCTATCCTTAAGAGGTAACTTCACATTCCGGAAAGAACCCGGAAGTAACTTGTTCAGTTCATAACTAAAAGTGCCATTGTGATTTCTCAGAATTTTTGCAAAATAAATAATAATTTTCGTTAGTTTCATGTTTTTCTTACACTAACTAGCACTACTCCAGTACCCAAGTAGCCCACTAGTTACGTAAGAAATTTTGTCAATTTTTGTGTCATTTCCTTACAGCGGACGACTCCAGAAGATATTTATTGCTGAAAGTTTTTCAGGCATTTCTCTTTAGAACGTTAGGAGCGTCTGTCTGACTTCTGTAGTAGTGTGGGGGTGGAAATTGCATCTTGCAGGAGCCACAGGGTAAAGGGTACATCTCAGATCAATCCGTTGCGCAGAATGACAGAATAGCACCCATACACTCACAACTTGATGCTGGTATAGGATTGCCATCCGTCCCGATACATCGGGACCGTCAGCGTTATGGACTTCTTGTCTTGATATCCCAACAAGACCCAATTTGCCCGATTTTGCAAAATACTCTTACGAGCTTGGCTGAAGTGGAGAAGTAACGCCATGTATTTGCACATCATGTAAATGCAGCCTCAGTTAGTTTTATTTACGTCAACAAGTTTATATTGACAAGGTCATCTCACAGATGGCGTTGCATGTTGCGTATCCTGTATCGGTGATGCAAGCACCTTCTAGATCTAGCGCCACCATTCGAGAAAATGCCAAACTTCTCCAGTAGTACGGGTCTGGAACCATTTAAGCAGCGCCACGCAGAAGAATCGGCATTTCCCATTTAAACAGCGGTCTGATAAGATGATTTTTTGTAAACATAATACGAAGAACGAGTGCAAGTTGCATTGTTTGCAGTGTTTACTGCGGGTATATAGGGCGTGAATTGTCTAGTGAGGCGTACTTCTATGACTAAATTGTTATTGTCGACTGTTAACCGTCTAATAAACTTATCACAGCTTACGAAAATGTCTAAGGATAGAAAAAGAAAGTGTCACTTTTCGGATGATTACACAAAAGAGTGGTCTTTTGTCAAGAAAGGGAGTACGGATCAGGAAGCGTTGTGTGAGATTTGTAGCTGTTTCATCTCAGTAACTCACGGAGGTAAGGCAAATGTGAGGCATCGCATTTCTACGAAGAATCATAAAAACATATTCGCGGTAGCATCGACATCAAAGCCTACTTCTGCATTCATAATTAAATAAGATAACCAGGAAGAATTGTTCGTTGCTGCTGCAGAGCTAACAACAGCTTATAAATTTATCAAGCATCATCAACCCTTCAGTTCACTTGACTATGCCGTAAAATTGAATGCTGCAACGTATCCTGACTCCAAGGTCACCGCAAAGCAGTCTACAGCCAGAACCAAAGTTACAAAGACTGTTAAAAATATTCTGGCATCATACTCTGTGTCCAAATATTCTGGCCCCACATTCTGTGTCCGAATGCGCCCGCATCTCGTGGTCGTGCGGTAGCGTTCTCGCTTCCCACGCCCGGGTTCCCGGGTTCGATTCCCGGCGGGGTCAGGGATTTTCTCTGCCTCGTGATGGCTGGGTGTTGTGTGCTGTCCTGAGGTTAGTTATGTTTACGTAGTTCTAAGTTCTAGGGGACTTGTGACCACAGCAGTTGAGTCCCATAGTGCTCAGAGCCATTTGAACCATTTTTTTGTCCGAATGCAAAAAACAATTGAAAGAAGTTTCATTTTACGGCATAGGCACCCATGTATCGAACCACAAGGCTGAAAAGATGTTTCCTTTAGTTGTTCAGTACTTTACTGAAACTGACGGAATCGAACAGAGGCTGTTCAAGTTTGATTCGCTGAATAATGAAACGTAACAGACGACTGCGAAGTTTTGTCTAGATACTTTAAGACAATTGCAAATTCCATTAGATAAATTAATCGTTTTTTGTGGATACAATACCAATGTCAACTTCGGAGGGCTTTATCGACGCGGCCCGCGGAATGTGTTTCATTAATTTAAGAAGAATTAGGAAAAAATGTAGAAGAAATTGGAAGCCCTGCCCATATTCTTCACAATACTTCAAGCGCTACTGGAATCTTAACTATCGCCATTGAAATAATCGTCATGGAAATATTTAATTTTTTTTCAATATACACGGTAAGGACAGAAGCTGAAAGAGTTCTGCTTATAAACTGATATCAATCATCAGACTCTTCTATCTCGCTCAAAAAGAAAATGGGTGTCGTTAATGCCCGCAGTTGAGAGAATTCTTAAGCTTTGGATTCCATTAAAACAATTTTTTGACGCCGAAGACTGGCCAACCAAAATAATTTCAGATTTTTTTCAGTAATCCGATCAATGAAATTTACTTCATGGTTCTGCAGTAAAACATGACTCTGAAAAAAACATTAAAAAGTGGAGAAGAATGAAGTCTCGATAATTGAAATAAAAAATACAGTATATCTGTCGACACTCAAAGACGTGTGCATGCAAGGAAGGCTATCAATTTTATTGGCATGCAGACCAACGTGAATTTGAACTTAGCTTTTATACGATAGCATTTGATTGTATTATATGTATGGTATGTTAACCGGGGACCTAGAAACAACGAAGAGGCTCCATCCTCGCCGCAGCCGCAGTGGTCCACAACCCCACGACGACTACCGCAGTCCACTTCACCCCTCCGCCGCCCACCGAACCCAGGGTTATTGTGCGGTTCGGCCCCCGGTGGACCCCCCAGGGAACGTCTCACACCAGACGAGTGTGACCCCTATGTTTGCGTGGTAGAGTAATGGTGGTGTACGCGTACGTGGAAAACTTGTTTGCGCAGCAATCGCCGGCATAGTGTAGCTGAGGCGGAATACGAGGAACCAGCCCGCATTTGCCGAGGCAGATGGAAAACCGCCTAAAAACCATCCACAGACTGGCCGCTTCACCGGACCTCGACACAAATCCGCCGGGCGGATTCGTGCCGGGGACCATGCGCTCCTTCCCACCCTGAAAGCCGTGCGTTAGACCGCACTGCCAACCGGGCGGGCTAGCATTTGATTACTTAGTGAAATGGGTTATTTCTTTTAATAAATATCTAGCATTTGATTTTATGACGCTATGCGAAACCCCAGATTTAGTGATGATTGAAAACACTATTATATACCTGATTAAAAATGATGTGAAGATTTCAGGCGACAATTGTTTTCACGAATATAAGTATCTGAAGAGTTTTTTAGAAGCTCGGAAGAATGTCTAAACACTCCACGGAAGAAAGGTGAATTTAGTTTCTTAAAGAAACCGAAAATTCTGAACGCAAGTGCCAATTTCTAAAATTATGCTAATGTTTGTTTTCTATTCCTACACAAAACGCTACTGGGGAAAAGAGTATTTTCGCTGCTGTCGGCCCGGTGGACTGATGAAAGAAACCGACTTCTGCCAGGGACTGTGGAATCAGTCTTACAGCGCCAGTTTAACTATAAATTATAAATACGTAATAAGGAAAAAAAATACTTGCTGAAAAAGGTGAAACCCTCCGAAAAATGTGGTGTACCAACAACTTCTGCCGTAACACGTTCTATATAACTGTGTTCTAAAGAAAAAGTTATTATATTAAATAACTCTTTTACTTCACTTCGTCAGCTCCATCTCAGTGTCCCGACGAGGTCCCAGCTAGATAAGGCAGTTGGGTTAGTCGTATGTCAACACAAGCAATAAAGTGAAGTACGTGTCAACAATATCTCCGTTGAATTGGAACAATGAAAACTGGAGGTGAATCTAAGAATTACTGGTTACTATACATTCCAAACAAACTTAACCGAGAGAGTATTCTGAAAATTTCTTGTGAGACAATGCTTCGTGATGTGCTATGTGTGTTTCCTATGATTAATGTCGTTATGAAGATAACTATAAAATGAGCTCTAACTAAAGCGTTTCCGGACCCAACTCCATATAACACATTTTATGGGTATGAGGAATATTTCTTAAAATTTTGGTCAAACCTTTTTGCTGCACCCTGTATTCTCATTCTAGCAGTTTTTTAGCTTTCTGCCAAATAGTAACCCACTTATGATTCTTGTGAATCTGCAGGTCATAATTTTCTTTTGTATGATATTATTTCTGCAACGATTTGTGGTTGTGTAGTGTTTTCATTCACTTTCTGCAGGATAATGTTCGGGCCCATATAGCGCAAGTTGTGACTGATTTGTTCGATCGACGTGTGTAGGAAATGCTGTATGACTAATGAGCAGTTTTCCAGATGAATGACGGGAAATAACGGGTGCTATTACGGACACATCCGTGCATTTTAACCCTTAAATGTAGTAGTGCGCCGAACATGTGTAAAAAACTTATCAAGAGCCACAGCTCCCCCCACTCTTAGGTACCTTCCGGTAGTAAGTCGATGACCGTGCTGTATGTGGGACGTATTTCGTTTGCTGCTCCTAAAGGTCACTATTAGTGTACGCACTGGTCTTCTGGACCCACGACTATAGATATATGATTTATTTGTTTATGTTATTGCTTCAGTTTTACTGCTTTATTTCAGTTTTTGTGATGGTAATGGTGTTTCTGGAAATCGATATGACATGTTAGAGCTATGCTTTACAAACGATACAGTTGTAAGTACGGAGGAAGAACAAGTCTGTTATGCTTGTGTTGTGTCTTCCATGCATCGCGACAACGCTGTAGGTGACTCGACTAAAAAACCTAAAATGGTTCTTCATTATAACAGCAAAAAGGGCGGTGTTGTTACCGTCGACCAAACGTGTCCAGTATACTCAAGCAGTTGCACAACGCGTCGTTGGCCGACGACTATTTCATGTGGGTTGTTGGATATCTGTGCCCTGAATGCTTATATCATTCAGCAGAGGACGGAGAAGCTGACAAGGATGATGTTCCTCAAAGGATTTGGAAAGATTTTGTGTGAATCGAACATTAAAGGGGTATGCTGTAACTGCTCTAAAACTTCAACTAGCAGCAACAGAAAATCATCAAAGCGCAAGTTGGGGAGAAATAAGAATAAGAGATGCTCATTCTGTCCACCTGAAAAAGTCACAAAGATTGTACACTTGTGCACTAAATGCAATCTGTCTGACTTTTTCTAAACCACTACCCAATTCATGCATGTAATTTGGCTCACTTTGACCATTGTCAAAATAATTGTAGGATATTTTAAGCCTTTGTTTTGATGCTTTTAAGGAACACATTTCAAAATTTAAGAAAACAGGTAGTTTTTTTATATTCTTGTTTAGTGCTTTCAACTTTTTTTCCGATAGCAGGTTCCTAGTTTAGACTGATTAATGTGAGTGTAAATTAGACTAAAAGCCGGAAGTTCCTGTCGTTGATTTTACTAAATACTACATTTCTTAATATTTAAGTTCAAAGTTTAATAAAAATTTAAACATAGAACATACTTTTATTTTATCATTTTAAAATAACTGGGTGTAGCGGACCCACGAGTAGAAGCATTTTCACGACTACATTTAAGGATTAAAATCATTTTAATTTAGTTTATTGTCGGTTCGAGCTGGGGCATTTTTATTTGATGATGAATTAAAAATAGAATACGTAACAACAACAACGTCCACCGTAAATCAAAATAAATGTATAAGTTATTTTGTGAAATGGTTTTCCTTCCTGTTTAACTTCGTAAAAAGTCTTGGGCTTCAAGGCTTATATCAGTTTCTTGTGCCCCACTATCAGTTAAGTGGAAGCCATTTCTTTTTATTTTTAGTACTCGTAATTCCAGTAATTGACCACAAAACTAATTTTGATATATAAATAAATAAACGCCAATTTTACACGGCACTGTTGTTACTCATATACTAATAAACGTTAGTGAGCATTAAAATAGGTTGTGTCCGCTCTTCACCCTTATGACCGTTTGAACTCTGCTAGGAACACTTTCAACGATGTGACTGAATGCCTGTGCAGGAATGGCATGCCATTCTTCCTCGAGATCCGAAACGAGATGAGGTAGTGACGTTGGAAGGTGGGCTCATCCCAAAGGTCTTCTTCCACTGCTTTCAGATCTGGTCTCTGGCTAGACCAGTCCGTTTCAGGAATGTTACTGTCCTCAAACAACTGCCTCACAAATGCTAGTTTATGAGAGAGGGCACTGTCACGCTGACACAAGGAATCTCCGTCTCAGAACCATTCCGCTACTGTAAGCAGTACACAGAGCTGTAAAATGTGTTTATAGGAGGATCATTTTTAAAGTAAGAACCGATTTGCGGCGGAGTAAGAGAAACTTTATTTATGAAACTAAATTATATCACAAACCACAATATGCACATTTTTTCGCTTTTCAACGTAACTCACCATAAACATTTAAATATTTAAGTGATGATTAATTCAAACCCTCATCTGCCGACAGGTGTTGTTGATATACGTCGATGGAGACAGCTGGAAATGTGTGCCCCGACCAGGACTCGAATCCAGGATCTCCGGGCTACATAGCAGACGCTCTATCCATCTAAGCCACATTTTTTCTTTTTTTTTTTTCTTTTCATTTTGTTCGGTATTGTTCGTTGCGTTTGGTCTGGGCGCACGTCACAAGACATCCGTTCAAGTTGATCGTTGATTCCTTTACTCAGTTTTTTATTACAGAGGACTGACCGAACACCGTGCCGGCGAGCCACCGAGGACATGTGAATAGTGCGACTGCTGGGACTTATCCCTTGCACGCCTCCCGTGAGACCCACATTCCCAACTGTCCACACAATCTACATACGTAATGCACCTAATAAATATTAGCCCATCCACTCATTACTCGCGCACACTAAGATGCTGATTCCCGTACGAGTTCGAGCAACCTGTGCGCATTCACACAGACGAAGGTCAATCGCTGGGTAGCCCTTAATTATATACATGAAAATAGTAACTGTTCTCGAAAGAACAGATACCACACGTTTTCAGCTGTCCCCATCGGGGTGTATCAACAACACCTGTCGGCAACTGAGGGTTTCAATTAATTATCATTTATTCTAGAGAAGCAGCACTGTCATCAATGGTATCTGTTCTTTCGAGAACAGTTACTATCATATATATATATATATATATATATATATATATATATATATATATATATATATATATATAATGGCTCTGAGCACTATGGGACTTAACATCTATGGTCATCAGTCCCCTAGAACTTAGAACTACTTAAACCTAACTAACCTAAGGACAGCACACAACACCCAGCCATCACGAGGCAGAGAAAATCCCTGACCCCGCCGGGAATCGAACCCGGGAACCCGGGCGTGGGAAGAACTCTGCCGCCTGACCGTTGTACCAGTTAGCAACAGTTTCTTTCAACAGGTCACCATTTTCCAAGCACTTTCCACCAAGGAATTCCTTCAGTTTTGGGAACAGATGGAAGTTTTCTGGTACTAAGTCAGGGCTGTATGGCGGATGATCCCTTAATTCCCAATGAAACTTGCCCAGCTGGGTCCTTGTTGTTGCTACAGCGTGAGGCCGAGCATTGTCAAGCAGAACTACGCCGCTAGAGAGCACTGCCCGCCGGCGATTTTAAATAGCGCCCCAAAACTTCAATAATGTTTCACAGTACGGTTCCTCTCAGCATTTATTGTCATTTCCTTGGCAAAAAGTCTAACAAAAGAATGCCTTTCCTGTCCGAAAAAAATGTGGCCATGATTTTCCGTGTTGAAGACTGATGTTTGAATTTTCGCGGTTTATAGGGGCGTTTGAATGATGCCACTCCCTGGATTGGCGTTTCCTCTCCGGAGTGTAGTGCAAAATGCACGTTTTATCACCTGTCACGATGTGACTCAAGAACTCGCCACCATTCTTGCGATAGCGCTCCAAAAAGGACTAAGAATGTGCCATTCACTTTGTTTTGTATTCTTCTGTCAACATTTTCGGCACACATTATTTTGTAATGAAGTTTGTCAACAACAATGTGAAAAACTACTGATCTTGAAACTTGTGGAAATTTCTGATGAGCTCGTTAATAGTGAAGCGCCTATTTTGGCGAATTGGTTCAAAAAATGGTTCAAATGGCTCTAAGCACTATGGGACTTAACTTCTGAGGTCATCAGTCCCCTAGAACTTAGAACTACTTAAACCTAACTAACCTAAGGACATCACACACATCCTTTCTCGAAGCAGGATTCGAACCTGCGACCGTAGCGGTCACGCGGTTCCAGACTGTAGAGCCTAGAAGCGCTCGGCCACTCCGGCCGGCGCGAATTGGTTCATCAACTTTTTGTGTCAAAGTCTTCAGTCATGATAGTAGGCCGTTCAGGTCGTTCTTCGTCATTAATTAAACAGCGTACACCATTTACACAATTCCATCATTTATTACACCTGCACCATACACTTCAATAAGCTGCCGGTGAATTTCAGCCGGACGAACTTGGTGTGCATTTAAGAACCGAAAACACTTCACAATCGGCGGGATTGTGGATTGACATGGTGATAAACGATGCAGTATAACCATACAACCAACACCGGGAGAGACGTGAATCGCAATGGCGGCGTAGCGAGAGACTGGCCAAGAGTGGCCGACCGGGAATGGACGTCACGTGACAGGATGCACTGACGCGATGCGCTATCGGTTCTTGCTGTAAAAATGTCGCTCGTATTTTCTTAAGCTAAAAAAGCGACTGCGCCCTAACCATGAAAAACACCGTCATACCATAAAACCAACTGCTCTGTACATCACTATTGGCACTAAACATGACAGCGGGTAACGTTCTCCATCGGGTTCCCACGGGCTATGTGTGATTCATAATTCAAAAGCACTCTTTTCCAGTCATCCAATATCCAGTGGTTTCTCTCTTTATATCACCCGCAGCGTCGCTTAGAATTGCCTACAGAAACGTGTGGTTTATGAGAAGTTGATCAATCATTGTAATCAATTATTTTTAACTCACTACGCACAACCAGTGTGCTAGCTGTACCGTTGGTACCTCTTTTTAACACATAAGTGATTCCTTCAGCTGATTTCATGCTACACTACTGGCCATTAAAATCGCTACACCAAGAAGAAAAGCAGATGATAAACGGGTACTCATTCGACAAAAATATTATACTAGAACTAACATGTGATTACATTTTAATGCTATTTGAGTGCATAGAGCCTGAGAAATCAGTACCCAGAACAACCACCTCTGGCCGTAATAACGGCCTTGATAGCCTGGGCATTGAGTCAAACAGAGCTTGGATGGCGTGTACAGGTACAGCTCTCCATGCAGCTTCAACACGATACCACAGTTCATCAAGAGTAGTGACTGGCGTATTGTGACGAGCCAGTTGCTCGGCCACCATTGACCAGACGTTTTCAATTGGTGAGAGATCTGGAGAATGTGCTGGCCAGGGCAGCAGTCGAACATTTTATGCATCCAGAAAGGCCTGTGCAGGACCTGCAGGACCTGCAACATGCGGTCGTGCATTATCCTGCTGAAATGTAGGGTTTCGCAGGGATCAAATGAAGGGTAGAGCTACGGGTCGTAACGCGTCTGAAATGTAACGTCCACTGTTCAAAGTGCCGTCAATGCGAACAAGAGGTGACCGAGATGTGTAACCAATGGCACCCCATACCATCACGCTGGGTGATAAGCCAGTATGGCGATGACGAATACACGCATCCAATGTGCGTTCACCGCGATGTCGCCAAATACGGATTCGACCATCATGATGCTGTAAACAGAACCTTGATTCATCCGAAAAAATGACGTTTTGCCATTCGTGCACCCAGGTTCGTCGTTGAATACACCATCGCAGGCGCTCTTGTCTGTGATGCAGCGTCAAGGGTAACCGCAGCCATGGTCTCCGAGCTGATAGTCCATGCTGCTGCAAACGTCGTCGAACTGTTCGTGCAGATGGTTGTTTTCTTGCAACCGTCCCCATCTGTTGGCTCAGGGATCGAGACATGGCTGCACGATCCGTCACAGCCATGCGGATAAGATGCCTGTCATCTCGACTGCTAGTGATGCGAGGCCGTTGGGATCCAGCACGGGGTTCCGTATTACCCCCTGAACCGACCGATTCCATATTCTGCTAACAGTCTTTGGATCTCGACCAACGCGAGCACAATCGCGATAGGCTACAATCCGACCGTTATCAAAGTCGGAAACGAGATGGTATGCATTTCTCCTCCTTACACGAGGCATCACAACAACGTTTCACCAGGCAACGCCGGTCAACTGCTGTTTGTGTATGAGAAATCGGTTGGAAACTTTCCTCATGTTGTAGGTGTCGCCATTGGGACCAACCTTGTGTGAATGCTCTGAAAAGCTACTCATTTGCATATCACAGCATCTTCTTCCTGTCGGTTAAATTTCGCGTCTGTAGCACGTTATCTTCGTGATGTAGCAATTTTAATGGCCGGTAGTGTATTTTTCAGCCACCCTCCATAAAAGTCGCCTGTCTTTCTCCGTCAGTGAATGTGGTCTGCATGGTTTCGGTTTAGCAGTGGTTGTTACTTCACGTTTCTGCTGCACAATCACATCACCAGCACCCGACTTGGGGAGCTTTAGAAGAGCTGATATGTCCCTGATGGATTTGTAACCGTAGGTGACATGCACTGGCTAGTCTACGTTGAAAGTGACTGAGCTCTGTTGACAGAACCATTCTGCTGTTACCGCTCCCCTGCTGGCAAAACAATACTCGCCGCCATCTTTTATACCGGCGCTTCTGCTTGACATTTAGTGGCCAGTTCTGCGTTACATAGGCGCTTCGGGATACTTTTGATCATATAGTACACGTGTGTAATTTGTCTCGCGGGTCGCACATCGCTATGAGTGCGTTAATTCTAGCCGCAGCCACGACTGGAACTTCGTGTGGCGGCACGGAAACACGCGCGCGCACGTGTGTGTGTGTGTGTGTGTGTGTGTGTGCGTGACAGAGAGAGAGAGAATCACCTCCTGGTGCGTGATTTCATACTCTGTTCTGTCCCTCATCGGCATGTGCTTGCTCCTCGTTAACACGAACAATATCCGCTTCGGCCCCCCCGTCCGCCGTAACAGAGGCGGGAGATGGTCGCGTAAACTAAGGTTAACAGGGGGCTACTTAAGAAGCGCGACACTGCTTTATCGAGATGCGCAAACAACATATTTTCTTGATCACGTTGCCGGTTGGCAGCTAATCTCACTGTAGTGCTACAGAACAGTAGCCAACTGTGACACATAAAACTGCTGTAAATCCTGATTCACACTGTCGAAACAGTGTCTTACCCACACAAAAGCTGAAAATAGTTGTCAATTCATTTTTTTCTTTTGAACACTTCTGTATGGAAATAAAAGTAAACTATTACACAATGCATTGAAAGCACTTTTTTGTATGTTGCCGGCCGGAGTGGCCGCGCGGTTAAAGGCGCTACAGTCTGGAACCGCACGACCGCTACGGTCGCAGGTTCGACTCCTGCCTCGGGCATGGATGTGTGTGATGTCCTTAGGTTAGTTAGGTTTAAGTAGTTCTAAGTTCTAGGGGACTTATGACCACAGCAGTTGAGTCCCATAGTGCTCAGAGCCATTTGAACCATTTTGTATGTTGGAATCCTTTTCAGTGCACAGCAGCTAGGCCATCTGTTGCCAGGATTATTGTTCTCCACTCATGGACGTACCAAGCTCTTACTTGCGATCCACCTATTGCAAAATTTGAAACGTTCCATTAACAAGACAGTGCAAGTATTTGCCTATCATGCTTTTTTTCAGTTCCCAACTATCTCAATGATAGTCTTCTATGAGGTTTCTAACTATAGAAAAGACTATTAAATGAGTTTCTGGAATTCCGCATTGTCAATACTGTAACCAATATTTTAAAGGGTTTAGTATTATAACTATTCCTGGTTTATATATGTACAGCAACCAAGTTCACATTAAATAAAAACCAGTAAGTTTTCCATAAGAACTTCTGTACATCACGACAATACTTGCAATGGACATTTGATTGAGGTTCCATATGCTAAACTGGCAGAAGTTCACAATAGTTACCTACATCTTGTGCGTACCCTCTTTTACAAACTCTCCAAAATCTGCATAAGGGATTCAAAGTTACAAGAATTTCAGGAATGTTTAACAGGAGACCTACGATTTCATGCTGACGTTTTCGCAATACTATTGACTCTAACAGTACCAGCTGTAATGGGACACCCTCCTCTAACATTACCTTTTTCTTACAGAAATAACCGCCACCATTTATACTTTCGATTCTTGTATATGTGAACATTATCTCAGCTGTTTAACTGAATGAACTTCATATGATTTTCTATATAATGTATTATATTTCAGGCTAAAATGTATAAAAAGAAATTATAGTGTTACAATAGATATGTACCAACAGTTAAAATAACTCTCCTTTTAACACTAGAACCGCCGGAACTAGTACTATACTTATAACCGCCGATGTGGTCAAAGTGACCACTTTCTTTGTAAGTACATGCTGTGCTGTTTAATGTAAATGTTAATGACCTTGATAACAATGTATCACTTTAATTACGTTTAATAACAGCATCATTGTATTTTACAACAACAATGGGAACCTAATATTACTAATATTAAAGAACATAGTTCACAATATTTATCTGCAACCATACTAATTGTATTGCAGCAGTTTTAAAATTAATAGAAATTAATCTCACTGGAGAAACTAAGTACCCATGAATATGTTAAGAGAAAGGCCAATCATAAAATATGACCATGTATAGTACCTAATCCTACTTACAAGCATTACAAACTACTGTCTTTATTACTTTACATGTACACGGCCCACAAACACATCTCTTGCATTTACTGCACACTTCATTTGTCTTGTTTCTGCATTTCCTCGTTTGGCGTAGTTTTCTTACTTTCGCAGGAATTTCCGCTTCTTCTCTTTGTTCATCACCATCGTCCTTTTCTTTTCCATTCCTTGGCATCCTTTCCTGATTTCTGGTTTCCATATAGGCTCTACGTAATTCTTCTGCTAGATTTAGGATGAAATTCCTCCTACTTATTTTGGTCCCTCTCACTAGCTTGAAAATTATCCATGCGTTGATGGCTGCTAAACCAAGGATGTGAAATACGTGTACAGGCCATCGACGAGTACCAGAGCGAACAGAATATTTCCTCGTCATCTGGTCCAAGACATCTACAGCAAATTTTGTGCTATTGTAGAAGCTCACTGCTTCGAATTATTTTGTATTTCAACATATGTGTGCATGGTGCTATACAGAAGAATATTTTTGTTCTTTTTCCCTTGGTAAACAGTCAGAGTACCACCTTCCCTTTTCAAGAGAACAGACGTATAAAGAGGAGTTTTCATTTTTTTATAGTGTTCGGAATTTCTTTTCTTGCATGGTTGATAGTGCCGAAAGACTAGTTTTCTCTTTTTCCAGTCTCTCCCCAAGTGTGACCGTAGTGAAAAAATTATCAGTCGTCACATTTCGCCCCTTATTGCGACATGGAGCTACCAACTTCATTACCACTTGTCCTGGAAGTTTCCCATTAGGTGCCCTCTGTTCGTTCTTTCCTACATAAGGGAACCAATTACAAAGATATTTTGTTTTTACATCCGCTAGAAGCCAGAATTTGATTCCGAATTTATCGGGCTTATTCGGCATATATTGCAAATACGTACACCTGGTTCTGCTGGGGAAAAGTTGTTCGTCCGGAGTGACATTTGATCCAGGTATGTAATTCAACTGACAGTTTTCTATAAAATGTTTCCAAGTAGTTGATATAAGTGCAAATTTGTCACTTTTCAAACGTTCCGACCGTGTATTTTTTTCATCAAAACGCAGATATTTCAAAATTTCTCTAAACCTGTTTCTGCTCATTTTGTCAGTGAAAAAATGGGGCTCCCCACTTTTTCGACCACAACTCATCTACTTCAATACATCTGGCACCAGTGCACCACGAACATATAATAAAGCAACTAATGCATCTAATTCTTCTAAATACAAACTCCAGGAATCATTTCCAAGAAGCCGTTGTGCCTCTGTTTCTGCGCATTTCTGTATTTGTTTCAACATTGATTGATCAACTAAAAGGCGCCAGGCACTCGAAACATTATCATTTGAGACGCGCCGCTATGCGTGTGGAGTAGGTCCCCGTGTTTCTTTCAATATATTCTCTTGACCTATCCTACCTGGAGTATTAACACCAAAGTCTGCTACAGTCCACTCCGTGATCCCGTCCTTCCCCAGGAGTTTTGAGCCAGGTTCTGGAAGTGAACCCTCACTTCATTCTCCTCTTCTACGTCGATTCTGTATTGGTTCACTTACAGGAGGTGCAGTTCTTTTTTTTTACCCAGGGTAGGTCCTTCTCTAGCATTGTTTATATTACTGCTTGGTCCTGGTTCAGCAACTGCGTCAGGAAAGAGACAATTAGAAAGCTACAGCTCATTATAAAGATAACATACCACACAATAAAATAGCAGTAACAGAAGTAGCAGTAGAAGTGTCAGCTCTATTATAATAGTGATCATTATTCATAGAGTAACAATAATAATAATAATAATAATAATAATAATAACAACAAATAGAACAAATAAAAACAGTAGATCACATCACAAGTGGATGTACAATACTAGCAAATACAGAATACCCCAGAAGACATGACAATGTAGCAAAAATAATACATCAACAGCTTGCCATACAACATAAACTTATAAAACAACACGTTCCCACATACAAGTATGCACCACAAAATGTACTGGAGAATGATAAATACAAATTATACTGGAACAGAACCATTATAACAGATAAAACAACACCACATAACAAACCTGACATCATACTCACCAATAAAAAGAAGAAATTAACACAACTAATCGAAATATCCATACCCAATACAACAAATATACAAAAGAAAACAGGAGAAAAAATTGAAAAATACATCCAACTGGCTGAGGAAGTCAAGGACATGTGGCATCAGGATCAAGTTGACATTATATCAATTATACTATCAACTACAGGAGTCATACCACACAATATCCACCAGTACATCGATGCAATACAGCTACATCCAAACTTATATATACAATTACAGAAATCCGTAATTATTGATACATGTTCAATTACCCGAAAGTTCCTAAATGCAATATAACATATACCGTACAGTTAAAGGGAAGTGACGCTTGATCAAGGTCCGCGTCACTTTCCATTTTTAACCAGACTTAACGTCTGAGAAAGTAAAGATAATAATAATAATAATATAAGTGAATGTAAATTACCTTCATCTTCAGTCTCGGAGCTGTCACTCTCCACATTAGCGACAGGTTGGTAATCTTCATCTGTAGAATCTTCCACAAGGTCCTCAACTTCAGGATCATTTTCAGCACCCGATTCATACAAAAGTGTGACAATTTCTTCATCTGATAGTGGCCGTGGTTTGTATCGCTGCGACATCTGAGCCATGTCTACTGCTCGAGACCAGTACTCAAATAATCAGTCTTGTTTATGCGAAACCCAATAGCAAACAATAAATGACATATTGCATTGTTGAGCTTTTAAATTCAAACAATGCAAATAAACTTCAGTAACCAACATATTTAGTACATTGTTGACAAGTCCTAAGAATAAATCCGGGGAGTGACGCACAAAAATATTTAAATAATCTGTTTTCAAATATACATGTAATGTGGTCAAAGTGGCCACTCGGCGGTTTTAAATATATGTGGACATTCAAAGAAAACTAATGAAGATAAAATAAATATTGGACTATTTATATGGTGTACATAAACATTTAGGAATCAGGAGATCTCACGCCGACGTGAACCACAGCATTCAATGTTTGCAAAGGTGGTTCATCGTTCGTCGGAGAGAGGGTCGTTTCAGGAAGCAGAAAATCATGAAGGACGTACCCAAAATGTTCGCACACCAGACTTGGAGGAAAATGTGTAAGGAAACTCCCAGTACCAGGCAGTTGGCCCGCCAGTACAGTCTAAGCAGACGACCAAGTGGAACATTATCCGTGACACTTGTTACTATCATTATCACTTACAGCGAGTGCACGGCTTACTAGCGACAGACTTTCCACATAGGGAGCAGTTTTGCCACTGGTTTATTCACCAGGCAACCACGATTCCGGGACCTGTGTCACACCCATTGTAATCACAGATGAGGCCATCTTTAAGTGGAATGGTACCTTCAACTTTTATAACAGTCACCTGTGGGATAGTAAGCAGAACCCCCCCCCCCCCCCCCATGGCATGGTGACAGCGAATCATCAGCATCGGTGTAGCCTTAATGTGTGGCCGGGATAATTGGTGACCGTATTTTGGGACTAGTCTCCCTTCCACGTCACCTAACAGGCCGAAGCTATCGGCGTTTCCGGTGGATGACTTTGTCTCCCCTGCTGGAAGCAGTGCCATTGATGATTCGAAGGATTATGTGGCTGCTACACGATGGTGCTCCAGCCCACTTCGCCGTTAATGTCGGGACGCATCTCAATCGTGTCTCCCCTGGTCGATGGATCGGGCGAAGGGATCCATTTGCATGGCCTGCTCGTTCACCGGATCTCAACCCATGCAATTTCTGGTTAAGGGACCATCTTGAAAGTATCGCGTATGTAGGACCCATTCCAGATTGTGGAGACGCCAAAGCAGCGTATTCATGCTGCCTTCGACACTGTTCAGATGCAGCCTGGCCGATGTGAACGTGTGAGACAGAACATGCCATGGTGCATACACACATGCTTTGAGGCATACGCAAACCGTCTTCAACACATACTGTAACTGTGGTTGCATAGTACAACGCGTATGTAACAAAGTATGACTGAATAAATGTTCTCTAGCATGGAAACCATACAATTCCGGACATAAGTTCATTAGGCTTTCTTTTTTCCGTTTCCTCTCACCAACTAATCTCTAGGGTTTGTACACGGTGGAAAAAATCACCCTGTATATATACAGGGTATTGAACTATACGAAATAAAATCGTCATAATTTCCGAACAGTTTGCGTTAGGACGTTCAAACTGCACAGTTGGCCGCGGAACATGATGGGAATTAGTACGCACATGTATGCATGCATGCATGCGTGGTTTAGCGTCGAAGTCCACTTTCTTTTGGATGGGTTCGTCGATAAAACAAAATTAGCTCATTTGGGGGACTGAGAATCCGCATTTCGCGATCGAGAAGTCTCTGCACCCGCATCGGGTGACTGTGTGGTGTGCAACGTCCAGTCACGGAATAATTGGTGCTATATTCCTTGATGGCACGGTGACTACCGAGCGGTACGTGAAGGTTTTGGAAGATGATTTCATCCCCATTATCCAAAGTGACCCTGATTTCGATAGGATGTGGTTCATGCACAACGGAGTTCGACCTCACCGAAGCAGGAGAGGGTATTCTGAAGGAGCACTTTGGGGACCACATTCTGGCTCTAGGGTACCCAGACGCCACTGGCATGGGCCTCGATTGGCCGCCATATTCTCCGAAGTTGAACACGTGCGACTGCTTTTTGGAGGGCTATTTTAAACACTCGGTGTACAGCAATAACCCCAAAACCATTGCTGAGCTGAAAACAGACATTCAGGAGGTCTTCGACAGCATCTATGTTCCGACACTTCAGCAGGTCATACAGAATTTCGCTATTCGTCTGCACCACATCATCGCCACGCATATCGAACATGTCATAACCTAAATCCGAATATCTGTAGTGACGTTTACCTGTCGAATAAAGTCTGTGCACGCCGTACTTTGTAACTACTTTACGTTTTTTTTCATATACCGGAAGTTCAATAATTGTCAGCCTGTATTATATCGAGAAAATTTCGTAGTATGTATTATCTCTCCAAACGACCAAAATTTGCAGACATGCATGCAACATGAGTTTGCGTGCAAATACTGGTTATAGTAATCAGCTAGGATGAAGACTCCTACAGGCCCATGTACACGATCAAATAATTTGTCTCACTTTTCAATATTTGCCAAATAATTTACTGTGTCAACTGCTGTTTGTCAAACATACAGCAAAGATGACGTGTCTGAGAGGAATTTTGACTGACGGAAAATTTGACAAGATGACGGACATTGTTTATATTTGTGTTTGGCCGCAAATGTTGAGTGAAAAAGAGTTTCATTACAATTTGTTTCACTATATCGTGAGTTTACACATCTATGGAAACTATTATCAAGGATAAAAACAATTGAGCCCTGGCAGTTATCAAAATGGCAGAGGTGTCGCATCTTTCACAGCAATATATTACGCAGAAAGAGGTTAAGAAAAAAATCAGTATTTTACACATAACATACAAGTGGGACTGCAATGAAATAAAATAACCAAAGATCCCGTGTTCATCCACTGACGATATAGGGTATGTATTCCCACGTTGTAGTAGTTTAACGAATTTTCGTTAGACGACCAAGTTGTTGTTGTTGTGGTCTTCAGTCCTGAGACTGGTTTGATGCAGCTCTCCATGCTACTTACTCTATCCTGTGCAAGTTTCTTCATCTCCCAGTACGTACTGCAACCTACGTCCTTCTGAATCTGCTTAGTGTATTCATCTTTTGGTCTCCCTCTATGATTTTTACCCTCCACATTGCCCTCCCTTGATGCCTCAGAACATGTCCTACCAACCGGTCCCTTCTTCTTGTCAAGTTGTGCCACAAACACCTCTTCTCCCCAATTCTATTCAATACCTCCTCATTAGTTATGTGATCTACCCATCTAATCTTCAGCATTCTTCTGTAGCACCACATTTCGAAAGCTTCTATTCTCTTCTTGTCCAAACTATTTATCGTCCATGTTTCACTTCCATACAAGGCTACACTCCTTACAAATACTTTCAGAAACGGCCTCCTGACACTTAAATCTATACTCGATGATAAAAAAATTCTCTTCTTCAGAAACGCTTTTCTTGCCATTGCCAGTCTACATTTTATATCCTCTCTACATCGACCATCATCAGTTATTTTGCTCCCCAAATAGCAAAACTCCTTTACTACTTTAAGTGTCTCATTTCCTAATCTAATTCCCTCAGCGTCACCCGACTTAATTCGGCTACATTCCATTATCCTCGTTTTTCTTTTGTTGATGTTCATCTTATATCCTCCTTTCAAGACACTGTCCATTCCATTCAACTGCTCTTCCAAGTCCTTTGCTGTCTCTGACAGAATTACAATGTCATCGGCGAACCTCAAAGTTTTTATTTCGTCTCCATGGATTTTAATACCTACTCCGAATGTTTCTTTTGTTCCCTGTACTGCTTGCTCAATATACAGATTGAATAACATCGGGGACAGGCTACAACCCTGTCTCACTCCCTTCCCAACCGCTGCTTCCCTTTCATGTCTCTCGACTCATAACTGCCATCTGCTTTCTGTACAAATTGTAAATAGACTTTCGCTCCCTGTATTTTACCCCTACCACCTTTAGAATTTGAAAGAGAGTATTCCAATCAACATTGTCAAAAGCTTTCTCTAAGTCTACAAATGCTAGAAACGTAGGTTTGCCTTTCCTTAATCTTTCTTCTATGATAAGTCGTAAGGTCAGTATTGCCTCACGTATTCCAATATTTCTACGGAATCCAAACTGATCTTCCCCGAGGTTGGCTTCTACTAGTTTTTCCATTCGTCTGTAAAGAATTCGCGTTAGTATTTTGCAGCTGTGGCTTATTAAACTGATTGTTCGGTAATTTTCACATCTGTCAACACCTGCTTTCTTTGGGATTGGAATTATTATATTTTTATTGAAGTCTGAGGGTATTTCGCCTGTCTCATACATCTTGCTCGCTAGATGGTAGAGTTTTGTCAGGACTGGCTCTCCCAAGGCCGTCAGTAGTTCTAATGGAATGTTGTCTACTCCGGGGGCCTTGTTTCGACTCAGGTCTTTCAGTGCTCTGTCAAACTCTTCACGCAGAATCATATCTCCCATTTCATCTACATCCTCTTCCATTTCCATAATATTGTCCTCAAGTACATCGCCCTTGTATAGACCCTCTATATACTCCTTCCATCTTTCTGCTTTCCCTTCTTTGCTTAGAACTGGGTTTCCATTTGAGCTCTTGATATTCATACAAGTGGTTCTCTTTTCTCCAGAGGTCTCTTTAATTTTCCTGTAGGCAGTATCTATCTTACCCCTAGTGAGATAAGCCTCTACATCCTTACATTTGTCCTCTAGCCATCCCTACTTAGCCATTTTGCACTTCCTGTCGATCTCATTTTTGAGACGTTTGTATTCCTTTTTGCCTGCTTCTTTTACTGCATTTTTATATTTTCTCCTTTCATCAATTAAATTCAATATTTCTTCTGTTACCCAAGGATTTCTACGAGCCCTCGTCTTTTTACCTGTTTGTTCCTCTGCTGCCTTCACTACTTCATCCCTCAGAGCTACCCATTCTTCTTCTACTGTATTTCTTTCCCCCATTTGTGACAATTGTTCCCTTATGCTCTCCCTGACACTCTGTACAACCTCTGGTTCTTTCAGTTTATCCAGATCCTATCTCCTTAAATTCCCACCTTTTTGTAGTTTCTTCAGTTTTAATCCACAGTTCATAACCAATAGATTGTGGTCAGAGTCCACATCTGCCCCTGGAAATGTCTTACAATTTAAAACCTGGTTCCTAAATCTCTGTCTTACCATTATATAATCTATCTGAAACCTGTCAGTATCTCCAGGCTTCTTCCATGTATACAACCTTCTTTTATGATTCTTGAACCAAGTGTTAGCTATGATTAAGTTGTGCTCTGCGCAAAATTCTACCAGGTGACTTCCTCTTTCGTTTCTTATCCCCAATCCATATTCACCTACTACGTTTCCTTCTCTCCCTTTTCCCACTGACGAATTCCAGTCACCAATGACTATTAAATTTTCGTCTCCCTTCACTACCTGAATAATTTCTTTTATCTCACCATACATTTCATCAATTTCTTCATCATCTGCAGAGCTAGTTGGCATATAAACTTAATAAATTTTCGCATACTTGTGTATTCTTTTCCAATATGATGGCGAAGCAAATCGAAAGAATTTACTAAAAGATACGCTGTCAATTCCGAGAAATTGAAGTAATCACCATGATCCGACAGAAACATTTCCTTTAACAGGTTTTCATGTGTATATTTCTCTCTCATTTTAAACTATTCGCTGGACCAGCTTCTTGGTATTTTTCTTCTTCTGCTTTAAACACAGTTAATGTTAGACATGCTGTATCTGCATTTATAGCCAATCCCACTAGAATCAAAATACAGGACACACGAACAGCAGGCTTCTGCTTCAGAAGTCAGGCGCTGGAAATATACTTCTTACACTGGAATATTAACAACGCTGCATTCCACATGACTGATAGCTTGTTTTAAGTGCATGTAGCCTTAGGAGTGCGTGTGTTTATGTTCTCTCTCACCAGTACCCTCCTGGTACTGATCCCAGACACTAGAACGATACTTTAAAATTGATAGCATAGTTTCATGTAAAATGCTTCGAACTCCATCCGTCTGGAGCTCCATCATGCGTAAAAATCACTTGTTTCTTGTTCTTCTTAACCGTCTGCTATTACATCACAGCCGGCCGGAGTGGCCGTGCGGTTCTAGGCGCTACAGTCTGGAGCCGAGCGACCGCTACGGTCGCAGGTTCGAATCCTGCCTCGGGCATGGACGTGTGTGATGTCCTTAGGTTAGTTAGGCTTAATTAGTTCTAAGTTCTAGGCGACTGATGACCTCAGAAGTTAAGTCGCATAGTGCTCAGAGCCATTTGAACCATTTTTTTATTACATCACAACACTTTCAAATCTGTTACTATACATCGATAAGGAGTGCTAACCTCCTCGACATGGGCGCATCTGGAGAAATCTTGTGCACTTGGATGAGCAAGGACTCGGCAACCTCCATTCATTAAAGAGACATGGAATGTAGCGGTCTACTTCTGGTCGGCTGCAGATTAAGTTGGTAACGGTGCTGCAGGGCAGGTTGGTCAAAGACAGTGCGAGGGGGTCTCTCAGTCTCTAATTTTATCCTAAGACTGCAAGAAAGCTCTGTGAATCCCACCCGCATAGAGATAGATTATAAATTAAGCACTATGCTCGAGGTGCCAGAAATATGTAGAGCAGTGTCTCGTATACTTTGATGATGTATGTGTTCGATAATTAACAATGAGTTAACATACTGCTCAGTCATCTATCTACATTCGCAATGATACTCGCAAAGTAGAAAAGGGGCGATTTGGCTATGATACTGAAATTGGGGAACATGCCGTCACATCATTGGTCGGTGTTGAAATTACTGTAAAATCGCTAAAATTGTTCGCACTATCAACTATGATGCTTATTATTACAGTATACGAACGCTGTATTTTCCATTGCATCTGTCCACTGGTATGCTGTTGGTTACCACATAATGATTGACTGACATCGCTTGTTTGACATGGTGAGAGAGTTTTGGTGGAGGGGCAACACCTTCTAGGGATGGCTAGCTCCAAAACAGTGATCACTTATATGACTGCAATATGAGGAATCAGTTGAAACGGAATTCAGAACCGTCAGCAATTACGTCACTGTGACAGATGAGTTTAAATTTAGAGGTCGTCAATCATCTTCGGACAGGAGTTTGGAAACTCTCCACAATGCTGCCAAACACTTCCAGTTTCCTTATGTTGTAACTGTCGTTTATTTAAAATCATCGAGTGTGTGTGGTGTGTTACACAGGGAGGGTCTCTCCGACATATAATACAGTATACAGTATGGGCAATGCACCTTCACACTGGTCCGTGCAATGGATCAATAGCTGTATAATTAACAGGATCATCACATGTGCTCAATATGGCCACACAGACAGTATTTATTTTCGTTATAAGGGCGGAGAGAGATGCAGTAAAAATCTTATCGAGTTCTCTATCAGATGAAGTTAGTGGAGCTTTCATAGTTGGTAATTTTTCTCTGTTGTATATATAACAAAGATACCATGCTGGGGTCATATACGTGAATGGGCACTGAGGGACGTGGATTTGCTTTGGACAGCAGTACTGGTACATAGTTTGGGGGCGCACCACAATGCAGTAGCAAAATCCTCGTCCTTCCCCCAATTCCCGCTTCAGGCACTGACCTTACACATCGTACACTGTTGGCGGAGCTACGACAATCTGTTCCCATTTCCACTGAATGGTGAAAACACAGCCCTGTCGCACCCTAACTCAGGTCATTCTGTTTTTACACAGGTTGCAGAAGGTGGTGGATATAGCTCTCTCTGACTTCTGCTCAGCTCCAGCTTAAACTGGAATGATCACATGCGCAATGCTGCAGAAATAGCAGCAGTTTTAGAAAGCATAGGGACTATCTAAAATTTTACTGTAGCTGATAGGTTCGAAAAAGGTGACTCGTTTCGAGATATGAGAGTGCTAGAAATATGATTCACTAGTGACAGTAATCATTAGAGGACTTCTCCATAGCATCCAACGCAGGTATGTGGTTGAATGGAAAGACTTGATTTGTAATTCCAGAGAGCATTTCTACCGGAGAGTGTAACACTAGAGATCTGAAAAACTAGTGTACATTTCTTACAACCTCAATCAGCACACCATCTACAGTTTGTGTTCTTGCGCCTATAACCTAGTCGATGTATCACAGAACCTCTGACATGGCTTCGAGACAGAATGCGTTACAAATACTGAAGAAATATCTAGTGGCGGCATGAGGGAGTTGCAAATACCAGTTTCATACCACATTCCTTAGCCAAATCACTTCTAAAATCCTGTGATTTTATCATGAGGTTGCATCGTGAGCTACATATAACTGCACTGTTGGTCTGATAATATACACTCCAGTGATCTATATTCAGTATCACGGTATTTGTCTGAAAAAAACCAATTCATTCGAAGGTAATGCCAAAAGTCGATTTATAAAGCGGGTGTAGCTTTTAACATGGATCCTTGTATGCACCTGTAAAATGAAGACCGCTTGTGATAGTAATATGATCGTTGTGATTGAGTTTTTTAACATCTGGCGGTTTGTAAGACGATTATGCCTCTCTTTCTAAGACACAGTGGTCGCACTAGCAGGAAAAACTTATGAGACATGTCCACCTGTCACTGATTTTCTCTCAGTATTATATCGTATCGTCAGCAATCAGTTATTGGCAGAGTATCATACTTAGTTGTAGGGGATGTGTGATAGGTTCACCTCGAGCATAAGGCTTGTTAAGTACACTCCTGGAAATTGAAATAAGAACACCGTGAATTCATTGTCCCAGGAAGGGGAAACTTTATTGACACATTCCTGGGGTCAGATACATCACATGATCACACTGACAGAACCACGGGCACATAGACACAGGCAACAGAGCATGCACAATGTCGGCACTAGTACAGTGTATATCCACCTTTCGCAGCAATGCAGGCTGCTATTCTCCCATGGAGACGATCGTAGAGATGCTGGATGTAGTCCTGTGGAACGGCTTGCCATGCCATTTCCACCTGGCGCCTCAGTTGGACCAGCGTTCGTGCTGGACGTGCAGACCGCGTGAGACGACGCTTCATCCAGTCCCAAACATGCTCAATGGGGGACAGATCCGGAGATCTTGCTGGCCAGGGTAGTTGACTTACACCTTCTAGAGCACGTTGGGTGGCACGGGATACATGCGGACGTGCATTGTCCTGTTGGAACAGCAAGTTCCCTTGCTGGTCTAGGAATGGTAGAACGATGGGTTCGATGACGGTTTGGATGTACCGTGCACTATTCAGTGTCCCCTCGACGATCACCAGTGGTGTACGGCCAGTGTAGGAGATCGCTCCCCACACCATGATGCCGGGTGTTGGCCCTGTGTGCCTCGGTCGTATGCAGTCCTGATTGTGGCGCTCACCTGCACGGCGCCAAACACGCATACGACCATCATTGGCACCAAGGCAGAAGCGACTCTCATCGCTGAAGACGACACGTCTCCATTCGTCCCTCCATTCACGCCTGTCGCGACACCACTGGAGGCGGGCTGCACGATGTTGGGGCGTGAGCGGAAGACGGCCTAACGGTGTGCGGGACCGTAGCCCAGCTTCATGGAGACGGTTGCGAATGGTCCTCGCCGATACCCCAGGAGCAACAGTGTCCCTAATTTGCTGGGAAGTGGCGGTGCGGTCCCCTACGGCACTGCGTAGGATCCTACGGTCTTGGCGTGCATCCGTGCGTCGCTGCAGTCCGGTCCCAGGTCGACGGGCACGTGCACCTTCTGCCGACCACTGGCGACAACATCGATGTACTGTGGAGACCTCACGCCCCACATGTTGAGCAATTCGGCGGTACGTCCACCCGGCCTCCCGCATGCCCACTATACGCCCTCGCTCAAAGTCCGTCAACTGCACATACGGTTCACGTCCACGCTGTCGCGGCATGCTACCAGTGTTAAAGACTGCGATGGAGCTCCGTATGCCACGGCAAACTGGCTGACACTGACGGTGGCGGTGCACAAATGCTGCGCAGCTAGCGCCATTCGACGGCCAACACCGCGGTTCCTGGTGTGTCCGCTGTGCCGTGCGTGTGATCATTGCTTGTACAGCCCTCTCGCAGTGTCCGGAGCAAGTATGGTGGGTCTGACACACCGGTGTCAATGTGTTCTTTTTTCCATTTCCAGGAGTGTATTTGTTTGTGTTTTGACATGTGCTAAGGGAATTACTATGTCCAGTAGTAAGGAAGGTATCTATTTGACGTTGAATACTGTGACAGCAAAGGGAAGAGTATGTAAAGTCATAAGAATGGTACAGATATTTCTATTTCCAGAGCCACGGCCGTCAGCAGGGTGTATTTCCGATACTTCGCTCATTGTCGAATGCCGTCCAATTGAGGCCACAATCGTAATATTTAATTGTAAGTACAGGGATAAAAAATATATGTGGCCGGTTTTCCTAGAACGATTCTGTCTATGAGTGCTTGGTGTGCAGCGCCAGTGACCTATGGCGGGAATGATTCACGTTTCCAGCTAAAGGTAGGAGCTGTCCAGATGGAGAGGCCTGTTGGGGTGTAGGAATGTAGCTGACTTAACCACGTCGTCCTCTAGACGGCCGAATAGCGAACCAATACTTAGTATGTGTTGGACAGTTTTCGTGATCGCGTGGAAATTTGAGAAAATTCAATATGGACGTGTGTTTGCACTGGACCATTATTCCCTCCCATGTAAATTGTCTGGTTGACTGCTTCTGCACATTTCGCGCCTTTATTTCGTTGAGGGAACGTCGATTGTGGTGTGTGCATCTAGCAAGTGAAAGACAGGTGGAAGACACATTTGCTGGTTCTCTAAACATGAGAAACACGTTAGTTGACTTCGTAAATTATAGGGATGATTTGGAATTTGTTACATCACCGACATCGGTATTTGTGAGTGCAAATATCAGTTTCCTCTTTTTTTTCGAATTTCGATGGAAAGATCTTCACAGACTGGATAAGTTTCTGGTTACTCAGTGGTTTACAGCACGCTCCATCTCGCTAAAGTTTCCAACTTCTATAAAAAAAATTCCAGTCTGTATCTTTGGAATTATGTAGCCCGAGCGATACTGCTATGCTAGCGATATTGCTATGTGCTTGATATCGATAAGTATCACGACAATGGTATGATATTCTGGCAAACCAAGCAAAATTACATATGCTCTTCTAATCCCAGAATCTGGAGATGGGTGTAGAAAAGCAAACAAGCAAGCAGGTCAGGGCCAGAAACAGTAACACGTTTGCACTGAGGGGAGCTGACCCCGAATTTGTAGAACAGTTCTGAGAGTGACTTTGGTCCACTGAGGGCGCTCTGGTCACACTTTGGAGGGGGATGACTGCCCGAACTCGGAGGAAATATCTAGTGCAGCGAGGAGTATACCTATGGTGCATGTGCTTATGCTGTCTGTCTTCACAGTATATGTATGAGTGTCAGGCAGTCGAAAGCTATATCAGTGATGTAAAAGGGGCGATTGTGTATGGTGCAGGATACGAAATGTATGCTTACTACATCGACACAGTACGCAGTGATATATTGCCGGGTTGGAGATCGGTTTTAAGCTCTAATATTCAAGCTCCTGCCCTCAGTGGCAAAGTGGTGTAATTGAGTAAGAGTCTTTCCGTATTTGACGATCTGTAGGCCACTTTGCAGGGTTTAATTGTCAGTGCAATATGGTGATCTGCACAAAATAGTTTTTTGCTACTGAAAGTATCATCTGCAGAAAGAAAAGAAAAAGGTGATCTGTGCTTCCACACTGGCGGCATCAGTAAATCAGCGGGTAAGTTCAATAAGTGCCATTCATAATAATCCATTCATTCACAAGACATCCTTTGTGCCAGTATGTAGGAAGCCTCTACACAGTGGTGAGAATGTTTGCATTTAGGAGATGCTTGTTGAAAGCAGTACTTAACGATTTCCAGGAAGGGTGACAAGTGATGGATGGGGTGCCATGTTAGGACCATCATGAGGAATGCATTCTGCGTTATTCTGCGCTATTATCGTAAACAGGTTCTCTTAGTGCAAGAATTTCCAAGCAGACAAGCTGAGACATCACAAAAGCTCCTATTAACTATTTCTGGGACACTATGCAATTTCCGAGAGGTCGACTTGGCTCTTATTTTACATAGCCATGTGACATCAGTATAACATTGGGAAACTGTTAGACGTGCTTGTGATGTTGTGTAGGTACACAAGCATTTTGCAGAAATGCATCAGCCATGCTTGGCTGGTAAATGCGTGAACGGCTAGACACAGCTCGCATGTCCCATTAGGATCACTAGGAATAATGCAGCCTGTGCTATTCTGGGAAGCAGAGGAATGGATTTCTGCAGTGTTTGCAAGGGTGAGTCACTCAATTAGGTCTTCACTAGACTGCAGGTAGAGAGAGGGATCGCGCCAGCAACAGTGAACACATGCATGTGGTCCAGAGGGTGACTTGGCGCTTATTTACCTAGACATGTGATATCAGTATAACACTCGAAGAACTGTAACTGTGTATCCAAAAACAGATGTGACTTTCACCTGCCATCGGCAGTGGCACAATAGCAATGGCTTGCGCTCTGGCACTGGGTTGTGTCTGGCTGGCCCTGCAAAGCACGTGTGCGGATGGAGCAGTTTGCTGATATGTTTCGTTTTTTATGTGCACTGAGTGTTTGTGCACTACATTATTTTCGGGTGTTTAAGCAATGCGAGCATGTTTGAATAGTGTTACACATGCATTATTTTTTGACAATTTATGAGTTGTTTTCATGTCTGTTGCATTACTTTGTGAACAGGTGTACAGGCTGTGCACGATTTCGACCATTGATGATTAGGAAGCATGTTTGCAGAGACTTTTGCTTGCATTATTTTGACAATTTACGAGTTATTTGCTTTCTGCACGTCAGTGTACTGCATTATTTCGGTGACTTATGAGTAGCTTGCAGGTCTGTAGACTATTTACTGCGACCTCAAGCATGTAAAGGTTAGGGTTTTGTACCAGTGTAATAAATAAAGTGCATGAAATCTTTCCTAATAAATTATATGCATTATGTCGACAGTTTATAAATAGTGAGTGTGTCTGCACATCAGTGTATTGCATTATTTTGGTGATTTGCAAGTATTTTGCAGGTCTGTAAACTGTGTATTGTGACCCCAAGCACTTTAGAGTGAGTGTTTTGTATCAGTGTAATAAATGAACTACATGAAATCCGTCCCTAAATAAATTGTTCCAAAATAAATAAAGTACACTCCTTCCTCTCTCCAGCAGACCAGCACAGGCTAAGTATTTTTCCCACCATTTTCCTCTCCAGAGCACCATCTTCAATTATGTCATGGAAGGGATGATGGTGCCCTCTGGTGGCAGTACTGTGTACTAGGTCAGTTGAATTCCAGACCTCATGGTGGACACAGTGCATGGAGCTACTGCCTTAAATTGTTTAAATAAAGACTGACTGCAAAACAAAGACTTATGTCCATCCTATCCAGCAGCCCACCACAGGCTGAGTCCTTTTCCAGCCATTTTTCCTCCCCAGACTGCCATCTTGGATTACATCATGGAATGGATGACAGCACTCTCTGGTGGCAGTACTGTGTACTAGGTCAGTTGAACTCCAGATATCATGGTGAAGACACTGGATGGAGCTATCGCCTCAAATTGTTTAAATAAACACTGCATGCAAAATAAAGGCCACCACAGGCTGAGTCCTTTTCCACCATGATGTCATTGCGACATTGCCATATCTATGGCCGCCATCTTGGATCCGCCATCTTGAATAAATTGACATTGCCATATCCTATCCTATCCAGCACAGTCTTTTCCCCACTAAATCCTAGGAGGAGGTGGCAGTTGGATGACTTAGGTTAGTGGAGGTAGGGCAAGTGACCTTTTTTCCTGCCATTTTCTTAGGTTAGTGGAGGTAGCCATGGTGTGTTGCATTGTTGTGCTGGAATTTGAACTTCCCACCATATCCTGGGATAGGGGGGATGTGGGGGAGGGGGATAAAGTTAGCGGAGGTAGCCCAATCTATCTTCCCGCCAGAATTTGAACTTCCCACCATGATGTCATTGCGACATTTCCATATCTATGGCCGCCATCTTGGATCCGCCATCTTGAATAAATTTGGCAACAATGGAGAGTGGGCGACGCTCTTTTTGTTCTACTACTGAAGCCCTATCGTCTTCGAACGCAGAGTCACCATTGGGGAACAAATATTGTACCGTGGGATCGACCTGATCAGCCAAAATGGTCACAGAAACCTTGGCAGTACTACGATCTCGCAGAGTACCCATGGGCCCACGGAATACCATGATATGGCTGCTCGAATCATCACCAAACCTCCGTCATGTTTTATTCTTTGGACGTAACCCAGGGAGATGTTGGAAACAGCATTAAATAAGACTCATCTGACTAAATGATATTCTTCCATTGCTCCCCAGAGCACGTTTTCCTATTACGTGCGTTTCTCTCACTGATGAGTGGTTTTAGAATTCCAGTTCCCTCTGCAATACGCAGCTTATGAAATTCGCTAACGCAACATTCAGTTCTGCGCTGACTTTTGCAGCTATCGTCGTCTTGTTTTTTCGTCACTAGTCTTATCAATTCCCAAGATTGCAAGAGTCGACAAGTGTGAGAATTATCGCACAATCAACTTTACAGCTGATGCGTCCAAGTTGCTGACAAGAGTAATATACAGAAGAATGGAAAAGAAATCGAGAATCTGTTAGGAGACGATCAGTTTGGCTTTAGGAAACGTAAAGGCTGCAAGAGGCAGTCCGACGTTGCCGTTGGTAAGGGAAGCAAGAAATTTTGCAAGATGTTCGAAATGCTGAGAAAAGTAGGGGTAAGCTACAGGGTAGTATGCAATATGTACAACAGCCAAGAGGGAACAATAAGAGTGGAAGATCAAGAAGAAAGTGCATGAATTGAAAAGGGTGTAAGACAGGAATGTAGCCTTCCGCCCTGCTGTTCAATCTATATGTTTCAGAAGCAATCATGGAAATAAAAGTAAGGTTCAAGATTGGGATTAAAATTAAGGGTGAAAGGATATCAATGTTAAGATTCGCTGACGACGTTGTTATCTTCAATGACAGTGGAGAAGAATTACAGGACCTGATGAATGGAACGAACAGTCTAATGAATACAGAATACAGATTGAGACTAAATCGAAGAAAGACGAAAGTAATGAGAAGTAGCAGAAATGAACACAGCGGCAAGCCTAAATTCATAACTGGTGAGTAGTCGAATTCCGCTACCTATGCAGTAAAATAACTCATGGCGGACGGAGCATGAAGGACATAAAAATGAGACTAGCACTGGCAAAAAGGGCAACCCCACCCAAGACAAGTCCGATAGTGGCAAACATTTCTGAGAATGTACGTTTGATCCACAGCATCGTATGACAGTGAAATATGAATTGTAGGAAAATTTGAACTGAAAGAGAATCGAAACATTTGAGAAGCAGTGCTACAGAAGAAGACTAAAAATTAGGTAGGCTTATAGTGTAAGGAATGAGGACGTTCTTCGCAGAATCTCCGAGGAAAGGAGCGTACGGAAAACACTGATGAGAAGAAGGGTCAGGATGGTAGCACATCTGTTAAGATATCAGGGAATAACCTCCATGGAATTAAAGAGAGCTGTAGAGGGTAAAAACTGCAGAGGACGACAGAGGTTGAGACGCCTTCAACAAATAACTGAGGACGTAGTTCACAAGCGATACTCTGAGATGAAAAGGTTTGCACAGAGAGGAATTTGTGGCGGGCCACATCATACCAGTCAGAAGACTGATGAGTCAAAACAAATGTTAAAAAAAGATCATCATCAATGACCGTCTGTTACGATCAGCCAGCACACGCTATCGTCCGCGTTGTGACACAGCGGATGATGTTTTTCGATCTCCCTGAATGCCGTATAAATCTTCGATACGGTGTCAATGGATACACAAAACATCTCGGCTTCCTTGGTTATGGAAGCACCTACCAAACAAGCACCAACAGCTTACTCACTTTCGGATTCACTGAGCTCTGACATACTGCACTGCTAGCTTCACAGAAGAGTTTTCTGACCACGATTGGCACTTGTAAAGTTTTGAAGGTATTCCCCAGATGCCGTTCGCGGTTCCAGACTTGGCTAGCGTCTGGATTTACTTTATACATACGTTCTACCCGACATATCCCGCACAATAGACACCACATTCTTGTTTGATGCAGCGGCCACAAATATCAAATTTCGAAGGAGATAGCTACTCCAACCGCAAAGGTTCATCGAATAATTCGATGGTCAAAGTTAAAAACTTTTGCCGAATCGGGACTCGAACCCGAGCCTCCTGTTTAACGCGAGCGCTTGCCTTAATCACTTTTTTTTGTGATCTCATTTTGTTCGTCATACTTAGTTGCATTTGTTCGGGGCGGACGTCCGATGACGCCCGGTGAATTTCATTGTTGATGCAATGATCAGTTATTTTTGTTACAGAGGGCAGCTAACCGTCTGTCCGAACACGCTGAGCTACCGTGCCGGCGTAATCACTCGGCTATCCGACCACGCTTCGCGCCCGACCCAAATTCTCAACTTGTCACTGGCTAGTAGTGTCCACTGTCAATTCTCCCACTTGCTCGCAGAACGTACTGTATTGCCGCAAGAAGCACGGATGCTGCTGTGCATCCACACTGATGTTGTCAATGCATTCATACATATACAGGGTGGTCCACTGATCGTGACCGGGCCAAATATCTCACGAAATAAGCGTCAAACGAAAAAACTACAAAGAACGAAACTTATCTAGCTTGAAGGGGGAAACCAGATGCCGCTATGTTTGGGTCACTAGATGGCGCTGCATAGGTCAAACTGATATCAACTGCGCTTTTGTAAATAGGAACCCCCATTTTTATTACATATTCGTGTATTACGTAAAGAAATATGAATGTTTTAGCTGGACCACTTTTTTAGTTTTGTGACATGTGGCGCTGAAATAGTAACAAACATATGGCACACAATTTTAGACGAATAGTTGGTAACAGGTAGGTTTTTTTAATTAAAATACAGAACGTAGGTACGTTTGAACATCTAGTGGGCCAACCATAGCGCCATCTGGTTTCCCCCTTCAAGCTAGACGAGTTTCGTTCTTTGTAGTTTTTTAGTTTGATGCTTATTTCGTGAGATATTTGGCCCGGTCACTATCAATGGACCACCCTGTATACGCTGAAGCGCCAAAGAAAGTGGTTTAAGCATGCGTATTCAAATACAGAGATGTGCAAACGGGCAGAATACGGCGCTGCGGTCGGCGACACCTGTATAAGACATGTGTCTGGCGCAGTTGTTAGTTCGGTTACTGCTGCTACAATGGCAGGTTATCAAGATTTAAGAGAGTTTGAACGTGGTGTTATAGTCATCGCATGAGCAATTAGACGCAGCATATCCGAGGTAGCGATAAGTGGGGATTTTCCCAGACGACTATTTCACGAGGGTACCGTGAAAATCAGGAATCCGGTAAAACATTGAAAGGTCCCCTTTGAACAATTATACAAGACTGTGCTTAAACTGACACACAATGTTTCTAGCGCAACGCAATCTGACTATCAAAGATCCCTGCAAAAGAATGGCCCCGAGTAACATTAAACTATACCTTTCAGAAATCACTTACCTCACAAAAATCTTCATTTCTCGAACTACTGCAATACAGCGAGCGCCACTACTGCCAGCTAAATAAAAGGTTCAAACTACGGAAGGCACTAACTACTGATAGGGATAGTTAGCAAGTGAAAGATATTAATAGAGAACAAACAATGTATTTACCTTAATAGTCATAATATATATAGCAGTTCATGACAAATTACAAAACTCCGCCATCTCTCTACAAATTACAAAACTCCGTCATCTCTCTCCCCACATCCACCACTGCTGGCGGCTCACCTCCAACTGCGCAACGCTACGCGCTGTTCACATCCAGCTGCCGCTGCCCAACACTACAATGGCAGACAACAATGCAAACTAGCCACAGACTGCATACAGAACAGCCAGTGATTTTCATATAGAGCGCTACGTAACGTTGCGAATAAGAAAACATAAACAGCCTACTTACATAGCCCCCATGCTCCCCACAAAAAATTGTATAAATTGTTTTGGGCAGTGGCCAATAATGATTTGATAAAATTTTTCATAATTACAATAACAAAGAAATCAAATGCACACACCTATCGATACAATGTTGGTCAAAAGCTAAAATTTTTTCACAGTCCATAAAGACAGTCCTGATCATTCATCACAGTAAAACTGCCGTTTCTTTTATCAAAGTCTGAGCAGTAAAAGACAATGCACACGGAAGTAGTGGATGTCCATGCCGTCTTGAAGAAGTAGTGTTGTCCTTCCAACGGAAAGACAGTGCTGACTCTTGACATACTGACAGGTAATGGGCCACAACAGAGCAAACCCACAGCAGAGTCATTCGACGTTTTGAAGAATATTGGTAGGTAAGTCATCACAGAGTAGACCCACTGTAGTCCTGGTAGAGATTGTGGTATTGGTGGGTCACCAGAGGTGCAGACCCACTGTAGTCCTTGTAGAGATTGTGGTATTGGAGGGCCACCAGAGGTGCAGACCCACTGCAGTCCTTGTAGAAATAATGGTACTGGTGAGTCAGTGTAAAGGTGTAGACCCACTGTAGTCCTTGTAGAGATAATGGTATTGGTGAGTCATCACCACTGAAGAGTCTTGCAGTTAATATAGCAAGTCCATAATCACCACTTGTGCACTCACAAAGTTTTTGGAATTGTCCTTAGAACCAGCAATGCTGTTATCCAGTCCCTTGCTGAATTATTAACACACATGCAAACACAACAGTCCCAACTTCTCACATATTGTGCATTACTGTGACCAACAGAAACGTGTGCAGTGAAATGTAACTTACAAGTTACTTAAATTGATGAACTGGTGTCAATTACAATATTATAACATGAGAATACAATTACAAAGGTACAAAATACATCATTAAAGAACATAACAATACAGATAACATTTGTAGTACAGGCTTTACAACAGAATAGAAATAAACATATACATACATAAAAGATCAGAATAACTTGCGAAACATCAACTTCACACATGAGCATTAAAACAAAACAGAATAAATAATGTCTAAGCATATTTACAAGGTAAATAACATATTATTAATGCCAATTATATTTGAGGATAACAATATTCCTCATCATAGTGAATATAGCTTAGTATTAGAAGAAAAAATTCTATGAAACTACACAGAGACAGGAAGAAAACAAATACACAAGGGTACACAAACACATAGTGGGATAACACAAGGAAAGGACAGGGTTTGTTTTACTGCAGTATTTGGCAAACAAAACTTTCTTTGCTTCTTGGAGATCGCCCTTCATTCATCATTATTCCCAAAAAGTCCTATCTATACCTCCTTCCTGTATTCTATTCATATCTCTTTCAAAAATAAGTATTTCTGATTGTACATTACTCATTTTGGCCCAAATCATTTTCATATAACTTCTCAATGCATTCTTTCCCTACTGTCCATACTCAGTTTCTTATATAGTCTACCCTTCTTAAGCTAACTTAAATCTACTGAGCTCAGATGTTAAACTAAGGGATGAGGCAATGCAGCAGCATAAAACAATTAATGCAAACAGCAATGAAAAAATGCAAATTGGCAAAGCAATTGCAATAATACAATTAATATAAGGCACTGTGCAGCAAACAAGAAAAATAAATCCGTAGTAAAACTGGCTTAACAGCGTAATACAACGTCAAATTCAGTAACATTATGCCTGGCAAACAGCAGCAGCAACTTATATCTAAACATGACATAGCTCAAGCAAAAAAAACATTATACTAAAGACAACAATACAGACAAGGGAAATGCATATTCACATCTTAATGTCTATGTAATTAAAGTGGTGCACTGCAACAACTTATTGTAAAAAGGAATATTACCATGTACTTGAAAAGAATATTACATGTCCAGTTACAGTTACTAGTCCCTTCTTATTGTTCTTTCCTTTCCAAGTGCTCCTTTTTTAAAGAATGTGGATTACAAAATTATTATTTAATAGATCTGTTGACAGAAAGTGTTCACATTAGCAAATGCATTTTATTTTATAAAAGCAATGCTGCAACACAGCTGGAAACCAGATATCAAATGAAATAAGCAACTATGTACGAAGTAAAGCATAAGAACATTATTCATAAGCTAGTAGAAAAATCTCTCAACTAGAGAGACAGTAGTCATAATCAGGTGTATAGACATAAAAATATTTCTCATCATTTCCTTAGGCATGTCAATAAATATCATAAATTAAGAGCTCCACAGTGTAATCATATGTTTTCAAGTTCGACCATGTCGTTTTTGCGATGCTTTCTACAAAGGAATGTCATTAGCGTGGGTATAGGCCTCTTTTTTTTCCCACCTAATGGCTTTCTTTTGTCAGACGACTACCTCTCAGCTGGGCGCCAAAAACGCATTACGTCAAGATCACTTACCTTTCTTAACGAAATATTTACGACAGCAGTTTCGCTACAGTGACAGTCTCATATAAAAAATTTCACAGGTCGAGAATTTGCGTTACAAATGTGTAGAAACAAAATCTTATGAATATAACAGTGTCCAAAAAATCTTCGCCGGCATTGTGATACATTCACGCATTTACACACATTTCATAACTCTTAAAGTACGATTCTTGGTTTCCAACATCCTTTTCATAAATCAGAGTCCCTAACCACTACTCCTTATTCCTTACCTTATTACACATATACATATTCATCAACACGTCTTCAACACTTCATCATAATAAATACATATCATAATAAACATTCCTCAACAGCATAATACACATCGTCGTCGTAATAATAACATCAAACACCTCAGTCAAATCTCAAAAACGTCGTAGCTTTCTGCAATAATTTCAAAACCTAAAAAAATTCTCTGCTCATGTCAAAAGTGTCATCTGCCTCAAACGTACTTTAAAAATCGTGATCTCATACCAAATATATCATTCAAAGCTCTCATAATATCACAATGGGTCTGAAAAAATATGAACAGTTCACAAAGCACAGACAAAATACAATTTCGTAAGTGTGAAGTTATCCAACGCTGTAATTGCGTAAACGTGTGTCACTGTTGTAGTAAAATAAATGTTTGTCTCTCTCAGTTAAATGATCAGATAGCTGTGTAATTTGTGTGTTAGAGAAATATGGTACCGATGTATAAAGTTGTATAAGCAAATACCATATTAGCTAGGGCTCCTTGTGCTTGCCAAACACATGATACACAAAGTGAGCGTGCACCCCCCTGAGGATTAATGTAATTATACCCTCAGGTGTTACAGATTACAAGAATGGAATGAAATGTATTACGGAAAACCTTTGTATCATTGTACTTCAAATATCTTTGAAAATAAATGGTTTTAGTACAAAATTAATCACTCAAATACGTGTCCTGTAGCGCTAAATGTGCGTCTTGCTGTAAGATAATCTCTGTGGAAGTGTCGTAGTTATTGTCCCCCGAAAGCTAAGTTCTGCAGAAGTCAGTGTACTGACCTCATGATAAACAAAAGTGAAATGCTTTGCGTATAGATATCTTAGTTATTACGCTTATTGTTGTGATGAAGAAAGTACTGCGTATTGGTCTCAAGCTACACAAGACCGAGTAAAACATAGCATCATAATGATGAAACATTTCGAACAATCTGAATTTTCCAGTCTTGTGAAATATTTTGAAGACATGTTGCACAAGAATCAGTACCTGTCAAACCCATACAGCCCCTCAGAACTCATCCGCATTTGCTTAATCAAACTGCCTGAACATTTGAGACATATTATTTTGGCAGGGCGTTGCAAAGACGACATTGAAGCTTTTCAGGGACTCTTGCAAGAATTAGAAATTGACACAGACAGTCGCGGGATGCGAAAGCAGGAAAACAATCACTACAGGTCACATCCGTCACAATTCCGTGACGACAGAAACAATAACTGGACACGACAATTCTATTCTTACAACGTAAATCGTGACCAAAAGAGACACCACCCGTATGACAACCACTGGCAGAGTAATAGTTACAGAGAGAGATCGCATTTCCGTAGTAATGAATATGACAGAGATTACCTTAGAAACAGACAATATGGGAACCAAAACAATTACTGTCACGGGAGACAGAATAACATCAGACGCAACGCTCCAGTGCGCAGTTACGACTCAGGGAGAAATTCTACACCACGTGACCGACAAGAAAGAAACTATGTAAACTACCGACAAAACGACAGACCTGATTTTCGTCAGAACTCACGAGATTTAAACAGAGCAGAGCCCTCTCGGCAAGGCGAATTTGTAGAAGTTAGGTCTCCTAATCCCAGTAACGACGCGCGCCAACAAAGAAACAGACAATAACTCGCACCGCAGGCAGCCACCTGCGCCCGCTGGCTCAGGGAAAAATAACATAGACGCTAACCTTGAGAAAAATTTTAGCATTCCTCACCGACGTATACCGCATGATAATTCCGTTCAAGTTGGACCTCTGCGTACTGAGAAGAGCAAAGGTTTACACCACATTTCACATGTAAAACCGTTTATTGAAAGATAATCTGCTTTTTAACTTAATCTTTGCAATTTTCACTTCACGCTACTTGTACAATTTGTCACACTGAGAAACTGTTAGCATGCAACAATGTTTAAAGTTAAATATCCAGTCAAGAACCAAGAGAACTTATTTAAACAGAAATTACGAATGCATTGTTATTGCGAACAGACGTCACAGTGTTACTGTGTGTGTACATTCTTGCTTGTTCGTTCCACGATTACGTAACGACTATCAGGCTTAGATACTTAGGACATATACTGGTACTGCTGAGATTCTAATGCAACATTTTGGTTTACTTGAAAATACATTCCGGATTTAAAGTACTTTCTGTGAGATACCAGATGAGACAATGGTTAGTTTATGTGACAGCTACACGATTTTATCACGACGCTACTAATGAGCGACAATTTACAATGTTGCTTTTGCGGTGTTTCTGTTTTATATCTGCACAGTTTTTCTGTATTATTCTGGAAAGTAAAACATGTTTTAGTAGTAACTTTTGTGGTAAAGCTACAAGGAGACAGCCTTTTCTGTAGCACAACAATACGTTACAGCACAGTACTTTCTTCATCACGGCAATAAGAGTAATAAGTGTGATATCTATACGCAAAGTATTTCACTTTTGTTTATCATGAGGTCAGTACATTGACTTCTGCAGAACTTAGCTTTTGGAGGACGATAACTACGACACTTCCACAGAGATTATCTTACAGCAAGACGCACATTTAGCGCTACAGGACACGTATTTGAGTGATTAATTTTGTACTAAAAACATTTATTTTCAAAGATATTTGAAGTACAATGATACAAAGGTTTTCCGTAATACATTTCATTCCATTCTTGTAATCTGTAACACCTGAGGGTATAATTACATTAATCCTCAGGGGGGTGCACGCTTACTTTGTGTATCATGTGTTTGGCAAGCACAAGGAGCCCTAGCTAATATGGTATTTGCTTATACAGCTTTACACATCGGTACTATATTTCTCTAACATACAAATTACACAGCTATCTGATCATTTAACTGAGAGAGACAAACATTTATTTTACTACATCAATGACACACGTTTACGCAATTACAGCGTTGGATAACTTCACACTTACGAAATTGTATTTTGTCTGTGCTTTGTGAACTGTTCATATTTTTTCGGACCCATTGTGATATTATGAGAGCTTTGAATGATATATTTGGTATGGGATCACGATTTTTAAAGTACGTTTGAGGCAGATGACACTTTTGACATGAGCAGAGAATTTTTTTAGGTTTTGAAATTATTGCAGAAAGCTACGACGTTTTTGAGATTTGACTGAGGTGTTTGATGTTATTATTACGACGACGTAAAAATGACCGACATGCGACTCGCCGACATGATGATTTTGACTATAAGCTGTTCATTACTACACGAAAATTCAAAACGTTTAAGAATTCTGCCAACGACATTCATCCACAAGCATGGCTTCATCAATTTTCTCATTGTTTTCCTCCCAACTGGTCATTAGAACACAGATTAGAATTTATGTGTGGCTACCTGGAGAATGAACCAGCTGTAAGAATGCGAGCAGTCATTGTTACGTCGTGTCGGCGGTTCGATCTGAAAATTCGGTGCACATTGCCAATTTCTTTCATAACTTCCGAAATGCCCTGTGTTATTATTTTGTGGCTGTTCCGTATTTCTATGTCCCTCTTCCCGTATTGGAGCGCGAGTGTCCTCTGAAATACGTAATTCTTGTATTACGTGTGTCAGCTGATCTTGTACTTCCCGGATTTCTCTTTGGTGTTGCGTATTAATTTGATTCAGATTTTGTTTCAGTTTCCTAATTTGTTCGCACTCTTCTGTGTCATTAAAGACTACCGGTTTTGTGTCATTCAGATTATCATCTACCTTCGCAGATAAATTATTTAGGTGATCCGAAAGTTCAACTACTTTCTCTGATAATGAACTAATTTCCTCCATGTGTCTTTCTGAACCAATTTTCAGAGTATCTACTGTGTCCTTTAAGTTTTCCTGAGTTTTTGCAAGTTGCGTAACCGAATCGGTAGATGCAACTGAGTCCATTTTAGCTTGCAAGGTCTCATGATTTTCATGAACAATAGTTTGCAGTTCTTTTATGGCTGCTTCGTGATTCTGTAATGCATTTTCATGACGCGAAAAAATAGGTTGGAAATGCTCACAAATTTGTGTTTTTACGTCATTACAGACTTTTTGACATTTCGATTCAATGTTATGTAACTCAGTAGTTAAATCTTCACGTGTTTGTTCAAGCGTGGTGTCTAACTTTTGAAGATTTTGTTCCATTGCGTCTAACTGTTGCTGTGTTTGTCTCTAGTGTTGTTCCATTGTGTCTAACTTTTGAAGATTTTGTTCCATTGTGTCTAACTTTTGAAGCTTTTGCTGTGTTTGTCTCTGATTTTGTTCCATTTGTTGCATTAGTTGTAATAACAATGCATTAGTGTCTGGAATCTGTTCCTCTACGCTTTTCGGCAGTGCATTTGCACCGGCAACATTCACATTTTGACAAGTTGAAAATGTGTCTTGACTTATTTGAGAAAACGGTGAGGACGCAAAACCTGAATCTACAGTATTTGTAAAATTGTGTCCTGTCATTTCGGATTCCTGAGGCGAGCTGTTGCCGACCGATCGATCGATAATGCTTCCCTGTTCACAACCTGTTTCACTGTCTGCACCATTATTTGCCGCCCGCTCCATTTCCCTATGCACAATTACCAAATTACTACTTGGAATGTCTGTTAATTCACTACACAGTGGTGCTGATAAGCTACGCTCGTCGTCACTATTATTTCTCAGTTTACTTTGGAGCCTAGTGTTACGTTTTTCACACGCCATTATTGTGACAATATTTCACACGATAACACAGAAAAACACAATTTGAAGAGCAAAAATAAGAGAACACATTAACATAGCACTGAAAATAATATCTAGTTAATTGCAGCTGCTAAATACTTGGTGCAAATCTACATGCATGCCACAACTATTTTACTGTGCAACAATGAAAAACCACAACTACCAAGGAAATTCTCTCTATAATTACGCGCTAGCAATAAACAAAAGCTACACTAAATACACAAACTACAAGAAAAAAATCAGAAGATTCCAGTGAGATATACTTGGCTAAGGGTCGACATATGAAACGTCCCCTTAGAACAATTTATACACGACTGTGCTTAAACTGACATACAATTTTTTAGCGCAACGCAATCTGACTTTCAAAAATCCCTACAAAAGAATGGCCCTGACTAACATTAACCTATACCTTTCACAAATAACTTACCTCACAAAAATCTTCATTACTCGAACTACTGCAATACAGCGAGCGCCACTACTGCCAGCTAAATAAAAGATTCAAACTACGGAAGGCACTAACTACTGATAGGGATAGTTAGCAAATGAAAGATATTAATAGAGAACAAACAATGTATTTACATTAATAGTCATAATATATATAGCAGTTCATGACAAATTACAAAACTCCGCCATCTCTCTCCCCACATCCACCACTGCTGGCGGCTCACCTCCAACTGCGCAACGCTACGCGCTGTTCACATCCAGCTGCCGCTGCCCAACACTACAATGGCAGACAACAATGCAAACTAGCCACAGACTGCACACAGCACAGCCAGTGATTTTCATACAGAGCACTACGTAACGTTGCCAATAAGAAAACATAAACAGCCTACTTACAACATCAAATCGACATCGCTGCGATCGGAAAAAGATCCTGCAAGAACGGGACCGACGCCGACTGGAGAGAATCGTTAAACGTGGCACAAGTGCAAGCCTTCCGCAAATTGCTACAGATTTCAATGCTGGCCCATCAACAAGTGCCAGCGTGCGAACCATTCAACGAAACATCGCCGATATGGGCTTTCGGAGCTGAAGGCCCACTCCAGTATCCTTGATGACTGCACGACGCAAAGCTTTACGCATCGCCTGCGCCTCTCAACACCGATATTGGTCTTTTGATGCCTCGAAACATGTTGCCTGGTCAAACGATTCTCGTTTCGAATTGTATCAAGCGGATGAATGAGTACGGGTAAGGAGACAACCTCCATGAATCCACGGAACCTGCATGTCAACAAGGTATTGTTCAAGATGGTGGAGGCTCTGTAATGGTGTGAGGCGTGTGTATTTGGAATGATATGGGACACCTAATACGTCTAGATACGACTCTGATATGTCGCACTTACGTAAGCATCCTGTGTGATCACCTGCATCCATTCATGTCCATTGTGTATTCCGACGGACTAGGGAAATTCAGCAGGACAATGCGACACCCCACACGTCCAGAATTGCTACAGAGTGGCTCCAGGAACTGACTTTACACTTCCGCTGGCCACCAAACTTCCCAAACATGAACAGTATTGAGCATATCAGGGATGCCTTGCAACGTGCTGTTCAGAAGAGATCTCGACCCCCCCCCCCCCCCCCCCGTTGTACTCTTACGGATTTATGGTCAGCCCTGCAGGATTCATGGTGTCAGTTCCATCCAGCACTATTTCAGACATTAGTCGAGTTTTTTCCCAGTGTTATGTTATGTTATGTTAACTGGGGACCTAGAAACGACGGAGAGGCTCCGTCACCACCGCAGCCACAGTGGTCTACAACCCCACGTGACTACCGCAGTCCGCTTACCCTCCGCCGACCCACACCGAACCCAGGGTTTTGTTTTTTTTTTTCATTGTACTATTACACAGCGTCACCAGTTCAGACCCAGTCCAACTGTCTCTGTGGGCAAGTGATAGGAGACTCAAAGCAACGGCTGAAGAACAGCCGAGCATAACATTTTGAAGGTGTGGCAGTGGAACTTTAAGTTCCGTGCCAACCTCCGACGGTGGAAGGATAGAGGAGGGGTGCAGTAATGCACCAAGTCTATGGTGAAGGAAAGAAGTGACTGTACGAGAACAGGCCACTGCTAGTGACTGTACGAAACGGACAGAAAAACGTGGTCATATTGGGCCTATCGTCAGTCATAGCCCGAATCCGAGTCCTCCAGGATGGTGAGCGGAACGGGGTGTCGGTGTCAGAGCCGTGGAATTGTGATGCCGATAGTTTGTAGTCCAGCGACCGTCTCACGGAGGGCGTCCGCTTTACTGTATAGTTGGCGAGCCTTACGGCCAATGATCGTCTAGAGAAGGGGCGTATTTGTCTCCTCATGCAGAGTGACAATCCTGGTGAGCGGAGGCGCTTGAAGACTCCAACTGAGAACTTTTTTCTGTAGGCGCTCGAGCGTCAGCATCTGGGACTTACTAACCGTGGCCCACACAGAAGAACCATATGTTAGTGAGTGATACAGCCGGAGCTTGGTATCTAAATTCAGTTCTCGGCTGGAGAAGAGCAGGTACAAGACCTTTGTCAACTTTAACCCTTCAGGGTGATGTATTCTGCGTGGCGGTGGAAGAAAAGTTTCTTATCAAATGGTTCAAATGGCTCTGAGCACTATGGGACTTAACATCTGAGGTCATCAGTCCCCTAGAACTTAGAACTACTTAAACCTAACTAACCTGAGGACATCACACACATCCATGCCGAGGCACGATTCGAACCTGCGACCGTAGCGGTCTTGCGGTTCCAGACTGAAGCGCCTAGAACCGCTCGGCCACAGCGTCCAGCACCTTGTCGCAGCTTGTGGATACAGGATTCGCTGCGAGCAAATGCGTGAATGAACAGTGGACGCTAATAGCGTGTGGCAAATTGAGAATTTTGGTCTGATGGCCGAGACGGTTAAAGCGAGAGATCCGAGCTCGCATCCCGGTCCGGCACAAGTTTTCAACTTTCGCCATCGAGTTATTTCCATTCCCTATTGCGGATGAGTCGATCTCTCTTTCGAAATGTGGATTTATGGCGAATCACGCATTTATCGCGCTGTTTACATACTTTTGTCGATCCCCATGTAGAAACTTCACATCAATCTGCCGTTTTTGTTGATACTATTCGGAGAACTGTAACCGGTTTTGTATGTCACCGCTACGGATTGCGTTGCAACAAAGTTTTCGCAGAAAACTGCTTTGGCTGATCCCACTCGCCCATTCAAGCTGCTTCGTGTAGTGATATGTGGGTTACATGTTTTAACACGGGTAAAACCAAATCCACTTCGACTGCCACACACGACGTGAAACTTTAAAACAGCTTCACGAGCAAGTAGTCTCGTTGTTACAACGGCAGATCATAGAGTGATGGTCTTCAAACACTCAGGTAAATGAACCGAACCTGTGTCGCTGTTTACTTACATTTGGTATAGTTGAGCAAACATTCGTAGCATCTCTTCTGCTAACAGCGGGACAATAGTTGAAGGCACTCTTGTTAATATTTCATCCAGCTCCAAGCATTTTATGTCGTTGAAATCCTCTCTAAAGGTTCATTCTAATGCTACAGTTAAAGTATACAGCTCCATAAAAGAGTTGGTTTCATAGTTCGGCAATTATAAGTTCATTATTATTATGCGCGCACGCCCGAAAATTCGACATAAGTGTCCACTGTAACTTAGTGGAAACGCGGCTCTATTTACACTGAAGACCCAAAGAAACTGGTGCACCTGCCTAATATCGAGCAGCGCCACCGCGAACACACAGGAGTGCAGCAACACGACATGTTATGGACTCGACTAATGTCTAAAGTAGTGTTCGAGGGAATTGACACCTTGGATCCTGCAGGGCGGTCCATAAACCCGTAAGAATACAAGCGCGTTGCAAGGAATCCCAGACATGCTAAGTAATGTTCGTGTCTGAGGAGTTTGGTGGACAGCGGAAGTGTTTAAATTCAGAATAGTGTTCCTGGAGGCACTCTGTAGCAATTCTGGACGTGTGGGGTGTCGGATTGTACTGCTAGAGTTGCCCAAGTCCGTCGGAATGCGCAACAGACATGAATGGATACAGGTGATCAGACAGGATGCTTACGTACGTGTCACCTGTGAGACTCGTGTCTAGACGTATCAGGGGTCCCATATCACTCCAACTGCACACCCCGTACTCCATTATAGAGCATCCACCAGCTTGAACAGTCACCTGCTGCCATGCAGGTTCCATGGAATCAAGAGGCTGTCTCTATACCCGTACACTTCTATTCGCTCGATACAATCTGAAACGAGACTCGTCCGACCAGGCAACATGTTTCCAGTAATCAGCAGTCCAATTTCGGTGTCGACGGGTCCGGGCGAGGCGTAAAGCTTTCTGTCGTGCAATCATCAAGGCTACACGAGTGGGCCTTGGGCTCCGAAAGCCCACATCGATGATGTTTCGTTGAATGGTTTGCAAGCTGATACTTGTTGATGGCCCAGCATCGAAATCTGCAGCAATTTGCCGAAGGGTTGCACTTGTGTTCCGTTTAACGATTATCTTCAGCTGTCGTTGATCACGTTCTTGCAGGATCCTTTTCTGGCCGCAGTGATACCGGATTCCTGGTATTCACGGTACACTCGTGAAACGGTCATACGGGAAAATCCCCACTTTATGTCTACTTCGGAGATGCTGTGTCCCATCACTCGTGCGCCGACTATAACGCCACGTTCAAACTCATTGAAATCTTGATAACCTGCCATTGTAGCAGTAGTAACCGATATAACAAATGCGCCAGACACTTGTTGTCTTATATAGGCGTTGCCGACCTCAGCGCCGTATTGTCTATTTATATCACTGCATCTGAATGCACATTGCTGTACCAGTTTCTTTGGCGCTTGAGTGAATGTACCCTTCTGGATGTAGACTGCCTAGCATAAAGAGTTACTCTAACCATTTACTTACCTGCCAATGGTGTGTTCTTGCATGCAGTTACTTTGATATCCGGCCATATTTTCTGTGTGCTTCACTCTTTTTGCTAGGCAGTCTACATCCAGAAGGGTAAATCCACTCAAGCGCCAAAGAAACTGGAACAGCCATGTGTATTCAAATGCAGAGATATAAATAGACAATACGGCGCTGAGGTCGGCAACACCTATGTAAGGCAACAAGTGTCTTGCGCCTTTGTTAGATCGGTTGCTGCTGCTACAATGGCAGGTTATCAAGATTTCATTGAGTTTGAACGTGGCGTTATAGTCGGCTCACGAGTGATGAGACACAGAATCACCGAAGTGGAGATAAAGGGGGGATTTTCCCCTACGACTGTTTCACGAGTGTACCTACCAGGAATCCGGTAAAACATCAAATCTCCGCCATCAGCAACAGCCACCATAGTGCAATAGTGTTCGTGTTTAATGTTGTTACTAGGCCTGACAAGGTATATAAGGAGCGCGAGTAGGGTCAGGTGTTAAGTGATCATTGTGAAAGAAAAGGACATGACGAGCATGCGTGTGAGACAGTGTTATCAGCACCTGACATGAATTGAAAGGGACCTCGTTGTGAGTCTGCATTTGGCCACCTGGTCGATATCAAGATTTGTAGGGAATTTGGTGTGGACAGTGAGGTTGGATTACTTGGGAATCTGTTGGCAGCCATACTCATCGTCAAGGTTCCAGCCGACCAAGTCTGACCACCACAATTGCAACATTGTGTGTCAGCCTGCACCATGGGGTAGCGACCTGCAGCAGCTGCATTAGGGAATCACCTTCCCATGCATAGGCTGCCATTGACACCACAACACAAATGGAAATGTTTGTAGTGTTCTAGCACTGGGAAGCATGGACTGCTGATGAAAGGCATCGGACGGTTTCCAACGATGAATCGCGGTTCTCCATTACCAGTGATGACCATCGTCAACCAGTGTAGCGGCGACCTGGGGAGAGGTCCCTTTCTTCTAATGTTTTGGAGAGGCACAGCAGTGTTACTCTTGGCGTAGGGAGCCACTGCATATTTCAGGACACAGCTGGTAGGGATTGAGGAAACTCTGGTGTCATGGACATCCTGCATTCTCATATATATCACCTCTCATGTGACAGTACTGTGGTGCCACTTTTCAACAGGACAATGCATGTTCACACATTGCATGTGTCTCTACAAATTGTCCACATGATGGTTTGGTATTTCTGTGGCCAGCAAGGTACCCAGATCTGTACCCTATAGAACACGTGTGGGACCATCTCGGATGTCAACTCTATCGCAGTGCCAGTATCCAGGATATTAAGGACCAGATATAACAGTTGTGAGTCAGCTTGTCTCAGGAGAGGATATAATGGCTATATGATACGTCCCCCCCCCTCCCCCACCAGTTGAATCAGTGAATGTGTCCTGGCCAGAGGGGCCGCGACATCATAACGATAAGTGAACTCTTACTCTCAAGACCTGTAAATCTGACTCGATTTTGGAATCACTGACCAAGATCACATACCCTCTCAAATAGTGAAGTTTCATTTCGTTTGCTCCCTCCCCCCTCCCTCTTCCGGGTGCTTCATTTTTTGTGAGGGTGTGCATTTGGGGTGGCCTGTCTTAGTTGCCACACACCATAGTAGCGATATCTTTTGCTAAAAAGTTAACAACGTGAACAAATAATTTCTTGTCGATTGCACACTGACGTGGGCGCAACACATCAGAGGAGCCTTAAGTTTCAGACTGTTAAATTAAAAAGATTTTAAGTGAATGCGACACTTTGGTGTCCATTTCGTGTCTGTGGTGTGGGGTTGTAGGATGATAATTAACAGAGCCAATTTTATGAACTAACACTTCATCACTAAGATTTGGTACCAATTTTTTTCATAAGATACTGTAGACGTATGAAGCCACTTTTAAGCCTCTAGAACAGGTAACCTGGAGCATCTGTACTTACTGGAACTAGCAAAATGGACAGTTTACCGAGTGGCTCTAACTAGACTTTCCCTATTTAACGTATCATAACACGGAAATTAATTACCGTACGAGTACCAAACTTGGTAGCATTAACGTCCAGAGTATGGGGAGCATGATTTCCATGCGTCACAGTGCCATCGTTCAGTTCCAACTATAGTCACCAGGTGCCGTGACCAGTGATCACACATCTGACCAGTCGCAGTGCACTTGTTGACTTGTCAACATGAGCTTGGACAAAAGAAGCAGGGCGTTGTTGGCGAAGCTCTATTATCAAAACAACAGTAATGCTGCAGCTGCACATCGAGAATATAGCTGGCTGAAAGGATTACGGAAGGGTCTTCTTTCTCCGCCTGCCGTGCGGAGCATTATGAAAGTTCGAATCAACTGGAGAACTGAGTCCGCTTCGGGATGGGGCTGACGACCGGTTGCACCACAGCTGGTTGATGAAATCACTGTTGCTGTGGCAGACAACGCTGTGCGCAATTCCTGATTAACAGTCAGTACGGGTGCTGTGTCACGACAGTTGAACATCCCGTGGTCCACTGTGCAGAAGGTGCTTCGAACCGTTCTCAAATGGTACCCAAAAAAGATCCATACTGTACAGCAGCTGTCACCACAGGACGCACAACTTCGCTCTCCACTTTCTTGCAAGGACTGAAATTGACGAGGACTGGCCCTGGACCGTCCTGTAGACAGACGAAGCTCATTTTTCTCTGAGGGGTGAGGTGAACACACAGAATTGTCGAGTGTGGGGATCGTCATCTCTAGTCACTGTGCATGAAGCTCCTCTGTATGGTGAACGTCTCACCTTATGGTGTGGCTTCACAGCCGCATTCATCATTGACCTATTCTTTTTTGGACGGGTTGGCACTCAAGTACCAAAGACGTGCAGTGTGACTGGCCAGCGTTACTGCGATATGCTTCGCCAGCATGTCAAACCCACTCTACAGGAGAAAGACGCATTGAACTCAACAATTTTCATGCGAGATGGGGCTCCACCGCACATTGCTCGTGAAGTTCACCTGCTTCTCCGAAATACATTTGGAAACGATCGAATTATCAGCCGATCGTTTCCAAATGCTTGGCTGACACGATCACCCCTACTCTCTCCCTGTGATTTCTGGTTGCGGGCCTGAAGGACAGGGTTTACCAGGGGAACAGTCACGCATGTGCTGATCTGAAGCGCAGCATATCAAAAGAGGTAGCCAACATACCTACAGACATGTTTCTTTCTACTGTGCAGAATGCAATCCTGCATTTTCAGACTCTTCTCGACACTGATGGGCTCCACATTGAGCCATTTTGTAGCAGTAATGGTACCAGTATGTAATGGTATGACGTACCGTAACAGCACATAAAACGTGTTTCAATTGAAATGATTCTGCAGTATTTCTCTTCCCCATGTCTTTGACATTAATGCTACCAAGTTCAGACCTCATTCAGTAATTAGTTTCAGTGTTAAAATGTGTTAAATAGGAAAAGTTTAATTTTAACCACCCGGTATTTTGAAACAGAGGCTGTATCGAACACATTTCTTTTTGAGTCATTAATCTTTTGAGTGGTTTATTGCGCCGCACCACGAATCCCGCCCATGTGCCAACTTTTTCATCTCAGAGTAGCATTTGCAACCTGTGTCCTCCATTATTTGCTGGTGTATTCCAATCTCTGTCTTCCTCTACAGTTTTTGCCCTGTGCAGCTCCTTCTAGTACCATAGAAATTGTTCCCTGATGTATTAACCCGTGTCCTATCATCCTGTCCCGTCTTCTTGTCAGTGTTTTCTATATTTTCCTTTCCTTGACGATTCTGCGGAGAACCTTCTTATTCCCTATCTCATTTGTCTACCTACTTTTCAACTTTTTTCTGTAGCCCCACATCTCAAATTCTTTTGTTATCTTCTGTTCCGGTTTTCCCACAGCCGATGTCTCACTACCATACAACACAGCGTTCCAAACGCACATTCTTAGAAATTTCTTCCTCAAATTAACAGCCATGTTTGATACTAGGAGTCTTCTCTTAGCCAGGAATGCTCTTTTGCCAGTGTTAGTCTGATTTTTATGTTCTCCTTGTTCCGTTCGTCACGGGTTATTTTGCTGGCTTGGTAACAAAATTCCTTAACTTCGTGAGTCCCAATTCAGATCTTATGTTTCTCGCTTTTCTCATTTCTGTTACTTCTCATTACTTTTATCTTTCTTCGATTCATTTTCAATCCACATTCTGTACTCATTATACTGTTCAATCCATTCAACAGATCCTGTAAGTCTTCTTCACTTTCACTGAGGATAGCAATATCATCAGCGAATCTTATCATTAATATTCTTTCACCCTGAATTTTAATCATACTTTTCTGTTATTTCTATCAATGCTTCTTTGACATACTGATTGAATTGCTGTGGTGAAAGACTACACCTCTGCCTTACACCCATTTTAATCTGAGCACTTCATTCTTGGTGTTCCAGCCATCAGACACGTAGAAATCTTTATGTATCAGTATCACAACTTAGTGTAACTGAGCCATACTTATTTGTGGCATGTTCTGGGGAAATCAGGTATCAGGCCACGTGCCATAAGTATTACAACTATTTACAGCTGGTTGGGGGCTTCACCATCATGCAAGTTATGTCCTGATAAAGTATTCAACCACGACGTGACTCCAATGGGTGCCTTTCTGTGTGGTGGAACTAATTCTGGTGTGTGTGTGAGTGTGTCCATTAATGGCCCTAATATTAATTTTAAAGACACTCACATACAGGATGATCAGAAACAGTATGAAAAGCTTGTAAGGGTGTTGCAAGTGAGATAGTGCTGAGAAAAAATTGTTGAGAAAAAAATTCGATACGTTACGCCGTTTCCGAGTTATTAAGCACTGAATTTACCCAATCAGGTCGTCGCTTGCGAAATTCAAGCACTTGTACGCGCTAAAATGCAGTAATGCTCAGACACCTCTGGATCCATGAGTTCCACTTTTTCAAATGTTCATCACAAAGGTGTCCAACCTTTTATCTTACCTGGGCGACACTGGAAGAATGTCAGTATGTTGGGGTCGCACATAATACACTGAACACTATCATAACCGCTGGTTAAAGAAAAAACGGTCAAATTTATACAGTTAGCACATATAAGTAATATACCGTTTCCGCAAGGTACCAATTTAAGTTAGGGAACTAAACGAAGAACGCGTTTGTCGGCGTTGTCTGTAACAGGCTATTTGAATTTGTGCGTGCAACGACCTCTTTGGCTAACTTCAATGGTAATTAAATCGCAAACAGCACAATGTATAAAAATTTTTCTTAAGATTTATTTCTCAGCACGACCTACTCTGCAATAGCCTTACAGACTTTCCAGGCTGTTTCTGACCACCTTGTACACACAATCAGTTTCATATATCACACTGAGCTAATGGTGTAGATCAGGGGTGTTAGCTTAGTTGGGCCACACTGGAAGAAGGTGAGTATGTTTGAGACACACATAATACACTTACCACTATAAAAAACCGCTGGTCAAAGAAAAAGTTGCATAGACGGTACACAGCTCCACGAATTTAGAGCAAATAAGGAAAAGACGGAAAACAGATAAAACTGGCGATAAAAGAAAAACGTTCGAAGATCTACAGTTAGCACATTTAAGTAATGTAGAAATTATGATTCTTTGTTCTAAATAAGCAAGACAAAATTAACTTGATATTTTATATGTGAGATTTCATTAATAATGTCATATATATGTAATTACAAATCATAGAATTAATTTAACATTTGACTTTCAGTTTGTGAAACTAATGTATCAATATCAGGTTCGAAGTGGTTCCTATTCTCAGGATGTTCTCAAGGTGTCCATCTGAGATTTTCGTTCTATTTTTACTATTTTTGTGTTTTTGCTCTTGAAAGTAGCTGTTCACAACCGTACATGCTTCCAAACAAAACTGACATGTATAATGCATGACTACAGCAAGGAGTATGTCTCTGAGAGGATACGATTTGTAAAAGTCACACAAAGATACATGAGCAAATTTTTCGTTTAGATGGATGTCAGTCTGCAACTTTGTGTATTCCACATGAAAATCTTCTGGCAAAGTAATTATATTATTTGAAAAGATGTCGCATAAATACAGAAATTTTGATTATTTTTTCGAAACTTCTGAAATCCATTTTCAGATTCTTGCATCAAATCGAAAAGTATGGCTGCGCGTGTCATTACGTCTTTAGGGTTGTGTTTGGCCAAGGCGCCGAAATGTGTGTGTTTTTTTTAACATTGTCTACATCTACATCTACATCCATACTCCGCAAGCCACCTGACGGTGTGTGGCGGAGGGTACCTTCAGTACCTCTATCGGTTCTCCCTTCTATTCCAGTCTCGTATTGTTCGTGGAAAGAAGGATTGTCGGTAAGCCTCTGTGTGGGCTCTAATCTCTCTGATTTTATCCTCATGGTCTCTTGTACTGATAAATAGGTTTTTACCTTGAGGACGCCTGTTTAAGTTACCTAAGTGAGCAGTCAAATCTATCAAAAATGCTAAATCTGTCATCCAGTAGGTATCGTCAAGTTCTGGCACAGATTTTGGTTTTGTTATCACGAACCATTTGATTTCATTAATCATAGTGTAAAATCTTTTTAACATCTGCCGTCAACTCAGTCGCCTTACTTCTGTAAAATATATGATATCACCATACTCAGCATCCAAACTTCTGAGGAATTCCTGGAATTAATGATTCAGTCCCATAGGAAGCTAGTCTGTGGGCTGTCGTATGAAGAAACTGAATTAAATTAAAGTTCATCCCCTTGCACCAAACATCTGCCATGATAGAAATTGCACGCAAAAGTAAAACGATTTCGTGAAAGCCCATTACAGAGGCGTTAACGTTCAAATGTAGTTCTTATTTGTAGGAAGGGATGTTATAGATAATTAAACCTGTTATAACAGAATTACTGTACTGTCAGACAGCAAACGTGGACAATAATTGCAATCCACATGAAGATTTCTAAGTTCTACCGCCTGGTAGTGATCAGAACTACAGTGGAAAAGGTTCTTTATCGCAATTGTACAGATATAACACAGAATTTTCTTATACATCCATAAATTAATTTCGTTATACCTATCCAAATCTGTAGTTTCGAAGTTGTAACTGAAGTAGCTATAAGATAACAAACCAGCAGATTTGACGACCTGCCGGTTGTAGGAACAAGATTCCGGGCAATGAGATGGGCCAATGAGAGAATAGCATCATGTAGCAGGAGTTTCAAACTGAAAATATTCAATTTATCAATAAGTTTACATACACGAATTTTTCTTTTTCCGTCATCATGTGATAGATGCTCATTCTTGGGCAAGACTGATACTTGCTTTGGGCCGCATGCGGCCCCTGGATTGGACACGCCTGCTATCGATCTTCCTAACCTGTGCAGCTTGTATGCTTACAATTGTAAACTCAATATCTTTAACACGCGGACAGTCTATGCATTGTGATGGGTGTTCCGCTGCCAGGTCAAGCCAGGCGCACGATGTTAGGCGTGAGATTGTTTTGTGGCCTCGGCAGGCACACGCCGTCACGCCTTAGGCTTTGCTGAGGCCTCCAGTGGCCACATGGCAATCAACGTGTTAATATCCGAGATAATGAAAGCATCAGGATATGGGAAAATATTATCAGAATTTGCAATAAGTTATTCATTATCACGAATCAACCAATTACTTCTTCAAAAATGTTTCATTAGTTAGTTACTTGTTCCAAAGATCACATTTGATAAACTTGAAGTGTAACGTGTGGCATCGTCCAAAGATTGGCGTCCCATGGTAAAGATGCTATCACAGGTTGGAATCACAAGCCAAAGACAGTCACTGCCAGATGCAGCCATGAATGAGAGATGTCTACGAAGACACATCCTCAGGAAGTTCTGCACATCACCACTGCATTGAACTCTACTTAATTATCGTCCATCATATTGATGTCTTCTAAAGACAAGAATTAATTATTAAAGCAGTTTACTGAAACTGATCTAATGATATTTAAATGTTGCAGAAGCTTCTCGACACCCACCAGAAATTCCAATGTAGAATGTCTAGCCTTGCTATGACATATTAAAGTACAACCAATTTATTTCCGTGGATAGACTGTCAATCAGTTTTATAAGTGTTTATTTCTTCTGCATACGAGTGATTTCCTTAAAAACGTAACACATCTATTTTCCTTGTAGTATTGTACTCAGGGCTGGTTTCACGCCCAAGTGGCAAGATTTTTGTGCAGAATGTAACAAAATTAGCAGAGGCCACTTAAGGCATGAAGCTGAGAGGCATAACGAACACTCTAGTAAAACTTTTTTTGTACAGCTACAGTGCGTGTCACAATTAAGAGTGAAAACTGACACAGGTGAAAGTGAGTGAGGAGAAAGAGGCTGGGGGGGGGGGGGGGGGTTCAGGTGGAAGAGCTTGCCAAATGACAAGTCACTGTGTGGAAAAAGTTCTCGAACCAGACCTGATTGTATTTGTGAATATGCTGTTACTCTGAAACTCAGAAGCATGTCAATAAATCACATAGGTCAATAAATGTAATGTGAAATATTGGTTTTAATGTTCCCAGCTGCTTTTTGAGATGTCTACAAAACATATGTGTATGAACCCCAAACATAAGCTCAATTACTTTCTTTTGTGCAATGAAAATCCTTTGCTGAGTGAGGAGTTATCCCAGAATATTGTTGTTGTTGTTGTGGTCTTCAGTCCTGAGACTGGTTTGATGCAGCTCTCCATGCTACTCTATCCTGTGCAAGCTTCTTCATCTCCCAGTACCTACTGCAACCTACATCCTTCTGAATCTGCTTAGTGTATTCATCTCTTGGTCTCCCTCTACGATTTTTACCCTCCACGCTGCCCTCCAATGCTATATTGGTGATCCCTTGGTGCCTCAGAACATGTCCTACCAATCGATCCCTTCTTCTAGTCAAGTAGTGCCACAAACTTCTCTTCTCCCCAATTCTATTCAATACCTCCTCATTAGTTATGTGATCTACCCATCTAATCTTCAGCATTCTTCTGTAGCACCACATTTCGAAAGCTTCTATTCTCTTCTTGTCCAAACTATTTATCGTCCATGTTTCACTTCCATACATGGCTACACTCCATACAAATACTTTCAGAAATGACTTCCTTACACTTAAATCTATACTCGATGTTAACAAATTTCTCTTCTTCAGAAACGCTTTCCTTGCCATTCAAAAAATGGCTCTGAGCTCTAAGGGACTTAACTTCTGAGGTCATCAGTCCCCTAGAACTTAGAACTACTTAAACATAACTAACCTAAGGACATCACACACATCCGTGCCCGAGGCAGGATTCAAACCTGCAACCGTAGCGGTCGCGCGGTTAGAGACTGAAGCGCCTAGAACCGCTCGGCCACTCCGGCCGGCTTCCTTGCCATTGCCAGTCTACATTTTATATCCTCTCTACATCGACCATCATCAGTTATTTTGCTCCCCAAATAGCAAAACTCCTTTACTACTTTAAGTGTCTCATTTCCTAATCTAATTCCCTCAGCATCACTTGACTTAATTCGACTACATTCAATTATCCTCGTTTTGCTTTTGTTGATGTTCATATTATATCCTCCTTTCAAGACACTGTCCATTCCATTCAACTGCTCTTCCAAGTCCTTTGCTGTCTCTGACAGAATTACAATGTCATCGGCAAACCTCGAAGATTTTATTTCTTCTCCGTGGATTTTAATACCTACTCCGAATTTTTCTTTTGTTTCCTTCACTGCTTGCTCAATATACAGATTGAATAACATCGGAGAGAGGCTACAACCCTGTCTTACTCCCTTCCCAACCACTGCTTCCCTTTCATGTCCCTCGACTCTTATAACTGCCATCTGCTTTCTGTACAAATTGTAAATAGCCTTTCGCTCCCTGTATTTTACCCCTGCCTCCTTTAGAATTTGAAAGAGAGTATTCTAGTCAACATTGTCAAAAGCTTTCTCTAAGTCTACAAATGCTAGAAACGTAGGTTTGCCTTTCCTTAATCTTTCTTCTAAGATAAGTCGTAAGGTCAGTATTGCCTCACGTGTTCCAATATTCCTACGGAACCCAAACTGATTGGCTTCTACTCGTTTTTCCATTCGTCTGTAAAGAATTTGTGTTGATATTTTGCAGCCGTGGCTTATTAAACTGATTGTTCGGTAATTTTCACATCTGTCAACACCTGCTTTCTTTGGGATTGGAATTATTATATTTTTATTGAAGTCTGAGGGTATTTCGCCTGTCTCATACATCTTGCTCACCAGATGGTAGAGTTTTGTCAGGACTGGCTCTCCCAAGGCCGTCAGTAGTTCTAATGGAATGTTGTCTACTCCCGGGGCCTTGTTTTGACTCAGGTCTTTCAGTGCTCTGTCAAACTCTTCACGCAGTATTGTATCTCCCATTTCGTCTTCATCTACATTCTCTTCCATTTCCAGAATATTGTCATCAAGTTCGTCGCCCTTGTATAGACCCTCTATATACTCCTTCCATCTTTCTGCTTTCCCTTCTTTGCTTAGAACTGGGTTTCCATTTGAGCTCTTGATATTCATACAAGTGGTTCTCTTTTCTCCAAATGTCTCTTTAATTTTCCTGTAGGCAGTATCTATCCTACCCCAAGTGAGATAAGCCTCTACATCCTTACATTTGTCCTCTAGCCATCCCTGCTTAGCCATTTTGCACTTCCTGTCGATATCATTTTTGAGACGTCTGTATTCCTTTTTGCCTGCTTCATTTACTGCATTTTTGTATTTTCTCCTTTCATCAATTAAATTCAATATTTCTTCTGTTACCCAAGGATTTCTATTAGCCCTCGTCTTTTTACCTACTTGATCCTCTGCTGCCTTCAATACTTCATTCCTCAGAGCTACCCATTCTTCTTCTACTGTATTTCTTTCCCCCATTCCTGTCAATTGTTCCCTTACGCTCTCCCTGAAACTCTGTACAAGCTCTGGTTCTTTCAGTTTATCCAGGTCCCATCTCCTTAAATTCCCACCTTTTTGCAGTTTCTTCAGTTTTAATCTACAGGTCATAACCAATAGATTGTGGTCAGAGTTCACATCTGCCCCTGGAAATGTCTTACAATTTAAAACCTGGATCCTAAATCTCTGTCTTACCATTATATAATCTATCTGATACCTTTTAGTATCTCCAGGGTTCTTCCATGTATACAACCTTCTTTCAAGATTCTTAAACCAAGTGTTAGCTATGATTATGTTGTGCTCTGTGCAAAATTCTACCAGGCGGCTTCCTCTTTCATTTCTTAACCCCAATCCATATTCACCTACTACGTTTCCTTCTCTCCCTTTTCCTACACTCGAATTCCAGTCACCCATGACTATTAAATTTTCGTCTCCCTTCACTATCTGAATAATTTCTTTTATTTCATCGTACATTTCTTCAATTTCTTCATCATCTGCAGAGCTAGTTGGCATATAAACTTGTACTACTGTAGTAGGTGCGATCTTCGTATCTATCTTGGCCACAACAATGCATTCGCTGTGCTGTTTGTAGTAGCTTACCCGCATTCCTATTTTCGTATTCATTTTAAAAACCTGCTCCTGCATTACCCCTATTTGATTTTGTGTTTATAACCCTGTAGTCACCTGACCAGAAGTCTTGTTCCTCCTGCCACCGAACTTCACTAATTCCCACTATATCTAACTTTAACCTATCCATTTCCCTTTCTAAATTTTCTAACCTACCCGCCCGATTAAGGGATCTGACATTGCACGCTCCGATCCGTAGAACGCCAGTTTTCTTTCTCCTTATAACGACGTCCTCCTGAGTAGTCCCCGCCCGGAGATCCGAATGGGGGACTATTTTACCTCCGGAATATTTTACTCAAGAGGACGCCATCATCATTTAATCATACAGTAAAGCTGCATGCCCTCGGGAAAAATTACGGCTGTAGTTTCCCCTTGCTTTCAGCCGTTCGCAGTAACAGCACAGCAAGGCCGTTTCGGTTATTGTTACAAGGCCAGATCAGTCAATCATCCAGACTGTTGCCCCTGCAACTGCTGAAAAGGCTACTGCCCCTCTTCAGGAACCACACGTTTGTCTGGCCTCTCATCAGCTACCCCTCCATTGTGGTTGTACCTATGGTACGGCTATCTGTATCACTGAGGCACGCAAGCCTCCCCACCAACGGCAAGGTCCATGGTTCATGGGGGGCCCAGAATATTATCCTATTAGATATAAGAGAATTAAAATATGTGCAGTATGTTAAGTTACTTTTCCTGGGACTATTTCTGCACTTTAGGTAAATCTTCGTACTTTCTAATCAGCTTATAGTGTTTGTGGTAGAAATAAAACAAATTTTCAGTTTAATTCCACTATTAATTATATTCTGAAGAGTCTTCAAAAGCAGTGGCATCTGAAAAAAAAATGGAACAAGCAGTATATCACTGAGGCTGCACAATTTCATGTATAAAAAGGACGGCCCTAGAGTAATGATGCTCTTCGCATCATTTAATGGTCATGTACTTCATTCGAATATTCAGGTGGTTTTACAGTAATTTAATTGATGCTCTGCAAATCAAAAATGATTAATTACAACTTCTGTAACAGTTTTTAATGTGACACATGCGCAATGGAGACAGTTGTCATCAAACTGCAATATATTTTGACTTTTGACAGATATGTCACCTGTATATTCCATTGATACTCCAGTGTACAGTGTGCTTCGTATTCTAAATTGAGATTGCTAACTTGGTATTCAAAGTCATTATTTATTAAGAAATACCTTTGGCAATAGAACTTAGTGACAAGATCATTGTGTATGATACATTTACAGCGCATATGGAAAATATGACTTCTTGTTAGAGAATGCACTCAGTGCTATTTAATTGCAAAATAAATTTCTACAAATTGTATTTGGTAAGTTGGGAAAAGTTGTCTGCCATTTCTGCTGTATTCATAGTTAGCCATATTAATTCTGTGGCAGGATTATTAACTTTCCTTTTATTTATTTTAACTGTTTGATTTTCTGAAACTGACACCAATTCAGGCACAAAAATAGCAAACAGAAAACTCAAAAGAAATTATTACTTTAATATTAGTTTTAAAAATAAGAAAACCATTATATACAATTATCAGTTTGAATTGTACACAAAACTGTATCTCAGCTGTATTATAATAACATCATTTTGCAGTGCTATCCAATAATAGTGATTCTTTTGGAATGGACAGAGGTACAAAACGTTATCAATGAAATTTTTTCATATATTTGAGTTCCAGTTGTTTTTAATACAGATTTAATGACAAACAGATACATATATTACACAATAAAAAGCACAAGTTTTCACAAACATAAGACATACACCATAAAATTCACATTACACAAACAATCACACAATCAAGTGTTCACTGAAATATAAAGTTGACTGCTAAAGCTCAAAACACATAGTGAAGTCAATAAATAAACAACAAAAATAGTCTTTGGCATAAATTTAACAAAATTTTAACTTTCAGTGGCAGAAATAACTCTCACACATAACAGTCAAAAAATCAAATACTGATGACAAGCAAGACAAGAAATTCCGTACACCACAAAGAAAGACAGCCCACTGAGGATTGCTACAGAAACATGAAATATCAAAACTACTTCAACATAATAATAAATAATCTATAAAAATAATTATCACAGACAGACCACATGTTTGTATTCATGTGAAGTGCTAATAAACTAAAACAGTACAAATCACAGCAATGAAGTACTGCATTAAACACATATGATAGTGGAAAACTGCTGAATATAAATTACAAAAAATTGTAAAAATTACTTAAATGCACTGAAGTTCAAAAGTGTATATGTATTAGTGAGAAAGCATCAGATATTCTGTTGCATCCCAACAGCATACAAATTAAATTTATACAATTTATGCATTGTCAACGTAACTTGAATTCACCTTCGAATAGAAGTCTGAAACCTTACAGAGGAACATGCCTGTGATCAACCTACAGAATTTGTTTATGTACAATACAATAACTGTACCCTTCCTATATACTCAAGTTAGTAGAGAGAAAACATCAGTCATGTAGAAATGTACCTACATTGGTCGAAAATTTACAGAAAATATTGTTCCTATAGAAAACATACCGTTTTGGTCGGGAGATTTTCAACTATAAAATTAGTCTCCTCATATAAATGCTATGTACATTTCTTTTTGTATAATCTATGAAAAAGTGACCTCCAAAATAAACAGTACTGACTGATACATGTATAGTATATAGATCATTTTACTATTTAACTTAGTGTTGTACCAAGAGTATTTTATACAAAATGAAACACTACATTCAGAGTTACTACTGGTTTGGTCATAGTCAGCACAAAGAGTTACAGATTAACTGCAATGTTTAACATGAACTTGCATTTGACAGAAATAACTTTTAACACTGCTGTAAGGTTTTACTTGAAAAATGCTGGGGACTCCACAAGTAAGTCAAACTGGAATTTGGTCTCATCTGAATAACTCACAGACATATTGTTTCAAAATTACTCTCAGAAATTGTGAAAGGTTTTCAAGAAATATATCATTTCACTTCTATTGGCTGGTATTAATAATGAATGTCAACTAAAGAGTTAAAGGGGGAGACCTTTGTTGGTGCTAACATGCCAAGTTCACTATTCAAAGATCTGGAACTTGCACATCACGAAAATTGGATGAAGCTATAAGATTATATTACAATATACTATAGTGAGTGTTAATGACAAACATTTGCTCAGAACCATTTACAGAATTCAAGATACATTAGACACATTTTAAGATATGTCATCCACATAATCTTATCTGAATGAAATGAACAGTGTTTCAAATACAGTTCAGTATGGAAGCACACATCTTTGATAAACACTTGACTCAGTTTACAACCTCCTTCAGTAGGTACTTGCAGCATTTTTGTCTTATTGTGAAATTTGAAGTAACTGCCTCTCTGCTGCACTAACAATGAGATACAGCTCTGCCTTATACCACCTTCAGATTTTTTTGTCGCAGCACTTCGTAAAAGGTCAGTTCAGAGCATTCCTGAGGTAGGGGACAGAGTGAACAATAGGACCAGTTATACAGGACTTACCTTGCTAGAACTACAGAAATGCATGTCATGAATCTTTCCCTTGCTGTGTTTTCAGTGCCACAGTAACATTTTTGGTATTTACCATTTCTTGAGTTGATTTAAATGGCCAATTAAATTTAGTTTTGGTGTTCCTTTAATGACCAAGTAACAAAGGCCTATGATTACTTGTACAATGAGAATGGAACAGTTTACAGAAATTTAGAGACATACAAGGAATATCAGATAAAAATAACAGTTTTTGTACTGAGACCGCTACGGTCGCAGGTTCGAATCCTGCCTGGGGCATGGATGTTTATGATGTCCTTAGGTTGGTTAGGTTTAAGTAGTTCTAAGTTCTAGGGGACTGATGTCCTCAGAAGTTACGTCCCATAGTGCTCAGAGCCATTTGAACCATTTTTTGTAATGAAACTTTTCTGGTACAGTATCAGATAACAGTTCTTGTTCTTTGTGTTTCTGCCATTAAGTGGTTCATCAAATGGAGAGTATGGAAAGTTAGTCAGATACCATCTCACTGGTAAAATTTACACAATAATAGTACCCAATAAGACATTACCTGATGGGAGCATATCTAGTGTACACCAAAAACGTCAAAAAACTTTAGGGACAGGTTCCTTAATTAGAAAATGTCTAGTAAACATGGGCTCTAAAATGGATACCTTAAGAGCTATCAGCATTTGTTTATCTTCACTAGTGTAAACATATCTCATCTACTGAACAAATGGTCAGTGTTCTTAAGTTATGCTTTTTAGAGCCCTTGTTTACTAGACTTTTTTTCTTGTTTTGGAGTAAGTAACCGGTCCCTGTATATTCCTTCAATTTTCGATCATGACATGCATATTGTCTGCAGCCCTGTTGTTACATCAATTTCACACTGTAAAACAACTGCTCACTCTTCTTAGTCTGATATAATCTGCAGTTACTATATTATTCCTGCACAAATTTGCAGCTCCTGTGCACTTTTTTGTGTCCCTGATACACCACATCACATTTAGAAAGACTGCAGAAAAAATTGTGGCAAGCTACACACTTTGCCAAATCCTCTGGGCTGTGTATTTGTTGCGGGTCTCGGTCCCTACACTCAGGAACGCAATAAGTGAGTGGCTGACTACAGTTCGCATAACCTACCTTCTCTCTGTCGCTTATCCACTCTCCTCGAAGGGTTAAAGGAAAGGGAAATCAGTTGAGCGACGACTCTTTCACGTGCAATAGAGAGTTCTCCAGGGTATCCCCGCGCACGTGACGACACGTAGGACCTCTGCAGACTCTCCAGCTGTGAGCAGGCTGCAGGCAGATACAGCAGATGGGCACCGGGGCGAGAGTAGTGCAGGTAGTGTGGGGTGATGTCTCGGGCGGACTACAGCTCCTCGTCCTCGGCGACGGCAGGCAAGGGGCAGGGGGCGGCGGCGGCCGCTGCACTGGGGGACGAGGGGGCGGCGGGGCTGAACGCCTCCAGCCACGAGTCCAGGTCCCGCGCCGTCGCCGCCACGAACGTGAGGCTCGCATCCGCCGCGTCGCAGCCCTTGTGGCGTACGCTGAAGGCGAGCGGCGCGCCCTCTGGCCGGGACACGGTCGCGTGCCGCAGGTTCACCACGCCCAGCGGCCGGCACACCTTCTTCTGCGGGAACACCACCGCGAAGTGCTCCAGCGACGTGCGGTACACCTTCACCTGCAACAGCAGAAGGCGCTCTTAGTTTGGTTGGGGTATAAAGGGACCAAAGTACAAGGTAATCCGTCCCTTTTTCCACAAGCAAACAAGTCTCGGGGTTGTTGTTGTTGGCCGGCCGAAGTGGTCGAGCGGTTCTAGGCGCTACAATTTGGAACCGCGCGACCGCTACGATCGCAGGTTCGAATCCTACCTCGGGCATGGATGTGTGTGATGTCCTTAGGTTAGTTACGTTTCAGTAGTTCTAAGTTATAGGGGACTGATGACTTTAGAAGTTAAGACCCATAGTGCTCAGAGCCATTTGAACCATTTGTTGTTGTTGTTGTTGGGGTCTTCAGTCCTGAGACTGGTGTGATGCAGCTCTCCATGCTACTCTATCACGTGCAAGCTTCTTCATCTCCCAGTACTTACTGCAACCTACATCCTTCTGAATCTGCTTACAAGGGAACCTCCCCATCGCCCCCCCCCCCCTCAGATTTAGTTATAAGTTGCCACAGTGGATAGGCCTTGAAAAACTGAACACAGATCAATCGAGAAAACAGGAAGAAGTTATGTGGAACTATGAAAAAAATAAGCAAAATATACAAACTGAGTAGTCCATGCGCAACATCGGCAACATCAAGGACAGTGTGGTCTGAGGAGCGCCGTGGACCCGTCGTTAGCGTGAGCAGCTGCGGAATGGGAGGTCCTTGGTTCAAGTCTTCCCTCGAGTGTAAAGTTTAATTTTTTATTTTCAGACAATTATTATCTGTCCGTCCGTCCGATGCGATCACTTTTTTGGGAGTGATTATCACATCCACAAGAAAACCAAAATCGGGCAAGGTAGAAGAATCTTGTTACCCATTCGCCAAGTGTACAAGTTAGGTGGGTCGACAACATATTCCTGTCATGTGACGCACATGCCGTCACCAGTGTCGTATTGAATATATCAGATGTGTTTTCCTGTGGAGGAATCTGTTGACCTATGACCTTGCGATCAAATGTTTTCGGTTCCCATTGGAGAGACACGTCCTTTCGTATACTAATCGCATTGCTTTGCGGTGCGGTCGCAAAACACAGGCACTAAGCTTACAGAGAACAGAGACGTCAATGAACGAAAGGACAGATCATAACTTTGCGAAAATAAGGAATGTGAAATTTTCACTCCAGGGAAGACTTGAACCAAGGACCTCTCGTTACGCAGCTGCTCACGCTAACCACGGGACCACGGCGCTCCTGAGCTCAGGCTATCCTTGATGTTCCATATCTTGCCCATGGACTACTCAGTTTGTATATTTTGCTTCAAGGCCTATCCACTGTACCAACTTATAACTAAATCTGAGGGGGGTGCGATGGGGAGGTTCCCTTGTTAGTGTATTCATCTCTTGGTCTCCCTCTACGATTTTTGACCTCCACGCTGCCCTCCAATACTAAATTGGTGAGCCCTTGATGCCTCAGAACATGTCCTAACAACTGATCCCTTCTTCTAGTCAATTTGTGCCACAAACTTATCTTCTACCCAATTCTATTCAATACCTCCTCATTAGTTATGTGATCTACCCATCTAATCTTCAGCATTCTTCTGTAGCACCACATTTCGGAAGCTTCTATTCTCTTCTTGTCCAAGCTATTTATCGCCCATGTTTCACTTCCATACATGGCTACGCTCCATACAAATACTTTCAGAAACGACTTCCGGACACTTAAATCTATACTCGATGTTAACAAATTTCTCTTGTTCAGAAAGGCTTTCCTTGCCATTGCCAGTCTACATTTTATATCCTCTCTACTTCGACCATCATCAGTTATTTTGCTCCGCGAATAGCAAAAATCCTTTACTACTTTAAGTAGTAATCTAATTCCCTCAGCATCACCCAACTTAATTCGACTACATTCCACTATCCTCGTTTTTCTTTTGTTGATGTTCATCTGATATCCTCTTTTTCAAGACACTGTCCATTCCGTTCAACTGCTCTTCCAGATCCTTTGCTGTCTCTGATAGAATTACAATGTCATCGGCGAACCTCGAAGTTTTTATTCCTTCTCCATGTATTTTAATACCTACTCCGAATTTTTCTTTTGTTTCCTTTACTGCTTGCTCAATATACAGATTGAATAACATCAGGGAGAGGCTACAACCCAGTCTCACTCCCTTCCCAACCACTGCGCTTCCCTTTCATGTCCCTCGACTCATAACTGCCATCTGGTTTCTGTACAAATTGCAAATAGCCTTTCGTAAAACAACTAAAAACAAAGGAGTTGGGGAGGTAAAGCGGGCAAAACTAACGGGGAAGCACACCGAAAGAGAAAACGACAGAAGCGGACCAAAGGAGGAAGCGTACAAGAAAAGGTTAGAGGAAGGTATTAAAGTCATATAGCAGATGGCTTGGGCTGGCTGATCACAAAGATAAAAAGGATGAGCCAGCCACTCTGCAACATACAAAATCGTCAGCCTAAAATACAAGGCGAGAAGAACACACACAGGAAAAAGACGCACAACAAGGCAAACAAAATCCAAAGTAAAAGTGATAAAGAGGTAAAAGGGAGGGAGGCTGGTGGCCTGGGAGAGTAGGCCAGACTTCCAACCTTAGATAGTATGATAAGAACCACCCTACCGAATAAAACGTAAAACTAAATCAGCCGTTGAGGCATAGTCGCCCAACACCGTAGGTAGGGTATTGGGAAGGTTAACATATCGCTACATAGTGGCTAAAATTGGGCAGTCCAACAAGAGGTGGACGACAGTTATATGGGAGCCACAGCGACACCTCGTGAAGGAGGTGGTGACCGTGTGTTAGCCAAATATGGCTGTTGTGGAGCCAGCAAAGGACAACAGAGTCCTTGAAAGTAGCTCGCATGGATGACCGCCACACATTCATTGTCTCCTTGATAACACAGAGTTTGTTTGGGGTACTGAGGGTGCGCCACTCAGTATCCCAGACCGCGAAAACTTTCTTATCTCAAAGTGCTCTACACCGACACTAAGAGGGAAAAATCATCAAGTTTTAATCAAAGGGAGAGATTATACACAGAGAGGCTGTGACACGCTGTGCAGCGCTCCCTGTGATGCCACACTGTACTACAGACGGGCCCAGAAAAATGCCATTCTTTGATAGTTAAATCTTTGGAACAAAATGATATATCGTTGCAATTTTGAGCAGCAGCGTAGTCCATTGTTTTCTCAACTGATCTTGGTGCACGTTTTCCAGATGACAATGCAGCAATGAATGAAGTAAGACTGTCGTCTGAGCAATGCTAGACCATACTGAAGTGATACAAGAAGTACGAAAACATGATGGAGGCACAACAGCAATGGCGGAATGTGTATGGAGCTCAGCCACCAACACATACAACAATTTTTCGTACTAGCGATAAATTTGAAGCTGACGGTACTGTTCAGTATGGGCATAAGGAAAGGTCTGGCTGACCAAAACATCAACATGTCCAGCTTCCAGCGCTGCCGTGTTGCAACATTTTACTAGATCATCTCAAAAATCTGTGAAGTAGGGTACACGTGAAAGTGGGGTAAGCCGATCAAGCGAAGACTACTTCTGAACGCTGCAAAGTGGAAAGTGAACAATCAAATCGCAGCACGCTGTGAACGAGGTCGACCCGTATAGAAGGATGGAGTACTGGCGAGAGGTTTGAAGTCACGCTTCTCGAGGATGAACGGTTTGCAGAGATGGTAATCTGGTCTGACGAGGCATAATTCAAACTGAACGGTACTGCAAATCGCCACATCTACGTGTACTGATCTCCTGAAAATCTTCATGTTCAAGTGAACGAACATGTTAATCTACAAGGTGTTAACGTGTGGCGTTGTCTGTCATCGAGTGGTCTTATTGGCCCATTCTTCTTTGAAGGTACCGTAACTGGTGAGGTGTATCTTCATATACTGCAAACATCGATTTTACCTGCCATCCGAGAGGTGTTTGGGAATGAAAGATTTTACTTACAACAATATGGCGCTCCGCCTCACTACCACAGAGACGTCAAACCTAATTGGATGAAAATCTATGTGGATGATGAAGAGATCGAAGAGCAGCTGTCGATTACCCAGCATGGTCTCCAGAACTTACACCTCTTGACTTCTACCCACGGGGGACCTTGAAAAGTGAAGTTTATCAACAAAAGCCAGCTGCACTGATTGAGTTACGAGAAACCATCGAGGCGTCCCGTGCAGCTATCACACCGGCAACACTGACAACGTACTTCGTCCAACGGGAGCGCTGTTGTCTCAGCAGTGCTGTACTACTCGACCACGATATTGCTGCACCTGGCCTGCCGTGGCCGCTACCGACAACAGACGGTGACGTCACAGTGAGCAAGTAAGGTGGTGACGAAGGAAAAGGCGTCGCGTTGTGAATGATTACAAGACAGTTGCGCGTATACTATCAAGTGTTTCAGCATCTCCTCGTGAAATATCACGATAAAAACTGGCGATAATCCGACCAAAGTGCCCTCACCCCCAGGTGCAATAATATTGTGGTCCACTAATGCAGATTCTTATGCCATGTGTCTTGCTCGTTTCTGTCGGTACTGTTAGTGAAATAGCACTGATTGCTTTTCTCATTTTCTATAATAGCGCAATATTTCAAAGTACTGAAAGGTTTACGCATAAAAATCTTCGTTTTTAAAAACGGTTTATGTTAGTAGTAATAAATAAAAAGTAAATGTTATAGCCGCGACCAAAAAATACCGGTTACGTTGAACTAAAATACCGGTGTCGGTGTTAATCGAGCGGTATTTCCCAGCCCTACAACGAGCCGATATAACCAAGAACAGGAAACGTCAAGAGAAGTCAAAGCCCTGGTGCTTGAGGAGGGGCGTCTCATAAACGCAGAGATGGTGGAAAAGGTGAATATCAGTCATGGTTTGATTTCCAAAATCTTGCACGACCTTTTCTACACGACAGACATCGCCGCCCGTTAGGTTTCGCGGCTGTTCATAACCATGAAAAACATGCAGAACTGAATCATCTGTGGAAATGCAGCGGAGTCAGGCCAATCCAGAAGGCTTCTTTAGTCCCTTAATCACCACGGATGTATTGTGGGTGTATCGCTATGACCAGAGTTAAAGTAGCAAAGCAAGCAGTGGAAATAAGTGTATTCACCACCGCCGAAAAAGACGAAGGCCCAACCATCATCAGGAAAAATGACGGTGAAAGTGATTAACCTCCTGACATGATTACAGGAGGCTTTAAAGGCAAAGCGTCGCGGGAACCAGTTGGACAGGGTGTTCTCCGTCCACGACAATGCCCCATCTGATTTTGTACCGGGCACATTCACACATGCTGCTTCTTTCGACTATCAAATTCTACCCAAACCCCCACCCCGCTCGAGCCCCGTATTTTCTTGGCATGACACACCACTTTATGGCACGTACTCCCAGATTGAAGGAGGAGGAGACTCTAGGTGGAACGAGCCCTTAACGATCGAAACGAAGACCCAGAGTCTCCGCTATGTTTTCCATCGTACAGAAAAATAATCTCACTGAAGGGTGAATACAGATATCAGCCAAAACATTACGATCACTGCCGCCTGGTAGTGTTGCAGGCACGTTATGCGATAGCAAAAGTATGTAAGCGGAGCAGACACGGACGGGGATCATCCTAGCGACGATATGGGTTACAGATGGAGAAATCCATTGAGATTAACGATTCTGACAAATGGCAGATTATTACTGCGCGGAACCTGTGAATGAGTATCTCGAAAAAGGCGAAGCTGGTCGAATGTTCACGTGCTACTGTCTTGAGCTTCTGCGGAAAGAGATAGGACAGCGAAATTACCACTAGACACTAAATGGTTGGACGTCTAAGACTGTTCACAGAACGTGGGATTCAGAGATTTGTCTGCTCTGCAAAGTAGGATACATGGTGATCTGTGGCATCTCTGGCACAAGAGTACAATGCTGGTGCACGCAAAAGTGTTTCGGAGCACACTGTTCATCGTACATTGTTGAACATGGAGCTCCGCAGCAGACCACCCCTACGTATTCACATGTTGACCCAACGACATCGTTAACTACGACTGCAGTGGGTACGGGACTATTGGGACTAGACCGTCGACCCAGGGAAATGTGTCGGCTCTTTGGGTGAATCACATTTTTGTTACACTCGGTCGTTGGTCGTCTCCGCAAACGGCGTCATCGAGGTGAAGGGCGGTTCGAAACGTGCAGCGCGCCACGGTCGCAGGCTGCTGGGAGCAGTATTATGCTATGGGAGACATTCTCCTGTGCTTGCATGGGACCTGTGGTAGTAGTCGAAGACACGCTGGCAGCATGGTGTCTTCCCCAACGGCGACGTCATCTTTCAAATGGTTCAAATGGCTCTGAGCACTTGTGGTCATCAGTCCCCTTGAACTTAGAACTACTTAAACCTAACTAACCTAAGGACATCACAAAAATCCATGCCCGAGGCAGGATTCGAACCTGCGACCGTAGCAGTCGTGCGGTTCCGGACTGAGCACCTAGAACCGCAAGTCCACCGCGGCCGGCCGTCATCTTTCATCAGTCAGCAGTATAATTGCCCGTGTCTCGAAGCCAGAACCGTGCTACTACAGTGGTTTGAGGAGCATTATAGTGAACTCACATTGATGTCCCAGCGACCAAATTCACCTGATGTAAATCCTATGGAGCCCATCTACTTCGCTACTGGGCGCCATCGCCTTGTACGCAAATCAGTGGCCCGTAATTTGCGCGAATTGTGAGACCTGCGCGTAGACATCTAATACTACATATCTCCACAAACCTACCAACACTGTAGGATCCCTGACACGCAGAATCAGTGGTGTATTTCGTTCCAAAGACGGACAAACAAGCTATTAAGCAGGTGGTCATAATGTTTTCCTCGTCACTTTACGTAGAGGAAGACTAACACCTTCACCACGTTCCACGGTCGCAGCTTGATTTAATTGTGAGGTGATTAAGACTTCATGACTAACCCAGAATGGATGTTGGTTTGAAGACGAGGGGTTCACAGCCGGCCTTCAGCATAGAAAGATCTAACGTATTGCACGTAAAAATGCGGGAAGACCGCTTGTGTGGTTACACGATTGCCGAACAATCACTGGAATCAGTCAAATCCATTACATATCTAGGAGTGTGCATAAGGAGAGCTTTATCCCATACATGCTTAGAACTTTTTTCAACACTGATTTTTATGATTTTCACAAATGTTACTTATTATTGGCCACAGACAACAGCTGTAAGAGTAACTTATAGTTGTGAATTGAAAATGGTGTTGTTTTTTTTTCAGTGAGTCGACATTGACCCCAAGGGCGCATAAAGTTGTACACTACTTGGAACAGGAATAATCAAAATAAATCATATTTTACGCTTATCGGTGTTTATTATGAAGAATTAGATAATTAGCTTTTATTATTACAATCTATGAACTATTAAGTAATCATACCTGGTACACTATGAGATCAAAAGTATCCGGACACACCAAAAACAAACGTTTTTCGTATTAGGTGCATTGTGCTGCCACCTATTGCCACGTACTCTCATATCAGCGATCTCTGTAGTCATTAGACATCGTGACAGATCAGAATGGGGCACTCCGCGGAACTCACGGACTTCGAACGTAGTTAGGTGATTAGGTGTCACTTGGGTCATACGTCTGTACGCGACATTTCCATACTCGTAAACATCCCTAGGTCCACTGTTCGCAATGTGATGGTGAAGTGGGAAAGTGAAGGGACACGTACAGCAGAAAAGCGTACAGGCCGACCTCGTCTGTTGATTGACAGAGTCCGCCGACAGTTGAAGAGAGTCGTATTGTGTAATAGGCAGACATCCATCCAGACCATCATACAGGAATTCCAAACTGCGTCAGGATCCACTGCAAGTACTATGACAGTTAGGCGGGAGGTGAGAAAACTTGGATTTCATGGTCGAGCGGCTGCTCGTAAGCCACACATCACGCCGGTAAATGCCAAACGACGCCTCGCTTGGTGTAAGGATCGCAAACATTGGACGATTGAACAGTGGAAAAATGTTGTGTGGAGTGACGAATCACAGTACACAATGTAGCGATCCGATGGCAGGGTGTGGATATGGCGAATGCCCGGTGAACGTCATTTGCTAGCGTGTGTAGTGCCAACAGTAAAATTCGGAGGCGGTGGTGTCATGGTGTGATTGTGTTTTTCAAGGAGGGGGCTTGCACCCCTTCTTGGTTTGCGTGTCACTATCACAGCACCGGCCTACACTGATGTTTTAAGGACCTTCTTGCTTCCTACTGTTGATGAGCAATTCGGAGATGGCGATTGCATCTTTCAGCACAGTTGAGCACCTGTTCATAACGCACGACAATAACATCCCTGTAATGGACTGGCCTGCACAGAATCCAATAGAACACCTTTGGGATGTCTTGGAACACCGAGTTCGTGCCAGCCCTCACCGACCGACATCGATACCTCTCCTCAGTGCAGCACTCCGTGAAGAATGGGCAATCATTCCCCAAGAATTCTTCCAGCACCTGAGTGAGCGTATGCCTGCGACAGTGGAAGCTGTCATCAAGGCTAAGGGTGAGCCAACACTATACTGAATTCCACATTAACGATGGAGGGCGCCACGAACTTGTAAGTGATTTTCAGCCATATGTCCGGATACTTTTGATCACACAGTGTACATGAGGAATCTAAATCATAATATCATTATGCAGGAAACTCTGTAAAGCATTTGTCAAGAAAGTTTATATTACATGCGACAGTTTTATTCTTACAAAACTCGCATCTTCTTCTGACCTGATCAGTGAGAAAAATATCATGAATCTGTTGGGCCGCAGCAGGGTTGTTATCGATCCAGTGGGCACATATGGGTTAATGTGGAATGACCATACAAAACTAATAATAGGAAAGACATATGCCTATGATTCATTGCAAAAATCCTCGGGAAACATAGTCCATCTACAAAGGAAGCATCTTACGAAATTCTTGTCGACCGACATTATCTCCTTATTCAGGAACCCTTAACAGGTAGCACTGACAGAGGAAATAGAGAAGACCCAAAGAAGAGTGGCACGTTTCGTAACGGATTCGTTTTGGAATAACGAACGCGTCGCGAAGATGCCCACCCACCTCCAGTGGCAGACACTACGAGAGAGGCGTTGTGCAGCAGAACTTGCTGTAATGTTCAGATTTGGAAAACATAGGTCCCTACAAGATTCAACCAACATATTGCTTTCTCCGACATGTATCTCACGAAGAAAGAGGCAAAAAGTAGACGTATTTGATAGGTTCAAAAATGGCTCTGAGCACTATGGGACTCAACATCTGAGGTCATCAGTCCCCTAGAACTTAGAACTACTTAAACCTAACTAACCTAAGGACATCACACACACCCATGCCCGAGGCAGGATTCGAACCTGCGACCGTAGCAGTCACGCGGTTCCGGACTGAAGTGCCTAGAACCGCACGGCCACCACGGCCGGCTTTTGATAGGTAATATGTAAAATGTGCACGAAGCAAGAAGTAACAATGGGTATGTAAGACCAAAAGGGAAGCGCTCGGATTAATATGATGCAAGGCAGGAATGTACTTTTTTCCGTCTTACTTTAGAATCTAAGAAGCAACGATGGAAATAAAAGAAGGGTTCAGGTAGAAAAATTTAGGGTGAATGGACAACAATGATAATATTCGCCGATTGCATTGCTGTTCTCTGTGGAAGTGAAGCATTACAGAACCTGCTGAGTTATTGAAAACACTACAGAGTACAGAATATGGATTCAGAGGTAAACAAAGAAATAATACAGTATTAAGTAGCAACAGAAATAATTGGGGCCAATATTATGGATAAAGTGAAGAAATTCTGCCATCTTGTAAGCAAAACAAAACAAACAGTCGAAGCAAGCTGCACTGGTACATGTAAAGTGAACATTCCTTCCCAAAAGCGATCTACTACTACAGCACCAAATTTAGTAATAGGTGCTAGCCACAAATTTCTGTTTAGTCTTCGTCTTTTTGCATGGTTTTTTTCTGCTTCCTTCAGCGTTTCATCTCTCAAAGAAACGATATCATTTTCTCTTGCATTCCCTTTCCCCTTTTCAGTTGCATAACGCTCCCTTTTTTCTTCAACTTGTCCAAATCCGATCTCCTTAATTTCTTACTGTTTTCGTGATTTCCTCAGCTTTATTCTGCAACTCGTAACTAATAAATTATGGGCAGAGTCCACAAAAATCATTATTCCCGTACTTTCACGGTTGAAGCGTGCTAAAAATGAGGGATTTTGTGTCACTTATTTGGACAATTTTATTTCCACGATTTCTACGGGTTAGATTTGTAAGGGGGGGGGGTAAAGAATATTCGTATTTTCTTCTCTCATAGACTGTTGTTGACGTTTTCAAAGGGAGGTTATCGCGAAATTTGTGACAGTTTTATTTGAGTGGCTGCCAGGATAGATTTCTCAACGTATCTGATGTCCTCTCTCATCAGTCAAACAAAACTGTCAACCATCCACCCATACATTTGGGCAGTATTCAAGTATGAACTGAATAAGTGTTGTAGGCATTTCTTCTATTGCGGACTAATTGCAATTTCCTAGTACTCTACCAATGAACCATGGATTGTCATTCATTTTGACTACAGCTGAGGATATATAGTCGTTCCACTTCTCATCCATACAAACTATTGCTCCCAAACGTTCGTCTGACACGAATGAATACCTATGATTTATTAATGGTGTACTCAAAGAAAAGCACTTTTACGTTTCGTGAAGCGAACAACTTCGGCACCTAACCTTAAGAACCAATAGGTAGTCTTTGGGGCACAATATTATGTCGAGATTTAATTGGATAGGAATGCATATTTCACCGAAGAGAATTTCCAGATAGAAAACTGCATCATCTGAGAAAATTGAGATTGCAGCTAACCCGCTAAGTCATTAACGCATAATGGTAACATTGCAGCAGCCACCCTCTGAGACATACTAGAGATTGACTTCTACGCGTATACACTTCAAATCGCTGTGAAGTGCATGGCAGAGGGTACCTTCCGCTGTATTAGTTATTAGATCTTCTTCCCGCTCCATTCACTTATGTCTGCATATCCCCGATCTGCCATACCCATATTTACACAGAAAAGCGTTGGGAAATATCCCGCACAGACCACTGTGCCAACTCCTAGAAACGCACAGGAAGCCTGGAAGTGGCTTCCTGATAGCGAAGCGGTTATCGGCGCTTTGCTGGCGCATGTCTACTGCGTTGATGCATAGCTGGACAGAACTGCGAAGATAGTGAAAACTGAAATAATGCCGTTCCGCTCTGAACAATATGTACGTCACACTATCCGCTTTAGATGTCTACCCTTTTACATGAACGACCGCTAGTAACTGCAGTTTATGATAGAGCATGGTGGAGAGTAATTTCATTACACGCTAGAGACAAGATGGCGTTACATCGTTTATTTCGTCAGCTGCTTCCACAAAGGCACGCAACATTCAGGACAAAAGAATCGCAATTTGCCGCAAAGGTTACACTCAATGAGTCAACAGCCTTGCCGCAGTGGTAACACCCGACTCCAGTTAGATCATCGCCGTTAAGCGCTGTCGGGCTTGGTTAACACTTAGATGGGTGACCGTCCGGGTCTTCAGCGTTTTCGTGGCCTGTTCGGACTGTTTTTTTTTTTATATTTAATGGAAATAGTGGAAGAAGAGGCTCCTAGTTTGTACTGTGGCGTGACACGTTTCACATGCACCGTATCATTGGGCGTCTCTACAAACAGCTCTTTGGCAGCTCTCTGTATACAAGGTTAAACCTTTAGAAACGTGACCTCTGTCTGTTGGTAAATATTTTACAGAGGGTATTGCATTTAAAACTGCAGGATAATTTACAAAATCAAATCAAATGTGTGTGAATTCCTATGGGACCAAACTGCTGAGGTCATCGGTCCCTAGGCTTACACACTACTTAAACTAACTTATACTAAGAACAACACCACCCACGCCCAAGGGAGGACTCGAGCCTCCGGTGGGAGGGGCCGCGCAATCAGTGACTCGGCGCCTCTAACCGCGGGGCCACTCCGCGCGGCGATAATTTACACTTCGCTACTGCCGAGTGAGTGAAACTTATGCACCGGTACAAATATTGGCAGTGAAAATTACCAAAGGTTTGCTTGGCTGTTACTAATGCTCTTACTAATGGAACAAAGCACAACCAGGATACCCTTCTAGCATTTGGACCTAGACAAATTTCTTCGACAATGTAATACGCAATAAGATGTTAGCAATACATCAAGGCTAAAGTACGTACATAAGCAAGCTTATGAACCGCAACACGCATGAAACTCAAATGCAAATAATAAAAACGGAATATTCATCTTTAGGTTCAAGCTCTTGTGTCCGTGCTTGTTTACAAATAAATCTGGTTTTGGATGGGATCCGCCTTGAGCAAAACACAAAGAACAGCATGTGGTAACAAGAAAGAAAATAAAAACCCACTGATGATGCTGTAACGTCAGGGAAACATGTCTGGGTAAAAGAACAGAAAACTGTTTTGCTCAAGGTGGATCCCATAGAAAATCAAAATTAATGAAAGTGGAAACTAAAGAAGTATAAGTCCAAGACGGGTGTAAGCCAGGGTTGCAGCTTATCACGACTGCTCAAATTTATGGCGAGGAAGCAGTGAAATAAAATTTGGAAGAAGGAATGACAATACTAGGGGAACATATACCAATGGTAAAGTTCCCTTACCTACATGGCAGGGCACTAGCGAGGGGTTGGTGAAATGGGCCACCAAGGACGAAGGCCCACAGAGAGGTGAGAGAAATTGACCAGAAAAAAAAAGAAATACGGTTTATGAATTAACCGGGAGAAGTAAGCCTGCTCCCTGTGTTCCTATCTTCTGCTGGCGAGGAGTAGCCTCTCCCTCGTTCCGTTACTCAAACACATGCTATTGTCACAGTGGCACATCGTCATGTAACAAGACTTGCGGTGTTGGCAATAAACAGTTCTAAAAGTATACTGCATTCACAGATATGGAAGATTGGCTCCTGCTTCACTGACGATGTCAGGTAATAGAATCATTTATTACAGTCCATGAAAATTTCACTAGTTGGTCTATCTAAGCCTATATCTGGTTTGCTATTTATTGACATGTTTATATCATCTGCAAACAAGCAAAAACTTGTGATCTGGTAATGTTACTGTTGGAAGGTCATTGACAAACAAAAGAAAAAGTAAGGGCCCTAAGATGGAACCTTGTGTGACACCACATATATGGCTACCTGTGTTTAGTTCACACAGCTGTTGCCTGCACAGCGCATTCAAGTTCGACACTGAAGTTCTTGCTGCTGCTTCGCTACGGGAGGCTGACTAGGCCTCCCGCATTTTACAGAATCGTCCCTAATTTAGCTTCAGTGTTTCGTTATCACGACGAAAACAAAAAAAATGGTTCAAATGGCTCTGACAAGGGAACATCCCCATCGCACCCCCCTCAGATTTAGTTATAAGTTGGCACAGTGGATAGGCCTTGAAAAACTGAACACAGATCGATCGAGAAAACAGGAAGAAGTTGTATGGAACTATGAAAAAATAAGCAAAATATACAAACTGGGTCGTCCATGCGTAAGATAAGCAATATTAAGAGCACTGTAAGGCGAGGAGCTCCGTGGTCCCGTGATTAGCGTGAACAGCTGCAGAAAGAGAGGTCCTTGGTTCAGATCTTCCCTCGACCGAAAATTTTAACTTTTTATTTTCAGTTTATGTGAAAAACTCTTATGTTTTCATCACTTTTTTTGGAGTGATTATTACATCCACAGGAAAACCTAAATCGGGCAAGGTAGAAGAAACTTTTCACCCATTCGCCAAGTGTACTAGTTAGGTGGGTTGACAACATATTCCTGTCATGTGACGCACATGCTGTCACCAGTGTCGTATACAAAATATCAGACGTGTTTTCCTGTGGAGGAATCGGTTGACCTATGACCTTGCGATCAAATGTTTTCGGTTCCCATTGGAGGGGCACGTCCTTTCGTCAACTAATCACACGGTTTTGCGGTGCGGTCGCAAAACACAGACACTAAACTTATTACAGTGAACAGAGACGTCAATGAACGAACGGACAGATCATAACTTTGCGAAAATAAAGAAAGCAAAATTTTCAGTGGAGGGCAGATTTGAACCAAGGACCTCTCGTTCCGCAGCTGTTCACGCTAACCACGGGACCACGGCGCTCCTCGCCTCACGTTGCCCTTAATATTGCCTATGTTACGCATGGACGACCCAGTTTGTATATTTTGCTTATTTTTTCATAGTTCCACACAACTTCTTCCTGTTTTCTCGATTGATCTGTGTTCAGTTTTTCAAGGCCTATCCATTGTGCCAACTTATAACTAAATCTGAGGGGGGTGCGATGGGGATGTTCCCTTGTGAGCACTATGGGACTCAACTGCTGTGGTCATAAGTCCCCTAGAACTTAGAACTACTTAAACCTAACTAACCTAAGGACAGCACACAACACCCAGCCATCACGAGGCAGAGAAAATCCCTGACCCCGCCGGGAATCGAACCCGGGAACCCGGGCTTGGGAAGCGAGAACGCTACCGCACGACCACGAGATGCGGGCGACGAAATACATACGCGACTTATATTGTCTTGTATTTCATTAACCGTCCCGTATATTTTGAAATTGCGTGTTTTTAAACGTGTAGCATAACCAAATTGGGAACAAATGTAGTTATACCCAAAGAATAAAGAAAATACGCTCTTTGATTAAACCAAACTGAATGAGGACTTACATTTTCAATTTCATTACATCTCAAGATAACTGCTGCAAGAATTAGTAGCTCGTTACTGCATTTGTGCTAGCTCTACGTGGATCTATTGCTATTGCAGAAAGGATGTTCTCAATCACAAATACTTTATGAACTGATGAAAACAAGAGGCTTAGTGTGTAAACTGTTAAGAAAATAATTATAACTAAGATTCATTTTCAGGATGCTTCATGTGTTTATTTTTATAAAATTTCGTTTGAAAATATCAAACTTCTGCAAAATATAAGAAAAAAACATTTTTCAGAAACAGTCCACAGCGACACTTTCAGGCCAATTGAGAGTGAAACATAAGTATCCACATTAATCATTTTCTACCCTACTTAAAGACATTACAGTGGAAAGGAAAGACATTAAAGTGGAAAGGAGGGTTTGACGTCATTGGCCGGGAGGCCCCTTACGGGGAAGGTCCGGCCGCCTTGGTGCAGGTCTTCTTACAGTCGACGCCACATTGGGCGTCCTGCGCGCCGGATGGGGATGAAATGATGATGAAGACAACAGAACACCCAGTCCCTGAGCGGAGAAAATCCCCGACCCAGCCGGGAATTGAACCCGCGGCCCTTAGGACGGCAGTCCGTCACGCTGACAATTTTTTTTATGGTCCGTTGTATTTCGTCGTAGCGGACGTCACATGACATCCGTTGAAGTTTGTTGATATTTTCACCCAGTTTTTTTTTTATTGCAGAGGCTAGCCAGCTCTCTGACCGAACACGCTGAGCTACCGTGTCGGCACATCTTTCAGTGCGAATTTTAACAAAATGGTACGATTATCTATGCACCTTTAGCATTAACAAAAGTTTCCAAAAGATTTACATTCATTTCAACGTCTAATTTCGGTCCCATATTTCGGTTCTGGAAATCTGGTCACCCTACGCTGTAGTATTGTAGGTCCTCATGGGCGTGTGTCGAAGAAAATATTGTATTTCACCAAAGGCTTCTGAGTTCTGCCAGTTGAGTACTGGAAAGAAATGCGACGGAAGAGGAATGAAACCAAATAGGCGAGGGGGTATGTTCTTTCTTGCCCCTAAGCCTTCTGTGGCTGATTAACACTGAGGGGAATTCTTAGTCGTTGTACCTATAATCTTCTATACTCTATTCATTTAATGCCGAAGATGCACCTTCTTGTAAGCAGACGGAGGGGGGAGGGGGTAGCGCAAGAAAAAATATATTAATTTTGTTTAAAAGAAAAGTGCCGTATAGTAGCCAACCTAGAGCACAGGTTCCTCGCGTAATAAGGGCTTCCAGAGGGCTTGCAAGGTAGCGCTTGCAGCCGTGGAGTGGGGAGCCTCTGCGGTGAGTCATAAGCGCAAAAAAGAAAGCGGACCGCCTGCGACTGTCCGCTACGCTACGGTGAAAGGCGGCCGCGTTGCCAGATCTGCACCAAGCCGGTAAGGCCACTGTTCTGACACTCCCCCGCACCCGCAACAAGGCTGCGTTTCTCGAATCAGTCTCTTTATTGTACCTCAGCACTTGCCCAGTGAAAAAGACATCGACACTCAAACGAGTTCCAGAGATATTACATTAGGAAACGAGGTACCGAAAGCAGTAAGTAGATCAGCCTTGCTATTTGGGTAACAAAACAACTAATGGCCGAAGTAGAGAGGATATACAATTCGAACCGGCTACAGTGCGGAAAAAATTTCTGAAAAAGAGAAATTTATTAACACTGGATATAAATTTAAATGTTAGGAAGTGTTTTGTGAAGGTATTTGTCTGGCGTATAGCCTTTTCACGGAAGCGAAATGTGAGCGAAAAAAAGCGAAATGTGAGCGAAAAACGGTTCACAACAAAAGAGATTAGAAGCTTTTGAAATACGGTGCTACTGTAGAATGCTGAAGATTATGTGGGTAGTTCGAGTGCGGAGGTACTAAATCGAATTGGGGGAAAAGGGATGTATGGTACAACTGGACTAAGAAAAGGGATCAGTCGGTAGGACGAACCCGGAGCCATCAACGAATAAAATCTAGATGGCTCTAAGCACCATAGGACTTAACATCTGAGGTCATCAGTCCCCTAGAACTTAGAATTACTTAAACCTAACTAACGTAAGAACATCACACACATCCAAGCCCGAGGCAGGAATCGAACCTGCGACCGTAGCAGCAGCGCGGTTCCGGACTGAAGCACCTAGAACCGCTCGGCCACAATGGCCGGCATCAACGAATAGTTTGGGAGGGGGAGAGGAGGCAACAATTGTAGAAGGAGACCAAGGGATGAACAAAGCAAGAAGGTTCAATGGTGCAGTAGTAATTCGGAGCTGAAGTGGCTTGCACAGGACTGAATATCGCGGAGAGCTGCATCAAATCAGTCTTCTGGCTGAACGCCGTAACAACAAACCTCCGTAAGCGAGGTCGCTGACACGCATGTGCGTTGGTGCTCGACATTTTTTTGCAACACTTTGTTTTTCTTATAATTGCTTGATTACAATTCAAACAAAAATTAAAGTGAACGTGTAAACAATACAATTTAAGAAAAGATAGACAAAGGTGCATTTAGAAAATTTTACTGGAGGACGAGGGTCTGAGACCAGGGCTTCTTGTACGGGAAGCAGACACTCCCATCCCCCCCCCCCTTTTCTGTTTTATTTTTCACAACAACTAACGTCTAGTCAACAATGCTGACTGGAATACTCTCTTTCAAATTCTGAAGGTGGCAGGGGTAAAATACAGGAAGCGAAAGGCTATTTACAATTTGTACAGACCAGATGGTAGTTATAAGAGTCGAGGGACATGAAAGGGAAGCAGCGGTTGGGAAGGGAGTGAGACAGGGTTGTAGCCTGTCCCCGATGTTATTCAATCTGTATATTGAGCAAGCAGTGAAGGAAACAAAAGAAAAATTCGGAGTAGGTATAAAAGTCCATGGAGAAGAAATAAAAACATTGAGGTTCGCCGATGACATTGTAATTCTGTCAGAGACAGCAAACGACTTGGTAGAGCAGTTGAACGGAATGGACAGTGTCTTGAGAGGAGGATATAATATGAACATCAACCAAAGCAAAACGAGGATAATGGAATGTAGTCGAATTAAGTCGGGTGATGGTGAGAGAATTAGATAAGGAAATGAGACGCTTAAAGTAGTAAAGGATTTTTGCTATTTGGGGAGCAAAATAACTGATGATGGTCGAAGTAGAGAGGATATAAAATGTAGACTGGCAATGGCAAGGAAAGCGTTTCTGAAGAAGAAAAATTTGTTAACATCGAGTATAGATTTAAGTGTCAGGAAGTCGTTTCGGAAAGTATTTGTATGGAGTGTAGCCATGTATGGAAGTGAAACATGGACGATAAATAGTTTGGACAAGAAGAGAATAGAAGCTTTCTAAATGTGGTGCTACAGAAGAATGCTGAAGATTAGATGGGTAGATCACATAACTAATGAGGAGGTATTGAATAGAATTGGAGAGGAGTTTGTGGCACAACTTGACAAGAAGAAGGGACCGGTTGGTAGGACATGTTCTGAGGCATCAAGGGATCACAAAGTTAGCATTGGAGGGCAGCGTGGAGGGTAAAAATCGTATAGGGAGACCAAGAGATGAATACACTAAGCAGATTCAGAAGGATGTAGGTTGCAGTAAGTACTGGGAGATGAAGAAGCTTGCACAGGATAGAGTAGCATGGAGAGCTGCATCAAACCAGTCTCAGGACTGAAGACAACAACGTCTAGATAATTTTTTAAATCGATTTTGTATTTCAGTTACCTGTCGTCATGTTTTGAGTTCCTCCTCCATACACGTCCGGAAGTCTGATGAGTATTTCTTTGTCTCTTCTAATTTTGAAATGACCCATATTTTCTATTAACCGATTTTTTGTGTTACTTTTGTTGCTAAGATAAAAGTTTCTTTCGGTTCTAATAACATCCCCTGCATATGAACGTACGATAGGTTCGTTCTCCGCATTATTTCGGGTCATTATGCAGTTCTTCAAGTTTTCTCGACACATGAACTTTTAATCCAAACTATTTATCCTATTGCAATTTCAGCATTGGTTAATGTGTGACAATATTTGCGTCTTAGTATTTGGCAGGTATGAATTATGATCACCGCATTTAAAGCAAATGTCCTGTTTACATTCCAAGCCCTTTCCCAGTTTTTCACTCAATTTAGGCTGCCCCTCCCTACCACCACCACTATCAACAACGGCAACATAGGTATGATAATACACAACACGCAGACTCACTGTAGGTGCTGCTCCAGATTCAGTGCTGTGGGGGAAGAGATGTCACTGCCCTCGCCCCCCCCCCCCTCCCCCTACTCCCGCACACACAGAAATACAACTTACCATCACACGAACATTTAACGTGCCACAGACGTCTAAGACTTTTAAAAACAAAAAATATAAAGAATGTTTAATCATAATAAAGTGTTTACCCCTCCTTCTCCTGCTGCCCCGCCTCCCGTCCTAGATACCCGCCTGATTAGCAATCTGCACTCGACAGTTCCACGTAAGACACCTGGCACCTATGGTGCCTAAGTACATCCAGCCTGTAGGCGCATCAACTATGGGCGCAATATCCCTATGATACCTATAAATACAGTTCATTACTGTTATTGTTAACATTAGCTAACTGGGACTCTGGCGAGCATATGCCTAGTAAAAAGAGTGAAAAAATTGTACTGAGATAGTCATTGCAAATATTGACGAGGGTTACAGGTGAGTAGAAAGTAATTTCAGAGATTTTAAAAAATACAAGTCAACCTACGTGGTGCAGGTGGGAAACGTCAGTTATATCCACAAAATATGGCAGATGACAGGGATAAGTCAGAGGCCTGTACGATGGTGAAGGTGGCGGAATAGGTGGAAGATGTTGCTTATTTGCGTATTGCCGGGATAATAATTTCGATCCTCTGTTTGACGAGGTCAGAATCAGTTGATTACAGTAGAAACTCTCCAACGGCGTAGTATGTGTAGTCAAGCAGACACGATTTCAGTTTGTTTCTTTCTCTATTAAGTTATTTACATCACTGCGTAGATGCTAGGTCCTTATGGTTAAATACCTAACTCGTTTCCATCCCTCTCAAGATTGAAAAAGTAATACTGCTAAGTCATTTCTCCCTTTAGTACCAAACATATGGATGTTACTGTGATTTTCGGACTGTGACTGATTGTTGACAACAAAATTCACGTTGAGTAAAAATACTGTTAGCCTGCAGTTAGTATGCCCAACGATCTCAAGACCTGTGTGCAATACTTTTTAGAATGGCCACCACACGTCCTTGCACGATTCAATGCAACATGCGCGGTTTTGCCTCACTGACGCTTTACCCAAGAGTATGATATCACAAGACTTCAGTGAATGAAAAAAGGAAAATAAATCACATTTCTGACATTTTCGACACCAAAACCTGATATTTTCCGTAGATGCATTGTTTATATGTTTAAGAAGACTCCCGACAGGGGACTAGGTGTTGTGTGTCCATCATCATCATCATCATCATCATCATCATTGACTCGCAAGTCGCCGATGTGGCGTCATCTAAAGAGGACTTGCAATACGGCCGAACTCCCCCGCAAGGGGCCTCCCTGCCAACAATGCCATAGTTACGATCATCTCTCTCTCATCCAGTTCACGTTCGGAGGAGGCTGACGCGAACGATACTGGTGATTCGAACTAGGAAAAAAGTTCGCTGGAATGAATCATATTATCTTCGGAGTCGGCAAAGCAAGATTACATGACCTGGTATCCAAAACTGAAGAAATAGAAGATTTTCCTTTAAAAGAAGGAATGGACGATCAGCAGCTATAGGGTCGGCCAACGTAATAACATTTTTGGCCTGAAACTTCCTGGCAGATTAAAACTGTGTGCCCGACCGAGACTCGAACTCGGGACCTTTGCCTTTCGCGGGCCTAATGAAAGGAAAATTTGTATGGCAGCTGCAGATGTTTAAGTCACGCTCCCTTCGGATTTTGCAGTGTTTTACATTATGAGAGAAATCCTTAACTTTCAAAAACCTCTATTTAGTAACACTCGCCGTCCTGCCAAGCACGTATTTTGCTGCAAGACTAGACGTGCACTTGTTCTACGTGACAGAGGGCTACACTCGACGTCTGCGAGCGGACCTGTTGTCTTATACTCAAGTACAATTAGTCGGTGACCATGTTTGAACACTGAAAGGAGAGAGCACATTTTCATACTGCATCGCCTGTATTTCACGACCTGTAACTTACTGGTTATCGGTTGATTGCTTTGGGGTGGGGGATGAATGAGCATTTTCATGATACGGTATTTGAACTTTTCCACACTATGGATCTTTTCTCATTATTGCGATCGGTAAGTGAAGAGTCAGTGTCTAGTTTTGAGAGTAATTCGCGATCTTTTGAAAGTTGTAGTGAATGAAGGGAAACCTTACGGCCTGTAAATTAGTCCTTTGTCAGGTAGAAACACGGTTACTTGGATTATATCTGAGGTTCGCAAACTACGTTTAGTTTGGCTAATATAACCTTAGTATTTTTTAACGCAGACTGATTTTCGTAATTCTGATAGTAGCTTCGGTAGTATGCTAAAAGTTAGAGGCACATTGCCTAGCAAAATGTCCAGTAATTCTGCAGAAAGTTAGTGAAGAGGAAGAGAATTTGAAGAGGCAAAACGATGCCTCCTGGCCGGCAACGAGAAAACGAAGAGGATTTCAAAAAATCCGAGCTATACAAAAGCACGATAAACGTATCACTGTTATTAATAATCCTGCCCTCTCGTACGCCATCTTTGCCAAAAGCTGTGACCGGTTTCTTCTCTAATGCTTTTCTGAACTGAGCTAACAAACTATAGACATACTGTCAAAAAGAATTGAGTGGTAATCACTAGCTGCCATTTGGAGACTACAACAAACACCAAATAATAGCTCGGCAAAATCGTCCAAATTCAGACCGAGAGAAATGGCTAAGACATATTTAGTGTTACAAATATTGACGTCAACACTGATGTCATTCCTGCCCGAGTGACGTTAGGTGTATATTTATGAGAGCCGGCCGTTGTGGCCGAGCGGTTCTAGGCGCCTAAGTCCGGAACCGCGCTGCTGCTACGGTCGCAGGTTCGAATCCTGCCTCGGGCATGGATGTATGTGGTGTTCTTGGGTTAGTTAGGTTTAAGTAGTTCTAAGTCTAGGGGACTGATGACCTCAAATGTTAATAAAGTCCCATAGTGCTCAGAGCCAATTGAACCATTTTTATATTTATGAAATTTTATTTCAGTCCATTTGTATTAGATTTATTTCCAAATAATCATACAATTTTGTTCGTTTTCTGTTTCACGTCGAGTTTACGAGATGGTGACAACGGGCATCGTATTTCTTTGTGGACGTGAAGCTTTGCAGTGCAGGTCGACACAATGTCAGTGACCGCCGCGAGAAGATGGATCCGACTAATTGTGCTTTACTACATTAATTAAAAATAGTTGAAATCAACAACTTTATAATCGAGTCTGTAGTTGATGAAATGAAAATGTTTAGTATCCTTCACTAGTAGGACGCCAGTGGAAATAGTCCATTTTACGTCGTATTGACGGAGTGAAATTTACGTATGTATCGGACAGACAATAAACATCGATCTGAGAAGATTTGTGAGAGAAAACGTCATATGAATTCTGCGTATTTTATTTCAAGAATATTAAGTATTTTACATCCCTGTATCTTAAACTAACTGAAAGTCATAGAATTAAAACTATTAAAGATATTGACTGAAAATAACAATATTCTCTGATACTGCTGAACTTGGAGTGTACCATCACTGAACGATAGTCATTGCTTATTTTTAATAATTCGGCCTTTTGTTCTATAAGCGCAATTTATTAACGCTGTTCTCCATTCAGAATTGTCAATCGAACCAGCTTATTTACGAGAAATGTATTTCAGCGCTATGAGAAAGCTAATATATTTACGAATATAAGAAGGACAAAGAAAAATTACTACTAAATAGTATCACATATGTGGTGTTTCCTAGAAGTCCAATATCAATGAATTCATAAAAGTCACAATGAATGCCAACATCAGTTTCAAGAGAAACACCGCACATTGGACTCGAATTCACGAGGAATAATGTTCAATCAAATCCCCGCCGGTGATCCAGGTTTGGCTGTCCATTATGACCTTGGAACCTGAATCCTAATTATTATTACCTTGGCGTATTTTTTGGCTGTAACAATTTTAAGAGCCCAAACATAATTCTTGAGCGTAGGGTAAGATGGCAGATACACTTCGATACTTCGTTCGACAGTTCCATTGAGATAGTTTGAAACTGAGTTCGACCTAAGAATCCAACAGCTCCTCCCGTCAGACACGAACTTAGAATGGCTCCACGTTGAGAGCGGTAAATACCAATCTACTAACTCACGAGACGCTCTTTTCAACAGGACTGCCAATATACTTGCGCAAAAGGTTGGGTTCAGAATTACCACTCACACTGTATAATACAGATTGCATAGCTAGAGAGAGTTGTTAGCCTTGACGCAAACGAAGCAACAGACCTCAGTTACACTGGCGCTTTCTTATTAGGTCAAGGACGTTTCTGATAAAACTACTCCCGTTTATCGATGATCTTTCGCGCGGTTTGAGGAGCAAATACAATGCAATACTATAAAACAGCAAACATATTCTACTGTTCGTCTGCCCGCGAAGGTAATATCCATTGTTCTGCTTACTTATCAAGTTTATCTCACCTGAACCTCTGGACACATCATAATGCGACGGACGTTATCGTTCTCTAAGCGCTAAATATCTATTTCATGGCGTTCAAAAATCACCAGCAAGTTTCAAAACGCAAGCCTACAGAATTACTATTTAGCTTCATTATACTACGGCACAAATATCTCACAACTGAATGCGGAAACACGATATTACATTTCCCGCTCTCAAATTTTACATTAATCAATGAGCTGACGGAAAACATTTCCCGCTCTCAAATTTTACGTTAATCAGTGAGCTGAAATACTCGACGACTCTACAAAGAGGAAGTGGAACTTACGTCAATGAACGAAATAATATTTTTGGGAGCGCGACAACCTCATTGTGAAAATTTTGGCGCAAAATAATTACGGTCATAATTCTACTACTTTTGCAGGTATTCTATTGGCCGAGTACGTTTTATACTATGCAGAACTGCTTCCGCTGCATGTTCAAATCATACTAAATATCACATCTCAACAAAATCTTTATTCGTAATTTTTACTATAGTTTACTGAAATGATTGGAGTCCAAAACGTGTCTCAACTATCTTTGGTTGGCGATTTTCAGACAGCTTATGCGGTTTACAGCTCAAAAATATCGTTTTGAAACCGATATAAACTATAACAAAAGGCTTTTTTCGGTGATGACGAAATGGATAATTGCAGCGAATTATCTGAAAAGTTACCAGTACCGTAGCTGTGATGCTGCAGTGTACCTCTGAAATTTATCTAATCAACGATATTATAATCCGGATTCAGAAATATAGAAGGAAATCAAATATTAGTTTACATAAATGGACTGTGTGAAAAGAGAGTAACAATGGAATTGCAACGTTTACTAATGCATTTGTGTTAGGCAGGAGAGCTTACATGTCACAATAAATAGCAAAATAAGAGGATGTTCGAAAATTGAAACTTACCTGCACTGCTTGGCTGTGACGCTTGTCAGGCCCAACTAATGTTATAGGCCCGCTCATCATCTCGGCACTCCACCGCCGCTGTTCCGCATCTGGCGACGACGGCTGCGGTGGCGGCGCCCTGGCTAGATAGCGCGCCGGCATCGAGGTGACCACGTCGACCGGCATATCGGCACAGGCTTCCCACTGACCAAATTCACACCGCCGCGGGATATGGCGAAATGCAGCCCGAGCAGCACGGGCGAATGATGATAAAGAAATGCTGTGACTACTAGCGCTGCATGTGGTAACTGCGTGAACTAATCTTGTGTTTCACGATTTGTCCGTGGTAGCATGTTCCTTTCCCAGCAGCACCGTCCAATAAATGCCACCTAGGAGTGTACTTCGGTAACACTGGTGGAAGGGAAGTTCCGTGTTTCCTACCACCATCGAAATAATATATATGGAAGCCACTGAAAGAAATTTAACGGAGAAGGTATGCTAGTGGAAATCATCGAAAGCTGAAACCAAAGGACTACAAATGGTAACTTAACAACCACTACAAATAAAATAAAATAAAAACAAACAGATTGTCAAACTCATCATGATATGTTGGCTATCAGCCTGACGTCTTCTTGGTGAAAGCTGTTACACTCAAACGGCCCCCTATCTTAGCCAACATTAAAACTTCTTTTTCATTACCGCTTTTTTTAATTACGTCCGTTATTTAAAACGGGTCAAGCATTAAGGATAGGTATACCCACAACTAGAAAACGTAATTATGAATAAAGTTATTCCATATGACATCACTGACTGAAAGTATGCAAAACATGTCTGCTTACTGATTTCTCTCTCCCCAAGATTTCCAAATACTCTAAATCGAAATGTGGCAGAACTAATTTGTTTTAGGAGTTCCAAAATGTGGTTTTTGAGTATAAATTCTCATCAATATCGACCTAAAAAATTTAAACTGTTCACCACACCTATTATTTTCTCACTGTGTGTTACACTACTAATTGGTGTAGTACCCATAGGTGTGCAGAACTGAATATGTTGCCTCTTTCTAAAATTGAGAGTGATGGTATTTGCAGAAAACCAGTTAGTTGATGACACTGTTAAGAACATTTTTAGAGCTTCTTCTGCTGCTGGTTGTGTGCTTGGATTGACTACAGGAAGACTGTCATCTGCAAAAAGAACTAATTATGCTTGTTGCATATTAGCTGGATATTTGTTGACATATAAGAGGAACAATGACGGACCTAAAATTGAGCCATGGGGAACTCCATATGTGATTTCTCCCTAGTCAGAAGAATCTTCCCTGATTACATTGGTTGAATTACGAAGTACAACTTTCTCCATTATTTTGTGTAGAAATGACATTATCCAGTGGTTGGCTGTACCATAAATACCATAAAACCCCAGTTTATCTAGGAGGATAGTGTGATTCACACAATCATATACCTTACAGATAGGTCACAGAAAATACAAACTGGGGGCATTTAATTATTTATTATTTACCACTTGTAGAACCTGATCATATTCTCAGTAGCAGAACTCAGATTTTACAGAAAAATATAGAATGTTGAATGTGCTGCAAAAAAGTTAAACAGTGATTTATTCATTAGATGAGGTAGCAACAAAACAAAATCAATTTGGAAGGCAATAAATAATAACTTCAGTAAATATAAAGCGAAAAACAGTGAGCTCATTATAAAGAAGTATTCAATGTTATTAAGACACCCCATTAGATCGCTAGTGTATTTAATAATCACTACACAAATGCAGTGTAGTAGTAGTAGTAGTTTTACTCACTTCTGCAAAAATATCTAGTTTGACAAGGATGGGATAGGTAGTGTAACAACTTCGGAAACACAGATAATAAAAGTATAATAGTTGCCATAAACGAAAAGACAATGTATTGGGCTCGTACTTTCTCTTGTTACATGTTATATGTAAGTTATTTGCATATACTTTGTGACTCATTCCATATGCTAGCATCTCACACATAAAAAAGGTTGTATGGAATATTTATGGGTAATAAATAAATACAAACATACCTAGTAACTTGTTCAGAGGTAGAAAATGTTTCTAACAAGTTGGACATAAAATTTCTTATTTAATTAAACATGGTTCAGACAAGATAAATACCCAATGATGTTATATAAACTTTTTTATTAAAAAAATAGGCTGTACATTTAACAAACAGAATTACACACAAGTTTTGCAATTGTCAAGCTTTTCTAAAGTAATTGATAGAATAATGTGTGAGGGACTGTTAAACTTTATTAATAAATACAAACCACTTCTCAGAGTATATAATTATTTCAGAAAGAACATGTTAACTGAAATGGGTGCATATCAATTCTTGGAACAGGTTCTAACTGCAGTACAAAAGGGTGAAATAAATGTTGGGTTATTTTTGGGCCTATTGAAGTTATTTGCTCTTATTAGCCACGACCTATTACCAGAGAAATTATATTTTTATGGTGTCCGCAGTGGATTGGTCCACAAATGGTTTAAGTCATATCAATATGATAGACATCCAAGAGTCGAAAAGCCTCATAATAGCAGACAGTATTTCTCGGCGTACTGAAAAGTTTACTGTGGTGTGGCCCAAGGTTATATAATGGGTTCTCTGTTGTTCACAGGCTTCAATAGAGGGTCCTCTGCTGTTCTCAGTCCTCATAGATGATTTACCAAACCACTAAACAAGAGAGGAGGCAGTGCTTTTAGCAGACGATACAAGCCTTTTCATCAACGCATCGAATGCAGCAGATTCACAAGAAAAAGTCAACATCTATTTCAATACCTTACAAACCACTATGAAATGCTTGGCAGAGCATAGGCCTCACCTGGTTCAGATTAATTGATGACACCTTTGTAATATGGATCGAGGATGAGGACACCCTATCCACATTTTTCCAGCAACTCAACACCTTTTCCTTTGTTTGCTAGCCAACAAGCATCCTTCCTTGATGTTGACCTCCACCTCAAAGACAGCTACATCAGTATCTCTGTTCATATCAAACTTACCAACTTACCAACAACCAGCAGTACCCCCACTTTGACAGCTGCCACCCATTCCCTACCAAGAAGTCCTTTCCATACAGCTTAGCCACCCACGGCTGTTGCATCTTCAGTGATGAGTGGTCCCTCTTGAAAAGTACCAAGGGTCTCACTGAGGCCTTTACAGACCTTAAGTAACCTCCCAACCTTGTGCAAAGCAGATCTCCCATGCCTTATCTTTCCAGTCACCCACCACCTCTCAAAGTCCCACCATCTGGCCACAGAGGAGTATCCCCCTCATGACTCATTACCACCCAGGATTGGAGCAATTGAAACACATTCTCCACCAGGGTTTCAACTAGCTTTCGTCGTGCCCTGAAATGAGAAATGTCCTACCCACTATCCTTTCCACCCTACCACAGTGGTATTTGGTATTCTGCCACCCATCGAACCTACACAATATGCTCATCTATCATTACACAACCTCTGCTTCCAACCTCCTTCAGTCATGGCTCATAACCCTGAAATAGACTGAGATGCAAGACCTGTCCCACACATCTTCCCACCACCACCTACTCCAGTCCAGTCACAAACATCACATGTCCCATCAAAGGCAGGGCTACCTGTGAAACCAGTCTGTGATCTACAAGCTTCAACCACTTCTCTGCGTTCTACATGGGCACGACAACCAACGAGCTTTCTGTCTGCTTGAATGGCTACTGACAAATTGTGGTCAAGAAACAACTGGACCACCCTGTTGCTGAGCACACTGCACTACACGACACTCTTCATTTCAATGACTGCTTCACAGCCTGTGCCATCTGGATTTTTCCCACCAACACTAGCTTTTCTTAACTGTGCACAGTAGCTCTCCCTGCAATATATCCTATTTTCCCGTAACCCTGTTGGCCTCAACCTTCATTAGTCATTGTCCTTACCCATCTATCCCCCTGTTCCCATTCCAGCACTACACAGCTCTCTATTCCATCAACGCACGAGTCCTTTTACTTCTCTCCTTTTCTGCTAGCTACCCCCCCCCCCCCCCCCATTTCTCCCCTGTCCTCCGTCAAACTTGCCAACAGCTCCTAGCTGCCTTACCCTCTCTCCACCTCATCCCTGCATGGTCCCACTAGCAGTACTTCACTGTGTTCCCCACCCCTAACCTGCTATCCCCCCCTCCCCTCCCCAGTCTCCTCCTTAACCCCCACCCAACTGCCTCTCGCATCATGCACTGCTTCTTGTTGTCTGACTTCAGCTGCCTGAGACTGTGTTCAGGTGTGTGTGAGTTGCATTTGCATTTGTGTTTGTGTGTGTGTGTGGGGGGGGGGGGGGGGGGCGTGTGCGCGCGTTTGTGCGTGAGTTTGTGCATGTGTGTGTTTGTGGGGAAGTTCTGTTTTCGACAGAGGCCTTGTTGGCTGAAAGCTCATTTTGTGACAGTCTTTGTTGTGCCTATCTGTGACTCAGCTGTATGGTGAGTAGCAGCTATCCTTTTCATAATATTATTTAATTCCATCCTATATTTTCCATTGTTTGATAATCTTTGTTTGTTAATTGGAAAGAAATGGGGCATGAGTCATGCTTGGGTAGCTCGGTACAGAGCATTTGCCCAGGAAACGCAAAGGTCCCGAGTTCAAGTCTCGGTCCGGCACACAGTTTTAATCTGCCAGGAAGTTTCATATCAGCGCACACTCCACTGCAGAGTGAAAATCTCATTCTGGAAAGAAACACTTTCCCTGTCCTATGTCAGTCTGTATATTGTACTGTCAGAAGGTATCCATATCAATATGATAACTATGAAAATTTTTTCCATCATTAGAAAAATGTGTTTTAAACAAAATTTTTCAATACTTCTGGGTATTAATGCTTGAAGTTTCACCCCTTTTGATTTGTTCCCTACTGCACTGAGCACTCTACAGCCCTGTACAGGGAAGGTTGGTGTGTGAGTTCATTTTTGTAACTCATTAAACAAACCTAGTGAGATTGCATTTGTTGATGCACCTGTATCCAGTACAATGTGCATATCTAAATCAGCTATCATAGCATTTATTAAGGCCTGCACAGACTCCCTTCTGTTCCCTTCCAAATTGTCCACATTTTTCTGACACAATCCTCCTTGATATCTACTTCTTTGTACTATGCCAGAAAATAACTGGGAATTAGTTGTGCACCCCATCCCCTTTCTTGTTCTAAGAATGGTGGCCTATCACAACATGTTTCAGTCTTCCTGATTAGTCAGGGGTGGGGGTTAATCTCCTCATTTTAGTTAACCTCCACAATGTGCACAGTGTGGACTTGACGTTGCCAGTTTGTGTCTTGCGATGCCCTTGAATTAAATTCTGTTTGACCTTGACTTCTGCCCGCTACATTGTTCTGCTGATTGTAGCTACTAGGGGAAGGACAGCCTGGTTATCTACACTGATCAGCCCTTACCAGTTATTGTAATGGCTATTTCCGTCTGCTGGGGTTACATTTTGGATCTGTAGTCTGAAACGCCTCTGTTCGGTGTACGCAGGTCTGTGGTATCCCTTAAAATTCTCATTTGTGTCCTCAGTTTCCCAGGGCCATAATTACCTCTTGTGTGATTGTTATTATGCAGATGGAACAGGTGCCCATTGTATTGGTTGCTTCTGCTTTGCACATTATTGTTCTGCAGTTGCGACTCCCCCTCTTCATAAACAAGGCCAACTGAGTCCAGAATGTATAAAAAAAAAAATTACGTCATTCTTGGGAATTTTGATCAATTTTTCCTTGACATGTGCTGGTAGGTGACTTTTGAGCATTTTTAGTACATCCACGTGAGACACTTGATTTGTCCAATGCCTTGTATTGTTCACGTATTTTTCAAAATACTTCTATAGTCCCCCATGTTTACTATTTAACAGTGCTGTGTTAAGTACCTGTTGCTGTAACCTCTCTTGGACTTCTGTGGATCAGAATTAGTCCAAAATGGCATGCTCAGACTGTTCGTAAGTATGGCACCACTTGGCCATATGAGCTGCCTGTAATAAAGCATCACCTTCAATGTGCCCCACAAGGAATCTTATCTTCTGTGCCTCAGCCCAGTTCTGTGGTAACACCTTATGGAAGGCTCTGATGAATACCACGAGGTTTGTTCTTTTACCCTCTGTAGTAAAAAATCAGAACCTGCCTATGCCAGAGTAACCCTTCATCAGCTTCATGAGTAGACAGACAGGAGGTACTGTCTGCTACTGATGTTGCATTGTTTGGCTGCATGTGGGTACACCCCCTGTCCGCACATGGGTACACCCCCTGTATGCCGGTGCAACTGGTATTGACATTGGCAGTGTCTGTTGTATTTTATACCCCCTTTCCTCCCTGCCTGAAGGACTAGTGGTAAATGGTGGATAGATATTGCATCTCTCTATTCTGCCTGACTGCACCTTATTGCTAGTGATTAGTGGATCCTTTGTGACATCAGTACTACCAGTCAAACTGCTCCACAATTTTTCTTCTGCTGCCTTTGAACCTGATTCAGTCCTGGAAATTAGTTAATTTTCCTTGTCCTTGACTACCTCTTAACCACTGATACCTAGGTCTTATGCTCCTGTGCTGCCGTATCTGCTAGTGTCACACCCTTATCTAGCAATCATGATTCGGCTCTCACCATTAACTTCTTTGCATTCTTATCAATTCTTTCTTGGGTTTTCTTTATGAACTAACTGCTCAGTTTTAAATCATTCACTTCTAGAGACAGTTCCTGTACTTCCTCAGGCAAATGTTTACATATAGTTTGAAATTTGGTAATAGTATCTTTCATTTCCTTTACACTTTTATTAATTTCTGATTGAGCCCCGTGCATTTTAATATGTATGTTGCTTATGTTTTCCAGCTTACCTGCCATTTCCTCCTGTGCCTTGTCAACATCTGATACCTTTTTACCTAGCTTAGCTACTTCCTGAGACAGATCTGTGAATAACTCCACTTTTAATTCTTTTCCCATTTTGGACAACTTGCATGTTACATCATTTGACAGGTCAGTGCACAACTATTTACTTAGGTTATCAAATTTTTGCATTTGTTCATTTGAAATTTTTGTGTCACAATTCCTAAAATCATAAATGTTTGTTTGTTGTTTGAAGAATCTTTGACTTTTTGTGTTAAATTATTAAATTTTTGTGTTAGATCATTAAAGTTTTGTATTTGTTCATTAAATTTTTATATTTCTTCAGTCCAAAATGCATTAAGCATTTTCAATTTTCATCGTCCTTTGCACAACTCGTATTAATGTTGCAGTATCATTTTGAATGCCTACTGAATCATATCTGATTACATTCGGGTCCATTGCGCTATCATGCCTTTCACTAGCCTCCTGTAGAAAAAAAAAGGATTATTCCAGTGATATTCATGAATTTATTTCATCTACTGTAAGTAAAGTCATGTCCTTAATCACAACATTGCTTTCCTCAAATGTAGTTGAACTTAAATAATACTTGGTTCTTGTCTGAATCACCAACATGTTCACTCTCACTATAAATTGTCACTGCGTCAGCTGTGGCATCATTCTGTGCTAGTACATTAATTACTGAATTGTCAACAAGGGTTTTATCTGCTGTATCGATTTCTGTCCTTGTAATTTACTAATTGCAAAATTTTAAAATGAATAGACCCTTTCTTAATTAATCTGAGAAAATGTTCTAAGTTATCCTGTGATGTATTGCAAACATATACTGCAACTCATTGTTGTTGTACTTACACTCACTCAAAATTATCAGCAAAAAAAACGATTTTTAATAAATACACTATTTTACTACAATTTTAAATGCTCCAATTTTTTGGATGAGAGGGGAGAGATAGTACCAAGTGCAGCCATGCAAGCTATAAGTTAGAATTTTTGTACCTTCTCAATGGGTTTAACAATTTTTTCTGGTAGTTTCCAAACAAATTTTATTCTCCATCCATGCACATCCTTCTTTTGTGGCCCTTCCTCTCTTTCTCTTGCCAGTATTATTCATTTCCTGTAACAAAGAAAACAAAAGATAATTAATACACTGAAAAACTTTTACATGTTTTATATGTTTTAATTATCATCCTTTTTATGGTCACCAGTTATATTGGTAATTAAGTACTGGTACCATAAAGAGGTGCAAATAACATGGATTATTTTGAGGTGGGTGACTGGTGGATACTTTCACCAGCACCAATTCACATGTCTATATTTTGCTCCGGTTACCACTGTAACAGTCTAAATTGATTTATATATTAACTCTCCTTTTAACAGAGTGATATTTACTTCCTCTTTCTTGAAAAATAAGATGCAGCATCCAGCTTTGATAAAGAATGCAGTATAATGCAATTATAAATAATGTCGCTGTATGTTCTGAAGTTTGCAGGTTACAGTGTATCCAGGTACCATCTTCAGGATGAAGCAATTTAGAAATGAAAGAAACTGCCTCCCTTTCCAGAAGATATACTGTAAAAAGTTTTACACAAATATATTTTGTTTGTGACATGCATGCAATATGTCTACCCAGAATCATGGACAGGAATAGACCAACTGTTGAAGAGTGAAAAATTTGATATCGCATTAAGGAAACGTTACAATATAGAGATATGTTCATCTTTCTTTTTGTAAATATCCCTTTTTGACATGAGCATGTTTATACTGCATCTCTGCCCTGCACAGTGTTCCGATACTTATTAAATGATGTATATTTTATGGCTAAAACAAAATAAGATCTATCACAAATAGCAACTATGTGTGCTCACCTATGAATCTGCTGATATTTCAATGGTTGCATGGTGGTGGCAGAGGGAAGCTTACTCACTATATGCTAGTCTTCAGCATGATGATGGAACAGGGTGAGCTGAAAAAGGGGCACTTGTGCGGGAGCAGCAGCTGACCAGGCATGAAGTGCAGACACTTGCGCTGTGAGCACAACAACCTGGATTGCCTAGGCATTGCCATACTGGCTGGCGGTGTAGTTGTTGTGTCAGAGGCAGCACTAGTAGACGCAAAATGAGTCCCAACCAGAACACAGGGTTGCCGTGAGGACTTTGATCATGGTGTCAGCGAGGACTGCTGTTTGTTGCAGTGAAAGTGACTGTTGAGTTGCAAAGACTGCACGTGCCTGGCTAGGCAGCCAGTTCAGCCACAGAGCATGGAGTAGCTCATGAGGAACTTTTCTGATGTTGACCATGCTGTGGAGGTGCTGCTGGAGCTATGACAGAGTTCTGTCACTTACATAACTGCCAGTATTCAGCCGATGTACACTTTCAGCTGGAGATACGGAGAGGTGGCATATGAGCTCCCTCATGAGGTGCAGGTACGGCTCGGTGGATGATGGTGCAGTGATGATGTCAGCAACCGTGGCGGTGTTGTACTGGTCAAGCTGGCTGACCACATAAATGTACTTCATATTGACAGTACTACTGCATAAAGTCTGGAGTGGTTTCTAATCAAATAGACATGCTTCAAAAATAGAATGACTTCATTGCTCGTAGTATGATGCGTTTCAGACTTAGCCATCTTCAGATAACAGTTAAAAAGTTGTAAAGATACATGGAAGTCACAAAACAGAATCAGAATAATGAATCTTTGCAATTTTTGGCAGATATCTGAAGGTGGCTAAGTCCAAAATGTGTCATAGTACGAGCAACAAAGTCATTCTGTTTTTGAAGCATGATCTTTTGATTACTGACCCACCATCCAGCCTTTATGCAGTACCACTGTTCATTTTCAACATGGTCACCCATCCCCTATGCGACTTCATGTCACAATTGTGGTACTTTGTATTTTGTGACATTACACAACTTCAATAGAAACTGGTCTCAACCAGTTTGAACGAGAGGGATGGGCAGGTAGGCCAGAAAGGTGGTAGTCAGACAGGGATGTGAGAAACCATAGAATGCAGCTCACAGGGAGATGACATGGCAGCAGTGTCAGCAGCAATAGCACGATTGGCAGAAATGACCTCATCGGAGTTAATCACGATGTACCAGAATTCCAAAGCAATTGATCAGTACCAGCTGAGTGTCATCACTTTGGGATAATTTACATAGAACAGGCGTATTATGATGCATAAAAGACACAATTTCTCACTCAGTTAACGTTCAGTAACAGCCCTGTTGATACAAGAAACTAGTGACAGAAATGGTCACACTGTCACAAAACATTACCCATTGCAGTGCAACTGGACATGGCCCATCACAAGTGCAACTGCTGAAAACACTTTGCAATATCCGTTGCTTGGGTGACCAGCACAATCACCATTGCACAAATGACCACTGAAGAGACTACACAAGCCACCAACCAAGTGACCATTGAAATTGCAGCATATCCTGTCGCACGAGTAACCACTGATAGCACTACCAAATCTTTCACTTGGATGACCACTGAAATCACAGCATTTGTTTCAGTGCAAGTGAGAACTGATGTCACTATACAACCTGTTTCAAGGGCAACCACTGAAATTGCAGTATCATGACAGTGCACATAACGAACCAGCACACTCCAACAAGTGTGTGTAGGGATGATGGAGGAAGTTATACACATGTCCAGTGAATTTGCAGCAAAGGATACACATTAGATTTCTTTGCTACGTAACCCTGCTGAGCTCCCAAAATTTGGCACATAGTGGGATGATCTACAGTTGGTTGAAACTATACTCCTGGAAATTGAAATAAGAACACCGTGAATTCATTGTCCCAGGAAGGGGAAACTTTATTGACACATTCCTGGAGTCAGATACATCACATGATCACACTGACAGAACCACAGGCACATAGACACAGGCAACAGAGCATGCACAATGTCGGCACTAGTACAGTGTATATCCACCTTTCGCAGCAATGCAGGCTGCTATTCTCCCATGGAGACGATCGTAGAGATGCTGGATGTAGTCCTGTGGAACGGCTTGCCATGCCATTTCCACCTGGCGCCTCAGTTGGACCAGTGTTCGTGCTGGACGTGCAGACCGCGTGAGACGACGCTTCATCCAGTCCCAAACATGCTCAATGGGGGACAGATCCGGAGATCTTGCTGGCCAGGGTAGTTGACTTACACCTTCCAGAGCACGTTGGGTGGCACGGAATACATGCGGACGTGCATTGTCCTGTTGGAACAGCAAGTTCCCTTGCCGGTCTAGGAATGGTAGAACGATGGGTTCGATGACGGTTTGGATGTACCGTGCACTATTCAGTGTCCCCTCGACGATCACCAGTGGTGTACGGCCACTGTAGGAGATCGCTCCCCACACCATGATGCTGGGTGTTGGCCCTGTGTGCCTCGGTCATATGCAGTCCTGATTGTGGCGCTCACCTGCACGGCGCCAAACACGCATACGACCATCATTGGCACCAAGGCAGAAGCGACTCTCATCGCTGAAGACGACACGTCTCCATTCGTCCCTCCATTCACGCCTGTCGCGACACCACTGGAGGCGGGCTGCACGATGTTGGAGCGTGAGCGGAAGACGGCCTAACGGTGTGCGGGACCGTAGCCCAGCTTCATGGAGACGGTTGCGAATGGTCCTCGCCAATACCCCAGGAGCAACAGTGTCCCTAATTTGCTGGGAAGTGGCGGTGCGGTCCCCTACGGCACTGCGTAGGATCCTACGGTCTTGGCATGCATCCGTGCGTCGCTGCGGTCCGGCCCCAGGTCGACGGGCACGTGCGCCTTCCGCCGACCACTGGCGACAACATCGATGTACTGTGGAGACCTCACGCCCCACGTGTTGAGCAATTCGGCGGTACGTCCACCCGGCCTCCCACATGCCCACTATACGCCCTCGCTCAAAGTCCGTCAACTGCACATACGGTTCACGCCCACATTGTCGCGGCATGCTACCAGTGTTAAAAACTGCGATGGAGCTCCGTATGCCACGGCAAACTGGCTGACACTGACGGCGGCGGTGCACAAATGCTGCGCAGCTAGCGCCATTCGACGGCCAACACCGCGGTTCCTGGTGTGTCCGCTGTGCCGTGCGTGTGATCATTGCTTGTACAGCCCTCTCGCAGTGTCCGGAGCAAGTATGGTGGGTCTGACACACCGGTGTCAATGTGTTCTTTTTTCCATTTCCAGGAGTGTATATACCACACTAACAAACTTTAAAATTTCTGCTTTTATGTTGGCTGATCCATCCATATACAAGCAGCACTACACAGTAATTGATGCTGTAAATTGACAGGTTAGCTAAGGCTGTTAGCAGCAGTACATTTTGGCCTGTGCTGTAATTTCACACCTTGGCTGACAGGTGACAATACTGTGGCTGGCTGAGGCTGGCAATCATGGATGGTAGTCATCACAAAGAGTTCAAATTACTAGGTGAGCAGTACTGGTGCAGAATTATCAATTTTTATGTGCACGCTTAGCTTTATTAGTTCAACAGCTGACAATTCAAAATGTTTATCTATGCTAATTGGTATCAGGCCTTCTCTAGCTTTAAAATGTATGCCACTTATGACCTATGTACACAATTCCCCAATCTTTAAAACAGTTCTGCAATAGCAACTTGCACATTAATATGATGATAGCACTATACGTCTTGTACCAGAAAAGTGTATTGTGTCTTCCACGAGCTCTGTATAGTGCTTAGCTTTAAAAAAATAGTGAAAAAATTGCATATTTTTAAATAGAAATTAAGGAAGATGATATTAACCCAAAGTTTATATAGAATCAAGGAATATTTTATTTATAAACATTGATAAAGCTTCTTTGATAGGATTATTTTCCTGTTACTCACATTGAAACTGGACTGCTCCACCGTGGACACTACCAAAGACTAGAGATACACTGCACATTTATATAAATACATGAAGAGTGTCTAAAGTTTATTTTTAAGCGGGTTGAATGTCAATGCAAAAACCATATTTATTACATCTGTAATGTGATGACTATGATGTATAAAGATTTAGCAAAATGTCTGTAGTCTTATATGTAGCTACAAATTAATGAATTTGTAAATTCTCTCTCTTCTTGGGTGATGAATGTTTGGCAATATCACCATGGTGTTTAACTGAATTTACATAACATATTGATACCGGACAGCCTACACAGACTACAGTGGTGGAAGTGCAAGACAGAGTTCAAAAAGGGTAAACTGACTTGATCATTATCCCTGGAGACCAAACACCTGTCCTGAAGCCACTAGATGTGTGTATAAATTGGCCTTTTGAAGCTACACTCAAACAGTGATATACACAATGGCTGGCTGATGGAAACCACAAGTTCATGCTGAGTAGAAAAAAATCAAGCAGTCAGATTTGTCCCAGATTTGTGAGTGGATAAAATGTGCATGGAACTCCATTCCACTACCAGTGGTGGAAAAATCCTTCAAAACATTTGGTAGCACAAATTCAATGGATGGAACCAAGGACGATGCTTTATGGAAAGATGGCAATGATAAAATTTATTTTGCACTAGAAACGATGTTGATGAATTTGAAGATGAATACAATCATTAAGTCTGAATATTTTTTTTGTAAATGTCACATACATTTGTGGCATAGAGCGCCATAAATATCGATATTTGTTCTGTGTGCAAGTGTGCTATCTTTGAGGAGAGGACCTTGGGGCAGGATGTTGGACGCTAACGGCAGTTAGCCTCCGGACTTGTATCTGTGTAGAAGCTAAGTTTGAATAACTCTGTATCTGAGAGGATTCTAGTTGTTTACCTACAACTATACTATATTCCCTCACTGGTGACCCCGTTTTTGTGTAATACACGTCCGAGTTGCCGCCTGAAGGTTATTTACGCGCCTACCGCGTCGGGTTTCTCCGCGATTGCGAGGGCCTTTGTTCAGCTCCAGACAATGGCCTTTCAGCATTCACTGCCGCCCAGATTCCAGCAACATCTCTCCAGCAATCCTGCCATCGTAGTGGACATGCCGCAAGAATCTTCGGAATCCTTCAGCCAGAACATGCAGTGGAATTCATCGAGTGCCGCCAGTATCTTCCAACCACCAACGGTCGATGACTCTGGCCTTGTTAGCATGGACCTTCCCACGTGTTCTCCACAGAGTGTTGGTCGGAACATTCCTACGCCTGTGTCGAACACACAATTCAATACAGTTCATGGCGTCGAGCGAGGTTTTGCTACTTTGGAAAATCCAGTAGTAAATTCAAACTCGATTCAGTTCCCGCCACGTGTGTATCCTTCCACGCCGGCTAGTTAACAGGTGTTCAATGCTCGCCAAACAGCAAATATCACACCGAGTGTGCATCCTAGTGGACGTGTGTGGGATCCTTGTGTTGCTTCTAATCAAGTCAACAGTTCTGTGCTGGACAGTAATTACTCCGACATCTACAACCAGCCCCACCACTCACGGTCGAGTGAATACTGTGTGCATAACGGACATTCACCGGCGTACTTAAGCATTTGTGGCTTCTCTCCGAGCTACCACGTCAATGAGAATGCACATTTTGACTACGATCCTCACACCGTTCGAGCGTCCGCCGTTTCTCAGCTGCCCCCCCGGCGTCAAGTGAATTTCGCGATTCCCGCATTACGGGACGCCAATAATTCGGACTCGCAATCTTCTGCATGCTCCACTTCCGTCCGAAGTAATAGGCGCACCTCCACAGTGACTGCAGTGCCGAATCTGCCGAAATTACCAGACTTCAAACCTGCTCACCCGGAGTTCTGGTTTAACCTGGTTGAGCAAACATTCAATGTCTGTGCTTTGGACGACGACGCACGTTTCGCCTGCCTCATGAACCATCTTCACGACCGCGTCGATTTAATTTACGATCTGGTCAAAGCACCCCCTTAGCAGGGAAGTATGCTGTGGCGAAACAGACGATACTGGAGTGCGTCTCTAAAACCATGAGAGAAAATGTGCGACAGCTCATCTACGAAGAGTGTCTCGGCGACAGGTCTCCGTCCCAGCTGTGGCGGTGCATCCGTCTTCTCGTCGATGAGCAAGTTATGCCTGATGACACGCTCGCAGAAATCTTGACTGAAAAGCTGCCTTTGCCTGTCCAGACTGCAATCTCTGCATATGAAGACAGGCCAGTAAATGAACGTTTACGCGCCGCCGACAGAGCATACTCCGCCAGGCAACGTGAGCTCCGTGCACTGCATTCTGGACGTGACCGCACTAAGACGCTTTCTGACGCCACGCCCTTGTCTGGTGCTGCTAATAACAAGTTTGTTAAACTAGCCGCCCTGCCTGCACCTTCAACTCCTCGCAACGACAGGGCATCGGCCTCTGTGGAAGACTCTGGGGCACATACTCCGTCACCTAGCAACTACCCACAGGAGCACAGGCCCGCCCAACCTTACTGTTTCTTCCACACGAGATTCGGGGAGCAAGCTTGCAAATGCCAGTCACCGTGTTCTTACCCAAACTCCAACCGCAGGTAGGCTACGGTGCCACCTCCTGCGATGTAAACAATGGGCACCATCCCACGTTGCACTCCGTTTCGGACAATAACAGTAAGTGTGGTCGAGTATATGTCCGCGATTTACGATCAGGTGTATTTTTTCTGGTAGACACTGGCACAGACGTCTCTTTGCTGCCGGTTCGCCTAGCAACCAATAAAGTGCAACCACACAAAACAGTACTTCATGCAGTGAACTGGTCTACCCTACAGTGTTCGGGTTCCACTTTGTATACAGTGAAACTTTCGCCCGAGTGCAAGCTGGATTGGATGTTTCTAGTGCCAACAATTGAAGAACCTATTCTCAGAATTGGTTTCCTCAAGCACTATCAGTTGTCACTAGATTTTGTGCAAAATACTGTGTTTTACCCCTCCCTTAACAAACATATTCCTTTCGCTTCGCCGAGTGACAGTTTGGCTAACACCAAACATGTGTGCTCTGCTAAGAAGTGTGTAAACCTATCCTTGGAGCTGCAATCTTGGACAAACAAGTGGCTAGTGGAGTGCACCAAGTCTTCGAAGCTGCGGATGGAACGTATGGAAATGCTGCTGCATCTCCGCGACATACACCACGAATTGGCCTCCACACAACAACGCCTCACGGCACTACAAGCAGACGACTCGTCGGCTACAGACAAGGTCAGTCCATGCCAATCTGGTGTTCCTGTGCCCGCGCACGTTAACGACAATGTTGTGAACTCTGTAAACTGTGTCAGCACCCCCTTTTGTAATGATAGGGTATGCCCGAGTGCTCATGCTCCTTGCGTTCCGAATGGACAATTAACTTGCCAAGCTTGTGGCAATGAACTACGGCCATCTGCTGTCCGTCCACGCCCACTCGTGCCTACAGCACTCGTAGCGGCACGGCCCGCTACTAAGAACCAGTGTACCAACCTCGCCCATGTTAACACGTGTGCGGCCTTTACGCAACCTACGAGGGGGTGGCACACCTGTACTTCCGTGCCCTCAGCGCCACAACTTGGCCCGTCCGCCACTGCCTGCTCCGCTTCACGGACATCTGACTGTCGTGCCGCGCCACGTATTGCAGTAGTCACTAACGGCACAGTTCATCGGTTACATCTAACCGATGGGCCGCCCATATCGCAACTTCCACGCCGCCTCAAGCCGGAATTTATGAAAATTGCAAAAGAACAATTGGACAATCTGTTACAAAAGGGAATAATTGAACCTTCTTCCGGTTGCTGGGCTAGTCCTATCCTGTTTGACAAAAAGAAAGACGGTACTTGGCGTATGGTCGGAGACTATAGGCGTTTAAATGCCCGCACCATCATTGATAAATATCCGGTCCCACACATTGCAGACTTCAATCATGCACTCGCAGGGGCAAAGTATTTCTCTGTTCTGGACTGTAAGCATGCATTTCACCAGATTCCTATGGCTCCAGAGGACATTGAGAAGACTGCCATAACCACTCCCTTCGGGCTGTTCCAATACAAATTTATGCCGTTTGGGTTGAAAAACGCCCCCCAAACGTGGCAGCGTTTCATCAATCAAACTTTATCCCATCTAGACTTTTGTTTCGTATACATGGACGACATATTGGTTTTTGCTTCTACTTTGGAACAGAGTGAGGAGCATGTTCAAGTTGTGATAGATATTTTAGCAGCCGCTGGTATTGAACTGAACAATAAAAAGACTCAATTGCACCAGTCATCTGTCACATTCCTAAGTTATGTTGTGTCATCGGACGGTCTGACACGACCGCAGGACAAGATCAAGCCTGTTCTCGAGATGCTACGCCCTCAGACCTATAGGGAATTATGCAGGTTCATCGGAACAGTTAATTATTACCGGAAACATTTGCCAGCCGCTTCTGTGGTGCAGGCTCCTCTCACAGATGCTCTCACTGGCCCACAAACTTCTGGCACCCGCCAGGTACCATGGACACCAGACATGGACAAGGCATTTAATGAACTCAAACAGCTGTTGGCCTCCGCTGTCACTATTGCTCACCCACAGGCGGATGCCACAATGTTTATCACTACTGACGCTAGTGACAATGCTATCGACACAGTACTGAGTCAGACATACAACGATGTTACGACCCACCTGCAGTTTTTCTCAAAAAAGCTAAACAATGCGCAGAAGAAATACTCAGCATTCGACAGAGAATTACTTGCAGTTTATGAGGCCATAAGACACTTCAGAACTGATGTCGAGGGATGAGATTTCTATGTGCTCACCGATCACAAGCCGTTGGTTCCTGCCATAAAAAATCCTGCGGCTGATCCGCCCCCACGACAATTTCGTCACATCGATTACATCTTGCAATTTACAAATGACATTCGCTACATCCGAGGAGCGGACAATGTGGTCACTGATTTTCTCTCGCGTGTTGGTGCTGTCACAACCTTAATTGACTTAACGGACCTACCTCGGTTGCAATCGGCAGACCCCGATACCATGCAGTTAATTTCAGACCACAGCTCCTCTCTCCAACCGGTATGCTCTACTTTCCCTGGCATAACTGACTTAGTGTGGTGTGATGAATCGACTGGTACGTTGCGGCCATTCATTCCTGAGCCCCTTCAATGCCAGGTCTTTGACAAACTACACACATTAGCACACCCCGGTGTCAAAGCTTCCACCCGTCTGGTAGCTGAACGGTTTGTCTGGAGAGACATGCGCCGTGACTGTCAGTCTTGGGCAAGGGCATGCATGGTGTGTCAACAGAACAAAGTTTCCAGGCACACTTCTCCACCCCTTGGCTGTTTTGCCCAACCGCCAGGCCGGTTTCACCACGTTCATGTCGACCTCGTAGGCCCTTTGCCCCCCTCCAAGGGTTTCCGTTACTTGTTTACAGCTATTGACAGGATGACTCGGTGGGCTGAGGCTGTGCCTATTCCGAACATTACCTCTGAGACAGTAAGTCGAGCATTCTTAGATTCATGGATCTCTAGATTTGGCTCACCTGTTTATCTCACCACTGACCAGGGGCGACAATTCGAGTCTTCAGTTTTCTCTGAATTATGTAAAATGTGTGGTATTGTCAAAATTCATACTTCTGCATACCACCCCCAAAGTAATGGGCTTGTCGAGCGATGGCATCGCACCTTAAAGTCTGCCCTGCGTTGCCATGACTCACTATGGACAGAGGCAGTGCCCTTTGTGCTTCTTGGCCTTCGTGCGACTTTCAAGGAAGACCTCAAGGGTTCCGTAGCCGAGTTTGTGTATGGCCAACCTCTGGTTTTGCCTGGAGAATTAGTCACTTCGACCCCACTTCCATGGCCCTCTGAACTCCCTTCACTTCTCGAACGGGTGCGCTTGCACTGCAGCAAAATTCAGCCGCCACCTCTGGCTGCTCATACACCTCCGCGTGTGTACGTACCGCGCACACTAGACTCTTGTGAGTACGTTTCTCAGAGACGACTCAGTCAAAGCCCCGCTTCAGTCGCCCTACACAGGTCCTTACAAGGTCGTCAAACGCTCTGAGAATAACATGGATCTCCTCATAAAAGACTCTGTAACCACGGTCTCACTCAACCGAGTGAAACCAGCTTTCATTGAGCCTCAGGTGAACCTCCCTGATTCTGCCCCTATTTCCCCCACTCCTGCTTCGAGTGGCCATCCATCTTCCCACACCATGCATTTGTGTATTGATTCTCCACAGCGTGCTTCTCTGCCGAGCACTGCTCCTTCTCCGCGTTCATCTAATTCGAGTGGCCAATCTTTTCGGGGCTTCACTCCTCACAGTCCTCGCAGTCGAACTGCTAACCACTCGGATTCTACCATTGTGTTACCATCTTCGTGTGACAGCTCTTTGTCACGCCATTCAATCCACGCTGGCTCCTCATTGCCTTTGGTCACGCTCTCTCGTCTGTCAGCTGATCGCCCGAGGTTGTCTCCTGCAGTCCAGTGCACCTGCCACGCCCCTCTTAGCAGATGCTTCCCACTGCCATGGCTTTCCCACACCTCCCTGCCTCCCTACCATTGCTCGTACAGGTGCCATCCAAGAATTCACAACACATGTTCACCCTGATGACATACATAAATTATCTGTTGTCGTAGATGGCGATACGGTGTGTGTGGTACTCGCGTGTGACAATATTGAGGGAGGAAGTGCAGAATCTCGTGTGGTGCGCCGCTTTAAATTGAGCAGAAGTGCTGCATGTGGCAATTTGCGTGCTTTTGTTAGGCCTTCTGGCAAGGTGATTCTCCGCCTGCCGGCTGACGAAGTGCTACACCTCCACTCCAGGACGGGACATCGTCTTCAGCTGCCGGCGTCACTTGCTGACTTCACCGTCGATGTACCAGGTTTCACCCCCCGGTCTCCTACCAGTCAACCACTTCCGCCTGATGCGGAAGAACTCGCCTGACGTGGAAGAACTGTGCGTTACCTTCCTAACTTCTCACCCCCCCCCCCCCCATTCACAGGGACATACTCCATACTGTACGGGGGGGGGGGGGGGGGGGCTATGTGGCGTAGAGCGCCATAAATATCGATATTTGTTCTGTGTGCAAGTGTGCTATCTTTGAGGAGAGGGCTTTGGGGCAGGATGTTGGACGCTAAAGGCAGTTAGCCTCCGGACTTGTATCCATGTAGAAGCTAAGTTTGAATAACTCTGTATCTGAGAGAATTCTAGTTGTTTACCTACAACTATACTATATTCCCTCACATTAAAGCCAATATTTCCTTGTTTTCTTTTCCCTCCCTTAAAATTAGGATGAGCGGATTATTCAATGGTACAAATTATTTGCATATATGCAGTATTTATTTATTTATTTATTCATCCAAGGATCATCTCACAATGATATAGGATTTGTCAAGGTAATACAATGCCAATCAATGGGCTAACATATAACACACAGCATACATAACATGATTTAAGAGGATATGAACAGGTAGCCAATATGGATAGCACAGGTGGTTGCCACAGCCTTGTTTAAGGAACCATCTCAGCATTTACTTTAGCAATCCATGAAAAATAAGGAAAACTAAAGTTAGGATGGGTGGATGGAACAGCTCCATCAGAAACTGAGATCAGTGCCCTAACAGTTGCACTACCTCATTTGATAATTCTCTGATGAATAGTGTTTCTTCATTTACAAATCAGTTCCACTCTTCATTGCTACTCACATTAAGACATGCATCAATGACTCCTGGACTGAGGAGATGCTACTGTGCCCCTTGGTTCAATTCCAGACCTCATATTCAACTATCTGCTACTGTCCACCTGAAAAACTAAATCACTGGACATTACTATCATGCATTATACATCTTGATAGAAGATCCTTGTAAAAGTAGCAAACAATATTCAAGTGCTGAAATGTGACAAGGTGCTGTAGTTATCCCCTTTCATTCCTATTCATTACTCAGGCTCCTCTAACCAATCTTTAACTGAGTAATGTGCATTATTTGTGAAGAACATTGTAGTTGCCTCTTCAAACAAATTTGTTTTAACATTCTTTTTCACTTCCTTTAGCAACTTTTTATGCAATTTTAGTCCCTGTTATAAGTTTTGAGTTTTATGTTTGTTTTTCCTGGGATAAATGTAACTACAAACTGGCTCTAGTTCCAAGATTGTGTATAAAAGTATTTAGGCAGAATTTATTAATATTCTCCATGGTGAACACCTAAGAAATGAGTGTGTGTGGGGTATGTCATCACAAGTCACTGGCTATTACAAAGATGCTAATATTTTAATGGTGCCTAACTGAGAAATTGTGACTTCTTCTTGCAGTAACCCTATAAGGTCTGGGGTATACTGAATTGAGTGATGGATGCACAGTAACATCCCCGAGCCACACATGGGACTTTTAACCACCATTGTGCACAAATACTCTTGGTCTCCATATATGAGAGAATTGGTAGGCTGAATGTGCCTCATTCTGATGCTGGGTTATTCTGCAAACTGAATACATAGCTCAGGAACAACCGGCTGTGTGGATGCTGGCATGATTAATTCTCTTGAAACTCTCTGCTACTCGCTACAGACTAAATATGTGTGAGAGAGCAATGTATGTCCTCCTTCATTGTCAGTCTTATCCCAAGTAGGACTTTAGGCTTCAGACCATGATGATGAGGAAAGTTTTGAGTGTGTGGTGAAACCACACACCATTCTACCATTCCGTTACTGGAGAAGGTGTCGTGGGAGAATGTATTTGACATTCCAGTCACAAGCATTACCTATCCCATCAAAGGCAGGGCTACCTGTGAAGCCAGTCATGTGATCTACAAGCTAAACTGCAACCACTGTGCTGTGTTCAACATGTCATGACAAACAACAAGCTGTCTGTCTACATGAATGGCCACTGACAAACTGTGTCCAAGAAACAGCTTGACAACCCATTCTCTGAGCATCCTACCCAACACATTGTCCTTCCCTTCAATGACTGCTTCACAGCCTATGCCATCTGAATCATTCATACCAACATCATATTTTCCGAATTGCACAAGTGAGAACTCTCCCTGTAACATGTCCTACATTTCAGAAACTCCCCTGGCCTCAACTTTTGTTAGTCACTGTCCATCATCCACCTATCCCTTCACTATTCCCATTCCAGCACTACACAGCCTTACATTCCACCAGCACCTACTGCCTTTTCACCTCTCTTCTTTTATGCTCCCCCTCCACACACACACACACACACACACACACACACACACACACACACACACACCCTCCCTCACCTTCGGCTTCCATCTGTCTAACCTCCTGACCACACCTAGTTGCTCTACCCTCTCTCCTCCTCACCTCTGTATGCTTCCCACAAGCAGCACTTTACAGTCCCCCCACCCCTACCCTGCTATCTGTCTCCCTTCCTGCTCCAGCCTCCTCCTAACCTCCAACAACCAGATTGCCTCTCTCATCATGCACAGCTACTCGCTGTCTGGCTTCAGTGGCCACAGGCAGTGGCCCTGTGTGTATGAGTTGTGTTTGTGTGAATGTGCATTTTCTACTTCAGAAGAAGGCCTTTTGGTCCAAAGCTTACTTATTTGGCTGGTGGGTGTTTTTTTTTTTTTTTTGCCTGTCTGTGACTCAATATCTCCACTGTATGGTGAGTAGTAAACTATCCTTTTAATAATGTTGTCATTACTCTGTCCTGGATTTTCCATTGTTTGATTTCAATAATTGTGTTATATCTTACTTTTCCTATAATCATCCATTACTTAGCCTACATCAGAATTACTCTGTACTGTTAAACTTAAATAAGATAGATGAACATGTGGCTCATTTACATAACATTGGCTCTGAGGAATGATCCATACCCTGAAAGAATACTTCAATGTGCAGAATGTATTGTTTAACAGGTACTTTTTACTGCATTTTTAAATAAGTTCAGACCCTAGTCTGGTCAACACTGTCACTGAGCGTGCTGAAATAACTGCTATTATGTGCTGTTCTGGAACCCAGTACATCACTCCTTTCTGTGGTGTGGACCAATTTGGCAGAACACCTTAAATTGTACTAACGTAATGCTGGAGATTTTTTTTAAAAAAAGGACCTGTGATCAAGACCAGGTGGAGCCAAGCACCTGAGGTGGTAGTGAGAATCTTGTTCAGGAAGAGACTAGCACCTGAGATGAAAGTATGAATCTCACTGAGAAAAATTATTACTGTTTTTTAATATGTCAGTGTAGTGAACAACAATACATCAGTATTCAGACTAATAATAATAATTATTACAGCATTGGTTAAAAACAGTCTTGGTTGCAATTATTTTTTTCCAACTACACGTTTCGCCTTTTTTAGACCTCTTCAGGTTGATCTACTTAGAAAACAGAGAACAAATGCATCTATTTAAGAATCGTGATTGCGTTGTGCAGACTTGGATAACATAAAAGCATGTATAAACAGATCAAATACTGAAAGAGAAAATACCTTACTCTGGTATTTCTTAAAATGATCCTTTAGAGAGTGCAGCCAAAGGGCATCATTGAATACATCAGGCCAACATCACCTTCATTAAACTCAGTAAAAACTAGAAATATAAAATAGTAAAAACATAAGTAAATTCACCAGTGACAGACACTCAGAAATGTAATCATATTGCCGAAGCCTTATGATAAGGCCTTACCTTTTCTAGATGGACGCAAGTGACTCCAAGACCTACATAATGCGTTTCTGTTCACAGGAGTGAGTAACAGAATAAGGTGATGCTCAGGTAGTAAGCATAATGCACCACAGCGTTGTGTGCTAGTACTGATGCCTAATATAGAATCACCTCAATAGGTGGTGCTGCCATGCAGCTGCTGGTAAGAATGAGAGATCGTAAACTGGATATACATACCCACTAAAACTTTATAAATGTAATGCACATAAAACATTAATAAGATGGAATTACTAGGAGCAACACCTGTGCAGTAACTTATCCTAAAATTTTGATGAAGTAAAATACAAATGAAGGTGGTAAATTAAAATGAGAAAACAGGGTGTATAATACAACATAACATTGCAGTACATAAACAGATTTTACGTATCATATACCACTAGAACAAGAACATTAAAAACACAGGACCATAATTTCAGATGAAGAAACCCCCCATATAATGCTCAATACTGCGTCATTCGGAGCTAGAACTTCTACCTGACAAGAAAACTATTTTTTTATAAAATACAAGTAAAATTATTACACTTATACATACACACTGATATGGAAGACGGACGCAATGTGAGTAAACTTTTTACGCATTTCCATTTTTTCAATGATGCCCTTTGGCTACACTCACTAAAGGATAGTTTTAAGAAATACCAAATTAACGTATTTGCTCTTTCAGTATTTTATCTGTTTATACATGCTTTTAGGTTAGCTAAGTCTGCACAACGTGATCGCATTTCTTAAACAGATGCATTTGTTCTCTGTTTTCTATGTAGATCAGCCTGAAGATGACTAAATAAGGTGAAAAAATTGCAACCAAGACTGTTTTTAACCAATACTGTTAAGCACTGGTTTGCTGTATGCCACATATGGACTGGAAGAACTTCTACAACTATTACAAATAGCATGTTTTTAGGCTGGTCATATATCCAAGTGTGTGTGGCATAAGCAAGCCATTAATGTTTATTTTCCCCTAGACAGCAGGTCAGATATTGAAGTGTGGCCACAAGGACACAAAACAAATTGTTAAGACAAATAAGACTTCAACTATGAATCAGAAACTGGTTTGGACAAATTACTCTTCTACCATTTTGACCCTATAGGAACATAAATACGATTTTGCAAAGAATGCCATTATTACCATAGCATTTTTCTGTAAGAGATTCCTTTGTTTAAAAATAAGTACTTTTGTTACTTCTTTATCTGGGATTCTGTATGTCAAAATAATTAGAATATTTTATCTCATTAATTCCATACAGCAATTTTCTAATATGTCATCATTTAGAAAATTTTTAGTTCGTATGCAGGAACCGCCATGAATTTTGTTACTAATACAAAGACAACTGGATACAACATACCTCTTACATTTATCAAGGATTTTGGTGCAGCCATTTGTTACCAAATGATGATTTGGGCAAACAATTAATATATTTTTTCCTCTTATCAAAAAAATTTATAGATCCTCTTCTCCTCTTCTCCACCATTTATATGTTCCATATAAAATCCATTTATGTTTAAATGCATCAAAAATGTGTTTTTACCATTAACTCCTTTTGATAGTTTAGATTTTCGTAACTGAGTTGAACTCTTTAATTTTTAGGCAGCTTGTCACCCTCACCACTTTAGTTTCTCTTGTTGTTTATGATTTTGTACATGTCAATAAACATCTTGCTGAATTTTGACTGTTGTATTATCCCATGTAACCACTAAATTTTCTAGTACTGTGAAGGCAGCCATTCGCAGAAGAAATCAGTGAAGCATATGATAACAATAATAGAAGATGTATTAGCTTTACTAACCATGTTTAAGCATCACCTAAGTGTGAATGATGTTAAACCTCAAGAATATGATAGCAGTAAGTAAATATTTAATTCTTTTTGTTATTCTAGTTAAGAGCAGGGCCATCCCATGCCAATTGGCCTAATTTTGGGAAAAGTTCGCATATGACCATCACAGATTTTGTCAAAATTTTGTGTGAACATTTACATATGTCCCATTGAAAATTTGTAAAGTTTTGCTTTTACTGATCTAATACTTGCAAAGATTTAGTCTTTTGTTTGACCTCATAGCACAGCTATCAACATTAAACCCCTGAGTTTTCATCAAAATTGACGCGTAATATCTCTAGCAATATTTTATTACAAGAAACGAAACTAGAGCACATTTTACAACTTTTTGCACTCCCATTATCAATTAATAAAAGATTTCTTATGAAATTTTAATATGGAATATTTGAAGCAAAGCTGGCTGAAAAAATACACTCCTGGAAATTGAAATAAGAACACCGTGAATTCATTGTCCCAGGAAGGGGAAACTTTATTGACACATTCCTGGGGTCAGATACATCACATGATCACACTGACAGAACCACATGCACATAGACACAGGCAACAGAGCATGCACAATGTCGGCACTAGTACAGTGTATATCCACCTTTCGCAGCAATGCAGGCTGCTATTCTCCCATGGAGACGATCGTAGAGATGCTGGATGTAGTCCTGTGGAACGCCTTGCCATGCCATTTCCACCTGGCGCCTCAGTTGGACCAGCGTTCGTGCTGGACGTGCAGACCGCGTGAGACGACGCTTCATCCAGTCCCAAACATGCTCAATGGGGGACAGATCCGGAGATCTTGCTGGCCAGGGTAGTTGACTTACACCTTCTAGAGTACGTTGGGTGGCACGGGATACATGCGGACGTGCATTGTCCTGTTGGAACAGCAAGTTCCCTTGCCGGTCTAGGAATGGTAGAACGATGGGTTCGATGACGGTTTGGATGTACCGTGCACTATTCAGCGTCCCCTCGACGATCACCAGTGGTTTACGGCCAGTGTAGGAGATCGCTCCCCACACCATGATGCCGGGTGTTGGCCCTGTGTGCCTCGGTCGTATGCAGTCCTGATTGTGGCGCTCACCTGCACAGTGCCAAACACGCATACGACCATCATTGGCACCAAGGCAGAAGCGACTCTCATCGCTGAAGACGACACGTCTCCATTCGTCCCTCCATTCACGCCTGTCGCGACACCACTGGAGGCGGGCTGCACGATGTTGGGGCGTGAGCGGAAGACTGCCTAACGGTGCATGGGACCATAGCCCAGCTTCATGGAGACGGTTGCGAATGGTCCTCGCCGATACCCCAGGAGCAACAGTGTCCCTAATTTGCTGGGAAGTGGCGGTGCGGTCCCCTACAGCACTGCATAGGATCCTACGGTCTTGGCGTGCATCCGTGCGTCGCTGCGGTCCGGTCCCAGGTCGACGGGCACGTGCACCTTCCGCCGACCACTGGCGACAACATCGATGTACTGTGGAGACCTCACGCCCCACGTGTTGAGCAATTCGGCGGTACGTCCACCCGGCCTCCCGCATACCCACTATACGCCCTCGCTCAAAGTCCGTCAACTGCACATACGGTTCACGTCCACGCTGTCGCGGCATGCTACCAGTGTTAAAGACTGCGATGGAGCTCCGTATGCCACGGCAAACTGGCTGACACTGACGGCGGCGGTGCACAAATGCTGCGAAGCTAGCACCATTCGACGGCCAACACCGCGGTTCCTGGTGTGTCCGCTGTGCCGTGCGTGTGATCATTGCTTGTACAGCCCTCTCGCAGTGTCCAGAGCAAGTATGGTGGGTCTGACACACCGGTGTCAATGTGTTCTTTTTTCCATTTCCAGGAGTGTAGAACCTGAAAAAGTATAAAGTTTAAGTTTTCATATCTTCAGATGTCATTGCAGGATAAACCTGTAAAATTTTACAAATACAAGGTCTTAGTATGAACAAGTTGAGGGCAAAGTTGACGATTTTTGTAAAAAAAGCCAAAAATGGGTATTTTTAGCCCACTTTTACAAAAAAAAAAAAAAGAATCTTCTGCAAATTCTTTTAAACCATTTTAGAAGACCCATGTTCTAAACTACATAAATAACTATATTTGGCTTTGCAGTGGGAGCATATGCAGCCCTAAACAACTACAACAAGGTGGAGGTGCATTGCAAATATGCCCTTACTCTGCTGGTAATCAAATTACGTCTTTTATTATGTTCAGCAGTTGTTTAATACTCTCCGGAGAAGGTAACATCGAAAGTCCTGATGACTAGGAAATGAGATCAAGTCAAAAGAAATCGAAAAACTTCAGCAAGGGATGATATTCTTCACGGGTTTGCAGCCGGATTGTGTCATCGTCCAGACACAATATTTCGGCAGACCAGCTGGCCACCATATTCAGGTAAGTTAATGCTCATGCACTGCCTTGCCAGAACTAAATTCCAACCACAACCACAGAAACCTTTATACACCACGGACAGAGCACCGCACGTATGAGAGATGATGGGCAGCGCCTCCTGGCGGCAAGTAGACATGCAGCACACCGGTGGGAGAAGATGGCGGAAATTATAAATCGCAACAGCACTAGTTAGAAGAATCCAATGATCGAAAAGAAGACCGTTGTTGTTTAATGTCGGACAAAATCGGATTCCAAATCTTACTTAGAGGAAAATCTTTATCCCTGTTAATAATATTACTTGCTATTCTAATTTCAGTGGATTCTTTAAGAACACATTCCCAATAGCGAGAAGCAGGAGAGATCAATTGTGTCTTGTCATACATCATCCTCTGTCCTTCGTTAAGGCAGTGTTCCGCCACTGCCAGCTTCTCAGGCTGGAACAACTGAGTGTGCCAATGATGTTCCACACACCGGTCCTGAATAGTTCGAATAGTTTGACCAATATACTTCTTTCCACAGTGACACGGAATTTCATAAACCCCGGGCTTCCTCGAGCCCAAATTATCTTTAACTGAGCCAAGAAGGGCTCTAGTCTTGGCCACTGGCATAAAAACACTTTTAATATCATATTTTCTTAAAATTCTTGAAATTTTGGATGATATACTTCCCACAAAAGGTAAATAAGCAACAGCTTCAAAAGTATCCTCTATTGGCTTGCGCGATGGACCAAACTGCAGAGCGTGGCATATAGCAGTCAGTATGAGTATCTTCATGTGACCAGCTGTCATCCACCACACCAACATAGTGGAGTTTTGCGGACATTGGTGAAAAGAGCTTATGCCATTTCTAATGAGGAACATTTGAAAGAAGAGTTTGATCATGTGAAGATTGTTTTCAAACAGAATGGATATACAGAACAACAATATTGTCGGGCGGACTGCTATGAACTGCACCAAAATTTACAGAATGCGACAATTGTGTAAACCTGAAGGCAGTTTATACAATATGTGCTGCAGCTGTTATGCAATGATTTAGCTACCAAGATTTCAGGTGCCTTGGTAATGCACAGTTAAATTTTGAAGTTCATAACCACCTTGTCATTATTTTTTAGGGCCTGATATGCTTGCAGTGCAAAACCAAGTCTAGTTTCTTATGTGCTTTAGAACATAGTCCTTCTAATGAAAATGATTTAAAACAATTTGCAGAAGACTCTTATTTGTAAAAGTGAGATAAAAATACCGATTTTTGCATTTTTACAAAAATTTTCAAATTTGCCATCAATTTGTAAACTATTTGGAATCTGTAAGAGAGTAAAGAGTTATAGTCTAAGACCTTGTCTTGGTAAATTGTTACAAGAAAAGTTTCAAGTTTATTATGCAATTACTTCTGGTGATATAAAAAGCTAAATTTCAACTATTTCAAGCTTCTATTTTTTGACCAACTTTGTTTCAAATTATCTACATTAAAATTTCTCAAAGAAAATTTTTTTTAGTATTTTGCTTAGGAGAGCACAAAAAGTTGCACAAGACTGCCTAGTTTTGTTTCTTACAACAACATATTGATAGAGATATTATGACTCAAAATTGGTGAAAACTCAGGGAATCACTTTTGACAGTTGCTGTATGTGGTCAAACAAATGACTATACATCTCTTTAAGCATTATATTGGTGAAAGTAAAACCTTACCATTGTTCACTGAGAACATGTGTAAATGTTCACACAAATCCGTGATGGTCATGCTGGAATCTCTAGACTGCTTTGCATAGAATGATACCATTGTAATCACCTCATGTACCGATTGACAGAGACCATCGAGTATCTGTATCTACATCTATACTTTGCAAACCACTGATCTGACTGAATATTTATGCAGCTTCTTTCAGGCTTTGAAAAACAATTGAGAATAAAAGTGAAAAACTAAAAAACAATAGTCAGTACTGCTTATTTTATGTTCTTACACAAGGTTACTATTGATATTGTTCGCAAGGGTCCTAACCCACTTCCCTGGGGTGTAATCAAATTTTCTTCTGCATCTGTCGATGACTCTCCATCATAGAAAACTTCCTGATTCTTCCTAGTTGTCGGGTTACAAGAATTCTCAAAAGTATAAAATATTTTTCTATTAGGCTTTGAAATACGATTGAAAATAAAAGTGAAAAACTGAAAAACAATAGTTAGTAGTGCTTATTTTTTGTTCTTACACAAATCACAATGACAAAATAATGTGTCTTCAACATTGGCACATTGTTCATGGTCCCAGCCTTTACATGTGTTGCACTGAATGAAATTTTCACTGTAACACTGCCCTCAGATTATGCAGTTACATGAAGAAGATGTAGTAACAGTTGGAAAGAATGGAGCTCTCCTGCATGAAGAAGATGGAACATTGCAGCTATAATTTTCCGCTTATCTGCATTATTTTTATAATTTCTCCTTCTTTATTTTTTGTTTCATCTCCCTTCATTGTGCTTTAGCTTCCTTCTCTTTGATAAGTGCCTTTTTAGCTACAAGCATATTTTTGTAAGGTGTAGATGTTAGGATTCCACTTCTCTTACTTTGTACTTTGTACTTTACACTTGAACTGATTGGTAACAGTGAAATCTCTGCCAATATCTGTTGAGTATTCAGTAATATCAAGACAGTAATATCAAAGACAAAGTCTTCTTGGCACTGGCCACAGTTTTGGTATGGAGCCTCAGGCAAGTGTGAAGTATGAGAGGGTCCTGCATTTGAAGGCTGGGTGAACATTGGGCTTTCTTCAGCACGATTGTCTGAGCTAGGCTCTTGTCTGTTAGGCATGTTTGAAGCATCAGCTGACTAATGAAGTTATGAAGTTGCTCTTGGTCAGGACTGATTGATGTCTGAACTTGAGTTTTTGGTCTCTTGTCTGCTTCTGGAGTTGAGTTGGTCAGTGACCCCACAAAGTTTAAGTCAGAAAACACATTTGGATTCAGTGGATACATTCCAGTGCACTCAAACCCAGATTGTACCAATTCCCTTTCACAGACTCTGGAAAAGTGGAATTCACCAACCCAGCTATATCTTTCAGGGTTATTTTCGTGTTACAGTACTACCTCATCCAAAAACCATGTGCTTCATTATATGCACTTTTAAATGGTTTCATTATTGACTGATCCAATAGCTGCATCTTATGGGAAATGTGAGGTGGCAGACATCATGTGAATACAATTTTGTTTTGCATAGAGGATTATGTCAGTATTGTTGTGGTCATCTGTGATCAATAAGACTGATCTCTTCTCAGTAGGGTTTATGCATTCAACAAAACCTTCCATCCATTTCAGGAATCTGTCTTTAATGATCCACTCACTCATTGGCCCATTAAATGTACTTCGTGGTGGAGGGTGCATTTTTAAGTCATTGGCTATCCTTGTATGAAGGAATACAAACAAAGGAGGGATGAACTGATCTCCTGCTGCATTTATTGACAGCAGAACAGTCACATTCCTTCCTCTCTCCCCAAATGTTAATTTCCCAACTTGTTTTTTTCTCTTTTATAGACTGTACAAGTCTGTTGTCATGCACACAAGATACACTTTTTTCATAAATATTAAATATCCATGACACTGTGAACTTGTATTTCTCCATAAGCTGATTTAGCTTATCAAAACATATGGTGAACTTTTCCCTACTGAAACCAACAGCACAGTGCAGGCTTGTCGACTTGGCTGTTCTCACCTTCAGTTCAGATGTCAATTCATAAAGTAATTATAAAATCTTTTCCAGCCATTCATGTTTTTTTTTATTGAAGCAGTGTTTGATTTTTAGTTTTTCAGCAAGTTTGTAAGCTAGTTCTAAAAATTCAGATTTGCTTAGTGGCATCAGTTGACTACCCAAAGCCATAACATGATTGTACAGTATCTTCTTTTGTTCATGATCAAACATTCTAGTAAATGTACATTCATTGCCAAGCAGTGTGGCTTAGGTGTTGCCTCTTTCCCTTCCAACAGATTTTTTGACACGATCTCCTAATGTAGTCTTAGGAACGCCACAACTAGCACTGGCTGCATGTACTGTCACTTCTTTGGAAATAACTTTGTCCATGGCCACCTTTATATCTTCTCTGTCCAAACTGCCTTGTATTTTCCCCATGATTTCCTGGAAGAACCAGAAACCATTACAAAACTTGAAGTTTATTTACCAGTGTGAGGTCTGATACCACCCAATTACACTTTGTCTGAAACCAGCCAAACAACTCACAGCATATGGATGGCTATCTACCAGCTTGTAATAACACAAATGAAACTAGAGCACATGAGTTGTATATGTAAGCTCTAACAAATGTTGTGCTAGCAATAATATATAAATACACTTACTTTGTAATAAGTTGCCGCCACACAAAACTATCTCTGTGCATCTTATCACTCACGAAAATACAAAAAAACTCAAGCATGAAACACTCTATTCATAGTACAACTCCAGTATGGCATGGGATTGGCTATTTAATTTTGATAAACTCACTGTGTGCTTGATAGGTTCTGCCTCCAGCAGGAAATAATGAAAACTGCTTTTATGTGGTACAGCCTGCTGTCCCATACCAGACGATCTTCTCTTAAGCATACATGCAGAACTGAGTCAAGTGCTTCTCAGAAATCAATAAATACTACATCTGCCTGAATGCCTTGTTCTAAAGCTTTCAGTATGTCATGTGAAAAAAGTGAATGATGGGTTTCACATTATCAACGTTTTTGGAATCCATTCTGGTTGATGTGGAGTAGGTCATTCTGTTTGAGATACCTCATTACACTTAACCTTATAATATAAGGGGCATTCAAATGAAACCTGTCACTAGTGTAAAGTAACAGTAGTTATTTTATTAGCTCAAAAATGTAGTTATACACAGTACACATACTCAAAATTAGTCACCAAAACTGTTGGCACATTTATCTCATTGCGACACTAGACGGTCGATTCCATCCTTGAAGAAGCTAGTAGGCTGCTGTCAGATATAGGCCTGGACCCAGTCACACACTTAATCGTCCATTGTGAATCAATGTCCAAGTACAGCTTGTTTTAGAGGTTCAAACACATAAAACTCACACAGTGAAAGGTCGGGACTGTACTGTGGATGTTCCAGCATTTCCCACTGAAACTGCTGCAATGTCGTTCTCACTGCATTGGCCATGTGTGATCAGGCATTATTATGCAGGAGGATAATGCCATTGGACAACATGCCTCAGCATTTCTACTTGATGACTCATCTAAGGTTCTGTAAAGTGGCCTGATAATGCTGAGCATTGATGGTGGTTCCCCGTTCCAGGAACTTGACAAGCAGTGGGCCCTTATGGTCAAAAAAAGAAGGATATCATGACCTTACTGGAACTGGTGTGCACGGCCTTTGCAGTTGCATGTTACCGCTGCTTGCTTTCCGGTTCAAAATGGTAACACCATGTTTCGTCACCTGTGACAATACGCAACAGAAAAAAGTATTCCTCCTCGTGATAATGTTACAGATGATAACAAAGCAGAAGGGAGGACAGAATCAGAAGCTCCCTGAGTAATTTATAAGGCAGTACTTCTGTTCAACGTATGTTACCTTTCAATAAAATAAAATAATTATCCATTTCTGATCGAACTCCATATGAAAGTTGTTTTACCTTTTTCACTAGTGGCTGTTCCAAGTAGGTGTTCAAAAACACACAAGTTCCTGATGTGGTCTGTTGTAATTTAGAATGGGGTTAATGTAAATAACTAATCCCAACATGATAATCGTTTACTGCTGTAATAATCGTGATACATGTTTGAACTTTTTCACTAAAGATTCAGGTTCAGTTGTACTATGAAAAGATAATTTTAAACAAGTTAACAAATCCTGCCTATGGTGGATCAGAAGTCACATCAGCCCTTTGCATATTCTCGATAATTGATCTGAAAAATATTCTGAAACTGACAAATTAATACATCAAAATTTAGGAGAATATGACTGTACCTGTAACGTAATGAGTACAGTAGAATTGTCTTCAAATATTATAGTTAATCACGAAGTCACAGCAGTACAAAAAACAAATACCTACACATGGCTGATCAGATGCAGAAGAGGTAGAAGGACAGCAAGCACTTGTCTTGCTGTCTCCCAAAATATGTGAAAGCTGAGCCTTCTGTTATTTATTAAGATACAAATTAATCTTTGACATTCATTTTACAAACATTTTAAATTACAGCAAAAGGGAAAATAACCCCTTGAATGGCTATGAAGTCCATGTTTTGATGAGGAGCCATTCAGTGTCCTGATTGAAAAGTTCACGGAATCACCACGAGAGATCAGGGCTAGTGCAACAAGTTGTTCACGTGATATCCATTGGACTGTTCTCTGTAAACATGTGCCACGTCAGAGCTCTTGGAAGAGATTTGGGGTGGTGGTGCGGCTCTGTTGTTCCCACATAATGATTTGCGAAGATGGAAAAAAATCAAGATTTGAGCAGTGATTAAGTGCTTTGTAAAGAAAGGTATGAAAGCAAAGGACATTCATGCTGATTTCCGGAATACACTGAGGGACTCTGCTCCTTAATAGTCAACCATTGCCAAGTGGACAAATGAATTTAAATTTGGTCAGGAGAGCTTAAATGATGATCCGCGCAGTATTCAGCCAAGATGTGTCACTACTCCAGAAATCATTGCAAAAGTGCACAAAATGGTCATGGAGGATTGCCGATTCAAAGTGTATGAAATTGCTCATGCTTGTCAGATGTCATCTGAAAGAGTATATCACATTTTAACTAAAGAATTAGAAATGAAATCTGCAAGATGGGTGCTGTGACTCTTGACACTGGATCAAAAACGCATAAAAACGGACATATCGGAACATTTCTTGGCCCGTTTTAGGAGAAACAAACAAGACTTTTGTGCCGGTTTGTGACCACGGATGAAACTTGGGTGCACTACTATACCCCAGAGACAAAACAGCAGTCAAAGCAGTGGAAACATGCTGATTCTCCACCAACAAAGAAAACAAAGACAATTCCTTTGGCAGGAAAGGTCATGGCATCAGTGTCTGGGATGCGAAGGGGATTCTGTTTGTAGATTATCTCGCCACTAGGCAAAAAATTACTGCAGAATACTATGCTAACCTCCTGACAAATTGCAACAAAAAAGGCCAGGTTTAGTGAGGAAGAAAGTCATCTTCCATCAAGACAATGTGGCCCACACACCTGTGCTGTCACTATGGCAAAATTACACGAACTAAGGTACGAATTGTACCCATACCTGCCTTATGCACCTGGCTCCATTAGACTTCCATCTCATCCCAAAGCTGAAAATTTTTCTTGGTGGACAAAGATTCACTTCAAACGAGGAATTGATAGCCAGAGTTGACAACTATTTTGCAGGCCTGGAGGAAACTCATTTTCGAGATGGGGTCAAGGCACTGCTACATTGTTGGACCACATACATTAACCTACAAGGAGACAACATTGAAAAATAAATGAATTTTCATTGATGTAAGTACTTTTTTTTTTATTCTGTTCCGAGAACTTTTCAAGCCACCCTCGTAGTTTCAATGTATTATTTTCGTTTGGGATTATTTTTTAACAATGGTATGCATGTATATGCTGGTTCAAGTGAAGAGTGACCCATTAGTTCTCGTTCATATTGGAGACCAAACACTTGTCACCTCTTGTTGCATAATGCAGCACAGCACAAAGTGTGACATCAGTCTCACATCGTCAGCCATATGGTGGGGAGCTGCCTCATTGGCGATTCTGCGTCCACACGGGGAGTGTCATCCCATAGATTTGTTTATCAAGCATTCATGTGCACAGTTATAGTGGTTCCAGATTCCAAGAATACATGGAACATTTGTACCACTGCATCAATCTCTTAGAAGGCATTGCACAATTCAGCACACATAATAAATTGAAATACATAAAGTTATTTACATACATACAGGTAAGTCATACAAAGTTTTCTTTACTGTTACTATAACTGTAAGTTTAAAATTATTTACAATAAAACATGTTTCTTGTGTCTTATGCAGTTAATTTTCAAAACTTTGACCTTGCCCACTGTACAAGTATAACATGTCCTCAGTGGAATTTGAGATTCTCGCTGCTGGAATGTGATAGTCTTTTCTCTATCAAGAGTAATTAAAAATCAGTAAGTCACATAACGGTCTCTGAATCATAACTTATCTTTCAAAATCACATGGTAGCACAGTTATTTAAATGTACAATCATGTATGTTGCTTCAGTGACAATCGACAATGCTAAGTTTGTTCTTGCCACACTGGTAACTTAGATGGCATGTGGTGGTTGGAAACGAAGTAAATTACTCACACAAAGTTTCTCTTTTAGATAGTTTGTCTTGGTGTCCTCTTTGAAATGTTCGTGCTGGCAAATCCACCGATCCATTCAGTGTCATGCCCTGTTCATTTTAAAGGTTTTCAGTTTTCTGAGAAAAGTAAACAACTTTTAAACTTGCTAAAAATACGATTCACTTGGAGGAAGTCTTTATAACACATCACCAGTAACCACGTTTATGGTCCTGCACTTACTTCCTGCCAAGACATGCTGAGTTACTTCTCTTTACCAATTTACAGATCACTGTTTCTTTTCACTGAAAGCGTTTATTCACTATAGATTTATTTGTGGTCCTATATCACGTATGTGCTTTAACACCATAATTTTCTGGTCCAAGGCATTTTGCGATACTGTTAACTAATTTTTTCAGTCATCTGCTTTACATTTTACATTGACAAAGCATAGGTCATCTTCTTACACATTGAATTATCTGGAAACAGTATTCAGATTCTTTAAAATAAAATGAACTATCATGTGCTCACTATTTTTACAGACAGGCCAGAGAAAATCACAGAGACACAAGTCTACTAAAGGTCGATAAGTGCTTGAACATACATCATCCTATACCAAAGTGACAAGGAACAGAATACTAAAATAGTTCAACTAATAGAGTGAAATAAAATCATTCCATATAAGCAGTACACTACAGTTTTATTGCTTAATATTGTGGCAGTGTGAGTGTACTACTGGTACTGGTCATCATCATCAGTTTTCTGCTATATTAGCAGGTCCTTTGCCTCTCCACTTTCTGTGATCCATTGCTTCCTTCTTAAAGCTACTGTATGTTGTACCATCCATCACGTCATCCAGTATCTGAAATCTCTTCCTTCCTCACTTCCTTTTCCCTTCTACATAACCTTCTAAAACCATTTTTATCAGTCTGTCATTCTTTCTTAATATATGCCCAATCCAATTTCTTTTTCTTCTTTTTATTACATCTATTAACTGTCTTTTCTCTCCCACTCTTCTCAGTACCTCTTCGTTTTTTACTCTGTCCATCCAACTTATTCTTTCCATCCTCCACCATGTCCACATCTCAAAAGCCTCCAGCCTTTCTCTGTCTTTCTTCCTCAAAGTCCATGTTTCAGTGTCATATGGCAGAACACTCTATACAAAACATTTTATGATTCTTTTCCTCAGTTCTCTGTCCAGACTGCTGCTTTTCTTATAAAATGCCTCATTTGCCATTGCTACCCTTGTTTTAATTTCAGTGCTGCCGTTCCATTCGGTGTCTATCCTGCTTCCAAGATACTTAAAATTTTGCACCTGTTCTAATATTTGTCCATTCAGCATAATTTTTATTTCTTTATTCCCGCCTAGTATCAATACTTTTGTTTTCTTTGGGTTAATTTTCATTCCATAGTGTTTCCATTACCTTCAATTGTGTCCACTAAATCTTGTAATTCTTTTTCCCCTATGACTAGAAGGTAGTAATGGTACTGGTAGTGTAGTCTGAATCTTGCATGGTGTGCACACATGTTTTATATTCTCATACTAGTGTGATGTACAGTTCATAGTGTAATGTGTCGGTATGGTAGTTCCACTCTGAAACAGCAGTGTGTTGCATTATATGGTTTTGTCATCTTGTTTGCTTCTCCAACCTGACAGGTTATTTTCTCAGTTTTTTATCAGTGTTCAAGGCTAAAATACTTGTTTTGCATACCATATGCTGTATGCTTGTTTCATTGTGAAATGCACTTCTGCTTTCAGGAAGATAAACTTTACTCTCTACAGTAAAAAAAAATTTAAGCAATAATAGACAATAAATTCTGATTCTGCCACAGGCATATTTCTTAAGTGAAAATATATATGTATAGACCGAATAAAAAATAGAATTTATTGTGGATAAGCTTCTGTATTGCAGATACGTCTCTGTGGTTTAGATGAATTATTTGTTCAGATGACAGTACTCAGAGTTTTCAGTGCATTTGTTTCGTTCAAAGATTGGCATGACGCATGTTTCTACAGTTGTACTTACCTTCGGCTATTGCTGTTCACTGATTCCTTATACAGCGAAATTTCTTGAGATCCTTATGTGGGTACAGGCTTTGAATTTTGTTGTTTCTAGGGTTTGGCAATAAGTAGCAACCTGGATGAAGTATGTGAGTAATAACATAGTGTCGTTCATGTAGAAATGCCCATTTAGTGTTTCATTGCTTAAACTGTGGCGATTTTCGGTGGGTTTCCAGCAGAACATACCTTTTTTTAGATTTTTGTTATATTGTAGCTTTTGGACATGCACCTCTCATATGAGTCTAATTAAAAGAGACCTAATTTTTTTCTTCATATGTTGCCAATTTCTGATGTAACTTCTGAAGAGTATTTACTCACACATTGTCTTCTGGAGGAGTGTACTGTGTGTCATATATTTGAAGGTGATTTACCACTTGTTCTAAATATTGTACCCAATGAGTGTGTTTGTTATGTATGTAGGTCTGCATGAAGCGGTTAAGTTTGCATGGCTTGCATTCTGAATCGTGATATCAAGATAATTTTTATGTCATTCTTTCATAGAAATTCTCTCCATTTATACCCTGTGAAATAGTATGCATTGTCTGACAATAAAGCTTTAGGTTTTTCTGTTATATGTACGTAATTATCAGAGATTGTCTTGATGATTGTTGTTGCTATGGCTGACTTACTGTGTACAACTTTACAAATTTTGAAAGTACATCGTAAAGCACAATAATGTACCTCACGCCCCCACATGTCATTGGATATGGACTGGAAACACCAATGGTAACTGTTTCTTGTGGTTTACTTGGTAAAATGGCATGTAATTCATTTTTGATAATCACAGTGATTCCTTTGGTTTTCTGACAGATTACACATGTTCGCAAAAATCAATGAACCTTATGTCACATTTCCTGGAAATAACAGAACAGATATAGTTTTTGTACACATTTATTTGTTCCAGAATGCCCCCAAACAGGATATGTGTACCAAATGAGCGTGTCAATACTGTCTGCAGGTATGGACACGCACAATACATTGTGATACAAAGAGTAATACTATTTTAGTGTGGTAGTGTCGTTGTGTTGTAACTGTACTCTTACCTTGTGTCACCTGGAAACATTTTCTTATAAGTTCGTCATGTTCCTGCACATCTCAGTGTAATAGTGCCTGTAATATCTGTCTTGCATAAGTAGGTTTCAGTAGACAGACATCTGTTCTATTGTTTCAGTGTTCTCAGTTAGTCATTGTAGTAATCAAGATAGTGCGACAGGTATGACATTCTGTTCACCTGAGATATGGATTATTTCAAAAGAGCGTTCTTGTAAAAATAACATCCAATGTGCTAAGTGTCAGTGTAAAAGTGTACATGAGATTAAGAAACTTAAAGCCTGATGGTTAGTGTTGACTTATATGTTTCTACGACATATGTAATAGGCCCTAATTAAATTTCTTAAATGACCACACTGCAAGTGCTTCCAGTTGTGGTTGAATATGTATGTTCTCATTCGGTTAAGGTTTTACTGTCAAAGCTAATTATTCTTCATTCTTGTTTCTCCAGTTCTTTTATGATATGGAGGAAACATGAACCAGATCACAAAACTGTGCATGAGGCCTCACTGGTTATATGAAATCTTGATGGCATAATATATCTAAGTTTATTAGTTTTAGTTTAATTCTATTGGAATCATTCTTACATTCTTGTGTCCTTAACCATAAATCATTTTTCTTAAGCAAATTAAGTAGAGGTAGACTATTTAACAACTGATCAGGAATGAATCTACGAAAGAGTGACTATAAACCAAGGAAAGCTTTTAACTGTTTCTTTGTTTGTGTAAAAGGAAAATTTTTAATTACATTGATCTTATCTGGATCTGGAAGTATGCCTCATGATGTGATAATATGCCCCAAGAACTTGATTTCTCATCTTGCGAATTTAGATTTTTACAAGTTTGCTGTAACTCCTGCCTGTGCAGATTTATTTAGTCTTCCCCAAAATAAGTAAATGTCCTTCCCAGATACCTTTAGCTATCAAAATGTCATCAGCATACAGTGTTACATTCTCAAGTAGCTCTGGACCCAACACAGTGTCAAGGGCAGTGATAAGTACTCCAGAACTAACGTTTAATCCAAATGGCAAAACACAGAATTGGTAGCGTCTACGTGCAAAGATAAAAACTGTATATTTTCTAGATCCAGGCGTTAATTTTACTTGCCAATAAGAACTTTTTAAATCGATGCTGGTGAGGTAGTTGACACCTAGAAATTTCTGCAATTGTTCTTCCAAGCTCTAAGGCCTAATATGTATAGGTATAATGATATTGTTTATTACACACACGTGTATCATGAGCTGAATGCTTTCGCTACGTTTATTCATGGCAAGAAGTGGACTGCAGTGACACTGAGGGTTCAATTATTTTCCAAGCAAATATATGTTTCCTCTCATCCCTGAATGCATTTCGTTTAGTCCAGGGGACTGGATATGTGTCATAACAAAACACATCATGGGGTGAACTTCCATGCTATACATACAAGTCTTGATTATACCTGGTTCCCATGTAAAAACTTGTATGTATCATAGTAATAGATCATATAACTAACTTTATTGCTCTTTATCAGTCGCAGCAGATTCTTTAACCTTACCATTTACGAGTACTTTCAAGTCTGCAACTTCTTCACAAGTTACAGGTGGGTAATCCATATAGCTGTCATCATTGCCTAACAATTGTATTTTATAACCCTAGCAGTATTTACAATGATTTAATTTTTGACCATTCAGAACTACTTCAATTGTCTCGCCATCGTGCGTTAAGTAACATTTTCTCATCCAAAAAGTCTACCCCTACCAAAGAATTTGTGACTAAGTGCTCAATTACAAGGAATGGGCATACAATTATTCCATTTCCAAGCTGCAATGCCATGAAAGTTTGCATCCTACCTCTATTAGACTTTGTGCCACTGGCGATTATAATCCAGCATTTCTCAACTGGGCCTAGTTCCATCATATTTTTGTATAGATTATCTGACACAGCACATATGGCTGCCCCCAAATCTAATGTGACAGTAGTGGGCACATCATCAACAATTGCTTGGGTCATGGCCTGTATTACATTTGTTTGCAGTTCATGACACCCAGTATTTTCATTTGTTAACTCGTCATGTAAGTCTGTGACTTCATTATATATTAATGGCAGTACTGATTCTGTATGTTTACTACTTTGCTTGTACTGTGTTTTTGTATTAGTTTTACATGACAGGATGTCGTCATCATCATCGTCGCCCCCATACAATCCCTGACCAATATCTGTAAATGAGATGTGACTGCATTTAGTTTGACAGGCCATTGATCGATAACTGTGGTTTGTTTTCCCCTTCAGCTATATTTAATTGTGGGTATTGTCTTTGCCAGTCTCCCTGTACTGCACGATCTGATGTGTGGTTCTGTGTGTTGTTTTGATTCCCGCTGTTGTTGTTATTAAATGTAGGTGGGTTCTCTGTATTAGTTGAATCACTATTAGAGCAACAGCATCGCCATCGTCCGTTTCATTGGTTGTCATTTCTATTTGGACCATCTACATCTACCTCCATACTCTGCAAGCCACCTGACGGTGTGTGGCAGAGGGTACCTTGAGTACCTCTATCGGTTCTCCTTTCTATTCCAGTCTTGTATTGTTCCTTGGTATGCCTCTGTGTGGGCTCTAATCTCTCTGATTTTATCCTCATGGTCTCTTCACAAGTTATACGTAGGAGGGAGCAATATACTGTTTGACTCCTCAGTGAAGGTATGTTCTCGAAACTTCAACAAAAGCCCGTACCGAGCTACTGGGCGTCTCTCCTGCAGAGTCTTCCACTGGAGTTTATCTATCATCTCCATAATGCTTTCGGGATTACTAGATGATCCTGTAACGAAGCGCGCTGCTCTCCGTTGGATGTTCTCTATCTCTTCTTTCAACCCTATCTGGTATGGATCTCACACTGCTGAGCAGTATTCAAGCAGTGGGCGAACAAGCGTACTGTGACCTACTTCCTTTGTTTTTGGATTGCATTTCCTTAGGATTCTTCCAATGAATCTCAGTCTGGCATCTGCTTTACCGACGATCAACTTTATATGATCATTCCATTTTAATTCACTCCTAATGCGTACTCCCAGATAATTTATGGAATCAACTGCTTCCAGTTGCTGACCAGCTATATTGTAGCTAAATGATAAGGGATCTTTCTTTCTATGTATTTGCAGCATATTACACTTATCTACATTGAGATTCAATTGCCATTCCCTGCACCATGCGTCAATTCGCTGCACATCCTCCTGCATTTCAGTACAATTTTTCATTGTTACAACCTCTCGATATACCACAGAATCATCCTCAAAAAGCCTCAGTGAACTTCCGATGTGATCCATAAGGTCATTTATGTATATTGTGAAAAGCAACAGTCCTACGACACTCCCCTGCGGCACACCTGAAATCACTCTTACTTCGGAAGACTTCTCTCCATTGAGAATGACATGCTGCGTTCTGTCATCTAGGAACTCTTCAACCCAATCACACAATTGGTCTGATAGTCCATATGCTCTTACTTTGTTCATTAAACGACTGTGGGGAACTGTATCGAACGCCTTGCGGAAGTCAAGAAACACGGCATCTACCTGGGAACCCGTGTCTATGGCCCTCTGAGTCTCGTGGACGAATAGCGTGAGTTGCGTTTCACACGATCGTCTTTTTCGAAACCCATGCTGATTCCTACAGAGTAGATTTCTAGTCTCCAGAAAAGTCATTATACTCGAACATAATACGTGTTCCAAAATTCTACAACTGATAGACGTTAGAGATATAGGTCTATAGTTCTGCACATCTGTTCCACATCCCTTCTTGAAAACGGGGATGACCTGTGCCCTTTTCCAATCCTTTGGAACGCTACCCTCTTCCAGAGACCTACGGTACACCGCTGCAAGAAGGGGGGCGGGGGGGGGGGGCAAGTTCCTTCGCGTACTCCGTGTAAAATCGAACTGGCATCCCATCAGGTCCAGCGGCCTTTCATCTTTTGAGCGATTTTAATTGTTTTGGAAAAAGACATTTAGTATTTCGGTCTTTAGTCTGCCATCCTCTGTTTCAGTACCATTTTGGTCACAGAGTGTCTGGACATTTTGTTTTGATCAACCTACCGCTTTGACATAAGACCAAAATTTCTTAAGATTTTCTGCCATTTCAGTACATAGAACCTTACTTTCGAATTCACTGAACGCCTCTCGCATAGCTCTCCTCACACTACATTTCGCTTCGCGTAATTTTTGTTTGTCTGCAAGGCTTTGGCTATGTTTATGTTTGCTCTGAAGTTCCCTTTGCTTCCGCAGCAGTTTTCTAACTTGGTTGTTGTACCACGGTGGCTCTTTTCCATCTCTTACGGTCTTGCTTGGCACATACTCATCTAACACATATTGTACGATGGTTTTGAACTTTGTCCACTGATCCTCAACACTATCTGTACTTGAGACAAAACTTTTGTGTTGAGCCATCAGGTACTCTGAAATCTGCTTTTTGTCACTTTTACTAACCAGAAAAATCTTCCTACCTTTTTTAATATTTCTATTTACGGCTGAAATCATCGATGCAGTACCCGCTTTATGATCACTGATTCCCTGTTCTGCCTTAACTGTTTCAAATAGTTCGGGTCTGTTTGTCACCAGAAGATCTAATATGTTATCGCCACGAGTCGGTTCTCTGTTTAACTGCTCAAGGTAGTTTTCAGATAAAGCACTTAAAAAAATTTCACAGGATTCTTTGTCTCTGCTACCCGTTATGAACGTTTGAGTCTCCCAGTCTATATCCGGCAAATTAAAATCTCCACCCAGAACTATAAAATGGTGGGGAAATCTACTCGAAATATTTTCCAAATTATTCTTCAGGTGCCCAGGCACACCAGCTGCTGAGCCAGGTGGCCTATAGAGACATCCAATTACCATGTCTCAGCCTGCTTTAACCGTGACCTTCACCCAAATTATTTCACATTTCGGATCTCCGTCAATTTCCTTCGATACTATTGCAGTTTTTGTCGCTATAAACACGCCTCCCACCTCACTGTCCAGCCTGTCTCTGCACTACACGCGGCACCTCTTCACTGACACATCAGTCAATATGTTTGTCTTTCTCACCTATCCACTCCGAAAAATTACTGTTAAATGTATTCATCTGCTCTTCAAATTGTAATTTGAAATCGTGGATATGATCGATAGTAAAATGCTAAGCTTTTGACTGCAAAGTTTCAACTCTATCACTAAGAGTGGAATTTATCTACGTTTCTAGACAAAGTCTTTCAAACATCAGACAAATTGTCCCATTACTAGTCAATGCCTGCTGTTGTTTCCTTACATTGTCACTTTCATGTATTAACTATTTTTCGAACTACCATTGTACTGTAAACATAGGTTAGATATAGAAGCTGTTAAGTTAGAGTGCTGCGTTGTTAACGTAATGCTTATATAATTAAGTATAGTGACCATTTCATTTTTAAAAGTATTCATTTCAGTTACACACACATCCCAATAAGTTTTCATTTCATCTAGAAGCCTTTTAAGCATATCTTACATGCTAAATTCATCGGAATTTGCCTGTTCACAAGGTCGACTGAAAGTCGCACACTTTCACTCGCTGTTTGATGGTCATTAGTATTTGCTTGTGGTTCCATGTGAATATCAGATGGAACTGCAGTGTTTTCAGGTTGTATAATGTTTTCTGAGGCAACAGCGTTAACATCTTCCATCTGGGTATCTGTTACGTGTTCATCACCTTCTTCACTCGGAACTATACTGTTCTGATTTGCAGTAGCCATATTGCCCTTTTTACCAATTTTTGTAGTAATATCATCATGAAGCCAGTTCATGAGGAATCGTATCAAGCCTTCAAAGAGACACTCATAAAAGTTAAGTATTACTCAAGAAACAACGCATGCAAAGTCTCTTGTTTGAGTGAACAATCGGAGATCGTACTCTGTCAGAATTACAGCAACATTTATGCAACTTAACAGGATGTAGCCTATTTTCGGACAAAATGTTACGTACTATTTGGCTCAATAGTCTTCCAACAAATATCGGACTAGTACTAGCAGCCCACAAAAATTTGTCGCTATCAGAACTGGCGGAAAAAGCGGACATGATCTCCTATTTCTCACTAGTGACTATAACATCAAGGAAATGGGCCGCAGTTAAGGAGGAATAGACCTCAAGAGGACCAGCACAGAAGAGAGGAAGATGGAAGCCGAGTGTATAGAGAATAAAAAGAAGACAAACTGTGTGGAGCCTTGAGAGACCCACAGCGCTGCTTTACGATATTGGAAGAAGAGCTCATCGCTAGTTGGCGTTCCAGGGAGACACTGTTTTCTCAATAGTACGACCACAGGGTGCCTATTTTGTATCTTTCCGCGATTGTTTCGATACTCAAGAGCACCGAACGGTCTAGTACTAGAGTCCCTGTATTATTCAGTATGCATTTCGGTAGCGATATCGTTCGGGTCTAGAGAACTGAAGCACTGTTGTCAGTTCGAAGCCAATCAAAAGCAAGCGGCCGCAGATCCGCGCTTGCGCACTGCAACAGCGCCACGAACACAAAGCGGTTAGCAGACGACACAGGCGCGCTATTCTTCCAAGTACCGAAAATTGCGGTTACGTTGCCATAACTAATGACGCAGCATTCCATCGAGCCGACGTGCCCGCCTTCATCGACTTGCCTCCTCCTTAACAGTATAAGGCGCAGTATATCCATTTCCATGATTCTCAGCTGAAATACATAAAAATTTTTACACTTTCTCTAACCGCATGTTTCCATGCATGCATAATAACGATAGCGTATTTGACTGTATTCTGCAGATTGTCGTAAATGCCGCATCATGTCATCTTATTCTCATTCACACTGACATCGTGTTTTGGATTTTACGTTTCGGAAAATGAGTTAGGAATAGGGTGTAGTACCACAGTGTACTAATACATCTATAAAAACACCCGAAAAGTTGATTCTGAGAGCTTCAAAGAATAAGAAGATAAATAGAATGTGGTTATAACTCGCACCTAGAGATCCAAAGGATTAAGTAGCCCACTTCCCTATATGATACATCAACGATTTGGGCCTTAAAAACAAAATTGAAAAAAAAACGCATTTTCGAGAGCTCCTGCAGTTCGTCGAAGTTTTTTTACATGCATCTCATGAATGAAACTGTTTCGTGTATGGTCCTACAGTCTAAAAATATTACGGCAGAGATCTTTCATCTCTGTCTACTGTGGTTGAGGATTCAGTCGCAGATAAATACTTGGGACAAGCAAGATTATGAAGATGACTGCTCCTAGTTACATTCCCAGTAATTTAAGTTGTGCTCTTAGATTCCTATATAACCGCATACTCGCAAATCTCTACATATTCGGAAAAAAATGGTGAATTATTTCTGACAAGAAAAAATATGAAGGTCACTGTCGGTTGTTTCATTCACAGCAATTTCATCTCCAACAATTTCATATTTCGTATTTTAAACACACAGAAATCACGAAATCATTACTGAGGAAGTGCGCTCTTACGTGTAAGTAATAACGAATGTTTCAGAAAAATCTTAACTTACACGAATAACAATGTCTCAGATCGTGTTGCATATATGAAGAGGAAAAAAAAAAGATCTTTACATCCAGCCATGCGCGACCCATGTCATATCGTATCGCATTCCAGCACACTAACCACTTTGCCACGCCAAAGAACAGGCAGACAATGCTCAATTCTTGTAGTATTGTGTAGAGGGATGCAGGCTGACTTCGTTCCCAAATGGTGCTGCGTAAGTCATAAATGCGTGATACTTTGGAAGGTTTCCAATATCAGACTTCACATAACAGCTTTCCATTGTTACTTGAAAGTGTTTCAATAATTACCAACTAAACCATTTGTGGGAAAAAGTACACAAAGGTACTAGTAACGTCAGTTCACACTCGTGTAATATACGTAAGCAGATATTTAATGATCTTTAAACTCTTATTTGCATAAAAGTAAGACATTTTGAGAGGATATTGACCGAAAACTTTTTTTTTTGTTTTGGATGTAATCATTCACAGTAACAACCTAACCTAACCATGTTTCTCACAAAGGAAAATAGTCTCTTATGACCTCACTTTCCAACCGGATGCATCTGCTGGTGATTCTTTAGTAACACAATCACTAAATCCAAAGCTAAAACCGCTAAATATGTTTAAAATAACAAATTATAGGTGTTCATAAGCCACAGCTCACCGATCGACAGGGCCAGACAGAAATCCAAAACCTCTCGGTACAATTGTCGTAAAATCGGTGGGAGGACCGTTCGGCAACAAGTCTCAGAAGCTTACTGAATAGGATATTTCGATTAAGAACCGAAAATGACGTCACTACCGAGACAAACCGACTACACCGACCGGTATGAACGATACAGAATAGGGCCCCAGGCCACGTTCGAAAAAGGCAAATTCGGTAGCCTTGTGCTGATATCATAGCAAGTTCGGTTTCCGGGTTAAGAAGTGTGAACAACCATGCAGGTACCCAAACGCCAAGAGCGGTCTATAAGGGGCGTTATCGATCACCAACAACCATTTTACCGCGCCACAAACCTCAGTGAGAGACAGAAGCAACAAAACGTGACTGTAGCGCGAAATGCTAAAAAAAAAAAAAAATGGTTCAAATGGCTCTGAGTACTATTGGACTTAACATCTCAGGTCATCAGTCCCCTAGAACTTAGAACTACTTAAACCTAACTAACCTAAGGACATCACACACATCCATGCCCGAGGCAGGATTCGAACCTGCGACCGTAGCGGTCACGCGGTTCCAGATTGAAGCGCCTAGAACCGCTCGGCCACCAAAGGCCGGCAAATGCTAATCAATAGATCAGCAATACCAAAGATAGGCGTATTTTTGTCAGCGGCCCTTTGAATGGGAAAAAATACCTTGTCGACAGCGGATCAGATATTAGCATTCTACCACAAAAGTGCATTGTGATGATGAAACCCAAGCAAATGTTTACGCTTAAAGCAGCAGACGAGATAATAATACGGACGTTCGGAACAGTTCGAGTGTCATTGACACTAAGTCCAGAGATTCAGGGAACATGGAAATTCGTCGTGGCTGCAGTCGCCCATCCGATCTTGGGGACGGACTTCGTAGAACATTTCAAGTTACTAATCGATGTACATAATCAACAAGTAATTACTAGCGATTTCTCACACAAGACTTTTGCCATCAAACTGGCGCAATTTCAAAAGACAAAAATCACAGCTAAGGATGGCGACCCATTTCGACAGATAATGCACGACTACCCGGAGTTAGTCACTCCAACGACACGACAGAAGCAGAGTCGGCTTTGAACGATGTACCTGGACCGCTGGTCCACACCCGAGCCTGCCGCCAAGCACCAGAGAAGTATGCAGCAGCCAAACAACTCTTAGAAAAATGGCTAGACTCAGGGATTGTACGTCGTTTGGATAGCCCGTGGGCATCGACTCTACATCTGGTCAGTAAGAAAGGTGGTACCTATAGACTTTGTGGGGATTTCAGGGCGTTTAACGCCAGGACAGTGCCAGACCGTTACACAATCCTAAATATGGGTGAGTTTACGGATATGTTACAGGGAGAAATGGCTACCTGTGATATTCCAAAAAAAAGCGGTTATGACATCTTTCGGGCTATTTGATTTTCAGTTTATGCCATTTAGGTTACAGAATGCTTCACCAACATGGCAGCGATTCATAGATAAAGTCTTACGTGGATTAAATTTCTGGTTCGCATATGTCGATACTATTATGGTGTTTCCATAAGACGAGGAAGAAAATAAGAGACATTTACGACAATTGTTCGATCGTTTGAAAAATTTTGTCGATCTTTTAAACACTGATAAATGTACATTTTCAACTTCTCGCGGCGTAATGAATAATCCATTAAATTTCGGGCATGCAGCCGCGCAAATAAAATTTCTTCTACTGATATTTCGGCCGCGTATCGTCCGGCCATCTTCAGAGCGAGTCACAAGACTGATGACAAGGTGCCAAGCGCGGCCTTATATGCTCCACCGCGGCGGTACTGCGCATGCGGGTCACAGATGCTGCGCCGCCTGTGGCGAAAGCGTACGGACGTTCGATGTGCTTATCGATGTTTGATCGGCGGCGATGACACGGTGACGACTTCTCTGCAATTTAATTAGTCCAAGAGCCGGATTCCATGCTTTGTCCAAATTGAAACCTTTATCTCTGTTTATTAAATTGTTGGCTAATCGAATTTCTATGGCTTCCTTGAATACAGAATCCCAAAAAGAAGAGGTGGATGTTAAAATCTTCACATCACTGTAATTCATGGAATGACCCGTATCAATACAGTGTTCGGCCACAGCTGACTTGTCTGGTTGTAATAGGCGTGTGTGTCTTCGGTGCTCCACACACCTTTCATGAACGGTGCGTGTTGTTTGACCTATGTATGACTGCTCACAATTTCCGCAAGGAATCTGGTACACACCCGCCTTACGAAGCAATAAATCGTCCTTTACAGAGCCGAGTAAAGCCGCAATCTTTGTGGGGGGCCGGAAGATCACCTTAACACAGTGTTTCTCTAGAATACGGCCTATCTTTGAAGAAAGAGCACCCACATAAGGCAGAAACGCCCTAGATCTGAAGAAATTACTATCTTCTTCCGCATCGTATACCTTCTTTTTAGGTTTTACATCGAATGCTCTACGAATTTGTTGCGGAGAATATCCATTCGATTTAAAAATACTCTTGAGGTATGTTAGCTCTCCTTGTAAATTGTCTTCATCGGATACACAGTGCGCCCGATGCACTAAGGTCTTAAGGACACCCATGCTCTGAGAAGGGTGATGGCAGCTACTGGCATGAAGGTATAGATTTGTATGCGTTGGTTTCCGATGTACGGCATGTCCTAATGTGCCATCACTTTTACGGCGAACGACAACATCCAGAAAGGGGAGGCACCCGTCTTTTTCTATTTCCATGGTCTTCTGGAGGTACGTGGACGACACATTCGTGGTATGGCCCCATGGTATGGATGAATTACATCGATTTCTTCAGCATTTGAATTCTATCCATGCTAGCATTAAATTTACCATGGAAATAGAAAAAGACGGGTGCCTCCCCTTTCTGGATGTTGTCGTTCGCCGTAAAAGCGATGGCACATTAGGACATGCCGTACATCGGAAACCAACGCATACAAATCTGTACCTTCATGCCAGTAGCTGCCATCACCCTTCTCAGAGCATGGGTGTCCTTAAGACCTTAGTGCATCGGGCGCACTGTGTATCCGATGAAGACAATTTACAAGGAGAGCTAACATACCTCAAGAGTATTTTTAAATCGAATGGATATTCTCCGCAACAAATTCGTAGAGCATTCGATGTAAAACCTAAAAAGAAGGTATACGATGCGGAAGAAGATAGTAATTTCTTCAGATCTAGGGCGTTTCTGCCTTATGTGGGTGCTCTTTCTTCAAAGATAGGCCGTATTCTAGAGAAACACTGTGTTAAGGTGATCTTCCGGCCCCCCACGAAGATTGCGGCTTTACTCGGCTCTGTAAAGGACGATTTATTGCTTCGTAAGGCGGGTGTGTACCAGATTCCTTGCGGAAATTGTGAGCAGTCATACATAGGTCAAACAACACGCACCGTTCATGAAAGGTGTGTGGAGCACCGAAGACACACACGCCTATTACAACCAGACAAGTCAGCTGTGGCCGAACACTGTATTGATACGGGTCATTCCATGAATTACAGTGATGTGAAGATTTTAACATCCACCTCTTCTTTTTGGGATTCTGTATTCAAGGAAGCCATAGAAATTCGATTAGCCAACAATTTAATAAACAGAGATAAAGGTTTCAATTTGGACAAAGCATGGAATCTGGCTCTTGGACTAATTAAATTGCAGAGAAGTCGTTCACCGTGTCATCGCCGCCGATCAAACATCGATAAGCACATCGAACGTCCGTACGCTTTCGCCACAGGCGGCGCAGCATCTGTGACCCGCATGCGCAGTACCGCCGCGGTGGAGCATATAAGGCCGCGCTTGGCACCTTGTCATCAGTCTTGTGACTCGCTCTGAAGATGGCCGGACGATACGCGGCCGAAATATCAGTAGAAGAAATTTTATTTGCGCGGCTGCATGCCCGAAATTTAATGGATTACTGATAAATGTACATTAGGAAAAAGGAAGTTCAAATTTCTGGGGTACGAGGTAGCAGCAGGAGACATAATACCCCTTCCAGAGTGTTTACAAGCAACAGTAAATATGCACCAACTGGAAAAATATCAAGAGTTACGTCGTCTCTTGGGACTGATAAATGGTAATAGTCTGGTACAGGTCACAGCAGATGACAGGAGCTTTTTCTAAACTCAAGGATTCTTTGGTGCTGGGTACTCTATTATGTGATCAAAGTCATACTGCTGAGATGGCTCTAATGGCTGACGCAAGCTTGAGTGCCATTGGTGCAGCAGTGCAGCAAGGGGTAGCAGCGATATGGTAGCCATTGGCATTATTCTCAAGAAAGCTCACTCCAGCTCAAACTCTAAAAAATGGTTCAAATGCGACTAAACCTCTGAGGTCATCAGTCCCCTTGAACTTAGAACTACTTAAACCTAAGTAACCTAAGGACATCACACACATCCATGCCCGAGGCAGGATTCGAACCTGCGACCGTAGCGGTCGCTCGGCTCCAGACTGTAGCGCCTAGAACCGCACGGCCACTCCAGCCGGCAGTTCAAACTCTGTGGTCAGCTATCAATAGAGAGTTATTTGCAGTGTACGAAGCACTAAAATATTTCCGTACAGATTTAGGAGCAAGAGCCTTCTCTCAACGTCTTGAGAGGATCTACCAAGAGAGTTCCCCACGTCGCATCAGACATTTGTAATTCATAGTACAATTGGCAATGGACATACGTCACATCAGTGATTATGACAACATTGTGACAGACCTGTCTATCAAGAACGGTTCATGACCTTCCACATACAGGAATTCTCTCGTTGGCATGCGCAGTTAGAGTTTTACATAGCCGCGCGGAGTGGCCGTGCCGTTTAAGGTGCCATATCACGGATTGCGCGGCCGCTCTCGCCTGAGGTTCTAGTCGTCGCTCGGGCATGGGTGTTTGTGTTGCTCTTAGCATAAGTTAGTTTAAATAGTGTGTAAGTCTAGGGACCAATAACTTCAGCAGTTTGATCCCTTAGGAATTGCCGGCCGGTGTGGCCGTGCGGTTAAAGGCGCTTCAGTCCGGAACCGCGTGACCGCTCCAGTCGCAGGTTCGAATCCTGCCTCGGGCATGTATGTGTGTGATGTCCTTAGTTAGGTTTAAGTAGTTCTAAGTTCTAGGGGACTGATGACCTCAGCAGTTAAGTCCCATAGTGCTCAGAGCCATTTGATCCATTTTGAACCTTAGGAATTCACACACATTTGAACATCTTTCGTTTTACTTGGCCGACCGCTGACAAGCATGGTCGACAACTGGCAAGAGAATGTTTACAATGTCAACAATGTAAGGTTGGACGACACGTTTTAGCACCCATTGTCAATATCAGTACTTCAGCTACAAGGTTTACTCATGTATATGTAGATGTCATTGGACTATTACCCTTGTCAGAAGGATATAGGTACCAACTTACAACAATTGACCACTCTACACGTTGGTCAGATGCTGTACCGATTACAGACATCTCAGCAGAGACGGTGGCTAGGAACCTTCTCAGTCTATGGATCGCCAGTTCTGGAGTCCCAACTACGGTGACAACCGACTAAGGACGTTAGTCTGAGTGTAAACTTTTTTCAGAGCTTACGATATTATGTGGAGTTTTCCATTTGCGACTAAAAGCTATCATCTTGCCAACAATGGCATGGTAGAAAGACTCCATAGAACTCTTAAAGCTACACTCACTTGTCGCCAGGAGACATGGACTTAAGCTTTGCCAGTAGTGCTGCTTGGGTTACGGACAGCTGTTAAAGCTAGTATCGACCTTGCACTAACTCAGTTGGTTCTTGGCCAGCAGATTCGTATTCCCCCGATTTAATAGAGCAAAGAAATATAATGATACCATCAGCTAGCGTGCTACAAGACTTCTCACAAGAATTATGGCATTCAATGCAAAAACTTCGTCCACAGACTCGTTGACCTGTACAAAATCTGTTTTTATTCATGAAGATCTTCATCAATGTTCACATGTGTGGTTACGAGTAGATACAGTGAAACCACATTTGTGCACGCCATATGTTGGACCATACCGAGTCCTGAAGTGTAAGGCACACACTTTTGTCATGAAGCACGAAGGCAAGGCCACGACAGTATCTATAGAGAGACGAGTATGAGCAGCCAGCTGAGCATGCAGTCCAGGCACAATACACAGGCTGACAATTATTGAACTACATGAAATAAAATCATCGTAACTTCTGAATGGTTTGCGTTAAGACGTTGAGACTGCGCGGTTGGCTGCAGGACTGTTGTCGGCCACTTTCATTTGGATGGGTTCGTCAGTAAGCAAAATTGGCGCATTTGGGTGACTGAGAAGCCGCATTTCGCAATCGATAAGTCTCTTCACCCTCTACAAATAACTGCGTGGTGAGCAATATGTTGTGGTTGTTGTGGTCTTCAGTCCTGAGACTGGTTTGATGCAGCTCTCCATGCTACTCTATCCTGTGCAAGCTTCTTCATCTCCCAGTATCTACTGCAACCTACATCCTTCTGAATCTGCTTAGTGTATTCATCTCTTGGTCTCCCTCTACGATTTTTACCCTCCACACTACCCTCCAATGCTAAATTTGTGATCCCTTGATGCCTCAAAACATGTCCTACCAACCGATCCCTTCTTCTAGTCAAGTTGTGCCACAAACTTCTCTTCTCCCCAATCCTATTCAATACCTCCTCATTAGTTACGTGATCTACCCACCTTATCTTCAGCATTCTTCTGTAGCACCACATTTCGAAAGCTTCTATTCTCTTCTTGTCCAAACTAGTTATCGTCCATGTTTCACTTCCATACATGGCTACACTCCATACAAATACTTTCAGAAACGACTTCCTGACACTTAAATCTATACTCGATGTTAACAAATTCCTCTTCTTGAGAAACGCTTTCCTTGCCATTGCCAGTCTACATTTTATATCCTCTCTACTTCGACCATCATCGGTTATTTTACTCCCTAAATAGCAAAACTCCTTTACTAATTTAAGTGTCTCATTTCCTAATCTAATTCCCTCAGCATCACCCGACTTAATTTGACTACATTCCATTATCCTCGTTTTGCTTTTGTTGATGTTCATCTTATATCCTCCTTTCAAGACACTGTCCATTCCGTTCAACTGCTCTTCCAAGTCCTTTGCTGTCTCTGACAGAATTACAATGTCATCGGCGAAACTCAAAGTTTTTACTTCTTCTCCATGAATTTTAATACCTACTCCGAATTTTTCTTTTGTTTCCTTTACTGCTTGCTCAATATACAGATTGAATAACATCGGGGAGAGGCTACAACCCTGTCTTACTCCTTTCCCAACCACTGCTTCCCTTTCATGCCCCTCGACTCTTATAACTGCCATCTGGTTTCTGTACAAACTGTAAATAGCCTTTCGCTCCCTGTATTTTACCCCTGCCACCTTCAGAATTTGAAAGAGAGTATTCCAGTTAACATTGTCAAAAGCTTTCTCTAAGTCTACAAATGCTAGAAACGTAGGTTTGCCTTTTCTTAATCTTTCTTCCAAGATAAGTCGTAAGGTCAGTATTGCCTCACGTGTTCCAATATTTCTACGGAATCCAAACTGATCTTCCACTAGGTCGGCTTCTACCAGTTTTTCCATTCGTCTGTAAAGAATTCGCGTTAGTATTTTGCAGCTGTGACTTATTAAACTGATAGTTCGGTAATTTTCACATCTGTCAACACCTGCTTTCTTTGGGATTGGAATTACTATATTCTTCTTGAAGTCTGAGGGTATTTCGCCTGTCTCATACATCGTGCTCACCAGATGGTAGAGTTTTGTCATGACTGGCTCTCCCGAGGCCATCAGTAGTTCAAATGGAATGTTGTCTACTCCCGGGGCCTTGTTTCGACTCAGGTCTTTCAGTGCTCTGTCAAACTCTTCACGCAGTATCTTATCTCCCATTTTGTCTTCATCTACATCCTCTTCCATTTCCATAATACTGTCCTCAAGTACATCGCCCTTGTATAAACCCTCTATATACTCCTTCCACCTTTCTGCCTTCCCTTCTTTGCTTAGAACTGGGTTGCCATCTGAGCTCTTGATATTCATACAAGTGGTTCTCTTCTCTCCAAAGGTCTCTTTAATTTTCCTGTAGGCAGTATCTATCTTACCCCTAGTGAGACAAGCCTCTACACCCTTACATTTGTCCTCTAGCCATCCCTGCTTAGCCATTTTGCACTTCCTGTCGATATCATTTTTGAGACGTCTGTATTCCTTTTTGCCTGCTTCATTTACTGCATTTTTGTATTTTCTCCTTTCATCAATTAAATTCAATATTTCTTCTGTTACCCAAGGATTCCTATTAGCCCTCGTCTTTTTACCTACTTGATCCTCTGCTGCCTTCACTACTTCATCTCTCAGAGCTACCCATTCTTCTTCTACTGTATTTCTTTCCCCCATTCCTGTCAATTGTTCCCTTATGCTCTCCCTGAAACTCTGTACAACCTCTGGTTCTTTCAGTTTATCCAGGTCCCATCTCCTTAAATTCCCACCTTTTTGCAGTTTCTTCAGTTTCAATCTGCAGTTCATAACCAATAGATTGTGGTCAGAATCCACATCTGCCCCAGGAAATGTCTTACAATTTAAAACCTGGTTCCTAAATCTCTGTCTTACCATTATATAATCTATCTGATACCTACTAGTATCTCCAGGATTCTTCCAGGTATACAACCTTCTTTTATGATTCTTGAACCAAGTGTTGGCTATGATTAAGTTATGCTCTGTGCAAAATTCGACAAGGCGGCTTCCTCTTTCATTCCTTCCCCCCAATCCATATTCACCTACTATGTTTCCTTCTCTCCCTTTTCCTACTGACGAATTCCAGTCACCCATGACTATTAAATTTTCGTCTCCTTTCACTACCTGAATAATTTCTTTTATCTCGTCATACATTTCATCTATTTCTTCATCATCTGCAGAGGTAGTTGGCATATAAACTTGTACTACTGTAGTAGGCATGGGCTTTGTGTCTATCTTGGCCACAATAATGCGTTCACTATGCTGTTTGTAGTAGCTAACCCGCACTCCTATTTTTTTATTCATTATTAAACCTACTCCTGCATTACCCCTATTTGATTTTGTATTTATAACCCTGTAATCACCTGACCAAAAGTCTTGTTCCTCCTGCCACCGAACTTCACTAATTCCCACTATATCTAACTTTAACCTATCCATTTCCCTTTTTAAATTTTCTAACCTACCTGCCCGATTAAGGGATCTGACATTCCACGCTCCGATCCGTAGAACGCCAGTTTTCTTTCTCCTGATAACGACGTCCTCCTGAGTAGTCCCCGCCCGGAGATCCGAATGGGGGACTATTTTACCTCCGGAATATTTTACCCAAGAGGACGCCATCATCATTTAATCATACAGTAGAGCTGCATGTCCTCGGGAAAAATTACGGCTGTAGTTTCCCCTTGCTTTCAGCCATTCGCAGTACCAGCACAGCAAGGCCGTTTTGGTTAATGTTACAAGGCCAGATCAGTCAATCATCCAGACTGTTGCCCCTGCAACTACTGAAAAGGCTGCTGCCCCTCTTCAGGAACCACATGTTTGTCTGGCCTCTCAACAGATACCCCTCCGTTGTGGTTGCACCTACGGTACGGCCATCTGTATCGCTGAGGCACGCAAGCCTCCCCACCAGCGGCAAGGTCCATGGTTCATGGGGGGGTGAGCAATATACAATCACAGAATAAATGGTGCAATATTCCTTGGTGGCACGCTGACTACCGAACGGTATGTGAAGGTTTGAGAAGATTATTTCATCCCCATTATCTAAAGTGACCCTTGTTTCGACAAGACGTGGTTCATGCAAGACAGAACTCTGCCCCATCGAAGCAGGAGAGTGTTTGATGTCCTGGAGGAGCGCTTTAGGGATCGCATTCTGACTCTGGGATAGCCAGAGGCTACTGGCATAGTCCTTGATTGGCCGCCATGTTCTCCAGATCTGAACACATGCGACTCCTTTTTGTGGGGCTATATTAAAGACAAAGTGTATAGCAATAACCCCAAAGCCATTGCTGAGCTGAAAACAGCTATTCGGGAAGACATCGACAGCATCGATATTCCGACACTTCAGCGGGTCATGCAGAATTTCGCTGTACGTCTGCGCCACATCATCGCCAATGATGGCAGGCATATCGAACATATCATAACTAAATCTAAATATCTGTAGTGACGTTTACATGTTGAATTAAGTGAGTGCACGCCGCAGTTTGTTTGTAATTTATGTTTTTTTTTTTCATGTAGTTCAATAATTGCCACCCTGTAGAAGGTGGGCAGGAAGAAAAGTCATACCTCGGCGCCCCTACACTCCAGACGCCTCGGCAGCCAGTCGACCACAGCCACAGGAACAGCAAAGAAGGCCATGGACACCGGCTGTGGTACCTAGTGAGACATCTAGATCAGCAACAGACAGCTCAGAGAAGTGTTCTCCCGAGCTGGATGACGCATTTATCCTGTGTGTCCCGAGGTTCCAGGTGCACCAGGGTTCCAGAAGAAGATTTTTACGGTCAGAAGAGAAGAAACAGCAGCCACATTCTCCAAAGAGGTGGCACACAATGGTACCTGCATGCCCCACATTCAAAAATGGGGGAGGAAGGGCTACTGTGGCGACGTGTTACAGTGACAGTAGTCCACAGACGATAGTTGAGGTGGCTCAGAAATTCACCGTTGTTGTTTATTCTTTGTAATTTACTGGTTGTCAGAGTTTATTGTTTATCACAGTAATAATAAATATTTGGTGTGTGGGTTCAACAAGTATCTGTTAATCCAGATATTTCAGAGAATAGTGAGTGGCTACAATCTTATGCTAGTAGTAGGGTAATGAGGGTGCTGGGACACCTTTTATATCAAATTGATGTGCAAATTAATTAAACTGATCAATTAATTACCCCTGACCATGCCCACCCCCACCTCTGGACGACGTCATGTGTTTTCATCAGCATATATGTGGGCCCCAACCCCCTACCCCCCAACCATCCTCCAGCCCACCCTATTGGCGGCAGTTTCGAATTTTGGTGAGAATTTCTAATTTTGGTGGCAATTCCGAATTTTCGCTGTACAATTCAATTGTCAGTTCAGAGGATGTAATAATAATGGAAACTGTTGATGGGAATTGTTTATAAAACCAGAATAGGTGGTAGAAATAAAAAAAAACAATTTAGAGAACGGGATTTAGCTTATTTATGCTCTGAGGACATAATTTGCATTTCATAGGAGAAGGATACTCTTGTTTAACTTCCGATCGCTTATTGCTTTGTATAGTGCGATCGCATAGTCATTAAGATCCTTCATGATGCACTGCCGGGTGCGAATGCAATACTGGTGTGGCTGGCTCCATGCTGCCAGCTCCCTCCCCTCCCCACACCCCACATCAGACTGCAGCCCGCTCACCTAACCTTGCCAGCTCGGGCCGTCCCCAGCCAGCTGCGTTCATCATGTCCCTGAAAACTGCCAGACCCACCTATCCCAACCTCCTTGCTTGCTACAGGCAGCCTTAAATGACACAATCGCGATATGTGTGCTGCTTGGGTAGCTATCTGGCAGCCAACTGATGACCACTTCTGTACCTCCCTAATAGTCCCCCAGCCCCCGACTTCCATACCACAGGGGGGTGGCAGCCAGTATTTGGAAATCGGCAGAAGTTTGTAATGTACAATGCCACTCTCAAGGCGCGCTTTTGTTGGTCATCTACCATGAGCAATAGATTTGTTTTCGGCAGTTAGCGTCTTCCCCCACAGCTCTTCCCTAAGTAAAACAGCAATATTTATTTCGGGGCATGCAGCTGGCATTGTGCATGTCAGACTATCGATGTGTCTCAGAATGAACAAAGGGTGTTTTTCTAAAGACAGAAGACGTGTACAATTTTCCATCCATTTGCTGGCAAACAAAGGACGTTTTCAGATAGGGGCTTCTATCGATTTCACAGAATTTTTTGTCAAGAACCACCTGCACAAAGCCTGCTTGAAGAAGATAAAGAAGGCAAGGAAAGTGTTCTCATCCCACAGTTATACCCTGACTGACAACAACATGTATTTCGAAGGGTACAGCTGATGTCAGAAATATCGAGCTATCTATTTGCTTCAGAATTAACAAAGACTGTTTTTCTAAAGCCAGCAGCTGTGTCCAATATTCCAGACACTTGCTAGCAAGCAAAGGATGTTTGCCTCCGAATTTTTTTTTCCTCCCCCCACAGATGCGATGTCTCCTCAAACACATGCACCAAGCCTGCTTGGAGAAAAAAGGAGGAGGCAAGTTAGAAGTTGCTGGTATGACACTGCAAAATAGTTGGTGGAGACTGAAGATATGTAAAGCCCAAACCCCACAACAATCATCAGTCTTTGACAGTGCCTAGTTGTGTCAGTGTGATTCCTGCACCATGAAACGGCCAGCCAGCAGTGATACCAGCGGTAGTGGTGGTGGGAAACGGCCAAACGTGGGTCAGTTGCCATGTAAGTGTTTATTAAAAAATTATGAGTTCAAACTGCGACAGTTATAAAATTTCACAGCAAAGAATTCAAATTTTCGAGACTGATACATTTTCGTAACAAGTGGCTCTAATAGTTCTTCTTTCTTACTATTATAACATTCATTCCAGAAATGTTGATATAACTAGAACGCCAGCTGGAAACTGAACGTCGCCAGCAAGCGGAAAAGGTTGTGCTACCATCATGTATGTACATCTCCAAATTCTGTGTCATAGTTTGCATGTTCAGAAAACAGCTATTGATGTATTCAAATCGTATCATGTGTTTATAAAACTTTTGATCTTGCTGTTACAGCATTAGAGCAGCAGCTGATGTACATTGAGCTGCTGCTGGAGGCTGAAATGCACCAAGAATAAGTACAGTTGTAATATACTGCAGTTAGACTTTTTTAAATCATATACAGTTTTGTGAGGCATATGTCATTCATTGTGGTAGACGTTGCTACAGATCAAGAGGAAAATGAGATTATAGTAAGGGTATGTGTCGAGAATGTTGACCAGAAATCATCACTTCCATGAACTTTTTATTTGATTAACTTTTTTTGTAGTTATTTATAATCAATATCTCAGAGTAGTCAAATTAAGTACAAAATTTTTGTTGTTGTTTTTTATTATAATCAGTATCTTGTAGACGACTTTCATGAGATAGATCGGTGGCTCGACAACAATAACAATTCCGTCAGACGTGAAATGCCTGAGTGGGCGCGTGAGATGTTAGCTGCTGAAAGATAGAGCGATCTCTCCCTTTTGGAAGAGGAGGTGGAGGTATTTGACTGGATGGGAGAACTACCAGAAAGATCGACTGAACTGCTCAATCCTGAGATGCGGAGTGTTAAAGGTAATTATTATGTGACCATCATGGTTGCAGCAGATAATTATTATTCTGTAATTATTATGTACTTAATTGTTGTTGTTTGTTTAGAGCATATATTTAAAAAATCTTGAGCATTGTGCTTAATTTTATTCCGTTACTCGTATGTTACAGAGGTACCACCAACACTGCCACAATAACTGAGCTTAAAAAGGCATCTGGAGAACTGTGAATCCATGCATACACAGATGAGGAAAAATGGCTCTGAGCACTATGGGACTCAACATCTGTGGTCAGGAGTGCCCTAGAACTTAGAACTACTTAAACCCAACTATCCTAAGGACATCACACACATCCATGCCCGAGGCAGGATTCGAACCTGCAACCGTAGCGGTCACGCGGTTCCAGACTGAAGCAACTAGAACGCACGGCAACACCGGCCGGCAGATGAGGAAAGGTTTCAGCTTGTGACTAGGAAAGGAGTATTCCCTTACTGAATAGTGCAGTGAAACTCAACGAAACCAGGCTACCTGACATATCTGCATTTACCAGTACTCTCACAGCGATGCCATTACTATGGATCTTATTATGAGCATGCCGTGAATGTCTGGCGGAATTCAACATTCCAAATTTGGGTGAATACGCAAGCCTATAAAAGGACAGTGACGTGCTCTTGCTTGCAGGTGTTTTAGAAAAGTTGCAGATTGTATGCATGGCCACGTGCTCTCTGGACCCCGCCTTTTATTACATGGTACCTGGGTTGTCCTGGGATGCAATGCTCAAGAAAATGACTTATGCTGGTATGCTTCTTTTCTTTGAGTGCAGTATCTGTGAAGGACTTCGCCAGTGTGTCCGTGGACATGCCAAGGCAAATAATCCATGTATGGGTGTGGGGTTCAGTGAATCCCTCGATTCAAGTTATATACTATATTTGGATGTGAATAACTTACATGGGCACGCCATGATGCAGCCACTGCCGTTTGGGTGCCCAAAAACGAATTAGAGGGGTTAGGTGTAAAAAGATTGAGTCTGGCAGCTGATTCTGATGTAGGGTATTTGGTGGAGGTACACCTCATATACCCTGTTAGTTTGCATGAAATGACAAGCAACTTGCCGTTATGTCCAGAGCAACAAGTTCCATGAGGAAGCACTATCCCTAAACTGATGACCACTGTTGGACATAAGCAGAGATGTGTAATTGATTATCATAATCTCCAGCTGTGTCTCAGCTTAGGGATGGAGGTAGGTAGAATCACCCAGGCTATCTCCTTCAATCAGTCCCCCTTGCTGAAGGAGTATATTGAATTAAATACCAAGAAGAGGGCGGGCGCGACAGGTGATTCCGAAAAAGATTTTTATAAGTTGATGAATAATTTCATTTTCGGTAAAACAATGAGAAATGCAGGGAATGAACGTGATATTTTGATTAGGACTGGATGGGATGGGCGTCGGGGCGCAAGAAACTCCATCGCCAGACCAAATTTAAAGCCGGTCACTATTTTCAATAAGAACTTTGTTGCTGTGGAGATGTCGAAGTTTCAGTAGAGTTTACGAAACCGATCTATTTGGGAATGTGTATATTGGACATCTCCAGATTCCACATGTACCGTTTGCACTATGAGATTGCTAAAATTCATTTCGTGGGACCAAAGTTACTTTATATGACTGCGATTCGTATGAAGTACTTAGGTGTCATGGTAATAAATTCAACACATCAGGCTATGCAGGTGATAATCCTTACAGTACTGTTCCTCAGAACAAAAAGGTTATCGGCTTAATGAAAGGTGAGGTGGATGGATTACCGATTATGGAGTTTGTGAGCCTAAGATCCAAAATGTACGCATATCATAGAATAGATGGAGCCACCCAGAGGCAGGCTAAGGTTGTGCAATGTGCAGCATCCCGTGTCCTCACAGTCGAAGACTACTTGCAGTGCCTGTACACTGGTGCTCGCAGTGTTGCACTGCAACTTCCACATTTGGTACATCAAACTAGTATTCGATCGCAAGACCATGAGATGCACAGTGTGCTACAGTCTAAAGTCGGATTGTCACCTAATGACAATAAAAGAACTATTTGTGATGATGGGATCGAAACCCTCTCATACTCACATTTACATGAAGTGCAAGTGGGATTGGGGACTCCAAGGGTGTGAATGAGAGAGAGAGAGAGAGAGAGAGAGTGAGTGACTGGCTGAGTGAGAGCTTGCACCTAATAGTACCGCTCTTTTATCACAGTTAAAATATTGTATGTGTGATGTATGGTGTGCCTGCATGTGTGTATGCTCATTTTTGTCTGTGTGTATGGTTGTAGGTGCATTTGAGTCCACACTCAAAAAGGTATGCCAGTGTGTAAATACATTCTGCTTTTTTCTGAATAAGTAGCATAATATCTATGCTGAATATATAATCAGTATGTGCTGGAAACAATTGTAAAATTTAAAAAAGTTAAAAAATTGCAATATATATATATATATATATATATATATATATATATATATATATATATATATATATATATATATATATATATAAATTATTATTATTATATTATTATTATATTAATTATAAAATTTAAAAAAGTTAAAAATTGCAATATATATATATATATATAACTTTTTTAAATTTTATAATTGTTTCCAGCACATACTGCTTATATATTCAGCATAGATATTATGCTACTTATTTAGAAAAAAGCATATATATATATATATATATATATATATATATATATATATATATATAAATTGAATTAAAATCATCCGCTAGCTGTCCGAGTCTTATTAGTTATAAGTGTGAGTTCCACCCAGTTTATTTAAGTGCTGCTGCTTGGGATGAACATTTTAGGGCCATTCGCTTCATTATATTATTAAGTATCAGCTGTTTGAGATTCAAATGTTTAGAACGAGCCAGTTCAAAGTATAAGTTAAACCTTCTGTTTGGGTGGAATTTCACTGTGTAAGAGGAACTATACTTCTGCAATATCTGCAAACAGTACTGCAATGTAAAGTAAAAAAAAATTTCAACCAGTACTATTATTTTTAAAACCAAGAACTGCAAATAAAAAAATTTCAAATGGTAACAAGAACTGGGAAGTTAAAGCAGTATTACTTCGTGTATTGTAGAAACAACAAGATTTGTGGATGAAAAGCTGTATTACTACTGTGAATATTTATGTCTGAATAAAAAATTGTTATTCCTTACCATACGTCTTCGTTGTTATTTCACAAATCCTTACCCTTACAGTTATATATAAAGGCTGTGCACAAGAAATTAGTTTAAAGCATGAAGGAGGCAACGTTTAAGACGACAAACAAAATATATGTAATGACTGCATGGGATTTCGCCTATTGCACTGCATGTGTAGGTTTATGTGAACAGGTGGCACTTGATCGTGTATGCTTCCAAAGACATATAGCAAACATGGCTGAAATTATACCTCCTGTGCTTGAACAAAGCCACAGACACAGGATCAGGGCAAAGCTACATACTATCTAAGTAGGAGCTAGGTAGAAAGACAGAAAAACACAGACTGTGAGGTAAAAAATTCATTTATTTTCATTAATTAAACTTTAAAAGAAATTTTGAATTTTCATAAGCAGACGCAACATTATTTTCATACACCTTCTTCTTCTTTAGCTTATGGATAGCGGCACACTCATAGAATTCCAGGTCTTGAATAGTTGCAAGCTTGAAGATTCGCTGCATCCGTGTGATCTTTTCCTCGCCTTTTACGTAGATGATGGTCTCAGAACGATCGAATATTCGAAGTGACGGCATCATTCGAGTGGAATCCTTGAAAGAAACGTGTTAGCCACTTTGCACTCCTCAGTGCTTTAGCACGGTTCACATCCTTGAAAGGCTTCAGTGATGCAATTCTTGCTGAGAATGTCTCTATTATACCAGCATCGTCTGTGTATGCTATGAGTGCCACATCTTTAAACACGAATTGTCTACACTCATCATCAAAGAAACCTCGAATGTCGGCAACGACGTTCACACTGCAAGTTGTCATTGTGAAATGCTCTGGGCATTCCACACCACTTGGTCATTTATATAGCACACTGCACAACACCAGTAAGTGGGCAATAGTTAATCACACGGTCATGTAGAATTAGAGCATATGCTGCAGTGTATTCTGAGGAATTTGATGAGGATTCAATTCGATTTGTACATCTATTTGTCCTGGTTTAATTAGCTCATTCTGCCTAGAACAGTCATGATGATTGGTGCCAGTTCCTTGAATTTTCGTGGACTGATTAGGCAGCCTTTTTCTTCAACACCTTCATAGTAAGAAACATAGAACCTTGCTTACATGTCAAATGCTATACTGTATGATTTCTGATACCACTGTAGCAGTGTGTAATACCTAAACAACTAACTCCCAATATCATACCTTGTTATTTTTCTCGTCATTAATCTGTATTAATGTTTTCTTATCCTGATTTGTAATAAGAGATTTGTACATTGTCACAGAAGATGGCGAAGTTAGGCTTCTAAAATTATCTTTGTAACAGAAGAGTAATGCTCGGAGAATATTCATTTTTTAACAAATTTTGTTTCTGTCTCGCTAGAGAGTACTTATGTTTAAGATCTCACATAAAAATGATATGTAATTTTTATTTGTGCGTCAACAATGTGGCAGCAGATGCTACATTCGTTCATAAGCATGACTTTTGCCTGCAATCGTAAGAAGAGGCAGTAATTTCTTCCATCCTGCAAGACATCTTAAAATATATATGTGCTTATCATCAAGATTTCATGGATTGACTACATGATCGACAACCACGGAAAATCTGAGGTAAATTAATGATCTCAGTGTAACCTAATAATGACCTCTATTGAAATATATGTGTGTGTGTGTGTGTGTGTGTAATAATCGAACAACTGAGTTTTTGTTAAGCACCAAATTTGCTGCAAAATCAGTCATTCAAAAAATCTCCATGGATAGAGTGAAAAAATATATCCTGCATACATTATTCATTTTTGTGCCTCCAGTGTTTGACCACTGCACTGTATTCTTATTATGCGGCAAGGAAGACTGTTCATGACATCAATTTAGTTTCAGCAAGAATCCATACTTTAATTCCAGTACTGCACGTAGCTAACTATCTGTACAGTGGGGGCCATTACTGAATTGATTTATTACAACAAAAATTTGATTTTTATTTTTCGCTTGATGTTCATCAGTAGCATCTGCCTGGCGGCTGGTTGCAGTGTCTCAGTCACGTTGCCCAGAACCGGACATAACCACTTTGAAACTCACTTGTTGAACCATCAGCAGCTAAATTCACGTATTGCTGATGAGGTAACACTACCGAACTGTGCGTCTTCGATTTGGCCGACCAGTAGGGACGCTTGGAGGTGGTCAGGTGGGGGTGGAACCGCGGCCAGCCGTTGGGAGCGGACACGCTATCTGGTCTCTTCTGCTGGCAGCTTCCGACCCAACCAGACGATCTGCCTTTCCTTTTTATGGCATTAAACATTCATGTAGTTAAAATATGTTTGATTTTTCACCTCAACGGCTGCCTACTGCTTTCCCCTCCTGGCCAATCCTGACACATTAACATCTGGCGTTAGAAGTGAGATAGCTCACGGTTAGGCCCGTCTTATTGATCTAACTGCTGTACCCAATGAAGCTGCCATGGTACTTCAAATTTACGCGCCAGATGCGATGCGCAATAACACGCACGTGCATCGTGGTTCGCCACGCAGGCTTCCATCATTGCGGCGCTCTTTCCAAACAGCTGCGGCAGCGAACGCCAGGCCGCTTGCGTGGTCAAGCGCTTCGCCGCGCCACACAGCCAGCCCTGCCACTGCGCTTTCAGGCAGTCCGATGCTACGCCACGCCGCAGGTAGCCGTCCCACACGCCGCTCCGATGTAGCGCGGTCGTACGTTCCGGCCGCGCGCCACCATCCAGTAAACATGCATGTTCCAGGCAACTACCTCAGGCACACCAACATCATCTTCGCTGCCGTTTTCTGCCGCCGTCGTCCACCGTGATGCAGCCGTCGACGACCTACCACTGCCACAACTACGGATCCTGTAAGTTCGTCGCTCAGTTTTTCTTCGCCGCCGCCTCCTTGCTGTCCAGTGTAGACCCTTTTTTGTGCTCTCCTTGTAAAGTTTTCGGCGAGCACCAGGTGTCCTAAAATTGTAACCATGCCTCATACCCATAGTACCACCACTAGCGAAAGAAACTCTCCACCTACAGAAAAACCAGACCTAGTAGCTACCCTCCAAGCAGAAATTGATAAGTTAATGTTAAGGAAGATAGAATTGACAAAAGAATGCCAAAAATTGTTTCAAATCCAGTCTGCCAATTTAAGGATAAGTTAGCTCATCTGCCTGCGGCTGACCAAAACAAATTGTACTCCGCCTTGGAAGAACACTCCTGGTTATTCGAGGACAGGCATTATTTGCCGGCTACTGACCTTGTTTACCATGAAATTCCCACTGGAGTTGCAAGGCCCATTGTGCAGAAACCATATAGAATACCGTATCACCTCCAGCCTGTTGTGGAGGAAACTGTCCAACAGCAGCTAGGGGCAGGGATAATACAACCCTCCACCAGTCCCTGGTCATCCCCAATCGTTGTGGTCCCCAAGAAATCAATCATTGGAGAGAAGACCTACCGTCTTTGTGCCGATATGAGAGCAGTGAAAGAGGTAACTGCTCCTTATACTTACCCTCTCCCCCGTATCGACGAAACACTGTATAGGTTAGGAAATTGCAAATACAGGGTGTTTCAAAAATGACCGGTATATTTGAAACGGCAATAAAAACTAAACGAGCAGCGATAGAAATACACCGTTTGTTGCAATATGCTTGGGACAACAGTACATTTTCAGGCGGACAAACTTTCGAAATTACAGTAGTTACAATTTTCAACAACAGATGGCGCTGCAAGTGATGTGAAAGATATAGAAGACAACGCAGTCTGTGGGTGCGCCATTCTGTACGTCGTCTTTCTGCTGTAAGCGTGTGCTGTTCACAACGTGCAAGTGTGCTGTAGACAACATGGTTTATTCCTTAGAACAGAGGATTTTTCTGGTGTTGGAATTCCACCGCCTAGAACACAGTGTTGTTGCAACAAGACGAAGTTTTCAACGGAGGTTTAATGTAACCAAAGGACCGAAAAGCGATACAATAAAGGATCTGTTTGAAAAATTTCAACGGACTGGGAACGTGACGGATGAACGTGCTGGAAAGGTAGGGCTACCGCGTACGGCAACCACAGAGGGCAACGCGCAGCTAGTGCAGCAGGTGATCCCACAGCGGCCTCGGGTTTCTGTTCGCCGTGTTGCAGCTGCGGTCCAAATGACGCCAACGTCCATGTATCGTCTCATGCGCCAGAGTTTACACCTCTATCCATACAAAATTCAAACGCCGCAACCCCTCAGCGCCGCTACCATTGCTGCACGAGAGACATTCGCTAACGATATAGTGCACAGGATTGATGACGGCGATATGCATGTGGGCAGCATTTGGTTTACTGACGAAGCTTATTTTTACCTGGACGGCTTCGTCAATAAACAGAACTGGCGCATATGGGGAACCGAAAAGCCCCATGTTGCAGTCCCATCGTCCCTGCATCCTCAAAAAGTACTGGTCTGGGCCGCCATGTCTTCCAAAGGAATCATTGGCCCATTTTTCAGATCCGAAACGATTACTGCATCACGCTATCTGGACATTCTTCGTGAATTTGTGGCGGTACAAACTGCCTTAGACGACACTGCGAACACCTCGTGGTTTATGCAAGATGGTGCCCGGCCACATCGCACGGCCGACGTCTTTAATTTCCTGAATGAATATTTCGATGATCGTGCGATTGCTTTGGGCTATCCGAAACATACAGGAGGCGGCGTGGATTGGCCTCCCTATTCGGCAGACATGAACCCCTGTGACTTCTTTCTGTGGGGACACTTGAAAGACCAGGTGTACCGCCAGAATCCAGAAACAATTGAACAGCTGAAGCAGTACATCTCATCTGCATGTGAAGCCATTCCGCCAGACACGTTGTCAAAGGTTTCGGGTAATTTCATTCAGAGACTACGCCATATTATTGCTACGCATGGTGGATATGTGGAAAATATCGTACTATAGAGTTTCCCAGACCGCAGCGCCGTCTGTTGTTGAAAATTGTAACTACTGTAATTTCGAAAGTTTGTCTGCCTGAAAATGTACTGTTGTCCCAAGCAATTTGCAACAAACGGTGTATTTCTATCGCTGCTCGTTTAGTTTTTATTGCCGTTTCAAATATACCGGTCATTTTTGAAAAACCCTGCACTTCACTACACTGCTGGCAGCTTCCGACCCAACCAGACGATCTGCCTTTCCTTTTTATGGCATTAAACATTCATGTAGTTAAAATATGTTTGATTTTTCACCTCAACGGCTGCCTACTGCTTTCCCCTCCTGGCCAATCCTGACACATTAACATCTGGCGTTAGAAGTGAGATAGCTCACGGTTAGGCCCGTCTTATTGATCTAACTGCTGTACCCAATGAAGCTGCCATGGTACTTCAAATTTACGCGCCAGATGCGATGCGCAATAACACGCACGTGCATCGTGGTTCGCCACGCAGGCTTCCATCATTGCGGCGCTCTTTCCAAACAGCTGCGGCAGCGAACGCCAGGCCGCTTGCGTGGTCAAGCGCTTCGCCGCGCCACACAGCCAGCCCTGCCACTGCGCTTTCAGGCAGTCCGATGCTACGCCACGCCGCAGGTAGCCGTCCCACACGCCGCTCCGATGTAGCGCGGTCGTACGTTCCAGCCGCGCGCCACCATCCAGTAAACATGCATGTTCCAGGCAACTACCTCAGGCACACCAACATCATCTTCGCTGCCGTTTTCTGCCACCGTCGTCCACCGTGATGCAGCCGTCGACGACCTACCACTGCCACAACTACGGATCCTGTAAGTTCGTCGCTCAGTTTTTCTTCGCCGCCGCCTCCTTGCTGTCCAGTGTAGACCCTTTTTTGTGCTCTCCTTGTAAAGTTTTCGGCGAGCACCAGGTGTCCTAAAATTGTAACCATGCCTCATACCCATAGTACCACCACTAGCGAAAGAAACTCTCCACCTACAGAAAAACCAGACCTAGTAGCTACCCTCCAAGCAGAAATTGATAGGTTAATGTTAAGGAAGATAGAATTGACAAAAGAATGCCAAAAATTGTTTCAAATCCAGTCTGCCAATTTAAGGATAAGTTAGCTCATCTGCCTGCGGCTGACCAAAACAAATTGTACTCCGCCTTGGAAGAACACTCCTGGTTATTCGAGGACAGGCATTATTTGCCGGCTACTGACCTTGTTTACCATGAAATTCCCACTGGAGTTGCAAGGCCCATTGTGCAGAAACCATATAGAATACCGTATCACCTCCAGCCTGTTGTGGAGGAAACTGTCCAACAGCAGCTAGGGGCAGGGATAATACAACCCTCCACCAGTCCCTGGTCATCCCCAATCGTTGTGGTCCCCAAGAAATCAATCATTGGAGAGAAGACCTACCGTCTTTGTGCCGATATGAGAGCAGTGAAAGAGGTAACTGCTCCTTATACTTACCCTCTCCCCCGTATCGACGAAACACTGTATAGGTTAGGAAATTGCAAATACAGGGTGTTTCAAAAATGACCGGTATATTTGAAACGGCAATAAAAACTAAACGAGCAGCGATAGAAATACACCGTTTGTTGCAATATGCTTGGGACAACAGTACATTTTCAGGCGGACAAACTTTCGAAATTACAGTAGTTACAATTTTCAACAACAGATGGCGCTGCAAGTGATGTGAAAGATATAGAAGACAACGCAGTCTGTGGGTGCGCCATTCTGTACGTCGTCTTTCTGCTGTAAGCGTGTGCTGTTCACAACGTGCAAGTGTGCTGTAGACAACATGGTTTATTCCTTAGAACAGAGGATTTTTCTGGTGTTGGAATTCCACCGCCTAGAACACAGTGTTGTTGCAACAAGACGAAGTTTTCAACGGAGGTTTAATGTAACCAAAGGACCGAAAAGCGATACAATAAAGGATCTGTTTGAAAAATTTCAACGGACTGGGAACGTGACGGATGAACGTGCTGGAAAGGTAGGGCTACCGCGTACGGCAACCACAGAGGGCAACGCGCAGCTAGTGCAGCAGGTGATCCCACAGCGGCCTCGGGTTTCTGTTCGCCGTGTTGCAGCTGCGGTCCAAATGACGCCAACGTCCATGTATCGTCTCATGCGCCAGAGTTTACACCTCTATCCATACAAAATTCAAACGCCGCAACCCCTCAGCGCCGCTACCATTGCTGCACGAGAGACATTCGCTAACGATATAGTGCACAGGATTGATGACGGCGATATGCATGTGGGCAGCATTTGGTTTACTGACGAAGCTTATTTTTACCTGGACGGCTTCGTCAATAAACAGAACTGGCGCATATGGGGAACCGAAAAGCCCCATGTTGCAGTCCCATCGTCCCTGCATCCTCAAAAAGTACTGGTCTGGGCCGCCATGTCTTCCAAAGGAATCATTGGCCCATTTTTCAGATCCGAAACGATTACTGCATCACGCTATCTGGACATTCTTCGTGAATTTGTGGCGGTACAAACTGCCTTAGACGACACTGCGAACACCTCGTGGTTTATGCAAGATGGTGCCCGGCCACATCGCACGGCCGACGTCTTTAATTTCCTGAATGAATATTTCGATGATCGTGCGATTGCTTTGGGCTATCCGAAACATACAGGAGGCGGCGTGGATTGGCCTCCCTATTCGGCAGACATGAACCCCTGTGACTTCTTTCTGTGGGGACACTTGAAAGACCAGGTGTACCGCCAGAATCCAGAAACAATTGAACAGCTGAAGCAGTACATCTCATCTGCATGTGAAGCCATTCCGCCAGACACGTTGTCAAAGGTTTCGGGTAATTTCATTCAGAGACTACGCCATATTATTGCTACGCATGGTGGATATGTGGAAAATATCGTACTATAGAGTTTCCCAGACCGCAGCGCCGTCTGTTGTTGAAAATTGTAACTACTGTAATTTCGAAAGTTTGTCTGCCTGAAAATGTACTGTTGTCCCAAGCAATTTGCAACAAACGGTGTATTTCTATCGCTGCTCGTTTAGTTTTTATTGCCGTTTCAAATATACCGGTCATTTTTGAAAAACCCTGCACTTCACTACACTTGATGTGAAGAGTGGGTACCACCAAATACCGATTGCACCACCGGACAGGGCAAAAACAGCGTTTGTAGTTCCCTCCAGTCTATATGAATTTCTGAGAATGCCATTCGGGCTGCGCAATGTAGTAGCTATTTTCCAACAATTTGCTGACTTACTATTAAGAGAACTGAAGCCTAGAATGTGCCTAGTTTATCTAGATGATAACACTGTTTTTTCCAGGACCATAGATGGGCATCTCAGGCGCTGCAGTCATGGACTGCGCAGTTGATCCCGGCGGAGGTTCGAGTCCTCCCTCGGGCATGGGTGTGTGTGTTTGTCCTTAGGATAATTCAGGTTAAGTAGTGTGTAAGCTTAGGGACTGATGACCTCAGCAGCTAGGTCCCATAAGATTTCACACACATTTGAACATAGATGAGCATGTTGCCAGATTAAGAAATGTTTCGTCTAGACCAAGAACTGCTAATCTAACTTTAAAGATAGTTAAATGTTCCTTTGCTGAGAGTCAAGTACAATACCTAGGGCATATTATTAGTGCAGATAGAGTAAAGCCAGATCCCCATCTAATTGAAGCAATTAGGACATTCCCTGCCCCTAAGAATGTAAAAGAATTGCAAAGCTTTGTGTGACTCAGCAATTATTATAGGCGTTTTGTAAAGGACTATGCCACAATAGCTAAACCCCTTACCCACTTGTTGAAAAAAGATGTACCCTATCAATGGACTCCCGAGTGTGAAGCTGCTGTGCAGCATATCAGAGATGCTCTGACTAATTCCCCCTTATTGATCTATCTCCCCCCCATGAACCATGGACCTTGCCGCTGGTGGGGAGGCTTGCGTGCCTCAGCGATACAGTTGGCCGTACCGTAGGTGCAACCACAACGGAGGGGTATCTGTTGAGAGGCCAGACAAACATGTGGTTCCTGAAGAGGGGCAGCAGCCTTTTCAGTAGTTGCAGGGGCAACAGTCTGGATGATTGACTGATCTGGCCTTGTAACATTAACCAAAACGGCCTTGCTGTGCTGGTACTGCGAACGGCTGAAAGCAAGGGGAAACTACAGCCGTAATTTTTCCCGAGGACATGCAGCTCTACTGTATGATTAAATGATGATGGCGTCCTCTTGGGTAAAATATTCCGGAGGTAAAATAGTCCCCCATTCGGATCTCCGGGCGGGGACTACTCAGGAGGACGTCGTTATCAGGAGAAAGAAAACTGGCGTTCTACGGATCGAAGCGTGGAATGTCAGATCCCTTAATCGGGCAGGTACGTTAGAAAATTTAAAAAGGGAAATGGATAGGTTAAAGTTAGATATAGTGGGAATTAGTGAAGTTCGGTGGCAGGAGGTTCAAATGGTTGGTTCAAATGGCTCTGAGCACTATGGGACTCAACATCTTAGGTCATAAGTCCCCTAGAACTTAGAACTACTTAAACCTAACTAACCTAAGGACATCACACACACCCATGCCCGAGGCAGGATTCGAACCTGCGACCGTGGCAGCCCCGCGGTTCCGGACTGCAGCGCCAGAACCGCTAGACCACCGCGGCCGGCGTGGCAGGAGGAACAAGACTTTTGGTCAGGTGATTACAGGGTTATAAATACAAAATCAAATAGGGGTAATGCAGGAGTAGGTTTAATAATGAATAAAAAAATAGGAGTGCGGGTTAGCTACTACAAACAGCATAGTGAACGCATTATTGTGGCCAAGATAGACAAAAAGCCCATGCCTACTACAGTAGTACAAGTTTATATGCCAACTACCTCTGCAGATGATGAAGAAATAGATGAAATGTATGACGAGATAAAATAAATTATTCAGGTAGTGAAAGGAGACGAAAATTTAATAGTCATGGGTGACTGGAATTCGTCAGTAGGAAAAGGGAGAGAAGGAAACATAGTAGGTGAATATGGATTGGGGGGAAGGAATGAAAGAGGAAGCCGCCTTGTAGAATTTTGCACAGAGCATAACTTAATAATAGCCAACACTTGGTTCAAGAATCATAAAAGAAGGTTGTATACCTGGAAGAATCCTGGAGATACTAGTAGGTATCAGATAGATTATATAATGGTAAGACAGAGATTTAGGAACCAGGTTTTAAATTGTAAGACATTTCCAGGGGCAGATGTGGACTCTGACCACAATCTATTGGTTATGAACTGCAGATTGAAACTGAAGAAACTGCAAAAAGGTGGGAATTTAAGGAGATGGGACCTGGATAAACTGAAAGAACCAGAGGTTGTACAGAGTTTCAGGGAGAGCATAAGGGAACAATTGACAGGAATGGGGGAAAGAAATACAGTAGAAGAAGAATGGGTAGCTTTGAGGGATGAAGTAGTGATGGCAGCAGAGGATCAAGTAGGTAAAAAGACGAGGGCTAATAGAAATCCTTGGGTAACAGAAGAAATATTGAATTTAATTGATGAAAGGAGAAAATACAAAAATGCAGTAAATGAAGCAGGCAAAAAGGAATACAGACGTCTCAAAAATGATATCGACAGGAAGTGCAAAATGGCTAAGCATGGATGGCTAGAGCACAAATGTAAGGATGTAGAGGCTTGTCTCACTAGGGGTAAGATAGATACTGCCTACAGGAAAATTAAAGAGACCTTTGGAGAGAAGAGAACCACTTGTATGAATATCAAGAGCTCAGATGGCAACCCAGTTCTAAGCAAAGAAGGGAAGGCAGAAAGGTGGAAGGAGTATATAGAGGGTTTATACAAGGGCGATGTACTTGAGGACAATATTATGGAAATGGAAGAGGATGTAGATGAAGACGAAATGGGAGATAAGATACTGCGTGGAGAGTTTGACAGAGCACTGAAAGACCTGTGTCGAAACAAGGCCTCGGGAGTAGACAACATTCCATTTGAACTACTGATGGCCTCGGGAGAGCCAGTCATGACAAAACTCTACCATCTGGTGAGCACGATGTATGAGACAGGCGAAATACCCTCAGACTTCAAGAAGAATATAATAATTCCAATCCCAAAGAAAGCAGGTGTTGACAGATGTGAAAATTACCGAACTATCAGTTTAATAAGTCACAGCTGCAAAATACTAACGCGAATTCTTTACAGACGAATGGAAAAACTGGTAGAAGCCGACCTCGGGGAAGATCAGTTTGGATTTCGTAGAAATGTTGGAACACGTGAGGCAATACTGACCTTACGACTTATCTTAGAAGAAAGATTAAGAAAAGGCAAACCTACGTTTCTAGCATTTGTAGACTTAGAGAAAGCTTTTGACAATGTTAACTGGAATACTCTCTTTCAAATTCTGAAGGTGGCAGGGGTAAAATACAGGGAGCGAAAGGCTATTTACAGTTTGTACAGAAACCAGATGGCAGTTATAAGAGTCGAGGGGCATGAAAGGGAAGCAGTGGTTGGGAAAGGAGTAAGACAGGGTTGTAGCCTCTCCCCGATGTTATTCAATCTGTATATTGAGCAAGCAGTAAAGGAAACAAAAGAAAAATTCGGAGTAGGTATTAAAATTCATGGAGAAGAAGTAAAAACTTTGAGGTTCGCCGATGACATTGTAATTCTGTCAGAGACAGCAAAGGACTTGGAAGAGCAGTAGAACGGAATGGACAGTGTCTTGAAAGGAGGATATAAGATGAACATCAACAAAAGCAAAACGAGGATAATGGAATGTAGTCAAATTAAGTCGGGTGATGCTGAGGGAATTAGATTAGGAAATGAGACACTTAAAGTAGTAAAGGAGTTTTGCTATTTAGGGAGTAAAATAACCGATGATGGTCGAAGTAGAGAGGATATAAAATGTAGACTGGCAATGGCAAGGAAAGCGTTTCTCAAGAAGAGGAATTTGTTAACATCGAGTATAGATTTAAGTGTCAGGAAGTCGTTTCTGAAAGTATTTGTATGGAGTGTAGCCATGTATGGAAGTGGTTCAAATGGTTCAAATGGCTCTGAGCACTATGGGACTTAACATCTATGGTCATCAGTCCCCTAGAACTTAGAACTACTTAAACCTAACTAACCTAAGGACATCACACAACACCCAGCCATCACGAGGCAGAGAAAATCCCTGACCCCGCCGGGAATCGAACCCGGGAACCCGGGCGTGGGAATGTATGGAAGTGAAACATGGACGATAACTAGTTTGGACAAGAAGAGAATAGAAGCTTTCGAAATGTGGTGCTACAGAAGAATGCTGAAGATAAGGTGGGTAGATCACGTAACTAATGAGGAGGTATTGAATAGGATTGGGGAGAAGAGAAGTTTGTGGCACAACTTGACTAGAAGAAGGGATCGGTTGGTAGGACATGTTTTGAGGCATCAAGGGATCACAAATTTAGCATTGGAGGGCAGTGTGGAGGGTAAAAATCGTAGAGGGAGACCAAGAGATGAATACACTAAGCAGATTCAGAAGGATGTAGGTTGCAGTAGATACTGGGAGATGAGAAGCTTGCACAGGATAGAGTAGCATGGAGAGCTGCATCAAACCAGTATCAGGACTGAAGACCACAATAACAACAATGATTTATCTCGATTTCGAAAAACCATTCATTCTCTCATGTGATGCGTCTGACTTTGCAGTGGGAGCTATTCTGAGTCAAAGTATTGATGGTGAGGAAAGACCAATTGGTTATGCATCCCGTCAGCTGAACCAGGCGGAAATTAATTACAGCGCTACAGAGAAAGAATTACTGGGGTTAATGTTTTGAGTTAACTACTTTAGATGCTATTTTTATGCGAGAAAATTTACAATAGTAACAGATCGTGCAGCACTTCAGTGGTTATTAAGTTTAAAAGACCCTATCAGCCATCTCACCCGCTGGGCCCTGAAACTGCAAGAGTATGAATACCAAGTGCAACACAAAGCTGGAAGATTGCACCAGAATGCTGACGCCCTTAGTAGAAAAGTTAGAGTAGCTCAAACAGACGATGTGTTAATTGACGAATTAAAAGAGTCCCAGGAAAATGATGCAAAATGCTGCCAGTATCGCTCCCATCTGGATTTTGTCACAAAGGATGGAATTCTATACAGCAAGACCCCCCTGGGTAAGCGTATAGTAATACCTAACGACTTGCAATCAAGAATTATTGCCCAGTGCCATAACAGCATCCAAGCTTGCCATAGTGAACGAAGAGCCACAAACGCCTGCATTGCCATGAAGTATTGGTGGGAAAAAAGATGGCGAGATGTTGCCAAGTATATAAAAAACTGCCTACCATGCACCCAAAGAGCACCAACCGCACGAATCAAAAATTCCCTTACAATCTCTTCCTGAGGCATCAAAACCCTTTCAGTTCATAGCTTTGGAGTAGTTGGACCACTTCCTCTAAGTACACAAGGAAGTAAATATATTCTATCTATTATTGATCATTTTTCCCGATACCTTATTTTGACACCTATCACTGACATGTCAGCTGAAACAGTAGCACAAGCTTCCTTTCAGGGGCTCTGAAGCCATCATAACCGATCAAGGAAACAATTTTATGTCCGCCTTATTTGTCCAAGTGTGAAAATTGCTGAGAATAAAAAAAAAATGGAGAACCAACCGTTTTCACCCCCAGCCAAGTGGCTGCATTGAACGTGTCCATCACACTGTGAAACGAATGCTTTCCTATTACTTCAGCTGAACTCATAGTGACTCGCAAAGATATGTTCCGTACGTGGCAAGTGCGCACAATAGCCGTTTTCACGAAGCCACTGAATATACCCCTTATGAGATAGTATTTGGCCGCCCTATGGAACCCCCCTTTGAGATCGATAAATTACCTCCGGGAATCGATCACACAGCTGTTAAGGGGCTAGCCCGCCGCCTTAAGGCCATTTGGAAGAAGCTACAAGGGAACAATCACAAAGCAATCAGGAAGCAGATAGAAAGGAGCAATAAAAATGCCATCCTCCCCTCCTATAAACCTGGCGATTTGGTTTTACTAAAAAAAAAAAAGTGTAAAGAAAGGAAGAGTGAAGAAACTTACCCCCCTGTATGATGGACCATATTCAACTATTCAGCTCACCTCTCCTGTTAATGCAGAATTACAACTGGCCGACCCCAAAGTGATCATCCATTTTGATAGGCTAAAACCCTATTTAGGAACTATGCCTCTCCCCCCACCTTCTAAGACAAACGCCGGATCTTCAGCAGGTTCTGTTCTCCCTGTGAAGCGGAGAAAACGGAAAGTTCCACCACCCCCAGCTCGCCTTAGATACGCTCTGAGATCTAAACACCCATATGCCCTTAGATCCAAGGACTGAACTCCCAGGTACTTCTTCTTACTTACCAGTTATATCAGCCAAAGGAAAAAGTAACAAGGCTCAAGTAACCACCTTATTATTTTCCTTTGCAGATGAACATTCTACATATACAATATGCTCCCATGCTATGATAACTAAGGTGTCACCGTAGAGCTCTACCCACCCAGCCTGTTCTGCAATGCTGGCGTAGCCCAATTAATTCCTAGTTCTAACCAGTATTTTACTTACATTATTTTTATTTACGTTGTTTATGTGTTATGACACGCCTAGTGGTCGGACAACAGCTCTGTGTTCAGTACCAATACAGTTAATTTTAAATAAGAATATTGTATGAAGAAGTGATTCCATTAAGTAATTTTCCCATTCGAACTCTAATACCAAAAAGTTGCAAACACATGTGCTCCGCCTGTCAGAATCAGCTGGAACTGTCAATGAGGAGTCGCATGTACGGCGGCCATAATGCGAGGGGTGGAGTCATTTCAAACACCTGACACTACTGCTACTTTCCCGCCACTCCCCAATCCGCACCATCCCACTAGCCTACCAGCTGTCGCCGCCCAAGTCCCCTTCCCCCTTCCTTCCCCTCTCACCAAGCCATACATGCAGCTGCCTGCTGCTGTTAAAGGGATCAAGGCATATTAGAACTATCTTTGCTATTAATCCAAGAATAGCAACTTATCACTTCTTATGTAATACCTGTTGCAAACGTGATTTCTTACATCCTTCTGTCTCAATGCCTGGGTGACTTCCACCACTTGAAAACCCACCCGTAAATTTATTTGCACACCTAAGCCCTTAAAATGTCCGCTGATCAGACTATAACTCCGAGGGGATGGAACGCGAAACAGAAAAGCATTGCAATAACGAAGCGCGCCGTTATGGTGTGTTTCCCCGTGTACCGCCATTTAGTTTGGTGGTGCTTTGCATTTCCGAGCCTCCCCCGAAGTATAGCACCACCCTACCACCTCCCGTCTAGTTTGAAGCACCTTACTAAGCGACTACCTGCTCCTTTTCCAAATTCGTAAATGGCTTCACCATTATGTACCCCTCACGGCCCATTCAACTCATATTTATCGATTCATTCAGTTGGAATACTCTTCGCAACAATCACTAAATCCACTCTAATGTTACTAATTTACGTGGACTGCGTTTTGTAAATGGCATATTCCAACCCCCCAAGGTGTCGCTCACTCAGGACACGCGCTGCTGCCCAGCTATCTCAGCATTACACGCGCCGCATAGCTGCTCCACTATCTCAGCGCTCCACAAGCTGCACTGCTGCTCTGCAATCTCAGCACTAACTTGAAACCCGCCTCTGTCGCCTCTGTCTGTTTCTACCTCCCGCCAGTTTCATAATGCTAACAGCCTCACCAAGTACCGAGTTTGATAAATTGTTTTACCACCCAGTTTTATGTGCATCTTGTATGATTAGAAGTGTTGAGTGATGTCTGACCCACTATGCGTTGCCAGTTGATAGCTTATTAATAATTGGTACCAATAACTTGTATTTTTCTCCCCTTATGGTTTTATGTTAGGTTGAAGCATTTCATAATCATTTTGCTGTGCAGCAACGCCCTTGCTATATCATATATGTTATTTCATTAATGTATTTTTATAATTTATGCTATTGGTGTTGTATAATATGCACTTGCATTTTATATTTGTGACTCCAGTGGGGAAAGGCCCACCACAGCCCTGGATTTTAGATATGTTGCACTGCAGCAACACTCCCATTACGTAAGATTCCCCTTCAGTCATCATACATAACTTTATGAGTTAGCGATTCTAGAAACCTATTATGCATCATGTTCGTGCCCAGAGCCAGTCTGGTATGTTTAAAGGAGGGTGAGGCACCCGAGTTATATAAAATACCCAATAGAGAAGAGTTGAAAGCGCCCCTGAAGTTGAGAAGAATTGCGCTACCCTCTCTCTGTAGAGCGGTAAGCGAGATAGATTTTATGGTAGGATAGAAGTAATTAAGTTTCACCAAAGTAAACGAAGAATAGTAGTTGGCACCCCATGTGCGTGCTGCACATTTAAGAGTTCGTCCAGACGAATACAGGTTTCGTTGTTGTTCACCCTACTTCTTACGATGTAATTTATTGACGAAGTGAAGATGTTATTAGCGAGCATGGAAATCGACACTGCTGCCATTTGGATACAGTGCCCCACCGTGCATTTAGCGAGTGAGACACACCCGTTTGTTAATTCAAACACACTCATGATACAACAAGATCGAAGCACCCCCTGAAATAAGCACTAGATTGTTGATAATTAGTACCCATGACGTGACGTCATCTCCCAAGTAGCACGTTATCTTGTTAGAAATATAGTTAGCAAGAGATTTCCAGTCTAATGAATAAAAGTTTTATGGTACAATGTCGCAGTAGTTCGCGTCCCTTTTTTTCGTAGTTCACCCTGTTACTTCAGGGATTTTGAGAAATTTTTAATAGTTAACCCTCACAAGACATAATCGCTCTATGTCTACCTCGCCCATGCATTGCACTGGGTTACTACCACTGCTCTCTGTCGCTCATCTATTCGTTCCAGCCTCGACCATTACTTTGTCACTCCCTCCTCCAGGGCCGTGTGCCTTACACGTTGCGGTTAGCGTTCGCAGAGTGCCCAGGTGATCGGTTTATTCTTTCAGCTTTCACTTTCGTAAACCGATCGCCTACCTATCTCTTGCATCTATACTTCATTGACACATCACGACGAGGCTCGCCTTCGTCTGCACCCTGGTCGGTAACCAATGCTCCTCAGACACATTGCCTCCCCCCAGAGGGAGAGGGAAGAAAAAAACCCTGCGACTAGTGGATATATCACTGCTGAATCGTTCTTATTCTGAGACCTGTTACCTGAACTTGTTCCTGATTATAACCAATTCCTTATTCTTTAACGTGAGCACCTTTCCGGTTCGCCGCGTGTGGACCACTCGGCATAAATGGCCAGTATGTCGGGCTACCTTGGCGTTGCCATCGCGTACGGCTGTCCACGAATATACCCAGGAAAAAAATGGTTCAAATTGCTCTGAGCACTATGGGACTTAACATCTCAGGTCATCAGTCCCCTAGAACTACTTAAACCGAACTAACCTAAAGACATCACAAACATCCATGCCCGAGGCAGGATTCGAACATGCGACCGTAGCGGTCGCGCGGTTCCACACTGAAGCGTCTAGAACCGCTCGGCCTCCACGGCCGGCCTATACCCAGGAAAAACTCTCTGTTAAACGCAACTATTTTTCCCATTGGTCAAATCCCTTTTTCTCCTAAGCCACAACATCCATTACTAAAGTTTCCGATTCAGCAACTCACTTACAAAACCACTAAATACCGCTAATTCCACCTATGCATCGATTGCAGGATTTGATTAATGCAACCCCCCTGATCGAAACGACGAATAAGCCTCTTTTCAGCACGACCATACCCCCCTCATTCCCTCACTACCCTGTTGCTACTAACTGATACCCCTGCAGTTCTTTAGAATCTTTCCCGGCCATTTTTTTTCTGTCCATGCCTTCTGTTTTTCGTAAGTGGTAGTTCCTTGATTGGTTGACTCAATGCACGAAGCTACGAAGGAGAATTGATCTGTTCTACCCCTGTAAGTTGATAAGACAGCATAGATGACTTGCAGCTGTTATCCCCCAGAGGACAGCGAAGTCTTGTTGATATGAGGATATGTAATACGTTGTTTTATTGAGATTATTTGTGAACAGGCAAGAGTTTCTGTGTGTGTTGTGGTAAATGATCTTAAATAGTCTGTTTTATGCTCCCACTTCAGAGGTCAGAGCAGAACCGTTAGCCATGATTCATTTTACCATGCAGCGAGTTTCCAGTTGATACAAAGTTTTGGAGTCATTTAAATTGCATGTTATGTTACCAGTGAACTCTTATTATAAGCACAGAATGGTGCAAACATATGGATTGGCACAGCTGTCGCCTTGCGATAAGCCAGTCGCTCCCCCCAAACGCTACAGATTCTCTCCCTATTCTTCGTCTTGTCTGCCGTAATTAAGTCTAATTATCGTATGAGTTATAAGTCATAGTTGAGTGACAGAGTGAACACGAGTCTGTTAACCATCGACTTTTCACCCGCCACTACAACCTCAGGTAATTACTTACTACTTTTTCATCCACTATAATACTTCCCTTTCATAACATAACTACCACCTGGAGCTAACAAGCTAAATTGTCGCGTTGTTTTTCACAGAGCAAGCGACCCCCCTCTGCAGTCATCTAGTTGTAACAATAACTGACCCCAGATTTTTGCTATAAACAACAGTATTTTATGCACCGTACCCCACCCAGTAATATCCACTGTCGTATGTTACGAATACTTTCGAGCAACCTAACCCTACCGCGTGCTACTCAACGGTAGCGTTTTACTATTTAATAGTTCTCACTGCGATATCACTACCCCCACCGAGAAAGTGTTTGCACACTTATCTTACGCCCAAAATGTGCGACTCCCTCCTCTCTTGTGGTATTTACCAGAGCAACCTATGATGATACTACCGTCGCCTGACAATTGGGCATCTCTTCCCAATCACTCACATTCCTAACTGGTCCAATCTTTAACTCACATAGTAAACAAAGAGTTAGTGCAGATTGCGCAGACCGTGCCACCGCGTATATCACGGTTTGGCACCACCACCAGTATCTGAGTCGTATAGTTATTCATAGTTCTGTATGTACCCCTTTAGTAATTATCTTTATCGGTTTATCGCTGTGGGTAGCGTTTAGAAAAAGACTTTTTGTGCGACTTCGGTCACCCCCTCCTGCTGTCCCTAAACAGCAGCCTCCTGGGGAATACCATGCTTAAGTTGTGAAAGGGAGCAAGAGTGTTCCTTGCTGCCCCCATGCTATAGTAGTCCGGTAAGAAATAGTTGTTGTTGTTGAGGTCGTCAGTCCTGAGACTGGTTTGATGCAGCTCGCCATGCTACCCTGTCCTGTGCAAGCTTCTTCATCTCCCAGTATCTACTGCAACCTACATCATACTGAATCTGCTAGTGTATTCATATCTTAGTCTCCCTCTACGATTTTTACCCTCCACGCTAACCTCCAATGCTAAATTTGTGAACCCTTGGTGCCCCAGAACATGTGCTACCAATCGGTCCCTTCTTCTTGTCAAGTTTTGCCACAAACTCCTCTTCTCCCCAATTCTATTCAATACCTCCTCATTAGTTACGTTATCTGCACATCCAATCTTCAGCATTCTCCTGTAGCACCACATTTCGAAAGCTTCTATTCTCTTCTTGTCCAAACTATTTATCGTCCATGTTTCACTTCCATCAATGGCTACATTCCATACAAGTACTATCAGAAACGACTTCCTGACACTTAAATCTATACTCGAAGTTAACAAATTTGTCTTCTTCAGAAACGCTTTCCTTGCCATTGCCAGTCTAATTTTATATCCTCTCTACTTCGACCATCATCAGTTATTTTGCTCCCCAAATAGCAAAACTCCTTTACTACTTTAAGGGTCTCATTTCCTAATCTGATTCCCTCAGCATCATCCGACTTAATTCGACTACATTCCATTATCCTCGTTTTGCTTTTGTTGATGTTCATCTTATATCCTCCTTTCAAGACACTGTCCATTCCGTTCAACTGCTCTTCCAAGTCATTTGCTGTCTCTGACAGAATTACAATGTCATCGGCGAACATCAAAGTATTTGTTTCTTCTCCATGGATTTTAACACTTACTCCGAATTTTTCTTTTGTTTCCTTTACTGCTTGCTCAATATACAGATTGAATAACATCGGGGAGAGGCTACAACCCTGTTTCACTCCCTTCCCAACCACTGCTTCCCTTTCATGCCCTTCGACTCTTATAATTGCCATCTGGTTTCTGTACGAACTGTAAATAGCCTTTCGCTCCCTGTATTTTTCCCCTGACACCCTCAGAATTTGAAAGAGAGTATTCCAGTCAACATTGTCAAAAGCTTTCTCTAAGTCTACAAATGCTAGAAACGTTGGTTTCCTTAATCTTTCTTCTAAGATAAGTCGTAAGGTCAGTATTGCCTCACGTGTTCCAATATTTCTACGGAATCCAAACTGATCTTCCCCGAGGTCGGCTTCTACCAGTTTTTCCATTCGTCTGTAAAGAATTCGTGTTAGTATTTTGCAGCCGTGACTTATTAAACTGATAGTTCGGTAATTTTCACATCTGTCAACACCTGCTTTCTTTGGGATTGTAATTATTTTATTTTTCTTGAAGTCTGAGGGTATTTCGCCTGTCTCATACATCTTGCTCACCAGATGGTAGAGTTTTGTCATGACTGGCTCTCCCAAAGCTGTCAGTAGTTCTAATGGAATGTCGTCCACTCCCGAGGCCTTGTTTCGACTTAGGTCTTTCAGTGCTCTGTCAAACTCTTCACGCAGTATCGTATCTCCCATTTCATATTCATCTACATGCTCTTCCATTTCCATAATATTGTCCTCAAGTACATCGCCCTTGTATAGACCCTCTATATACTCCTTCCACCATTCTGCCTTCCCTTCTTTGCTTAGAACTGGGTTTCCATCTGAGCTCTTGATGTTCATACAAGTGGTTCTCTTATCTCCAAAGGCCTCTTTAATTTTCCTGTAGGCAGTATCTATCTTACCCCTAGTGAGATAAGCCTCTACATCCTTACATTTGTGCTCTAGCCATCCCTGCTTAGCCATTTTGCACTTCCTGTCGATCTCATTTTTGAGACGTTTGTATTACTTTTTGCCTGCTTCATTTACTGCATTTTTATATTTTCTCCTTTCATCAATTAAATTCAATATTTCTTCTGTTACCCAAGGATTTCTACTAGCCCTCGTCTTTTTACCTACTAGATCCTCTGCTGCCTTCACTACTTCGGCCCTCAAAGCTACCCATTCTTCTTCTACTGTATTTCTTTCCCCCATTCCTGTCAATTGTTCCCTTATGCTCTCCCTGAAACTCTGTACAGCCTCTGGTTCTTTCAGTTTATCCAGGTCCCATCTCCTTAAATTCCCACATTTTTGCAGTTTCTTCAGTTTTACTCTACAGGTCATAACCAATAGATTGTGGTCAGAGTCCACATCTGCCCCTGGAAATGTCTTACAATTTAAAACCTGGTTCCTAAATCTCTGTCTTACCATTATATAATCTATCTGAAACCTGTCAGTATCTCCAGGCTTCTTCCATGTATACAACCTTGTTTTATGATTCTTGATCCAAGTGTTAGCTAGGAAATAGTAGTGAGCAGAAATGAATAGTAAATAAGTAAAATACACCCAAAAGAAAAGGCATGGCCCTCCTTTACGTTTAAGCAACAAATTACGTGTCTGAAGTGATTCAAAAGTGTCAACCCTCTTCCCCCCTTGTGATCTGAGCAGCGCCCTTTCGACACGCTCCGGCGGAAGTTGCAGTGCATCATAGTGCGCCGCTGCCCGCCGCGGTCGGCGACCTCCTCCGCTGCCATCGCCAACGAGCTGAGCGCCACACCTTGCACCGCCACTCGCCGCGTTTCACACCACCGCCTCACCATTCGCCATCGACCACATTCCGTCACGCAAGTCTTCATTACCCAACGCAAACATTGTCACACTTTCTTAAACAAATGCAAATTTTAAAAAAGAAATCAAAGTGTACTGTCAAAATTACGTAAGGGTGTCCTTCGCAGTAGCCCCATAGTAACTGTCAATTTACCACCCTCCCCCCCCCCCCCCATGCTTCACTCCTGCGGAGGGGAGAAGGGTGTACAGTGGGGGCCGTTACTGAATGGATTTATTAGTATAAAAATCTGATTTTTGTTTTTCACTTGATGTTCGTCATTGCCTTCCGCTTGGGGACTACTTGCAGCGTCTCAGTCACGTTGCCCAGAACCGGACATAACCACTTTGAAACTCACGTGTTGAACCATCAGCAGCTAAATTCACATGTTGCTGATGAGGTAACGCTACCGAACTGTGTGTCTTCGGTTTGTCCGACCAATAGCGAGGCTTGGAGGTGGTCAGGTGGGGGGTGGAACGGCGGCCAGCTGCTGTGAGTGGACACGCCGTCCGGTCTATTCTGCTGGCAGCTTCCAACCCGACCAGACGTTCTCCTTTCCTGCTCTCTTGGGCGGCACCATTCAGTTTCGGCGGCTTCTCTAGGCCTGCCTTTCTTTTTGCGGCATTAAACATTCATGCAGTTAAAATATGTTCGATTTTTCACCTCAACAGGTGCCTACAGCTTTCCCCTCCTGGCCAATCCCGACACGTTAACATAACTCTCATTATGTAAATTTCGTGCTGATTCATACTATTTGTGTTAGCTGTTGGGCTGCCTCCCAGCACGGTTATTCCAAGAACTACCAACAGACTAACATAATTGACGACCGATTTTCCAGGAAAAAGTCATATCTAAACATGAATAGATTTTTTTCTAGCGAATGTTAAATGAACATACTCAAAAATTCTTTGCACGAATTGCCTCAGCTTTATCAGCTAAAATTCGATCGGCTGTGTGACGATCTTTATTTGCAGCGTATGCAATGTCGAGTTCCATACACGCTTCGTCGAATAGTTTTATCCCCTTATCACTGCGTACCAATCGTTTTTGAAGTTTTGTTCTAGGTCCACAGTAGTTACATCCAGGAATGTATAGTTCGACTTGTAGTTTGTCGAGAATACCGCCTCCTCCTCTAATGCGTCTCGTATCACGCATGTTATGTTACTGACGTGGTTATGGTCTGTGCATCCCTGTTATATAACAAATCACCAGCGTCGATCCAGCTGTTTTGTGATGTGGGAAAACCACACCATTTAACAACCGCTCTATTCCCTCGACGGCGTATGGCCCTCTCTACGAGATACGCATCTGTTTCCAAACTCTTCTGTAACTCTTGTGTGTAAAAGCATCCATAAATTCCAATACCACTGTTGTCCTCTAAGAGACAGATTCTAGGATTCGTTCTCTGTAATCTGGAAATTGTGAATATCTCGTTTGACCAGTTTGGCTTGTATGACTTCTCAAATACTGTCTTGTGATTTGAAATACGTACTAAATCACCTACATTAAATTTCTGTTTGCGCGGATCTAGCATTTTAATACGGTTGTATACTGTATCTAGAAGTCTATTATCACGAACACCGATTGGTCTCACTTTTATTGTGAGATATTTGGTTCGATTACGCTGTGTAATTATTTGTGGGATATTGGCCCATTTTTGTGAGCCACGACGATTGAATTGCATCCACATTTGGGTTTTCACTGTTCTGTTCAGACGTCCCCCGATACTCGCCTCTGGGTGGGTGAACGTCGAGTAGTGATGTGTTCCATACCGCTCCATCACAGTCTTGAAATATCTGTTGCAAAACTCACTACCGTTATCTGTTTGGAGGTTGTCTGGGCTTCGATTCGTCCCCGTCAGCAGAAATCCATCAAACACCTGCGCGACATCCTCCCTTTTCGCTTTCACGGGTAATGCCTAAGCATCTTTGAATATGTTATTGCCGGCCGGTGTGGCCGCGCGGTTCTAGGCGCTTAGGTCTGGAGCCGCGCGACCGCTATGGTCGCAGGTTCGAATCCTGCCTAGCGCATGGATGTGTGTGATGTCCTTAGGTCAGTTAGGTTTAAGTAGATCTAAGTTCTAGGGGACTGACGTTGAGTCCCATAGTGCTCAGAGCCATTTGAACCATTTTTGAACATGTTATTCACACTTGAATATTCCCTGTTGTCTACTACATCCTCCTGCAAAAGGTCTTCCAAACCTTTATCATAACATATCTTCGAGGGTATATTTTGCGTGCTGGTTTGTGCAGTTCTCGAACTACAGTCGCCATACTTACTCGATAATACCTCTCTCTATAAGTTCAGAAATTATTGAAATAGTTTCATTCAATTAAGCTGTATTACCAGCGGCAGCTGATGCCAGAGCTGTGATAGCCGGTCCACTAGCTCATTTGGGTCGTTTTAATACACATACTGTGGGAGTCTATTGCTCACTCTTTTGCTGAGTGTCAATACCACCACCACTGCTGTTCTTTTCACGGTCCAATATAGCTCTTATAATGGATTTGTATTTCACATTGCTTCGGCTTTCTGCTTTCTTACGCATATCAGTCAAAATCAGTATTTCACGATACATTTCCAGATCTTTAGGCGAATAATTTACAGTTTTTGTGGGTCTTAGGAAAATAAGGTTCAGTAGACCGGGTGTTCTTTGAAATTGTTTATCGCCGATTTGTATTATTTTTTCATATACAGTTATAGCTATGTGCCCAACATGTATGGTTTTTCGCCACCGACACCTAATGTTTTGCCTACTCTAGCATCGCTGTGACGGTTAATGAAATAGGCAATAGCGTCATCGCCGTCGTCGCAGAATTTCGCTGGAAGTTCATCGAGAGATTCAGTAGCTGGTTTAAAGGTTTCTCACAGTGTCTACTCCTGCTTCAAATGCCCTATCCTCAGCAACCGTAACATTTCGCAAACGGCCTTCCGTGGCTCGATGACTTTATGCTTAGTCGACATCTCCTTGTATGCTAATCGGGCTTCATTGCAGCTTGAGGTTTTATGTATCCGCTCTTATTCTTCTTATGCTGCTCCCCATTCTCGGTAATAGCTATTTTACCTCCATTTAAGTCGCCTATTTTTTTTTTTCAATTGCGTTAACTCGTTCGTAAAATGTCCCGTTCTCAATAACAGCTATTTCCCCTTTAGTTAAGCCGTTTACTTTCTTCTCGATTAACTAACCAGATCATTCAGTGTATTGTTCAGTCTCAAAAGGGTATGACAATACGTCTCTAGTTCCTTGCGTATGCCTCCAAATTTACGTTCGAGAGTTTGAATTTTCGCGTCCATGTACAGGCGAATGTTTTGTCAGTGCACACCCATCCTATGAAGCTGAGGTCCCAGCAAGAGTGCGAATTTATTCATGTTGATACGTACACTGATGCACTCACCTTTTTGCTTCGCTATATGTATAGGAATTCCTGGAAGTTCCGTCTGTACCTGCCATCATTCAATTTTCTTGTTTTATCAATAACTAGAAACCCATACTGTGAGTGATTCCAGTAATCTGACTTCACAAAATCATTGAATGACATATCGGTTCCTACATGAGCCTGGTAAATGTTTTTTTAAAATTCAGAATGTCTCGTTTGAATGCTATACTTAGATTTGCATTACCCTCACCAGCCGTTTTTGGATTCTGGAATATGTCTGACTTAGATAAAATACATCAACAGCCATATGGCGACCAAAACAGAAATATCGCCGAATCTGATCTTGATTTTCTACAGCAACATCGTCAATTGTGAACACTGTGTTTGGCTTTACTTTTTCCAGTGGAGGCGTACCACTGCTCTCACTGAATGTTGTGTATGTCACACCATCTACACCCTGCAATATCTCCTGTAATAGTTGGTATTTCGGCTGAAACTGTTTTTCAAAATACACATAAATGCTCAAAGTGCACTCCATCCGAATGTATTACCAGCAACATGAGAACATTTGTCTTGCAACAGTTGGATGAACCTACAATTATGGCACGTATGTTGTCGGGAAGGCGTACACCATTCTTCTTCTTCTGGTCTTCTTCCACACCGTCACAACTCCATTCGCTTACCACAAAGTCTTGATGCTTCACCCACCCTGTCATGATACCTGCTAAGTCAGGTTCTGGCGGGCAATGGGTTTTTATAGAAAATAATGAACTCTATGCTCTTCTGTGATACCGACTATGTCAGGAACTGGCGTGTGATGGGTTTTTACAGAGAAATTAGTTAAATGACAAAATTTTCTGCTGGTGCATGTCTGCAGTGAAAATACTGGTGGCAATAAATGCTCAAATGTGAGTGAATTCCTAAGGGACCAAATTGCTGAGGTCATCGATCCCTAGACTTACACGCTACTTAAACTAACTTATGCTACGAATAACACACATACACACCCATGCCCGAGGGAGGACTCAAACCTCTGGCAGAAGGGGCCACGCAAACCGTGCCATAGGGCTTCTAACCACGCCGCAACTCCGCGCCAGCTGGTGGCAATAGCTTCAGTACTTTAAATATAACGAGAGGTAAGAAATAATGAAACACACACATGGTTAAATACATTTTTTTTGTTCAGTAATCATATAGAGTATGCATTACATCAACAGGTTCATTCTTTATCTTAATGCTAGTACAGAACATAGAAAATAAAGCCTTCTTGTAAGCACAGAATTCAGCATGTATTTCTCTTAAATTTATTGGCAGTACATTAGTTTTTGTTGGCACCATATTGACCCATTGTTGGAATTCGTCTACATGCACACTGTTCGTACTTAGGTACTCTGCAGTGTCTCTATACACAGCTTTAACATAAGGCAGCCATATGTTCAGTCTTTCCAACATCATGGATATCACCATCTGTAGATAGAAAAAGTTGTTACTGGTGGAGTGCTGTAGATAAATGGATGTGTCACCTGATTTCACACAAAGTGCAGAGTCATTGTACACTGTTGCAATGGATAGATTAGAGCAGGACAGTAAATGACTGGAGGAGGATGACTCGGATGATACTCGGCAGTCAACTGCTGCTTGAGCTCCGTCACACGTAAAAATCACTCGTTTCTTGTTCTTCTTAACCGTCTGCTATTACATCACGACACTCTGAAATCTGTTATTACACATTGACAAGGAGTGCTAAGCTCCTCGACATGGGCACATCGCGAGAAATCGTGTGCACCTGGATGGGCGAGGACTCGGTAAGCTCCATTCATTCATGAGACGTGGAAGATAGCGGCCTATTTCTGGTCGGATGCTGCAGGGTGCGCTGGTCAGCGGCAGTGCGAGAGGCTCTTTCACCATCTAATTTTACCCTAAGACAGCGAGAATGATCTGTGACTCTCATCACCATAAATTATGCACTATGCTTGGGGTGTTAGAAATATGTAGAGCATTGTCTGATATACTTTGATGATGTTTGTGCTCGAGAATTAACATTGAATGGACGTACTTTGCAGTCATCTACCTACATTCACAATGATACTCGTAAAGTTGAGAAGTGGTGCTTTCGCTATGATACCGAAATTGGCAAACATGCTGTCACATCATTGGTTGATGTTGAAATTACTGTAAAATTGCTAAAATTGTTCCAGCTATCAACTGTGATGTTTATTATTAGAGTACATCAACGTTGGTTAGTTGCTTATGTTGTAACTGTCATTTATTTAAAATAAGCCGATGTGTGGCGTGTTATACTATCCGAAGTAAGAATATGATTTACACTGTGCAACGTGTCGTTTCCTGCGAAAGGCCATGGGTCAGAACTTCTTAATGTCAGTTTAGAACCTGGCACAGGCCTCGAAGTCGTGACAGAAAAATGAAATGTTTGGCATTCTACAAAAGCGTGTTAGAAAACAGTGTTTCAAACAGCTAAACAGGACCAGAGGGAGCGTCTCGTGCGATTTAGTATGGTCTGTGGCATACGATCATTCGCCTAGAGTACAGGTGATCAAAGTTTAAAGTGGCCTCTGCAGCGCCTGTATATTTAATAGGATCGTGCCACGCAGGCAGCAGTAGCAGCAGCAATTTGAGGAGTGAATTCGGTGAGGGACTGAGTATACCGTTAGGAATGCTTGGAGGGCTGCATCTTCGCTATACTGGGGAAGCATTGCGAAATCTTCTTCTCAGCGCTGGACCGCACCACAGCTATGCGTCTTCTCGCGAGCAATGGCACCTAGGTGACTTCTATATCAGAACAAGTTAGTAGAACTTCTATAGATCTTAATTTTTCTCTGTTTGGGGGTAGAGAATAACGATGATAGCATGTTGGGAGTGATAGATTTGGATGGACACGGATCTGTAGTACTTGTATGTAGTTTGGGAACGCCCTACAATGCGCACCTTTCCACCGAATGGTCAAAACATGCTCTGTCGCACTAACTCAGGTCGCTTTGTTTCTAGATGGGTTGCCGAAGGTGGTGGGTATGATTTTCTCCGACTTCTGCTCAGATGCGACTTAAAATGGAACGATCACATGCGCGAAGCTGTAGAAATGGGCGCAGCTGCAGGATGTGTAGGGACTGGCTAAAAAAAGGTTATAATTTCACTGTAGCAGACAGGTTCGAGGAAGGCGACTCGTTGCGAGAGATGAGAGTGCCAGAAATATGGCTAAGTAGTGGTTGTAATCATTAAAGGAACTGTCAATAGCATCCAATGCAGGTATGTGCTTGAATGGAAAGAGCTGTTTCCAAATCCCAGACATCATTTCTAGCGGATAGCGTAACACTAGAGATCTGAGAAGCTAGTGTACATTTTCTTACAACCTCAATCAGCACATCATCTACTACTACTACTGTTGGTGTTCCTTCTTAATCAGTCATTGCCTATATCTCACTGTGTATATCGCGGAACCTCTGATATGGTCTCGAGATAGAATGCGCTACAAATACTATAGAATTCTCTAGCTGAGGTGGTGTGAGGGAGACGCAAATACCTCTTACATACCACGTTCCTTAGCCAAATCCCTTTCAAAATGCGTAATTTTATCACGAGGTTGCAACATGGACTGATAATACACATTCCTACGATCACCATCATGATGTTCGTCCGGAAAAAGCCACCTCATTCAGAGGTAATGTCGTACCTCGATTCGTAAAGCAGGTGTAGCTTTTAACATGGATACTTGTGTGCACTTGTAGAACCAAGATCGTTTGTGATAGTAACAAGCAGTAGTTGTTGCCATTGGGTTCTTTTTAACATTTGCCCAATTACATCTCTCTTTCTAAGACACAGTGGTAGCACTCGCAGGAAGAAATCTAAGAAATATGCACACCCATCGTTGATTTTCAATCAGTATTATTTCGTATCATAGGCAATCGTCTATTGACGAAGTATTATAATTAGTAGTAGGGGATGCATTTGAGCATCAGGTTTATAAAGTATGTGTTTGTGTACAGGAAATGACTATGTCCAGTCGTAAGGAAGGTATGGATTTGACTTGGAGTACTGTGATAGCAAAGGGAAGAGTATATCGAGTCATACGAAAAGTAGTGATATTTATGTTTCCAGAGCTACTGCTGACAGCAGGGTGTATTTCCGATACTTCGCTCATTGTCGAATGACGTTCAATTGAGACTGCGATCGAAAGATGGGCGGCTTTCGTGATCAAGTGGAAATTTGAGAAAATTGTGTATGGAGGTGCTTTTACGCTGGACCGTTATTCCCTCCCGTGTAAATTGTTCAGTTGACTGCTTCTGCAAATTTCGGGCCTTTATTTAGTTGAGAGAGGATCGATTGTGGTGTGTGCATCTGGCATGTGGAAGACACATTTGCCTGTTCCATAGACATGGGAAAGACCTTAGTTGGCTTGTAAATTATAAGGATGATTTGGAATCTGTTCCATTAGTGAGATCGATATTCGCGGGTGGAAATATAATTTTTCATCGTTTGTTTCTAGTTACTCTCTAGAGCATGCTGCACCTAGCTAAAGTTTCGGGTTTGTAGAGAAATAATTTCCAGTCTATTTCTTCAGAATTATGTTGCGTGAGCGATCAGGAGGCTACTGCTGTGTGCTTGATATCGAGAAGTACCGCGGAAATGATATAATATTATCTTAAACCATACAAAAATACTTGTGTTCTTGTATTCAAGCTCCTGTCATCAGTTGGAGAGCAGTATAATTGAGTAAGAGTCTTTCCGTATTTGATGATATGTATGGCACTTTGCAAGGTTTAGTTGTGGCTGCAATATGGCGAACAGTGTAAAACAGTTTATTGCTGCTGAAAGTCTCATCTGTAGAAAGAAAGAAAAGGCAGACGGTGCTTCCCTAGGACTGAGAGGCATAGTGACACACAGCCGGTATGAGTGTAGGCATACCATAATTTTTTCGGGTCCTGTACAGATATAAAAGATAGCTGCACTGTTTGTGTAAAATGTGTTTATATTGCATTGTAAAGTTATTGTGGCTTATGTTGTGTAAAATGTGTATATAATGCATTGTAAAGTTACTGTGGTTTATGTTGTGGCATGACTAGAGAGGATGACTGTGTGTCCTATCGTGAGGTGTGTATATATTCAGCACATCGATAACAGCGAGAGATTTTTTACATGGAAAATTATATGTGCTATAGATACTTAAAATCATTCCAGAAGCACAGCTGTCAAGAGGAGACATTACCTGTACATCGATCGGTGTCAGACTGTAGCAGCAATCGTAATATTTAATTGTAGTTACACTGGTAGATATGGTCCTGGCTTCTAATATCCTTGTGAGTCTGGTATGTATTTGATGATCTGTAGACAACTTTACAGGTTTTACTGTCAATGCACTTTAGCGATCTGTGCAAAATAATTTTACCGCTGAAGGTCCCATCTGCAGAAAGAAAGAAAAGGTGGATGGTGCTTCGATACTGACTATACCAGTAATTCGGCGGGTAAATTCGATAAGAGCCAGACATAATGCTCGATTCATTCACATCCTTTGTGCTGGGATATAGGAGCCTCTACATATCAGTGAGAACATTTGCGTATGTTGAGATCAGGAAGGGTAACACGTGATAGAGTGGGTACCACATTAGGAGCGCTGAGAAGAGCGCATTCGACGTTATTGTGCGCTATTTTCGTAAACAGGTTCTGTTAGGGCAAGAATTTTCGTGCATACAAGCTTAGACATCAAGAAAGCGAGCGTCAACTATTTCTGGGACACTATACAGTTTCCGCGAGGTCGACTCAGTTCTTGTTTTTTGCATAGTCACGTGGGTGATGCTGAGGGAATTAGATTAGGAAATGAGACACTTAAAGTAGTAAAGGAGTTTTGCTATTTAGGGAGTAAAATAACCGATGATGGTCGAAGTAGAGAGGGTATAAAATGTAGACTGGCAATGGCAAGGAAAGCGTTTCTCAAGAAGAGGAATTTCTTAACATAGAGTATAGATTTCAGTGTCAGGAAGTCGTTTCTGAAAGTATTTGTATGGAGTGTAGCCATGTATGGAAGTGAAATATGGACGATAACTAGTTTGGACAAGAAGAGAATAGAAGCTTTCGAAATGTGGTGCTACAGAAGAATGCTGAAGATAAGGTGGGTAGATCACGTAACTAATGAGGAGGTATTGAATAGGATTGGGGAGAAGAGAAGTTTGTGGCACAACTTGACTAGAAGAAGAGATCGGTTGGTAGGACATGTTTTGAGGCATCAAGGGATCACAAATTTAGCATTGGAGGGCAGTGTGGAGGGTAAAAATCGTAGAGGGAGACCAAGAGATGAATACACTAAGCAGATTCAGAAGGATGTAGGTTGCAGTAGATACTGGGAGATGAAGAAGCTTGCACAGGATAGAGTAGCATGGAGAGCTGCATCAAACCAGTCTCAGGACTGAAGACCACAACAACAACACAACGTGACATGAGTATAAGACCGAGAACCTTTTAGATGGTGAGTCGCCACGTGGACGTTTTGCGGCGAGGTGTCAGTCACACTGTGGCTGGTATGCACAGCTGAACACATATCGTATGTTCCCTTATGGGGGAAGCAGCCTGTGCTATTTTGTCATCAACGGTACGGACACATGCTGTCCGGAGGTGTCTCGCATATGGGGGCTGCACCTCGGAGTTCTGTGACATCAGTATAACAGTGGCTGTATACCTGAAAATAGATGCAACTTTCACATGCGTCCAGCTGTGACTCGCGACTGTGACAGCACGCATGTCGCTGGCCGGTCGCACCAGCACCTGTGTCTAGGTGAACACGTATTTGGATAGGAATTTCTCTGGTGTCAAGTATGAAAGGGGCGCCACCGCCTCATGTGTATGGGACCTTAACAGGTGCCTGTGTGTGTGTCTGTGTGGTCTGACAGCTGATGGTCGCATCAGTTGGTAGGGGTTGCTGCTAACCTCCTGTGCCCTGTGTGGACGGTGCTTGTGCATGTTGATTGCATTATTTTGTGAGTGGGTCTGTAGGCTGTGCTGTGTGTTATTTGGACAGTTTACGAGTACTGAGGGTGTCTGCATTATTTAGGAGGAGTCTGCATGTCTGTACTGAAATTATTTGGGTAAATTCGGAGTTGTTTGCATGTCTGCAGACTGTGTATTGTGACCCCAAGCACATAAGGGCGAGTGTTTTGTGTCAGTGTGATAAATATACTCCATCCCTAAATAAAATCTTCCAAAATAAATAAAGTGCACTCCTTCCTTACTCTCCCCAGCAATGACCACCAGCTTACACAATTAAATGAAACTCACCCACACACATATTTATAAGAATTATGTACATATAGGAAGAAAGAAGGAGTAAGTATATTATAACAATAAACTTAAGGTGGACTACGTCTAATATACAGGATAAAGCGAAATTTGTGCACTAGGGCTTTCCAGCGCAACTCCTCACATGCCGGTGATGAAAAAATGTCTCTCAGAAAATTTCATCCGGCTAGTACATCCGGCAGAAAAAGGACATTAGAGAGTGGCAATCAGGCAACAGTGTAACAACATGTATGGTAACTATCTCTGTCAGCAAACTTTAGCCTTGCTGTACAGTTGGTACAGTGGATAGAATTTTGGGTTAGTATGCTGGTGATCGAGGATTTGATGCTGGGTTGGAGTGCACTTTTTTTATTTGCTAATTTCGTTCTGACATATCATATTGTAATATACACCGTTTCTTAATCACATGTATCCTATATTTACAACATTTTGAAAAGTTGAACATAACAAATATGTTGTTAGACAAATAAAACATAAACAGTTGAAACAAATGACCTGTCATAGGACAGAAAAACAATATCAATTTCTAGATGATAAAGATGATAGTGCAGTACAATAGCACAGCATCTACTTGTCATTTGTACTACATGTAATATGAGCGCACAGACGTCGCACATTAGCAACCAGTGACAATAATAATGTCCTCGTTAATGACTGCATGACCTTCACAACAGATACGTTGTCCTCAGAAGAACAGATGCTTAAAGCGACCTCCCTGCACCTCCAAACATTGCGCAGCCTGACTAATCATACAGCTCTTGACCCTTTGCAGCCAAACTGCGTCCACAGTAAGAAGAGCAGCACGAACACGTACCACCAATTCTTCCACATTCATCTGCAGAGTAGAGTGCACGTGCTCCTTCAGGAGTCCCCACAAGAAGATATTCATGGGATTTAGGTCAAGTGAATATGGTGGCCATACTAGTGGACCTCTACATCCAAGCCATTTCCCTGGAAATGTTCTGTCCAAATACTTTCGCACATTAATTCCAACCATCACGTTGGAACCTATCCTCTTCCGAACATGTAATGGAACATCTTCCAGAGCATCAGGCAGGTAGTTGAGAGGAATGCATAATATCTTCATGGAGTCAACCGGTCAGGCAATATGTAGGGGCACAAACACCTGTCGTCCAATATTTCGGCCCAACCATTGATACCAAAGCGAACTTGATATCCACGGTCATGGGCGACATGTGGGTTAACCTCACACCAATGGTGGGCATTGCGCACATTGAAGACACCCTCATGAGTGAATGCTGCTTCACCCAACCATATTACAGTGTTCACAAAGCCATCGTTGGCTCCCTGTTGTTGTTGGGAACCATCCACAGAACTGCATCTGCTGATGGCGATCTGCAGGATGCAGGTGTTGTGTGAAAGCATAATGATGGGAGTGCAGCCCATACTCGTGCAGCACATTAACGATGGTGTGTTGCGAGACACATAGCTGCCATGGTATGCTACGTATACTTCGCTGAGGTTCTCAGTGTATGACCTCCAGAATAGCTTCCTCAGTAGCTGGAGTATGGCGAGTCCATGGACAGCCTCTGTCATGCGATGGTGGAAGGAGAGAAACTGACTCCTGAAGGCACAGCTTCAGATGATAAAAAACATTTTTATCTGGATGGCATCAACGAGGATATCTAGCAGCATATTCACGAGAAGCAACACCAGCCCGATTACCAGATGCGACAAGGACCAGAAGCATATCCACATATTCATGGTTTGTGCATGCCATACATCTGCCACACCGGTTTAGAGGTTTACAATGAGAAAATTAGATACGTGTATGCATGTACATTGGAGTCTGTCTTTGGCACCTTACTCTGCTCACTACTAGGTCCTGTCTGGTGGGCAGGGCATACAGTATAAACACACCATCAGTCCTGTGTGCTGTTCCACCTAATGCACATTATCCCTCTGACATATATTCATCCCAACACCGCTAATTGTGAAATGTGCGATGTCGAATTACACTGTTTCCCTAACAGTAAAAGACGTGATGTTCCAACAATCCCATCGATATAATAATAATAATAATAATAATAATAATGCATTGAGATATATACTAACCCCCCCCCCAATAAACCATGGACCTTGCCATTAGTGGGCAGGCTTTCATGCCTGAGCGATACAGATAGCCGTATTGTAGGTGCAACCACAATAGAGGGGTATCTGTTGAGAGGCCAACAAATGTGTGGTTCCTGAAGAGGGGCAGCAGCCTTTTCAGTAGTTGCAGGGGCAAAAGGCTGGATTATTGACTGATCTGGCCTTGTAACACTAACCAAAATGGCCTTGCTGTGCTGGTTCTGCGAACAGCTGAAAACAATTGGAAACTACGGCCGTAATTTTTCCCGAGTGCATGCTGCTTTACTGTATGGATAAATGATGATGGCCTCCTCTAGGGTAAAATATTCCGGAAGTAAAATACTCCCCTATTCGGATCTCCGATCAGGGACTACTCAAGAGGATGTCGTTATCAGGAGAAAGAAAACTGGCGTTCTGCGGATCGGATCGGAGCGTGGAATGTCAGATCCCTTAATTGAGCAGGTAGGTAAGAAAATTTAAAACGGGAAGTTCAGTGGCAAGATGCACAAGACTTTTGGTCAGGTGATTACAGGGTTATAAATACAAAATCAAATAGGGGTAACGCAGGAGCAGGTTTAATAATGAATAAAAATAGGAATGCGGGTAAGCTACTACAAACAGCATAGTGAAAGCATTATTGTGGCCAAGATAGATACGAAGCCCACGCCTACCACAGTAGTACAAGTTTATATGCCAACTAGCGCCGCAGATGATGAAGAGACTGAGGAAATGTATGATGAGATAAATGAAATTATTCAGATAATGAAGGGAGACGAAATTTTAAAACTCATGGGTGACTGGAACTCGACAGTACTAGTAGGTGAAAATGGAATGGGAGTAAGGAATGAAAGAGGAAGCCGCCTGGTAGAATTTTGCACAGAGCATAACTTAATCATAGCTAACACTTGGTTCAAGAATCATAAAAGAAGGTTGTACACATGGAAGAAGCCTGGAGATACTGGAGGGTATCAGACAGATTATATAATGGTAAGACAGAGATTCAGGAACCAGGTTTTAAATTGTAAGACATTTCCAGGGGCAGATGTGGACTCTGACCACAATCTATTGGTTATGAACTGTAGATTAAAACTTAAGAAACAGCAAAAAGGTGGGAAATTGAGAAAATGGGACCTGGATAAACTGAAAGAACCAGAGGTTGTAGAGAGCCTCAAGAAGAGCATTAGGGAACGATTGACAAGACGGGGGGAAAGAAATACAATAGAAGAAGAATGGGTAGCTTTAAGGGATGAAGCAGTGAAGGCAGCAAAGGATTAAGTAGGTAAAAAGACTAGGGCTAGTAGAAATCCTTGGGTGACAGAAGAAATATTGAATTTAATTGATGAAAGGAGAAAATATAAAAATGCAGTAAATGAAGCAGGCAAAAAGGAATACAAACGTTTCAAAAAATGAGATCGACAGGAAGTGCAAAATGGCTAATCAGGGATGGCTAGAGGACAAATGTAAGTATGTAGAGGCGCATATCACTAGGGGTAAGATAGATACTGCCTACAGGAAAATTAAAGAGACCTATGGAGAAAAGAGAACGACTTGCAAGATTAAGATGGAAGTCCAGTAACTAAGCAAAGAATGGAAAGCAGAAAGATGGAAGGAGTATATAGAGGGTCTATACAAAGGCGATGTTCTTGAGGACAATATTATAGAAATGGAAAAGAATGTAGATGAAGATCAAATAGGAGATATGATACTGCGTGAAGAGTTTGACAGAGCACTGAAAGGCCTATGTCGAAACAAAGCCCCAGGGGTAGACAACATTCCATTAGAACTACTGACAGGCTTGGGAGAACCAGTCCTGACAAAACTCTACCATCTAGTGAGCAAGATATATGAGACAGGCGAAATACCCTCAGACTGCAAGAAAAATATAATAATTCCAATCGCAAAGAAAGCAGATGTTGACAGATGTGAAAATTACCGGACTATCAGTTTAATAAGGCACGGCTGCAAAATACTAACACAAATTATTTACAGATGAATGGAAAAACTGGTAGAAGCCAACCTCGGGGAAGATCAATTTGGATTCTGTAGAAACATTGGAACACGTGAGGCAATACTGACCCTACGACTTATCTTAGAAAATAGGTTAAGGAAAGACAAACCTACGTTTCTAGCATTTGTAGACTTAGAGAAAGCTTTTGACAATGTTGACTGGAATATTCTCTTTCAAATTCTGAAGGTGGCAGGGGTAAAATACAGGGAGCGAAAGGCTATTTACAATTTGTACAGAAACCAGATGGCAGTTATAAGGGTCGAGGGACATGAAAGGGAAGCCGTGGTTGGGAAGGGAGTGAGACAGGGTTGTAGCCTATCCCCGATGTTATTCAATCTGTACATTGAACAGGCAGTAAAGGAAACAAAAGAAAAATTCGTTGTAGGAATTAAAATCTATGGAGAAGAAATAAAAACTTTGAGTGCGAAGGCTCTCACGGCCGTAGTCGTAGACTCACCTCAGTTGATGTTGCCGGCAGTTGGCAACGAAACGTCAGGGAGAAGTATTTCTGCTATTGGACCACGGCCTCTTAGCTCGGCTCAGAAGTTTTAATTACTAAAAACTTTGAGTTTCGCTGACGACATTGTAATTCTGTCAGGAACAGCAAAGGACTTGGAAGCGCAGTTGAACAGAATTGATAGTGTCTTGAAACGAGGATATAAGATGAACATCAACAAAAGCAAAACGAGGATAATGGAATGTAGTCGAATTAAGTCGGGTGATGCCGCTGGAATTAGATTAGGAAATGAGACACTTAAAGTAGGGGACCGATGACCGTAGCAGTCTGGTCCCTTTCATCCCCCAAACCAACCAACCAACCAACTTAAAGTAGTAAAGGAGTTTTGCTATTTGGGGAGCAAAATAACTGATGATGGCCGAAGTAGAGAGGATGTAAAATGCAGACTGGCAATGGCAAGGTAAGAATTTCTGAAGAAGAGAAATTTGTTAACATCGAGTATAGATTTAAGTGTCAGGAAGTCGTTTCTGAATGTATTTGTATGGAGTGTAGCCATGTATGGAAGTAAAACATGGACGATAAATAGTTTGGACAATAAGAGAATAGAAGCTTTCGAAATGTGGTGCTACAGAAGAATGCTGAAGATTAGATGAGTAGATCACACATCTAATGAGGAGGTATTGAATAGAATTGGGGAGAAGAGAAGTTTGTGGCACAACTTGACTAGAAGAAGGGATCGACTGGTAGGCCATATTCTGAGGCATCAAGGGATCACCAATTTAGTATTGGAGGGCAGCATGGAGGGTAAAAATCACAGAGGGAGACCAAGAGATGAATACACTAAACAGATTCAGAAGGGTGTAGGTTGCAGTCGGTACTGGGAGATGAAGAAGCTTGCACAGGGTAGAGTAACATGGAGAGCTGCATCAAACCAGTCTCTAGACTGAAGTCCACAACAACATGTACTAAACGGCATGTGGTTACCAGACTCGTTGTTGAAAGGCATAATTAGTGGGACCATGGTGATAACACATACAAATAGTAACCGAGTTTGGACATTATCCGCAAAGCAAGTAGCTAGCCCTACTGGCAATATAAGGTCGTAATGAAATGTAGTGGACCTGAACAAGGCAAGAATTATTGTTGGTACTAATCTAATCTGAAGGAGGGTACAAAGAAATCAGGTTTCGCATCTAATAGATGAGGTGGTGCTAATAAATTTATACCCACGATGTGGAATGGGTTTCTTTCAAAGATGGCCAATCTTCCATTTATACGATTATAGTATGTAAGTGAAAATGTTTTCTAGAGGACACAGTGCAATCGCTGTTGACAATTAAGGTGTCAGACACCGCATCATCTGGACTACATTTACCATATAAAAAACATTTGCCTCAAGGCAGGATCGAACCATCGACCTCCTGCATGCTACCATTCTCGCCACTACACCAACTACACAGCACAACTAAAAGTTACTGACGGTGTTATTTACCATACATGTGGTTACAGTGTTGCCAGAGTGCCACTCTTTAACGTCCTTCTTCCGCCAGATGTACTCACCGGATGAAATTTTGTGACAGATATATATTTATCACTGTGTAACACTCCGTTTTATTTTTACGTTCCCGCTCGATCGGGATCTGATAGCAGCCCAAATAATTATTAATTAATGTGACCGTGTACCTAACGGGGCTGGCAATCGGAATGGACTGCTACGGAGTTGTTACATTCCATTTTGTCCTTCTCAATGCTGTAATAATGAAATGTCTGGTAACAAGGAGAACACCAACACAGCTTCGCTAATCAAAATCTATATTCGTCTCAAAAAACACAAGAAGAAGGAGACAGCCACTGCCTTCGTCATACACTTCTAATTACGGCTAATCTCAGCACAGGCTTCTTCCTTATTCATTATCGTTACACGCTAATCCAATCACTGCAATCCAACACTGCAATCCAAATGATGCCGGCGCGGTAGACGCGAAATCTCAAATATCGGCACAGAAATATCACTGATCACTCTCGTAATTATACTTTATCACTTTCCCGTATTATACTAACACAAAGGGGTTAAACCGCGGCGATGGCCACTCCCTTTGTCGGTAAACCTTGAATTACTACCACTGCTGGCTTCCGCACAGCTCGGCCCGCCACACGGGAACCAACTGACTCTCCTTCGCTCACTCTCGCAATACGACACACTATCGATAGTTTGCCCTGTCGACCTGTGCCGAGTGCAAACTTATAGTAAGGGCCTACGGACCCCTTACATCCCCGCCCTCGAAAACTTCTTTGAAGCCTCCGGCGTAAAAGAATCGGCAAGGGAATTTGACATTACTACATCTGAACAAAACACATAGTGCAAATTAATTAATGAAATTACAATTCACCAAATAATCCCTCGACTCCGGTAGTGGGCTGCCTCCACAATAATTTCTACAAAGGGTTATTACATCTCATAATCATGGCATTGTCCAAATTACAATTTTTTATATATCAAACAGCAATAGTCTTCTATAGTCCAATATTGAATGAAACATACAACATACAATCAAAAATTATTACTTGAACACATGATATATGAATTACTAAATTAGTTGTCACAGGTTTATACCCATTCTCAGATAATCGTTGATATGAAATATGAAGTTCTAGTTATAACACATCAGAAAATACAATGTAAATAAACATTTCCCTATTTTTAAATGTCCGTTTAACAACTAAAATGTTCTAAACATGTATTATCCCACTACATCAAGGAGCCTGAACTCTCTTATTTCAGACACTCGTCCTAATCGAGTTCCCCTTCCTCATCTGGGTTATTCCTGTTCTCATGTGAGTAGTACCTTTTTATGTTTTCCACATGTTCCTTACCATGTACTCTCTTCGTCCGTGCATATTCCAACTCCACAGTGTTAGGATGACCAATTTTTATAATCCTGTATGGTCCCTTATAAACGTGGTTGAATTTATGTATTTCAGAGTTTATTTTCTTTGATTTTGCATGAACCTTTACTAGTACCAAGTCTTCCACTCGGTAAGTTATCGGTCTCACTAGCTTGTCGTGTCTTTCCTGTCTTTTCCTAGCCTTCTCCTTCATACTTAATTCCACTAGCTCCAATTTCCTTTCTCAGGTCAATGAACTTCCTGGTGGGTAGACTAGCAACTCACGAAAAATACTTTCGGGTTCTTGATTGAGCAATACTTCACATGGTGCAAACCCTGTAGAATCATGTGGGAGGTGATTCCTGACCCGCTCAAATTCTTCCAGATATTCTTTCCATGAACTATGCTTCCTATGACAGTATGTTCGGCATAAACGGTTCAATTCCTTCATTGTTCGTTCTGCTGGATTAGAAGCTGGCCTATATCTAGAAATGGCAATTTGTTCTATTCTGTGCTCATTTAGCATCTCTGTCCACTCCTTTGACCTAAATTGTGACCCATTATCACTCAAAATTCGCTTAGGAATACACACCTTTTGAAAATAGTCTTTTTCAAAATGGTTACTGATGGCTCTACTAGTGGCTTTCTTCAACGGGTAAAATTTTATGTATTTGGAAACCAGTTCTTCCACTACCAAGATTTGTGTATAATTTCCTCGTGAGGCAGGAAGTGGCCCAAAAAGATCCACTGCAACTATGTCCTTAATTGCTGTTGGTACAACTGGATGCATATATCCTTTGTGCTGTACTGTAGTCGTTTTAGATTTTTGACAGGTGTCACATGTACTTAGTATCTTGTGTATACGCCTTCCCATGTTGTTGAATGCACAATCTACTTTCAACTTTTCCAGACACTTCTTCGGTCCATAATGCGCATTACTATAGTGCGTATACCAACTTAACTTTTCTACCACATGCTCAGGCACACAGAGTTTCCAGTTCTCCTCACTCTCCTTGTTTCTTTTATAAAGTATCCCATTGTGAATATAATAAAATGTGCGAATTCTTTCCTCTCCTGCACACCTGTATTTGTTTTTAATTGTCTTTAATTTCTCATCCTCGTTCTGTTCCCTGCGCACATTCTTTAGGAACTTCCTTATGAATTCTTCATACTGTACTCCCTTCATCAGGTTAATTCTAACTCCTTCTCCTTCTGGCCTGCCCACCAACATTCCTCTCGAGTCTGCTGGTAATCTTGACAAAGCATCAGGTATTATATGTGTTTCCCCTGGTTCATAAATTATCTCGAAGTCATAGTCCTTTAATGCCACGGCCCATTGCGTTAGTCTGCTATGCCTCAACTTGCTTGTGGTCAGAAATGTAAGGGCCTTATGGTCAGTCACTACTTTCACATGCCTCCCGGCCAAATAATACCGGAAACGCTTAAATCCCCACACAATTGCCAATGCCTCCCTTTCAGTAATCGAATATTTCCTCTCCCAAGCATTTAAACTTCTGCTACCGAACGCTATTGTTCTTACACTCTCACCGTTTCCACTCCTCTCCATCTGGTACAGATGTATTCCTAGTCCATAGTCAGAGCTATCTGCTCCTAAATAAAAATCCTTGGAAAAATCCGGGTGGTACAATATGTCTGCACTATGTAGTGCTTCCTTGATATTCTCAAACTCGGTTTGGCACTCTGCACTCCAATGCCACGGCAGCCTCGCCTTGGTCAATTCCCTCATATTTGGGGCATTAAGTACAGATCCTTTGACGAATTTTCTATAAAACTCACAAACCCCAAAGAATGCTCGCAACTGCTTCTTACTATGGGGGGCCGGAAAATTTCTAATAGCCTCCATTTTACTAGGATCAGGATAGATACCCTCTTCTGATATTATATGGCCCAGGAATTTTATCTTTGATTTGCCAAATTCCGACTTGTCCAGGTTTACAGTTACCCCTGCGGTTTCAAAAGCTGCCAAGATTGCATCCAATCCATCCAAATGTTCTTCCCATGATTCGCTCGCTATCAAGAGGTCATCCATGTAGACGGTGACCTTTTTAAGCAACTCCTCGCCTAGTATCTTATCCATAGCTCTTATGAATTCAGACACTGACACATTAAGCCCAAATGGCAACACCCTAAATTGATAGCACCTCCCTCCATAAGTAAATGCTGTATACTGGCGGGACTCTGTGGCCAATGGTATTTGCCAGTAACCAGCAGTTAAGTCGATACTACTAAGCACCTTTGCTCCTCGGAATTTTTGAATCAGTTCTTCTATAGTCTCAGGTTTGTCCCGCTCCGGCTCAATGACTTTATTCACTGTTCGTGCATCCAGAACTATCCTCACCTTTCCATCCTTCTTATCAACAACAAATAGGGGGTTGTTATATTGACTGTTGGCCCTTTCTATAACACCAAGGTCCATCATCCTCTGTATCTCCTCATCTACGGCTCTTCGTTTCGCCTGGGGAATGGAATACTGTTTTACATTGAATGGTTTATGGTTCTTTATCTTTAGCTTACACTCCACCCCTTTCATGATACCTGGCAGTTGAGAAAATACCTTACAACGCCTGTATAATACTGTGGCTAATTTCCTCTTAGTCCCCTCATCTAGGTGTGTCATCTCCTCCAACTTTTTACTGATCTTATCCTCTTTATGTCTATCCACTCGTGCTAATCCCTCAAGGTATATCAACACTTCTTCTTCTAGTTCCTCTTCCCCGTATCCCATGGTGGGTTCCTCTTCATGACACAAATTTATCCTTCTGAATTCCTCCTCTCCTTCGATTGCACTCCCCTCAGCAAACTTTAACCTCTTCTCTTCTCCCTTTCTTCCTTTGACCTTGATAGTACCTTCATCGAAACTCACTACGGCATCAACTTCATTCAACCAATCTATCCCTAAAATAACTGATGCGTTCAATCCAGCCACCACCAAAAATGTTGCTTCGTATTCTTCTCCCTCTGTCTCGAATGTAATCAACACTTGTTCCTTAATAGGTTTACTCCTTGCACCCAACGCATTCACAATTCTCACTCCACTCACCGGGAAACTAGGCAAGCTATTATTTGTTTTTAGTACCTGTTCATATAACCTCTTGGATAGTGCACATGCTTCACTTCCTGTATCTACTAATGCCTCGATATTCAGTCCACACAGTTTGATCCCTATCATGGGTAGCATGGGCTCTCTGGGAATCCTACTGCTTTCCTCCAGTAGATCTTCTCTCAGATCTTCACCATTGTCGTGTCTTAGTAGGTTTACTCTGGTCCTTGTAGTTCTCACTCCTGACCAGACCTCATCTGGAGTGCCACTCAGTTTTCCGGTCTCTCCGCCTCTTCTATATGCACTGTGTCAATCATTCGCCTATCCCATCCTCTCTCATGATCTCTTGGTCCTTCACTTTTTCTCCAATCATTTCTCCATTGCCGTTCATCACCATGGTTCCTGTACCTATGGCCACCACCTCTTCCTCTATAATTAGACGCATTGCCAAAATGATTCCTTGGGTCATTACTTCCCCCTCGGTTTTGATCATTAGCTTGATTGTGTTCCTGTGATCGAACAGACTCCAATTGTTCCAGTATCTCCATCAAGGCCTCCCTATCTTTAATTAGGCTCCCGGATACAGTTTCTTGCATTTTCCGGCTCAATCTTCTTTTTATTGCAGATATCATTACGTCATCGCTCAGGGGTTGTTCCAAGGTCTCGTTCAATTCCCACAAATGTTCGGCAAACTCTCTCAACGTTCCTCTCCATGTACTAAGTGACTTGCGGTGCAGTAGGTCCTCAATTGCTGCACACTGATGACTTTTGGACCAGTATTTCTTCAAGAACTCTCCTTCAAATTGATCAAAACTAATAGTCCCTTCCTTCTTCCTGACTCCCCAAGTGAAGGCTTCACCTTCCATTCTATCTATTGCAAATTGAATCTTGTCCGAGTCTCTAAGATGTGCTGGTAAAACTCCTTTTAAACATTTCATAAATATCATTGGGTGCAACCCTCCTTTCGGTCTAAATTTCTGCCCTGCACTATTTTGGACGTACCGATTATCACTGCTCATCAAGGTAACGACTTTACCTTCCCCAATGGTTAAAGTGGCACTGCTAATTCGCTTATCAATTTCATCTGTCTTGCCCTCCAATTGCTGTATTCCCTGTTGTAATTGCCTGACCTCCAATGCTACCCTTTTGTTATCCTCTTCTCGTTGCACGGCTATAGAATTTCTCAGATTGACAGCCAGTTGGTTTTGCCTATCTCCCATCCCCTTAACTGCATCATTGCATTGTTTCTGCATCTGCGTCACCTCGGCGATTCGATGATTGCAATTTGTTTCCACTTCGTTGATCCTTTCTCCCAATTCGGCTTTAGTTCCTTCAATATCGTCTTCTATCGTTTTTGTTAACTTTCCTTCCATCTTCTCCACGTCTCCCTGGACTTGATCTATGCTCTTCTGTAGCTTATTCTCTCTCTCGTTGATGTCCATTTTCAACTGTTCTTGTAGCTCCTGCATTTCCTTCTTCAGATTACATTCTATCTTCATTTGCGATGTTTTGATCTCTTGTGCTATCGTTTCCTTAAATGACTCCAAGCTCTCTGTGGTTTCTTGTAAACTTTTCTCTAATGATTCTCTGAGACTTTTCTCTAATGATGCGTTAGTTTCTTGTAAACCCTTCTCTAATGATGCGTTAGTCTTCTTTATCAAGTCTACCAACATCGACCATTTATCTGCATCTTCTGAAACTGACTTATTTCTCGTCGTTTGTCTTGGTGTCTCAGGATAACTAGTTGAATGTGCTAATGGGCTATCTAATGACAATCCACAACCACTGATTCCTGAATCATCTCTGTCTTCCTGTCCTATCCCTTTCCTTTCAACTACTGCCTCACAAACCTGCTTATCTTCAGTAGACATGTTTGGTTTATTTTTAATGCACAGGCAAGTAATATAAAATAACCTCTAGTAACCCCAAAACACTCTTAAGTACCACGAAACTAATTAAACAGTACCTGCAGTATTCTCAGTCAATCTCAATTTGATACAATATGCATGAGTACCGAACATAACAACCCTCAAAACTTAATAATATCAAATACCAATTTTCACATACACAGTTTATGCAAAATGTTTTAAATAAGATAAATCACACCATTCATTAAATCTATAAATGTAAACTCCCCAAAAACAATGAGCATACCTGTATAATTACCATTTAAACAACGCAGTATGCATAAATAAGTACGGTATATTTCAGAGTATATCTCGCAAACTTTTCAGAAATTACTATAATTGAGCACTTTTCCTAATGTAATGGGTTAAAAATTGTTTATTTACCGCGAAAACTGCACAGTACAACTTAATGTTATGCCCACCGGTCGTCTTCACTCACCAACCGACGTTACCACGAGTCGCGATGTTTTAACGTTTGAAGTGGGCGTGGCGCTGTACTGCCGCCGGAGCCGCGTGTAGTTGCGCTGCTTGCTGTGGCGAGCCGTCGTAGTTCTCAGCCGTCCGCTCCGTGGCGCTGCAGGCGGGCGTAGTTTGTAGTTCAGCTGCTAGATGCCGGGTCGGCGCTCGGTGTCTCGAAGTCGCGCTGACCGCTGCCCTGTATAGTACGTCTGCGACTAACCTACCCCTTGGACAGGTAGTTGGGATGACGTGTGAAATCACCTCGCAGATCGAAGCTCTTTGGCGCCGCTGCTACACGGGTCTCCGTGACGTCACTCAACAATTGCGTCGCCACATAAATTGTCGCCTGCATAACAGTTTATAGGTCCACATAAAGCTGTCCGATTTTCACTATTCAAAAAGCAATTTCAGTCATAATATTACTACCAAACACTTCTGTAAAATCTTTCGTCACGAATTCTTAGTTCGTTTTGCTGTTGTAATGTTTACACGTGTCTCTCTTTGGTGTTCACTTTTCACAGTTTTTCGCGCGGATTTACGCGTTTGCACATTATAACACAGTTTATCGGCACTATTATTCTTATCTAATATGGCAAGAAAAAACAGTTTAGTCACAACTGTAAGATTCTATTACTTCGTATTGTTCAATAATACACTGTTCCTTGTCGCGATTTCAAAGTTTATACTCTGTATCGATCCAAATTGAAAAAATATTTTCTTGCGTTAAGCCAGGTGAAATTACCTATTGTTCTTTACTGTTCGTCTGAAAAATTGCACTAGTCCTTTCACGGTAAGCCAAGGGTGTAACACTCCGTTTTATTTTTACGTTCCCGCTCGATCGGGATCTGATAGCAGCCCAAATAATTATTAATTAATGTGACCGTGTACCTAACGGGGCTGGCAATCGGAATGGACTGCTACGGAGTTGTTACATTCCATTTTGTCCTTCTCAATGCTGTAATAATGAAATGTCTGGTAACAAGGAGAACACCAACACAGCTTCGCTAATCAAAATCTATATTCGTCTCAAAAAACACAAGAAGAAGGAGACAGCCACTGCCTTCGTCATACACTTCTAATTACGGCTAATCTCAGCACAGGCTTCTTCCTTATTCATTATCGTCACACGCTAATCCAATCACTGCAATCCAACACTGCAATCCAACACTGCAATCCAAATGATGCCGGCGCAGTAGACGCGAAATCTCTAATATCGGCACAGAAATATCACTGATCACTATCGTAATTATACTTTATCACTTTAACACAAAGGGGTTAAACCGCGGCGACTGACTCTCCTTCGCTCACTCTCGCAATACGACACACTATCGATAGTTTGCCCTGTCGACCTGTGCCGAGTGCAAACTTATAGTAAGGGCCTACGGACCCCTTACAACTGGCATGTGAAGAGTTGTGCTGCTAAGCCCGAGTGCGCGAATTTCGCTTCACCCTGTATATATGCAATCATGAGCTAAGGAAATGTTCAAGAGACTATGAGTAATATCTATGTAAAATAATACTGTTAACTTATTATATACAGAAAGTGAACTGCAGGGGACGTGTAAGATACAATTAAGTTTATGAACGGTAACAGCTAAGAAGAGCATAAATATCTCACAGTTTAGAGAATTTTGTAGATACTTCTCTGTACAGGGTAAAGGTAAAGGAAGCTGATGATGTACTGGGCAGAGAAGGCGAATAAAACGGCTGCATACTGGTGTAAAAGAAGAGTGAATCAGTGGCCACTGACTTACTACACATTTAATATAAGTTAGTTTCAAGTTCTTTCTTTGCAGCGACCAGTGCATCGACACGGCGTGAAAGAAGAAATGATAAGGTCCGAGGGTGGTATGGTACCATACAAGTTCAACAGGCTGCACCTCAAGCGAATAAATTTTAGTTGTAATATGAATCAACGATTGAAATTATGTGCAGAAGCAGTTCGGTAAGTGGTGTTGTAATGATTTAGGATTGATGCTACCGAACAAGTAAGGGGCCGACCTACACTGCTTCAGTAACTCCCAACACCCATTTTGCTCTTTACAATATGTATATATGTATATGTACGTGATCGTTACAAACAGCATTACTCAAAAAAATGTTCAAAGGAGAGTGAATTCCTCAGGTACCAAACTGCTAAAGTCATCAGTCAGGATTACTCCCACAGTTTCTACACGACAAATAACAACATTTATGGATATTAAACATTTCCTAAATACTTAAAGTTATATGTCGTCTAGAGTAAACAATGGCTATTTCATGAACAGGGTGACACAGAAAAACGGGAACATTTCCACAATCCAATAAAACTAGAAGTGATGAAGGAAAGAAATTGGTTTCATAGTAATTGAAACTTTACAACTTCCCCTTTTACGAAACATTGATGCCATTTATCATTTTTTTTAAATTACGTCCTTTAGATGGCTTCCTCCTACATTCGTGAAATCTGCTGTTGAGATTTCTCATTGACCACTACAATATCTCAGCTGGGATACTGTGAATTGCATCCCACATTCTATGTTTTAACTCATCCAGGGTTCTTGATCGAGTCGTGTAGACTTAGCTCTTGAAGTAGCCCCACAAGAAAAACCCACAAACGGATAAATCTGGCGATCTAGGGCGGCCAGGGAATGTTACCGAATCGTGAGATCGCACGGTTGCCGAACAATTCTCGCACATATGCCATTGACTGCCATGAAGTGTGTGATGTCGCTCCATCCTGTTGAAACCAGGCTTCTTGAATGTTTGGAAAGTAGTTCAGTGCAGGTGTAACTTAAGTTCGTAACATCTCCACGTAACTATCACCATTGACAGTTATTGTGTTTCCCTGTTCATTTGGGAAAAAGTACAGTCCGATAATCCCTTGTGATGAAATACCACACCGTACTGTCAATTTACTAGCGTGTAAAGAGCGCTCAACAACGACATTAAGTTTTGTGTTTACCCAGTAACGGTAGTTAAGTTTATTCACATAACCTGTGAGATGAAAATGCGCCTCACCTGGCATCCATAACTTGTTTAGAAATTGATCGTCATTGTTTTTTGTTGTAATGTGATGACAGAATCCTAATCGTAGCTGCTAATCGTTGTCCTTCAATTGTTGCACCATCCGTATTTTGTACGCATTAAATTTTAAATCCAGATGAAGAATTCTGTGAACACTCTACCGGGACATTCCAACCACTGCTGCTTGCTTACAAACTGAACTCCGTGGGCTCCGAAAGACACTTGCATACAATATCAATGTTTGCTGGAGAATGCACACTTCTTTGCTGGTTTCTTCTTGAAGGCAGAGCCAGTCTCTTCGAAGTTATTAATCCAACATTTATCGCGCGTTTCGATAAATTATAAATAATGTACTTCGAAACTCCCTCTGCACCGCTAACAAACTATCATTGTTTTTATAAACCATTTTTATGGCTAAAGCACACTGCTGTCCATTCCATTGATCCATGATTATTGAAATGGCGGGCTGTCACAAACCCGCAGTGCTGCCACCTGCCCATGGCTGCCACTACTCTACTTTCTTCTGTATGCCTCGAAATTTATATTCGAGAGTTTAGATTTACGTGTCCATGTACAAGCGAATGTTTTGTCAATGCACGCCCATCCTACCCAGCTGAGATCCCGGCAAACGTGCAAATTTATCCATGGTGATGCGCATACTGATATACTCACCTTTTTTCATGCTTATATATATAGGAACTCCTGGAAGTACCGTCTATACCTGCCACCATTAATTTTTCTTGTTTTATCAAGAACGAGAAACCCATACTGCTAGTGATTCCAGTAATCCGACATATCTTCACAAAATGAATGAATTATATATTGGTTCCTACATGAGCCTGGTAAATGTATTTTATATTCAGAATGTCGTGTTTGAATGCTATACTTAGGTTTGCATTAGCACTCACCCGCAGTTTTCGAACTCTGGAATATGTCTGACTCAGACAAAATACATCAACAGCCATATGGCGACCAAAACAGAAATATCGACGAATTTCATCTTGGTTTTCCACAGCAACAACCTCAACAACCTCAGGCACACACCATTCTTCTTTTCTGGTCTTCTTCCACAACATCACAGCTCCATCCACTTACAATAAAGTCTTGATGCTTCACCCACCCTGTCATAATACCTATTAAGTCAGGTACTGGTGAGCAATGGGATTTTATAGAAAATAATGAACTTTATGCTCTTCCGTGATACTATGTCAGGAACTGGCATGTGATGGGCTTATACAGAGAAATTAGTTAAATGACATAATTTTCTGCTATTGCATGTTTGCAGTGAAAATACTGGTGGCAATAGCTTTAGTATTTGCAATATAATGAGAGGTAAATAATAATGAAACACACTTATGGTTATACATTTTTTATTCAGCAATCATACAGAGTATACATTACATCAACAGGTTCATTTCTTATCTTAATGCCAGCGCAGAACACAGAAAATAAAGCCTTCTTGTAAGCATAGAATCCAGCATGTATTTCTCTCAAACTTCCCGGCAGTACATTAGTCATCGTTGACACCTTACTGACCCACTGTTCAAAGTTGTCTATATGCACACTGTTCATACTTAGGCACTCTGCATTGTCTCTATACACAGTTTTAACACAAGGCAACCATCTGTTCAGTCTTTCCAACATAATGGATTGCACCATCTGTAGATAGAAAATTGTTTGCTGATGGGGTGCTGTAGATAAATGGATGTGTCACCTGATTTCACACAGAGTGCAGAGTCATTGTACACTGTGGTCATGGATAGATCAGAGCAGCATAGTAAATCACTGGAGGAGGATGCCTGTGATGATACTCAGTGGTCAACTGCTGCTTGAGGTAGGCTTTTGAATCCCATGACCAGGTGTGCAACAGGATCCCAGGTTGCTAACACTCCTGCAGGTCCCAAAGGGCTGGGACACGTCGCTGTTGTAGACCCTGACAGACTGGAGGATTTCTCTTCCACTGATGAGCAAAGAAGAAAAACAGTTTTACAATCGATGACAGAAGCACAAAGACTCATCTTCCTCACACGGTAGTAAACACAGACATTAAGCAGAGTATACTTACTCTTCTGCAGCTTCTTCCAATTCTGTTGCTGCTGCAGCTGAGAGGCACTAGGCGACCTGTGCTAGTGCTTCATGCTGACTGACTGACTGCAACTGAGGCTGCAAAGTTATTGGGTCCGATTATATCCTAGATGTAACTGGATGCCGCATTCCTATTGCCTACTGCGAATTTCAGGCGTCCTTAGTGGTATAATTGTGTTAGGGAGGTGCACTTGGGTTTTTTCCTTGCAGGAGGACCAGTTTTGACTCCCAAACAGGGTACCGTCATTTATAATTTACTGCCAGTTACCAGGTGGGGGGGGGGGGGGGTCCAGGATGGGGGCTGAGATGGGGCATCAGCACAGCCCTGGGACAAAGAAATTCCCACCAAAATTAAAATTACAACCAAATTTGAAATTCCTTCCAAAATTCGAAACTGCCAATAATAGGTTAGGTGGGGGAGCAGGGAGGGTGTGTGGTGATTGGGACCCACATTCAGGCTGACGAAAACACATTACGTGGAGGTGGTCGTTTTCGGGGGTGGGGGTGGGTGTGTTCATGGAGGGGAGAGTTAATTGATTAATTTAATTAATTTGAATATCAGTTTGATATCAAAGGTGTATTAGCAACCCCATTATCCTACTACATGTTCTAACTAAACTGCACATTGCTGGATTCGCTATTGTGAATTATACTGATTGTCATTAAAATAAGTAACTATATATATATGTGTATATATATATATATATATATATATATATATATATATATATATATATATATATATGGTTTTTCAACACTAACCAAAACGGCCTTGCTGTGCTGGTACTGCGAACGGCTGAAAGCAAGGGGAAACTACAGCCATAATTTTCCCCGAGGGCATGCAGCTTTACTGTATGGTTAAATGATGATGGCATCCTCTTGAGCAAAATATTCCGGAGGTAAAATAGTCTCCCATTCGGATCTCCAGGTGGGGACTACTCAAGAGGATGTCGTTATCAGAAGAAAGAAAACTGGCGTTCTACGGATCGGAGAGTGGAATGTCAGATCCCTTAATCGGGCAGGTAGGTTAGAAAATTTAAAAAGAGAAATGGATAGGTTAAAGTTAGATATAGTGGGAATTAGTGAAGTTCGGTGGCAGGAAGAACAAGACTTCTGGTCAGCTGAATACAGGGTTAAAACACAAAATCAAATAGGGGTAATGCAGGAGTAGGTTTAATAATGAATAGGAATGCAGGTAAACTACTACAAACAGCATAGTGAACGCATTATTGTGGCCAAGATAGATACAAAGCCCATGCATACAACAGTAGTACAAGTTTATATGCCAACTAGCTCTGCAGATGACGAAGAAATTGATGAAATGTATGATGAAATAAAAGAAATAATTCAGATATTGAAGGGAGACGAAAATTAAATAGTCATGGGCGACTGGAATTCGTCAGTGGGAAAAGGGAGAGAAGCAAACGTAGTAGGTGAATATGGATTGGGGGTAAGAAACGAAAGAGGAAGCCGCCTGGTAGAATTTTGCGCAGAGCACAGCTTAATCATAGCTAACACTTGGTTCAAGAATCATAAAAGAAGGTTGTACAGATGGAAGAAGCCTGGAGATACTGACAGGTTTCAGATAGATTATATAATGGTAAGACAGAGATTTAGGAACCAGGTTTTAAATTGTAAGATATTTCCAGGGGCAGATGTGGACTCTGACCACAATCTATTGGTTATGAACTATGGATTAAAACTGAAGAAACTACAAAAAGGTGGGAATTTAAGGAGATGGGACCTGGATAAACTGAAAGAACCAGAGGTTGTACAGAGTTTCAGGGAGAGCATAAGGGAACAATTGACAAGAATGGGGGAAAGAAATACATTAGAAGAAGAATGGGTAGCTCTGAGGAATGAAGTAGTGAAGGCAGCAGAGGATCAAGTAGGAAAAAAGACGAGGGCTAGTAGAATTATTTGGGTAACAGAAGAAACATTAAATTTAATTGATGAAAGGAGAAAATGTAAAAATGCAGTAAATGAAGCAGGCAAAAAGGAATACAAACGTCTCAAAAATGAGATCGACAGGAAGTGCAAAATGGCTAATCAGCGATGGATAGAGGACAAATGTAAGTATGTAGAGGCTTATCTCACTAGCGGTCAGATTGATACTGGCTACAGGAAAATTAAAGAGGCCTTTGGAGGAAAGAGAACCACTTGTATGAATATCAAGAGCTCAGATGGAAACCCAGTTCTAAGCGAAGAAGGGAAAGCAGAAAGGTGGAAGGAGTATATAGAGGGTCTATACAAGGGCGATGTACTTGATGACAATATTTTGGAAATGGAAGAGGATGTAGATGAAGATGAAATGGGAGATGTGATACTGTGTGAAGAGTTCGACAGAGCACTGAAAGACCTGAGTCGTAACAAAGCCCCGGGAGTAGACAACATTCCATTAGAACTACTGACAGCCTTGGGAGAGCCAGTCCTGACAAAACTCTACCATCTGGTGAGCAAGATGTATGCGACAGGCGAAATACCCTCAGACTTCAAGAAGAATATAATAATTCCAATCCTTAAGAAAGCAGGTGTTGACAGATGTAAAAATTACCGAACTATCAGTTTAATAAGTCACGGCTGCAAAATACTAACGCGAATTCTTTACAGACGAATGGAAAAAGTAGTAGAAGCCGACCTCGGGGAAGATCAGTTTGGATTCCGTAGAAATATCGGAACACGTGACGCAATACTGACCCTACGAGCTATCTTAGAAGCTAGGTTAAGGAAAGGCAAACATGCGTTTCTAGCATTTGTAGACTTAGAGAAAGCTTTTGACAATGTTGACTGGAATACTCTCTTTCAAATTCTGAAGGTGGCAGGGGTAAAATACAGGGAGCGAAAAGCTATTTACAGTTTGTACAGAAACCAGATTGCAGTTATAAGAGTCAAGGGGCATGATAGGGAAGCAGTGATTGGGAAGGGAGTGAGACAGGGTTGTAGCCTCTCCCCGGTGTTATTCATTCTGTATATTGCAAGCAGTGATCGAAACAAAAGAAATATTCGGAGTAGGTATTAAAATCCATGGAGAAGAAATAAAAGCTTTGAGGTTCGCCGATGACATTTTAATTCTGTCAGAGACAGCAAAGGACTTGGAAGAGCAGTTGAACGTAATTGATAGTGTCTTGAATGGAGGATATAAGATGAACATCGACAAAAGCAAAACGAGCATAATGGAATGTAGTCGAATTAAGTCGGTTGATGCTGAGGGAATTAGATTAGGAAATGAGACACTTAAAGTAGTAAAGGAGTTTTGCTATTTGGGGAGCAAAATAACTGATGATGGCCGAAGTAGAGAGGATATAAAATGTACACTGGCAATGGCAAGGAAAGCATTTCTGAAGAAGAGAAATTTGTTAACATCGAGTATAGATTTAACTGTCAGGAAGCCGTTTCTGAAAGTATTTGTATGGAAGTGTAGCCATGTATGGAAGTGAAACATGGACGATAAATACTTTGGACAAGAGGAGAGTAGAATCTTTCTAGATGTGATGCTACAGAAAAATGTTGAAGATTAGATGGGTAGATCACATAACTAAGGAGGAAGTGTTGAATAGAATTGGGGAGAAGAGAAGTTTGTGGCACAACTTGACTAGAAGAAGGGATCGGTTGGTAGGACATGTTCTGAGGCATCAAGGGATCACCAATTTAGTATTGGAGGGCAGTGTAGAGGGTAAAAATCGCAGAGGGAGACCAAGAGACGAATACACTAAACAGATTCAGAAGGATGTAGGTTGCAGTAGGTACTGGGAGATGAAGAAGCGTGCACAGGATAGAGTAGCATGAAGAGCTGCATCAAACCAGTCTCAGGACTGAGGACCACAACAACAACAACATATGACAAGAAACAAATTTAGTGTTTATCTAAATAAATAAATAACTGTAGGTGCGCAGGTCGCACCAGTGTTTAAGAAGGGTAGTAGGAGTAATCCATCGAACTACAGACCTATATCATTGACGTCGGTTTGCAGTAGGGTTCTGGAGCACATACTGTATTCAAACATTATGAATCACCTCGAAGGGAACGATTTATTGATACGTAATTAGCATGGTTTCAGAAAACATCGTTCTTGTGCAACACAGCCAGCTCTTTATTCGCACGAAGTAATGGCCGCTGTCGACAGGGATTCTCAAGTTGATTCCGTATTTCTAGATTTCTGGAAAGCTTTTGACACCGTTCCTCACAAGCGACTTCTAATCAAGCTGCGGGCCTATGGTGTATCGTCTCAGTTGTGCGACTGGATTCGTGATTTCCTGTCAGGAAGGCCGCAGTTCGTAGTAATAGACGGCAAATCATCGAGTAAAACTGAAGTGATATCAGGTGTTCCCCAGGGAAGCGTCCTGGGACCTCTGCTGTTCCTGATCTATATAAATGACCTGGGTGACAATCTGAGCAGTTCTCTTAGGTTGTTCGCAGATGATGCTATAATTTACCCTCTAGTAAGCTGATCCAAAGACCAGTATCAGTTGCAAAGGGATTTTGAAGAGATTGCTGTATGGTGTAGCAGGTGGCAGTTGACGCTAAATAACGAAAAGTGTGAGGTGTCCACATGAGTTCCAAAAGAAATCGATTGGAATTCGATTACTCGATAAATAGTGCAATTCTCAAGGCTGTCAATTCAACTAAGTACCTGGGTGTTAAAATTACGACCAACTTCAGTTGGAAAGACCACATAGATAATATTGTGGGGAAGGCGAGCCAAAGGTTGCGTTTCATTGGCAGGACACTTAGAAGATGCAACAAGTCCACTAAAGAGACAGCTTACACTACACTCGTTCGTCCTCTGTTAGAATATTGCTGTGTGGTGTGGGATCCTTACCAGGTGGAATTGAAGTAGGACATCGAAAGAGTGCAAAAAAAGGCAGCTCGTTTTGTATTATCACGCAATAGGAGAGATACGCGAGCTGGGATGGAAGTCATTAAAACAAAGACGTTTTTCGTCGTGGCGAGATCTATTTACGAAATTTCAGTCACCAACTTTCTCTTCAGAATGCGAAAATATTTTGTTGAGCTCAACCTACATAGGTAGGAATGATCATCAAAATAAAATAAGAGAAATCAGAGCTCGAACAGAAAGGTTTAGGTGTTCGTTTTTCCCGCGCGCTGTTCGGGAGTGGAATGGTAGAGATATAGTATGATTGTGGTTCGATGAACCCTCTGCCAAGCACTTAAATGTGAATTGCAGAGTAATCATGTAGATGTAGATGTAAGCAGCCTAGCAACCATTATCCTTAAGCAGAATGGTGCAATCAGTAAATTTCTCTTACCTTTTGCTGTCTCAGTCTCTGTCTATTTAAAATCATCTTTTATGAATTTTTTTTCTATTTCATTTATACTTTTCTTGATAACTTCTAATTATATCCTAAATATTTGTGTGGTTTGTTCCATGGAATCGCTCAATTAGGCAATAAAGACAAACAATCATGAGCTTACATGATGCAGATTTTACAATTAATGTCCCATCGTGGTCGCCAGTATATATTAACTTTCAAAAAAATAAAATTATTATCCTCTTCCGGTCAAACTACATAAGAAAGTTATTCCTTTTCGCTAGTCTTCGTTCCAGGTTGCTATCTCAAAAAACGCAAGCTCCTGATGTGGTCCGTTGTAATTTAGAATGTCTTTAATGGAAATAACTAATCCGAAATGATAGTCGTGCATTCCTGCACTAATCGTGATATGTGTTGGATGTTTGTCACTAAATATGCAGGTTCAGCAGTGTTATAAAAGTAGAATTTTAAACAAGTTAAGAAATGTCGCCAATGGCAATCAGAAGTCATATCAATCGCCTGTGTGTTCACCACAACTGATCCGAAAAATATTCTGAAACTGACAAGTTAGTACATCAGAACTTTAGAAGAGAATGGCTGGATCGGTAACGTAAGGAGTACAGTAAAAATTGTCTTCAAATATTAATATTAATCACAGAGTCATAGCATTACAAGAAAGATGCCTTTCAACAAAATGAAATAATTATCCTTTTCTGATAAGCTGCATATGAAAGCTTTATCTTTTCACTAGTTGTTGTTACAGGTTGCTATTTGAAAACACACAATTTCCTGATGTGGTCCATTCTAATTTAGAATGTGGTTAGTGGAAATAACTAATTGTGATATGATAGTCGTTAATTGCTGTAATAATCGTGATGTGTGTTCGAAGTGCGTCATTAAGGATGCAGGTTCAGTTGTACAATAAAAATAGACTTTTAAACAAGTTCCCAAATCGCACCAATGGCAGATCGGAAGCCCCATCAGTCCTTCATGCATTCTCTCAACTTATCTGGAAAATATTCTAAAACTGACAAGTTAATACATAAAAATTTTAAAAGAAATGACTGGAACAGTAACTTAACAAGTACAGTAAAAATTGTCTTCAAATTTTATCATTAATCACAAAGTCATATCAGTACAAGAAAGAGATGCTTCCACACAGCTGATCAGATGCATAAATGGAACAAGGACATTTGTCTCCATGCCCCTCAAAACACAAGAAGGCTGAGCCTTCTTTTATTTATTAACATATAATATTCAATTTACAATTTTTTAAATAATAACATAAAAGAATTGTTATACAAAAAAGGAAGTCACATATCGAGTTCTGCTGTATGGTGAATTTATCTCATCTTGGGTAGTTGAAAATTATGTCCAAATGGTGTTGTGCTCTTTTGCTACTGAGAAACATTTCGGCAGCTACTGTGCAAATATATATACAAGACAAGTGGAGAGGTTGAGTCATAAGCTGATTTATCAAAATCTTTATTACCAATTTCAAACATATGATAGGTACGATAGGAAATTACATCTCTATCATTAAAACTTTTAAGTCCAGGTACACTGGAAACACCGCTACCACCTCTTACTATGGCAACAGTGAACCATCCATTTCCATGTGAGAAACTGTTGTTTATATCCAAGCTGAAATTAAGGGAACATCCAAGAAATACACAGGGTCCATCGACGAGGGCGTGGGCTGCAACACTCTTCACAGGAATGCGACTTTTCTTGTCTCCTGATGTTGTTGTAAGTTCAATATTTTCTGTAGTTTTGTAGACTGTTGTGCGGGTACGACGATACCTCCTGTAGGGCATGTTGGCGGCGTTCAATGCAGTTGCCTGTGCAGCAGCAAGACACAAACTGAGCGTAGCACGAGAGCGCGCTCGTTTATATAGTGTCCCAGGACATTGACCTTAGATAAGGACTTAGAGTTTTAGCAGTGGCCAGCGGAACGCTTTCCCAGACGCGCACACTAGGAGTTCTAGATGTGCACGCCTCCGCTGGCGCGCTGCCAATGTCAAGCGGTAAGAGTGTTTACATAACAAAACTGTTGCATCCTTGAGTCTCCGGTTCTAGATGTACCCTTGTCCGGTTAGTGGCTGACGCTACAGATCTTTATTTATGGAAATATAAAGTACAATCAGCTACAAATTTTACATATTTACATACACCTTTACCTTTAAGCCAAATAAATACAGATTTATTTTGATTAATTTTTCTTTTGCTACACGTATACAAGACAAGTGAACGCTGCCAACATGCCCTACAGGTACACTAGAAACACCGCTACCACCTCTTACTATGGCAAAGCTGATTGTACTTTATATTTCCATAAATAAAGATCTGTAGCAGCAGCCACTAACCGGAAAAGGGTACTCCTAGAACCGGAGGCTCAAGGATGCAACAGTTTTGTTATGTAAACACACTTATCGCTTGGCGTTGGCGGCACACCAGCGGAGATGTGCACACCTAGGGCATGCCCTACTGGAGGTATCGTCATACCCGCACAACAGTCTACAAAACTATAGAAAATATTGAACTTACAACAACATCAGGAGACAAGAAAAATCACATTCCTGTGAAGAGTGTTGCAGCCCACGCCCATGTCGATGGACCCTTTGTATTTCTCGGATGTTCCCTTAATATCAGCTTGGATATAAACGACACTTTCACACACGGAAATGGATGGTTCACCGTTGCCATAGTAAGAGGTGGTAGCTGTGTTTCTAGTGTACCTGTAGGGCATGTTGGCAGCGTTGAATACAGTTGCCTGTGCAGCGGCAAGACATACTGAGCGTACCGCGAGAGCGCGCTCGCTTATATAGTGTCAGAGGACCGGAGGCTCAAGGATGCAACAGTTTTGTTATGTTAACACTCTTATCGCTTGGCGTTGGCGGCGTGCCAGGGGAGACGCTCACACCTAGAGCTCCTGGTGTGCGCGTCCGGGAAAGCATTCCGCTGGCCACTGCGAAAACTCTAAGTCCTTATCTAAGGTCAATGTCCTCGGACACTATATAAACGGGCGCGCTCTCGCGCTACGCTCAGTCTGTGTCTTGTTGCTGCACAGCCAACTGCATTGAACGCGGCCAACATGCCCTACAGGAGGTATCGTCATACCCGCACAACAGTCTACAAAACTATAGAAAATATTGAACTTACAACAATGGCATAGTAAGAGGGGGTAGCGGTGTCTCTAGTGTACCTGGACTTGAAAGTTTTAATGATAGAGATGTAATTGCCTATCGTACCTATCATATGTTTGAAATTGGTAATAAAGATTTTGGTAAATCAGCTTATGACTCAACCTCTCCATAATTAAACAAGTTAATTATACTATTGACATAACTGATTTTTATGAATTTTTCAGCGAATAAAATGTCTTTCACTTTTGAGCCAGTGGTGTTTGAACTTACGTCCAATCTGGTATACTTGGATATATTCATTTTCTTCTGCCATAATTTTTTCTCTATCTTGTCTATGTTGATAATAGTAATTCTTAATCAGACTTCCTCTTCTGAAGCAGGTAGCTTGTTGACATGACACTGGGATAAAGTGTGGAAGAAAAGAAAACTTTCATCGTTTTGCACAAAAACGAACTCTTCATAGTTTCATAGGATTATTATTCAGACAATATATTGTATCGCAAGAAATACGTCTTCTTGCTGTGAGAACTAAAGACAGAGTCTCTAATGATTGACAAAAAAGTTGAATGGAGTTTTTATCATTTGTTATTTGCCTTCCAGCATAGCAAAATATATCTTTATCGATGCTTACAGTGTCCACGCTAATGATTATTATCATTGGTTTTAAATTTTTGTCGTAGCTTGTTGGAGCTTTTCCTTATATACCTATACAATTTCCCCCACACTCTGCGGTGACATGCAATGGAGGCACACAGTGTTTTGTATACACTCATACAGCTTAAACTTAAATTTTGCCGAAAGAGGCACAATGACCTTTATTTGTCGGCGTATTTTTCTTGGTATTTTGGGTTGGACATGTCAGCTTGTCTTGCTTACACATTATTTTACAGGAACTACATAACTTACATACTTAAGTATAGTTCATTAAATATTTACATGAGAGTGCTGCTAGAGTGGCTACTTGTCCTTTTGGCAACATTGCCAGTCTCTGTTCACACTCGCACGAAATGTCTTTGTTGGCTGTGCAAGAGCCATTAATGCTCCACACATTATTATGTACGGTCGTCCGCACGTTCACTCCTGCTTTAGTGCACTTTCACACTGAGTGCCCTACTATCCGTCGAATAATTTGCTGTGGTGTGGTCTTCCATTGTGAGTGTGGTGCATATGCGTTTACTCTCCAAGAACCGACGCTGTGGCAGATAATTCACTTTTGATACGGCTTAGGAAGGTTCTTCTCCATCGTATCCACATTTTCAGTGGGGTGAATACTGCACATCAACTCCTGACTATAAGGTAAGTGATGCCTGCGCAATTGTAGTTGCTGATTAATATATCAGACATTGCGTAGAATGACATTACCACAATTGATTCGTTGCACTATTGCACACATGTTTGGATACCACTATCTATTTCATGTTCACTTTGACATGAGAATTGTTTTTAGTCCTTGAGGTTTTTTCCCTTTCTGTTAGTTCTTCAAGTTCATCTTTTACATATGGCTCGATATATACATAAAATTCACACAAACGTTTTGACATAACAATGCATATTACAATGACTTACATCTAAAGCTGACATTCCACCCATTACATGTATCAAACGTAGAAAATTCTAAATACTAAACCATTACAAAATTCCTTTTTCAATTACAGTTGCTGGTTAGTATAGTTTGTTTGTTAGCTTTTAAAAAATTCTTTGTACATATATACAAATAACTTATTTACATTCCATTACATTGTGTTACTATATATTATAACATCCACGATATATATATATATATATATATATATATATATATATATATATATATATATATATGAATGTGTGGATAATAAACATTCAATTATGTAATTATTTCTTAAAAAGATGATAAATATATAAAACAGAGACAATATTTGTCTCACATTCTTTGTTAATCTATGTCATTGTTTTCTTTTGTTTTGTAGCCTTTTGTCATCTTCTTCTGATGTACATCGCCCACGCAAATCGTGAATCGATTTGAGGCCTGTTAAATGAAAAATATTTAATGTAAAATTATTGCACTTATGTTCATTTGCTGGTAAAACAAATAGAGCCAAATGCGTTAAAACTATTTATGATTAATTATTGAAAATTCACTTCCTCTTTTAATTAAATTTTTGTATTAATTGTTTTATCATAGCCACAAGAAGCGCAGCCATTGTTAGTTGCGATTATATAGCAATTGAAAATAGCATGGGTTTGTGTTAAACTAATTTTCAAAACAATTTAATATATTTTTTTATTGGTGGCATCAATTTAAATGATTTAAAAGATTTATTGGGAGAAGGAAAATCTTAATTAAAAAATAAATCCTCTATCTTTTGTTGGCCGCCATCTTAAGTTTTATCACAGCGGCAAATTTAAATTACTTGAAACTGCAAACTTTCAATATTCCGATGTATAAGAAATAAATGTGCACCAGTGGTACTGAAATCTATTTATAAAAGAAAAAATTAATCAAATCAGACTGCATTTTCTAAGATCAGTGCTGATGGTATTTATTGTTGAACAAGATTTCATTGCTGATGTATGTGGCCAAAATTAAACTACGCACAAATCATGGAGAAAAATATTTCTGGTAGCATATGTCAGTGTTGTGTGCGGGTGGTATTGTGTGGTTCCTTTTCATGATCAATTTGCTAAGAATAATTAAATCCATCAAAGACAAAATAATTATAAAAGCTCTGATGTACTATCTGTGATTTTAGTGATATGAACACAGCTTACAGTCAACATTATTACACTACGTCAGGTGGAATTCTTGTGCAATTTGAACAAAATAATTATTCGGGAGAAGTTGTAGTTTGAATAATGCATTATACATGTGTATAATATTCTCAGTATCGTTTACAAAATCAAATCAATGCAACTGCAAAAAAGAAAAAAAAATGCAGAGTGAATTCAAACCGCAGAATACCATAGAGTGTTGTATCATCCATATGCAATGCACTTGTCGATGTTGATGATGCACAAAAACCGCCACAATATGCATTTAATGCATCCACATTTTATGTTCCAGTCATGCATGTGTCAGTTGTGAGAGTTTAATATTTTTCTAGGAAGAAACAGAAAAAACATTTACATCAGGATTCTACATAACGCATTGCTGGTTTAACTACCTTTTGGCGCCGCCTCCTGCGTTGGGGAGGGAATAAGGAATACTATTCTACTGGTTTATGGATTACAAAGGAAATGCTATTCATTCTTTCTTAAATCACTTATCAGGGAACTCCCTTTTCATGGAACCGAAACGTATTAACGACTCATGTACTATATACCACTGTGTTGCTTATAATTGTTTACATGTAGCTTTGTGTTCTTAACGCAAAAGATTTTGCATTACATCATGCTTACCTCTTTACGATTATGTGGAAATGTCGTCCTTTATATTCGCATGTGAAGCGATATGAATTGATTAGTTTTATTTGAGGTCACATGTCCCCATGTTTATGTGCACTTTGTAGTCAGTAGGTATGGGTAAATGTTTTGTAGTTGCACTGTGACAATGTATATTCTTGTTCTTCATTTGCTTGATGACCAAAATATACACATAGACATACTAATAAGTAAGTCATTTCTTTGAGTTGAGGCCTGTTTTTTCATTTGGTACCTATAACACCTGTCATAAATTTCTTCGTCTGCACCATGTCGATGCACTGGTCGCTGCAATATAAAAAACTTATAACTAATTTAAAAACTAATTGTGTTTCGTAGCTCATAGGCCACACATATACTCGGTCATCACATTCGTTTGCAGACGTTTTTCATGTTTCATTCTTATTTGTTTATATATTTATTTACTTGCATTTGTATTCCTTTTATTCATTTACCCTGCAAAGAAAGTTACTTTGACATCTTCTATGGTATCTTATCCTTTTGTTAGCTAACATGTCCAATATGTTTCGTTTTAATGATTTCTTTTAGTTCTAGTTACAATGTATACATTTTAGTATTGACACAACTTCGCATGTTTATATAAATATAATATTATATTCTTCCATTCCCTGATAGTAAATATAGTTGTTACATGTTATTATTTATTTTGAAATTGGGCTTGACACTTGTGCAGCTTCGCATTTCTATTTGGTTGCACCACGAGTTGGCGTGTTGCACTTGCGCAAGTAAATGTCTCTTCCCTAGTACTGATGTAAGCATGCATTGTTGAGCGCACACAGCTGAGTCATACGCTGCTCTAGTTCGCATTTTGCTTCGCTTCAAGCTTTGTTTTTACACTTCCTTCTAGCCAAAAGTTTGTCTTTGCTTACAAAACAAGAAAATCACTTAAGTCTATACATATTTCATTCAAAAATACACATAATAAAATTTTTACTTATAAAACTATGACATTTCTTATAAATATATTTTATGACAAGAAAACGGCTGTGATATTGTGTCACTACTTGTGAAAAGCTTTTAAGTCTTTGTGAGGGTAGAGACCTTTGTCTCTCCCCATTCTTTCGTATACCAACCTATAAGTTCCATGATAAGGTATTTTTGCAATAATATATGGCCCTGAGTTTAGTAATTGCCACTTTTTGTTCAATTTGCCGATCTTTGTCGATTGGGGATGTGTTCTCAAGAGGATCGTTGCTCTTCAAAAAAATGTGTAATTCGTTTTAGCTTTCTGTTGTATATTCTCTTCCTGTATTCTGCTCTGTTCTCCAGCATAATTACTCCTCGTTTGATTTTACTATGTGAAGTTAACTCTTTAGTAGGTAATTTTGGTATGGGTGGTTCCCATTCGTCAGTTTGCTTTATGTTAAACATCAGTTCATTAGGAGTGAAATTGTGTAAAAATGGGGAGATTGCTTACTATTTGCATAAATGGAGTCACATATTCAATTCATCATGAATGCTTATTATGAGCATATGTCCTTATAAATCTATTGAATTATTTAAACACCCTCTCCAGGGGACTTGCTTCTGGGTGGAAAACTTACGAAGATGTATTTAATGCCCTGTGTTCATGAATTGGTTCCATTTTCTTCCTACAAAAAGGCTGTATTGTCAGTTAATATTACTTTGGGTTTCCCTACTCTTCATAAATAATCCTCTTCAATTCTTCTTATAATGCTACTCGCTGTAGTGGTTTTGATAGCATAAAGTTTGATGTACTTTGTGAAAATATCGTAAAGAGCTATTATGTATTTGACACCTCCTTTTGCTATAGGATATGGCCGTGCGATATCCAGAGAAACCATTTCCAGTGGAGCTTTGGGTAGTGTGGTGTAGTTCTGTCAACTTTGACATATTGGATGGTTTTGTTCTTTGGCAAATAGCACACTTTTAAATATTTGTGAAACACGTCGTCGTAAATTAGGAAAGTAACAGAGTTTGGAAATCTTGTCTGTACATTTTGTTACTCTGTAGTGTCCCCATGCTTCATGTGAGTGTTTGATAAATTCGTCGATATATTCCTCTGGAAGGCATACACACCAATGATTAGAACTTTTGTGCTTCCGGTGAAACAAAACGCCTTTGTATAACTGAAATCATTTACTTACCTTATGGTTTGTATTCTGGTTGAGATTCTGTATTACCTTTTTCCACCTCTTGGCTTGGTGTTACAAAATTTTTTGTAGTCTGATAATTGTGTATTACTTTGCATCAATGATGTTCAGATTTCTGAATATTGTTCAGACAGTTCACTGAACTCTAGTCCCTGCGCTAATCTTGATAGTGCATCTGCGATAATGTTCTGAGTGCCTTTTATGTATATTATTTCAAAATTGAATTTCTGCAGGTACAAACACCACCTTGCTAGCCTCCGGTGTAACAGTTTTCATGTTAAGATAAAAGATAATGATTAGTGATCACAATTGACCTTAGTGTTTTTACCCCAAAGAAAATACTCGAATTGCTTAAACGCCCAAATTACTGCTAAACTTTTCAGTTCTGATACGGAACATGAACTTTCTGCCTCTGATAAAGTTCTGCTGGCAAAGCTGATGGCTTTGGGTACTGTTTTTCCTTCTTCTTCTTCTTGTATCTGGAACCAACATGCCCCCAGCCCCTGAGACGAGGCGTCCATGCTTAAACAAAAGTCGTTAGACATGTCAGGGTGACTCAAAATGTTTGCTGATGTTAACACATTTTTAATTTTGGTAATGTCCTCCTGGCATCTCTCATTTTATAGCAAAGGTTTATTCTTTCTCAAAAGGTTAAGTAGGGCATCGCTATTCATAAGTTGATGTGGCATAAATTGTCGCAAAATGGAGGTCAGTCCTAGATATGCTTTCAATTTTTTTATGTTCCTTGCAGGTGGTCAATTACATATGAAATCTAGTTCCTTTGGGTTTGGTAGTATATCCTGTTCTGATACGATATGTCCTAAAAATTTTACTTGTTCTTTGCCAAAGTTAGTTTTTTTAAGATTTGCTGTTACTTTGTACTCCGTAAATCTCTCAAATACTTCTTTCATTATACTGATGTGTTCTGCCCAAGTTGATGTGGCTATTAACATAAATGGTAACCTTACTGAGCAATTCTAGTCCTAAGACCCTGTCCAAAGCTGATATAAATTCGCCTGCACTAATGTTTAAGGCAAAGAGGGGAACTTAAAATTCATAACTCCTGCCACTGCAGACAAATGCTGTGTATTTTCTACGTTCTTCATGTAGCTTTATTTGCAAGTAAGATTTTTTAAGGTCGAGGGTGCTGAAATATTTGGTGTTATGAAATTTTAGTAACTGTTCATCTAAATTATCTGTCTTTGTTCTTACTGGTACTAGGATTTTGTTTATGCCTCTAGCGTCTAACACTAGTCACACTGATCTATCAGGTTTGCTAACTGGTAGTATTGGGCTCCATATGGAGAAAATGATGGCTGTATGATTCCCCATTTGCACATTCTATTGATTTCCTGCTTAATTGCTTCACGTTTTGCCCACAGTATAGGGTAAGACGTAACACAAAATGTTTCATGAGGATATACATTAAATTTACGTTCATAAACTTTGAGTACTCCTGGATTCTTATTAAAAACACTTGTATATTTAAAAAGTAAGTCAGGAAGTTCTTGTCGTTGTGTAATATCTAGAATATTTGATTGATTCAATTTTTGCTCTACTAATGCCTGGTTAACTTCAGTGTCAGTATCGTGTTCGTTATCACATTTGTTCAAAAAATACGCGATGTGATAGGAATACTGTACAGCGACATGGGGTTCTTTGTTTACTGTTTCATACCTCTCTGGTGTTGTAATCATGCTGATAGAAAATCTTTGGTCTTTCACAAAGAAAGGCAGTTACAATTACTTATGTCTATTTGAGTTTTGTAGGTTCTAAATGTGTCCATACCTATTAAGCAGTTGACAAAAAGTTTGTTTGCTATTAAAAAATTACACTGTACAGAAAACTATTCAATGTGCAAGGTGATAAGAGTTTGGTGTTTTACTAACTTGGTTTTGCCGTCGGTAGCGGTTTGTAATTTGCAGTTTTGTCCTGGCAGAACAGGAAATTAATTCTGTCTTTTTAATTCAGTGAAAAATGCTTCAGACATTAATTAGCCATGGACCCTCAATCAAGTCTTAACTGCTTGTCTACATCAGACGTTTTCACCCTATCTACTGCTTGCACCTTCTCTCCTAGTGTATTTTTCGTCAGTTCCTAGTTCATGTTGGTATAGATCGTCTTTCATGTCTCCTTGCTCATCGAAACGTACAAAAAATGTTTGCAAATCTGATTTGCCCCAATTGTTTATAAGATCTATAGTATGGGGCTCAACTACGACCAATTTGGGTTTTCCTGCGATGTAGTCTGATCTACTTCTGTGCATGGTACAACTTCTGTCAGTTGTACTGTGTGATTGTTTCCACAGTGTGTTTCATTTCCAGTTCGCGACATGCTTTCTCGTGTGTTCATATGGCTGTTGTGGAAATTTGCTGTATTGTGATTTTGCTGCACAAAGGTTGGCTACGATACAGCATGTGGCATATTACTGTTGTTGCCACGCGCCGGCGTTTGGTACAGCTCCCTGTGTTTATTTACACCCGGTGCATAGTTTTGAGAGGAGGCATTGACATTAGCTTTTGGTTGGTAATCGTTCCTATTATACAGAAAGCTTTCTCTTGTTCCTACCATTTCCATTCCCATATCCATTACCACTGTTAATGTATCCTTGCGGTTGCGTGTACCAGCCTTGCTGTGTGTTCGTGTCTGGCTTTTTGTATTGACCATTCGAGTTATGTTGTTGTGATGTTTGGCTCTCTGACGCCCTACGTGCTATTACTCTCTTCACATATATTAGATCGATTGAATCTAAAATGGATAGAAAATATTATGTCTCGTGCTCAGGTGTAGTAATTAATTTTTCACGAATGTGTGATGGCAAACGACTTTTTAGAATTTTTAAAACATCAGAATGAGAAATAGGATTCGTCCAATAACGTGTTTTATTGAGATACTTCTCAAAATACCCTCGCAAGCTACCATATTTGCTATTAAAAGGGGTGGGGTTAAAAACCTCTCGCCTAAGTCTCTCCTGCACGGCTTCTGGCCAGTATTTGTCAAGAAATGCCCATTCAAATTGTAAACATGTGGTACAACGCTCAGCTACCTCCGTCGCCCACAAAAGTACATCGCCTTGCGTGTACCCAACATCAAACCTGGTCTTTTGTGCTTCCGTCCGATTTCTAGGAAACACATTTCGAAAAGCGCTAATAAATACAAGGTTCATCCTCTTATCTTCACTCGTAAATGTTGGGAATTGACGGTGTCTTAATAGACCTTCCTCAGCAAATATTGTGGAGAAGTTGTTTGCATTTTGTGCTGTGTTTACATAGCTGTCATAATTATTTACATTTCTCGTAGGTACTGGTTCTGGTGTTATGCCCTGTAAACTTACACTCTGCGTTCTGTCATTACTACTGGCATTGTTTGTAGGGTTTGCAATGATCTGTGTGCATACGTTACTTTGGTTTGCTGTGGCTGGCTCTTTGTTTATGTGTACAGCTTGTGCCTCTGTCACATTCTCATCGAAGTAGTTACATATCCTGTGCTCTGCAGCTTGCAAATTGTTCACTTTGTCGATAATGTCATATTCCTTTTGCTGAATAATTTCTTCACTACTTGTTCCGCTGCGGTACTGGTTTTGTCCAAAGTACCTGCTTCAGCTTATGAAATTACATCAGATAAATTTTCACAAATTTTGTCTCTTTCCTTTTGGCACAGACTAATTCGATTTCACGTGATGCTACTTTTAAAGTGAGTTCGTCAATAGCTATTGGTATATTTTCGTAATCCTTATGCAGTTTGTTCACTACGGTAGAAATGTTCATTACTGTGGAAGTTAACTGTGTTTGTGTAGCTTCCAAGTTTGTGTGTGTGTCTTTAATCGCTTTTATTTGTTGTTCTACTGTATCATTCTGCTTGTTAAAGGTGTCTAATTTCTGTTGTATTTCCGTAATATCATTATTTACTTCAGAAAGTACATCTTGCTTTGGCTGTTTTTCCATGTCTTTAAATTTTACATTCATGTCCTCGAGAAAATTCTTAGTAAAATCACTGATCTGTTGTGTGACTGTATCTTTAAAATCTTTTAAAATTTGTTTTTACTCTTGTTTTATGTTGTTTGTGTCTTGTGTGACTATGGGAAGGTTTCGTGACAAACTGCCAAATTTTGTATTTATGTCTGCACGCAAATTGGTGTTATCGGTGTTTGTAGTTTGTATTTTTGTACTCAAGCTACAGAGTTTTTTAAGTATAGCGGCAAGTGCGCTGTTTTGGTTGCTATCTAATGTACTTTGGGTGTTAACAACTGTACTTTGTAAATTGACATATGGATTTCGTATGATAGGTGACAGTAAAGTGTCGTCAAAAATCGTGTTATTTCCGCTTTCTATGTTTTCCTGTGTGAGCAGAATGTTGCTCACGGAGATACGTGATGTAGTTTCATCTATAGTCAACAACGTATCATCAAAGTTAGAACTCTGTGAAAGCTCACTAGCACTTGTTACCTCGGTTATGTTCATCTCTGAACTGCTTAATAGTTCTAAATGTGGAAGACATGGCGCTGGTACTTCAGATGTTCTGTCTTGCAATTTTACGCCATCTTGGCTCATTGTGTTTTCGCCATTGTCAGCAATTATGGAAACTGATTTTTGTGCCATTTTGCTTGAATATTAAAATTAAAATTTTGAAAAATAGAAAATTGCATTATATTATTTTTGGAAATTTAAGCATACGATTTATGTGTCGCCAAGCGTTAAATAGCTACTTTTATGACGAACAAAGTGTTATGACACAAAAACTCCAAACTTTTTTCTCGGTAATCATTACATAAAATTTCTGAAAAATTCATAGCAATACATTTAGGAAGGGAAATTGTCTGATTACCACGCAGGAGACACTACCAAGAATAGCTAAGGAAGTGGTTGTGTAGAAGTCCTACCTTTGATACAATGAAACAAACAGCATATTTCCAAAATTTTCCGTATATTCCTGTTTCACTTTTGATTCCCGTTTGAACTGATTACTTTATCCATAAGAATTTTTGGTTCTAGATATTTTGCTACCAGTCGTGATGTTGTACATGAAAATTTGAAAATAATTAGTACATGCAAAAAAATCTCACACAATGTCATAAATAATTTAGAATACTTTGCACAACTGGATTCATATATATATATATATATATATATATATATATATATATATATAACAAATTATTATACTATTGACATATTTGATTTTAATTAATTTTGCAGCGAATAAATTCTCTTTCACTTTTGAGCCAGTGGTGTCATGAACTTACATCGAATCTGGTATGCTTGGTTATATTCGTCTTCTTCCACCATAAGTTTTTTTCTTTCATGATCATGTGAATGATAGTAATTCATGATCGCACTTCCTCTTCTGATGCAGGTAGCTTGTTGAGATGACATTGGGATAATGCGCAGAAGAAAAGAAAACTTTCGTGGTTTTGCACAATAACGAACTCAGAGTTCATATTTTCATATGATTATTATTCAGACAGTACATTGTATCACAAGAAATACGTCTTCCCGCCACGAGATCTAAAGACAGAGTCTCTCTAACGATTGACAAAAAAATTGGAGTTTTTATCATTTGTTATTTGCCTTCCGGAGTAGCAAAATATATCTTTATCGACGCTTACAGCGGCCGCGCTAATGATTTTTATCATTGGTTTTAAATTTTTGTCTTAGCTTGTTGAGGCTTTTCCTTATGGACGTATACACTACACTCACTGTGGTAAGAAACTGTTGTTGTTTCGAAAACATGAGTTGCTTGATATAAGTATGTTGTTGTTTCATACTTTAGGCGTTTCTTCGACTGCGAAGCAGAAAGGACGACAGAAGTAGAAGCTCCTATGTTACTGACTTTGCAATACATTTGCTCCAGTTTTGCTGTATGGTGAGTTTAGCTCGTCATGATTAATTATAAAGTGACTTTTAAACGGTTTTATGCTCTTTATCTACTCAGAAACGTTACTGCTGCTTCCCTGAAATTGCTGCTGTTTTGCAAACTTTATGGCTTGAAATAAATTCTTCGTTGTTTCACACTGGAGTCTTTTCCACAGCAACAAAGCAGAAACGACGATTGTAGCAGAAGTTCCTTTAGTGCCGGCTTCGGCAGTACATCTATCCCAGTTTTGCTATCGTTGATAATAGCTCATCTTGGGCAGTTGAAAGTGACGCTGAAATGATGTTACCCTTTAGTTTTTTCAGATAAATTTCGAGTATACTGAAGAATGGGATACTTCTTGTTGGCTCTTAACAATGGCGCCATCTCTTAGACACGGATGATATATATGTAGTCTTTGGAAATGAAATGTAAATAAATGAATGTATCTTTAAATAAAGGATTTTGTCTACTTTTTGAGTTTTATAGGTCATCACTTGGAATGACAGACAGCATTTGTAGTCTGAACATTTGTCCTTCGGAATTTTGTTCTATATTTTGCTTAATTTTAAGATACATAATGTTCGTTTCAAGGTATGGATTTATCTGTGTGTTTGAATAAGGATGACTTGTCTGCTGCTTTGGTCGTGGACATGTTGTGTACAGTTAAGTTTCTACAGTTGTCTGTGTTACTTGCTAATATTGTTCGGTGCCTTGAGAGTGAACAAAATATGAAATTAGCGAGTGTGTCAAGGCAGTGAACTATTGAGTTACATCTTTTGAGTTGTAGCCACAAACAGTGGCGCTCAGTAAGAACGTCTTTCAAAAAGACTGAGCTGCTCTTTAAACACATTATATTGATCACATATCGTTGGTTTATGTATTATCCTGCATGGTTTTATGTTGATGGGTGTCGTGTCAGTGAGTGTACTGTAATAGATTGGTAATCACTTTTTTGTGAAGTTTGGGGAGTATTTGCAGTACAGGGTCTCTGTGGCGGGGTGGGGGAGGGGGAGATCTCGTCGTTGAAATTGATGCAGCTTTGGGTAAACGAAGTATGATAGGGGAGTGTGTGAGGGCTGTAATTTTGGGGCAGACACTTCTGAAGCTGTGTCAAGTTTGTGTCGTTGCACCAAGAAAATAATGGTTAATGTAACTGAGGAATATATTGCGGAACTGATCGACCATAATGTCTCAAGGCTTTTCGTCATATAGGGATTTGGGAAGAAATGGGTTTCGTCATTTCATAGTGAATTGCAAGATTGAATTTAAGAATTTATTATCGTACCATAGAGGGTATTGGGAGAGTGAAATAACAAGTGGCATTCATGGACAGAGTATGCTACTGGCGACGTCCACAATGTTGTCGTAAATGAGTATTGGGTTTCCCCTTCCCCTCCCCCCCTCCCATCATGACCCCTCACCCATCTAGCAAATGCCAGTTGCCCTACACAAAAATGGCGGAAAATTCAAATTTTTGAGAGGAATTGAAATGTGGCAGGAAATTAAAAAAATAGCTACTGGAAGAATAAAGCTAGCACCCTGGGCAGCTTGCAAAGATTAAAATATTTCTAGTCGCTTAGGGGACCTACAACCAAATTGTTAATTTCTTTCACATATTGAAAGATAATCTCTCGCCATCTTCTCATATTGCATTGACGCTTGGGTTACAATGTTCACAGACTGGACCAAACAGTGAACATGCAGAACTCACAGCTCAGTTTCTGTGATTTTTGTTTGTAACCCAGGAAAAGCAGTGGTATAGCAATACGTCTGCATAACTTGGCATATAGAGAAAACCAGTGAGAACATTAATTTAATAAAATAATTCATTAATTTGAAAATTTTCACCACTGATGCATCGAAATCAAATCAAACCTAGCTCCTGTTAACACATGTCACTAGTTCAACTGTAATTATCGAACAATATTGCGATATTGTACGTATTTTCTCACATTGTGTAAGACTTTCTTAGCTGTAATAGGACCTACATGTTTTGTTATATTGTGTGAAAGCCATCTGCACTTCGTATGCCAAAGCCAAGAGGATAGATTGGAGTTATTCTCAACAACTAACTCCAACAGTCCATTATAATTACAATGTGACCACAGATTGCTAACCCGTGCACCATTATATAATGATATGAAGATAATATTTTCAGCTCAGCTACTTCTGCAGACTTCACTTCTCTGTCAGTACTTTTAAATATTAAACGCCCCACATTCACAGCTTTACCAATTGCATTTTTCGTACTAAAGCAGGACAGGTGATAATTCGACTATTCATGACAAGAAAAGCCTTCTAAAGCTGTGTACTAAGATGAGAACCCAACTTCAATGAATCCTTTTATCACAACTTCGTCTTATTTAGTTTTCTTCGCAAAAGGCCCACTAGTGAGACTCATTAGCTTACATGCAGAGCAAAACTGTTTATCACATTTCTCATCATATAACATCCACTTAAATTTGTCTTTCCACCGCTTTTGGGAAGATTGGTCGCCACCAACATGACCAGTTTTCTTCGATCATTCGATACAGTGATTAAATTGTAGCCACCTGAAGCAATATCTGCACATTTCATAGCTGAATTACTTTTCAACGACGAGCGAACAACGAATTTATCTATTACAAAATCCAACTACATCAAAGAAATGAACAAAGCCAATTGTATCGTAGATAACTGATTTGATTTCTGTTCACTAGGTCCAACTGTGTTGGGTTCACAAGGACATGGAACTAGTCAATTTTTTTAGAAATACAATATGATAATCTTATAGCATGTACAGACATTTGAGTACATAATTATATAAAACTTTGTAAAGTAAATTCTTTGAGCAGAAATACATAAAGATGATACATATTTTCTTAGAATCATTTAAGCACTAAGGAAAAACAGATACAGAGCACAAACAGATACAGAGCTCAAGTTAAATAACATTCTTAGTGGCATTATGTCAGCTTGTATTATGTAAAATTAAAATTTTACAATTTATTTATTTAAGAGTTCATCTAGATTGTAAAACGCTTTTTCTAGGACAAATGTTTTTAGTGTTTACTTAAACTTACACTTGATATGAATCTCTGTCTTCACTTCAGGAGGAAGAGCACTGAAGAGTTTTGTTCCAGTGTAGTGAAAACCCTTTTGCACCAAGCTCAAATTCTGTGCTTGCCGTGTATGTCATTCTTCCTTCGTGTGTTATGCTTATGATAATTACTGTTTGGTGGAAATATCTCTATATTTTTCCAGACAAAACACATGAGAGGAAAAATATATTCGCCTGTAGTTGTGTATAGTTTAGGGTTTCGAAAGCTGTTTCTATATGAGACTTGGGTGCAATTCACATATAACTCATAAAGATCATTTCTGAGCAATGAACACATTCCTTGCTAATAGCTGGTTGCCCAAAAAAATTAAGGCCACATTCAAAGAGTGAGTAAAAACAGCCATAGTATGCCACTTTTGCAGTGTTACGTTCAACACATGTAGTGACAACCTGTAAAGCATATGTAGCAGAGCTAAGCCGCTTACAGAGATCTATAATATGCGAAGACCAGTTCATTTTCTTGTTAATGTGCACTCCAAGAAATTTTGTTGTTTCCTTTCTTTCTATTGGCTGATTACCACATATCACACTTATCTCTCTCTCTCTGTTTTTGAACAGAACTGAATAAAGCTGGTCTTACTAGAATTTAATGAGAGGCCATTAACCTTGAACCAATTATTCACGTCTGAGAGTATGTGATTATTGGATTCCTCAAGATTACTATCTATTCCACTGATCATAAGAATTGTGCTATAATCAGCAAATAATGTAAATTTACACAGCAGGCTTGTATAGATTGCTAGACCACTTATAAAAATCAGGAATAATAGTGGTCCGAGAATTGAGCCCTGAGGCACTCCACAACTTTTTGTTTTCTGTCTTGGAAATATGACTGTAGGCAGTTGCCTGCAACACCACTTATTCCTGCTAATTTTGCTTTCTGTGAGAGAATCTGGTGATCAACACACTCAAACACTTTAGACAAATCACAGAAGATAAGAAGTGATAGCATTTTCTGATTAAGGGTTTCTAGGACTTCATTTGCAAGTGCATAGATGGCATCTTCCATTGAATGGCCCTTTTGAAAGCCAAACTGGCTCTTTCTGAGAACGCCCTTCTTCATGTGATGATCCGTTATTCTTGCATGTATTAGCTTTTCTAAAATTTTAGAGAAAACTGTCAGCAAAGAGATAGGTCGATAGTCCGTTAATTCAGTTTTATCGCACTTTTTGTACAGGGGCTTCACAATGGTATGCTTAAGTCTACTGGGAATAACACCTTTCTGAAAGGAACCATTGAAAATATGACAATGTCCCTTATCCACACACAAGAATATTTCAATAAATTACTAGAAATATTATCAACCCCTGCAGAGTTCTTACTTTTTAGAGACATGATGATTTTTTCAATTTCATCTACAGTGACAGGATTGTAAACGATAATGATACCCAACAAAAAATGTAAACTCAAACTTACTGCCCCACAAAAAAACGATATTGAATAAGTGGACAGTTATAGAAACAAAGCAGGCAGTTTAAATCTCTCCCACGTGTTGCCCGTTGGCACAATATCCAAAAACTTGCGCAACATTCCTGTGAGAGAGATGCGGTAGGCACGTGTCAGTTGTTTCTGGTGGACTGAGAAGACCTGGGCAAAGCTTGCATGGCAAACTCTAAAGTTCCTCGTGATGCCTCTCCAAAACTACTATATTTTGATTTTCTGATGATCTATTAAAACGCCAGACACCTTTCTAAATGAGAGTATTTCTGAAAATGTCGTAACAAAAGGCAAAACAGAAAAATTGCAATAAAGACACCAAAAGTGAGAGATCTAAATTTATTTTCAATAAATACTTCTTTCCCAATACTAATAGACATTATTAATACATACACATTTCTGAGTTTTTTCCCTTTTTGTTTTTTTAAATAAACTATGAAAATTTGTAACTTTTTGCGAATTTCGAAATTTTTTATTGTTGTGGTCTTCAGTCCTGAGACTGGTTTGATGCAGCTCTCCATGCTACTCTATCCTGTGCAAGCTTCTTCATCTCCCAGTACCTACTGCAACCTACATCCTTCTGAATCTGTTTAGTGTATTCGTCTCTTGGTCTCCCTCTGCGATTTTTACCCTCCACACTGCCCTCCAATACTAAATTGGTGATCCATTGATGCCTCAGAACATGTCCTACCAACCGATCCCTTCTTCTAGTCAAGTTGTGCCACAAACTTCTCTTCTTCCCAATCCTATTCAACACCTCCTCATTAGTTATGTGATCTACCCATCTAATCTTCAGCATTCTTCTGTAGCACCACTTTTCGAAAGCTTCTATTCTCTTCTTGTCTAAACTATTTATCGTCTATGTTTCACTTCCATACATGGCTACACTCCATACAAATACTTTCAGAAACGACTTCCTGATACTTAAATCTATACTCGATGTTAACAAATTTCTCTTCTTCAGAGACGCTTTCCTTGCCATTGCCAGTCTACATTTTATATCTCTACTTCGACCATCATCAGTTATTTTGCTCCCCAATTAGCAAAACTCATTTACTACTTTAAGTGTCTCATTTCCTAATCTAATTCCCTCAGCATCACCAGACTTAATTTGACATTTCAAAGTTATGTTTTGAAAATCTGAATAGTCATGGTATGTTAACAGTCTTGAGAAATGATAAAGTGGAAGGAGTGCTAACTGTCACTATGACATTAATGTATGAAATTCTTAAACTGTCAAAATATTTGTACCTAAAGATGAAAGAATGTGAAATGTTTAGGCGTTTTAGAAATTATATTCTCCAAAACCCCCATTCTAAATACTCTAGAAATTTCTTAATAAGTTAGTTGGTCATTGTGCTCAGGAAATATACAGACAGAGGGGTAATACTTGTCTGTAAAAAAATGTGAGAAATTTTTAGGTAGATCCAGCTATACTCTCAAGGACTAAAAAATTATGGATACTTAAATAATTAAATTGATCGAGTGAGGAAACAATTCATAATTTTGTTCAAAAGCATTTTATAACAAAAATGAGATATAGAAAGTTTATATGCATGTTTCTTTTTATATTATTCACAAATTATTATTGTCTTCCATCATGATCTTATTTCTTGGCCACTTTACAGAAATTAAAATTGTGTACAGTCTAACAATCAACAATGCACTGTTAAAAACTGTTCATTTGTTTTAGTCATCTGCTTCTTATTGAATTTGTATAGACAACAAGAAAATCCACATGGTCAAGGATGATCCAACAATAGCAGGACTTGGAAAATGGGATCTGCACATTGATTTTTTGATGATGGCCATTTGGAAGATTAGCAGGACCATGAGGTGTCATAAAGGAGATGGCTATATCTGGCAGCTCATTAGAGATGCTTATTATGTGTCCCACCCATCTTTGATTGTCATGTACACAAGAAATGAAGTGGCTCACTATAATGTATACTGTGTTCTCTGCATTTCACACTCAACTGGCTGCATTTCGTGTAGAACCTTTCTTGTGAAGTAGGTGCCACTCTGGGATGCCACCCAGTAGTGACTTGATTCAATTCCTACCACAGGCTTTATAGCATACCACTTTTCTCTCTTGTTAAATGGACTTTCCTTAACATACTTTCATTTAGAATTAAGAGTTTAATGTTTGTTACTAATGTTAATATGGTGTGTACAAATCCAGTAACATCTCTTATAGCACTAACAGCTACATGCTGGAGATTAAATCTTGTTGCAAGATGTCCACAGAGGCCTCCTATCCCATCAAATGCACTTTTACGCTACCTGTTGCTGTAAATATCCATTTTTTTTGTCTTAACTCCTGTGTTACAGAGTTGACTAATCTCATAAAGCTGAAAGCGGTTTTTAAAATGAGGTGCTGCAACTTCATTCACATACACATGTTTAGGAAATGCGTGACCTCCAAACGCTATATCATCAATTACCATGCTGACAGCATAGCTTACATGAGCACTGTCATGAGTGACAGTAGCAAAACAGTATGATGTTCCAAGGAAGGGACCAATGCATGTGAATGTTGAAACCTGTGATGTGTACCACTGTTAGCTTTGAATTTCGTTCTGCAAAGCAACAGACCAGTTCTCAGCAAAGTCAAAATGAAGAACTAATGTGTCAGTATTCTGGGATGTGACTAATTTTACTTCTGCTGAGGCCTGTCTCTGAATCCTCTGGATTTGATAGTGAGCTATTCCTTTCATGACCCACTGCCTAACTTCTGTAAAAAAAAAACTTCTCTGACTCTACTGTCTTCTTCCCCAACTCTCCCCCAATAGTGCATAGGTTATGTCATTGTCAGTATCCTGAAGGTGTAATGCTTCAATAGACATCACTTCAGCACCAGGACACACTGCACACTCCTGCAACCAGCACTTATCTTGCAGCTCTTGACATATACACAAAAGCTTCAGGTCAGTCTCTGTGTACTTCTTTCCTGTGACACTGCTTATGATGAAATAAACAAACTTTAAATTAGTGCAGTAAATACATGTGCATACTTCCTTCACTGGCTGGCATTTTAACCATTCTGGTTGTAAGGAGTAGAATTTTGCGAGACCAGTCTTTAAATTCAGGTTCTTCTTTTTCATTAGGAGATATGCTTCTCTTATTGATCTTATCATATATCTTTTTATCTATTTAACTTTTTAACTTTTTCACCATTTTCACTAACGGAGATAACATCAGCCTGGTTAGGACTTTGCCTGCTGCAATCTTTGTCATCACTTAGGTAGTACTCCAGAGCAACAATGAGCATCTCATGTTGCAACTGACACCCAAAGTAAGACTCTGGGCATACCCAAATAACTTTCTCATTCTTTATTTAATAACCTTTTCAAATGAAACCACACAACACATTTCATGCACATATCACTATCTTGAGTTTATGCGCCAATGCATCAACATTATACACTTCACAAAGTTTTGAAGATGTTGCTTGCATAAAACTTGCCTCAATTTCTTCCACTTTTCTTTTTATAGTTTTCTTCTTGTGCTTCTTGTCTTTCCTGGACATTTGAAAGGGAATATAGTAGGGGGCACTGCAGAAACGCTAACATTCAATGCATCAACAACTTCACACCCAGGAATATATTCGATGACGGTGATTATTCAGGTGGGTTATTGCTAAATTTCTTCTTGTAGTGAGTGTAGCAATTCCTGCGCAATGGATGTAATGCTAAAACGCTTACTTGAGGACCAAGATATTTCTGCAGTTTCCAACAACTGTGAAGTATTTTTCATTTTTCTTAAACACCACCTTCTTGTGTGTTTTTCATAGTCAACACATCTCACTCTTTCGTTACTGTATTTCCTCACTGACATTGTATCTAACAAAAAGTTCAAACCAAACACAAAACTCGATGCAGAATGGTTTATGTGCAAGTTCTCACTCATTTGTTATAAGCAAAACAGTGTTGGAAACATTGTTGCCAACATGCATATTTTACACTAGAAATTCAGTGATGCAAAATATGCAGAATGTTGAAAAATTTTTAACACTTTACATAGAAAAATTTTTGTAACTGTGTTTGCTCTAACTACTGGCATATTAACCAAACAATATTTTGTATAATTCTCAAAAGTATTTGGATGGAGGTTTCCGAGTAAATAATTTGTGAAAACTCGTAAAAACATTATTTTTTTATATTTGTAGTAAAAAATATTTACATACTACACATAAGTGGAGCAGAGAAGATGCTGTTTATAATTACGTCAGTAGTAGCTGGTAAAATGACACAAAAGACAGCGTTCTGTGATTTTCCAAATTAGAAAAAAATTATTTTAAGTGGAAAAATATTTTGGAAAAGATATCTTTTCCAACTCGTTTTGCAATTGGTTTTGGTCTTCTGGCGTCTTTACTAGATGATAAATGGCAGTATCATCTGCAAGCAACCTAAGACAGCTGCTCAAATTATCTCCTAAATAAGAAATAGCAGAGGGCCTCTAAAACTACCTCGTGGAACACCAGAAATCACTTCTGTTTTACTCGATGACTTTAAGTCAGTTACTATGAACTGTGACTCCTCTGACAGGAATCGTGAACCTAGTCAAATAACTCAGATGATATTCCTTAAGCATATTATTGTGCTTGTAATTTGTTCTTATGTGGGGCAGTTATCAGGTGAGGAGTTATACAGTTGCTAGGAATATATTCTGGGTTCAATATGAGACAATCATCCTGGGCAATCGATTCCATGAGAATTGCTCAAGCTGAAAAGTGGTTCCTCAGGGCAACTAAGGAAGCCAGAGTAACAAGGAGAAATAAGAAAAGGATGAGGGAAGATGAGGAATGTGTAATCAAAGACGATTATGCAACTGGTGTGTTTTAGGAACAACAGAGATAAGTCATAGATCAAACATAAACTTGAACTGAATTTCCTGAGAATTAAATTTTCTGACGTGTTTACTTTATACACAAAAAACAAGTGAAATTTTTTGGGATGTTTCAGATCACTATTTGAAGGAAAGTAGAGTACAGACATTATAATTCAATCAATAGGAAGAAAAATACATAATGATTAATTATAAAAAAGTAAACTTATTTTTGATTGTTAGATGTAAACGTTTCTAGAATAAAAACTTGAAGCTGAAACGATATGACTGTAGTTTACTTCTTAGACGGACATGTTGCTAGCATTTAAAATTTTGAGCGTCTATGTAAGATAGTTAGTCAGCACGTACATTGCAAGTATGGACCAGGATATAAAAATGAAATTTACTGATCTTCACAAAAGAAATTGTAATGAAACCAATGTGAGCACTAATGTGAGTAAGTGTATATAAAAATATTCAGCAAGGCACACTCCTACTGTCCTACAGTTTTCATCATTCTAAGAGTTCATGTGTCTTAGTTGGAGCCATGTAATCTTTATGAAAATTGGTAGCATAGTTTCAGGTGTTCTATGGCAAGTTACCTTAACTTCTGCAGATGATTACAAGCTGTGCCTGAGAAAGTGAAAACTTGTAATACAGAGAACTGTTTTGATAAATTCACACAATTTGTCTTTAAAATTTTATATTTCAACAATTGATAGAAGATGTATTTACACTGACACATCCTATTGTTAAACATTATTTGTGAATGTTAAAGTGGAAAGTTCTCAAAAACATAGACTAGTGTGTCAGAAATCGAATTCCAGTGCATCGTAAATTCTTGTTTTAATTGTAATGTATAATGTAAGTAATAGTTAGTGCAGTGTCTGTATTTTACAGTGTCTGTACAGTTCGATGCGGATGTCCTTCTGATATGAATGCATGTGTGAAGAACAGACACTGCTGAGAATCTGCAGCCATATTAAATTATAAAATATATTTGAAAATTCTGAACATGATGTTACATCAGATGTATGGTTTGCTGTAGACATGTGGCGTCTCTGGCGTGGAGAGCTCTATCATTGACTCTGGCCTCTTCAAAATGCTTTTGTTCTAAATCTCTCTCAACGAGTAACTTGTGTACTGCCATGTTTTGATCTTCTTACTTCGTGTCTAATAAATGCATTTATGATATTTAAAGTGTGTTATTACCGATAAGCACTACAAGATAACCACAGTGGTGACCCCGACATCATCGTCATATGATCGTGAGTTATTTTGTGCTTCTCTTCTTCATTAACAGGCTTCATGTGGCAGCCAACATTGTCTTTGGAACAATGGGTCTACCAGTGTCTTTTGGTGCGAGTGCCACACATCCTATTAACTGTGCTTGTGAACACGAGTAGTCAAGTATACCTAATGCACATTTGGTTAAAAGTGAGTAATTATCTATGCCCGGCCATGCCGGCAGCCACTTAGCCTTAACTGGCCCAACATGGCCACTGCCAAGCGTGACGGCTCAATAACGGCCACATCATGGACAGTGCACGCCATCTAATGACATCGCTGACGATCTCCCAGTTAAGGACGTTGTGGCTTACCCCTCAGCTACGCAGTCTACTTCGGTTTGGTTTGATGTGGCGACGAAGTTCCAGAATCGTGATTCGAACATTCCTATGCACAGGGTTGCTCATTCTTATATGCCTAGTGTCTCAGCAGGACCCCCCCCCCTCCCTCACACGCTGTTTCTGTGATACCAGTCGCCTCAACCGCGCCAGATTCCGCGACCGTCTCTCCTTGGTTACATCATGACTGCCTTCCACCCACTGTTGCAACGGCGCCGGCCATTACACTCGCACCATTTTCATCGTCGGGCCTGCAGTTGGGGCACACCGTGCTGACTTTTGCTCCTGCACACCGTGTGTTACATGTGGTCGCCCCCTCCCCCCTCAGGTAGACCTCGGGCGACGCACTAATGCACTCCCAGTGTCAGGGACTTCCTACTCTGCTCGCATGGATCTCCGTCTGTTAGTGCGGCATCAACATGTGTTACCTGGCAGGTTTCCTAAGAGATAACCCAAAGACTTGGTTCGCGTTAGTGGATCACCTACTAGATATCTACGGTATTTTGGTCGACGACGCACATTTTGTCTGCCTGGTGAGTCATCTCCACGCTCATCTGGACCTCATCAGCGTTCTGCTTCTCTCATCACCCCGCCTCCCGACGCCGCCGACCTGCCCTCGACCGACGCCTCTCTGCGTATGCAGCAATTGGACGCAAGGGACTCTTCCAGCTCAGTTTTCAGCGCTCCAACTTCTCGCACCGGCCGCCACAACTGCTGTGCTGGCATGAGGATTACGATTTCGAATGATGAAGCCTCTCTCCGCTGTGCTCCGCACTTCTGGGGCTCTGTGGCGTCATTGGCGCAGAGCGCCCTATCTTTGACTTTGGCCTCTTTGAACTGCTTTTGTTCTATGTCTCTCTCAGCACGCAACTTGTGACTGCCACGTTTTGTTCTTCTTGCTTTGTGTCTAATAAATGGATTTATGATATTTCAAGTGTGTTATTATCGATCAACGTTACATGATAACCACAGACACATGAAAATTTGTCAGATCGGTGCTCAAACCCAGGTTTCCTGCTTATCGTGAGTGGTCACTTTAACCACTTTGGCTATCCATGCTTGCCACTCCCCCCCACACTGATCCAAACTCTTGTATGTCTTGTAGTGCTAGCAAATCGTTCACATAATTCCCTCATAGGGGGAGGCAATGTTTTTCTTGTCAGTTTGCCTTGCTTTGACATGAAGCACAGTTTATGGAATGTCTGTATTTGATAGTGCCTGTACAGTTCAACGTAAATGTCCTTCAGTTCTAAATTACTAATTGCAGATGCAGAGTGGTATGCAAAGTACTAGAAATCTATATTTCGAGAACAGTTTGAAACTTAACAAGAATGGGTAAATGCAACCAATGAAAATAAAAAAAAATCATTACCAATGATGAATGGTGTAAATGCAACTAGGATTGAGTGACCACCTGAAAAAGAATGAGGCCGAGGCGGGAATGAGAAATGGTGGAACTGGAATGTGTGACCACCTGAAACAGAGCAAGACCAAAGGGAACCACCTGAAGGGAATGTTGAGTTTACCATTCCTCAAACGCCGCTCTTCTGCCATTAGGACCACTCCTTTGGACCAGTTTATTTGCAAACAACCTGTCTGTAACTCACATTTACATAGATACTTTGCAAACCAATGTGAAGCGCGTGGCAGAGACTGTTTAGCATGGAGTAACATGTTAGGGTTTCTTACCATTCCAATTACCTAATAGGTGCAAGAAGAATCACTGCCTACAGGGCCATACAGATCGAAGCGATGCATTACATATGTATGCAATCGCTTTGTAGGTCACACTTGTGCAGGTAGATTTTAGCAATAGGTCACTGATTGCTGATTTCATGGAAATCCCACGAAATCTCATGATCTGCATTCAACGTATGGCATTATGGCTGCCTGGCTGCGACTCATTTGTCTTGTTATTAAGTGTGGCTGTGTAGTATTCTATCGTTTCCATTGTCTACCTTGAGGAAGCAATTTAAATAAAATTTATAACTATGCACGGACCACAAACTGCTCTGAGAAGTCAAACAGAGGACAGGGTTCCCATTTATAGTAAAAAGTAGTACTAAATACTCCCTCTGCTTTTTCAATGATTAGAATTTTGAAGCTTGTGCTGTAGGAGTAGAATCGATAAGGAGTCCATGGTAAGTCACGATATAGTGGCCCCCATCTGATGGTTTTGACTTATTTACAAAACAATTACAGATGTTTAAAGTTATAACTTATTGACAGAAAGACATACCATAATATTGAGTGGACCTTTTAATTGAAATATTCAGGACAAATCCAGAATTTTTTGACACAATGGCGTTCGTCATACTGACTGAGATTGCCTGGAAAACGTCTCTTGTGTGGCAGGGTCTGGATGAGCTACCTATTGCACCAATATTGCAGGCGATGGATTGCTACAGTCCGTCGCTCATGTGTAATGCCTCTTACAGTACTTAAGCTAATCTTTTCTTCACAGTCTCTATGGGGCGATATGAAGAGGATGAAGAATGTCTCTAGATTCTTCATGTAATACTGGTTCTCGATACCTTGTAAGTAGGCTTTTGTGGAAGTATTGGTGTCTGCTTTTATGTGTCTGCCAATTCAGGTTTTTCACCATTTCCATAACACTTTCCTGTTATTTGGACAAACCCTTTGCCCATTCATGATTTCTCCCTCACCCACCCTATCCCTTGTATACATTCAATATCCCATATAGGTCCTATTCGGTATGCATACCACAGACCTTAACCATATTCACTGTTTCTTGTTTAGCTTACCCAGATAAGGGTCTTAAGGCCCTGTTTTGCAGCTGACCAGAAACAACACATACAATAAACTATTACACAACAGTCATAATAATAATTTGCATTACTAATGAAAATAATAATTAGCAATAGTAATAGTAACAATAATAAAAAAGAATAGGCCTTCGGTATGTTCTGCCAGTCGTAAAAGGTGACGAAAAGAACAAACCACTAATAGGGCTAACCCCCCTTTTAGTGTGATTAGTTGGTTCAGGACAGAAGTAATGAAGCCTCAGACAAGCGCTGTCATGGTCGGGGACGACACTTGAACCCTATGTCCGTCCACAATGGTAACGACACTGCTAGCCACACGGAAAATGATTTAAATCCAAATATAGGTGTTTTGCAGGATATGCTTCCTGCAACCACTCTAGAAACAAAACAAAGACAGAGAATGAGATGGTCAGATGAAGTTAACCGACACCTCATGTTTTGTTATTACCAAGCAACAAACTTAGGAACAAACTGAACTGGATACAGATCACAAGTATACGCAACATTTATTACCAGATACCCAGAATTAAAATTTTTAACAGAACAACGACTAGCTGATCAGATCCATGTAATAATCAAAAATAACGGGGTACCCCAGTCAGAATTAGAAAACATCAAACAACAAGTACAACAAATACTAGAACAAAATAATGTGCAATCAGAAGAAGAAGAAAATACAGTAATGGACTCAAACATCTCAGAGCAAACAAACAAAGAACAACATGCATCAATTAAACAATCAGAGGAAAACGAAATCTTAAGACAGCCTCCAGAACAAGCATAAATAGAACATGAAGTGACACACACATGTTAGATATAGAAGAAAAATTTCAGCTGACATATATAGAATACAAAGACACAAATACAGACATTAGACCATTCTTGCATAGACCACCAAATAACCCACAAGTCGAAACAACAATAACAACTATCAACACAATCATACACAACAAAATAAATGAAAATACAACTATGGAAGAGTTACAACTACTGATTTATATAGGAGCACTCACTACACTAAATATACACACTAGACAGAGATCAGAACCAACCAAGACACAGAAGAAACCCACAAAACCAGCATGGCAACACAGGCTACATATCAGAATAGAAAAACTGAGAAAAGACATTGGACAGCTAACACAATATATAAGAAATGAAATATCAGACAAAAAACGAAAAAGGTTAGGTAAAATCTCACAACAAGAAGCGATAGAACAGTTAGATGAAAAGAAGCAGAAATTACAAGCATTGGCCAAAGAAGATACAAAAAAAGTGAAAATAGAAGGAAACAAAACCAAACATTCAACACAAACCAAAAGAAATTTTAACAGACAATAATTAACACACACATTAAAATAGACAATCCACCCAACCTAACAGACATGGAACAGTTCTGGAGCAACATATGGTCAAACCCAGTACAGCATAACAGGCATGCATGATGGATACAAGCAGAAACAGACACATACAAGATGATACCACAAATGCCTGAAGTGATAATTTTGCAACATGAAGTCACACGAGCAATTAATTCTACTCACAATTGGAAAGCCCCTGGAAAAGATAAAATAGCAAATTTCTGGCTAAAGAAGTTCACCTCAACACATTTATATCTAACTAAATTATTTAACACTTACATTGCAGACCCATACACATTCCCTGTTACACTTACACATGGAATAACTTATCTGAAACCTAAAGATCAAGCAAACACAGCAAACCCAGCTAAATATCGCCCCATAACATGCCTACCAACAATATACAAAATATTAACTTCAGTCATTACACAGAAATTAATGACACATACAACACAGAACAAAATTATAAATGAAGAACAAAAAGGCTGTTGCAAAGGAGCATGAGGATGTAAAGAGCAACTGATAATAGATGCAGAGGTGATATATCAAGCTAAAACTAAACAAAGGTCGCTACACTATGCGTACATTGATTACCATAAAGCTTTTGATAGTGTACCCCACTCATGGTTACTACAAATATTGGAAATATACAAAGATCCTAAATTGATACAGTTCCTAAACATAGTAATGAAAAATTGGAAAACCACACTTAATATACAAAGAAATTCAAATAGTATCACATCACAGCCAATTCAGATTAGGCGTGGAATATACCAAGGAGACTCATTAAGTCCTTTCTGGTTTTGCCTTGCTCTGAACCCACTATCCAACATGCTAAATAATACAAATTATGGATACAATATTACTGGAACATACCTACACAAAATCACACATTTGCTATATATGGATGATCTAAAACTACTGGCAGCAACAAATCAACAACTCAACCAATTACTAAAGATAACAGAAGTATTCAGCAATGATATAAATATTGCTTTTGGAACAGACAAATGTAAGAAAAATAGCATAGTCATGGGAAAACACACTAAACATGAAGATTACATATTGGATAACCACAGCGACTGCATAGAAGCGATGGAAAAAACAGATGCCTATAAATATCTAGGGTACAGACAAAAAATAGGAATAGATAATACAAATATTAAAGAAGAACTAAAAGAAAAATATAGGCAAAGACCAACAAAAATACTGAAAACAGAATTGACAGCAAGAAACAAGACAAAAGCTATAAATACTTATGCTATACCAGTATTGACCTACTCATTTGGAGTAGTGAAATGGAGTAACACAGACCTAGAAGCACTCAATACACTTACACGATCACAATGCCACAAATATAGAATACATCACATACATTCAGCAACAGAAAGATTCACATTAAGCAGAAAAGAAGGAGGAAGGGGATTTATCGACATAAAAAACCTACATTATGGACAGGTAGACAATTTAAGAAAATTCTTTATAGAACAAGCAGAAACTAGCAAAATACACAAAGCAATCACTCATATAAATACATTGGCTACACCACTACAATTTCATAACCACCTCTACAACCCTTTAGATCACATAACATCAACAGATATGAAGAAAGTAAATTGGAAAAAGAAAACACTACATGCAAGCACCCGTATCATCTAACACAGCCACACATACATCAAGATGCATCCAACACATGGCTAAGAAAAGGCAATATATACAGTGAGACGGAAGGATTCATGATTGCAATACAGGATCAAACAATAAACACCATATATTACAGCAAGCCTATTATTAAAGATCACAATACCACAACAGATAAATGCAGACTTTGCAAACAACAAATAGAAACAGTATATCACATCACAAGCGGATGTACAATACTAGCAAATACAGAATACCCCAGAAGACATGACAATATAGCAAAAATAATACATCAACAACTTGCCATACAACATAAACCAATAAAACAACACATTCCCACATACAAGTATGCACCACAAAATGTACTGGAGAATGATGAATACAAATTGTACTGGAACAGAACCATTATAACAGATAAAAGACAACCACATAACAAACCTGACATCATACTCACCAATAAAAAGAAGAAATTAACACAACTAATCGAAATATCCATACCCAATACAACAAATATACAGAAGAAAACAGGAGAAAAAATTGAAAAATACATCTAACTGGCTGAGGAAGTCAAGGACATGTGGCATCAGGATAAAGTTGACATTATACCGATTATACTATCAACTACAGGAGTCATACCACGCAATATCCACCAGTACATCAACACAATACAGCTACATCCAAACTTATATATACAACTACAGAAATGTGTAATTATTGATACTTGTTCAATTACCCAAAAGTTCCTAAATGCAATGTAATATATACTGTACAGTTAAAAGGAAGTCACGCTTGATCGAGGTCCGCATCACCTTCCATTTTTAACCAGACATAACGTCTGAGACAGGAAAGAGAAATAATAATAATAATAATATCACTAATAATGATATTGATTAGTTTAGCAATGTTTGATATTGGGAGAACTGGAAGTGATAATGAAAGAAGAAAGGATTGAAATTAAAGTGACTATGGCTGTTAGGAAAGCAGATAATTTCAAAAGAGAGCTCTATAGACAAGGGAAGGGATAAGTGAAGGGAGAAGGGGCGGTTGACAAAAGTTATCTGCAAGAAGAGATTTCTTTTTGTCATCAGTCTTCTGACTGGTTTGATGTGGCCCACCACGAATTACTTTCCTGTGCTATCCTCTTCATCTCAGAGCGCAACCAATGTCCTCAATTATTCGCTAGATGTATTCCAATCTGTCTTCCTCTACAGTATTTGCCCTCTACAGCTCCCTCTAGTACCATGGAAGTCATTCCCTCATGTCTTAATAGATGTCTAATCATCCTGTCCCTTTTCCTTATCAGTCTTTTCCACATATTCCTTTCCTCTCCAATTCTGCGCAGAACCTCCTGAGTCCTTACCTTATCAGTCCACCTAATTTTCAACATTAGTCTGTAGCACCACATCTCAAATCCTTCGACTCTCTTCTGTTCTGGTTTACCACAGTCCATGTTTCACTACCATACAACGCTGTACTCCAGATGTACATTCTCAGAAATTTCTTCCTCATCTAATATGATATTTGCAGACTTTTCTTGGCCAGGAATGCCCTTGCTGCCATTGCTAGTCTCCGTCTGCTATCCTCCTTGCTCTGTCTGTCATTGGTTATTATACTGCCTAGGTAGCAGAATTCCTTAAATTCATCTACTTTATGACCATCAATCCTGATGTTAAGTTTCTCTCTGTTCTCATTTCTACTACTTCTCATTACCTTCGACTTTCTTCGATTTACTCTGTCCATATTCTGTACTCATTAGACTGTTCATTCTGTTCAGCAGATCATGTAATTCTTCTTCACTTTCACTCAGGATAGCAATGTCATCAGCGAATCGTATCATTGATATCCTTTCACCTTGAATTTCAGTTCCATTACTGAACTTTTCTTTTATCTCCATCATTGCTTCCTTTATATACAGATTGAACAGTAGAGGCGAAACTCCACATCCTTGTCTTACACCCTATTTAATATGAGCACTTCGTTCTTGGTTGTCCACTCTTATTATTCCTCCTTCATTGTTGTACATAGTCTACATGACGCATCTCTCCCCATAGCTTATCCCTACGTTTCTCAGAATTTCGAACATCTTGCCCCATTTCACATTGTCGAACGCTTTTTCCAGGTCGATAAATCCTATGAACATGTCTTGATTTTTCTTTAGTCTTGCTTCCATTATTAACTGCAATGCCAGAATTGCCTCTCTTGCCTTTACCTTTCCTTAAGTCAAACTGATCGTCTTCTACGGCATCCTGTTTTCTTTTCCATTCTTCCGTATATTATTCTTGTAAGCAACTTGGATGCATGAGCTGTGAAGCTGATTGTGTGGCAATTCTCGCAGTTGTCAGAGCTTGCAGTCTTCGGAATTGTGTGGATGATGCTTTTCCGAATGTCAGATGGTATGTCGCCAGACTCATACATTCTACACACCGACGTGAATAGTCGGTTTATTGCCACTTCACTCAATGATTTTAGAAACTCTGATGGAATGTTATCTATCGCTTCTGCCTTATTTGATCTTAAGTTCTCCAAAGCTCTTTCAAATTCCGATTCTAATACTGCATCCCCTAGCTCTGCTAAGTCGACTCCTGTTTCTTCTTCTTTTACATCAGACAAATCTTCCCCCTCCTAGAGGCTTTCAATGTATTCCTTCCACCTATCCGTTCTCTCCTCTGCATTTAACTGTGGAATTCCTGTTGAACTCCTTAATGTTATCACCCTTGCTTTTAATGTCACCAAAGGTTGTTTTGACTTTCCTGTACACTGTGTCTGTCCTTCTGACAATCATTTCTTTTTCGGTTTCTTCACATTTTTCCTGCACCCATTTCTTCTTAGCTTCCCTGCACTTCCTATTTATTTTGTTCCTCAGCGATTTGTATTTCACTGTTCCCGAGTTTCCCAGAACATTTTTGTACTTCCTCCTTTCATGATTTCTTCACAGCTACCTTCTTTGTAGCTATGGTTTCCTTCCCAACTTCCATAATGCGCCTTTTTAGAGATGTCCTTTTCTCTTCAATTAGCTATTACTAGCTGAAACTTGTTACAGAACTCAATTAGTCTTTCTCCTCTCTCATTCCTTGTCCCAAGCCCATATTCTCCTGTAACCTTTTCTTCTACTCCTTCCTCTACAACTGCATTCCAGTCTCCCATGACTATTAGGTTTTCATATCCCGTTACACACTGTATTACCCTTTCAATATTCTCATACACTTTCTCTATCTCTTCATCTTCATATTGCAACATTGGCATGTATACCTGAACTATTGTTGTTGTTGGTTTGCTATCGATTGTGATAAGAACAACCCTATCACTGAACTGTTCACAGTAACACAGTCTCTGTCCTACCTTCCTATTCATAACGAATCCTACTCCTGTTATACCATTTTATGCTACTGTTGACTTTCGTTCCATTGCCAAGGAATGAAAGGCTCTGAATGACAGTGTAATGTATTCTCCCCGTCTCTCGTCTGTACCAGAGCAGATGGGGAATCCTTTGTGTCCATGAGGCCTCAGTCCTTTGTAGAGCATTTAGAGAAACAAGTTCGGGGAGGTAGCGGGCTTGCCAAAAATGCGGTCCGTGTCGGTCTTGATAAAAACAGCATCATCTGCCCAGTCACGGGCATTACTCGCTTGTAAGAAGCTGATTAGAAATTCTTGTCGTCTTTCCACTTCACTTCACTGACCCCTACTATATCTAGATTGAGCCTTTGCGTTTCCCTTTTCAGATTTTTTTAGTTTCCCTACCGTGTTCAAGCTTCCGGCTTTCCACACCCTGACTCGTAGAACATTATCCTTCCATTAATTATTCAATCTTTTTCTCGTAGTAAGCTCCCCCTTGGCAGCCCCTCCCAGAGATCCGAATGGGGGACTATTCTGGAAGCTTTTGCCAATGGAGAGATCATCATGACACTTCTTCAATTACAGGCCATATGTACTGTGGATACACATTTAGTGTCTTTTATGAATGGTTTCCATTGCCTTCTGCATCCTCATGCCGTTGATATTTAGCTGATTCTTCCACCTTTAGTGGCAGTTTCCCGCCATCTTTGACAAGGCCGTTGGCAGAATGAGGGGTGATTTCTCATGCCAAAAGCTTCGACCGCCAACGCTGATTATTAACGAAAATTTAAGCAGTAACGGGATTCGAACCTGAGACCAAAGACCTTTTGATTATGAATGAAAGACGCTACCCCTAGATAGCAATTGTGATATAAGGTGGACCATTAGCTGTCTTTTGAAGTTTGAAACGATTTTAATTTGCCTAATTTTTTAAGAAAGATTGTTCGAAAGTCAGGTTAAAGATACAGAAAATAATTTAGAGAACATATGATCGTGGTACAGAGATGATTTTACTTTGGTGAGTATTTCTGTTGTGTAGTTCAGATAGAAGCATAAGGATTGAAGATAAATAGGAAGGAGTGCAGTGATTGAGATGACAATATAGTAAACAGAGTATGATAATCTCTATTCATATTGACATGTAACCATGATATTCGTGCATAGGCAGGAATGGTATGGTCGAAATAGCATACATCGCCAGTTCCAGGAAAATGTGAGCTGTCATACAAAAGTCCTTGAAGAATAAGATCACTATAATCATGGATGAGGAGTATAAGTGACTGTATGCATTCCTTGCTAAGCTTGAGAGGAAATACTTTTTGTGTTTGTGCAGTGAATGAAGTGATACTGACAAATTCTCACAGACTGCAGTTGTGTATGCAGTCCAGTATAGGTGATCATCCAGGACTATCGCAAAATTGCTTGCAGAAGAAAGAAAAGGTGATTTCTGTGCTGTTCAGGATTAAAAGTGGAAAAGACACTCTGAACTGAGGAGTAACAAGTCTTCTGTGAGCGATGAAGTCTGCTTTCATTTTAGATGAGTTGAGTTACAAACTTATGTTCTGTGCCCACTCTGATAAAGCAAGTGAATCAACATTTACGTTTTTGATGGCTGTGTGCAGATTTGTTGGTCTTGTAGTTAGGTATAACTGAAGGTCGTCAGTGTCTAAATATTTGCGATGGGAGATGGTAGTCGATACATCATTAGCATACAATGAAAAAACAAATGGGCCAAATTCTGACCCGTGTCGGACTTCTGATACTGCATTCTTCCATTGTGACCTCTCTGTTCCGATTATTCACACTGTTGGCAGGATGTAAGATATGAGTGGAACCATTGTACAGCAGTTGAAGAAATTTTTGACTTTTGAGTTCAGCAAGTAGAATATCAAAGTCGACAGAGTCGACAGCTTTGCTGAAACCCAAAAAGCACCTAACAGTCAACTCTTGTTTGTCCAGAGTTTACTTGAATTCTGTGCAGGTACATGGTGAAATAACCCCCCCCCCACCAGATATGGTAAAGTTAATATTTATTAAAAAATGAAACAACGATAATGACAGAACCAAGACTGACCATAAGCATCAGCAAAGACATTAATTATGAATGTGCAGTAAGGCGCAGACAAATGAACAAAAAACATCATTCACTTTTTTGTACATGATTTTGTTTCACTCTCTCATATGTAGAAGGATGGTTAAGATGTATTGCTTGGAGTGTGACATGCTATGAGTGTTTTGTGTTATATGCGATTCTGAATAAGAGAAGACTTAATAACAGTATTAAGTATTCTTATTGAAGTGAAGTGTATCTAAGTTGGGAGGAATTCCTTCATGTTTGATATTCTCTGGAGAGGCATATATATATATATATATATATATATATATATATATATATATATATATATATATATATATATATATATAGATAGATAGATAGATAGATAGATAGTGATGGACATAGAAAAAAGGAGAAACGATGCAAGTTAAAGTGAATGAACAATAGCAAAATTTTGTACATGTAGTACATTTTATAATTATGCAATTGTACTATCGTTTAATTTTTCAATTTTTAATTATATTTTTTTAGTATTATAATACAACTGGTGACCTAAGTACCACTACTTCAGGACACCAGTTTTAACTACTGTTAACTACTGTTATAATAAAAAAATTCCTGTGATATTGATACTAGTCATAAAAACTAATTGTCTGTATTTTATGTTTGCTTGAATCATAAAAGGGACCAAGTAAAGCATAAAACTGAAGAGAAAATTTTGGAAAGGAATAAGAGTTAGTCTAGGTTATGTACAATTTTCCATAGTAAACGGTTTTGTTCAGCACAGCAAAGGTAGGGCAGTTATGCAAGCTGCTTGAATGGTTACACTTGGTGGCACCGCCTTTGATGTAGATAGAAACCTTTTCCTCATTATTATTTCCTTGAGCTTTATTGTGGAAAATTTAGAACAATGTTTCAGTGTGATACGCATTGTCAGTAAAACATAAAGAAAAGTAATGTATCACAAAGCAAATACCGTCCGCACTGGCGGAATGTTATGTGATACCACGTACTTATACGTTTGTGACTATTACAGCGCCACCTATCGCAAATTGGTCCAACTAAAACATTCATATTCCTTTACATACTACACGAATATGTGATAAAAAATGGGAGTTCCTATTTAAAAAAAACGCAGTTGATATCCGTTTGACCTATGGCAGCACCATCTAACGGACCAACCATAGCGTCATCTGGTTCCCCCTTCAAGCTAGACAAATTTCATTCTTTGTAGTTTTTTAGTTTGACGCTTATCTCGTGGGATATTTGGCATGGTCACGATCAATTGACCACCTTGTATACAATTTAAACGAGCCTTCCTCGACAAATACTGGTCTGAGGCAGAACAAGAAAGGTTTTCAACCCTGCACCATTCAATCCAAATACGATGGTCGACACAAATACTTTGAAAAATACCTGAACAAGACACAGGTAGACGTATTAAAAATTTTGAAAAGTCGTTTACCATCGCACATTAGAGAAAAATTAGTCACAACACCAGAGCACTTCACTGAATACTTTATGTCAGTGCTTGATTCTATCGACTTAAACTATGACGAAAGATCTGTACCGAATAGAACAACAGGAAATCAGGTACAAAAACAACATAGTTATGTAAACCAGTGAATGAAATGTGATCTAAACACACCTTTCCAACTATATATCTCACAAAGAAATTTGATACTGAACAAGAACCAGACACTGATGTTAGTTACGAAATGGTAGAGCAGAAACTAAGTGAATCTTAGACACTAAATGAAATGCAACAACAAGAACTTTCTAACTTGTTATTTAAGTATGCAAATGTTTTCAGTAAGGAGCCAGGAATAATCAAAGACTATGAATATAAATTTGAAGTTTATCCAAATGAAACATTTTGTGTAATGTCATATCCTATTCCATGGACAAAATGAGAGGCAGTAAGGGAAGAGTACAATCATATGATTAAATGGGGAATTATACAACCTTCATTTTCAAACTATTGTAGTCCTATATTACCAGTAAGTAAATCAGACAAATCTGTAAGATTAGTTCTCGATGCTAGATGTATCAAGAAGATTTAGTACCAGTATGCGTAAGGCCAGACAACTTGGACGAACAGCTTTTAAAGTTCTACAACATAAAATAGTTTAGTATACTTGATTTCAAGCTGTGCTACTGGCAAATAAAGCTTGGCAAAGAAAGTAGAAAATATAAAGCATTTGTTTCTAGTGGCAGAAGTTACGAATTCCGTGTTCTACTTATTGGACTCAACATTAGTACAGGAGGGTTTATCTCTGCACTGGACAAGGTCTTAGGACCACGATTGCTTAGCAAAGTATCTGTTTATGTAGGCGACATGCTAATAGTCACACCCACTTGGTTAGAGCATGTCAAGCTGATTGAACTGAAATTTCAACGATTTACAGATCACAGAGTAACAGACAATTTAAAAAAGTCTTGTTCTGGTAAGGAGCAAGTCAAATTTTTAGGATATGTTGTGTCAGAACAACATGGATCCGAAAAAACTTGATGCCATATGCAACTGTCCAGCTCCAACAAATAAAAAACAACTAAAAGCTTACTTAGAACTAGCACCCTTTTTCGTAAATTCGTACCACAGTAACTGATGAACAGTGAAGCATTACTCAACTTGCTACGAAAAATAGGCCTTGGTTATGGGATGATAAGATTCAGAAGGGCTTTAATCACATTAAGCAGACATTAGTCAATGCAAACATTCTTAGCCACCCTGACATGTCCAAGGATTTTTGTCTATGCATAGATGCCTCATCTCAGGCATATCAGATAACAAAATAAAGACAATACGGGATAAAGTGAAGGAGGAGACTGGTAGAAACAGACTTGAAGAGGAACAAATAGCATTAAGAGTAAATGATACATTGGTGACAGATGTGTACAGTGTTGCAGAACTTTTTAACAAACATTTTATAACTGTTATTGAAAAGATGGGGTTGTCAGATTCTGTAGATGGTGCTGTGGAATACCTCAGACCAGACATTTCAAGTGACTTCCATAATATGAATTTGACCTCACTACCTCAGTAGAAATAATGTCAATCAGAAAATCTTTAAAATCAAAATCATTTAGTGGGTATGATGAAATATCAACAAAGTTAATTAAAGAATATGAATCTGAGTTAAGTAACTATTAAGCCATTTGTGTAACCAGTCGTTTATCAGTGGAATATTTCCTGAATGGTACAAATGTGCTGAAGTTAATCCATTGTTTAAGAAGGGAGATAAAGAGATAGCATCAAATTTCCGTCCAATTTCACTTTTGTCAGCATTCTCAAAAATTTTAGATAAACTAATGTATAATCAGCTTTATAACCATCTTATCTCAAATAACATACCGCCAAAGTTGCATTTCGGATATCTAAAGGGTTCTGATATTGAGAAGGATATCTAAAATTACAGTGAAAATGTGCTTAACTCCTTAGACAAAAAATTTCAGGCAACTGATATATTTTGTGATCTGTGAAAGGCAATTGACTGTGTAAATCGCAATATCCTTTTAAGTAAATTAGAATATTGTGGTGTAACAGGAAATGCAGCAAAATGGTTCAAATATTATATCTATAGCGTGAAACAAATGGTGTTATTAGGAAAGAGACATATATTAAGCTATCAGGCATCATCCAACTGGGAACTAATTACATGTGGGGTCCCACAAGGTTCCATCTTGGGACCCTTACTTTTCTTGTGTATCTCAATGACCTTTCATCAGTAACATTGCCATATGCCAAGTTTGTTTTGTTTGCCGACGATACAAACATTGCAATAAATATCAAATCAAGTGTAGTCTTAGAAAGATCGGCTAACAAAATATTTGTGGACATTAATCACTGGTTCCTAGCAAATTCTTTGTCACTAAACTTTGAAAAAACACACTTCATGCAGTTCTGAACTTGTAAGAAGTGTCCCACGAGTATATGCCTAACACACGATGACAAGCAGAGAGAATAAGTGGACAGTGTTAAATTCTTGGAATTACAGCTTGACAATAAATTCAACTAGGAGGAGCACACCACAGAACTGCTGAAGCATCTTAACAATCTCTATTTGTTATGCGAATTGTGTCAGACATAGAGGATATTAAATGAAAAAGAAAGCATACTATGCTTACCATCATTCCATAATGTCATATGGGATTATTTTTTGGGGTAATTCATCAAGCCAAGCTAAAGTTTTCTGAGCACAAAAACGTGCAGTAAGTGTTACATGTGGTGTGAACTCAAGAATATCCTACAGAACCTGTTTAGGGAACTAGGGATACTAACTACTGCTTCCCAATATATTTATTCCTTAGTGAAATTTGCCATTAAAATATATCACTTTTTCAAAACAACTGCTCAATTCATGGTATCAATACTAGAAATAAGAATAATCTTCACAAGGAGTTAAAGTCACTTACTCTTGTACAAAAAGGTGCACATCATTCAGAAACACACATTTTCAATAATTTGCCAGTAGCCATAAAAAGGGTAACAACCAATAATTCAGTTTAAGAAAAGCCTAAACGATTTATTGGTGGCCAACTCCCTCTACTCCATTCATAAATTTCTCAGTAGACCCAACTGGTGTGTGTGTGTGTGTGTGTGTGTGTGTGTGTGTGTGTGTGTGTGTGTGTGTGTGTGTGTGTGTGTGTGTGTGTGTGTGTGCACACGCATGTGCACATGTGATTACCATGTTTATTACCTTATAAATAAATAAAACTTTTTAATTTTAAATTCTGTGCATTGGTGTTTCTAAAATGATTCTTTTGTATAGTGTTGATTAAAAAAATGATGATCATTCCACTTGGGACCTGTGGAATGGTACGTTAGCTTATTTGTTTGAGTTGTAAATATTTGTCATGTATTATTGTTTTTCTGACATGTTCTACATCCTGGTGGACCTCCTCACTGCAGATCAATTGGAATGAAAGTAAATCTAATCTAAATCTAATCTAATCTAAAGGGGCTGGGGCATGCTTGTTCCAGATGTGAGAAGAAGAAGGTAAAGAAGTTCCCAAGATCATCAGTTTTTCTAGTCGAACATTATCAGAAGCAGAAAGATCTTACTCTGTATCAATTGGAATGTTTAGCTGTAGTATGGGCATTTAAAAAGTTTGAATATTTTTTGTGGGGTAAAAATACCGAAGTTTACTATGACCATCAGTCGCTGTCATCTTTTAACATGTAAACTATTGTACTGTAGATTAGCTAGGTGGTGTCTATATTTTCAAGAGATCAATGTGGAGATCATTGATATTAAAGAAAGTGAAAACGTTATTGCAGATGCCTTGTCTAGGTTACCACAATGTTTAGAAGAATTTAGTGAATTAACAAATCAAAATGCAGAAATTCAAACGCTATTAATGCAAGGTACAACACAACAGTCTGATTACCATAAGTTTTGTAAGCAAATGAAAATTATACAACAACAAGATCGCAGATGGAGTAAAGTCATGCAAAACCTTAACCAAGATGAAGGTGGGAAGGTAAGTAAATGGTGTCTGGAGTAAAAGGGCGCTTTGTTTCGTAGGAAACATAAAAAATCTGATCAATGGTGTGTGTGTGTATTCCTGACGAATTTATAAGACAAACACTTGAGGTATGGGGACTTTATGGAGTAGGTAAATATACTGAAAAAACTGTAACACTTTGTTATTTTCCAAATTTGAAAAGGAGAATCCTACAGGTATTAAGAAAGTGTGCGATATGTCAAAAATCAAAACACTCCAATGTGTAATACTACAGGGTGTCCAAAATGAATATACAGGTTTTAAGGCTTTGTAGAACATATTACATTCACCTTACTATTATAAATAATACACGACGTGAAAGAGAAACTCAAACACTTTTTCTCAAAATTATTCAGTGTGAACACTGATCACACATTGAGTCGATAGGTGAGTTGTTTAGAAACCTTGATCATTGTATCAGGAGTAACTATTGCAATAACACCATTTCTAAAGTCGGATAGATCAGCTGCTATTGGAGGCACATATACATGGTTGCATCAGATCATGTGTGAACCTGGAGGTCATGCTTAAAGTGTTGTGTCAACCGGCCCCTCGCGCCCAATCCACCAAACGGATACAACGTAATTTAACCAATCACATACTGAGTTACGCCAGTGAGGCGGCGCACCATCTTGCTCCCAAATAAAGATATGTTGTTCGGCTTCTTCCCATTGAGGTGTGGGCCATAGCTGTAGCACATCAAGAAAAGAACCATCAGTTACATTCGATTCACCGAAAAAGAAAAGCCCATAAACTTTCCATGGGGATATTTCTTGGGGCTAAGCATGAAAAGACTCACACCTGTTCCACACGTTTTTCTGTCACTCTTTGTCATTCCATACTCTTCCCATTGCGCACAGGTATACAAACAAAACTGTTTGAGTTGCTCTTTCATTTGGTGTATTATTTATAATTGTAGGTTGATCATAATAAATGGTAAAACGCCTTAAAAGCGGTATGTTCATTTTGATACACCCTATATACTGAGCCACACCTTGTACTGACAAAAAACCCTCTTGACAGAGTATCCTTGAACATAGCTGATCCATATCCAAGAAGTAAGGGAAGTATAAGATATGTAGTGGCACTATACGATATTTTCTCGAAACATGTCAAAATGTATGCCACTAAAAATGCAACAGCCATAAATACCAGAAAAAGAATTGGGGAAGACTATTTGAGAAGATTAGGTAAACCAATGTTACTACTAACTGATAATGCTTCACATTTCATTGAGCAAAAGTGGAAACAATTTATTACCTCACTGGGCATAAAACAGGTATTAGTAAGCTTTTTTCACCCAGAAGTAAGTCCAGTTGAACGGGTTTTTAAAGAATTTAACCGGTTTATTAGGTCATACACCCCTCACAAACACACCTGATGGGTAGAATATGTAACTCCTTTCATGCAAATTGTCAACAAGCCTTCACTGTCTTCAACAGGTTTCACACCTAACGAACTGATGTTCCACACAAAACAAACTAATGAGTGGGAGTCACCCATACCAAAAGTACCCACTACAGAAATGACACTACAAGACAAATCAAACAAGCCATGATTACACTCGAAAACAGGGCCGAGTATAGAAAGAAAATTTATAATAAGAAATTGAAACATGTTACACAATTTTTTGAAGGGCAACGAATCATCTTTAGGACGCACGTTAAATTGGCAAACTGAATAAGAAGTGGCAATTACTCTATTCTGGACCATATATAATTTCTAAAATACCTTATCCTCGAATGTACAGATTATTCTATGAGAAAACAGGGAGAGACAAGGGTCTCCACCTTCACAAAGATATAAAAGCTGTTATAGAATAATGAAGCAAGGTAACATTTTTCTTTCTATCACAAGATAACTGTACATATTGTACATAACTCTAAGTGTAATTTTTTCCAGAGAGTATTTTAGGATAAAGTAATTCTTTTGATTTGTACACATAAGCATAAAATCAACAGGAATGAGAAGTAATACACCAGTTCATAGAATTACCTTATGGCTCAGCTGTGCACACTCAACAATACGTGCTGACATCAGAAGTAGGAGAGGAGGCATTGACCTGTGCCCATGAGTGACAGACTGGCAGAAGGCGTAACCAAATGGAAATGCAATATGTACAAGTACCTAACTTAAATAAAAGCAAATAGAACTACTAAGAATTACATCTACTGTCTAACAATTTATGAATCTATTGATACATGTACACAGAGATGTAATTAAATACTAAGCTATATACAATATATTTACAAGCAAAGGGAAGAATTATGGAAAAAATATATGAGATGTGTAAGCTAAAAAGAAACTATAAACTACAGTAAGAAATGTCAAGTAATTTTCTTTGCAGGGTAAATGATCATACAAGGTAACAAAATAAACGAGATCTATGAATTTAAACAAAGTATGGAAAAATCTGCGGACAGATATAATGTATCAGTGACGCCACTGAGCTATGTAATGTAATTAGTTTTAAGTTAGTTTTAAGTTGTTTTCTGTCAGCGACCAGTGTTCGTCACAGCGCAAAAGAGGAGAATTACATCGAGAGTAGCAGGTACCAAACGAATAAATGGGCGGCACCTCGAGTAAACAATTTAGTAATAAGGATATATGTACAAAGGTCATAAGGCAAATGAAAAATGCATCATTGCACTATAGCTCCATGACATTTACCAGTACCTATTTGCTGCAAATTACATATTTACATTTAAGCATGTGATTTTACAAAAACCACTTAATTTTTAATGTGTTTCATGAAAGCATAAATGATGACATTTCCATGCATTTGAGAAAGATAAGTCTACAATGATAGGAACTCCTTCATAATTAACACTAAACTACGTGTGAATTGAAGTAAACAGCACTAGTGCATGTAGAAACAACATGACAGTACATGAATGATCAGTCAGTACGCATCCTTTTCTTGAAATAAGAGTTCCTTGGCAACTAGTACATGATTGTACAAGTAACATTTCCTCATAAATCCTTGAACCAGTAGATGAGTATTTCCTTCCTTCCCTCCCAAGCAAGGAGGCAGCGCCAAGCATAGTTAGGCCAGCCATGTGTAATGTTTTAGTCCTATTGTGAATGTTTTTCTCTCTCCTCTACCTAAGAAAGAGATGAGCTTCCATAAAAGAGAAAAGTCTATCTATAAAATAACGTATAAATGTATCATATGCATGTGTTGTACCATAATAATGTGTTACATAATTAATTTGTATATGTGATGTGAAGGGAGATAAGTTAAAACTAACAAGCAAACTGTAGTAACAGAATCCAGTTGATGAAAAATTTATGATGTTTTAAAACATAAGAAATTTATGTTCATACTATAAGCGGTGTGCGGAACGTGAGACACAGGTATAAGTTATCCTGTAATATATTGTTGTAACTCAGTGCTTGTATAAATTTTCGTTGGAAACGAAACTCCATGTCAAGGAGCGAACTTTAAAGACAAGCTATTTATACCATGTTTTGATGGCAATATGAGTCTTTCAACAAAATAAATGGTGAAAAGTGGTCACATTAACATACATGTGCAATGAAGTAATCTCTGAGTATTGTGTCTCGCCACACCTGATACATTAATAAGTGAACTATAGTTTATAAATTATAGAGTGCAGCAATCAGTCGTCCTTTTTTTATATTTTATTACGTAAATTAAGATTTCGGCTAGTTGCTAGCCGAAATCTGGATTTACGTAATAAAAAATAAAAGGACGACTGATTGCTGCACTCTACAATTTATAAGCCACATAACAGATGCTGAGTGCACCCACTTTCCGAATGGAAGGTAACCTGATGAACTAAAGTTGTTCGAGCCAGTACTTACCTTGTTGATGGATGCTGTTGGCCAGGGTTCTCACCACTGAAAATGCGAGTACGACGGGTAATAATAACATCCAGGCTGTAAGATTGGAGATCTTCTGCTACAGTGTCGGATTTTGAACAACAAGCACACATACACACTGCACCCAGAATGAAGACAAACTCCACAGAAATTCTTTAATATGTAATATTCAGGTGAAAGTGTGACTCTCAATGTGAAGAAGAAACGAGTGCATGCACATACAATGGTAGCAACTAGCAAGTTGCACGTTAGTGGCTCGTGCTTAGCTACTAAACCTACTAGTGTGCAGGTGCAAAACCTGGCAGTGAGGCCAAAGGAAACTCAACATTACTGTCAGTGCACTAAATTCAAACATGTAAGGAACTATCATATGAGGTATATAATATTTGAATTTCTTGTAGAACTCTGACATACATAGGATAAGCTAACATATCTATTCCATTAAATAAAAGAGAAAACAACAAATAAAAGGCATCGAGCCCTATCAGCAAAAGTAAATGTAAGTTATGTACATGTAAAAACTCTGTAAATATCTGTAGTATATTAACGTACAGTGTGAAGGCAATTGTGCTGGTACATGGTGAAAGACCACCCAGATATGGTAAAGTTAAAATTTATTAAAAATGGAACAGTAATAATGACGGAATCAAAGACCAACAATAAGTGTTGGCAAAGACATTAGTCATGAATGCACAACAAACTACAGACAAATGAACAAACAACATCACTCACTTTTTTGAACATGATTTTGTTTCACACTTTTGTAAGCAGAAGGATAGTTAAGATGTATTGCTGAGAGTATGACGAGCTACAAGTGTGTAGTATTACATGTGATTCTGAATGAGAGAAGACTTAATAACGGAAGTATTTTTATTGAAGTGAAGTGGAGCCAAGTTGGGAGGAATGGCTCAAATGGCTCTGAGCACTATGGGACTTAACTTCTGAGGTCATCAGTACCCTAGAACTTAGAACTACTTAAACCTTACTAACCTAAGGACATCACACAGATCCATACCCGAGGCAGGATTCGAACCTGCGACTGTAGCGGTCGCGCTGTTCCAGACTGTAGCGCCTAGAACCGCTCGGCCACTCCGGCCGGCTGGGAGGAATTTCCTTCATGTTTTATATCATCTTGAGAGACACTGGTGTCCCTGGAATAGGCTACCTGCAGCTGCAATTCAAATGTAGGAAAGTAAGTCCATGGTAATATTTCCGCCAGATTAACAAGAAGGAGAAACTTTCAGAAGATGACAAATGTAATTAAAATATATATAGTGATGGACACAGAAAAAAGGAGAGACAGCGAAAGGTGAAGTGACTGAACAATAGCACAATTTTGTACACACAGAACATTTAATAACAATGCAGTTGTACTATCCTTTAGTTTTTCCATTCTAATTATTTTTTATAATTATAACACAATTCGCCAGTTACTTTTATAAGAGTAGTAGTCGTCACGCTGCGACATTTCTGGAAACTAAATTGGTATTCATCCAGAAGACCATTTGGTGTTAACTAATTGGTAAGCTGTAGTCAGAAGGTTCTTTGGCAGATTCCTTTTCGGGTAGAGGTTTTATCAGCCCATTTTTCCAGGCCATTGGGATGATGCTGGAGGTCAGAGAATGGTTAAAATATCCGTTGTTATGGGTAGTAACGGATGCAGGAGTAAGCTGATCATTTATATTGTAATATTTTTGTGTCCTGCAGCTGCCGTACGTATTCGTACAATTAGTTTCTGACTATGTTAAGGCTTACAAGCTGCAAAAAAAAATTTTCGTTTGTACCGGCTGCAGATACTGCAAGAGAATCAATGTACGCATGCTAGAGTACTTACCAAGTGCAAACATAGGTGTGTTGAAATACTCATTTAATATAATAAAAAACTAATGTAACAAAACATAAAGTACATAACGAATCCATAGAGTGTGTTGCTGGTACAAAATTTTTAAGTATGTATGTTGATCACCAATAATTGCTCGCCCACAGGGAAAGGGTATAAGTCCAAAAATGGCCAATTTGAGTTATTACGTCCAGTGCATTCGGAAATGTCTGATCTTGCTTGAGGACAGGGGTATAAGTTACATGGAGAGGTTTTTCCCGAGTTATAGCTTTATGGGTTTGATAAGACTTCTGAAAACGAAGTTTCTTCCTGGGGAAAGGGATATAAGTTGACTTATACCCCTTTGCACATTATCTGTTGTTGTGGAAAAGAACATACATTAACTTGGGCCCTTTCACACAATTATATTTCAAGGCTACATCTTTAAACACAAGTTGATTTTCTAAATAACATTCTGAAGGGCGCTGTTTTATGAGGTTTTAGGGTAACAGTATTTTTCCAGGTTTAACACATGTTTACTAATTCTTTTCTTATATATAACAATGTAAGTGACATTGTATTTACATTATTACATTAATATTGTTGTTGCCATTCTCTCTGCAGTTACCATCAACATCCTGGTAGAGGCTATTATAAAAAAGTGAATTGTGACATTACACTTCCATTATTACATTACACTCTTGTTGGCATTCCCACCTTGTATTAACATAACACACTATTTTCATCATCCATCAGTTTGCTTGTAAAACAGAAATATTACCTACCAAAGTGTTTACGGTGTGGAGTGAACGACTTTGAAGAATGGTTCCAATGTGCAAAACATATTTGGGAATGGATGACTCATAAATTTGAGTACCTAACCAGGGATCGACTCCAATTACCAGTGGTTATTGACGAATAGTATTAGTTCAAACCTCACATATAACCGTTTTTTATTTATTTCATGAGGCAACAGGATGAGTCTTAATATTACTCTTGTGCTATTTTTCTATTTTTCTGCAGGTTCAAATCATGTCCCATTAATTTCAAATGGCATTTGTCTAGTACCGAGTTATTTTGAGAAAGATACAACGTATGTCCCACAAGCTGAAACGCGTTCATCTGATTCAGAAAGCCAGTAAGGTAATCAAATTGTATGACATTTAAATGTATTAGAAATCATAGAAATCCGTTTAAATATTTTTTATGTCATACATCAGTGATGACGTATACAACCATGATTTAAAATGTTTTGTTTTGCAGGATCCAGTGTAATCTGCAAAACTTTCATATCACAGAGGAATCAGAGGATACTTCTGAGATGGAACAACATAATGGAAAAGTAATAAGTTTTCGCAATCATAAGGAATAAATGAGTTTAAAAGTCGAAACACGTGATATAAGGTTTCAGAGGGAGGTAAACAGGTACCATGGAAAGGAATACGTTTCAAAGAGAGGAAAACTTGTCAAAAGAAACTCATATAAGAGGCTGGAAGTGTGTAGAATGAAGTGCAAGGACCGTATTTCTGATGAACAGCGAGATAATGTCTTCAAAGAATATTGGAATATGGGAGATTATAGCAGAAGAGTTGCTTACATCGCCAGTTTTATTACAAGTACTGGAAGGTCGGTTGCTGATCCTAACAAACTGAAGATGCTGTTCGTAACCCAAAAATGTCAATTACAAATATTTGGTGAATTGGTTACAATGTATAAAGCATGTAGTCTGACAATTTTAGATGAAAATAATAAGTTTGTTACTCGATTTCAGGCATATCAAGTGAAGATAGCAGAGGCCCTCATGAACCAGTAAATAAATCACGGCAGGAGCATTAGGACATAGCACTCCAACACATAAATTCTACCCCGGCCTATGGCAGCGACTATTCAAGGCACGATTCTGCAAAAATGTATCTTCCATCATACTACATTCCTTTGCAGCTATCTGAAGAGTATAAACTTTTTGCAAGGATTTAAGTAACGAACCAGTAAATAAGACAGTCTATGAGTCGTACTTTCACAAACTGCATCTCGTTATAAAAGCACCAAAAAAGGACCCTTGTCACATTTGTGACAGGTTGAAAATGTACATCTCCAGTACAAAGGAGGAAAATAAAAAGAAACTTTACCAAGAGTTAAAACTTCATTATGACCTTTCTGATGCTGCATACTGTTCAAAATCTAAATATATAAATGCTTCCATAGTGGACAAGACATACAGCAAGGTGACTGACTTTCGACATGCAGTAATGTTTGCCCGCTCCAAAAATTGACATCTCCATTACATGCCCGAAACAGCTTCTATGGACATACAGTCTTGCTATACATGACTGCAGTCATTCTCAGGCATACTGTTTCATATGGAGTGATGGCATTGGAGGTGTAGGGCCAAATCAAGATGCATCTTGCGTTACTAAACATCTACATAGCCTTCCTCCTCATGTGAAATATGTCACTACTTATTCAAATATTTGTGGTGGACAGAAAAAAACAGTAATTGGTTGCTATGAGTATGTCATTATGAAAAATGTTGTCAACATAGAAATGACTGATGACTATCCTTTTTGCAGAGTATACTCACTCAATAGAAAATCAATAGAAAAAAAAAGGAACAGAAGAACAAAGCGCCTATAAACCACCCTCAGGATTGGATGCAACTGGTACAACAAACAGGAAATTACAAACCTTTCAAGGTAATACAGATGACCCAACATGACTTCTTTCAGTATTCTGATCCACTCAAAAAGTCTCTCTAAATAAAAAAGGTTGATGGTGTTGGGTACAAAATCATCCAGAGAGATATGAAATGGCTACATTTCACAAAAAAAGAAGTAGGTTCTATCTTCCACAAGAATCTGCTGGACAAAACACCTGAATTTATGAAAGAAACTTGCAGGCATCGAGGTAATGATCATGATAATATTCTGCCAGAATTAACTTATCAAGGTAAATTGTGTATTAGCAGAGAAAAGAAGAAGGACCACCTGGATTTACTGCCAGTAATACTGCATTTCGTGCATATTTTAGAGATTTAAATTGTGATGTACATATGAGAGACAAACTTCCTTACACCATTGAAGATAGTCAAGATGCAATTTGACTTAAGTAATCTTTGAAGCAGTCATTAATTAACAAATTTAAGTTTTTGAGTACAATGTAAATCGTTAAAAATGAAGTTCTAAGCCCTCAAAACTTCTTTTTAGTTAAAAATATTATCACAATTATTGTTATTATTATTATTATTTTGTTGTCGTTGTTGTTGTTGTTGTTTTTGTTGTAATCACGTGCTTAACGTTTAATTAACTGATAATATTTACTCTATGACTTATCATAAGACTCTGAGTAGTATCATCTAATCAAACATTCGATTATCAAATCAAATGACAAATAATGAAATGTACACAACCCAAATCTACACAACTCAGCTCTTTACAAATTTCACAATTCGTCACAACAAAATCTATTAGCCTTGAGATCATTCCACCCTTACTCAGTTCTCTAATCAGTAAACTATCCTCTCTCATCAATGAAGGAAAAAAAACAAATATGTGTAGTAAGGATTTTCGAGGAAGAGCTGATTTCATTTTTGTTTCATGAAAAGTTGCATTTTTGGACATATGTCCCTTTCTCCTGAGACCAGTAAATCAATACTGGATGAACACATCATGCTATGCATTATGAATATTAACCACAGTGTGTAATAACTCATGCCTAAAAGCAACATATTACACAAACATACGTTCTGTCGCCGTTATGGCTTATTATTCTGTGGTGCAAATGCTCAGAATATGAGAAATACGTTCAAACTGCAAAAACGAGCCATCAGAATGATGAGAAAGACTCATGAAAGGGTCCACTGCAAAGAGCTATTTAAAAAATTGGGTGTTCTGACACTTTGAAATGAATATGTGTTCAAAACTGCAGTTGTTATACAAAAAACATTGAGCAATATGAAGTAAACAGCTCCATACGTTACCATCAAACCACATACAGTGGTTGCTTGTACATGGATAGGGTGAACAGGGCCAATACCCAAACCACTATGTTTTACCAAGGAATAAAGATATGTAATAAACTGACAAAAGGAATCAAGGAACTCTATAAATTTAAAAGATATCTTAAGGAATTGTCACTAAAAATAGTTTTTACTCTTTTAAAGAGTTCATGCAACATAAAATTATTACAACTAAACACACAGCTTAACCAATTACAAAGTAGATAAAGGGGATGTCATATGCTGATAAGCAGCACAATACATTGTAGTTTGTAATTTACTCCATGCAATACAAAACGAAGGTGTATTGTTGGAGGATACTTATGATTAATTTCTATTGTTTGAAACAGGCTCTTTCTTTCTTATGTAGTTCAGTGATATGTTAAATATAAGTATATTTGTATTAATTTGTATCATGAATTTCTTGTATATACCGTGTTTTTCCATTATCTTCTCCACCTCAGTTATATATGGTGTGTGTGTCTGTGTCTGTGTGTATATGTGTGTGTGTGTGTGTGCCTGTGTGTGTGTGTGTGTGTGTGTGTGTGTGTGTGTAATGATGACATCCATAGAAAGAAATTTGTCTACAGATGAATGAACAAGTAAATAAATAAATTATAGATCATCAGTAGGAACTAGAGGTTCAACTGCAGATTGATGTTTGCCTATTTCTAGCCCTTCTAGATTTTCCTGCAAGACTGAGGGACTGTGGAAGTCCTCAGCGAATGAGTGAGTGTACCTGACTTTTGCATTTCTCACAAACTGACTTGTTCAGTTGCATAGTCTCCTGTAGGCCAGATGATTCTCAGCGGTCTGGTGCCGTTTGTATTTCCTTGTGTGTTGTGTCTCTGGTACTCATAAGGTGTCTGAGCTGATCAGTAAGCCATGGTGCAGGTTTTCCCCTAACTCTTACAGTTTTTATCGGAGCATATTTAATGTATAAATCATTGAGTCTCTCGGTGAAATTAGATACTTCATAATTTATGCCAAAGTTATTCCCTGTCTTTCCCTGCCAAGAGATACCATAGCAGTCACTTGTAAGCACTGATATATTCAGGTGCTTAAAATCTCTAAAAATTGCAACTTTTGGTTGGTTCTCTGGACACTGCAAAGAATAAGTCATGAATATTACGTAATGAGCAATAGGCCAGGTGCAGAAATTTGATCAGCATATTACTCTGTTTGGAGACTTGGTTGCGAAGATATCGATCATGGTATGAGCGTCTGCTGTATGATTAATTGGGCCAAGTGGAAGCAGTGTAAATTGCAGCAGAAAACATACGCTTGTAGTTTGAAACTAGGGCTGTTGTCTACAAAATTTGTGTGCATATCTCTGGCTACAGTTACGTGTTCATACAAAGATTCAATACCAGAGAGAGCTTTCCAGATTCGGGTGGATTGCTACACAGATGTATTCTGTTTAAATATTTAATTTCAATGAATATGTATTCAGGGTGTAAGTTAGCATGTATATACACAATCACACAATCACCTCTTCTGTTGTCCTCACATGTATCAGAAGGACCTAATCATCAAGGCTTACAGAGCTGGAGGGATACTCAGCTTCAGCCCCATCTCCAACAGGAGTATAATATGAAATCTAAGGTGCTGAAATATGCATATAAGTTCAGTCAAGTGAACCGGTAAATACTGCACATTTGCATGCAAGAGCTGTAACGTACGGCTGTCGCGAATTACTCTATAATGCTAAAACAAGGGACAGTGGCTCCCCTGGGCTCTGGCATAAGTGTCTTGCGGTATGCGACGGGGTTGGAACAGAGAGGGGCTTACAGGCAGATAGGGGTTGGAGAAAGAGTGGAGTTAAATGCCGATTATGCTTTCCTAACACAAAGCGTGGAGGTCGGTGCGGATACAGAGATGTGGGAAGCAGAGAGAATTCGTTGTGAGAGAATGTGACTGAGAATTGTGACGACTGCAAAAGGATGGTGTATCAAAGGATGAAAATTACTTAGTGCACTGTACAGTTAGGATGGGAGGAGTGAAGCAGATGATTTACAAGACAGATGCTGCTAGCAGAGAAAAATAGGTTTAATAACTGCAAGATTGACGCAGAAAGCGAACAATTAAATTAAAAATTACTAAAACAACAGTGATTGTGACTTTGTTCTAGGCAATTTAAACCAAGAAGTTGAGTGAATACCGTAACCAGAAAAAGAGTACCAATTATAGTACAACTATTACACAAGGTAATGAATTCTCTAGCAAATTATATTAACAGTAAACAAAATTAAGTAATACTACAGTTAAGTGTAATAATTGAAGTACAAAAATAATAATAGAATTACAATTACAAGGAAAGTAGGTAAATACGCGGATACGAAGATAGTTACAGACTTGGTACAGTTTCCAGACAGTTTTAGCTAACAAAGGATGTTACGGAAGATTACTATTAAACCAACGTGAAAGGTGTTAAGTGCTCTCTTCGGCTCGCGTTGTTTCAGTTAATGCTGTTCCGTTTTCTCACGTTTGTAACTGTCTTCTTTCCAGCTGTGGTCTTGATAATTACTTTGCCATCCTGAGTTCACATATTTTGGAAACCAAAATGGGATATTTAAGATCTTTAGACGCTCTTATGTAAGACTTTTCTTATTGTAATCTCTGTCCCCGCTAATTTTCTCTTGCGGTTAAAGCTCTCCGCTCATTTTAAGTATAAGACAAGTTTCACAATTATTGGACGATATTTCATAGCACCTGATAATCTTCGTCCCACTTAATGCCAATAAAATGTGCGCTTTACTTATTCCAGTGCCTAATTTCGTACCTCGTGTAACCACACACAAGGTAAGTGATTTATGTCTCGAAAGTGTATCCCGTTTTATATCGATATTAGTCGGTCCTGTCGATATTAGTTTAACGGATATCCTTGCTACATCAGTGTATGAATAACATCTGTAAAAGATACGAGATTTAAATGCACGACGCTTGAATGTGTTTGTCAGATGGTAAAGAATTGATGCTGGATGTGCGTTATAAATGCTGGTGTTTAGCTGGTTATGTGAATCGAAGTCATAATGTGCGTGTCAACAGTAGTATCCATTATAACGACCAGTACTTGATTTGTTTTAGATTTCATACCAATTCTCATTTGTGACAACCCTGTTGTTAAAATTAGAGGCGAACCAAATGTTTGACTAGCACTTTCTCTGTATTGCACAAATTACTTGTTTGTTCCTTTATTTTAATTCATTAGCTTAATGCGACGTAGTAACTTGGATTCGTAGGGCATCCTTGATAGTATTGCCAAATGAAAAGCAGTGGCATAGCCTCATTGTATTAACTGATAGCAAAGCGAATCTTTCTTAGTGGTGCCCGCTCAGCATATTGTTAATCATGTGCACTGAACTGGTTGAAGGTTAAAAGTGGGAGAATTTACGAATTATGTGAAGACTTCTCTGACGGAATCTGTAAAATGTGCTATGAAATAAGTATGAAAACTTGAAATAAAATTTTAATTACATCTTATATTGTTTTAGGATTAAAGTGTGAAGTCCCAATTCCTTTAGTATGGATTCATCCTTCGTTTCATTTAGCCCCAAAAGAAAACTAAAGAAACACGTGCATAGCAGTGAGTATAAAATTTATTTCCATGTACATTTTCGTTAGTGCGTCTGTGTAATAAATGTTCATGTCTATTTGCTTTACAGAGATTACCAAATTGTCACTGAGACACGCTAATAGAGGCCAGGATAAGAAAGCCAATGCCTTACGTAAAAATAAGTCCCCTCAGAGATATGATCGTCCACAACAGACGCCTCCTTTTACCAGGACTAGTAATTTGTCGACAGATGATATTCACCGTAAACATTTTGGTAAAACATATTTGGACGCAGAGGATAACATTTCTCTCAAAGAAACTAAAATAGAAGTCGCCAAGACAAGCTTGCTGAATGAGGAAGACCACACTCTTCCCTTTGACCCATCTAGGAGGGGTAGTGCGTCTCAGTTTACCTGCAGTGTCAAAGTAGATAACAAGACTAGAATCAGCGAAGACGTAGAAAGCCCTAAGGTAAAGATTGAAGTGAGGACGCCAGCCAGTGTTTCCAGATGCAATAGTACTATAGTGATATCTGAGACTAGCTCTGACGAGTCCAATTCAGTTGCAGCGGGAATGCCTAAGAAAACTTCTACTCAGAATGTAAACATTGTTATCAGTGAGTCTGATAGTGAATCTGAAAGTTCTTCCGAAAGTGCAAACTCTCTCAAGAAAAGTGTCTTATCTCGTAATGCAACCAGTACAGTATTATGTTCCAATGATTCATCTGATAAACAATCTGAAATTGAAAAATGGTTGCAGAACGTTTCTCCCAAATGCAAGAATAATTTTCTTGGATCCCAGGAAGAACATGTGATATTCCCCAGGAATGAAGTTAATGATCCACAAAAGAGGTATGTAGCTTATAAGTATTTCTTTCCTTCTAATTTTCTTCGTGTAAAAATTATCCACTGTATGATCATTTTTACAGTGTTTGAGACAAAAAAATGCAGATGTCCGTGTGTGCCGCTTAGATATCCCCTGTACTTCGTCCATCAGCAGTTATTTTGTAGCCCAAGTAACAAAACTTGTTTACTACTTTTGATGTCTCATTTCCTCAACATTGCCTTTTTTATTTTGGCTACATTCCAGTACACTAGTTTTGCTTTTGTTAGTGTTCATCTTATATCCTTTGAAGACATTGTCCACTCCATTCAGCTGTTCTTTGCCATCTGACAAAACTAAGCCATGGCTAACGTTAGAAGTCTTTGTTACTTCTCCAAGTTTTTCTTTGGTTTCCTTATTGCGTGCCCAGTGCAGAAATTGAAGAAGACTCGGGATAGGCTATAACCCTGTCTTTAGTTTCTCAACCACTGCTTCCGTTTCATGCCCATTGACTCCTAGGAGTTCTGTCTGCTTTGTGTATAAAAGTTTTATGTAACCTTGTGCTCCTTGTATTTTATCCCTGCTAGCTTCAGAATTTTTAAGAGTATATTCCAGTCAACATTGTCGAAAGCTTTCTCCAAATCTACAAAAGTTATAAGTGTAATTTTGCTTTACCTAAACCTAACTTCTAAGATCAGTTGTAGGATCAGTGTTGCCTCGGGCATTCCCATATATCTTCAGAATCCTAACTGATTATCCCTGATGTCAGCTTCTATCAGTTTTTCTATTCTTAGATAAATAATTTATATTAGTATTTTGTAACCATAACTTATTAAACAGTTACTTCGGTAGTATTCAAACCTGTCTTCGCCTGCCTTCTTTGGAAATGGAATTACTACATTCTTCTAAAAGTCTGAGTGTGATTCCCCTGTCTTATCTTACACAACAGGTGGAATATTTTAATCATGCTTGGCTCACACACTGCATAAGTTGTCCATAATGATATATATCTCAAAGTTTCAGCATGTTATTGCTGGACATTTGCATACAGTGGAAGTTGACAGATGTATTTGGTGATGTGGCCATTGTTCCACAACACAATTTTGTAAAAACATATCGGAAACTGTTCTGCCTCTTCTTATCCTCTCCACAACTGTTTACTCACTAAGCAACAGCATATAGACAGATTAACACAACCTATCATTCATGTTTACTGCACCTTAACTGTTAAAAACCAGTCGATTGTGCTTCAAACAGAAGTTCTCCCACACTTTAGTTACTGTACTTTGTACATTGAGTGGCAAATTGTACTGTCTTCTTGACACTGTGGTGGGAACTGGAACTGTCATAACAATATGTTCAAAAGGAATGCAACATCTGTCTGCCAAACGTGGCCAATAAAATGATCTTGCTGGTCCTGTTGGTGCCATGAAGTTCACAAATACATCACATTCTGCTTCACAGCACTATGCAACACATCCTAAGTACCATTTGTCATCATAAACAGCAATAACATAGCAACCTGGTTGTATGTTGGTGCTTTGTCTTCTGAATTCTGAGTCAGACACACTGTGAAGACACATGTTGTGCATGAACCTGTAGTTATAACCGGACAGTCTGCTCATCTGCACATTGTCAGAGTCCGCTGGAGAGAAGTGATGATGGCTCCTTGTGCCTGCAACAGTTTTAACGTGTTCTAGTCTGCTTTTTAGCAACTCTTCAACTGATTTGACCTCATCTTTCGAAACATAGAATGATTGTAAGCCAGAGATATTTTTCTGTACCCAGGTAAATAATTGAAGAGGTGTTAGAATGTGACCTTCTGTAGGGTGCTGCAGACTAGCTCGTAATGTCATGCGCTTAATGGTAGCACCAATACCAACCGTCACATACATTTTTACCATGACTTGTAGCGAAAAAATTCTAATCTGCGTGAATCTGAAAATCGTGGCAATGCGTGCATAAATTTTGGAGATTTTTACAGTTTTTGTACTGACTAGCTGCCCCATCACTCTGTAGGGTGATGTCACATGCACCTGTAGCACTATCACAAGGCTGGGAGTAGGTAACATCACAAGAGCAGGAATGGTCGTCACTCGCCCGCAAACCATGCGAGGCGGGTGTAGCAGGAGGTGGGGGCTGACTTGGAGTGTTGAGCAGTTCTCCTAGAGCCCACGCCGGTTTGAGGCGGCAGAGAGATACGGTTTGAGGTGTACCGTTAATGAGCACTTTGAACATGTTGTGCTGCAAGATGACTTTGTGTGGGCCAGAGTATGGAGGGCTGAGTGCGACAGTGTCATTGCGCACCATGATGAGAGTGCACACCGCTAAGTTTTGGTGCAGGAATATGGGGGGAATTAAGTGCAGCTGAGGAGGGGCCACACAAATGTTAGCGATTAGCTGCTTAACGTGCCCGACGAAGGTTGAATCGCAGATTTGCTCCAGAGGGAGTGAAGGCTCGACTAACTCTGCTGGGAGTGTGAGGGGTTCTTCCACCAGAGATGCGCCAAGGTATTCTTTGTATGCTGCCCGAACGCCTAACATTACCCACGAGTATCATGTCGTTTTTGGAAACCCAGAATCTACTATGTAGGAATCAACATGGATTCCGGAAACAGCTGACTTGGCAAATTGTTCCCAGTCAAAGGTCGACCATTTGCATTGGGAAGTGGACAGTTTGTGGGAGAAAAATCTGAGTGGCTGTATAACAGAACCCACAGTTTGCTGAAGTACCGCCCCAACTGCTGTATCACTTCTGTCTGTAGTAAGCGAGATTGGAGCATGAAGGATGGGGTGAGCGAGCATAACAACCGTCTGTAAGGCTGACTGAGGTTGTCAAGTGCATGTCGCACGTCGGGAGTCAACATGACCGCCCAAGACCCTGAAGTCCTCTTGCTTGTAAGAGTGTTCATCAGTGGGGTTTCTATTTTGCCAGCTTGGGGAAATTGTTTGCGGTAGTAATTTATAGTTCCTAGGAAGCAGCAGAGGCCCTTGAAAGCCTTTGGGCAAAGGCACCGTACTAATAGCCTCGACCCATTCTGGTACAGGGTGGACGCCGCTGTCAGAAACCATGTGGCACAGAAAAGTGACACTAGTGTGGCAGAGTTGTGACTTAGCATTGTTTACCACAACACCGTTTGCTTGTAAGAGGGACTTCATAATTAAGTGGAGTTCATGTTCGTCGAGTGAGGAAGAAAAAAATTAACAAATTGTCCAGGTACGCATACACAAAGTCCAGTTTTCCAACCAATGAGTCAATGAACCATTGCCATGTCTGTGCGGCATTTTTAAGGCCGAACAGATACTAGAACAATCTGGACAGGATGATGGCAGTTTTTTCAGTGTCTTTGGATGCCATTGGCAGTTGGTGGTGCACCTTGTGACAGTCAATTGCACTGAAAATTTGTGCCCCATGCAGTTGGGAAGTAAAATCTTGAGTATTAGAGATGGGATAATTATCTAAAATTATTCTGTTGTTAATCACTCAATAATCTCCGCAGAGAGAGAAAGTGTTGTCTTTCTTACGTACCAAATGAATGGGCAACAATAACTACTAGAAGGGTGACTAGTCTAAAAGTTCCTGAATAATCGCTTTGGCATGTTTAAGTTTTTCTGGTTTTAAACACCTAGCCTTTGCAAGCAGCAGTGGACTTTTCATGGTATTGATCCCAAACACTGACGTGGATGATGGACCCGCACCTGATGAAGTATGTCTAACCTGTAATGCACATGTTTGTGTGTCCCAGGCAGGCAGATCAGCATCAGTGATGGTGATCCACTGGTAGTCCCTGTCGTGGAGCTCAGTAGGATACTTGGTGGTGTCGTGAGCACAGCTTCTGTCCGATAGTAGAAATGTCACGCGGCATCAGTTGCGGGTGTGAGGAGGTGGTGCGGGAGCTGGGGCCGTGGCCTTATGTGACAGTTGGGTGACGTGCTTACGAGCATCCGTGAGCTTGGCTTGCACTGCGGCAATGTGTAAGTGAGGGCTTTGCTGTTGTCCCAAAGCTCGTCATTGCATGATTTGAGAGAGAGCACTTCAACAGCTGCTTCAACTAGCACGTACAATAGTGGCGCTCTCTGAGGAGAGGGAAGAAATATCAGAACCAGTGGTACAGTCTGCCGAGTTAAAGATTAATGTACCTTGTTGTAAGTTAGGAGAAAGAGCATGGCCTAAGAGAGAATCTACCCTGAGCACGGGTTCAACCACATCGGTGATAATGAAATTCCACTGTAAGAGAGTGTTAATGTACTGCTGTTGAAAGTTTAAATTAGTTATGTGATGAGATTGGATCAAAAAATTAATGGCAGCTCGAAGTGGGGGCAACCGCCAAATTGGGAATGGAAATAACACCAAGCAGAGCAGTGCGTAGTGTTATCCGTCGACCTGCCTGAGGTCGAAGCAGCGATGGAGGCGGTAGTGTTTGTAGATTCCTCAGATGACGCCGCCGCAGTCGAGCTGGTACACAAGGAGTTACGGCGGCGGCTACCAGGCGGCGTTGGGTCAGCACGCATGCACAGAGTGATTTGTGTGCACTCTGTAACAAATGATGGAAACTGCAGCACAGCTGTGCCAACCCCTAAAGCCTGAGGGCCCCTGTGAAAGTACGCAGGGGTGGCAAGATGGTGTAAACCTGTTCTGCGATCTTCAGTTTAGCGTCCAGTGGGGCTGAAGTTAAACGGAGAAAGTGAATTTGACCTTCTGGAGGAAGTTTGAGCAACCAGATGGTCCAAAGTGTAGCATCCGGCGTATGATGTGTGTCAATCGTAGTGCAGAGGTGCCGCCAGAGCTGTGAGGGGGATCTGGAATCCAGCAACTCGTGACTGATGATGATGCGGATAGCTTCCTCTGTAGATCTGGAGAGGTGCTAGACGATGGTGCATTGGCCGAATACATATTTGTCCATTGTGAGAGGTGAAGCTACAAAATCGCAGATCAGGCCCGGTTCATCGTGGATATGACACAGTAAGCAAAAGAATTAGTTGTCATGAGCGATGCCATGTAGCTGCAGGACATGGTTGACCAAGGCAAATCATGTGCATGGGTGGTCCTTGTGAAGGGGCAGTAGTTTAGGCGAACGGATGGGGGAGTCTAGGTGTAATGGTTTGTTGGAAACTGCTGCTCCCTGTTTGTAGCTCTACAGCGTAACTGGCTTGAGTGCAGTGGTGGTATACCGGTTCACGACATAGTAGGCACAGCTGGCTCGACCGTGGTAGAGAAATGAGTCAGGCATTCGATGGAGTAACGCCATCAGGCGTAGAGTGGACTGGTGAAGAGTTGACCGTAGTCAACCGGTGTGCGGAAAACAACAGAGTACAGTTCCTGGGCCACTCCGCTACCGATGCATTGAAGTTGTTGAAATAGTCTAACATTGCAGAACACGTGGCAGGGATGGCGTGTGCCATTGGATACGCTCTTAAAGCAGATGCTGGTAGTGTGGGGTGGGGGAGTAGGAGGGGCTGGCGCAAAATCCGTAGTTCCAGGATGAACATGAAATTTCCTGGCCTGAGCGTCTGGCTTGATTTGTAATGCCACTGACCTCAGCCCATGTGTCGCCTAGAAACAAAAGACACTGCGTCTTTCACATACAAGTGTCCTAGAGCATGAGGTGAAGAAATATTAACACACAGGCATCTATGAGATGTGCCTGAGTGGGGTCGCGGTATTAGTTTGGGAACGACATTTCTTAGCTGCGTCACAAAAGCAGGAATGAAAATAACACCAAGCAGAGTGGTGCGTAGTGTCGTCTGTCGAGTTGCCTGAGGCCGAAGTGGCAGTGGAGGTGGTTGTGGTTGTAGAGTCCGCCAACGGCAGCCTTTGTTGAGCACTTGGTAAACGTGGAAAGTTCACATTCAGCGTAAAACGTTCACATGCAAAGTTTTGTGCACGAAAAACATTCTGTTGGTACGGAACGCTGCCACACAATGGCAGATTCATGTAGGATAATGAAAAGTTATCATGTGGCTGTGGAAATGTAGAAACACCATTCTGTTGAGTACAGTTAGTTGTTTTTCAGAAACTGCATCAAACTATTGTGAACTCAAGGTGGATAATTGGAAAATGATGCCGGGGCGTCCACTGGAAAATCTAGGTGGTTTGTGTGCAGTGTAGCAGGCTGCAAGCGGTCCATTGTGTAGTGCACGACAGAACGAGAGTTCATTGTAGCACCCACGAATAAATGATTCCCAGTACACACGTGTTTACAGTTTCGTGCAAGACCACAGGCTGTTCCCAAAGAGCTTGGAAAACAAAGATGTTAATACGTGACATGGTTGATAGTCACCACAAACTTAATAAATTTATGTACATAAGTCTTCTTAAAACATTTGTTGTACTGTGTTGTGTTTAGACATAACTGATTCAAACAAATTAGGGGTGCTACCATGGAAATCAGGCTGGTATCATCGAATGCAAAGCTTTTTGTGGACTGCTTGGAAGAAGCACCTCTGAAGAACCAGAAGTTGGGCACTCTGGTTTGGTACAGATTTATCAGTGCCATTCTTGTGGCCTGGACTGCCAATAAATTTGAGGGGTGTGGAATGTGGAGTTTCTCTTGTTAGTTTATTAGACTTTAAACCTCTTCATTTGTGAGCTACGTAATTGCTACTTCATTTTTATTACACTTCTCTTCTGAATTTGACTACCAGATAAGGCCTTCAGTCCTTCACAAATTACAGTTAGTGTTTTTTTTATGATGACAGCCATTGCAAAAAAAAGAGAACTAATGTATGTGGACTTTTGTTGGTTTGTTGATTGGAGGAGTGGGGGACCAAACAGCAAGGTCATCAGTCCCTTGATGCAAGGGTGAGGCATCCAGAAGTAGAAATGACATTTACCAAGAACATTTTCGTATCTAGTCAGGATATTCATGACAACAAAGTACATCTCTTCTGAATGCCTCACAAAATTTAAGATAGTGTCGGCAACAGAAGTAGAAAACATTATATTAACACCGAAAAACAAACTATGTAGATTGGTATGGGGTACCCTTAAAAGTTCTCAAATTTGTGTGTAAAATAACAGGACACTAACTGTCTAAAATAATACACCACTCTTTTGAACATATCTGTTTTCCAGAGGTGCCAAAGTATGCAGAAGTAAAACTGCTGTTTGAAAAAAAAAAAAAAAAAGGTCAGAAGAGGATATGGGAAATTATCATCCCATATCTCTCCTTCCAGTCCTGTCAAAAGTATTCGAAAAAGTAGCTGCCATCCAGATATAAAATTTCATTGAAAAACGAGATTTTGAAAAATCAATTTGGCTTTTAAAATGAAAAAAAGCACTATACTTGCAATTAAAAGGTTTGTTGACAAGATTAACACATCATAAAGTTGCAGGAATCTTTTTGGACCTCACAAAAGCCTTTGGCTCAGTAAATTATCCTCTATAGTGGCAAGTGCGGTCAAATAAGGTGATTACATAAAGATTAGCCAGTGCTGCAGGTCAGTTGACTGCCACAGAATGTACTCAAGTTCCCTTATTTAATGATGCCTTTGATTTCATACTGTACAGCATATCACTTACATCAATCGATATGATTCAGATTTTTTCAACATCAACAAAAATATTTTTAAAACATTTGGGCCACCCTCCCACAATAGGCATTCCACATAACGTTTTTCCACATTTCAATCGTCCAACGTTTGCACTCCTTACACCAAGCGAGGCGTCGCTTGGCATTTACTGGCATGATGTGTGACTTGTGAGCAGCCGCTCGAACATGAAATCAAACTTTTCTCACTTCCCGCCTAACTGTCATAGTACTTGCAGTGGATCCTGATGCAGTCTGGAATTCCTGTGTGATGGTCTGGATAGATGTCTGCCTATTACACATTAGGATGCTCTTCAACTGTTGGCGGTCTCTATCAGTCTAATGACTACAGAGCTCAGTGGTATGGAGGACCTGGCAGTAGTTGGCAGCACAATGCACCTAATATGAAAAACATATGTTTTTGGGGGTGTCTGGATACTTTTGATCTCATAGTGTATGTTTTTGGGGTGACTGGATACTTTTGATCACATAGTGTAGGCACCTACAGCAAATCTACTCTTCTGCCAAATCTGTGATATTTTTGGGAAACTTATTAGCATGTCCAAAAGTTTGCACATCCTGACAGAAAACGATAATGCTGTAGAAAGAATTAAAACTATGTGGGATATAGTGAAATAAGAGACAGGACCACCAGTCAGTGTAAAGGATACCATACTTGTCATTTAGTTGAATGTTGTGACTAATAATTCAAAAGTTACAAGTATTTTTAACAATCACTTTATAAATGTGGCATCAAAAATAGGATTTAATGGTTCATTTGAAGAAGCAAGAGACTATATTAAAAAAGTCATTCACAAAACTTTAAGCAAATAAAAGTACTACCAACATCCTTCACAAAACGTTAATAGAATTCTAAAATTTCTAAGAAGTAAAAGCTCATAGGGTGTTGATAGAATTTCTAACAGCATTCTGAAGAGTTTTTTCTAACATAATGTCCTTAGTAGTATATCCTTAGTAATATATGTAATGCATCATTGGCTCAAGGAATTTTTCCAGGCAAATTGTAATGTGCAATTGTTAAACCTCTGTGTAAGAAAGGTGACAAAGACAGTCATCCAGGTGCCTTACTGACATTGTTTTCCAAAATAAAAAACTTAATTGTTATGGAACTGATGGCTTTACATGCAACTAGTTACATAATATGTAGCAAACAAAATCCACTACATTGTGCTGTATAATCCAAATTGTGTTTGAAGTAGAGAAAACTGTAGTGACTAGGTAAAGATCACAAAAGGAGTCCCACAGGGTTCAACCTTTTGGTCCACACGTAATCCTTGTATATGTGAATCACATTCCACTGAAAATTCATAGAGCAAGAATTGATACTTTTTGCAGATATTAGTGTTATAAATCATATTAGAAAGCAGCAGAAGATTGTTAATGATTATTTTCAAAGAATTAAGCACACTGTAGCCAAAAAAAGTGTGTGTGTGTGTGTGTGTGTGTGTGTGTGTGTGTGTGTGTGTGTGTGTGTGTGTGCGCGCGCGCGCCTGGGAGAGGGAGAGAGGGGGGGAGAGAGAGAGAGAGAGAACAATAACTAAGAATTATCGTAAACCATTAAGCGGTTCTATGAAAATTATTCTCATTCATGTCTGTACGACAAATACATAAATAAACACATACATACATACCAACAATTTATGTAGGACGTGGATAGGAGTCAGTAAACAGGATAGAGTGATCCAAATTTTTGAGTGTACAGATTGATGAAAACTTGAACTGGAAGAAACATATTACTGAGCTACTGAAACAATAAAGTTCAGCTACTTTTCTCTTTGCGTAGTTGTTATTCTTGGAAACAAACAAATTAATCTTATGGCACATTTTGCATATTTCCACTCAGTGTCTTTCGAAATAATTTTCCGGGATAACCTATCACCTAGAACAGCGGCCTTGATTGCACAAAAGTGAGCAGTAAGAATAATATGTGGTGTTACCTGTTCATCATGTAGGCACCTCATCAAGGAGTTAGGCATCTTAACTGCATTACAATACACACATTCCCAAAAGAAATTAATCATAAATAATGTAGCACAATTGGAGAGGATTAGTGACATCCATATGTATAACAATAGAAGAAAAATTACCATTATTAAAGCAGTCTGTGGCAACAAAATTTTTTGATCATATGCCCCATATCAAGTCTGGCAGGTAGCAAAGCAAGTTTTAAACCTAACGTTAAATCAGTTGTCCTGGACAACTCCTATTCAGTGGACAAATTTTAATTGGAAAACTGTTATCCTGTAAACTGACTCAGTTCACATTTTGATAAAAGAATAATTAGTTTTCTAGGGAATATGTTACTAACTCAACCACCTCTGTCTGACTTTCCTCTCACAACTGTGTCAAAGATCTTATTCACAAACAAATCTCCTGTGCAGTATCCTGCGCCCACTTGCAAAATACTCAGTACTGCCCAAGTCTTGAATGCCTCAGATACTATTCCACAAATGTCAACACTTTTTAAAGTCGAGCCTTGAAATGAAACAATCTCCCCCTGATATCCAGCCCACACCAGCCTATTGTTGCCCTCCCCCCCAACATCCTAGAAATACCATTAGATGTTCCCAAATCACTATCCCTATACAAAGGTTCATGCCCTTTGCAATTGTTCTCACAGCAAAACCTTTGTTTGTACTCACTTGCTACCAATTATTCCAGCCCTACCACTAGTAAATCCTTTACTATGAAAGCTAGAGTTACTTGTGAAATCACAAATGCTGCTTATGCACCAACTTGTATCCACTACTTAGTGTCTTCATCTCCTCTCTCTCTCTCTCTCTCTCTCTCTCTCTCTCTCTCTCTCTCTCTCTCTCTCTCTTCCCCCCCCCCCTCCCCCTCCCCCCCTCCCTGCTCCCTAATCCACTAGTTTTTACTTGCACTTTCAGCTTCATTTCCCTCTCTCTGATCCATCCTTACTTTTAACACTGTCATCTCTAGAGTGAAACTGACACGGTGCTTAACTCTCTGCTGTCTCCATTCATCTTTTTTAGTCCCTCTCTTATCCATGGGATCTCTGTGGCCTGCTCTTATTTTTTAACCCTCCCTTGCCTATCCCTCTCCACTCCCCAAATAATGAACTAATAGTTTCAAAGGTAGGGTACTGTGTGTACCTTTTTGTGTGTATCAGCAGTTCTATCTATATGTTCTGAAGACAAGTACTTGCTAGCAGTTCAATAATAATAATAATAATAATAATAATAATAATAATAATAATAAAATCAACTTTGTGGTGGTGACACTGATATTTATCATAGTTTGAGGTGTAGGTCAAGTTGAAAGGTGAAAAACTGGGCGAGTGTTGGAGAAGAATGTGGCTGTAGATTGACCTGCAGCACAGGCTAATCTTTATGTACTCAACTTATTTAACCGCACTTGCCACGTTTAATACACTTTCCATTATAAAAACTGAAACAAAGTAAAGCCAGAAAATGTATGTTAGATAAAGAACAAGTATCGTATGATTTTGATGTATACTATGTGCACATATTGTAAATAAACCATGAAATATGGCGAAGGGGGGGGGGGGGGGGGGTGTTGGCGCACACTGTAACTTTTGCTATAATTATGTATGTTCCAAAGAGAGACTTAAAGCTCACGAAACCTGTGTTCAGTAAAAGACAGAACTGTTAGCATGTCCACAGTGCATACTTAACATGACTTTAACATTTAAGTGCTCTGCATCTTAAAAATTTAGTGTTTTGGTAATAGTAAACTTCATAATATGAGGATCTGCAGATGAAGGTATGCATTTGTGGAAAAATAAATGGCAAGCAGCTGCTGTATGGTGCTTTAATAGTACTACTCGTTTAACAATATTAGTGTTGCATCTTCAGATACATCTAAATAAAGAAGAATAGCACACAAAGGAATTAAGAATTATAAAAAAATTATGTAATTATAAAAAATGAATGGCAAGAATCTAAGGAGAAAATTGTCATTTACAAAGGGTGTAACTGACAGACGCAAGTTCAAATATAGAAGTCAGCTTACTTATTCTTAGATCACTTACTGACAGAAGTTGAACACATTGGATGTATCATCATTTCCAGTCAGGTTGTAATAATATGTCAAAATAGTGACAAAAATCAAAAGTAAAACCAAGTGTAATGAAGAGGATGACAGTAGAAGGAAGTCAGCTCTAAAAAGAACAATGGAACTATAAAACCATATAGCACCACAAGGGGCTTAGAATAAAATTGGAATGAATAAAGGAACAGTACAAGATGCAAAATAACTCTTTATTTTAGTCTTATCAGTCTGAATTTGATACATATCTATGAGAACTGTCGTGGGTGGATGCCAGCAGAAAACTGAGTATATATGTGAATAGCAAATAAACAGGCAGGTGCAGCTTACCAAGAAGAGATGGACAGTGTGTGAAATTGTAAATAAAATGAAAACAATTTTGGGAGGCAGAGTTATAACAGACAAATGATGTTTAAAAAAATGCAAAAAAATTACTATTGAAATATACCAAGTATCAATTAATTACATCGTAACAGTCAAAATTGGAAGGTACATCATAGTGCTTAACACAGTTTGACTATTTAGTATACATTCTGTATGACACTTCCTACTTCGCTGAGTCTCAGTATTTTCAGGCCTTTGCTATGGCAATGTAAATTCCTTAAAATTATGTGATAAATAAGAGATTGTATGGTTCAGGTCTTGTAAATGGGTACTAAAGGGTGATCTGGAATTTGTCAGATTTAGGGACTTTCTCGATCTCCTACTTGTTTAAGTAAGTGTCACAGTGAATTCGGTATACACCGGTGGTAGAAAATTTGGGAATCATGGCAGTCTCTCTGTCTGTACATTAGGAATGGAAAACACAGGGGTTATGTTTTCTTTTTAAAATAGAACTAATCATATCTGAGACATTGCTAAGGTACGGAAATCTGATAAATGGCCTCATCTTTATCTTTGTCATTGTAATTGAATGCCTATTGTGGGAGGGTGGCCCAAATGTTTTAAAAATATTTTTGTTGATGTTGAAAAAATCTGAATCATATCGATTGATGTAAGTGATATGCTGTACAGTATGAAATCAAAGGCATCATTGAATAAGGGAACTTGAGTACATTCTGTGGCAGTCAACTGACCTGCAGCACTGGCTAATCTTTATGTAATCACCTTATTTGACCGCACTTGCCACTATAGAGGATAATTTACTGAGTCAAAGGCTTTTGTGAGGTCCAAAAAGATTCCTGCAACTTTATGATGTGTTAATCTTGTCAACAAACCTTTTAATTGCAAGTATAGTGCTTTTTTTCATTTTAAAAGCCAAATTGATTTTTCAAAATCTCGTTTTTCAATGAAATTTTATATCTGGATGGCAGCTACTTTTTCGAATACTTTTGACAGGACTGGAAGGAGAGATATGGGATGATAATTTCCCATATCCTCTTCTGACCTTTTTTTTTTTTTTTTCAAACAGCAGTTTTACTTCTGCATACTTTGGCACCTCTGGAAAACAGATATGTTCAAAAGAGTGGTGTATTATTTTAGACAGTTAGTGTCCTGTTATTTTACACACAAATTTGAGAACTTTTAAGGGTACCCCATACCAATCTACATAGTTTGTTTTTCGGTGTTAATATAATGTTTTCTACTTCTGTTGCCGACACTATCTTAAATTTTGTGAGGCATTCAGAAGAGATGTACTTTGTTGTCATGAATATCCTGACTAGATACGAAAATGTTCTTGGTAGATGTCATTTCTACTTCTGGATGCCTCACCCTTGCATCAAGGGACTGATGACCTTGCTGTTTGGTCCCCCACTCCTCCAATCAACAAACCAACAAAAGTCCACATACATTAGTTCTCTTTTTTTTGCAATGGCTGTCATCATAAAAAAAACACTAACTGTAATTTGTGAAGGACTGAAGGCCTTATCTGGTAGTCAAATTCAGAAGAGAAGTGTAATAAAAATGAAGTAGCAATTACGTAGCTCACAAATGAAGAGGTTTAAAGTCTAATAAACTAACAAGAGAAACTCCACATTCCACACCCCTCAAATTTATTGGCAAGTTGGCCCATTGGATAGCCCATCAAAAACTGAACACAGATCAAGCCTGAAAACAGGAAGGAGGTGTGCTACGCTCTGGAAAAAAGAAGCAAAATAGAAACAGTGAATGGTCCAAATTGAATATGTACAATAATCGAGCAACGTTAATGACTGTCATGTCATAGTTGTGTGGTCATGGTGTTAGGCAGCAAAGGTGATCTGGGTTCAAACCTCCATCAACCCCATAATTTTTTTTTTCTCCCACAAAACTACTAACTGTCCATCTGGTCTTGATGTGTTTGGTCTTTGTATTCAAATTTGTGTGCGTCATGGTGTAAGGTCGGTTTGTAACAGTGATGTGTAACAAAGGGACATCCAGATGTTCGTACCTCATGTTTGTTCTAAAAAATTACCACATGTTATGCCTCTTGTTCCGTTTTGGAAGTTTTTACTCTTGAATTCCTTCTTTGGGATGTAGTTAACACTTTTTTTTTTTTTTTTCTATGAGAGGTTGATGCGGCATCTTGTTTGCTCTCACTATTCATCGCTTTTACTTGCAGTGGTAATATATTCTTACCACATGACCCAAATTCTGAGGTGAAAAGCGATAGCAGGCAAGATGCTGCATAGACCTCTCACAGAAATCAAAATAACAAATAAATGGGTGTGAACTGTGTTACAATGAAGGAATTAAAGCATCAAAGCTTCGAAAAAAATGGAACGCAAAAGGCATAACATATGGCACATGTGTAGGAAAGTAGCAACTATGTTTTAATCTGCCAGGAAGTTTCATATCGGCGCACACTCTGCTGCAGAGTGAAAATCTCATTCTGGAAACATCCCCCAGGCTGTGGCTAAGCCATGTCTCCTCAATATCCTTTCTTTCAGGATTGCTAGTTCCGCAAGGTTCACAGGAGAGCTTCTGTAAAGTTTGGAAGGTAGGAGATGAGATACCGGCAGAAGTAAAGCTGTGAGGACGGGCATGAGTCGTGCTTCAGTAGCTCAGATGGTAGAGCGCTTGCTCATGAAAGGCAAAGGTCCCGAGTTAGAGTCTCGGTTGGACACACAGTTTTAATCTGCCAGGAAGTTTCATATCAGCGCACACTCCGCTGCAGAGTGAAAATATCATTCTAGCAACTATTTATGTCTGGAGGCCCATTCATTACACGTTTCTGTTGCAAGTTGACATTACATCGCAAAACAAACACACACACACACACACACACACACACACACACACACACACACACACAATTTCGAATACAGTGAACACATACGTCATTAACCAGATTAATGTTTCATAATTTCGTGGGCAAAAAAATATGCAGCTGAGGGAGGTTTGAACCCGGACCACCTCTTCGCAGTCTAACACCATGACTACACAACCACAACATGAGTTCACTAATGTTTCTCAGTATTGCACACATTACATCTGGATCATTCACTGTTTCTATTTTGCTTCTTTTTTCCGCAGTTCAGTACACATTCTTGTTTGAGTGTTTGATCTGTGTTCAGTTTTTGACGGCCTATCCAATGGGCCAAGTTGCCACTAAATCTGAGGGGAGGGGGGGGGGGGGGTGATGGGTGGGGAGTTTCTCTCGTAAGGAATGATGTAAATTGACGTTTCAAATAGAATCTTTGATATGCAAAAGTGACGGTGATAAATGTCATTTCCCATTTTGTGCAGTAAGTTGTCTATGAAATGTCAAATTTTGCAATTTGAGTGTAATCCCCAGTAGTATATTCACTAAAAGCTTGCTGTAAAATAATGCTGTCAATTTTATTGCATAAGATGTGCAGTAGAATGCAACTTAAGTTGATAGTCACTGAGTTGCTTCTCTTCTAGATTTCAGTGAGTTTTAGGAAGGTTTTTTGTTTACAGGTACAAAATTTACCTGAGACTTTGTCATCTATCATTTGTTTCCAGCTAATTAAGCATTATTTACACCTTTATTGCTGCAAAAACTGCACTAGACATCATATCTCGTCTAGAGTAATGTATTATTAGTATTCCAGACAGAATATCAGTGCTTTCTGTGACATTTGTGTTATAACTTCAAGTTGAACAAATATATTTCAAGGACGATGCAATACATGAGTCACAGATCAAGTAAACAGAGTAAGACGTGTGTCACTTTAACAGTCAAATCATAACTGAGTCTGAGTCTAGCGTCCACTGGCTGGCTGGCTGGCCGCTTAGGTGGCGCTGCTGCTGCATGGCTGGCAGACAGCGCCGCATGTAGAGGACGCGCATAACTGTGCGGCAGCACTTTGAAAGATCGGCGAGTCACAAAACTTTTCCCCCCTTTTGAAGTTTTTGCACAGGTCTTGATGGAGGTGGCCTGTAGATTTCTAACGTCAATAGGTGTTGTTTGACTGGCCGTAAAGTCTCAAGGAGGCGGCTTCCTGTACGGACGGAAGTGTCCCCGATGATAATGGGGTCGGGATGACAGACACGGGGGGCGAATCTGCTGGGGCCCCGTGCACCAATCTGCCCGTTGCGGCAATTCCGGTTGTTACAACAGGAGACATGGGCGATGTGTCCGCGTCCGTAGGAGGAGGAGGCGAGTAGAGTCCGACAGATGATAGTCATCTGGTTCCTGTATGGGCACGTCTCCTGTTGGTGTCAGTTCTTGTGCTGGCACCGATATGATGGTGGGGACTGCGTTGTGAGTAATGAGAGATTCCAGGATCCCAAGTGTCAGGTAGAGCCGAAGATGGTGTAGCGGCATCCGGAACAGGCGTTGCCGGCACATGAGGCTGAAGCTGGTCCGAATGATGCACTGCAACACCCGTGTCCTTCTGGATTTCATACAGGCGTCAGCCACGGTGTCGTAAGATGTGGCCAGGACTCCATTTTAGCCGCCTGCCATATCCCCGTACCCATACAAGGTCGCCGACGGTGAACCGGCCAAGTGAAGGCACCCGTGGCCGTGAGGTGGAAGGCCGCAGAAGATGAAGTAGCGTGTGGGGCTATCGGTCATGTAAGAGCTCAGCCGGGCTGTGGTCACCCATGGGGGTGAAACGGTAAGAAGCCAAAAATTGGAGAAGCACATCATCAGCAGCAGAAGAAGTCAGGGGTTTCCTCATCTGAGCCTTAAATGTGCGGACCATTCGTTCAGCCTCACCGTTGCATTGTAGATGGAATGGAGGGGCCGTGACATGCATGACACCGCGATGAGCACAAAAATGTGCAAAGTCGGAAGAGGCAAATTGCGGACCATTATCGGTAACAAGAGTAGAGGGAAGGCCTTCCAAAGAGAAAATGCGAGCTAGAGCACTGGTGGTTGCCGCGGTGGTAATGCGACGTGCAACGGACAGTGAAAGGAAAGTTAGGGTAGGTGTCAATAACGAGAAGCCAATAAGTACCTAAAAAAGATACCGCGAAGTCAGCATGAATATGCTCCCAGGGCTTCTCAGGCGAAGGCCACGGTGACAAAGATGACTTTGGGGTGGCGGCCTGTGACGCACTAGGGCCGCAGGCAGCGACCATGTGTGCGATTTCAGTCGAAGCTGGGCCAGTACACATGATGGCGCGCCAGGGATTTTGTGCGAGAGATACCTCAGTGTCCTTGGTGAAGGAGGCACAAGACTGAAGCACGCAAAGATGCAGGTACCACAAAATGCGGCGAAGCATTTTCGTTGGAGAGGAGGATAACACCATCCCTAGCTGTGAGGCGGTAACGCAAAGCGTAGTAGTTCCGCAATGGATCAGAAGTCTTAGCGGACGGACGATCTGGCCAACCCTCCTGAATACAGCGTAAAACCCGGGAGAGGGTAGGGTCAGAACCCGTAGTAGCCGCCAGCCGGTCCCCGGTGATGGGGAACCCGTCCACAACCCGCTGCTCGGCAACATCCAGATGGAAACACAAAAGTTCGTCCCTATCGAATGCCAGGTCAGGACCCGTGGGAAGGCGAGACAGTGCATCACCATTTGCATGTTGAGCCGTTGGCCGGAAATGAATCTCATTATTGAAACGAGACAAGTAAAGTGCCCAACGCTGGAGGCGGTGTGCAGCCTTGTCGGGAAGTGACGTTGATGGTTGAAACAAGGAAATAAGTGGTTTGTGTTCCGTAACAAGATGAAATTTGGATCCATAGAGAAAAACAACAAACTTATGAAGAGCATAAATAATGGCCAAAGCTTCTTTTTCAATTTGAGAGTACTTTAGTCGGGCATCCGTGAGCGTTTTGGAGGCATAAGCAATGGGTTGTTCAGAACCATCAGAAAAACGGTGCGCAAGGACTGCACCGACCCCGTATTGAGAGGCGTCCATGGCAAGAACAAGATGTTGGCCAGGTCGATAAGTAGCCAGGCACGGGGTCTGTTTCAGCATAGTCTTCAATTTCTGGAAAGCTGCATCGCATGACGCGGACCAGTGGAAAGGCACGTTTTTATGCAACAGGCGATGCAATGGCTGAGCCACCGAAGCAGCAGACAGTAAAAACTTGTGATAGTATCCTATTTTCCCAAAGAAGGCCTGCAGTTCCTTAACAGATGTAGGGCGAGGAAGGGCATCGATCGCAGCAGCAGTTTGCTGAAGTGGACGAATACCATCCCGAGAGAGTTGAAACCCCAAGTACGTGATAGATGTCTGAAAAAATTTTGATTTCTGAAGATTACACTTAAGACCGGCAGTCTGTAAGACATGAAAAAGTCTGCGGAAATTTTGAAGATGTTCTTCAGTGGTGGAGCTATGACAACAATGTCGTCCATGTAATTTATACACCCAGGGACAGTGAGCAATAATTGTTACCTCAGCATCAAATTGTCCCAAGACAATTCTCATCCCGTCCGGTAAGTCTCCCCTGACCCACAGTTGTGTGTGACTTTACTAAAATCTACCCCTTTTCTTAGACCTCTCCAGTCCTTTTCCTTCACCCCACTCCCTTCCCCATCAACCCTCCTTTTTGAAGAAGGACCCACTGGCTCCAAAGCTTCCATAATTATAACCTTTTATGTGTGTTCCGCCACTGCTTGGTGGTAGATTTTTTATCTGCCCAATTAAATTATTTTGTCAAAAATTGATAGTTTTCATTGTTACATGGCAAAGTTTTGAATCACTAAAGCTGTGGTTCACTTGTCATCGGCTTTGTGACTGATAGTAAAAGAAAACATTTAAAATTGCTAGTTGGATAGTAGTTTGGTGTCAGTGCTTTATTGGATGGAATCTTGATTTACAATTCAGTATTGTTGATGAATTAGCTTTATCAGTGTACACAGTATAGTAAAGTTTTGTTGTTGTTGTTGTGGTGGTGGTGGTGGTGGTGGTGGTGGTGGTCTTCAGTCCTGAGACTGGTTTGATGCAGCTCTCCATGCTACTCTATCCTGTGCAAGCTTCTTCATCTCCCAGTACTTACTGCAACCTGCATCCTCTTGTATCTGTTAGTGTAATCATCTCTTGGTCTCCCTCTATGATTTTTACCCTCCATGCTGCCCTCCAATACCAAATTGGTGATCCCTTGATCCCTCAGAACATGTCCTACCAACCGATCCCTTCTTCTAGTCAAGTTGTGCCACAATTTCTCTTCTCCCCAATCCTGTTCAGTAACTACTCATTAGTTATATGATCTACCCATCTAATCTTCAGCATTCTTCTGTAGCGCCACATTTCGAAAGTTTCTATTCTCTTCTTGTTCAAACTATTTATCGTCCATGTTTCACTTCCATACATGGCTACACTCCATACAAATACTTTCCGAAACGACTTCCTGACACTTAAATCTATACTCGATGTTAACAAATTTTTCTTCTTCAGAAACGCTCTCCTTGCCATTGCCAGTCTACGTTTTATATCCTCTCTACTTCGACCATCATCCTTTATTTTGCTCCCCAAATAGCAAAACTCCTTTACTACTTTAAGTGTCTCATTTCCTAATCTAATTCCAGCGGCATCACCCGACTTAATTAGACTACATTTCATTATCCTCGTTTTGCATTTGTTGATGTTCATCTTATGCCGTCCTTTCAAGACACTGTCCATTCCGTTCAACTGCTCTTCCAAGTCCTTTGCTGTCCCTGACAGAATTACAATGTCATCGGCGAACCTCAAAATTTTTATTTCGTCTCCATGGATTTTAATACCTACTCCGAATTTTTCTTTTGTTTCCTTCACTGCTTGCTCAATATACAGATTGAATAACATTGGGGATAGGGCACAACCTGTCTCACTCCCTTCCCAACCACTGCTTCCCTTTCATACCCATAGACTCTTATAACGGCCATCTGGTTTCTGTACAAATTGTAAATATCCTTTTGCTCCCTGTATTTTACCCGTGCAACCTTCAGAATTTGAAAGAGAGTATTCCAGTCAACATTGTCAAAAGCTTTCTCTAAGTCTACAAATGCTAGAAACGTACGTTTGCCTTTCCTTAATCTAGCTTCTAAGATAAGTCGTAGGGTCAGTATTGCCTCACGTGTTCCAATATTTCTACGGAATCCAAACTGATCTTCCCCGAGGTCAGCTTCTACCAGTTTTTCCATTCGACTGGAAAGAATTCGCGTTAGTATTTTGCATCTGTGACCTATTAAACTGATTGTTCGGTAATTTTCACATCTGTTAGCACCTGCTTTCTTTGGGATTGGAATTATTATATTTCTCTTGAAGTCTGAGGGTATTTCGCCTATCTCCTATATCTTGCTCACCAGATGGTAGAGTTTTGTCAGGACTGGCTTTCCCAAGGCCGTCAGTAGTTCTGAGGCCTTGTTTCGACTCAGGTCTTTCATGCTCTATCAAACTCTTCACGCAGTATTGTATCTCCCATTTCATCTTCATCTACATCCTCTTCCATTCCCATAATATTGTCCTCAAGTACATCACCCTTGTATAGACCCTCTATAAACCTCTTCCACCTTTCTGCTTTCCCTTCTTTGCTTAGAACTGGGTTTCCATCTGAGCTCTTGATATTCATACAATGGTTCTTTTTTCTCCAAAGGTCTCTTTAATTTTCCTGTAGGCATTATCTATCTTAACCCTAGTGAGATAAGCCTCTACATCCTTACATTTGTCCTCTAGCCATCCCTGCTTAGCCATTTTACACTTCGTGTCGACCTCATTTTTGAGACGTTTGTGTTCCTTTTTGCCTGCTTCATTTGCTGCATTTTTATATTTTCTCCTTTCAGTAATTAAATTCAATATTTCTTCTGTTACCCAAGGATTTCTCCTAGCCCTCGTCTTTTTATCTACTTGATCCTTTGCTGCCTTCAATACTTTATTTCTCAGAGCTACCCATTCTTCTTATACTATATTTCTTTCCCCCATTTTTGTCAATTGTTCTCTTATGATCTCCCAGAAACTCTGTACAACCTCTGGTTTAGTCAGTTTATCCATGCCCCATCTCCTTAAATTCCCACCTTTTTGCAGTTTCTTCAGCTTTAATCTACAGTTTATAAGCAGTAGATTGTGGTCAGAGTCCACATCTGCCCCTCTGTCTTACCATTATATAATCTATCTGAAACCTGTCAGTATCTCCAGGCTTCTACCATGTATACAACCTTCTTTTATGATTCTTGAACCAAATGTTAGCTATGATTAAGTTGTGCTCTGTGCAAAATTCTACCAGGCGGCTTCCTGTTTCATTTCTTAGCCCCAATCCATATTCACCTACTTCGTTTCCTTCTCTCCCTTTTCCTACTACCGAATTCCAGTCACCAATGATGATTAGATTTTCGTCTCCCTTCACTATCTAAACAATTTCTTTTATTTCATCATACATTTCTTCAATTTCTTCGTCATCTGCAGAGCTAGTTGGCATATAAACTTGTACTACTGTAGTAGGTTTGGGCTGTGTCACAATAAGGCGTTCACTATGCTGTTTGTAGTAGTATACCGGCACTCATATTTTTTTTATTCATTATTAAACCGACTCCTGCATTACCCCTATCTGATTTTGTATTTATAACCCTGAATTCACCTGACCAAAAGTCTTGTTTCTCCTGCCACCGAACTTCACAAATTCCTACTATATCTAACTTTAACCTATCCATTTTCCTTTTTAAATTTTCTAACCTACCTGCTCTATTAAGGGATCTGACATTCCATGCTCCGATCCGTAGAACGCCAGTTTTCTTTCTCCTGATTACGACGTCCTCCTGGGTAGTCCCCGCCCGGAGATCCGAATGGGGGACTATTTTACCTCCGGAATATTTTACCCAAGAGGACGCCATCATCATTTAACGATACAGTAAAGCTGCATGCCCTCGGGGAAAAATTACGGCTGTAGTTTCCCCTTGCTTCCAGCCGTTCGCAGTACCAGCACAGCAAGGCCGTTTTGGTTAGTGTTACAAGGCCAGATCAGTCAATCATCCAGACTGTTGCCCCTGCAACCACTGAAAAGGCTGCTGCCTCTCTTCAGGAACCACCCGTTTGTCTGGGCACTCAACAGATACCCATCCGTTGTGGTTGCACCTATGGTACGGCTATCTGTATCGCTGAGGCACGCAAGCCTCACCACCAACGGCAAGGTCCATGATTCTTGGGAGGGGAGTAAAGTTTTATATATTATCATTTAATGTACAAGGTCACAGAAAGTAAATGATTAGTTTCTAAGAATGCTTCAATTGAATAGAATTCATTGTATTTTACCCACATTTGTAATACCCTCTTACATTTATTTAGTGATAATGAACAGGCTTAGTATGGTAACTTAATGAAAAATGTTTAAGTGCTTTTAGGTATTATGAACTGTAGCAGTCCTTCAGTAAGGAAAATCCCACTGACTGTTGCTGGTATTGTGTACATGCACATCACAGCTTGTCATTGAATGTTCCCATGTTTTCTGTAGCATATATTAAACAGTTATATATGTACAGAATAGGTACATTCATTGTGCTAAGATGTTTATTAAAGTTTTTGCAGGACTCTCTGGGTGCTAATCCTAATAGACAACTGATTGCTTTTTTCTGCCATGTGAAAATACATTAGCCCATGGAGAATTACTCCATAGCAATATTCCATACTACAGTTCGACGTGGAAGAAAGCCAAGTATGAGCAGATTAACAGTTGTTTATCCATACTTTTTTTAGTTTATGCAGTAAAAAGTGCACAAGCTTATTTGCTGCACAGATAACTCGCATGCCCTTGCGAAGAGAATTTTTGGTTGTAATCAGTTCATGTAATTTCAGATTTATTTTCTTTTTTAATTACACTCAGATTAAAAATTAGTCCCTCCTGTCTGGTTAATGCTCAGCTGGTTGGCCTGATGCAACTGGCTCATCATTTGTATCATTATATAATTTTCTAGCTTGCATATTCAGCTCTTCACTCGAAATGATTAGTTTACAAGAAAAAATTTACAGACTACAAAGTTGCTGAGTTTTGCATAATTTCCTACAGTAAATTTCCAGCAAGGTCAAAGTGACAGTTCATAAATTGCCTTGGGGAGAGCAGCAGTTATGGAAGGTGAAGACCTTTCTGTGGTACACAGTGTAGTAATAAAGCCTGCACTTTGGTTTTCTTACCAAGTATCACAGTGGACAGAGGCATCTCAATCCAAGAAAGTGTCGTAGGCATGCCTTGACTGACTAGACTGATTCTTCACTTATTTTGGCACATACAGACCCCAACATATCACAGAAAAATGAAATATAGCTTCATATTTAAGCCTGCCAGGAAATATGCCTGAAATTGTTAGATAATTGCAAACATACCATTAGTGGTTTGTCCAGGCAGCCCAAGATTTTAACATTCTGCTGAAAACATTAATATTTTTAGTTATCGCTATCCATGCGATAGTATGTGCTGCCTGATATGTTCCAAAATGCTGCACATAAAAACGAGATTCTTCTGGGCCTCATAATTCCAGTTACATTGGTGATAAAAAGGTAGGGCCACATGTTTTGGATATCCGTTGGGCTAGGGGTCATTTGTATATCCTACAGAAGGATTGTCTTAGTGTCACTATACTATACTACAGTACAGGATCAAAATGTGAATATTGTATACTTCCTCCCGCTTAGGCAAATCGACCTAACTGTTTGGGTCTAATTGCATATTATGTAGCCTACAGTGGGCTGTCCCTTTCCTTATCTCCCACCCCTCACCATACCAAAAGAGAACTGTAGATTCCAAGTCAGCAAACAGCTGAAATTTTTGGTACTTTCCTAAGATCCCGATCTTAAACAGTCTTGAAAATTTTCTTGATATCTTTATCCTTTTCCAGTGTACATAGGGTCAAAGTTACCCTACCTGGATGCATAAAATAACAAAGTAAAATATGGTGTGAGGTGAAAATGTAGTTTATAAAGTGATATAGCATGGAGAAAGATACTGAAAAGTGTCTATTACCATCAGAAGGGTTCTGGAAACCCTATCTTGTAGTACAGAAGCACATGCAAAAGTTTTGTGCAAGTAAAATGCTGTCTGAGATGTAAAATTGGTTTTGCACTATTTGAGTTTCACATAAGTAAGTATCAAAATTTTACTCACCCATAATGTTCTTGTCACATGACTGGCGTGCCCTGCTGTGGCAGGGAAAAGAAGAGAACCAGAGAAAAAATGCTTCTCTCAGAGCCCAAAAAAGTGAGTATGCTCCTGTTTAAATGCTGACAGCAAAGTGGGGTACCAACTGCCTCATTCCACCCTCCTCAGCCCCTTCAAAAATTTTGGCATGTGAACGTATTAGCATTTTAATAAATGAAAAACACTAGTTTGCTTTTGTTCTACAATATTAATTTTATTGTGTTATGTGGTTTGCTGGCCGGTGTGGCGGTGCGGTTCAAGGCGCTTCAGTCTGGAACCGAACGACCGCTACAGTCGCAGGTTCGAATCCTGCCTTGGGCATGGATGTGTGTGCTGTCATTAGGTTAGTTAGGTTTAAGTAGTTCTAAGTTCTAGGGGACTGATGACCTCAGATGTTAAGTCCCATAGTGCTCAGAGCCATTTGAACCATTTTTTGTTATGTGGTTTTCGGCTTACAAGGCCATATTCAAACATTTAAATGTCTGAAGATGGTCTTGTAAGCTGAAAACTTGTTAACACAATAAAAGTAATATTGTAGAACAAAATCAAACTGGTGCTTTTCACTTATCGTAATGTTGTTATACCAAGAACGGATGGAAGATTTTTGTTAACATGATATTAGCATTTTTTTTATGCTGACGGAGACTGAAAGTGGCAAAGAGACAGAAAAGTAATAAATACTGGAAGACAGCAGACAGTAGTTGTAGAAAGAGTGAAGAAGAAAATGGCAGTGGGTCATAGTTAACAGTGACTGAACAGTGCTAGGAAAGGAATGGAGGAGACGGTGCCAGCTGGAGAGGAATAAAGAAAAGGAGAAAGTGGAAGTGGGAGAGATCCAGTGATAATGGGACAGTTAATGACAATGAGGAAGAGAGGCATTGACAGTGAGAAGAGAGAGCAGCACTGGGAAGGAATGAATGAGACAGTAATAGTAAGAGAGAGCAAGAGGGAGAGAATGAGAGGAGACAGCAATGGCGGCGGTGGTGGTAGTGGTGGTGGTGGTGGTGGTGGTGGTGGTGGTGGTGAGGAGGACAGAATGGAGGAGATTGTGGCTGAGATACAGAAGACAGTGAGTCAGACACAAGGAAAGAATGACAACAATTTGGAATGAATGAGTGAGAGAGAGAATGTGCAAATGGGAGTGGATGGGTACAAGCAACTTACAGCAATGGACTGATGAGTGAGATAGAGTTAGTTAGGGGAACGAGAGCTTCATGGAGTGAGAGGTGAGCTGCATGTTAGAAAGGGCACAGATATGTTTGCATTCCAAAACTTTTGAGACAATTTTTAAATGTGCTGAGGAAGGTGGAATGAGGCAGCTAGGATCTCACTTTCTAGTCGGCTTTTTAAACAGGACTACATTTGCTTTTTTGTGCTCTGATAGGAGCTGGTTATGATTTTCCTTGGAGCTTCATTAATGGTTGCATTTTGGAAATTTTCTATCCCTGTTGTAAACTGTCTACCAGAACAAATTTAATATAATGAATTTTGTTTATACTAGTATATATCCTGTTTGCTGGTGCTGTGAGAAAGTAATCATTGAATTTTTTTACCACTGATTGTACTGTGCTATTTTTTGGTTTCAAGTTATTCATAGTGTTTGTGTGTGCATCTTTTAAGTTTGGGTATGACTGGAGGAGTTTACAATACTACAAGGGCTATCCACAAAGTACATTACGTTTTGGAATTAAAAATAAATAAGTATTGGAAATTTTTTTTATTATATACAGATGAAAGCCACACTTAAATACTACTTTTTCTACATAGTTGCCATTTAAATTAAGGCACTTATCGTAGCGATGGACGAGCTTGGAAATTCCTTTGTCATAAAATTTGGCCGCCTACGCCTTCAACCATGTGGTTACCTCTTCTTGAAGCTGTGCGTGGTCATCAAAACGCTGCATAGCCAACCACTTCTTCATTGCTGGGAATAAGTGGAAGTCGCTCGGTGCCAGGTCGGGACTGTACGGCGGATGAGGAAACAACTCCCACTTAAAAGATTTGAGAACTTCACGAGTGGCATTTGCCGTGTGGGCCCGGGCGTTGTCGTGAATCAGCAGGATCTTTGAGCCCAACTTTCCCCTGCGCTTGTTTTGTATTGCTCTTCTGAGGTTGTGCAGAGTTTGGCAATACCTTTGAGAGTTTATTGTAGTGCCTCTTTCCAGGAAATCCACAAAAATCACACCTTTTCTGTCCCAAAAGACAGTCGCCATCACCTTCCCTGCCGACATTGTCTGCATGCATCTCTTGGGTTTTTGGGGGGAATTTGTGTGCCCCCACTGCATTGACTGCAATTTTGTCTCGCAATTCACATGCTTAACCCATGTTTCGTCACCAGTAACGATGCGATCGAGTAATGAGTCGCCATCTTTCTCGTAAACGTCCAAAAACGTTAACGCTGCAGCCATTCGCTGATTTTTGTGAATCTCTGTCAAGATTTTTGGTATCCATCTTGCACAAAACTTGTGGTAATCAAGCTTTTCGGTAATGATTTCGTGCAACAAACTTTGTGAAATTTGTGGAAAACTCATAGAGAGTTCCGTTATTGTGAAATTACGGTTTTCACGGACCGCGGCATCGACTTTTTCGACAAGTTCGGCAGTCACTATGCTGGGTCTTCCACTTCGCTCTTTGTCGTGAACATTAGTTCGGCCATTTTTAAATTTTATGACCCATTGACGCACTCCACCTTCAGAAACCTTATTACAGCACACACTTCACACTTTGCGGCATTTTCAATTAACGCTGACATTTCAAACTGTCACAGTAACTCAACGGAGTACAGCACGAACCTCTCACTAGCACGGCAGGATGCTGACTGAGCGGCGGAATGCCATGACACCAAGATGGCTGCGCTAGCCCCGCCCCTAACGGACACAAACGAAAACGTAATGTACTTTGTGGATAGCCCTCGTAATAGAGTTTGAGCTCTTTACCTAAAAGTTTTCCTCTGAATTAAATAGAGCTCTTTTCCAGGCAAAGAGTATTTTACTCCCAGACAGTTGGAGCTTACAGAACAACTCTATACAAGAAACACAGATGATGAACTTCATATATTTTCCGCCACACATGTTTCTGAGAGATGAATACTTTGTTTCTCAATAAATACTTACATTGTATGCTTAGGAAGCTGTATATTATTTGAGTTCCAGTAAAAGTTCTTAAAAATGAGTACTTTATTACCATAGTACTAATAGTTTTCAGATAATTTAACAGAATGATGTATATGTGATTTTGTAGCTATAAATTTAAAAAAGCTAGTGACCGGGGTGGTCGGCTGTTATGGTGGCTGATGGAATGAATTAGTTGGACATTGGATGCCAATATTTCACCATCCAGGTTAGGGAAGGCTACATTGAAGCTGTTTCCATCTACTTTGTTTCCTCATTTGCCATCTTATTTAATATCATTCATGTTTTTTACTTGTTGATGTATTATTGTTATATAATTGTACTCTGATTATTGCCTTCGCCCTGTTAAATGAATATACACTGAAGTGCCAAAGAAACTGGTGTATGCATGTGTCTTCAAATACAGATAGATGTGAACAGACAGAATAGGATCCTGCGGTTGGCAGAACCTATATAATACAAGTGTCTGGTGCAGTTGTTAAATTGGTTACTGGTGTGACAATAGCAGGTTATCAAGATTTAAGCGAGTTTGAACATGATTTTATAGTCAGTGCATGAGCGATGGGACACAGCATCTGAGGTAGTGATGAAGTAGGGATTTTCCTGTATGACCCTTTCCCAAGTGTACCACGAAAATCATGAATCCAGTAATATATCAAATCTTGGACATCGCTGCACCCAGAAAAATATTCTGCAACAACAGGACCAAGGACAAACTGTAGAGAATTGATGAATGTGACAGAAGTGCAACCCTTCCACTGCATGACACAAAGCTTTACAACTCCCCTTGGCCCATCAACACCAACATTGGACTATTGATGACTGGAAACATGTTGCCTGGTTGGACAATTCTCATTTCAAATTGTATCGAGCAGATGGACATGTACTGGTATGGAGACAACCTCATGAATCCGTGGACCCTGCATGTTGGCAACTGTTCATGCTGGTAGAGCCTCTGTAATGCTGAGAGACATCTTCAGTTGGAATGATATGGGACCCCTGATATGCCTAAATACGATTCTGACAGGTGTCACGTATGTAAGCATCCTGTCTGATCACCTGCAGCCATTCATGTCCGTTATGCATTCCAATGGACTTGAGCAATTACAGCAAGACAATGTGACACCTCACATGTCCAGAATTGCTAAAGAGCAGCAAGTTTAAACACTTCTGCTAGTCACCAGAATCCCCAGACATGAACATTATTGATCATATCTGGGATGCCTTGTGACATGCTGTTCCAAGAGATCTCCATCCCCTAGTATTCTTAGAGATTTATGAACAGCCCTGCAGGATTCATGGTGTCATTTCCCTCCAGCACTGTTTCAGACAGTAGTAGAGTCCATGTCATGTCGTGTTGCGGCACTTATGCGTGCTCACACGGGCCCTAAACTATGTTAGGCAGATGTGCCAGTTCCTTTGGCACTTCAGTGTATATGTAATGTTACTGCCTCTCTGGTGACAACATGAGGTATCCACCTTGCCACCTCAGTTACAGGACTCACTGCGTCAGCAAGTAGCTCCTGGTGTGATTTCACTTGGTTGGCCTAAGTTGTCCTGATTTTGTGGCTTTTTGCATTTACTGAGGAAGCTGTCTTTTTCACTCAGCCACACTAAGTAAATTATCTGCTGCACAACAAAACTCTGCTACAAGGTATTTGGACACTACCTGCCAGTGTGTGCCTTATTCTTTGAACACTCATAACGTTATTTGTGTTTAAATAATTGTCAGTGAGCTGCAATACTACAAATGAGAGAATGCATCTGAACCTGGAGAATTTTTTAAAGGAAACTCTGTGGGTTATCACTAAAGTATAACAGCATTGTCTTGATGTGATAACTGCACCAAGATGTTATAGGAAATTGACAGGTAACTTTATATGATTTCATTGGCACCATAAATCATTCCATGGTTGAGAACTGAGCTGCAGGTTTAATAAAACCCCAGTCAGATTTTTAACTTCAAATGCACACATTAAAGATTAATTCAGTGATGATACAGCTTAATTTTATTGATTTATTAATTCAACTGTCCTTGATAAAATTATTCTAGGTCTCTCCAGTTGGGAAGTAGATGTCAAACCTTTCAGATGGCAGTGAGTGTAAATTAAATCATTGTAAAAATCAGTGCTAACAAATTTATGCATAGACTACGTGTGTAAACAGTAGTCACTGCAGTCTGTGAACATTCTCACATCCTGAAATGATTATTTGTGCATAATTATGGACCATTGATTTAGTCGCTGCCTTGTTTTGATAAACCTTGGTAAACCTCACTGATGTGGCTGCGTCTGCTGTCATATGTTTTACACATTTGAATCATGTGTGGTGTAATAATTTACATTCATTTTCATAAACAGTGAAACCACTTACTCAGCTCACAATCAAATGCGTATGGTATATATATATGCATGGACAGCAAACTTCATGAAAAATGTTGCTCACACTGCGACAGTCCCAGAATCTATCAGCAGAACTTAATATGAAATTGACATATTTTTTGTTAATTATTGGTAATGTTTCATCGTAGTGTATGTTCGTAATTTTTTTTCTTGCAGCTGGAGATCTCCAACACACAATCAATCTTCTAGTGAAAGTGAAGACAACTTTGAGGAATGTGAGTAATGGATAAATGCATTCTTAAGTACTTATAGGAAGTGCATAAGATATATCAAATGGTAATATAAAACTTGCAGTTAGTGAACAGGTACAAATTCTTAGGTGGTGAATACTTTCGTTGAGTGTAAGTTCATGTCCACATACATACATAAATAAAATTAAATCAGTTTTGCAAAGGAATACTAGCAGCATTTCCAGTTCTAGCAACAAATTAGTGAGATCCTTGCATGATGATGTGAATGGTTGCTGGTTACAATGTCTGTTACACATTGTGTGTATCTCCCCACACAATGTCATTCGTGCGTGCGTGCGTGCATGCATGCCTGAAGGAACAGACATTTTCACTGAAAATTACAGCTTCGGTAGACATGTGAAGTGATTCTACATACTGTGACTGCATTAACATCAGCTGTTTGTGACACATGAGAATTTGTGCTGGACCAGAACTCGGACCCAGGTTTTCCACTTATTGTGAATGGTTGCCTTAACCACTTCGGCTATCAAGCATGCCTCCAGAACTGATCCAAACTTCCCATTTATCATGTAGTCACAACCCTTATTCTTGCACAGTTTGTGATTCCCAAACAAGCAGGCAAATATGCATGCAGATCAGGATAATGTACTGGAAAGATACAGACACTATATAAACACAGGCATTGAAACAATCAGTGGTGTATTCATACCTTGATGGAATAAAATGATGATATATTATTTGTCTCCCTGTGCAGGAATCGTGAATTGAGTGAGCATAAGGGTTGTGACTTCATGCAATATGAAATTTTGGATTGGTCCTGGAGGCAGGCTCAGATAGCCTAAGTTACTAAGGTGACTGCTCATGGTAAGTGGGAAATCAAGTTTAGAGTCCTGGTCCAGTGCAATTTTTTTGTGCTGCAAATAGATGACATCAATGCATAGTTTCAGTATGCGAAACTATTTCAGATATGAATGGTTCACCTAAGTTTCACATTATTTTAATGGACCCCCAGCATGCCATCTTCTGACTGTTGGAAGATTGTGCCAGTACTAACTACAGTAGCTAAAAGTACAACCTGCTGCTACCAAGTGGTAGTCTTTAGTATTGACACGTGTATAAAAGCTTTTTCTACTGAAAGTAGCAAAAATAGATCATCAACTGGGATGCTAAATTGAAAGTGTATACTAGTGTGGAATCTTACTTATCCTATTCCATGATCCTTGGCAGTCAGTTTTAGCTCAGCCAGTGTCTGTGTAAATTTAATTCTTAGATTTGTGGCAAACTGATATTTCCTTCTTCTTCTTCTGCTTCTGTTGCTGCTGCTGCTGCTTCTGCTTCAATCTGAAGACACTTTTGATGCAGCTCACCCTGCTAGTCTATTCTGTGCTAATCTCTTCAGCTCTGCACAATGAGTTCAACCTGTAAAATTAAGACTGACAGGATGATCACTACTTAACTTAGTACTACCAGTAGACATATGTTTAAGTATAAAGCACAATCCTAGCCTTCAGAACTATTAGTCCGTTTCTTTAGGAGGAGAGGGGGATAGGTTGTGGAAGGTTAGGATGAGAGGTACCCAACTTTTGTGTGGACAACTGTATTGAGCAGAATATAATAGAGGGAAACATTCCACGTGGGAAAAATATATCTAAAAACAAAGATGATGTGACTTACCAAATGAAAGTGCTGGCAGGTCGATAGACACACAAACAAACAAACAAACACAAACATACACACAAAATTCAAGCTTTCGCAACGAACGGTTGCTTCATCAGGAAAGAGGGAAGGAGAGGGAAAGACGAAAGGATGTGTGTTTTAAGGGAGAGGATAAGGAGTCATTCCAATCCCGGGAGCGGAAAGACTTACCTTAGGGGGAAAAAAGAACAGGTGAAATGTCTGCTTGTGTCTGTGTATGTGCGGATGGATATATGTGTGTGTGTGTGTGTGTGTGTGTGTGTGTGTGTGTGTGTGTGTGTGTGTGTGCGCGCGAGTGTATACCTGTCCTTTTTTCCCCCTAAGGTAAGTCTTTCCGCTCCCGGGATTGGAATGACTCCTTACCCTCTCCCTTAAAACCCATATCCTTTCGTCTTTCCCTCTCCTTCCCTCTTTCCTGACGAAGCAACCGTTGGTTGCGAAAGCTTGAATTTTGTGTGTATGTCTGTGTTTATTTGTGTGTCTATCGACCTACCAGCACTTTCATTTGGTAAGTCACATCATCTTTGTTTTTAGATGTATTTTTCCCAACTGTATTGGGCAGTTAGACAGCCCACACGGAATGGAAATACTGTAGACCTTGTAGCTAAGGCCTGACCTTTCTGGCAATGTCTGTCAGGTTAGAGACAAGGATTAGTGATTGTGTCATCATAGTGACAATGGTTATTAACATTAATAAATCCACCAAGAAGGCCAGGGAAGTATTTTTGGTACAAAGAGCAGATAAACAGTTGTTAGTGTCTCACTTACACTATGCATGGACATCATTTAGTTCCAGTATGATGGACTTACAGGAATTATGGGCAAAGTTTAAATGCATTGTAATTCATGCTCTGGAGAAGTATGCACTGAGCAGCAAGTGGGTTAAGGATGAGAAAGACCCACACTAGTTGAATAACAAAATTCAAGAAATGCTGAGGAAGCAAAGACTGTTGTAGGTTGTAGTCTCGGTTCGAAAGAGAACTTGCAAATGGTGATAGTTAAAAGATAATAGATTCATGTGTTTGCAAAAAGATCGAAGTATGAAGTGTAAAGTGTACAACTATCACCACTGTCATACTTCAGAAAAAGATCTTGTCAAGAACCCAATAAATTTCTGTTCTCACATAAAATTGTGTGCGTGTGCGTGTGCGTGCGTGCGTGCGTGCGCGCCTGTCCTTTTTTCCCCCAAAGGTAAGTCTTTCCACTCCTGGGATTGGAATGACTCCTTACCCTCTCCCTTAAAACCCACATCCTTTCGTCTTTCCCTCTCCTTCCCTTTTTCCTGATGAAGCAACCTTGGGTTGCGAAAGCTTGAAATTTGTGTGTGTGTTTGTGTGTATTTTTATTGTGTCTATCTACCAGCACTTTCTCATTTGTTAAGTCACAGTATCTTTGTTTTATATATATGTTTTTATAGTTATACCTAAAAACAAAGATGATGTGACTTACCAAATGAAAGTGCTGGCAGGTCGACAGACACACAAACATACACACAAAATTCAAGCTTTCGCAACAAACTGTTGCCTCATCAGGAAAGAGGGAAGGAGAGGGAAAGACGAAAGGATGTGGGTTTTAAGGGAGAGGGTAAGGAGTCATTCCAGTCCCGGGAGCGGAAAGACTTACCTTAGGGGGAAAAAAGGACGGGTATACACTCGCACACACACAAATATCCATCCACACATATACAGACACAAGCAGACATATTTAAAGACAAAGAGTTTGGGCAGAGATATAACAAGAGCCACTTCCTCATCTTCTCAAACCCAGAACCTCCCACAGAAGAACCACAAAAGTGCCCCACTTGTGACAGGATACTTTCCGTCCCCCAGGGGGTCCACAACTCTTTTGTGGATACGTGCGTAGCGAGCACGGGACCCCGAGCTAATGTGGCCTTCCTTCCTTTCCAGGCTGCATACCTTCCCATTCCGCATCCTTCCCCATCCCTATCTTCGCCCCTCCTCCCCTCACCTCTGGCTCTTTCCTTCCCTTTCTCCCCATCTGGGAGTATGGTTTGTGCCTACGTCCGGAGACGGACGCTCGTAAATGTACTGCATTCTTTGCCTTCCTTGCTTTTATGTCTTCTTCCTTCCTTTGTCCTTCTGTCTTCTTCCTTCCTTTGTCCTTCTGTCTTCTTCCTTCCTTTGTCCTTCTCTTTTCCTTACCTCTTCTCTTTCCCTTTTCTCCGCTGCGGCGTTTGAGACCTCTCTTCCTTCCTTTCCCTTTCTCTTTCTTCCTCCCTGTGCGTGTCTGAAGGCCGACCCACGCCCTTCGTGCGTAGCCGGTGACGGGGTAACGCGTAATTCCCCGCCCCGGGTAGACAGGTAGGACACGTACGTACCCCCTGGTAACGGCTAGGCCCAGGGAGGGGTGATTACCCGAGCTGATACCTTCCGAAAATGCCGATTGGTCCCTCCGTCCGTTTGTCGGGAGGTGTGACCTGAGGTGTGAACAATCACCTAAGGCGGGAGTGCCCTCAGAGAGGGCCCCCACAAGGGAGGAGCGCGCCATCGGAGACGCCGGTAATCATGGGGGATTCTTCCGCAATGGTTTCCTCACCTTCCACTAAGTCTGCTCACAAACGTAAGTATATTGAGTCTCAGCCACAGACGATTCTTCCATCGTTGCCACAGTTCCTTGTTGTTTCTCGGTCTGATGAAGGTCACGACTTCTCCACGGTCAACCCTTTCATTATTCAGAAAGGTGTCGACGCAATAGCAGGTCCTGTAAAGTCTTGTTCCAGATTACGGAATGGCACCCTGTTAGAACCACACAGTGCCCTCCAGGCACAAAAATTGCTGCGTACTTCTCTGCTCCACACCTTCCCTGTCCGGGTGGAACCGCACCGTACCTTAAATTCCTCACGTGGAGTCGTTTATACACGCTCCCTCGATGGATTGTCTGACGAAGAAATTCAGCACTATCTGTCTGACCAGGGCGTAACGGCAGTTCATAGAGTAATGAAACGGGTTGACACGAACATCATTCCAACCCGCACTGTCTTCTTGACATTTGACACAGTTCAACTCCCATCCAAAATCACAGCAGGCTATGAGATAATTTCCGTTCGCCCTTACGTCCCAAACCCTACGCGTTGCTATCGATGTCAGCGGTTCAATCACACCAGCCAGTCCTGTTCCAATCCAGCCAAATGTGTAACGTGTGGCAAGGATGCCCATGAGGGTGCTTGTCCACCTCCATCCCCTCGCTGCATCAACTGTATGGGTGACCACGCTGCTTCCTCTCGAGATTGCCCCGTTTTTAAGGACGAGAAGCTCATCCAGGAAATACGGGTGAAGGAAAAGGTGTCGACCTTTGCTGCTCGAAAATTATTCGCCAGTCGCAAGCCCACCGTGCCTCAGACAGGAAAATACAGCACTGTCCTTGCTTCTCCTCGGCCAACAAAGGAGGCGGCCACGCAGACTTGCGACCTCACCTTTAGTACCACGGTCGTCAGATCGGCCAGCGCAAAGATCGCTCATTCAACCTCACCACTTTCGCCTGCCCACTCTGTGGCTCACCCTTCGTCGGGTTCTGCTACATCTCGAGCCCAAAAGTCGGACGCCAAGTCTTCGAAAAAAGAGCATACTCGTGAAGAGTTTTTACGTACCGCAACTTCACAACCATCGGTTCCTTCTTCATCTAAACCACATTCTTCCAAGAAGGCTACAAAGAAACCCAGTTCCTCTCCTTCTCCGCCAAGGCGTGCCCCCTCTACAGCACCACCTGGCGGAAATCGCCCTCGGCCATCTTCTGTGTCGCCGAGGCGCACTGCTGGTGGCCGGTCAACCGGCCGATCGCTGGTGGCAGGGACTGCTCCTGACCAACCTATGGATCAGGATCTTCTGCCTTCGGCTGAATGCCATTCCATGCTGTCGGTTGCTAGCTCCGAGCAGTCTCTGAGTTGACAGCAACTTTGGTCACATTCCTCCATTTTCCTTTCACCCCATGTCCATTATCCACTGGAATATCCGCGGCATTCGAGCCAATCGGGATGAATTGTTGGTCCTCTTACGCTCCTACTCGCCGGTCATCTTCTGTCTTCAGGAAACAAAGCTGCGTCCCCATGACCGCTTTGTTCTCCCTCACTTTCAGTCCGTCCGATATGACCTCCCCTCTGTTGAAGGCACTCCAGCCCATGGAGGACTCATGATTCTTCTCCATGATACTCTCCATTATCACCCAATCCCCTTAAAACAGTTCCTTCCAAGCTGTCGCCGTCCGTCTTTCCCTTTCTGGATACACGTTCTCTCTTTGTACTGTATACATTCCATCATCCACACCAATGGCACGAGCTGATCTCCTTCATCTTCTTGGTCAGCTTCCACCCCCCTATTTGCTGGTTGGGGACTTCAATGCCCACCACCCGCTTTGGGGATCTCCTCATCCTTGTCCACGTGGCTCCATATTGCTAGACGTCTTCCACCAAGCGGATCTAGTTTGCCTCAACACTGGGGTCCCCACATTTTTGTCTGCCTCCACGACAAATTTATCTCATTTGGACCTTGCGGTCGGTACTGTTCCGCTAGCTCGGCACTTCGAATGGTTCGCCCTTGATGATACACACTCGAGTGACCACTTTCCATGTGTCCTCAGACTGCAGCCTCAACTGCCATATATGCGCCCGTGACGCTGGAAGTTTGCCCAAGCCGATTGGACACTTTTTTCGTCTCTCGCGACATTCGATGACCGTCGCTTTCCCAGCGTCGACGATGAGGTCACACACATTACCGACGTTATCCTTACAGCTGCGGAACGTTCAATACCACGCACCTCCGAATTGCCCCGGCGCCCCCCAGTTCCTTGGTGGAACGAGGCATGCCGTAATGCAATATGTGAGCGGCGACGTGCTCTTCGCATTTTCCGTCACCATCCTACTTTGGCCAACTGTATCCGCTATAAGCAGCTCCGTGCGCGATGCCGTCGCGTCATCCGCGATAGCAAGAAGGCAAGCTGGAAATTCTTTATTAGCTCATTTAACACCTTCACTCCCTCCTCGGAAGTTTGGAGTCGGCTTCGACGGTTCTCAGGCGCACCTAGTTTCTCCCCGGTCTCTGGGCTCACTGTCGCGCATGATACATTCGTGGACCCCGTCGCAATTTCTAACTCGTTGGGTCAGCACTTTGCTGAGATTTCGAGCTCTTCAAATTACCCGCCAGCGTTTCTCCCGAAGAAACGTGCAGCGGAAGTGCGACCTCTTGCTTTCTCCTCTCAAAATCACGAAAGCTACAATACTGTTTTCTCCATGCGGGAACTCCAACGTGCCCTCTCATCTTCTCGCTCCTCCGCCCCGGGACCGGATGGTATCCATGTCCAAATGTTGCTGCATTTATCAACCCCTAGTCTGCGTTACCTCCTTCGCCTTTATAATCGAATTTGGACCGACAGTACCTTTCCCAAACGGTGGCGGGAAGCTATTGTCGTTCCCGTTCCGAAACCTGGAAAGGACAAACATCTCCCCTCTAGCTATCGCCCCATTTCTCTCACGAGTAGTGTCTGTAAGGTTTTGGAGCGTATGGTGAATTACCGTTTAGCTTGGTGGCTGGAATCCCGCAGTCTTTTAACACCAGCCCAATGCGGATTTCGGAAGCATCGTTCTGCCGTTGACCATCTTGTTGCTCTCTCCACTTATATCATGAACAATTTTCTCCGGAAACGCCAAACGGTAGCAATATTTTTTGATCTGGAGAGAGCATACGATACCTGTTGGAGGACAGGCATCCTCCGCACACTGTTCTCTTGGGGCTTTCGAGGCCGGCTGCCCCTTTTTCTTCGCGAATTTATGGCAGAGCGCACTTTTAGGGTGCGGGTGAACACTACTCTCTCCCGTACTTTCTCCCAAGAAAACGGGGTACCCCAGGGATCTGTGCTGAGTGTTGTACTATTTGCCATCGCCATAAATCCAATTATGGATTGTCTCCCTCCTGATGTCTCGGGCTCCCTCTTTGTGGACGATTTTGCGATCTACTACAGCTCTCAACGGACCAGCCATCTTGAACGACGTCTTCAAGGATGTCTCGATCGCCTCCACTCGTGGAGCATCGAAACTGGCTTCCGTTTCTCACCCAGTAAGACCGTTTGTGTCAATTTTTGGCGACGTAAGGAGTTTCTTCCGCCCTCCTTACATCTAGGTCCTGTCAACCTTCCGTTTTCAGACGTCGCTAAATTCTTGGGTCTTATGTTTGACAGAAAACTGTGCTGGTCCTCCCACGTTTCCTATCTTTCGGCTCGCTGTCTGCGATCGCTTAACACCCTCCGTGTCCTGAATGGTACCTCCTGGGGAGCGGACCGAGTGGTCCTTCTCCGCCTCTATCGCGCCTTAGTGCGCTCGAAATTGGATTATGGAAGCATAGTCTACTCCTCTGCTCGGCCGTCTATTCTTCGGCGTCTCGACTCTATCCACCACCGTGGATTACGTTTAGTGTCTGGAGCTTTTTACACTAGCCCTGTGGAAAGCCTTTATGCTGAGACTGCTGAACCTCCGCTGTCCAATCGGCGGGCAGTACTCCTGAGTCGTTATGCTAGCCATCTGTCTTCCATGCCTACTAATCCAGCCCATGACCTTTTTTTCGACGCCTCCTTTGATGTAGGGTATGCAGGCCGCTCCTCTTCCCTACTACCCCCGGGAGTCCGCTTCCGTCAACTGCTCCATTCTCTTTCCTTCCGCTTTCCTAAAACCTTCTGGACAACTTGGGGTACAGCACCGCCTTGGCTCCGTCCCCGGATCTGCCTGCTCCGTGACCTTTGTCAATTTCCCAAGGATGGTACCCCTACACTTGTTTATCGTCGGGCATTTGCTGCTCTATGTGCAGCAATGACGGAGGCCACATTTATTTACACCGACGGCTCGAAAACATCGTTAGGTGTAGGGAGTGCTTATATTGTTGGCGACACCCCAAATCAATTTCGGCTTCCCGACCAGTGTTCGGTTTATACTGCGGAGCTTTACGCTGTTCTCCAGGCTGTCCACTACATCCGCCACCATCAGCGAATACAGTATGTTATCTGCTCAGATTCTCTCAGCTCTCTCCTCAGTCTCCAAGCTCTTTACCCTGTGCACCCTCTGGTCCACCGGATTCAGGACTGTCAGCGCTAGCTCCACCTGAGGGGCGTCTCGGTGGCGTTCCTCTGGCTCCCGGGACACGCTGGTATCTGTGGGAATGAGGCGGCTGATATAGCGGCCAAGGCCGCAGTCTCTCTTCCTCGGCCAGCTATTCGGTCGCTTCCCTTCACCGATCTACGGAGCGGTTTATGTCGCCAAGTTGCTCATTTATGGCATGCGCATTGGTCGGCACTTCCCTGTAATAAATTGCGGGAAGTGAAAGCCCTTCCTTGCGCTTGGACCTCTTCTTCCCGAACGCGTCGTCAGGAGGAGGTAATTTTAGCTAGACTCCGGATAGGGCACTGTCGTTTTAGCCATCGACATCTTTTAAGCGGCGATCCTCCCCCACTCTGTCCCCACTGCTCTCAGCTGTGGACGGTAAGACACCTTTTAATTGAATGCCCCTATTTTAATCCGTTACGCTCCCGTCTACAGCTATCGCCTGATCTATCGTCGATTTTAGCAGATGACACGCGCTCCGCCGACCGCGTTCTCCAGTTTATTAGTGACAGTGAAATGGCGTCAGTCATTTGAACCTTTTTTTGGGGACAATCACCCCCTTTCTGTAGTGGATTTTTAAGCATTCTTCTATTTTTAGTTTCTCAAATTTTCTGACTTTGTTCCCATTGCTGCTGGTTTTAAAATTCGGTTTTTTACTGTCTTAAGTCACGGGCTGGGCGCTAATGACCTTAGCAGTTTTGCGCCCTAAAACCACAAAAAAAAAAGATACTTTCCGGGACTGGATCAGATTCTGAATGTGGCTCTCCAGCAGGGATACGACTTCCTCAAATCCTGCCCTGAAATGAGATCCATCCTTCATGAAATCCTCCCCACTCCACCAAGAGTGTCTTTCCGCCGTCCACCTAACCTTCGCAACCTCTTAGTTCATCCCTATGAAATCCCCAAACCACCTTCCCTACCCTCTGGCTCCTACCCTTGTAACCGCCCCCGGTGTAAAACCTGCCCCATGCACCCTCCCACCACCACCTACTCCAGTCCTGTAACCCGGAAGGTGTACACAATCAAAGGCAGAGCCACGTGTGAAAGCACCCACGTGATCTACCAACTGACCTGCCTACACTGTGATGCGTTCTATGTGAGAATGACCAGCAACAAACTGTCCATTTGCATGAATGGACACAGGCAGACAGTGTTTGTTGGTAATGAGGATCACCCTGTGGCTAAACATGCCTTCCCCCCTGCGGGTCCGGGGATTAGAATAGGCCCGAGGTATTCCTGCCTGTCGTAAGAGGCGACTAAAAGGAGTCCATCCCCCTCATGGGGGTAGTTAGCACCTGCGTCCGGAGACGGACGGTTTCACGACCTATAATCGTGGTCTTTTTGGTTTTTCACTTCTCGTTTCTTCCTTCCTTTTGTTGGTTCCTTTCTTTGCTCTTCTCCACCTCACTGTCTTCCTTACTCTTTCCCTTGACTTCTCCTTGCCTTCTCATTGCCTTTTTCTCCTTGCCTTCTCATTGCCTTTTTCTCCTTGCCTTCTCATTGCCTTCTCATTGCCTTTTTCTCCTTGCCTTCTCATTGCCTTCTTCTCCTTGCTTCCTCATTGCCTTCTTCTCCTTGCCTTCTCTGGTCTCCGCCTCGGCGTTTGAGACAGTCTGTCCTCTTTCTCCCTCTCTCTCTTCTTTTTCCTCTTCTTCCTTCCTCCCTGTGCGTGTCTGAAGGCCGACCCACGCGTTCGCACGCGTAGCCGGTGACGGGGTAACGCGTAAGTCCCCGCCCTGGGTAGACATGTAAGGCACGCGCGTACCCCCTGGTAAAGGCCAGGCCCGGGGAGGGGTGATTGCCTGAGCTGATACCTTCTGACCATGCCGATTGGTCCCTCCGTCTGTTTCTCGGGAGGTGTGACCTGAGGTGTAAACATTCACCTAAGGCGGGAGTGCCCTCTGAGAGGGTCCCCACAAGGAAGGAGCGCGCCATCGGAGACGCTGGCAATCGTGGGGGATTCCTCCGCAATGGATTCTACTCCATCGCTTTCGACTTCGACCCAAAAACGGAAACGTGACCATCCAACAGTGACAAAAGTACTACCGCCTGCCCCACAGTTCCTCGTAGTTTCTCGATCTGAGGACGGAAAGGATTTTTCCTCTGTCAACCCTTTCGTTATTCAGAAGGGCGTAGATGCCATAGCCGGATCTGTCAAATCTTGTACCAGGTTGCGTAACGGTACCTTATTACTAGAAACTGAGAGTGCCTTTCAGGCACAAAAACTGCTTCGGGCCACACTCTTGTACACGTTCCCTGTCCGGGTGGAGGCCCACCGAACTTTGAATTCGTCTCGTGGTGTAGTCTATAGTAGCTCCCTCGACGGATTGACTGACGAGGAGCTTCAATCTTTCCTCGCTGAGCAGGGCGTGACGGCTGTCCATAGGGTCATGAAAAAGGTCAACAATAACCTTGTACCGACCCGGACACTTTTCTTGACCTTCGATAGTGTTAAGCTGCCATCGCGCATCAAGGCGGGCTACGAGGTTATTTCTGTTCGCCCCTATGTCCCGACACCTACGCGCTGCTACCAGTGTCAGCGTTTCAATCACACTCGACAGTCTTGCTCCAATGCGGCTAAATGTGTCACTTGTGGCAGGGATGCCCATGAGGGTGACTGTCCACCTCCGTCTCCTCGTTGTGTGAACTGTCAGGGTGACCATGCCGCATCCTCCCGCGACTGTCCTGTCTATAAGGAAGAACGCTGTATCCAAGAAATTCGGGTCAAAGAGAAAGTGTCCACCTCGGCTGCTCGCAAGCTATTGGCTAGTAGGAAGCCCACGCTGCTCCCAGCGGGGAAATACAGCACTGTCCTCGCCTCTCCTCGGACTACCCGGGAGGTAGCAACCCAGACATGCGATCTGACCTTCAGCACCACGGTCGTCCGTTCGGCCAGTGCTAAGATCGCGCGGTCGACGTCTCCTCTTCCTCCCATCACCCCACAGACACCAGCCACTTCCTCAGCTTCTGCTAAGTCGAAGACCCCGAAGTCAGATGCACGGGCCTTCAAGAAGGAACCATCCCGTGCAGACTTCCTCCGTCCCTCGACCTCCCAGCCTTCGACCAGTACTTCCACCAAACGTCCTTCTAAAAAGGCGCATAGGAAGCACAGTTCTCCTTCTCCGCCACGGCGCCTTTCTTCTCCTGCGCCACCCAGCGGTTGCCGCCCCAGGCCGTCATCCGTTTCGCCTGGCCGCACCGCTGGTAGCCGAACATCTGGCCGTTCACCGGCGGAGGAAGCTCCCCCTCCCGGCCATCCTCCTGAGATGGCCGATGAACCTATAGACCCCATGGACGATGACTGTCCGCCTACTGATAGCGGCGGCAGTGCTCGCTCGAAGCCAGGCCCTAAGCGGCCTTCGAGGTGACCCCTTCTCTCATCTTCCTTTTCTTACGATGGCACTTATTCACTGGAATATTCGCAGCATTCGCTCCAACCGAGAGGACTTGAAGTTGCTGCTCCGCTTGCATCGTCCGCTCGTCGTAGCCCTTCAGGAAACGAAGCTACGCCCATGCGATCAAATTGCCTTGGCACACTACACCTCTGTGCGTTTTGACCTACCCCCTGTGGTAGGTATCCCAGCTCATGGAGGGGTTATGTTGCTGGTCCGGGATGATATTTACTACGATCCCATCACGTTGCACACCGGCCTGCAGGCAGTTGCCATCCGCATTACTCTCCCCGCCTTTACGTTTTCCTTTTGTACCGTTTACACTCCATCGTCATCTGCCATTACCAGGGCAGACATGATGCAACTTATTGCTCAGCTACCTGCACCATTTTTGTTAACTGGAGACTTCAATGCCCACCATCCCCTTTGGGGCTCTCCAGCATCCTGCCCGAGGGGCTCCTTGTTAGCAGACCTTTTCAACCAGCTCAATCTTGTCTGCCTCAATACTGGCGCCCCTACTTTTCTTTCGGACACATCTCATACCTATTCCCATTTAGACCTCTCTATCTGTACTCCCCAACTTGCACGCCGGTTTGAGTGGTATGCACTTGCTGATACATATTCGAGCGACCACTTCCCGTGTGTTATCCATCTCCTGCATCATACTCCCTCTCCGTGCTCCTCTAGTTGGACCATCTCCAAGGCAGACTGGGGTCTCTTCTCTTCCAGGGCGACCTTTCAGGATCAAACCTTCACAAGCTGCGATCGTCAGGTCGCACACCTCACGGAAGTCATTCTCGCTGCTGCTGAATATTCCATCCCTCACCCTACTTCTTCTCCACGTCGCGTACCGGTCCCCTGGTGGACCGCAGCATGTAGAGACGCTTTACGTGCTCGTCGACGTGCTTTACGCACCTTTAAACGCCACCCTACAGTGGCGAATTGTATTAAGTATAAACGATTACGTGCTCAGTGTCGTCGTATTATTAAAGAAAGCAAGAAAGCCAGCTGGGCTGCTTTCACAAGCACCTTCAACAGTTTTACTCCTTCTTCTGTTGTCTGGGGTAGCCTGCGCCGGCTATCTGGCACTAAGGTCCACTCCCCAGTTTCTGGCTTGAAGGTCGCGAATGACGTCCTTGTGGCCCCTGAGGCTGTCTCCAATGCCTTCGGCCGCTTTTTCGCCGAGGTTTCGAGCTCCGCTCATTACCACCCTGCCTTCCTCCCCCGCAAACAGGCAGAGGAGGCTAGGCCACCTGACTTCCGCTCCTCGAATTGTGAAAGTTATAATGCACCATTCACCATGCGGGAACTCGAAACCGCACTTGGCCGATCACGGTCCTCCGCTCCAGGGCCTGATTCTATTCATATTCAGATGTTGAAGAACCTTTCTCCTGCGGGTAAAGGTTTTCTTCTTCGTACATACAATCGCATCTGGATTGAGGGACATGTTCCCGCATGCTGGCGCGAGTCTATTGTTGTCCCGATTCCTAAGCCGGGGAAGGACAAGCACTTGCCTTCCAGTTATCGACCTATCTCGCTTACCAGCTGTGTCTGTAAAGTGATGGAGCGAATGGTTAACTCTCGATTGGTTTGGCTGCTCGAGTCTCGACGCCTACTTACCAATGTACAATGTGGATTTCGAAGGCGCCGCTCTGCTGTTGACCATCTGGTTACCTTGTCGACCTTCATTATGAATAACTTCTTGCGGAAGCGCCCGACCGCGGCTGTGTTCTTTGATTTGGAGAAGGCTTACGACACCTGTTGGAGGGCGGGCATTCTCCGCACCATGCATACATGGGGCCTTCGCGGTCGCCTCCCTCTCTTTATTCGTTCCTTTTTAACGGATCGACAGTTCAGGGTACGTGTGGGTTCTGTCCTGTCTGACACCTTTCGCCAGGAGAATGGGGTGCCACAGGGCTCAGTTTTGATCGTCGCTCTCTTCGCCATCGCGATCAATCCAATAATGGATTGCCTCCCAGCTGATGTATCAGGCTCCCTTTTCGTGGACGATTTTACCATCTATTGCAGCGCGCAGTGTACACGTGTCCTGGAGCGCTGTCTTCAGCGTTCTCTTGACCGTCTTTACTCCTGGAGTGTCGCCAATGGCTTCCGTTTTTCTGCCGAGAAGACGGTCTGTATTAACTTCTGGCGCTACAAAGAGTTTCTCCCACCGTCCTTACGACTCGGTCCCGTTGCTCTCCCAATCGTGGAGACAACCAAATTTTTAGGCCTTACCTTTGACAGGAAACTTAGCTGGTCTCCACATGTGTCATATTTGGCCGCCCGTTGTACCCGTTCTTTAAATATCCTCCGTGTTCTCAGTGGTATGTCGTGGGGAGCGGATCGAACCGTCCTACTTCGTCTATATCAGTCGATCGTCCGCTCCAAGCTGGATTATGGGAGCTTCGTATACTCCTCTGCACGGCCATCCATCTTACGCCGCCTCAACTCCATACAACATCGGGGTTTACGACTTGCGATCGGAGCATTTTATACCAGTCCCGTAGAGAGTCTTCATGCTGACGCTGGCGAATTGCCACTCACCTACCGGCGCGATATACTGCTTTGTCGGTATGCCTGTCGGCTACTGTCAATGCCCGACCATCCGTCTTATCGTTCCTTTTTTGACGACTCTCTTGACCTTCAATACGGGTTGTATGTCTCTGCCTTGCTACCCCCTGGAGTTCGCTTTCGTCGCCTCCTTCAACACCTTAATTTTTCACTCCCTGCAACCTTTCGAGTGGGCGAGAGCCGCACGCCACCTTGGCTCCAGGCTCAGGTCCGCGTTCACCTCGACCTCAGCTCGCTCCCAAAAGAGGTCACCCCCGGTTCGGTCTACCACTCCCGTTTTTTGGAACTTCGTTCGAAGTTCATCAACATGACTTTCATTTATACAGATGGCTCTAAGACCAATGACGGGGTCGGGTGTTCCTTTATTGTCGGGACACAAAGTTTCCAATACCGGCTCCATGGCCATTGTTCGGTCTTCACAGCTGAGCTCTTTGCCCTCTACCAGGCTGTTCTTTACATCTGCCGCCACCGACATTCTGCTTATGTCATATGCTCAGATTCCCTGAGCGCCATCCAGAGCCTCAGTGATCCGTACCCGGTTCACCCTTTCGTACACCGGATCCAACGCTCTCTCCAGCAGCTGGTGGACGTCGGTACGCCGGTTAGCTTTATGTGGGTTCCTGGCCATGTCGGTATCCCTGGGAACGAAGCTGCAGATGCCGCGGCCAAGGCTGCGGTCCTCCAGCCTCGGACAGCTTCTTGTTGTGTCCCTTCGTCCGATTTTAGCGGGGTCATTTGTCGGCGCGTCGTGTCGCTGTGGCATGCCGATTGGGCTGCACTTACCGACAACAAGCTTCGGGCCTTAAAACCTCTTCCCGTGGCTTGGACGTCCTCCTCACGCCCTTCTCGGCGGGAGGAGGTCTTTTTAGCAAGGTTAAGAATTGGACACTGCCGGTTCAGCCATCGCCATCTGCTGACGGCTGCGCCGGCGCCGTTCTGCCCATGTGGGCACTTGCTGACGGTTAGGCACATTTTAATGTCCTGTCCAGATCTTACCACACTGCGCCTCGATCTTAACCTGCCTAATACTTTCGGTGCCATTTTAGCGGATGACCCACGAGCAGCTGCTCGTGTTCTTTGTTTTATCAATTTGACAAACCTCGCTAAGGACATTTGATGATGTTTTTTAATCCTCTGCCTGTCCGTCTGTCTTTTATTGTGTTTTCCCTTTTAGTTGTTGTTGTCAACTTGTGCCTCGCGGTGCATTCTTAGAGTAGTCAGGGCGCTAATGACCATTGAAGTTGTGCGCCCTAAAACCACAAAAAAATAAAAAAAAAAAATAAACATGCCTTGGTGCACGACCAGCACATCTTGGCGCAGTGTTACACCGTCTGGGTTATCTGGATACTTCCTACTAACACCAACCTATCCGAGCTCCGGAGATTGGAACTTGCTCTTCAATATATCCTCTCTTCCCGTTATTCACCAGGCCTCAATCTCCGCTAATTTCAAGTTGCCGCCACTCATACCTCACCTGTCATTCAACAACATCTTTGCCTCTGCACTTCTGCCTCGACTGACATATCTCTGCCCAAACACTTTGTCTTTAAATATGTCTGTATGTGTGTGGATGGATATTTGTGTGTGTGCGAGTGTATACCCGTCCTTTTTTCCCCCTAAGGTAAGTCTTTCCGATCCCGGGACTGGAATGACTCCTTACCCTCTCCCTTAAAACCCACATGCTTTCGTCTTTCCCTCTCCTTCCCTCTTTCCTGATGAGGCAACAGTTTGTTGCGAAAGCTTGAATTTTGTGTGTGTGTTTGTGTTCGTTTGTGTGTCTGTCGACCTGCCAGCACTTTCATTTGGTAAGTCACATCATCTTTGTTTTTAGGTATATTTTTCCTTCGTGGAATGTTTCCTTCTATTATAACCATGTTTTTATAGTTAGTTTTAACACCTTTCATGGCAACAGTTCTGTTACTCAGCACATCGAATGTCAGAGGAGTTGCATGAATATTCACTATTTGGCTTAGTTCCACACTGGTTTTCTTTCGATGTTGAATAATAAAGTGATGAAAAGATAAGATTTTCTTTTCATCCCCTTGTGGCATTTTGTGAGATATTTTGGTTGTTGGTTCGCATGCTAAATCTATTATGCTTCTTAAATCTGTAGCACCAACCAACACTACCCGTAAAGTCTGTTAAGTTCCACTCTAGTGCTACCTTATGAGCATGTATTTGAGTCATTTTTGTATTAATTCTAGTGTCATTTTGAGAGTGTCCTTTAATACATTTGAATACGTCCTCTTGCATTCAGTCCTCTATTTGCACATGTAGTCTTCCTAATTTTTTTTCAGCTCTTTACTAACCTGCAAATCATGAACTGTTGTGATGGCAGGGTAGGAGGGAGACAGTATTAGCAAGCTTGTGAATCCCTGGAACTTAATGTTTGTCACATTGGTGCACTGCTGCTGCTACCAGTTGAATCCAGTATTGCCAGATATAGGTAGGTTTCCCACAGCATGGAATATGACCATTTTTAAGGCTGATAGGAATTTTAAATCAAACATTGGACATTTTTATATTACTTTCAAGTATAAGATGCACCTGAATTTTGGAGGCAATTTTTCAAAGAAAAAGTGTCTTACAGTCCGTAAAATGTGGTAGTTTATAGTATCCATTACAATTTAAAATTGTTATTATGTGACTGAGCTCTTCTTGCAGATGGTTCTGCTCTCAAATGGTTAAAATTGTGTGTGAATGTTTTCATTATTATGCTGCATTGAGATAGACGCTGACAGTTGAATGCCAGAAGGTACACAATCATATCAATAGTATCCAACCGTTATGTATTGTGGAATTGAGTACTAAATGTCATGAGAGGCATACCCATCAGTATAAAACAAGGTGGGAAGTATAGTGTTGTAGATAGAGCAGTAACAGCAGAATGGGTGGATCAGGAAAGCACAGTGACTTTGAATGTAAACCAGTCACTGGATGTCACCTGAGTAACAAATCCATCAGAGATATTTCAGTCCTATTAAAGCTGCCCAAGTGAGCTGTTGGTGATGAGTGTTGATGTGGAGTGGAAACGTGGAGGAATAGCTACATCTAAATAAAGACCATGGAGACCTCATGTACTATGGACAGGGACTGTCAAGCATTGTGGAGGATGGCTGTAAGAAAGAGCATGAAATCTGAAGAAGGAATCGCTTGTGAGTTCCAAAATGTTAACAGCAGTCCAGCTAGCACCGTGACTGTGTGTAGGGAGTTGAATAGAAAGGGGTACAATGATCGAGCTGTTCCTCAGGAAAATGCCTTGGAGATGAGGCAGTGTTCTGTGGACAAGAACAGTCCTAAAATAGACTGGGCTGTTCAAAGTCCCAACCAAAGCCCAATGGAACACCTTTGAGATGAGTTAGAACATTGACTTTCCTCCAGACCCTACCCCCTCTGGTTTCAAGTCTATAGGAAGAATGGGCTACCATTCCTCCACAGACATTGACACCTCATTTAAGTGTCCGTAACATAGTTGAAGCCCATCATTGCTATTAATGAACAGGCAAATAACTCTTCTTGCACAAACAACTAATCATAGATACATTTTCAGTATTCGAAGAGGACATAATGCTGCTTTGGAACACCATATCTCGATTTAAACAATGGAAAATCCAGGATAGTGTGTGAAAATGTTGTGAAAAAGATAGTTGCTGCTCACCATAAAGGGAAATGCTGAGTAGCAGTCACATGTAGGCACAACAAAAAGACTGTCAGGAAGTAAGCTTTCGGCCAACAAGGCCTTCATGATGCTGTAGTATCATTGTTGAGTGATTGTAGAAGGATACAGGATGGTGTGGACACAATATCTATTTGGTGTGATGAATGGCAGTTTACTCTAAATATAGAAAAATGTGTGTTAAAGCAGATGAGTAGGAAAAACAATCATCAAATGTTGGAATACAGTGTTAGTGATGTGCTGTTTGGTACAGTAAAGTGTGCTGGATATGTAGGTGTGAGGCTGTAAGCAAAATGAAATGGAACAAGCTCATAAGTGGGAATAGGGAAGGTGAATGGTAGACTTCAGTTTATTGGGAGAATTTTAGGAAAGTGTAGCTCATTTATAATAGACGGTATAGAGAACACTGGTACAACTCATTTTTCAGTATTGCTGGAGTTTTTGATACGTAAATAAATTGTTATAACTAAAAACAAAGATTATGTAACTTACCAAACGAAAGTGCTGGCATGTTGATGGACACACAAACATACACACACAATTCAAGCTTTCGTAACCAACGGTTGCTTAATCAGGAAAGAGGGAAGGAGAGGAAAAGACGAAAGGATGTGTGTTTTAAGGGAGAGGGTAAGGAGTCATTCCAATCCCAGGAGCGGAAAGACTTACCTTAGGGGGAAAAAAAGGACAGGTATACACTCACGCACGCGCGCGTGTGCGCGCACACACACACACACACACACACACACACACACACACACACACACACATCCATCCGCATGTACACAGACACAAGCAGACATTTGTAAAGGCAAAGAGTTCGGGCAGAGATGTCAGTCGAGGCAGAAGTACAGAGGCAAAGATGTTGTTGAATGACAGGTGAGGTAAGAGCGGCAGCAACTTGAAATTAGCGGAGGTTGAGGCCTGGTGGGTAACGGGAAGAGAGGATATACTGAAGGGCAAGTTCCCATCTCCGGAGTTCTGATAGGTTGGTGTTAGTGGGAAATATCAAGATAACCCGGATGGTGTAACACTGTGCCAAGATGTGCTGGCCGTGCACCAAGGCATGTTTAGCCACAGGGTGATCCTCATTACCAACAAACACTGTCTGCCTGTGTCCATTCATGCGAATGGACAGTTTGTTGCTGGTCATTCCCACATAGAAAGCTTCACAGTGTGGGCAGGTCAGTTGGTAAATCACGTGGGTGCTTTCACACATGGCTCTGCCTTTGATCGTGTACACCTTCCGGGTTACAGGACTAGAGTAGGTGGTGGTGGGAGGGTGCATGGGACAGTTTTTACACCGGGGGCGGTTACAAGGGTAGGATCCAGAGGGTAGGGAAGGTGGTTTGGGGATTTCATAGGGATGAACCAAGAGGTTACGAATGTTAGGTGGGCGGCAGAAAGGCACTCTTGGTGGAGTGGGGAGGATTTCATGAAGGATGGATCTCATTTCAGAGCAGGACATCCTTTCGTCTTTCCCTCTCCTTCCCTCTTTGCTGATGAAGCAACCGTTGGTTGCGAAAGCTTGAATTTTGTGTGTATGTTTGTGTTTGTTTGTGTGTTTATCAACATGCCAGCGCTTTCGTTTGGTAAGTTACATCATCTTTGTTTTTAGTTATAATTTTCCCACATGGAATGTTTCCCTCTAGTATATTCATATCATAAAAAATTTGTTTGTTTCATATATTGGTTTATTTCCATTGTCTTTGGTACTTACTACTTATCTTTCGTATGATGTGCAGCAAAACAGTTTCTAAGATGTAACGCAACTCCACAAGACTTGCACATTAAGTTTATTGTTCTCCTTTTTTTGTTTTTGGAACATACATGGCAGTTCCTTTGTTTTTGTTTATTCGTTTCGGAAATAAGTATTAGCTGGTGTTGCTTCATGTGACCGGACAGTCTGTCAACCAGATCATCATGAGACATACGCAGTGTGGTGGCAACCCCCAAGTTTTGCTCAGAAGCAGGTACATGGTCTTTTATCCACAAATCGGACACTTTCTATAAAAAATTGTGAAACCTGAGACTCTTGTTGTCTGTATGGAATTATTACCATGTACGGAACACATTAAATAATGCGCAATTAAAGAGGTACATGCAAACTTTTATATATATATATATATATATATATATATATATATATATATATATATATATATATATATATATATATATATATATATGATATGAATATAATAGAGGGAAACATTCCACGTGGGAAAAATATATTTAAAAAGAAAGATGATGAGACTTACCAAACAAAAGCGCTGGCAGGTCGATAGACACACAAACATACACACACAATCTAGCTTTCGCAACCAACGGTTGCCTCGTCAGGAAAGAGGGAAGGAGAAGGAAAGACAAAAGGATATGGGTTTTAAGGGAGAGGGTAAGGAGTCATTCCAATCCCGGGAGCGGAAAGACTTACCTTAAGGGGAAAAAAGGACAGGTATACACTCGCGCACACACACACATATCCATCCATACATACAAGACACAAGCAGACATTTGTAAAGGCAAAGAGTTTGAGCAGAGATGTCAGTCGGGATGGAAGTACAGAGGCAAAGATGATGTTGAAAGACAGGTGAGGTATGAGCGGCGGCAGATTGAAATTAGGAATTAGCGGAGATTGAGGCCTGGCGGATAGCGAGAAGAGAGGATATGCTGAAGGGCAAGTTCCCATCTCCGGAGTTCTGACAGGTTGGTGTTAGTGGGAAGTATCCAGATAACCCGGACGGTGTAACACTGTGCCAAGATGTGCTGGCCGTGCACCAAGGCATGTTTAGCCACAGGGTGATCCTCATTACCAACAAACACTGTCTGCCTGTGACCATTCATGCGAATGGACAGTTTGTTGCTGGTCATTCCCACATAGAACGCTTCACAGTGTAGGCAGGTCAGTTGGTAAATCACGTGGGTGCTTTCACACGTGGCTCTGCCTTTGATCGTGTACACCTTCCGGGTTACAGGACTGGAATAGGTGGTGGTGGGAGGGTGCATGGGACAGGTTTTACACCTATTCCAGTCCTGTAACCCGGAAGGTGTACACGATCAAAGGCAGAGCCACGTGTGAAAGCACCCACGTGATTTACCAACTGACCTGCCTACACTGTGAAGCGTTCTATGTGGGAATGACCAGCAACAAACTGTCCATTCGCATGAATGGTCACAGGCAGACAGTGTTTGTTGGTAATGAGGATCACCCTGTGGCTAAACATGCCTTGGTGCACGGCCAGCACATCTTGGCACAGTGTTACACCGTCCGGGTTATCTGGATACTTCCCACTAACACCAACCTGTCAGAACTCCGGAGATGGGAACTTGCCCTTCAGCATATCCTCTCTTCTCGCTATCCGCCAGGCCTCAATCTCCGCTAATTCCTAATTTCAATCTGCCGCCGCTCATACCTCACCTGTCTTTCAACATCATCTTTGCCTCTGTACTTCCATCCCGACTGACATCTCTGCTCAAACTCTTTGCCTTTACAAATGTCTGCTTGTGTCTTGTATGTATGGATGGATATGTGTGTGTGTGCGAGTGTATACCTGTCCTTTTTTCCCCTTAAGGTAAGTCTTTCCGCTCCCGGGATTGGAATGACTCCTTACCCTCTCCCTTAAAACCCATATCCTTTTGTCTTTCCTTCTCCTTCCCTCTTTCCTGACGAGGCAACCGTTGGTTGCGAAAGCTAGATTTTGTGTGTATGTTTGTGTTTGTTTGTGTGTCTATCGACCTGCCAGCGCTTTTGTTTGGTAAGTCTCATCATCTTTCTTTTTAAATATATATATATATTCATGTATTTGTTGTAGTCTAATACACTTTCAGGTTTTTGTATTGTGTAATTGGTTTTTCTACATTTTCTTTGAATGTCAGTCAAAGTGGCATTATGTCTTGTAGAGCATTGACTTTTGCGTGCTTTAATTTTTCCTGAAATCCTATGTTTTGCCGTATCATTCCACAAACTTGAATTTTCTTTTCAAGTAACTTCTCTGCAAGTTCTACATTGTTATAATAATTATTCATGTAGAGGTCATGCCACTTTCCATAAGAAGGTGTCAATAGTTCCATCACTGTTTTCGCTAAAGGCTGTCCAGCACCGCTATATATCTTGAATGAGGAAATGTATCCCGTACTCGAATCACGCAGCATCCGAATGAGTGTCATATTTCGTAATTTTTGAAGGATTGTAAACTTTAAAATTTAACGGTCCATGCCACAGTATCATTCCTTCATCAACTGAGATGTTTTTACTTGGATTAAAGGTTTCTTTAAACTTTTTGGAAAAATAATCAATTACGAATTGCACTTTGAAAAGCCGGTCGGCGTTATCCGAGTTATTGTTGTTGTCGGAAAAATGTAAAAATGGTGATATTTGTCTGAGTCCGTTGGAGGAGATCATTTTGCGAAATATCGGTGTGTCTATCATCAGATTCGTTGACCAATAATCATCAATCCTTGCTTTTTTACAATTCCCATAATAATAGCAAGCCCAAGCCATTTTTTAAGTTCGGGTCCCGTAACGTCAACAAATTTGGCATTTTTTAAGTCCAGTTGCCTTCTATTGCAATTTTGACAATATTGCTAATACATTCAAATACATTGTTCTCAATATACAATTCTAAGATATCCTCGGCACTCTGTGTATCTGTGGGAAATATGTTTGGTTTGGGAGATCCTTCAAATTTATTGTTGGTCCTCAGTAAATCAAAGTCTGACCACTGTGAATTGTCGTCTTCTTCTGATTCATCCGAATCAGTTGGCAACCATAGCATTCGCCGAATTCTTCTTGGACATATTTCACTATCTTCCAACGATTCTGCTTCACTTTAATTTTTTTTATATTAAGTGTCTTCTCCCCATGTGGCAAAGTCGTCCGAAACGTCAGACAAGATGTCCGCACATTCATCGTAAATAATCATATCGTCTTTTTCGTCTGCCATGATGAAAGGGCACGTACTTGTTGACATGTGTAACTTATTGTTACCGAGACAAAAGACCATCAGAACGCAAAAGATACTAAAGTACTGTCACCGAACGGCATAATGTTAATCTTCAATCCTGGAAACTAGATAAACACATAATTGATGAAGTTAGTATTCTAGGTCTAGCAAGTTATTATTAATATACACTGTGCAAGATCAGTTCTTCAAACATATATCTAGGTAGTTATTTTAATCGAGTAGCTTCTGATTTACAAGTGACAAAGAACCATTCTAATAAATACTTTTTCCTCATACAGTTATAAAGAGCATCAAGAAGAAAAATAAACTCCTTCAGCAGAAACTGGATACACCAGACAGTCTGAGAAATTTCTTAACAGATGGAAGTGCAGAGAACAGCCCAGCATTTTATTTGTCACTTACAAATAAATTGCAGACAGAGGAGAAGAAGAAAATTGTTGCAGAAAGGTAAACCTTTGTGAATTTCTGTAACCATAGTTCTTACCACATTGCTTGACTTATTGTCATTTGTTGTTTTATTTCATACAGTATTTTCCATTATTATAGGATTTATCAAACAAATAAAGATAAAAGGTTTGTAATGAAATAACAAGGGTGTTCTATTAATGGTGTGCTTCAGAGTGTTCTGTTGAGTTGGTTTCCATTTTATACACACTAATACAAATCTAGAATGAGATTTTCACTCTGCAGCGGAGTGTGCGCTGATATGAAACTTCCTGGCAGATTAAAACTGTGTGTCCGACCGAGACTCGAACTCGGGACCTTTGCCTTTCGCGGGCAAGTGCTCTACCATCTGAGCTACCGAAGCACGACTCACGCCCGGTCCTCACAGCTTTACTTCTGCCAGTATCTCGTCTCCTACCTTCCAAACTTTACAGAAGCTCTCCTGCGAACCTTGCAGAACTAGCACTCCTGAAAGAAAGGATATTGCGGAGACATGGCTTAGCCACAGCCTGGGGGATGTTTCCAGAATGAGATTTTCACTCTGCAGCGGAGTGTGCGCTGATATGAAACTTCCTGGCAGATTAAAACTGTGTGCCCAACCGAGACTCGAACTCGGGACCTTTGCCTTTCGCGGGCAAGTGCTCTACCATCTGAGCTACCGAAGCACGACTCACGCCCGGTCCTCACAGCTTTACTTCTGCCAGTATCTCGTCTCCTACCTTCCAAACTTTACAGAAGCTCTCCTGCGAACCTTGCAGAACTAGCACTCCTGAAAGAAAGGATATTGCGGAGACATGGCTTAGCCACAGCCTGGGGGATGTTTCCAGAATGAGATTTTCACTCTGCAGCGGAGTGTGCGCTGATATGAAACTTGGAAGGTAGGAGACGAGATACTGGCAGAAGTAAAGCTGTGAGGACCGGGCGTGAGTCGTGCTTCGGTAGCTCAGATGGTAGAGCACTTGCCCGCGAAAGGCAAAGGTCCCGAGTTCGAGTCTCGGTCGGGCACACAGTTTTAATCTGCCAGGAAGTTTCATATCAGCGCACACTCCGCTGCAGAGTGAAAATCTCATTCTGGAAACATCCCCCAGGCTGTGGCTAAGCCATGTCTCCGCAATATCCTTTCTTTCAGGAGTGCTAGTTCTGCAAGGTTCGCAGGAGAGCTTCTGTAAAGTTTGGAAGGTAGGAGACGAGATACTGGCAGAAGTAAAGCTGTGAGGACCGGGCGTGAGTCGTGCTTCGGTAGCTCAGATGGTAGAGCACTTGCCCGCGAAAGGCAAAGGTCGAGAGTTCGAGTCTCGGTCGGGCACGCAGTTTTAATCTGCCAGGAAGTTTTAATACAAATCTAATTTTTTTCTAATGATGCACAGTTGACTGTGCTCAACTATCACTTTCTAAAAGTGATATGAAATGAAGCGTTGCTGTGAATAAACCAAAAATTACATGCGATAAACACCCTTTCTAGTCATTGGTAAGATACTGTGTACGTGTCTCACAGCTGGCAATTACAGTTGTTAGCCATGGTGTAGTATTCTCCCAATTCAGCATCTTGTCCTATTTTTAACAGATGTGAATTGTCATTATTTGTGTGCAGTTTTGTTGGGAATGCAGGGGGACTGTGTAAGTTATGTCCAGTGAGAAAGATTTTCAATAATAGTTATAAAATATTTATTACATATGAAGAAATACTCAACTTAAATTGATGCTGCTGCTTCTTCATTGTGAAATGCCTAGTACAATTGGACATTCGAAATTATTACACTATTACTTTCATGTGTGTGGCACTGTTTTCTAGCTTAACACTCAATAATGGCTTAAAAAGCTGAAACTAGTTTTGGAGTGAAGTAGTAGTCTAAACAAATACAGCCTAAGTGGAAAAAAACCCTCATTCATTAAATAAATTTATGCTTGTGGTGCTCGCTATGAAGAATTTGCAGCATGCCCATGACATACCAAGAGGCATATGCTCACCTTCCATTTTATGGCCAGAAGATGAGAGAAGAGTATATGTCTTCTGAAAAATCATAAACTATGTTTAAATTAATGCAACAACAAAAACAAAGAAAATTTATTGTTTTGATATGCCAGTGGGACTCGGGGCAAGTAAGGCTAGCAACCTGCTTCCCTGATACTTTAAATATGATGCTGGCAACAATTAGAGCAAAATGCCTCAGACCTTTGGAGGTGACGGAGTCCCACCTCTAACTGACAAACCAGGTACTCCTAAGATACGACTTGGCAAACAAATGGTAATGCGATGGGGAGCTATTAATATCAATGGGGGCTACTCTGGGAAGAAGGTAGAGCTGGCAGAGGCTGCAAGTAAGATGGGGCTGGATGTTTTAGCTGTTAGTGACATTCGGGTAAGGGGTGAGAAAGAAGAGGAAGTGGGAGAATACAAGGTCTACCTGTCAGGAGTCAAAGCAGGAATAGCACAATGGGGTGTAGGGCTTTACATCAGGAAAGTAATGGAACCCAGCGTAGTTGCAATAAGGTATGTAAACGAACGACTGATGTGGATAGATTTGACAGTGTCTAGCAAGAAAATTAGGATTGTCAGTATATTCGCATTGTGAAGGGACAGATCAAGATAAGATGGATAGTTTTTATGACGCACTCAGTGATGTAGTTGTTAGAGTAAAGGACAAGGACAGTGTTCTGCTCATGGGTGATTTTAACGCCAGGATTGGAAATCGAACAGAAGGGTATGAAAAGGTTATGGGTAAATTTGGAGAGGATATGGAGGCCAACAGGAACGGGAAACAACTCTTGGATTTCTGTGCCAGTATGGGCTTAGTAATCACAAACTCCTTTTTTAAACATAAGAACATTCACCGGTATACTTGGGAAGGCAGGGGAACCAGATCTGTCATTGACTATATAATAACAGATCAGGAATTCAGGAAGGCTGTGAGGGACACACGTGTATTCAGGGGATTCTTTGATGACACTGATCATTATTTAATCTGCAGTGAAATTGGGATTGTGAGGCCAAAAGTGCAGGAGGTCAGGTCCATATGTAGGAGGATAAGAGTGGAGAAACTTCAGGATAAGGAAATCAGGCGCAAGCACATAACAGCGATCTCAGAAAGGTACCAGTTAGTTGAATGTAGTCAATTACAGTCATTGGAAAAGGAATGGACAAGGTACAGGGACACAGTACTAGAAGTGGCTAAAGAATGTCTTGGAACAGTAGTGTGTAAAAGTAGGAAGAAGCAAACAGCTTGGTGGAATGATACAGTCAAGGCAGCCTGTAAAAGGAAAAAGAAGGCGTATCAAAAATGGCTACATACCAGAACCCAGGTAGACAGAGAAAGTTATGTTGCAGAAAGAAACAAAGCCAAACAGATAATTGCAGCATCCAAGAAGAAATCGTGGGAAGACTTTGGAAACAGGTTGGAGACTATGGGTCAAGCTGCTGGAAAACCATTCTGGAGTGTAATTAGCAGTCTTCGAAAGGGAGGTAAGAAGGAAATGACAAGTATTTTGGACAGGTCAGGAAAACTGCTGGTGAATCCTGTGGATGCCTTGGGCAGATGGAGGGAATATTTTGAAGAGTTGCTCAATGTAGGTGAAAATGCGATCAGTAATGTTTCAGATGTCGAGGTAGAATGGGATAGGAATGATGATGGAAATAGGATCACATTTGAGGAAGTGGAAAAAATGGTCAATAGATTGCAGTGCAATAAAGCGGCTGGGGTGGATGAAATTAAGTCGGAACTCATCAAATACAGTGGAATGTCAGGTCTTAAATGGCTACACTGGATAATTGAAATGGCCTGGGAGTTGGGACAGGTTCCATCAGACTGGACAAAAGCAGTAATCACACCAATCTTTAAACATGGAAACAGAAAAGATTGTAACAACTACAGAGGTATCTCTTTAATCAGCGTTGTGGGTAAAATCTTCTCAGGTATTGTTGAAAGGAAAGTGCGAGTATTAGTTGAGGACCAGTTGGATGAAAATCAGTGTGGATTTAGGCCTCTTAGAGGTTGTCAGGACCAGATCTTTAGCTTACGGCAAATAATGGAGAAGTGTTATGAGTGGAACAGGGAATTGTATCTATGCTTTACAGATCTAGAAAAGGCATATGACCGGGTTCCTAGGAGGAAGTTATTGTCTGTTCTACAAGATTATGGAATAGGAGGCAAACTTTTGCAAGCAATTAAATGTCTTTACACGGATAGTCGGGCAGCAGTTAGAGTTGACGGTAAATTGAGTTCATGGTTCAGAGTAGTTTCAGGGGTAAGACAAGGCTGCAGCCTGTCTCCACTGTTGTTCATATTATTCATGGATCATATGTTGAAAACAATAGACTGGTTGGGTGGGTGAGATTAAGATATGTGAACACAAAATAAGCAGTCTTGCATATGCGGATGACTTAGTTGTGATGGCAGATTCGATTGAAAGTTTGCAAAGTAATATTTCAGAGCTAGATCAGAAATGTAAGGACTATGGTATGAAGATTAGCATCTCCAAAACGAAAGTAATGTCAGTGGGAAAGAAATATAAATGGATTGAGTGCCAAATAGGAGGAACAAAGTTATAACAAGTGGACGGTTTCAAGTACTTAGGATGCATATTCTCACAGGATGGCAACATAGTGAAAGAACTGGAAGCGAGGTGTAGCAAAGCTAATGTAGTGAGCGCTCAGCTACGATCTACTCTCTTCTGCAAGAAGGAAGTCAGTACCAAGACTAAGTTATCTGTGCACTGTTCAATCTTTCGACCAACTTTGTTGTATGGGAGCGAAAGCTGGGTAGATTCAGGTTACCTTATCAACAAGGTTGAGGTTACGGATATGAAAGTAGCTAGGATGATTGCAGGTACTAGTAGATGGGAACAATGGCAGGAGGGTGTCCACAATGAGGAAATCAAAGAAAAACTGGGAATGAACTCTGTACCTGTAGCTGTCAGGGCGAACAGGCTTAGATGGTGGGGTCATGTTACACGCATGGGAGAAGCAAGGTTACCCAAGAGACTCATGGATTCAGCAGTAGAGGGTAGGAGGAGTCGGGGCAGACCGAGGAGAAGGTACCTGGATTCGGTTAAGAATGATTTTGAAGTAATAGGTTTAACATCAGAAGAGGCATCAATGTTAGCACTGAATAGGGGATCACGGAGGAACTGTATAAGGGGTGCTATGCTCCAGACTGAACGCTGAAAGGCATAATCAGTCTTAAATGATGATTATGATGATGATGATGATGATGATGATATGCCATGAAATATTCATTTCCAATTGTAAGGCATGGTATTGTTGTGATAATATGGGATATTGTACTACATTTAATATAGAGTGGCGGTTGTAATTTTTGGCAATGCATTATCACTTAACGGCATGATACTGAGAAAAGTGCCACAAGTATTAGTTCTAATTTGTTCTGACATTTATATGCAAACAGTTAGCCAATTTGTGAGCTATGGCTTGCAGCAAGTAATGTTAGGGGTAGATCAAAAGACTATATCATTTTTGCAAGAAGAACCCATTAAGTTTTGTTCTTGCTTATGGTTGCCTGAAGACTGGTTTGATGAGCCACATAGTCTACCTTATGCAAGCCTCTTCATCTAACTAATTACTGCATCTACATCTACATCTATATCTACATTCTGCAAGCCATTTCATGATGTTTGGCGGAGGTTGCTTCGTGTGCCAGTCACTTCTACCATTTTCGCTTTCAGTTGCAAATGGTTTTGCAGGAAGAAAGATTAATGTTAAAGGTCTTTTCGCAAGATAAATGTACACTTTTGGAAACTTAACAGTAAACTAGATGCTGATGCAGAACTGCTATACCCATTTGAACCTGCTTACTGTATTCTTGCCTATGTCTCCCTTGCTACAATTTTTACCTTGCATGCTACACGCCTTTGCCAAATTGGCAGTTCCTTCATGCCTCAGGAAGTCACCTGTCAAGATGTGCCATAAAAGTTTTGTTTTCCCCAATTTGTTTAATTGCAACTTCATTAGTTATTCGACCTGACTATCTAATCTTCAGCATTCTTCTGTAGAACATTTCAAAATATGCTATTCTGTCCTCCTCTAAATTGCTTATTGCTGACTTTTCATTTATGTACAAGGCTATACCCTAGGCTTATTAATACTTAAATTTATATTAAATGTTAACAAGCTGCTCTTTTTCAGAAATTCCTTTCTTGCTATTGCCAGTCTGCATTTTATATCTTCTATATTTCTGTCCTTTATCAGCTACTTTGCTGCCCAAATAGAAACTCATCTACTACTTTGTGTCTTTACTTTGGTGTCACCCAATTTAATTGACTACATTACATTGCCCTTCTTTTACTGTTGTTGATATTCAGCTTACAATCTCTTTTCAAAGAAACTGCCAATTTTGCTCAACTATTCTTCAAAGTCCTTTGCCATCTTAGATAATTATAATACCTATAGCCTATAGGTCATATAGGCTATAGCACCTGACATCATTGGGTGAACAAGACATAGTGATTTCTGTTACACTCTTCAGACAAAAAGACGCTCAATGAAGGAATTATCTGAATGGGATGGAAATTGGTAGATGTGGTGTACATACACACACACACACACACACACACACACACACACACACACACACATATATATGAGCACAATTTCAGAAAATTGGATGGTCATTTCAAAAGAGAACTTGACAAATTAAGCAGGTCAACATATGCAGGCAGTTGTTTGGCTTGACTCTGATTGATAGAGGTGCAGGATGTCCTCCTGAGGGATATTTTGTCCAACTGGCATATTAGAGCATCAAAATCTCTGGCTGGTTGGAGTACACCCATAATGTTAAACATTCTCAGTTGGGGGAGATCTGGCAACCTTGCTAGCCATGTAGTGTTTGGCAAGCACAAAGACAAGCAGTAAAAACTCTCATTATGTGCAGGCAGGCATTATCTTGCTGAAATGTAAGCCCAAGATGGCTTGCTATAAAGGGCAACAAAACGGAACATGAATATTGTTGCCTTACTACTGTGCTCTAAGGCTGCTGCAGATGATAACCAAAGGGGCTCTGCTAGGAAAAGAAATGGCACCTCAGACCATCATTCCTGCTTGTTGGGCTACGTAGTGGGTGACAGTCAGGTTGATATCCCACCTCTGTCTGAAGCGTCTCAAGACATGTCTTCGCTAATCGTTGGGGCCCAGTTCGAAGCAGATTGTACTCCAGTCAGTGCGATTCCAGGTCAGAGATGTCTGGTTTGGTGTAATGAAACTGTGAGAAGTCCACTATGGAATAACAGTGTTAATGAAAAGGCTAAATCTGCTACTCACCATACAGAGGAGACGGGTTGCAGACAGTCACAATGAAAAGGCTACTATACATTTGAGCTTCCAGCTGAACGGCCTTCAGACAGAAGTGTGCATGTGTGTGCTTACGTCCCCCCCCCCCCCCCCCTCCTCCACACACGCGCGCACGCACGCACACACACACACACACACACACACACACACAATTACCACTATCTCTGGGTGCCAAGGTGGCTGCAAGTAACTGCACATATTGAGAGGAGCAATCTGGGTGATTGGAGTAAAGAGGAGGTTAGACAGGAAGGGGGAGGGGTAGGGGGGGGGTGAGGGATGGTAAAGTGCTGCTTCTGGAAGCATAAAGGGAGGAGGTGGAGAGAGGATACGGCAGCTAGGTGCTGTCATCCCTGTGTGCTTCCACAAGCAGCACTCATTTTCTATAAGGGCACAAACTGTACCTGCATCAAGTGAAGTTGAGGTCAAGTTTCCTAAGAGCATAGTCAACACTTGGAACCAATGCTGAAAAAGCTGGGTGGCAACTATGGAGGGCTGCAACCTACCTCCCCTCTGATTGGAAAGAGTTTCAGAAACTGTGCCTCCTGGCTATGGTGTGAAGTGGATGACTTGTAAATCACTGACCAAACTGAGATCTGGATTTGGCAAATCAGAGATTAATTTGACAAGATGGGCTTCACTGATTAAGATGATATTCAGAAAAGACCAGACTGTTCATCATATGCTTCACTGCCAACTGTGTCCAGGTTTCTACTTGGAAGGTGAACTTCATCAAGGAGCAGAAAATGCATTGTAAGTGGCAAAGTTTTGGCCAAAAGTAATAGTCATAATATATATGATATTGGGCTCCAGCAGTACAAGAAATCAAAAATGTTCTGTGGGATGTGTTGATGCAGTCACTCACAAAAAGAGTAGTGTTGACATGTGGATTTGATTGATGAGTTGCCTATCACTTGTTTGCATCAAATGTGGCATGGACTGTTAGTTCAGTTAATTCAAAGAAACATCCAATGTGGCTAGAGCAGTATTAACAATGCCAAGGATTTCCAGTACGCAGTGCTTTCTGCCCCACCCCCCAAAGTGACTCCACCCCTCTCTCTCTCTCTCTCTCTCTCTCTCTCTCTCTCTCTCTCTCTCACTTCTGTTGCTGCTGCAAGTGCTCAGTTAAGCAACAGCTTCAGGTCAGTGTAGCCATGTGTCTCTACATTGTTTGAAGAATGCCAGTTCACAAACTGAACTGCCAATGTAAATTCTCTCTCTGTATTGGTTTCATATTGCTTTAATTTAAGTAAATAAAAAAAAAAAAAAAAAAAAAAAAAAAAAAAAAAAAAAAAAAAAAAAAAAAAACCTGCAGTTTTAAAGAATCAATCCATGTTAATGTGTTGGCATGCTCTCCCCAAATAAGAAAATTGTGATGGAAAGGAAAAACAATAATTTTGATATGTAAGTGCAGAATTTGTTTTGACATGGTAGTTAATTTTATGGAAGTTAGGGAGGCCTTATTTAAACTGCTCCCAATTTATGTGCTGAAGATTTCCTGTTTTGTATCTTTACTTAAAAATAATTTGTATGTGTAGTAGGGATAACATCGTTTTTCCACCCGTCTCCAGTGCCTTTCATAATTGCTGTTCTTCCCCGCCTCCCTCCTGCTCATTTTTTTTCTGTTGTGGGCAGTGAAGGGTGAGAATAATGTAGTTTACTTAAGATTATAGTTGCCAAGCCTTACATCATTTTCTTTATTGTGATTTAGTATTGCATAATACTAAACATGGTCTTCTAATTGTCATTTATTAATCCTAAATATTTCATTGGTAATCCAGGACTAAGAAAATTTATGCAGAATCCAAGGAAATACATCCTGTAGTACTTAGATTTGCTGAAAGTGAAGCAGAAGCTTCAGATGAGGAAACAAAGGGACCTGGTGCAGAACAGAAAGGAAATGAAAGTACAAAGGTGGACTCTAGTCCAGATGTGGAGACTGTATCATCAGACACAGCATCACAGGACACTGAAGATGATTCTGACATTCCCTCAATCATACCATCTACTAACGATAGGGCTGAGAGACCTTATCAAAAACAGCCACAAAAAGGTAAAATATTCTCATCTTGTATCTACATCATCCGGCTAGCTGAAGATTTGAACTTGTTATTTCTCTTTCTCCCTTTTTCAAGCATGATCCACAGTTTCCAGTGAACTGATTTATAATTACTTGTTGAGTTTTGTTTTTATCAACATACATCTGCAGTTTTTGTGGTAACCAGTTGTCTTTAACTCCAGTGGTTTATTGATGAGTAACAGATCGTAAGTAAAATGCATCTGACTGTAACAGCTCATTGGATGTAACTGTATATATTCTACAAAAAATAATAATAGTAATAATAATAATAATAATAATAATAATAATAATAACTTGAGTAAAACCACCTGTGCCATATTCAGTATTAAATCCTGAAACTAATTCAGACTCCCCTTCAGCAAAATAAGAAATTAGCATAAAACACAACCGCACTGCCGTGGTAAGTGTAGACAGTGCATGCCCTCAGTCAGTTTGCTGCAAGCAAAGGTGGTTTTTTTTATAAGTGTGGAAACTGTGGAAATCATCTTGTGAAATGAGTTCTGATATCTGCTTGTAAATAAGTGTGATGTTGTGGGATTGTAAAATGAATGCCAATTTTCTTTTTTACAGTTTCTAGTTGCAGAAAACCAAAAAATATTCAAGAGAAGAGAGAGACTGTTAGTCGGTCCCCTGTCTTCAGTTTTTTAGCATCTCTTTCTCATAATGTGCCAGAGCAACAGTCACATTCAGATGCAATTATGTACAAGAGAGAGTTTAAAAAAAGGAAAGAAGATTTGTGTTCAAAACTTTTTTGTTTCTATAATTCAGAGGTCTTCAAAAGACAGGTAATACAGTTCTCATCCTCTTTCCCTTGGTTGAGAAGAGAGGTAATTAGAGACACTACTTTCCTCACAGATAGATATCTACTGTACCTACATTCAAGAGCTAAAAGACAATATCACACACTTATTGAAAGTTGATACCGCTTAGGAAGAAAAGTATATCTGTGTTACCATGTGTGATTCAGAAGCTGACAACATACAATAATTTGTAAATTTTTAACTTTCTAATTGGAGATTCTATGGTTAAGTAAATGAAACTGTGTAACAACAAATTCAAAATTGCCATGTTAACAATATTATAAGCTGTTTTGATAATTTTTCTGTTTGATGTTGCATTTGCATGTATCAAACACTACAAAACACTTTTCACTTTTATCATTAGTATAAAACACGTTTTTCCTCTCACCACAGTAAAAATTTTAAAAGGTCTTTAATCTGCTTCTGTCACCTGTACATTGTTCCTTGCACGCAAAGGAATATTTTAGCTGCTGCAGCTACAAATAGATCTGATATTCAGTCATTACAAAGATAGGGATTAGTGATCATGTTATCATAGCAACAATTGTTACTAAAGCTAAAAAAAATCAAGAAGGCTAGGAGAGTTTTTATTCTGGGAAGAACAGCAAAAAATCCTATTTGGACAATGAATGGGCTCTATGTAATTCCAATATGGTGGACATAATAGGAATTATGGGCATACTTTAAACTGATTGTAAATTATGCTGTGGAGAAATATGTGCTGAATAAGTGGAGTAAGAATGTAAAAGTCCCACAGTGTTTTAATAACAAAATTCAGAGACTACTGAGGAAACACTGTTGCATTCTTGGTTCAAAAGAGAACATACAAATGTCAACAGGTAAAAGTTGGTAGAAATTTGTGTGTATATAAAAATATTGATGCTCGAAGATACAATGCAATTTCTGCTGTCATACCTTAACAAAAGATCTTGCTCAAACCTGAGAAAATTTTGGTCCTATGTAAAATAACTGTGTTGAAGGCTTCTATTCTGGTACTTGTCGACCAGTCTAATGTGACAGTACAAGACAGCAAAACAGAAACATGAAGTTTTAAATTTCGTGTTAAAAAAATGGTCACACAAAACGATCATACAGACATAACATTGGACCATCACACTTCTGTATGGAGAACATAGACATAGTCATCCCTGGTACTGAGAAGCAACTGAAACAGCTGAAAAAAAGTAATTAACAAGATCTGTATTGAATCACAATTTGGTTTTACAGAATGTACTCTTTAGCATTGGCTCCTTACTTACATTGCATCTGTCACAACTTTCTTGCTCAGGCAGTTGAAAATAAGAACAGCTGTTTCTTGTGTATAAGAAGGGTAAGAGAACAGACCTGCCAAGTTGAAGGTCAATATCCTCAACATTGGTTTGCTACAGAGTCCCGATGATATTGTAAGTTCATATACAAAAAATTTCCTTGAGGCAGGAAACCTTCTTTCCACAAATCAGCATGGGTTTACCAAGCATCACTCATGCTGGAATTCAGCTTGCCCGTTTCTTACATGATATCCTGCAAACCATGGACGAAGAGCACCTGGGAGATTCCATAGCCCTAGATTGTCAGGAAAGTGTTTGACACACTGCCTCACTGTAGACTGTTAACAAAGTTAAAAAAACTATGGAATAGTTTCTCAGATATTTCTGAGTTATGTGAATACATTTTAAGTAATTGAACCCGGAAGGTTGCTCTGCATGGTGAGTGTTCACTGGAAACCAGGGTAATATCGTTAGTGCCTCAGGAAGTATGAGAAGACTACCCTTGTTCTTTATACACAAAAATAATCTGACAGATAGGGCATGCAGCAGTCTGTGACAATTTGCTAATGACCCTGTAGTGTATGAGAAAGTGTTGTGTTCGTCTTCGAGTGACAATAGGATGATACAAGATTACTTGGATACAAATTTATTTGATTGCTCTAAATGTGGGAAAATGTAATTTAATATAGGTAGTAGGAAAAAGTGTCTTGTAATGTTTGAATACAGTATTAGCTGTGTGTTGCTTGACACATTCATGCCAATTACGTATGTAGGTCTAACATTGTAAAGTGCTAAGAGATGGAGTAAACACGTAGGGTCGGTAGTGAGGAAGGCGAACGGTTGACTTTGGTTTATTGGGAGAATTTTAGGAACATGTAACTCATCTATAAAGAAAACTATACAGAAAACTAGTGTGATCCATTCTTGAGTATTGCATAAGTGTTTGTGATCCCCATCATAAACCCACCCCATCCAGTAAGTCTTCCCTGGCTGGGGGTTCAGGGTGACTTCTCTACTCCTTTTCCTACACCTCTCCAGTTCCTTTCCCTTCAATTCTTCTGCCGGAAGAAGGAGCCACTGGCACCCAGAGCTTGTGTAAGTAAAACCTTCTACTATGTGTGTGTGTTCTCATGGTGTTGCCTGGTGAGTAGACTTTTTATCCATCCAATTACATTATAGTGACAAAAATTGATTATTTTTGTTGTTAAATCATTCTCTGCTTATGTTTCTCTCTCCTGACTCAAACAAGGCCAAGAATCACATCCTGATTGGAAAACCAAATTTCAATGCACTAATCAAAAACATTTTGTAACATGCTAGTCTAACCTGAGCAAGCCTCTTCATCTTTGCGAAGCTAGTACAACCTACATCCATTTGCCATTTGAATCTGCTGCCTGTATTAAAGTATTGGTCTGCCTCTACTATTTATATCTCCCCTACACACACACACACACACACACACACACACACACACACACTCTCTCTCTCTCTCTCTCTCTCTCTCTCTCTCTCTTCCATTACCAGACTGACATTTTCTTGATGCCCCAAGATGTGCCCTATCAACTGAACTTTCCTTTTTACTAAAATTGTGCCACAAATTTCTTTTTTCCCCCAATTTGACTCGTAGTCCAATCAGCAATTGCACAAAAGGACAGTTTCCCTACAAAAAGTCCAAATTTTCAGAACTGTTAATGTGTTGTATGTGGGTGCTATGCAATGTAGAATCAGTTTTCATCTTGAGAATCCTCTGCTAACTTAGGGACACTGAAAAAAAAAAGTGAAATTTTGGTGCTTTTGTCAGCTTTTTGTCTCTTACCTTTGTTCCATTGAGTTATTCAACAGAAAGAACTTAGACCATTGGTTTTCAAACGTTATGGACCCACAGTTCCCTTAAACTGAAAAGAAACATCTGCAGCTGTTTCTGCACATGACATTAGACTTGAAGTGAGGGGTCAATAAATTTAAGTTATAAAAGACTAAGAATAGTTAATAAATAAATAACTGTTGACATAACACATTTTAAGCAACTTTTAATGTTATGTCTTGTTCTTACAACAAAATAAATGGAAAGATAGAGCTTGCTTCTTCACCAGTTCTTCAAATCTTGGCACATGGTTGTAAATTGCAATTCGCTTGTCTTTCTACAGATTTTTTTACAGTCTGTGTTTTCTGTTGTTGATTGTCAATGCTGAAAAACCTACCTCACATTAGAATGTTGCAAAAAAGTGCAGGATTTACAATGATGGGTAAATGATAACTGATCATAATATTGCTGAGTAGGAAGAAGCTGATACCCAATTTTACTTGGCATCTTGATCAGAGAGGACAAGGCTTTTTTTTTTTTTTTTTTTTTTTTTTTTTTTTTTTTTTTTTTTTTTTTTTTTTCCCTGATTCTGTAATGTGGGGTAAATTGAGAAATTTTTGTATCTTAGTAAATATGTATTGTAAAAATGCCTCTATCCAGAGCAAATTGTTGGCAATTTAACAGTCTGCAAGAAAGTTCTGTGTGTGTTGTTGGACAGTGCAAGGGAAAATGTTTATAGGCAGAATATGCCAAAATTTCATGGCTGTATGTCCGTATGTCCGCCCCAAGGAATTTTCACCACAAGGGATAGTTAAAAGTGAGTGCTGATGTAAACAAAAACAAATATGGATCTGATGATGTGAACCTGTTGGTTCAAAACCAGTGGTGGTTCTATTCATGTGATTAAATAGCATTATTGGAAGAGGCTAATTGCCGTTTTCTTCTCTGCAAGAATGAACCTGAATTTTGTACACCACCACGGGCTCAAACTGTCAGATTTCGGGGACAGCTAAGGGCTTGGAAGAGCAATTGAATGGAATAGATAGTCTCCATCAGCTCTTATAATTGCAATCTGTTTTCTGTACAAGTTGGTGATAACTTTTTGCTAACTGTATAATATCCTTGCTCTCTCTAGAATTTGAGTGTGTGTTACAATGTCGTCAAAAGCTTTCTCTAAGTCTAAAGGTGTTATAAACATAGGTTTGCTTTTCTTCAGTCTTCTAAGATAAGTTGTAGGGTCAGCATTGCTTCATGTTTTCCTATATTCCTCAAGAAATCAAACTGACCTTCTCAGAGGTTGGCTTATAACATTTTTTTCAGTCCTTATGTAAATAATTCATGTAATTATTTTACTACGATAATTTATTAAACTGATGGTTTGGTAATATTAATAGCTGTCAGCAGCTGCATTCTTTTGAACAGGAATTAGTACATTCTCCTTGAAGTCTGAAGGTATTTTGCCTGTCAGATACACCTCGCATACTCGGTGAATAAATTTGTCATGGCCCTCTCTTGCAAGGATCTCAATAATTCTAAGGGAATGTTGTCTACTCCAGGGAACTTGTTTCCACTTTGGTCTTCTAATGCTGTGTCAAATTGTTTTGTAGTATTGTATCCCCCATGTCAGTTCCATTTTCTCTTCTATTTTTGTAAAATGGTCTTAAAGGCTGTTTCCTGTATGTAGCCCTTCTTTGCGCGGTACTGGCTTGCTATTACACCAATTTGCGCTTCATGTCAACCATTTTTTAGATGTCTGCATTATCTTTTCCCAGTTTTGTTTGCTGCATTTTTGTATTTTCTCCTTTTCGTAGTTAGATTCCTTATTTTGTGTAGTATCAACGGATTTCTGCAGGCATTATTTGTTCATCTGTTTGATTAGCTGCTGTGTGCGCTATTTCATCTGTCAAGTCTATCCTTCCGTCTTGTACTTTATCCTGTACCATGTTCCAGTCAATTCTTTTTGTTGAGAATCTTAACTTCTGGTTCCTCAAGCTTATTTATGACCCATCTCCTTAATTCCCCGCAATTCGTTCAGATTTAATTTGCTGTTCATAACCAATAAATTATGGTTATAACCCATACATACACCCCCCGCCCCAAAAGGTTTTCCAGTTTAAAATCTTCTTTCAAAATCTGTTGTACTATTATGTAATCTGTTTGAAACTTACTGGTGTTTCCAGGTCTCTTCCATGTATATAGTCATTTATCATTATTTTTAAGCAAAGTATCAGCAATGATTACATTGTGCTCGGTGAAAAACTCTACCAGGTCAGTTTCCCTTTTCATTCCTCTCCCCCCAGTCCCTGTTCTACTGCTATTCCTGATCATACTTTTCCCATTATCAAAATCCAGTCCTTAGTTTCAATATATGTGTAATTATGTGTCCACCAAACGTATCTTGAACAATGCTTTTTAAAATTGTTGGAAATTTATAGCTACTTAAATAATTATTGTGCAGTGCAGTAGTTATAAAAGAAAAATCAATGTATTAATTTTATTTTTCATGATTAGGCACATGTCTTTTAACTACTCTATCATCTTTGAGTGAAAAACATTACCGTTGTAATTTCTTTGTGTCTTCAGCTTCCGTCAGATATGTCCATAACATGGAACTCTCGACTTATGAAAACTGCTGGTCTGTGCTATAACAAATATAGTGCTAATAAGCGAACGTCGAGGATTGAGTTATCAGTAAAGGTATGTTAATAAAATAGATTTGTGTTATATCATTCATATAGTGTAATACTTCAATATTTGCTCTAAAAGTCTTGTGAATGCTATAACGTGGTGATCAGCCACAAAGTAAACAAACAGGGGAAAAAAGAGGAGTAGGGGAACAGGCCCCATCTCCCTCTCACAGGGGTGGCAGCCTATGTCTGTTGTCTCCGCTCCTGTGAAAGCAGAACTGATAAAATTAGCAAACTTTTCTGGTCAGTCTTGTGAGGGCCATATTTGTACCCTGTCATGAACCAGGATTAATCTCTTCACTCCCTTCAATGTAAGAAAAGAACACACACAGTATTTGGTAACAACTAAAGTGCAATTGTTTGCTGAAGTTGACAGGGTCATAAATGTTGCAGTTGAGGTCCAATATCTACACCCATCAAAACACCCCCATCTAAAATTGCCATGATAACGTGTCAACAAAACGATCTATTCATAGTGTAATTTACAGTCACTTCATTTCTTTGAATCATGTGTGCAACAAAACTTGTAAAAAAATAATCTTATTATGCAGGATGCCTATGACATGGAGAAGGAAGATTTGAAAACTTTTCCTTTTTTTTTCTCAATAAAAGAGCTTAGGATAGACTTGCAGTCATTTAAAGCAATAAAGTGGCAAAGTAGGTTCTCGAGAGCTGACTAAATAACTGTTTTTACATGCCAAAATGTGTGGGCATGTTTTCCTTACTTATGGAGCAACACAGGTAACTCAGTTACTTGTGTGGCCATGTGTGCTGGGGGGGTGGGGGTGGTAGGGCTTGTTTTCATCTGAGTGGATATTGTACATCTTACAATGGTAACCTTTAGAGAGTGCATCCATCAGGGGCTAAACAAGGGATACCACAAAATCTTGTGATGTGGTTCACATATAATGAACAAGAGCCCTTGTACCAACAGTGTCATACAAGGTTATTATGTTGATGATGAGGATAGTAGCTTCCTGTTGTCTCCTTGTTGGATCCAGCATCTGTACCTACCTTGCAGCACTGCCCTTTTTTAATGTTTCTTATCGGTCACCCTTGAACACCTGTTCTTCAGTCACTGGCTATTAGAGTACTTTTGGGTGGAGAGTGCTCTTCTTCTTCTTCTTCTTCTAACTTAATGAGAGGCATAAGGCCTGGAGCTGGCAGTCCCCCCCTCCCTCCCTCTCCCCCCCCCCCCCCCCCATAATTTTTGCTCTGATACAAGGTGGTTTCCTGTACAGGCAACTTTGATATTACTCACAAGCTTTACAGAAAAAGAAAACCATATGGATCTAAAGAAAGAAAGAAAGAAATTCAGTAGACATGAAAAAAAGTGTATGCTGATGTTAGAAACACTCAGTGGTAAGACAGCTGCATTTGCCACTTCAACTTACAATGTTACCATGCAATTCAAAACATAAATAAGCCTCAAGGAAATAGTTCAAAACCTGTGTGCATTGTAATAACATTGTTCTTTTCCGGTAGATCAGTTTGTGGAAGTTGAGGTCATCCATGTGAACTAGCAATTTAATTCAGAATTCCATCCACTCCCCACTCCAGGTTCCCCATATTGGCAGAAACACAAGAAGATGAGATGGATAGGGAAAGTGTTCACTGTTTAGACTGCTTCTATACTGCAATGGATTCAAAATAGATTCAGTGAGCAAATGGATGAACTTAAAATCTTGAAGCTGTCAGTGTTGGCATATTTGTTTCCCAAAACAAAATTGTAAATTTATTTTAATTCTCTTGCCGTGCATGTTTTATGCAACTCTGACCACCACAGATCATTGTGTGGGGTAGTTGCAGAGGTGGTTGACAGATATAGCTAACCAGCAAGTTAAGAGTTCAGAGTAATGTGCTCTCACTGGTTATCTCCTGTACCGTTGCAGGAGCCTAGTCAGAGCAAACAGAGGGAGCAGTTATTTGACCAAAGTATACCCAGTTAGTGAATCTCTTCAATAGGTGAGTAAATCAGAGCTTCTGAATAGTGTAATATTGCAGTTGTCTAAAATGATACCATATGAGGTGATGAGAAAACAGAAAAGGTGGTTTGATCTCTTTCAAAAGATAGTGGATGAACATTCACAGTGTATATTCTAATATACTTCATACAGAGAAGCAGATACAATGAAGTTTGTTTACATTCAAAGATTCTTTTCGCCTTTGAGCATTTTATTATATTTGTAATCTGAAAGTGAATATTTTCTTAGACATGTCAAGTGAAAGGGCGGAGGACCAAAGCAAAGCTATATGTAGCTTGTTGTGTGGGCAGTTCTATGGGCAGAATGAGGAATGTCTTATCTCCACAGTAATTTAAAACAATTCAGCAAAGATCACTATAATAAAGGTGAAGGATCTAAAAAAAAGTATCAAAGTGTGAAAAGGAATGCATGTAAATCAAATTTTCTGAAGTACAAAAGGAATGCGTGTACATAGATTTTCTGAAGATCATTGTATGTATACTTGAGGATAATTGTAACAGGAATGAGGTGTATGATATTTCAATGTGTCTCTCTCAACAATAAAATGTTTCAATAAGAAACTAAATACTTGATTAATTATTGATTGCCCTTCTGAAGATTTGATTGAAGTCCAGTGGAATCAAAGTCTGTGCATATCAGTGGTGTAGAGAAATAAAAAGTTCGTTTAATTTGTGCTATACATTACATATTTTACACACTCCCAAAGTATTGCCAGTGGAACAGCAACCAATACAATATTGAAAAAGTATGTTTTAGCATATAGTCGCGATTTATTTTTTCTGCTGGCTACTGGTTCTGGTACACACTGCCATTCTCAGGCCATCCCCTGGAATCCAGTTGTCATGCTCGCTTCCCAAGTAGGTGTCTCGAATACCTGGCACACTGACAGCGTGCCAGGGTAAGGTCTGATGATGGTACTGCATACTGAAACTGATAGCTAGTAGGCAAAATAAATAAACTGCAACTATAGACTAAAAGACATTTTCTCGTTAAATATTTGTTGTAGTTACTTAATTTGTAAATGTTTTTAGGTCTACAAAGATTTTTATAAATGAACAATAAGCTGATAATATATGAACTTGCAGAGAATGCATTAAGAGCAGCAGAACTCCTAGAGAAATACTATCCTGGAACCAAAAACTGACAATGACACACAGTTTGCTATTTTATAATAATGTAGTGACTGTTCGTCAAACTTAATATAGATCCTCAGCATCTTTTGCGTATCAGAAAGTACTTATATATCTAAAAATAAAGAAGCTGTAACTTACCAAACGAAAGCGTTGGTACGTTGATAGAGACAATAAAAAACACACACACAAATTTCAAGCTTTCGCAACCCAAGGTTGCTTCATCAGGAAAGAGGGAAGGAGAGGGAAAGACGAAAGGATGTGGGTTTTAAGGGAGAGGGTAAGGAGTCATTCCAATCCCGGGAGCGGAAAGACTTACCTTACGGGGAAAAAAGGACAGGTATACACTCGAGTGTGCGAGGCAAGGAAGTGACAATATTCTGAGGCCACAGAGGTCAGCTTTTGGAAATTATCTCAGTCCCTGTTCAACTGGAGAAACTTGGAGGCAGCTGTTATTTTCTCATCGCACACTTTCAGAAAATTACTGTAGATACATTTTTGTTGTCTTCAGTCCAAAGACTGGTTTGACGCAGCTCTCCATACTGGTCTCATACAGTACTGCTGTATGACCTTTGGAAAAATAACAGCTCTAGTTTCTCTATACTTCCTGTTGTTCACAGTTCCCATACAGCAAGGCTGTGTTGGCTGATATACAAAGCCAGATTAGTCAAACTCTCTTGAGCAGCCACTAGTTTGTCTGGTCTGTCCTTTGTCTGTTGTCATTTTATGTATGGTAAGAATGTCTGTATCTTTGAGGCATGCTTACCACTCCACCTTAGCAAGATCCATGGTTCAGGGCCTCCATATCTTTGTCATTAATGTGCAGAATGTAATTTTCAGAAGTAGGAGTGTTCATAATTCAGAAGAAACACATTTTGACATTGAGGTATGTTACACACCTTAGTGCTGTAAAGGGGATATTAGTTGTCATTCTTGCTTTGTTCTGTTGTCTTTGCTGATCTGCTCATTAGGAAGTGGGTGAAAAGAGTGTCTAGTAACCACTTGGAATCCAGAAACATAATCAGAAACACAGCCAAACAAGTCCCCAAAGAGGTATCTCATCAAAATGAGCCACATACTTTTCAGCCATTTGTTACAGTCGGCAAAAGTTGATCAAAGGGATCACTTTATTAAAAAGAGGCATCATTGATTGTATGCTGGCCACTATTCACATTTAACAAGAGGTGGGATTCTTCCTACACACCAGTAAGGGGGCCTTAAGATAGTGTAATTAACACTGAAACTGGTAGCAAAAATAAAACAAAACTGAAAATTTAGGCAGCTGAAGGTGTATTTGACATTGTACATTGAACAGCTGAGGTTTTGCAACCATCCTATTTAAAGATGGACTTACAGAGATTTAATAAATATTATGTACGAAATTTAAACATCTTATTCAGATCCCTTACACTGAATAGTTGAACTCGTTTTTCCCAGTATTTTTGTGATTTTACTTAATGACAAAATCTTATGAGCTAACTGTTAGACATTTATTCTTTCTTACTCAAGTACCTCTTCATGATTTTTTTTAAGCTGGATCTTCTTTCCCATCTGTCAGCTGCTTTTGTGAATAGTTTTATGTACACACACACACACACACACACACACACACACACACACACACACACACACAAGGGAAACATTCCACGTGGGAAAAATATATCTAAAAAGAAAGATGATGAGACTTACCAAACAAAAGCGCTGGCAGGTCGGTAGACACACAAACAAACACAAACATACACACAAAATTCTAGCTTTCGCAACCAACGGTTGCCTCTTCAGGAAAGAGGGAAGGAGAAGGAAAGACAAAAGGATATGGGTTTTAAGGGAGAGGGTAAGGAGTCATTCCAATCCCGGGAGCGGAAAGACTTACCTTAGGGGGGAAAAAAGACAGGTATACACTCGCGCACGCACACACATATCCATCCACACATACACAGACACAGACAGGTGTCTGTGTATGTGTGGATGGATATGTGTGTGTGTGTGTGCGAGTGTATACCTGTCCTTTTTTCCCCCTAAGGTAAGTCTTTCCGCTCCCGGGATTGGAATGACTCCTTACCCTCTCCCTTAAAACCCATATCCTTTTGTCTTTCCTTCTCCTTCCCTCTTTCCTGATGAGGCAACCGTTGGTTGCGAAAGCTAGAATTTTGTGTGTATGTTTGTGTTAGTTTGTGTGTCTGTCGACCTGCCAGCACTTTCATTTGGTAAGTCACATCATCTTTGTTTTTAGGTATATTTTTCCTTCATGGAATGTTTCCTTCTATTATAACCATAAAAAGAAAGATGATGAGACTTACCAAACAAAAGCGCTGGCAGGTCGATAGACACACAAACAAACACAAACATACACACAAAATTCAAGCTTTCGCAACCAACGGTTGCCTCATCAGGAAAGAGGGAAGGAGAGGGAAAGACGAAAGGATTTGGGTTTTAAGGGAGAGGGTAAGGAGTCATTCCAGTCATATATATATATATATATATATATATATATATATATATATATATATATATATATATATATATATATATATATGAACCATGGACCTTGCCGCTGGTGGGGAGGCTTGCGTGCCTCAGCGATACAGATGGCCGTACCGTAGGTGCAACCACAACGGAGGGGTATCTGTTGAGAGGCCAGACAAACATGTGGTTCCTGAAGAGGGGCAGCAGCCTTTTCAGTAGTTGCAGGGGCAACAGTCTGGATGATTGACTGATCTGGCCTTGTAACATTAACCAAAACGGCCTTGCTGTGCTGGTACTGCGAACGGCTGAAAGCAAGGGGAAACTACAGCCGTAATTTTTCCCGAGGACATGCAGCTCTACTGTATGATTAAATGATGATGACGTCCTCTTGGGTACAATATTCCGGAGGTAAAATAGTCCCCCATTCGGATCTCCGGGCGGGGACTACTCAGGAGGACGTCGTTATCAGGAGAAAGAAAACTGGCGTCCTACGGATCGGAGCGTGGAATGTCAGATCCCTTAATCGGGCAGGTAGGTTAGAAAATTTAAAAAGGGAAATGGATAGGTTAAAATTAGATATAATGGGAATTAGTGAAGTTCGGTGGCAGGAGGAACAAGACTTTTGGTCAGGTGATTACAGGGTTATAAATACAAAATCAAATAGGGGTAATGCAGGAGTAGGTTTAATAATGAATAAAAAAATAGGAGTGCGGGTTAGCTACTACAAACAGCATAGTGAACGCATTATTGTGGCCAAGATAGACACAAAGCCCATGCCTACTACAGTAGTACAAGTTTATATGCCAACTACCTCTGCAGATGATGAAGAAATAGATGAAATGTATGACGAGATAAAAGAAATTATTCAGGTAGTGAAAGGAGACGAAAATTTAATAGTCATGGGTGACTGGAATTCGTCAGTAGGAAAAGGGAGAGAAGGAAACATAGTAGGTGAATATGGATTGGGGGGAAGGAATGAAAGAGGAAGCCGCCTTGTAGAATTTTGCACAGAGCATAACTTAATCATAGCCAACACTTGGTTCAAGAATCATAAAAGAAGGTTGTATACCTGGAAGAATCCTGGAGATACTAGTAGGTATCAGATAGATTATATAATGGTAAGACAGAGATTTAGGAACCAGGTTTTAAATTGTAAGACATATCCTGGGGCAGATGTGGATTCTGACCACAATTTATTGGTTATGAACTGCAGATTGAAACTGAAGAAACTGCAAAAAGGTGGGAATTTAAGGAGATGGGACCTGGATAAACTGAAAGAACCAGAGGTTGTAGAGTGTTTCAGAGAGAGCATAAGGGAACAATTGACAGGAATGGGGGAAAGAAATACAGTAGAAGAAGAATGGGTAGCTCTGAGGGATGAAGTAGTGAAGGCAGCAGAGGATCAAGTAGGTAAAAAGACGAGGGCTAATAGAAATCCTTGGGTAACAGAAGAAATATTGAATTTAATTGATGAAAGGAGAAAATATAAAAATGCAATAAATGAAGCAGGCAAAAAGGAATACAGACGTCTCAAAAATGATATCGACAGGAAGTGCAAAATGGCTAAGCAGGGATGGCTAGAGGACAAATGTAAGGATGTAGAGGCTTGTCTCACTAGGGGTAAGATAGATACTGCCTACAGGAAAATTAAAGAGACCTTTGGAGAGAAGAGAACCACTTGTATGAATATCAAGAGCTCAGATGGCAACCCAGTTCTAAGCAAAGAAGGGAAGGCAGAAAGGTGGAAGGAGTATATAGAAGGTTTATACAAGGGTGATGTACTTGAGGACAATATTATGGAAATGGAAGAGGATGTAGATGAAGACGAAATGGGAGATAAGATACTGCGTGAAGAGTTTGACAGAGCACTGAAAGACCTGAGTCGAAACAAGGCCCCGGGAGTAGACAACATTCCATTTGAACTACTGATGGCCTCGGGAGAGCCAGTCATGACAAAACTCTACCATCTGGTGAGCACGATGTATGAGACAGGCGAAATACCCTCAGACTTCAAGAAGAATATAATAATTCCAATCCCAAAGAAAGCAGGTGTTGACAGATGTGAAAATTACCGAACTATCAGTTTAATAAGTCACAGCTGCAAAATACTAACGCGAATTCTTTGCAGACGAATGGAAAAACTGGTAGAAGCCGACCTCGGGGAAGATCAGTTTGGATTCCGTAGAAATGTTGGAACACGTGAGGCAATACTGACCTTACGACTTATCTTAGAAGAAAGATTAAGAAAAGGCAAACCTACGTTTCTAGCATTTGTAGACTTACAGAAAGCTTTTGACAATGTTAACTGGAATACTCTCTTTCAAATTCTGAAGGTGGCAGGGGTAAAATACAGGGAGCGAAAGGCTATTTACAGTTTGTACAGAAACCAGATGGCAGTTATAAGAGTCGAGGGGCATGAAAGGGAAGCAGTGGTTGGGAAAGGAGTAAGACAGGGTTGTAGCCTCTCCCCGATGTTATTCAATCTGTATATTGAGCAAGCAGTAAAGGAAACAAAAGAAAAATTCGGAGTAGGTATTAAAATTCATGGAGAAGAAGTAAAAACTTTGAGGTTCGCCGATGACATTGTAATTCTGTCAGAGACAGCAAAGGACTTGGAAGAGCAGTTGAACGGAATGGACAGTGTCTTGAAAGGAGGATATAAGATGAACATCAACAAAAGCAAAATGAGGATAATGGAATGTAGTCAAATTAAGTCGGGTGATGCTGAGGGAATTAGATTAGGAAATGAGACACTTAAAGTAGTAAAGGAGTTTTGCTATTTAGGGAGTAAAATAACCGATGATGGTCGAAGTAGAGAGGATATAAAATGTAGACTGGCAATGGCAAGGAAAGCGTTTCTCAAGAAGAGGAATTTGTTAACATCGAGTATAGATTTAAGTGTCAGGAAGTCGTTTCTGAAAGTATTTGTATGGAGTGTAGCCATGTATGGAAGTGAAACATGGACGATAACTAGTTTGGACAAGAAGAGAATAGAAGCTTTCGAAATGTGGTGCTACAGAAGAATGCTGAAGATAAGGTGGGTAGATCACGTAACTAATGAGGAGGTATTGAATAGGATTGGGGAGAAGAGAAGTTTGTGGCACAACTTGACTAGAAGAAGGGATCGGTTGGTAGGACATGTTTTGAGGCATCAAGGGATCACAAATTTAGCATTGGAGGGCAGTGTGGAGGGTAGGAATCGTAGAGGGAGACCAAGAGATGGATACACTAAGCAGATTCAGAAGGATGTAGGTTGCAGTAGATACTGGGAGATGAAGAAGCTTGCACAGGATAGAGTAGCATGGAGAGCTGCATCAAACCAGTCTCAGGACTGAAGACCACAACAACAACAAATATATATATATGCAACTTGCACACACATCTGCTGTCTCAGAGAGCTGAGACCACACTGTGAACAGCAGCACCAGTGCATGATGGGAGTGGCGACTGGGTGCAGGTAAGGAGGAGGCTGGGGCGAGGAGGGGGAGGGATAGTGTGGCGTGAGTGGCGGACAGTTTGTGGCCAAGAAACAAGTGGACCACCCTGATGCTGAACACGCTGCTAAACATGATAGCCCTCGTCTTAATGACTGCTTCACTGCCTGTGCCATATGGATTCGTGTGTGTGTGTGTGTGTGTGTGTGTGTGTGTGTGTGTGTGTGTACTGCTGACAAAGGCCTTAAATGGCCGAAAGCTTTAATTGTGTGAATCTTTTTATTGTGCCTATCGCGACTCATCATCTCCGCTATATGGTGAGTAGCAAATTTTAGTATACGTCAGGTCTAAAATCACTTACTCCTCAAAATAAATGAAACGGACAACTACAGTGCCAGAGAGGCATAAAATCACACATACGTCACAAGAAATATTTTTATAAAATTGTCAAAATGTGATGTGTAAAGCATGAAAAATAAGTAGCTGGTGCAGTTTTTCATTATTTAAACCAAAGTTTTTGCAAATATCTTTTGTAACACATTTCTCCTGCATCTTCTGTGAATTGCTTTGTTTACTGTTACTTAAATAATTCAGCTTTTGTGTTCTTCTCCTATCTGTCATTGCACTGTCATCAGGACTTGAATTTCACTCAGTTCTATTTCAATTGTTCTGTAACATACTGAAGTACCAAACCTACATGTGTAGGATTGGCTTTATGCTTTATTAAAGTAAGATTTATTGCGAAGGAAGTAAAATCTAACTTAAACTATTTTTTCCAGGTTTGTGATTCAGCAGACAGACTCCGTGATACTCTAATCCATGAGCTGTGCCACTCTGCATCGTGGATTATAGATGGTGTGAAGAGCGGCCATGGACGTCACTGGAAGAGATGGTAAGCGGGGCGAGTCAAGCACATTGGTTCCAGTTTTCTGTCATTGATCTGCTCTGTGTGTCGGGGGAGGGGGGGGGGGGGGGACACTGAGTTAAAAGGAGGTAATTGCATCTAATGCTCTTCAAATAAATTAAGAACAAGAAAATCTAATTTAACAAATTCCACGTAACAAGAACATTGCCTGTCAAAAGTAACACTGGTCAGCACAGGAAAACATAGATTTCATGCTACTGCTCAGAATACCTTGGCCTACTTACTTACACCGAGCGAGGTGGCGCAGTGGTTAGCACACTGGACTCGCATTCGGGAGGACAACGGTTCAATCCCGTCTCCGGCCATCCTGATTTAGGTTTTCCGTGATTTCCCTAAATCGCTTCAGGCAAATGCTGGGATGGTTCCTTTGAAAGGGCACGGCCGATTTCCTTCCCCATCCTTCCCTCACCCGAGTTTGCGTTCCGTCTCTAATGACCTCGTTGTCGACGGGACGTTAAACACTAATATCCTCCTCCTCCTACTTACTAACATAACTTAGAGCTCTCATATTCAGTTATAATGCAAAATTAATATTAATTTTACAAACTAATTTAGCAGTTCTGATTATGTAAAACAGTTGAGAAGTAAACTATAGGTGGCTTATGTGTTTATGTTTAGATTTCTGTTTAAAATGTTAGTTAAGTGTAGCTATTGTAATACTACTACTACTACTATTACTATTAAACTGAAATGCAGAAACGAACTGCTTGCTCAGGCAAGAGAACTGGAATACTAGCAGCAATAACAGAATGATTGTATGCTGTTTATCATGTTTTTCTGCTCTTCGTGGTGGTATTGCTGACTACAGATTGTTCTTGATTTTATGTCGGTTAGTCTCACTTCTTTAGTTTAGACTTTGTCTATTTGACCTTCTGTTCTCCAGGTTATTGCTCTGGACAAACTGTCAGCTATTTCTGAAGACGACTATAAAAAATGTTTCAAGCAGTGGAAGCACCTGTCGGACAAAAGTATTAGTTTGTAGTGGAGAGTATTATGAAGAGTATAAGATGTTTTGTAAACAGTTTGAAAGTATATAGCTTTTAAAAAATAATATTTTTTAAAAATAATTTTGATGCTGGTTGATTGTGTATTTTTAATTGCAAATTAATTAAACATATTTTCCAAATTATCACACTTTATTAGTCTTTAATTACATCTTTCAGATTATTTTTCTATTAATAATTATGCAGTACAAACAAGTAAGTACAATACAAATAAGAAAGAAAGAAACAGTTCAGGAATCCAGAGACAGTGGCACTCACGGTGTGCCTGTGCATGCATGCTCTGTATTTATCAGGTCTATGATCACCTGAAATTTTGAAGGACTGTAAAATGCTGTTTAGTTTCTGTCTTGGCAGTTTCATATGCAGTTCCAGTTGGTCCTGTTAAGTCCATGTTTTATTTGTTTCCTTCAATATGTCTGTGATAAGGACAAATATTTACTGTCACATATGTTGTAACTGGACTACCCATCCAGATAGCTGACCACATTAAAGTGCCCACTTCTGGGACAGGAGAGGTATGCTGGCCTGGATCAAATATTCCTTGCGGTTACAGGTTGTAAGAGCTAGCCTCAATGTCATTTTTTAGACAGTTCTCCACATCCCGCTAGGTAAATACCAGTTCCCATGACCTGCCTCAGTTACACTGTGCAAACACTTTGGACAACTTTCACATTTGACCGTGTGATATGCACTAAATGCAGACAGAAGGGGTGCACTAATTCCTCCCCTGTGGGGCAGCCTGCAGTAGCTTTAAAATACGTTCAGGAGTGGCAGTTCCCTTGTAATAAAGCCTATAGTGTATAAAGGTATGATGGGCTCTCTGAGAAATTGAAGTCCCATATCAGTTCTGACCAGGCACTAGCAGGTTATGGGACATTGGAAAGGATGGATGTTACACCCAGATCTTCCTGCTGAACAATTACTTTTGTCCTACTGCACAATTAAGAAGGCCCATTATCTTCTCGTGATTTGATTTCATTTGTCAGTTTCTGCAATTGTTAATTAGATCTTCAATATTAAGTTGTAGATCAGCACAACAAAAGACTTTCACAATTAAAGCTTTTGGCCATTGGCCTTTGTCTCTCTCTCTCTCTCTCTCTCTCTCTCTCTCACACACACACACACACACACACACACACACACACACATGACTGCAGTCTCGAGCAACTGAAACCACACTGCGAGCAGCAGCACCAGTGCATGATGGGAGTAGCGACTGGGTGGGGGTAAGGAGGAGGCTGTAGTGGAGAGGGGGAGGGATAGTATGGTGGGGGTGGCGGACAGTGAAGTGCTGCAGGTTAGACAGATGGCAGCGGACACGTTGGGGGTGGGGGAAGTAGCAGAAATATTGTTATATTCTATCCTGGAGTTTCCATTGTTTAATTAGATCTTCTACCTCTTCATCAAAATATAAGCACATTTTCATTGGGATATCTTTTATTAACCTGTAAAGCTAGTCTTTTTATTACTCTTCATATTGCTTTAATGTCTGTAACGGTTTTCAGTTTTTTGTTGAAATTAACCTAAACTAGAATTTGTTGTCTCCTGTTCTTCTGTAATAAATTATGCAATAACTTTATTTGGTCTATCCTATGTTATTATATTTAGTAATCCTTTCAACACCGCTTACTTAACTTTATATCCTAAAGTTGTGCAATTTGTTGACCCTAGATTCAAAGTAGCAGAAACATTTGGGTTTTCTAGGTCTATGTTGTTATCTGCATAGTTAAACTTTGTCTGAAGGTGTGGACCCTGCAGCAGTTGAATCTGCCCCATGACATGAAACCATTGCCTGTGTTGCCTCTGCTCCAGGGCACAAGACATATGAACTGTGTGGAACCGATCACTTAGCATGCTGTTAATCAGTCAAGCCATTGTTCTGCAGGGTATTATGCGGAGAAATTTGTAGATAAGGCCTTCCCTCCACACAGTGTCGAAGGCGGCAGTTAAGATCAACAAATGCCACAGATGTTTTCTGCTTCATTTTGTATCCTGACTCTATGAAGGATGTGAGAGACAGTACTTGATCGCAGCAGCTACGCCCTTGTCTGAAGCCTGCCCGATCAACTGGAACATTCTCTAGGATAGCACTACTTATTCTGTTATATACTAGCCTTTCAAAAAGCTTGTAGCACCAGCTAAGTAGGACAACGGAGCGATAGCTTTTACCATGTTGTTGTGTTTACCAGGCTTCATAAAAGATATTGTCTTAACCTTTTTAAACTCCAATGGAAGTTGACCAGTCAGCAGGATGTCAGTGAATAATTCTGCCAGCCATTTCTTAGCTTTTCCGCCGGCCGGTGTGGCCGAGTGGTTCTAGGCACTTCAGTTTGGAACCGCGCGACCGCTACGGTCGCAGGTTCAAATCCTGCCTTGGGCATGGATGTGTGTGATGTCCTTAGGTTAGTTAGGTTTAAGTAGTTCTAAGGTCTAGGGGACTGATGACCTCAGGCATTAAGTCCCATAGTGCTTAGAGCCACTCTTAGCTTTTTGTCCCATATGGATCAGGAATTCTGGATGGATACCATCGAATCCAGGTGCCTTAAGAGGTTTGAGGTCCTTCAGTCCAGAGTCAACATCTGAAACTGTGAAGGGATGGGTATACTTAGATGAGGGAGATGCCATATTTTTCAGGTCACGAAGCTGTCTTCTGATATGTTTTGTATGTTTCTTGTCAGGAGGTACTCTTGAGGTAGTAATGATATGAGAAGTAATTTGGTCTGGTGTTACTTCGGAATATTTTCTGCATGCTGGTGCACTTCCTCCCAGCTTTCTCAGAAGACTCCATGCTTTCCTGCTTGAGTGGGTAAAGTCCGTATTTTAGACTGTTTCTGTCCATTTCTGCCTTAAAGACATGTCCAAGCTGGACAATAGTTTCATAGCTATCTCTAGATCACCACTTTGCTGGAAGTGTTGGTACAGTGTTTCACTTTCATTATTCCATCCTGGAACATATTCTTTTTGGTATCCTCTTGGCATACACTTTTTAGCTGTTGCTGTTACTGCACCAATGAAGTGTTGATAGTTCTTACGTGATTGAGGTATCCAGCAAATGGTCTTCCATTGGTAACTACTTCCAGTCAGCTTTCTGGAAATTCCATCGAGAATGCGGGGTTGATCGTATGACAGGAACCGTGCAGCCAATTTGTATTATTACAGGTCTGTGTTGGCTGCGAGGAAAGGCATCTATCAGTTTCCTTGTGATGTTGATGGGAAAGCCAATTCCGTTGGAGCTAACAAAGCATAAGTCAGGATTTGAATCCTTGTCCCGAGCAGCCGACCTGAAATGCCTTGATTTTTGACATGACGCACTAGATGAAGATTATTCTCTTCAATCCATTCTGCAAGCGTGCTCCCATTTTCATCATTTTGAGAGTACTTCCAAAGTTCGTGGTGACTGTTGAAGTCTCCTATGTAAATTTCAGGATGTTCTGCCGTGTGTAGGGCAAAATCGGGCCATGATGTTTTGGGTGGTTTGTAAACATTTGTAATAGTAATACTATGCAATTGTATGACCACCGTATGTATATCTGCCTCCACACTGACAGAAATCAGTGAAGCTTCATTTATGTTACGGACGTACGTAGCAGTTTCATACACCTCATGGTAAGTTACATTAAGTGCAGAATATCCAGGAATTCGACCTCGGCATCAGAATATTTCTTCACTGGAAATGCGAATTTCCTGAATGGCGACGACGTCGTCGATATTGTTGTCCAGCAAAAATTTTGACGGACACACTTTGCCCTGATACTGCTTTCGATATTCAGTTGAAGGAGTGTGATAGTTGGTCTAATGTTTCTTGTTAATGGGCTCTGAAAATAACTGTTTCTGCTGTTTAGTTCATGTGTCATTGCCAGTAGGTCCTATGGATAGTCTGGCCACCTGTAATCACTGTTGCTCAATTAGCACCACCCAGGAGGCAAGTGTAGGGTTTTTAAGGTTAAACCTATGGACGTGAGCAACGCTACCTGATCTAATGACACTTCGTCCAGAAAATACTGCTATGCCGATGACCTGGCTCTAGCCATACGACACCAGGAAATGAAGACAACAGAAGAGATTCTAACCAATGACCTATTTGCATCAGATTATTACTTCAAAATCTGGAGACGCCAACCCAATGTGAGTAAAACAGAAGTGTGTTGCTTCCATTTAAAAAATCGGTTGGCGAATGTAAAACTGGAAGTTAGTTTCAGGGGCAGAATTCTTCATCATAATTGGAACCCAAAATATCTTAGTGTTGTCCTGGACCATACACTATGCTTCAAACACCACCTTAACTTAGCTCAAAAGTTGAGGACTCGAAACGGCATCCTCCATAAGCTATGCGGAACTACCTGGGGATCTTCAGCAACCACTCTGTGATCTTCAGCTCTGGGCTTGGTGTACTCAAGTGCTGAGTATTGTGCATCTGTTTGGATGAAAAGTCATCATAAAAGGCTTGTTGGCACTGAGCTGAATACGACAGTGTGCATAATATCTGGTGCAATCAGATCTACTCCAGTTTATTGACTTCCAGTGTTAACTGGTATAATGCCTCCTGAGCTACGCAGATGTACTGTCCTTATGATAGAATTCCTTTTAAATTGTAAGAGACTGAAATCACGCCATCCAACTCGGTGTGACGCTGCTGACATGGTTACTAAGGATTTCAAACTTCTTGAAGAATGGAAAGGTCAGTGGGAAGCAGTGACAGATGTGCGCCTGCATAACATCTTCTCAGGTGCTAAACTTCCAAGTGGATTCGACCTACCACGCAAGACCTGGACTACTCTCAAAAGAATCTGTACCGGCCATGGCCGATGCAGGGATGCTCTCTTTAAGTGGAAGAAGCTGCCTAATCCGGCCTGTGACTGCGGGGCTCCATACAGACTATGCACCACACTGTCAGTGAATGCAGGATTCGAGCCTATCATGGTGCTGAAGAGGACTTCCTGCTAGCAACTCTAGATGCAGTGTACTGGATTGAAGGACTGGATATTCAGTTGTAAAGACAAACTTAAGTTTTTGTGTGTCAGTATGTACAAATGTTGTATGTATTTTAATTTTATGGTATGTCTGTATTAGCCATATGTTAAATAAAATGTGTGGAAACTTGTTTAGAGCTAGGTTGATAAGTCGTAGCCCACACCTCAGTGGTTCAGAATTTTTTTTTTTTTTAGCCTGGAATCAACATGATCGATTTGCATACTGATGACCTGCTAGTACAGACCCCAAGTCTTCAGATAATTTTGTCATTTAACAGTTAGTCAGACTTTGCATGACATATAATACATGTAGTTGAGAGGGAAATAGACTGAATCGCCATACTTTCTGCAATGTATGGTGAACAGTTGGTGGAAATTTATTTTCTATGAAGCAGTCCATTGATGTTGGTACTCAGCTACATAGCTTGGATCTCTAGATTGGATATTAGAATCTATCCTGATTGGTTCCCTTAAACTTCATTAAGCTGTAATTAAGTTATTCTGATAGCTCTTGACAGTGACATTTTTGTTAGTTGCTAAGTTATTACACACAACTGCTAGCCAGTGCGTTCCTTCAGGAGGCAAAATGTGTAGCACTGCTGGTAGACATAAACAAAAGTTGTTTAAGTTTCTACACACTACCTAGCTTTTGGCACAAATAGTTCCTTTGTCAAGGAGAAGTACTAGGTATCTCTTACCCTGAGGTCTGTGTTGTTTGTTCCTCCTTTCAAACCTTTTCCAGCCTCATCCCTCTCTTCGCCCCTGAAGGAACTTTCAGTAAGTAATCAGGTTTTTATAACTGATTATCTCCCTCCTCTTGGTGTCACACTAAGGATGAGTGATGGATAGTGTAGATCATTTCTCCTTCTATTTTTTATGAATGTTACTGTTTTCAGTGTTAGATAAAAAAGCTTCATAAAGGAGCAAATGTAATTAGAGGCTGTTGTCAGTACGCCCAATTGTTTAAAGAGCTCTCTGCAAGAACGCCACTTTTCTGTGTATCACACACTTTTTTTCCTCTATGAGGAGTTAACGTAGAATGTAGTGCCATAAGACATTAGTGAATGAAAATTTGTAAAGTAAGACGGGTTTTGGACAATTTCATCTCCAGTATCTGTTACTATCTGGAATTTAAAAGTTGCAGAGCATAGATGTTCAAGGTGATCTGCAACTTGTGACTTCCAGTTCAGGTTTTTATCAGTATAAATACATAACAACTTGAAGTGTCCTGATTCAGTTAATCAAATTTCTGTCTTGTTATTTCTAATTTTGTGGTCAGGTGTTATGCGATACTTAATTGCCTGTATTGTGAGTTATCTGAATTCACTGACAGTCCATTTGCAGAGACCTGGTTATTAATTTTTGTGAAAATATTACTTACATTTTAAAGTGTTGAAATTACTGCATTAGGGTTGATTATAATACTTGCATCATCAGCAAAGAGAACTAGGGCATGGAAACTCTTGTTATGTGATGACAAGAGTGAGCCCAATATTAATCAATGTAGTACTGTCATAATGATATTCTTCCTTCTGATATTAGCTGTTGTGTTGAGCATTTTTTAATACGAAGGTAATCCCAAAAGTAAGGTTTCCTATTTTTTATAAGTACATAGACCTGTTTATTTCTACATTGGTTTATATTAGTTTACAGCTTGAACATTTAGCTATTTTTCAACATAATCATCATTACTGTCGATGCATTTTTGTAGATGGTGTGGCAGTTTTTGTATGCCCATGTCATACCAGCTCGCCGCCATGCTGTTCAGAAAGTTATGAACCTCTTTTTTTTCACCTCATTGTCGGAGCTGAATCACTTTCTGGCCAAATGTTCTTTTAACCTAGGGAACAGGTGATAGTCACTGGGCGCCTAGTCAGGACTGTAGGGTGTGTGGGTGGGTGGGTGGGTGATTTATGTTCCACTGAAACTGTTGCAGGATAGCAACAGTTTGGCGAGTGATGTGTGGGCGAGCGTTGTCTTGGAGAAATGTCTATGCCCTTGCTCAACATTCCTCTTCTCCGGTTCTGAATTGCCTGTTTGAATTTTTTCAGATTCTCACAGTACCTGTCAAGGTTGATTGTGGTCCCAGTGGGCATAAAGTCGGCCAACAATACCCCTTTCCAATTCCAAAAAACGGTTGTCGTAACTTTACCGGCAGACTGTATTTGTTTGAATTTCCGTGGCTTTGGCGAAGAAGGATGCCACCATTGGCGTGATTGTTGCTTGGTCTCAGGTGTAAAGTGATATGCCCAGGTTTCGTCACCCGTAACAATTGAGTCTAGAAAGTTGTCCTGTTCGGCTGCAAAGCGGTGAAGAAATGCGTGGGAAGCATCAACTCATTGCCGCACATGGCCCTCAGTCACCATGTGTGGCACCCATCTTGCACACACGTTCCGGTAGTTCAATGTTTCCGTTAAAATTCTGTGAGTGGTGCTTCGGGAAACCTGAGGAACCAATGTGCAGAGATCACCCAGGGTGATCCGCCGATATTCACGCATGCTTTGCTCAACCTTCAACACTGTCTCCTCAGAAACTGTCTCCTGCTCCTTTGTTCGTCATTAATTTTGGTCTGACCAGCTGCAAACACTCTACACCACTTACGAACATTTTTGACATCCATGCATGACTCACCATACACTTCCGTCAATTGGCAATGGATTTCAACCGGCGCAGTGCCCTTTGCGTGAAACCGAATAACTCCACACAATTCGCACTTGGTGGTAACATCCAACGGGAGCTCCATTCTCTACGGCTGCCAAGCCAAGACTGAGCACCTCAGCACGGCATGCGCATATTCACACACAGTGTATGAAGCACTCTTCATAACAGTGTGACCAACTGCCACATAGAGTTCTATACTTATAAAAATATAAGAGACCTTACTTTTGGGATTACCCTAGCATAAACATGAAAGCTTCCAGAAATAACGTTTTATTAACTAATCGGTATGTGCATAACTACTACAAACCCCAGAGCCCTTAATTACCATGGAGTAATTAAAACACAAAACAAGTGAACAAAAAACTGTCAATATCAATTTACATATCTCAACATTTCCCCTCAAATTGTCATTGACACAGTATGAAGTCTAAATGTACACTCCTTCACTCATTTGAAAAGGCCAGTTTCCTACCCATATTTCATGTCTGGCATTGCTAAGTGGTCTTGTGAAAGCATTGACTAACATCTCTTTAGAAGCGAGATGATCAACATTAACAATAACTGATTCAACATGTCTTCTTATAAAAAGGTACTTTATATCTATACGCTTGGATCTAGTTTGTCACTAGATTGTTGGCTGACTAAATGGCTCCTTTATTATCACAATATACTGTAAGTGACTTTGACACTGCTTGGATCTATCTCGGACACAAATTGTCTTAAAACACAGTAAATCTTGAACAGTTGATGCCAAGGCCATATATTCAGCTTCACAAGTAGAAGGTGCTATAGTTTTCTGCTGGACCATGAAATTAGAATTTTGCATTTTTATGCATGGACCAGTTACAGAGTTTTTGTCATTGATTTTACTACCCCAACCTACATCACTGAAGGTCATTTTTTCTCTGTTACCATCTCTATAAAATTCTAACTTATAGTCCATGGTTTCCTTTAAATATCCAAACAATCATTTTACAGACAACCAATGAATCTTTTTAAAACAATGATTGTATCTGCAAATGAGCTTTACAGCGATACACGCATCAGGTCTAGGGATTTGGAATACACATAGAAGACTTCCTATTGTATATTGTTACAATACATTGATATCACCTGATTCGACTGCTTCAAGGTCCAAACCAAGTTGAAATGGTGGTGACTCTGGCTTGGCTTCACTCGTTCCAAATTCCTCCAAAACTCTTTTTACATAGTATTTCAGAGGAATCCAAATTTTTCCTTTTCCACGATCCTGTGTAATTTCCACACCTAGGCATTGGCTTATCTGTCCTGAATCTTTTATCTCAAAAAATCTCTTCAAAGAACTTTTGAACAGATCCAAAATATTTCCGGTGCTTAAAAATAGCAGCATATCATAGGCATATAAAGCTGTGATGACTAGTTTGGTGCCATCTCTGTGAATACATGGATAAGTGCCTGACCGGTTCAGTTTGAGTATCTTTAACACCTCGTAAATTTTTTGATTCCAGTTCCTACCAACCTGTCTGAGTTTGTAAATGGCTTTCTTCAGCCACCATACTTTCCCAGGAGTTCCAAAATTTTCTGGTGGAATGACATAAGCTTCTTCATTTAAGTCCCAATAGAAATAAACAAATGTGATGTCAACATAGTCAGTCTCCAGGTTCTCTCGAGCTGCCATAGACAAGACACATCAAATGGATGGAAGCATGCATGACCACAGGTGTGAAGGTGTCCTGATAATCAACACCTTGAACTTGAGTGCATCCTTTTACCGCTAGGCATGCCTTGAATGTTTCTGGTCAACAGCTAGCCCCCAGGCTTTATTTTTAATACCCTCTTAGTATTGAGTGGTTTGTCCCCCCTGGTTAGCTCTACTTCTTCAAATGTGTTGTTATGAGAATTCTTTCTTCATTGCTTTTTTCCATTCTTCGTTATTTGTCCCTTACAAGATGTCTTTGATTTTAGTGTTGTCACTTGGAAGTCCTTCTTCCAAATAGTAACATGATCCGGCCGTGTCTTGGGTTTTGGTTCTCTGTTTGACCTTCGAGGTGTAACCTCATGAACTATGTTTTGATATACATGACCCTCATCTTGAGCTTCAATTTCTATTGAATCACTGTCAAGGCCATAAAAGGGTTCATTATCACTGTCTTCTGATTTAACTCCTTCAGTTTGTGAAGTACTGATGTCCTGAAGAACTGCTTTTTGTTCCAATCCTAAGGCATTTGAGGTCTTAGGTTCCTCTGTTTTTGAGCTTTAAAAATTCTCATCCTACAGCCAACTACCCGGATCAGAGGGCCTCACACACTGGGTGCAGCAGCTAAAATGTCACTGCACAAATATAAGTTGCCCGCCACCTTCTCGCCATGGTAACCGTAAGGTGTTTGTACACAAAGACTTGTACAATTGCTCTTGCGTAATGTTGCGAACAGACTCAGTCAAATCGCCTTTACAACCACCATATACAGGCCCATTTCAGGTGCTGAGTAGAAATAAGCATACCGTGGACATAATGTACAATGGTGTTCCGACAAAGGTATCGATTGAACGTGTCAAGCCAGCATGGGTTTTACCCTCTCCGACCTCTGACACCACGCCTGTGCATCAACACATGGTGGACGCAGAGCATACCCAAACACCGCTCAGTACATCGTCCGAGACAGGTGAATCACCACCACAAACGACGACGTCACCGCCCCCGAGACACCCGACGCACACCAGAGCTGGACGTCGAATAAAATTCAAGTATCAAGATATCCCTAGGGCTCCGCACTTTAAGGGGGGGGCTGTGTGGCAGTGATATTTTTCATGTCTGGTGCAAAGTGAGATCAAAAGTGCGCGAGAGGTTTTGTCATGTGTTGTTTTTTATATCTTTGCCGTAAGACTATAGGATCTCCTAGTTTTTGTTACTTCTCTGTTGTTTTTAGTTTTCTTCTCAGTGTGAGTTTTCACGAATAAATAGTACTCCGTTAACTCATTATACCGGACGGCTATGCAATTATTTGTTGTAGGCAAGTCGCCTACAAATCGATAGCCTTTGGGTGTCTGACAGTAGCCTACAAATGTCAGCTTCTGTGACTTCTTATCCCACTTCTTGTGATGGGGTTTTGGAATTTTAACCATTGCAATGCAGCCAAGAATACTTAAATTTGATAAACAAGGCTTTCTCCTATGACATAGTTCATGTGGCTTCTTATCTCCAACTGTGGTGGACAGCAAACAATTTGATAGGTATGCAGTTGTAGACACAACTTCAGCCCAATACTCCTTTAGTAAGTTAGCGTCGATCATCATGGTATGAGCTTTCAACCAATGTGCTATTAACTCTTGTGACAACACTGTTTTGCTGTGGGCTGTAATGTACTGTAAGCCAGTGGATGACACCTTCAGAAGTCAGAAATCTTTTTAGTTCATCATTGATGTACTCCCTTCCATTGTGTGACTGCAACTTCTTGGTATTTTTACCTGTCTGCTTTTCCACCACACTCTGAAGTTTTTAAATATCCATGTTACCTCACATTTTTTTCTTCAAGAAATAAACAAACTAAAATCCTGAAACATGATCAAGCAAGTGTGAGAAAATAATGATTTCCATTAATCGATACTGTCTCCATTTGCGCTCACAAATCGGAATGTGTGTAGAATACATTTTCCTAGGCTTGAGTGGAAGATGTGACTGTTTTCTCATGATGCACAACTTGGAGGTCCCCCCCCAGGGGGTCCACAACTCTTTTGTGGATACGTGCGTAGCGAGCACGGGACCCCGAGCTAATGTGGCCTTCCTTCCTTTCCAGGCTGCATACCTTCCCATTCCGTATCCTTCCCCATCCCTATCTTCGCCCCTCCTCCCCTCACCTCTGGCTCTTTCCTTCCCTTTCTCCCCATCTGGGAGTATGGTTTGTGCCTACGTCCGGAGACGGACGCTCGTAAATGTACTGCATTCTTCGCCTTCCTTCCTTTTATGTCTTCTTCCTTCCTTTGTCCTTCTCTTTTCCTTACCTCTTCTCTTTCCCTTTTCTCCGCTGCGGCGTTTGAGACCTCTCTTCTTTCCTTTCCCTTGATCTTTCTTCCTCCCTGTGCGTGTCTGAAGGCCGACCCACGCCTTTTGTGCGTAGCCGGTGACGGGGTAACGCGTAATTCCCCGCCCCGGGTAGACAGGTAGGACACGTACGTACCCCCTGGTAACGGCCAGGCCCAGGGAGGGGTGATTACCCGAGCTGATACCTTCCGAAAGTGCTGATTGGTCCCTCCGTCCGTTTGTCGGGAGGTGTGACCTGAGGTGTGAACAATCACCTAAGGCGGGAGTGCCCTCAGAGAGGGCCCCCACAAGGGAGGAGCGCGCCATCGGAGACGCCGGTAATCATGGGGGATTCTTCCGCAATGGTTTCCTCACCTTCCACTATGTCTGCTCACAAATGTAAGTATACTGAGTCTCAGCCACAGACGATTCTTCCATCGTTGCCACAGTTCCTTGTTGTTTCTCGGTCTGATGAAGGTCACGACTTCTCCACGGTCAACCCTTTCATTATTCAGAAAGGTGTCGACGCAATAGCAGGTCCTGTAAAGTCTTGTTCCAGATTACGGAATGGCACCCTGTTGTTAGAAACACACAGTGCCCTCCAGGCACAAAAATTGCTGCATACTTCTCTGCTCCACACCTTCCCTGTCCGGGTGGAACCACACCGTACCTTAAATTCCTCGCGTGGAGTCGTTTATACACGCACCCTCGATGGATTGTCTGACGAAGAAATTCAGCACTATCTGTCTGACCAGGGCGTAACGGCAGTTCATAGAGTTATGAAACGGGTTGACACGAACATCATTCCAACCCGCACTGTCTTCTTGACATTTGACAAAGTTCAACTCCCATCGAAAATCAAAGCAGGCTATGAGATAATTTCCGTTCGCCCTTACGTCCCAAACCCTACGCGTTGCTATCGATGTCAGCGGTTCAATCACACCAGCCAGTCCTGTTCCAATCCGGCCAAATGTGTTACGTGTGGCAAGGATGCCCATGAGGGTGCTTGTCCACCTCCATCCCCTCGCTGCATCAACTGTATGGGTGACCACCCTGCTTCCTCTCGAGATTGCCCCGTTTTTAAGGACACAAAGCTCATCCAGGAAATAAGAGTGAAGGAAAAGGTGTCGACCTTTGCTGCTCGAAAATTATTCGCCAGTCGCAAGCCCACCGTGCCTCAGACAGGAAAATACAGCACTGTCCTTGCTTCTCCTTGGCCAACAAAGGAGGCGGCCACGCAGACTTGCGACCTCACCTTTAGTGCCACGGTCGTCAGATCGGCCAGCGCAAAGATCGCTCGTTCAACCTCAACACTTTCGCCTGCCCACTCTATGGCTCACCCTTCGTCGGGTTCTGCTAAATCTCGAGCCCAAAAGTCAGACGCCAAGTCTTCGAAAAAAGAGCATACTCGTGAAGAGTTTTTGCGTACCGCAACTTCACAACCATCGGTTCCTCCTTCATCTAAACATCATTCTTCCAAGAAGGCTACAAAGAAACCCAGTTCCTCTCCTTCTCCGCCAAGGCGTGTCCCATCTACAGCACCACCTGGCGGAAATCGCCCTCGGCCGTCTTCTGTGTCGCCGAGGCGCACTGCTGGTGGCCGGTCAACCGGCCGATCGCTGGTGGCAGGAGCTGCTCCTGACCAACCTATGGATCAGGATCTTCTGCCTTCGGCTGACTGCCATTCCATGCTGTCGGTCGCTAGCTCCGAGCAGTCTTTGAGTTGACAGCAACTTTGGTCACATTCCTCCATTTTCTGTTCACCCCATGTCCATTATCCACTGGAATATCCGTGGCATTCGAGCCAATAGGGATGAATTGTCGATCCTCTTACGATCCTACTCGCCGGTCATCTTCTGTCTTCAGGAAACAAAGCTGCGTCCCCATGACCGCTTTGTTCTCTCTCATTTTCAGTCCGTTCGATATGATCTCCCCTCTGTTGAAGGCTCTCCAGCCCATGGAGGACTCATGATTCTTCTCCATGATACTCTCCATTATCACCCAATCCCCTTAAACACTTCCTTCCAAGCTGTCGCCGTCCGTCTTTCCCTTTCCGGATACACGTTCTCTCTTTGTACTGTATACATTCCATCGTCCACACCAATGACACGAGCTGATCTCCTTCATCTTCTTGGTCAGCTTCCACCCCCCTATTTGCTGGTTGGGGACTTCAATGCCCACCACCCACTTTGGGGATCTCCACATCCTTGTCCACGTGGCTCCATATTGCTAGACGTCTTCCACCAAGCGGATCTAGTTTGCCTCAACACTGGGGTCCCCACATTTTTGTCTGCCTCCACGACAAATTTATCTCATTTGGACCTTGCGGTCGGTACTGTTCCGCTAGCTCGGCACTTCGAATGGTTCGCCCTTGATGATACACACTCGAGTGACCACTTTCCATGTGTCCTCAGACTGCAGCCTCAACTGCCATATATGCGCCCGTGACGCTGGAAGTTTGCCCAAGCCGTTTGGACACTTTTTTCGTCTCTAGCGACATTCAATGACCGTCGCTTTCCCAGCGTCGACGATGAGGTCACACACATTACCGACGTTATCCTTACAGCTGCGGAACGTTCAATACCACGCACCTCCGAATTGCCCCGGCGCCCCCCAGTTCCTTGGTGGAACGAGGCATGCCGTGACGCAATATGTGAGCGGCGACGTGCTCTTCGCATTTTCCGTCACCATCCTACTTTGGCCAACTGTATCCGCTATAAGCAGCTCCGTGAGCGATGCCGTCGCATCATCCGCGATAGCAAGAAGGCAAGCTAGAAATTCTTTATTAGCTCATTTAACACCTTCACTCCCTCCTCGGAAGTTTGGAGTCGGCTTCGACGGTTCTCAGGCGCGCCTAGTTTCTCCCCGGTCTCTGGGCTCACTGTCGCGCATGATACATTCGTGGACCCCGTCGCAATTTCTAACTCATTGGGTCAGCACTTTGCTGAGATTTCGAGCTCTTCAAATTACCCACCAGCATTTCTCCCGAAGAAACGTGCAGCGGAAGTGCAACCTCTTGCTTTCTCCTCTCAAAATCACGAAAGCTACAATACTGTTTTCTCCATGCGGGAACTCCAACATGCCCTCTCTTCTTCTCGCTCCTCCGCCCCAGGACCGGATGGTATCCATGTCCAAATGTTGCTGCATTTATCAACCCATAGTCTGCGTTACCTCCTTCGCCTTTATAATCGAATTTGGACCGACAGTACCTTTCCCAGACGGTGGCGGGAAGCTGTTGTCGTTCCCGTTCCGAAACCTGGAAAGGACAAACATCTCCCCTCTAGCTATCGCCCCATTTCTCTCACGAGTAGTGTCTGTAAGGTTTTGGAGCGTATGGTGAATTACCGTTTAGCTTAGTGGCTGGAATCCCGCAGTCTTTTAACACCAGCCCAATGCGGATTTCGGAAGCATCGTTCTGCAGTTGACCATCTTGTTGCTCTCTCCACTTACATCATGAACAATTTTCTCTGGAAACGCCAAACGGTAGCAATATTTTTTGATCTGGAGAGAGCATACGATACCTGTTGGAGGACAGGTATCCTCCGCACACTGTTCTCTTGGGGCTTTCGAGGCCGGCTGCCCCTTTTTCTTCGCGAATTTATGGCAGAGCGCACTTTTAGGGTGCGGGTGAACACTACTCTCTCCCGTACTTTCTCCCAAGAAAACGGGGTACCCCAGGGTTCCGTGCTGAGTGTTGTCCTGTTTGCCATCGCCATAAATCCAATTATGGATTGTCTCCTTCCTGATGTCTCGGGCTCCCTCTTTGTGGACGATTTTGCGATCTACTACAGCTCTCAACGGACCAGCCTTCTTGAACGACGTCTTCAAGGATGTCTCGATCGCCTCCACTCGTGGAGCATCAAAACCGGCTTCCGTTTCTCACCCAGTAAGACCGTTTGTGTCAATTTTTGGCGACGTAAGGAGTTTCTTCCGCCCTCCTTACATCTAGGTCCTGTCAATCTTCCGTTTTCAGACGTCGCTAAATTCTTGGGTCTTATGTTTGACAGAAAACTGTGCTGGTCCTCCCACGTTTCCTATCTTTCGGCTCGCTGTCTGCGATCGCTTAACACCCTCCGTGTCCTGAATGGTACCTCCTGGGGAGCAGACCGAGCGGTCCTTCTCCGCCTCTATCGCGCCTTAGTGCGCTCGAAATTGGACTATGGAAGCATAGTCTACTCCTCTGCTCGGCCGTCTATTCTTCGGCGTCTCGACTTTATCCACCACCGTGGATTACGTTTAGTGTCTGGAGCTTTTTACACTAGCCCTGTGGAAAGCCTTTATGCTGAGACTGCTGAACCTCCGCTGTCCAATCGGCGAGCAGTCCTCCTGAGTCGTTATGCTAGCCATCTGTCTTCCATGCCTGCTAATCCAGCCCATGACCTTTTTTTCAACGCTTCCTTTGATGTAGGGTATGCAGGCCGCCCTTCCTCCCTACTACCACCGGGAGTCGGCTTCTGTTAACTGCTCCATTCTCTTTCCTTCCGCTTTCCTAAAACCTTCTTGACAACTTGGGGTACAGCACCGCCTTGGCTCCGTCCCCGGATCTGCCTGCTCCGTGACCTTTGTCAGTTTCCCAAGGATGGTACCCCTACACTTGTTTATCGTCGGGCATTTGCTGCTCTATGTGCACAAATGACGGACGCCACATTTATTTACACCGACGGCTCGAAAACATCGTTAGGTGTAGGGAGTGCCTATATTGTTGGCGACACCCCAAATTGCTTTCGGCTTCCCGACCAGTGTTCGGTTTATACTGCAGAGCTTTACGCTGTTCTCCAGGCTGTCCACTACATCCGCCACCATCAGCGAATACAGTATGTTATCTGCTCAGATTCTCTCAGCTCTCTCCTCAGTCTCCAAGCTCTTTACCCTGTGCACCCTCTGGTCCACCGGATTCAGGACTGTCTGCGCTTGCTCCACCTGGGGGGCGACTCGGTGGCGTTCCTCTGGCTCCCGGGACACACTGGTATCTGTGGGAATGAGGCGGCCGATATAGCGGCCAAGGCTGCAGTCTCTCTTCCTCGGCCAGCTATTCAGTCGCTTCCCTTCACCGATCTACGGAGCGGTTTATGTCGCCAAGTTGCTCATTTATGGCATGCGCGTTGGTCAACACTTTCCCGTAATAAATTGCGGGAAGTGAAAGCCCTTCCTTGCGCTTGGACCTCTTCCTCCCAAACGCGTCGTCGGGAGGAGGTAATTTTAGCTAGACTCCGGATAGGGCACTGTCTTTTTAGCCATCGACATCTTTTAAGCGGCGATCCTCCCCCACTCTGTCCCCACTGCTTTCAGCTGTGGACTGTAAGACACCTTTTAATTGAATGCCCCTATTTTAATCCGTTACGCTCCCGTCTACAGCTATCGCCTGATCTATCGTCGATTTTAGCAGATGACACGCGCTCAGCCGACCGCGTTCTCCAGTTTATTAGTGACAGTGAAATGACGTCAGTCATTTGAAGCTTTTTTTGGGGACAACCACCCCCTTTCTGTAGTGGATTTTTAAGCATTCCTTTTATTTTTAGTTTCTCCAATTTTATGACTTCGTGCCCATTGCTGCTGGTTTTCAGTTTCGGTTTTTTACTGTCTTAAGTCACGGGCTGGGCGCTAATGACCATAGAAGTTTTGCGCCCTAAAACCAAAACAAAAACAAAAAAAAAACACTTGGAGGTCCTTACCCACAATATCTTCTTTTAGTCCTCTGACAACTTCAGCATACTTTTGTGATTCTTATGTCCTAGCCTGTGATGCCATAAGAATCCACTATCTTTTACATAGTAGCACTGTTTCATTTCACTTCCATTCAAACAATAGATGCCACTCTTATGCATTGTTTTGTCAGTTAGTTCACCTTCTGCATCGTAGATGAATCCACCTTTTTAGTTAAGTGACTTAATGCTGTTTCTTTCAACTTTTAATAAGTGAGAGCAAATTTACAACAGAGTTTGGGATATGAATGACTTAAAATGCTTCTGCTTCTACTTCTACTGTTTTATCACCAGTACTGAAGGTCAGATCCACACTTGGCGTAGCCATCACCTCCTGCACTGGTCACTGAACTATTACATGGTTTGACATTATAAAGCTTCCTTCAGTCATTACTGATGTGAGTCGAGGCACAGGAATCTAAGTACCACATATCCTTTTGTGAGGCTGTTTAACATCAGCTACAAAAAAACTTTCTTTTGTTGTGACTTTCCTACGTACGTATCAGTCATAATTATTTTTTGACGAACTCCCTCCTTTCCATCCTTACTAGAACAATATTTTGCGATATTATTAAGTTTGTTGCACTTGTAGCATTTAATAATGTTTTGTAGGCCTCTTCTTATTTGTATATAGAGCAGATTCTTCATTTCCATTTGCCTCTTTGGATTTGACATCTTGTAGCAGTTTCACTTTAATAGAATCTCCCATGACACACGTGCCACAGTTTTCAAGTTCCTCGATCGTAGGTTGATAATGATCAGGTAATCCAGCCAGGAGCACACTTTCTGTCTACTCTCCATTCATTGGAAACTTCATTACATTTAACTTAAACAAGGTCATTACTATTCGATTGTCACCTGCCGAATTGCATTTATGTTATTTGGTTGTGATTAATGATCTACATGTGACTCTTGAGTCTTCAAATGCTTTTTCCAAAGCCGCCCAGACTTCTGCTGCCCTATTTGTGTCCCTATGTAATTAATCTTTCCAATGAAAAGTATATTCTGGGAATATTCCTTTTTGTCTCTCTCTTCCCAAGAATTGTCCCATCTCATCGGATCCCGAGGACGATTTCAGGAACATCCCACAGTTTGTCATGGACCAAATACACCTTCATGGCAAATTTCCATGTCTAATAATTTTCACATTGATCAACGTTTCAACCTCTGGAAGTCCAGTTGGGGCTGTACCAATCATTTGTAGCTTTGACTGAAAAAGTAGATCAACACCTTCAACCCATTACATGCAGTCTCCCATCCTTCATCAAAGACACCAACCACTTTCTCAAACGCCTGGAATCCTTACCCAGTCTGTTACCCCCGGAAACCATTCTTGTAACCATTGATGCCACTTCTCTATACACAAATATCCCACACGTCCAGGGCCTCACTGCAATGGAGCACTTCCTTTCACGCCGATCACCTGCCACCCTACCTAAAATCTCTTTCCTCATCACCTTAGCCAGCTTCATCCTGACTCACAACTTCTTCACTTTTGAAGGCCAGACATACCAACAATTAAAGGGAACAGCCATGGGTACCAGGATGGCCCCCTCGTATGCCAACCTACTTATGGGTCACTTAGAGGAAGCCTTCTTGGTTACACAGGCCTGCCAACCCGAAGTTTGGTACAGATTTATTGATAACATCTTCATGATCTGGACTCACAGTGAAGAAGAACTCCAGAATTTCCTCTCCAACATCAACTCCTTTGGTTCCATCAGATTCACCTGGTCCTACTCCAAATCCCATGCCACTTTCCTTGACATTGAGCTCCATCTGTCCAATGGCCAGCTTCACACATCCATCCACATCAAACCCACCAACAAGCAACAGTACCTCCATTATGACAGCTGCCATCCATTCCATATCAAACGGTCCCTTCCCTACAGCCTAAGCCTTCATGGCAAACGAATCTGCTCCAGTCCTGAATCCCTGAACTATTACGCCAACCAACTGAAGACAGCTTTCGCATCCTGCAACCACCCTCGCGACCTGGTACGGGCAAATAACCAGAGCCACTTCCTCATCCCCTCAAACCCAGAACCCCTCACAGAAGAACCCCAAAAATGCCCCACTTGTGACAGAAACTTCCCGGGACTGGATCAGACTCTGAATGTGGCTGTCCAGCAGGGATACGACTTCCTCAAATCCTGCCCCGAAATGAGATCCATCCTTCATGAAATCCTCCCCACTCCACCAAGAGTGTCTTTCCGCGGTCCACCTAACCTTTGTAACCTCTTGGTTCATCCCTATGAAATCCCCGAACCACCTTCCCTACCCTCTGGCTCCTACCCTTGTAACTGCCCCCGATGTAAAAACTGTCCCATGCACTCTCCCACCACCACCTACTCCAGTCCTGTAACCCAGAAGGTGTACACGATCAAAGGCAGAGCCACGTGTGAAAGCACCCACGTGATTCATCAACCGACCTGCCTACACTGTGACGCTTTCTATGTGGGAATGACCAGCAACAAACTGTCCATTCGCATGAACGGACACAGGCAGACAGTGTTTGTTGGTAATGAGGATCACCCTGTGGCAAAAAATGCCTTGGTGCACGGCCAGCACATCTTGGCACAGTGTTACACCGTCCGGGTTATCCGGATACTTCCCACTAACACCAACCTATACGAACTTCGGAGATGGGAACTTGCCCTTCAGTATATCCTCTCTTCCCGTTATCCATCAGGCCTCAACCTCCGCTAATTTCAAGTTGCCGCCACTTATACCTCACCTGTCATTCAACAACATCTTTGCCTCTGCACTTCCGCCTCGACTGACATCTCTGCCCAAAGTCTTTGCCTTTAAATATGTCTGCTTATATATATATATATATATATATGTGGGTGTGGGTGTGGGTGTGGGCGCGTGCATACCTGTCCTTTTTTCCCCCAAGGTAAGTCTTAACGCTCCCGTGATTGGAATGACTCCTTATCCTCTCCCTTAAAACCCACATCCTTTCGTCTTTCCCTCTCCTTCCCTCTTTCCTGATGAAGCAACCGTTGGTTGCGAAAGCTTGAAATTCTGTGTGTGTGTGTGTGTGTGTGTGTGTGTGTGTGTGTGTGTGTGTGTGTGTGTGTGTCTATCTACCAGCGCTTTCCCGTTTGGTAAGTCATGGAATCTTTGTTTTTAGCAGTCTGCACAGATGACTGATCAATGAGCAAAAATTGAATGATCGGCACCACATGTGTAATTTCCAAACTGGCTCTGGATTTCCGCACACAACCTAAATTTTAACATTTATAAAACCTTACTTTCACTCGTGTGCCTGGCCCCATAACCTGTTGTTGAGCATTTTTTAAATGTAAACGTAAAAGCTCTCTGAAATAACATTTAATTAATGAAGTCCTGCATAACTTGTTGCACATATATGAAGTATATGCATAATGTCGTTAACATTATGAGATGCACTTGCTTTAAATTCCAATGCAGTTTGTTCATAGCTAGTGTGCTTTATTATTGACATAAACAATACCTTAAGCATTTGTTTATTGTCATTGTTATTCACATTGCTTTTGTTTTCTGTTTAAGTTTCATTTAAGCAACAATTTTGCAGGGCTAACACGGCAATGAAGTGTTTCCCAGATATTCCACCTATACGACGCTGTCATGATTATAAAATAACGACCAAGTTTATATACAAGTGTGTGCAGTGTGGCTATAGGTAAGTATAGATCTGTCAGTTTAAAATAAAGCTAGCCATCTTTGTAAGAACTAGAAATTGAAAACCAAATGGAAACAATAATTTGCAAAATGGGGAAGAGGCAACACCAGTCTTTCTGTAAACTATCTTCGACACCAGACTGTGTCTTGTGTTCTCCTTACTTTGCAATTAATTGAATGTTTTGGATAAAGTTTCCAGAGCTTACACTAAAATGTATTTACTTTTTGTAGCAATTTAAAATGGTAAAATTCATTTTACATTGCATAACGTTCTTTATTACCTTGCCATTTAAAATAAATTATTATAATTGGAAGATGAGACAATGGAGAAATAAAAATAAATTTTATTTAGCAGTAACTGTTGTTCACTATCTGTCTGTCACTTGATCCCAACCTCAGACAAACCATTTAGTTATCTTCTGGTGTGTGTGTGTGTGTGTGTGTGTGTGTGTGTGTGTGTGTGTGCGTGCGTGCGTGCGTGCGTGCGTGCGTGCGTGTGTGTGTGTGCCTTATTGTGTGTGTGCGTGCGCGTGCGTGTGTGTGCGTGTGTGTGTGTGTGTGTGTGTGTGTGCGTGCCTTATTTCAGTTGTTTTCTGGTATTTTGAAATATAAATTAAATCAAGTCTTCTGTTCCACTTCATAGCTTGATGCGTCCACACTACTTCTGACGAGAAGCAACAGTGCACTGCCAATCGCTGGATTGCTTTTGTCCGTTAATATTATTTTGTTCCCTGGCTACTGACTTTCAGCTGCTGTTGCTATTGTTGCTGTTCGTGGTCTTCAGTCTGAAGACTGGTTTGATGCAACTCTCCATGATACTCTATCCTCTCCACATCCGACTAACTAGTGCAACCTACATCTATTTGAACCTGCTTACTGCATTCATCTCTTGGTCTGCTTTTACAATTTTTACCTATCACTCTTTCCTCCACTATTAAATTCACGATTCCTTGATGTCTCACAATGTGTCCTGTCAATGAGAGACACTATGAAAGACCACGTTGCCCACTGAATCCTCCTTCAGGTGATGAGGATGTTGCAATAAATCTGTTTTCTCCAATAATATTCATAATGCTGATGGTTCAACAGTTCTCTAATAAATTATAGTCCATATTCTTCCCTTTTTTTTCCTGTCTTTGTAAGGTCATATGTCATGAATACAGCCAGTAATGTTATTGAAGGAATGTATTGTGCCTTCTCAGATCAGTTCACAAAAGATTGTACTCTTATGTGTGCACCCTCTTGGAAAAAACAAGCAAACTTTGGCTTTTTATTTTAATTACTCACTCTCATTTTGGAGTGGTCAACAAGTAGCTAAATGTGCAATTGGAAGCAGAAAGAAGTTAAATTATAATTAAGCAATGAAAAAGAAACTTTTCATGTATTTGGACACTAAAAGAATAACTGAAGGAAAAGATGTTACACCATAAAAAAATGTTGCAATTCTAGGATTTGCTTCCTAGACAGTAGCTGTTGAAGCTTGTGTAGAAACTACCTACCCTCTTGCACAATGGTTACTAGGTAACTGCAGTCAAATGCTGTTGCAGTCACTGCTCTGAGGCTGCGTGCATTTTCTTAGCACTTTCTGATATTTGTTCCACTAAGTGTAAAGGACCCTCTCACATTTCACAAAATAATTCCTTCGCTTAATGAAGGTAATTTAAACTAGTCTCAGTTGTTGTTGTTTTTGTTGTTGTCTTCAGTCCTGAGACGGGTTTGATGCAGCTCTCCATGCTACTCTATCCTGTGCAAGCTTCTTCATCTCCCAGTACTTACTGCAACCTACATCCTTCTGAATCTGCTTAGTGTATTCATCTCTTGCTCTCCCTCTATGATTTTTACCCTCCACGCTGCCCTCCAATACTAAATTGGTGATCCCTTGATCCCTCAGAACATGTCCTACCAACCGATCCCTTCTTCTAGTCAAGTTGTGCCACAATTTCTCTTCTCCCCAATCCTGTTCAGTAACTACTCATTAGTTATATGATCTACCCATCTAATCTTCAGCATTCTTCTGTAGCGCCACATTTCGAAAGTTTCTATTCTCTTATTGTCCAAACTATTTATCGTCCATGTTTCACTTCCATACATGGCTACACTCCATACAAATACTTTCCGAAACGACTTCCTGACACTTAAATCTATACTCGATGTTAACAAATTTCTCTTCTTCAGAAACTCTCTCCTTGCCATTGCCAGTCTACATTTTATATCCTCTCTACTTCGACCATCATCCTTTATTTTGCTCCCCAAATAGCAAAACTCCTTTACTACTTTAAGTGTCTCATTTCCTAATCTGATTCCCTCAGCATCACCCGACTTAAATCGACTACATTCCATTATCCTCATTTGCTTTTGTTGATGTTCATCTTATATCCGCCTTTCAAGACACTGTCCATTCCGTTCAACTGCTCTTCCAAGTCTTTTGCTGTCCCTGACAGAATTACAATGTCATCGGCGAACCTCAAAATTTTTATTTTTTTCTCCGTGGATTTCAATACCTACTCCGAATTTTTCTTTTGTTTCCTTCACTGCTTGCTCAATATACAGATTGAATAACATCGGGGACAGGCTACAAACCTGTCTCGCTCCCTTCCCAACTGCTGCTTCCCTTTCATGCCCCTCGACACTTATAACTGCCATCCGATTTCTGTACAAATTGTAAATAGCCTTTCGCTCCCTGTATTTTACCCCTGCCATCTTTAGAATTTGAAAGAGAGTATTCCAGTCAACATTGTTAAAAGCTTTCTCTAAGTCTACAAATGCTAGAAACATAGGTTTGCCTTTCCTTAATCTATTTTCTAAGATAAGTCGTAGGGTCGGTATTGCCTCACGTGTTCTAACATTTCTACGGAATCCAAACTGATCTTCCCCGAGGTCGACTTCTACCAGTTTTTCCATTGGTCTGTAAAGAATTCGCGTTAGTATTTTGCAGCAGTGACTTAAGAGGGCTATCCACAAAGTACATTACGTTTTCGTTTGTGTCCGTTAGGGGTGGGGCTAGCGCGGCCATCGTGGTGTCATGGCATTCCGTCACTAAGTCGGCATCCTGCCGTGCTAGTGAGAGGTTCGTGCTGTACTCCGTTGAGTTACTGTGACAGCGTTAATTAAAAATGCTGCGAAGTGTGAAGTGTGTGCTGTAATAAGGTTTCTGACTGCAAAAAACTGTACACCGATAGAAATCTATCGGCAGCTTTGTGAAGTGTATGGGGACAACATAATCACTGAAGGTGGAGTGCATCAATGGGTCATAAAATTTAAAAATGGCCGAACTAATGTTCACGACGAAGAGCGAAGAGGAAGACCCAGCATAGTGACTGCCGAACTTGTCGAAAAAGTTGATGCTGCAGTTTGTGAAAACCGTAATTTCACAATAACGGAACTCTCTGAGTTTTCCACAAATTTCACGAAGTTTGTTGCACGAAATCATTACCGAAAAGCTTGATTACCACAAGTTTTGTGCAAGATGGATACCAAAAATCTTGACAGAGATTCACAAAAATCAGCGAATGGCTGCAGCGTTAACGTTTTTGGGCGCTTACGAGAAAGATGGCGACTCATTACTCGATCGCATCGTTACTGGTGACGAAACATGGGTTAAGCATGTGAATTGCGAGACAAAATTGCAGTCAATGCAGTGGGGGCACACAAATTCCCCCCAAAAACCCAAGAGATGCATGCAGACAATGTCGGCAAGGAAGGTGATGGTGACTGTCTTTTGGGACAAAAAAGGTGTGATTTTTGTGGATTTCCTGGAAAGAGGCACTACAATAAACTCTCAAAGGTATTGCCAAACTCTGCACAACCTCAGAAGAGCAATACAAAACAAGTGCAGGGGAAAGTTGGGCTCAAAGATCTTGCTGATTCACGACAAAGCCCGGGCCCACACGGCAGATGCCACTCGTGAAGTTCTCAAATCTTTTAAGTGGGAGTTGTTTCCTCATCCGCCGTACAGTCCCGACCTGGCACCGAGCGACTTCCACTTATTCCCAGCAATGAAGATGTGGTTGGCTATGCAGCGTTTTGATGACCACGCACAGCTTCAAGAAGAGGTAACCACGTGGTTGAAGGCGCAGGCGGCCGAATTTTACGACGAAGGAATTTCCAAGCTCATCCAACGCTACGATAAGTGCCTTAATTTAAATGGCAACTATGTAGAAAAGTAGTATTTAAGTGTGGCTTTCATCTGTATATAATAAAAAAAAATTTCCAGTACTTTATTTTTAATTCCATAACGTAATGTACTTTGTGGATAGCCCTCGTGTTAAACTGATAGTTCAGTAATTTTCACATCTGTCAACACCTGCTTTCTTTGGGATTGGAATTATTATATTCTTCTTGAAGTCTGAGTGTATTTCATAGCCGGGTACAGAGCCTTAGCCTCTCCAAATCCTCCCTCCATACCAGTTTTGGCATTTATTCTTCTTATTTGATCCATAAACTCTTAACAAAATTCACAGCTGTTCTGTTGGATACATTTCCACTGTTCCTGTGATTTGTGTTCTTGGATTGGAAGTACTTCAGTAGCTGCTCCCATAGTACATCAAAGGAGCTACCTCCCTCAGTTTTCCATGGCATCTGATAAATGTAAGCAGCTTGCTCATTCACTTAAAATACTTTACCCTTAATGCTTGTTTCACTTTTTTTTATTGCTAAGCTGCTGCCATTTCTAGATTCTCAGAAAACCCCTTAAACAAATAATGTAGGCTTTCCAGAAAACAGGGTAAGCAAGTTAATGCTACTACATTCCAGGTTAAGACCTGTGGAGCAGGTCTTGCTGGAACTTCAACCTTCTCACCCTTTTGAGCTTTACTAGCTCATTTTATAAGGCTAAATTTTGTCCAAGCAACTGTGATACATCATTGAGGAAATGAGTGACTATGTTTCATTGTAATTCATTACTTCATTATGAAGGATTAAGGGAAATGCAATTAACAAGCACATGTCACTGAAAATACTGCTGTAGTTTGACAAGACTCAACATCTGACAGTACTTCTTATGTCAGATTATAATGGGCCAGGTAGTTGTAAATGTAATCATGATAGCCAGGTGGATGGTGAAGGGTTCCAGCATCACATGCCCACAATGTCGGAACAGCAGAGCTTTGGATAGGGCACTTTGATGTTGAACAGAATCCAACAATAAAACTCCAGGCTGACTCGTCCAATACATTCATTGGTAGATATAGCTGCAGGAGGCGGAGTTCCATATGCTGTTGCAAACTTTGTAGGTTGTTGTTAAAGTGTCTTGGAATTCTAAATATACCATCCTTGGACATACTCCATCATGGGATTTGTAACTGACTTGTTCAGAGTACTAAGAAACTAAACTGTGCTCGAACAGACAATGAAGGCCCAACGGTACCGACTGGCCACCTTGTTATCCTCAGCCCACAGGTGTCACTGGATGTGGATATGGAGGGGCATGTGGTCAGCATACCACTCTCCTGGCTGTATGTCAGTTTACGAGACCGATTCAGAGTACTAGGCAGAAAATAATGCACTATTCAGCAGGTTTAATTTTCGATAGGCATCCAGCATAAATTTGGGGGAAAAAAATGACAAGCCTCGAGTCGTGAAATCTAAAACTGTAAGGTTTCCTTGTGCACACTCCTCTTGTGCACATTCTGTCTCTTCTTTGCAGGATTCCCTTACAGCAATTGAACTTCTTTCTTTAATGCATTACATATTTCTATATTATCAATGTTTCATGTTTTATTAATTCTTTTCTGTACAAATGCCGTAAGAAACATTTTGTAAACTGTTTACTGACTCTATGACCAAGTAACTTTGGCTTTTATGGTCCAACAGGACTTCATAAATAAAAAATAAGAGGTCAGTTCTTCAAGCTGGAACTACCCCAGTGGACAGGCTCCACCAAATGACTGCCTGATTGGGAAGAAAGGCCAATTTATGAGCAAGATGATGGCTTCAGGTGTGGTGCAATTAGCTTTCCTCAGCACTATCGCAGTGGTTGCATGTGGCTGATGAAATGTACAGCTGACACATCATGCTCATAAGCAGTGAGAGGCCAGTGAAACGTGTTACTCCCTTGTCTGTCTATGATGACTGAAACAGAAAATGAATTCATTCCAGACTATCTCAGTCTTCCTTTTGTATTTTCATCTTCCCCTCCTCAGTGGTTCATCAGACAAAAAAAGTTATCCTTTTTCTCTCCCATTATCCTGTTTAGGCAACAAATTTCATTTAGTTATTTCTCACTACCTACTTGAAACTTTCCTCAATTTGCAGTATGTTACAGTGTTTAATCCTGGGACTAATGAAAGTACCATTGATATATCAAGATTGTAATTCTCTCCAATTATCTGTCACCATAATATCTTACTCGTAAACACCAGACCAGTGGCATCTGTTTCATAATATTTGATTGAAAAGTATTGGAAATTGCTTGATTGATTGATATTTTTTTTTTTCATTGATATTTAAGTGGGGGGATGAAGTTTCTTCCGACTTCTTTGTACAAAATATTCTTGGTTTTCTTGCCATGTCAAATTACAATAAAACATAGAGATTCAGAGAGAACATCCATCATCTTTATCAGTTATCAGGAACAACTGATGATCCTAATTGCTGTTTTGATGGCCTTATTAAGAGCCCAGGATTAGTCAGTCCATCACCGTCATGTTTTGCAACCACAAATTGTGTTGGTCTGCAGTGCTAGTGGCACCTATTGGAACATCAACAACTTTGTGAATTTTTCTGTTATCTCTTTATTGAGACCACTCTTCAATGCACTATAGTGATTATAGCCACTGCTGTTGCACATACTGATATCTACAGTATCTTTGATAAAATAGTTGTTGGATGGGACAGGAGTTTTCGTTAATCAAATAAAATTTTATGTTTATTCATAAGGCTATATTCAACAACTGCTAATTTTTGTCAATACAGATTTTAAAAGTGCTGTTGGTATTGCCAATTGTAAGGCAGACACAGCAGCAGTTAGGACTGTCAGTTCTCTGTGGTGGTTGAAAATTTGGGTTTTATTCTAATTTGACATTATTATTATTATTATTATTATTATTATTATTATTATTATTTCAGCATTGGCCGACATTCAAAATCTTTGGACTTGGAAAGAAAAAGATGTGGATATTGCCTTGGCAAGTTTGAATTGTTCATTAACAAGCCTACGAGTACAAGGGATACAAAGACACCTGCACAACTACAAACACCGAGGACTCCTTCAGCTTTTGCAGTTTTTGTGAAAGAAAATTATGGTTCTGTTAAAAAAGAAAGATCTGATTTGAAACATGGTGAAGTAATGAAGTTACTAGGACAGAAATTTGCAGCTGTAAAGGTTTCTACATGTGTAAACAATGTTTAAGAACTGGTTTCATATTGGCATGGATGCTCATAAGGGTAGAAGAGCCGATTTACCTTCACACATTGGGAATATTCAAATATCACAGGTTTACCTTCCCCTGGGAGAATTAAATGCTATTTTGAGTGTTATCAAAGACAAAATTACAATGGTGATGAAAAATATTGGGTGCAATATAAGCAATAGAATGGGTGGTTATATCTGTTCTCCAGATAGCAAAAGTTTTATGCAACACAGAGGCCTGTAAACAAGTAAGCTTATTACTTCTACAAACTTAGCTTACAAATAAACTTTCATCTTCCTCCAATAAGCAGCTTCCTCACTTTCCCCTCTCACCTTTGCAAAAAAAATGCACATAGGTAAGGAGAGGGAGTTTAACTGAACTACCATGTTAAAGTTCTTGTTTAACTGCCTGCATGCTGCTGAATATCTCCACCATATAGTGACTGATGCTTTACTCATTCCTTTATTAATTATGTATGATAGGTGCTCACACTTCTCAAAAAGACCACGACTTCAGTGGTGAGATACCTCCTCAGTCTGTAGGAGATCCTTACTGGTTTCCATATAACTTATATTTACAAAACAGCGAACTCAATACTAACAGTTCATCAAAATATAAAGACTAATTTCATTCAAAGACTGATTTTTGTTACTATTTAATCTGTATTTTGAGCATGCTTTCTTTACCTTGTATGTATAATATACATCAGGTTTTCCAATGAAAGGTATCAGATGCCAGTTTTAATTTTATGCAGAGCTTGCCTCAGAACACTTACTTTAATAAAACCAGTGCACATAAACTTGCATTTAAAATTCATGCATTAATTGGTAGTAGTAGTTGTTGGTATTAATATGTATGTTGAAAGAGAAAATGGTTGGCTCTTCTTTTTTAAATTTTACAATGAGATTTTTTTTCTCAGCTATTGATAGTTGGTTTCAGTGTGCACTGTCTACTGCAATATGCTTCACGTATTCAATTGAGTGTTCTCCTGTGTCTCATTTTCAGCTACTTTGTCATACTCTTTGTTTGCCACCTATGTATTTTTATAGTAAGTGTTGGATGTGTTTGCACTTCGTTTGTGTAATGTACATGATATGTTTGAGATAATGAAATTTTTTAGATGAAAAAAGTATTTAAATGATTGATAGTTACAGGCCTTGCTGCACTGTTATACTAGTTTAGTACGCCCTATTGAGGGGAATCTAATGTGTGTGTAATAACAATAGCAATGAGTGCCATTATCATCAACAAAAGGGTATTAATTGTGTAAGTATAGTGCCTGTTGCACAGCTGGTTGTCAGTGAGTTCTCTGTGGAATAGGAAATGTATGTTCTCTCAAAGTAATGCTTCATTGTATATAATTTTTGTGTCAGAATAAAACAGGCATTAATATATGTGTCTAGTGTAACATGTTTTCACAAATATCATTCTTTTGGTTGTTAATGATTTTGTCAGGTATACTAACAACCAGTTAAAACCAAATTACTTTATTGTACACTCTAATATATTACATACATTATGGGGCAAATAAAAGTGGCCTGGAGAACAGAGTTACAGAGTACAAAGAAACGCAGCAGGGGAAAGAAAGTACAGTACTAACCTGACTATAGCAGATGTTGAAAGTGACCACCATTCATCTCTTGGTGCTTATGGGATCTGGTCAGTAAGTCGCTAAAGGCGGATTGAAGCTGGACTGCTGGAATTGTTGCCTTCTCACCCAAAATGTAATGCCGCAGGTCTTGAAGTCTACAAGGGTTGTTGCAATACACCTTAGGCTTGAGGGTTCCCTACACAAAGCAGTCACTCACTGACGGATAATGTGACCTGGGTGGCCAACTAGTGCCACAACCGGACTGACCTCTGCTAACAGTTCTGTCAGGCCTGAAGATTGTGTAAATGTTATCCAAGGTTTGGCCAGCTCTGTGGCCAGTTGCTCCATCCTGTTGGGGTGTGGTTATATGCATACATTCACATCGAAACATATGCACTGGTCTGGACCATTTTTATTTGCTCCTCCAATTATATACAAGAGAATATGAAAAAGCAAGTTACGCAGTATTGTGGTAGTCTAGGTAACTTTTATTGAATGCTGCACTAAATTTCAAAGTGACACAGATAAATGACACTATTTTTCTACATACTCAACAAGTCTTAAAGACTGTTCCACCAATCTTTCAATTTCTTGACTGTAGAAACTTGCTCATTGATTAAGGAGCTATTTGAGAACTGCTGTGTGCACATCTTCATCGTTGGAAAAATGTCCTCCCACCCCCAGATGTTGTTTCATCTTGCTGCAGTCGTAAAAGGCTTTTTCCTCGATTCCTAGAAAAGTAAGCGTTTGTAGACTCTTATATAAATGACAAAAAATGTATTTTCAATTGTCTCAATTTTGAGTTGATTGTAAGAAGTGATTAGTTAAAAGCAGGGGGAGGGGGGGGGGATAATTGGGCCAAAATATCTTTCGTTTTAGGTTGTATTCAAAGAATCTGCCAAATTGCTGATCTATGTCCGAGGCTTTCCTTGTGGGAACAGTTACATATTATTTGAAGGAGAAAGAATTACACACGCATAATCTGAATGAACGTAATGAAATATGGGAAGAATGGAAACAGAATGCACGAAACTGAAGACCAAATTCTCTGCTGATATCAAAAGAAGCACGGGGTAGATAAAACGTACTGATGCTGGATGTTGGCTTTGATCTGTGTTTGCATTGATTTTGTGGCGTGTAATGTCATACATACACAAACAGCAAGAGAACAGAACACTGACAAGTTGTTTTGGCTTTATTATTTTTGGGGTGTAGTTAGATGTCAAACTGATCTGCAGCATATGTTGGCATTTAATGTTTATTAGTTAACAGCACATTTTTCAATACAATTTATGATTCAGTGAATTTTGAGGATCAAAAAAGTGAAAAAAATTGAAATCAATAATGAAAACTAGACGTATTCATCTTGATGGAGTTGCTGCAATTGTTACAGAATGTGTCCAAACTAAGTCTCCAAATTGCTTTCCTTTATTTCCATGTGACTGGCTTTGGGCTGTCTAACGCTTTCTTGAACAACAAGACAGTGCAGTGTTGGGTTGCATGACTCGCACATCTCTTTCAGTTGACTTACACATTGTGCGTGCAGCCAATCCTCTTCTTTGGGTTCTCAGCTACGTTGCTCTTACCATTTAATTCGTCTCCGAAGACTGTATCAGGTTAAAGGGAATATTATTAACCAGCTCTATATTCTTGAAAGAAATTATGGACTCATAGGATCTTGTCAGTTCAACAACAATATATTTTCAACTCTCGTCCCAAAGTAACAATTATTCTGTACAAACTCCAGCAAGCTAACTGGTTCCAAGATAAATACAGAATCCACTAAACACTCATACAGTTACATATGTTCTGCCTCATGCAGAGCCAAGACATAAAGTAAAGGTCTCTATATAATACAGGCTTCATCTGTCCGTGTAACAATCCTCATGACACCACAAACCACAGAACATTATCCAAACACTCTTTGACTTTTAGATATAACTTACAAGGCGCTGCTGGTAACCACTTCTCGGGGTCTCTCGTCTGACGCAGTTCCTGGCTTCTCATGACAGCTGTCCTTCCTGCACGTGCGTGGCGCAGTAAAAAGGCTCTCTCACCCTCGTCATTAAAATATCGCGTGTTTGAGACAGTGGAGAGCCAAGTTGGAGCAAATGGAAGTGCTACACAGAGCTCCAAAAAAGTTTTTATTTGAATGTGCTGGAGGAATTAGAAATTTACGCCCACCAAGTAAAAAACTGAGAGGAACTACTTAATGAATAAAGTGACTTCATACAGACTAACTATTACAACAAAAAATCAATTACTGACAAAATTATTTAATTAGGTAATAAAAAATCTACTCACCAAGCGGCGGCAAAAAACTCGCACACAGATAAGATTGTTGTAATTGGCAAGCTTTTGGAGCCAAAGTTCCACCTTCAGGCAGAAGGGTTAAAGGGGAAGGAAGATTGGTGAAATAAAAGGACTGGAGAGGTCCAGGAAAAAGAATAGATTTTGGGAAAGTTACCCAGAACTGTGGATCAGGGGAGACTTACCATATGGGATGAGAAGGAGATACCAATTGTTGGGGACTGCATCGGGTGAGATTTGAAAACCTGTAGGCTATCAGGTTTTCAAATCTTGTCTGATGCAGTCCCCAGCAATCGGTCTTTCTTTCTCATTCTGTATGGTAAGTCTCACCTGACCCACAGTTCTGGGTGACTTTCCTGAAATCCCTTTTCCTGGACCTCTCCAGTTCTTTTCCTTCACCCCTCTTCCTCCCCTTTCACCCCTTCTGCCTTTGGAAGAAGCCACTGACTCTTAAAGCTTGCCAATTACAACCGTCTTTTATGTGTGTGTTCTGCCACTGATGGTGAGTATATTTTTTATCAGTCTAATTACATGATGCCTTTTATGTAATTTTCAAAGACTTGTTACAGCATTTACTTTGGGATGTATGATAACTAATTTCTTACGAATCTCGAAACTTTGTAAACTTAAATTTTAAACCATTTGTAATTCGCACCGGTTGTAACTATAAAAGTTAAAAAAAAAAAATAGATATGAAGATGAGCAGCTAGCCCAAAATTGGTCATACTGAAAAGAAGGAAACCAATCTGTAGACTGAATTTGGATACTTTTTGAAATCATTAACACCTTAGCTTACAATGTCGTGTGAGAGACGTAGTGTGCCAACCTGGCCAAACATCAACTCGACGTATCAGAGATGTGGTACGTTTACCGCGCCAAATGTAAACAGAACATCTGACATGTTGCGGAGCTGATCGAGTACAAGCGGCATACACGGCATTCAGACCTGCCGACATTACAAAAATACTTTCACAATGTTCCCGACGTGTAGCAAACGTGTTCACGAGGAAAGGGAGATATGTGGTGGCATAGCCAACAATGATTTTGCCAGGATATTTTGACAACGGTAGTGACAGTGGTAGCGCTGTTTTACCTCCTGTACGAAAACGGTGTAAGCGGCTGGTGATTGAAGATGATACTGACGAAGAAGAGCAAAACTACCAGGAACAATCAGTCATGGATGTGGCAAAAGGAAGACAATGAACCAACAATCTGGATGTATACAGAAATTCCCAGAATACAGGAAGCATCTTTATAGCACGTGAGTACAAGCATAAGAGAATTAGACATTTTCTATGTAATATTTAATAGTACATTTTGGGAAAACATCGTAACTGAGACAAATAGATATGCACAAGGTGTACTCAGCAATGCACAGAAGAGACAAAAAATAGACCAAAAGTGATCTCCTATCGGCTGTAATGAAAAAAAATTTACATTGTGCTACGTATAATCATGGCTGAAGTAAGGAAACCGTCGATTCAGATGTATTGGTCTAGGAGGGCCGTTATAGAAGTGCTAATATTTAGGAAGACGATGCCATTCAGGAGATTTCTGCATCTAGCGAATAACAGTTTAGCCAACAACACAGATAAGCTGTACAAACTAAGGCCCATCATAGATATGTTCAATCAAAAATTTAAGGAAGTGTACACAGTGCAAGAGAATATTGCCATTGATGAATCATTCATGAAATTTAAGGGGCGCTTATCATAAAAACAATTTAACCCATCAAAAAGAGCGAGGTTTGGTATTAAAATGTATAAATTATGTGAGTCAGGTTCAGGATACTGCTATGATTTTAAGATATACGCGGGTAGTGACAAACATGATGCTAGTGGTAGTGCCTCTGAAAGTGTAGTTGTAGAACTATCACAGTCGGTATTGCACAAAGGGCATACTCTATATTTAGATAACTGGTTTTCTTCACCAAAACTTTTCAAAACTCTCCTCACCAATAAAACTAATGTGATTGGAACAGTGCACTCATACAGAAAAAGTATGCCCACAGACTTCCTGAAGGCAAAATTAAAGAAGGGAGAATATACAGTGAGGAGTTGTAATGGAATATTGGCACCAAAATGGAAAGATAAACAAGACGTTTACATGCTTTCCACTAAACATTCAACCGGAGAAATGATTGCCACAGACACACCTCTCTGCAATGCGTTGTGGAAACCAAAATGTGTCGTCGAATACAATAGAGGAATGATGGGAATTGATCGCTAAATTCAGATGCTCGCATGCTTCACTGTGATGAGAAAATGTGTGAAAGGATACCGTAAGATATTCCTTTACCTGTTTTATGTTACTTTATTTAACATGTACATTTTGTATCTCAAAATACATTGTGGCAAATGACAGAGCTACGCAGTATATAGGGTTCACATTGCAGAATCATTGTTGAAAACTACACCTTTACCGGAATATAATCAGAAGGGGCGATTACCATCCTGCGATATACCCCAAATACTGCACACGCAACATTGGGCACATTTTCCCAAACGTATTGATCCAGCAACATCAAAAGTAAATCCTGCGAGAGCTTGTGTAGTGTGCAGAAAGCATAAACGACGCAGCGAAACAATGTGAAAATGCAAAAAGTGCAGGGTTGCATTACATGTGCCAGATTGTTTTGAACGATATCATACAATCGAAGACTAATCGTGTACATGTCATTGTGAAGACGTTGCGTTTGAAAATATGTTTGCCAGCATACTAACATAACAGGTCCCAGAATGTTTTGGACAAAGTGTTATACAGTCTATCATTGTATTGTTGTGAATATTATTATTAAATGTATTTCATCAATGTATGTTTGCTTATAAAGGGAAATAAAATGTTTGTGAATATATCGTTGCGTTTGAGACAACGAATGTTTCATTTCCAATGGGCAACTAATCATCATTATTTATGATACCTGTAGAAATGTCACGTTACTGTTATCACACACACGTACTTAGAAACCCCAAGGGCGTCTGCACGACTTTGGACGCCACCATGCATAGTGCACCGCAGCCTGTGTAAGTGCCGGGAATCATTAAGGCGCATCTGTACCCTGCAGCCCCTTACGGCTCACGCTAACAGAACTTAAATCGTAAGGCAAAGGGTTAAGGTAATCAACATGATTAACACCACAATGAACAGCTGTACTTTTGCAGAAAGAACAAAAAGTTTAGATTCTTGTCAGTGCAATAATTATCAGTGTTCCAGTTTTAAAAATTACATGGAATGCAACAAGCAAGCAAATGTTACTTAATTTTAATTCAAATAGTGGGCAATTATAATTAAACTTTCACTGTTTAACATATTACAACATGGAAACTAATTACTGTAAGAGGACCAAACTTGGCAGCATTAATGTCAAGGACTTGGGGAAGAGAATTAATTCAATTGAAACACTTTTAATGTGCAGCTACAGTACATCATACCATTACCTACTGCTACAAAAGGGGTTCGGTGTGGCTCCCATTAGTGTCCAGAAGAATCTGAAAGTGCAAGATTGCATTCTGCACAGTGGGACAGAGCATGTCTGGTAGGTATGCTGGCTACCTCTATTGATACGCTGCACTTCAGCACTGGTAAACACTTTCCTTCAGGTAGCCCCACAACCAGAAATCATAGGGAGTGAGGTCAGGTGATCGTGCCGGGCAAGCAATTGGAAACCATTGGCTGATAGTGTTTCCACGTTTGGGAGAATCAGGTGAACTTCATGAGCAATGTGTGGTGGGGCCCCATCTTGTATGAAAACTGTTGAGTTCAGTGCGTCTCTCTCCTTAGGGCAGGTATGGCATGCTGGTGAAGCATATGACAGTCACACTGGATGCCTTTGGGCCTTAAGTGCCAGCCTGTTCAAAAAAGGATGGGCCAGTGAGGAATGTAGCCATGAAGCCACACTGTACAGTGACACGTTCACCATCAGAGGAACTTCATGCACAGTGACTGGAGATCCTTCATTTGTACTGGTCCCTTGTCTGTTTGAAACTAGACTATGAAAGTTTTGTTCATGCATGTGCTTGTCCATCCCTCTTACACCGTCTCAGTACTATCCACCATTGTGGCATCCGTTTGGTCACTGGCTCCTTTTACACTAATTCTGTTGAGAATCTGTATGCAGAAGCTGTCATACCTATGTGATATTCTCCTCAGTGTTCACGCATGCCATTTGTCTACCATGTGTGGCCACCCATCTTATGCCGCCTCCTTTGATAACTCCTGTGGTCACCAGTATGGGGTGCATCCCTCTTCTCTGTTACCTCCTGGAGTTTGCTTTAGGCTCTTGCTCCGGCAGCTTAACATCATGCTACCTGCCACTTTCCCGATGGGTGTGAACTCTGTGCCACCTCGAGTTTGTGCAGTGGGCTATGTTCACCTTGGCCTTCTTTGCTTCCTAAGGACACTTCTCTAGCCTTACTCTATCGCCTTCAGTGTCACGTAACTTTGTGATAGCACCTTTGTGTTAACTGATGGTTCTCGGACTGACCATGGTGTCGTGTGCCTTCATCATTGGCACCAATATTTTGGTATTGGCTTCTGGAACACTGATAAGTATTTACAGCAGAGCTCTTCGCCCTGCATGAAGCCATGCAGTACATCTGGTGACCCAGGCTTTTCAGCACCCCTGTAGGCCCGTGTGTTAGAATAGGCCCGAGGTATTCCTGCCTTGTCGTGCAAGGCTACTAAAAGGAGTTTCACACGTTTTGGCCTTTATGTGATGGTCCCCTGTAGGGTCTGACCTCTATTCTTAAAAATTTTCCTGAAGAGCGAGCCAGTTGGGGAAGGGTGCCTTACAAGGTGCATCGTGCATTGAGATCTTTATCCCACTTTCTCGTCGTCGCATTGCAGTCATGCCCATTCTCCATCTCATGGGCGAGGACACCTTCCTGGGTGCATTTTCCGCCATGGACTTCTTTGCACATGATATCCAGCATGGTAGCCAGTCTGTTTTGGCGGGGCCGCCAGGTACCCTTTTGGCTGTAGCCCCCCTGACCATACAGGGATCGCTCTGCTGATGCCTGCGCCGTTAACTCCCCATGTATGCCAAGGGGTAGATGACCATCTCCCTGGGGCATCAGGACTCCCGGCAATGGCCATCCTCCCAGGTGGCCTTTGCTGCAGCTGGGTGGCGCCCGTGGGGAGGGCCCCTAGTTGGAGTGGGTGGCATCAGGGCGGATGACATGCGATGAAGCATAGTCCATCATCTCTTGCTGGTGGTGAAACACCAGCAGTCTCTAAGTGATCACAAGCTCAATTCAATGCACAGAAGTACAACCCCAAATTGTTCCCCTCCCTGGCCGCACCATGAGAGGAACGTCAGGCTAAGGATGTCAGTTGATCTTATTCGCCCTGGTACCGTGTATGTTCAAGAGCTGATGGGGAATCTTCCCTCTCTGTTGTTCCTGCACCACCTAATTCGGGAGCAACCCCCCCCCCCCCCCCTCAGAACCACCGGGGACATCCGCCTCCACTTCTAAGCCAGAGAAGCATAAGTCTTCTGCAGCTTCTCTCGCTAGGAAGGGGTCCCTTCCCAGGTTTCTTCTATTGGGAAAGACGACACCCGCCAGTGGCTGAAGAGCCCAAAAGCAGCAGGTCGTAGGACTTCGCGGTCATCCTCAGCCACAGAGACTGAGCCAGTGAAGTCCTCCCTGCCAGGGGAACCCAAGGAGCAGCGAGAAAAATCCAAAAAGAAAACCCCTAAGACCAACGAAATTGCGGTGGCACCCACACCACCGCTACGTACGAGCTCTGCAGCTGAGGATGGGGCAGGTGTATTTTAGCGTCTGCTGAGGACCTAGATCTCATCAGACCCTCAGACACAATGGATATAGACTGCTCGGGCAATAAATCGGTGGCATCAGGTGGCTCTGAGGCATAAACTGCCTCATTGTATGTTCTATGCCTTCCCAATCTCACAATGTTATCCTCCAGTGGAATTGTGGCAGATTTTTCCACCGCCTGGCTGAGCTACGGCAACTGTTAAGCTTTACACCTGCTATCTGCATTGCCCTCCAGGAAACCTGGTTCCCAGAAATAAGGACCCCTGCCCTCCGCGGCTATAAGGAATATTACAGGAACTGTAGTGAGTATAATAGTGTGTCAGGTGGAGTTTGCATTTATGTCCTAAACTCAGTCTGTAGTGAACATTGGCCCCTTCAAACCCATCTTGAAGCTGTGACTGTCAGAATAAGGACAATGCAGGAAGTAACTGAAATGTATATCTTCCTCCAGATGGTGCAGTACCCCTGAATGTATTAGCTACACTAATTGATCAACTCCCTAAACTTTTCCTACTTCTGGGAGATTTTAATGTCCATAACCCCTTGTGGGGTGGTACCATGCTTACTGGCCAAGACAGAGATGTCGAAACTTTACTGTCGCAGTTTGACCTCTACCTCTTAAATACTGGGGCCGCCACACATTTCAGTGTGGCTCATGGTAGTTACTCGGCAATTCATTTATCAATTTACAGCCCAGGACTTCTCCCATCTATCCACTGGAGAGCACATGACGACCTGTGTGGTAGTGACCACTTCCCCATCTTCCCCACAGTGTCAGGCGCACGGATGCCTGCCCAGATGGGCTTTGAACAAGGCAAACTGGGGAACTTTCAGCTCTGATGTCACCGCTGAATCTCCCCCACACGGTAACATCAATGTGATGGTTGAGCAGGTGACTAGCACAATTATTTCTGTGGCAGAAAACATGATCCGTTGCTCTTTAGGGTGCCCGAAGTATAAGGCAGTCCCTTGGTGGTTGCCGGAATTCGCTGAAGCAATTAAGGAGTGTTGGTGATTCTACAGCGGCATAAGCGGCACCCTTCCCTGGAGCACCTCATAGCCTTTAAACGGTTCTTTGCCCGTGTTCGCTACCTTATCAAACAAGGGAAGGAGGAGTGTTGGGAGAGATATGTCTCCACCATTGTGTGCCACACGTCATGTTTCGAAGTCTGGGCAAAGATCAAACATCTTTTTGGGTACTAGGTCCCAACAGCTGACTCCAGTGTTACCACAAATGGTGAGTTTTGTACCGACGCAAACACGACTGCCGAGCACTTTGCTCGAGCCTCTGCATTGGAGAATTACCCCCCAGCCTTTCGCACACTCAAACGGCAGCTGGAAGGGAACATTCTTTCATTCACTTCACGCTGCAGTGAATCCTATAACACCCCATTTACAGAGTGGGAGCTCCTCAGTGCTCTTGCACATTGCCCCGACACAGCTCCTGAGCCTGATAGCATCCACAGCCAGGTGATTAAACGTGTATCATCTGACTACAAGTGACATCTTCTCATCATCTTCAGCCGGTTCTGGTGTAATGGCACCTTTCCATCGCAAAGGCGGGAGAGCACCATCATTTCGGTGCTCAAACCCGGTAAAAACTCGCTTGATGTGGATAGCTATCAGCCTCACCAATGCCCTTTGTAAGCTGCTGGAACATATGGTATGTCAGGTTGGGTTGGGTCCTGGAGTCACGTGGCTTGCTGGCTCCATGTCAGGGCAGCTTCCGGCAGGGTCTCTCTACTACTGATAATCTTGTGTCCATCGAGTCTGCCATCCGAACAGCCTTTTTCAGACGGCAACACCTAATTGCCGTATTTTTTTGACTTACGTAAAGCATACGATACGACTTGGCGGCATCATATCCTTGTCACATTGTATGAATGGAGTCTCCAGGGACCACTCCCAATTTTTATCCAAAACTTCCTGTCGCTCCGTACTTTCCGTGTCCAAGTTGATGGCTCCCATAGTTCCATCCATATCCAGGAGAATGGAGTCCCACAGGACTGTATAGAGTGTCTCTCTATTTTTAGTGGCCATTAATGGTCTAGCAGCAGCTGTCGGGCCCTCCGTCTCACCTTCTCTGTACGCAGACAACTTCTGCATTTTGTACTACTGCTCCAGTACTGTTGTTGCTGAGCAGCGCCTCCAGGGAGCCAACCATAAGGCGCAGTCATGGGCTCTAGCCCATGGCTTCCAGTTTTCAGCCGCAAAGTCATGTGTCATGCACTTGTCGGCATTGTACTGTTCATCCGGAACTCGCACTTTACCTAAATGACGATCCAGTCACTGCAGTGGAGACATATCAATTCCTAGGACTGGTTTTCGACACTCAATTGACTTGGCTCCCTCATCTTCGTCAGCTTAAGCAGAAGTGCTGGCAGCACCTCAATGCCCTCTGTTGCCTGAGCAACACTAATTGGGGTGCAGATCGCCCTACACTGCTGCAGCTCTACAGAGCCCTTGTCCAATCCCAAATTGACTATGGGAGTGTGGTTTATGGTTCAGCAGCACCTTCAGTATTGCATTTACTCTACTCTGTGCACCACTGTGAGGTTCGATTAGCAACAGGAGCATTTAGGACAAGCCCAGTGACCAGCGTACTGGCGGAGGCTGGTGTCCCTGTACCGCATATCAGACGTGTGCAACCTCTCGCCAGTTACACAGCACACATTCATAGTTCCCCTGAGCATCCGAATTACAGTCTCCTTTTCCCACCCGCGGCAGTCCATCTCCCGCATCAGTGGCCCAGATCAGCACTAATGATTGCAGTTCGCATGCGGTCCATTCTCTCCGAACTGGAGTCATTCCCTTTACCACCTCTACTTGTGGTCCGTTCATGTATGCCTCCATGGTGTGCACCTCGGCCACAGCTTCGTCTGGACCTTTTGCATGGCCCTAAGGACTCCGTTAACCCCACCGCTCTCCGCTGTCACTTCCTCTCGATTCTAGATGTGTTCCAGGGCTGTGAAGTGGTTTACACCGATGGCTCAATGGCTGATGGTCACGTAGGCTTCGCATATGTTTGTGGAGGACATATTGAGCAGCACTCCTTGTCAGTTGGCTGCAGTGTTTCCACTGCAGAGCTGGCGGTCATATCTCGTGCTCTTCAGCACATCCGCTCATCCCCTGGTGAGTCATTTCTCCTGTGTACTGACTCACTGAGCAGCCTACAAGCTATCGGCCAGTGCTACCCTTGCTACCCTTTGGTAGCATCCTTTCAGGAGTCCATCTATGCCCTGGAAAAGTCCCGCTGTTCCGTTGTGTTTGTGTGGACCCCAGGACACTTTGGAATCACCAGCATCGAACTTGCCGACAGGCTGGCCAAACAGGCGATGCGGAAACCGCTTCTGGAGATAGGCATCTCCAAAGCTGTTCTACGTTCTGTCTTACACCACAGGGTTTTCCAGCTTTGGGAGACGGAATGGCATAACAGCACGCACAACAAACTGCATGTCCTTGAGGAGACTATGAATGTGTGGAAGTCTTCCATGTAGGCCTCTCGCAGGGAATCAGTTGTCCTCTGCTGGCTCTGCATTGGCCATACGTGGCCAACACATGGTTACCTACTCCATCGCGAGTACACACCTCGGTGTCACTGTGGCTCTCAAATGACAGTTGTCCATTTCTTGCTGGATTGCCCACTTTTAGCTGCTCTGCGGCAGACTTAACTTTCCCAGCACCCTGCCTTCGGTGTTGGGCGACAATGCCTCCACAGCAGCTTTAGTTTTTTACGTTTTATCTGACAGAGTGGGTTTTATACTTCTATGCAGGTTTTAGCACATGTCACAAACTGATGTGGCCCAGTGGCTTAATGTGTATCGTTCTTTTATTGTTGGGATGTAGCGACGTTTTACAGGGCTCCTCCACCATAGTGCTTTTAGGGTGGAGGTTTTAATGTGTTGCAGAGTGGCTGGCTTTCCCTTTTTATTCTCGTGGTTGGCCAGCCATTGTAATCTGCTTTCATGTTTTACTATCTTCTGTTTCTAGTGCCTCTCTGTTGTTTTCTTGTCCTCTTTTGTTCCTTTTAGTGTTCATTGCCTTCCCTTCGTTCTTGTGGCTTTTCCTTTCTTCCCGTTTTGTGTTATAGGTTTTGTCCACTTTATTCTCTCACTTGTGGGATTTTTATTAGGAACAAGGGACCGATGACCTCATAGTTTGGTCCCTTCTCCCACCTTCAAACCAACCAACAGGCTTTTCAATTGCGTCATCTGCTCCGACAGTTTGTGCCTTCCAAAGCCTCTGTGCGCTGTATACTGCCCATCCCTTAGTGCAAAGAGTCTGGGAAAGCTGTCACTTGCTCACTCTTGATAGTGCCACTGTAATGTTTGCGGGTTCCTGGTCACATCAGTCTAACAGGAAATGAGGCCGCTGATGCTGCTGCCAAGGCTGCAGTCCTCGTACCTCAGACTACTAGTTCTTTCATTCCCTCCAATGATCTCTGCATTGCCATCTGTCAGCAGGTGGAGTCACTTTGGCATCACCACTGGTCCTCCCTTCATGGGAACAAGCTCTGGGTTATTAAGCCTCTCTCAGCGGCTTGGACGACCTCCTCTCTGCCCTCTCTCTGTGAGATCATTTTAGTTAGGTTGTGTATGAGGCACTGTCTTTGCCGTTGCCATTTGTTAAGAGTGGTACTCCCCCACCACTTTGTGCTCATTGCCCTCAACCTTTGATTGTCCCCCATTTCCTGATGGAATGCCCTTTTTTTTAGTCACGTTCTCATTTGTTTTTTCCATCTGAGTTATTGCCCATTTAGTGAACAATGTGCGGGCTGCTGACTGCGTTTTACTTTTTATCCATTGTACCAATATGGCCTTTCCCTGTGGTGTACGTTATAGACCTTTCTCCATGTGCTTGTTTCCATCTATTGGGATTAATGTGTAGTCGTTTTTTACTCCTCTCTTTGTCTATGTGTTCTACAGTTCCGACATAGGCATGTATGACCCTAGTTGTTTTTGCACCCTAAAACAAAACCAAAACAGTGACTGGATGTGAAGATCCCCACATTCAGCAATTCTGTGTGTTCGCCTCACCCATCAGAGAAAAATGAGGTTCGTCTGTCCATAGGATGGTCCAGGGCCAGCCCTCATCAACTTCAATCCTTGTGAGAAAGTAGAGAACGAAGTCAACATGTCCTGTGGTGCAAGCTGCTGTAAGATATGGATCTTGCACAGATACCATTTGAGAATGGTTCGAAGCACCTTCCCTGCAGTGGACTGTGGGGTTTTCAGCTGTCATGACACAACATGCACACTGCCTAACAATCGGGAATTGAGTGAAGCATTGCCTGCTATAGCAACAGTGATTTTGTCAACCAACTGTGGTGCAACCAGTCGTTGGCCACTTCCCGGAGTGACGCCCTGTTTTCCAGCTGATTCAAACTTCTTCATGCTCCACACAGTAGGTGGAGAAAGAGGACCTTTCGGTAATCCTTTCAGTCTGCGATATTCTTGATGTGCAGCTGCAGCATTACTGTTGTTTTGATAATAGAGCTTCACCGATAATGCCCTGCTCCTTTTGTCCAAAGTCATATTGACACGTGAACAAGTGCACTGTGACTGGTCAGCTGTGTGAGTCTATGAATCACAATGACTGATCATTGGGCATAGTTGGAACTGGATGGTGGCACTGTGATGCATGGAAATCATGCACTCCATACTGTTGACATTAATGCTACCAAGTCTGGTACTTGTATGGTAATTAGTTCCCATATTATAACATGTTAAATAGGCAAAGTTTAACTATAATCACCCTGTACAACACATTCCCAAACAATAAGATTTAAAATAAGTTTCTCATAAGCTAATTATCTAATTAGTTTGTGCCTACACTTCACACTAATGAAGCTACTTATTGTCATTCATAACTTGTTTGTTTTAAAACACCACCATCATTACTGAATGGAACCAAAATATTGAGCTTGATTTCTGACATGAGGTTCGAAGCCTGTCATAGGTTTTCTTTAAAACAAATTTATCACTCTCCACTATTGTTTGTGGCCACAAGTCAGTGACCTCATTATTAGAATGAGGAGTTGCACTTTCTGTGTTTATTTCTTCTGAAAAATTAATTTTTCATTTTCTTCATGTTTTTTAAAATCGTAATCCTTGAACTAAGATTTGAGCTGCTGCAATACTCTCTCACTGTTAAGCATTTTCAACTTGTTGAGAAATTCAAAACAGGAATCAACTGGTTTGCATGTCTCAAGCCTTTGGAGCAATGTAGATTTTATTATCCAGCAAAATGAAGTGGTAATGCAGCGGTAGTAGGAACTAACTTGTTAACATAACTATGTACAGCCATGCTGTGGTTAATGTAGTCTGTGTTGTTACACTGCATTGCAAGCACGGAAGCTGACTGCACGAGTTACAGTAGGGGGAAATATGAAGCTGAGCAGAGTGCAATTAAATTTCCTTGTGCCAAAGAAGTAGAAGCAAGGTGCTCGCAATAAGTATCCCATCATTAATATGGATAAATGTATTGTCAGGCAGCGATTTCTACTCTGTTAAGAACAATATGAAGAAAGACCAATTTCACAAAAACTCCACAGCTTTTGTCACACAGAACTGAACTTCAAGGCTAGCAAGGAAACTCTTAAAAAAATTGTTGTCTATGGAACTTAGATTGAAAAGGTGCTGAAATGAGTTGTGTGAATGAGAGGGCATAACGCAAAAAGGTGCACTACATTAGGTTTTTATGGAAGAATGAAGCATTAGAATCAAAGCAGCCAGTGATTTACATAAATGAATTCACACACTGTTAATATGTGTTTCCAATGTGACAGTGTGAGAGTATTATCAAATTTGTGCCAGTCAGCATTTGTTGTGCATGCAGGCAGTAATAATGGTCTCATTCTGGGTTCACTTCTCTCATGTGACCCAAAAACCAAAATATCAGATACTGCTCAGAAATGGACAGTAAAAAATGTTCAAGAATGTCACAGTGCCAGCGTATAACAGTATTACCTTAAGTAGTGTTGTCATTTTTTATAACGCCACAATAAGCAGGAGAGTAAACCACCATCCTCCAGTTCTCTAAAAAGTTAAATTCATTCCTAGCTAGCCATTAACATATTACGAGCCAGATTTATGGAAAGCCAACCTTTGTCATTAGTTAAAGAGCATAAACATTCTCCTGTTTTGTTGCATAGACAAAATTTTGCAAGAAAATGGATTTGTTCCCCTCAGAGTTGCAATGCCTTACCCAGTTCTCTCCTTATATGAATCAGTGTTCAGCTATAAATGACCATGGTTGGTGATCGGACCCTTAATTGTAATGGGCGGACACTTGTGTACAGTAAGACCTCATCGTTAATTTTGCTAATCGCTCTAAGCTCTGCAGACCACAATATAAATCGTAACCACTTTGAAATGGTGACATACACTGCATATGGACAACATGAATCCTGCACATGTATTACGTTCGTTACCACAGCAAAAGACCTACTTTAAACTTGGGACACTTTTCTGTAAAATAACACTGAAATGTCAAATAAAAAGATCCTGCTAAGCATTGAAGATACATATCTACAGTGGTGGTGGTCTTTTTAATTTTTGTAATGAATCTTTTTTTACCCTTATCTCTACACAGAATTGACCACTGACTGAAAATGAGTCTTTACACCGATGTTTTTGATAATTTTCAACATGAAGAATTTTTGAACTGATAGTACTTCAATCCAGTGCAAAAAAAAAAAACTTTCCTACACTTTTGTTGGAACATAAATTTAGTTTGTCACACACCATGAATCAGTAAAATCATATATTCTGCATACCACAGCAATAATCTTTTTTGTGGTAATGAAAATGTGCACAATACCTTTTGTTGTCTTCTGCAACTGTTTTTATGATGCTTGTCAATGTAATAAAATAGCTGCTACTTTGTACACAATCTGATGCTTTGCTTAATATGGCAATAATAATTTTAAGCACTTTATAAAGGCCTGCGTATAACCAGCTTATGATCTGCAAATGTTCCTGATTAAATATCACAGTATCTGAAAAGGACATACTAAACATTTACTGATACAACACTATGATAAAGCTTGTTGCTTTTAAACACTTAACTTGTATTACTTAACTTGTACAAAAGGACGACAAATCATGACTTTTACAAAATGTCTGTTACTATGAAACATAGAATATACTGAACTTCACCATAGAAATAAATACTTCAGTCCTTTTGTGGTGTTGAGCAATGCGTTGTAGCCTCTGACGAGATTTTGCTACCAAAGGATGATTTAGTAGCTTTTACACAGTGGATTCAAAGTAGTCATTCCCATCACAATATCTGGCCAGTACAGTGGATAATACTGCAACATAATGTTTGCCTCCTTCACGGCAAACGACGACTTCCCACTGGCCCTCGTATTAACATTGCCAATTCTCTGTGGTTGACAAATAGCTGCTTAATACTGTAGAATTATGTGTAGCGATAATTTCCCGTCCCTCCGAGGTCATTTAACAATGCCTGTGCTCGTTTTAATCACCGCAAAATACAGTACGTGGGCATCGCACCACATGCTACTTCACAATCCTTCCAACTCGCAAAGAGCACTGTTCTGGAACTTCCTATTGCAATGTTTCTCCCATCTCACCCTTCCACAGGGAAGTCCCTTTAGATTTTAACTTAAGTCTAAAGCCATGACTCGTTACAGCTTTAATTACAAAGGTTCTAATAATTTTAAAACTAAGATCTACTTAACAATATATAGAGATTAATACGAAAAGCATTACTTACAGCTATACATTTAAAACACAGTTACAGATTATTGGTTGCGTACTTTGCATGCTGGTGGCAGCATCTTACAGTGGCAAGCTGCCTTCTTTTACCCTGCTGCTATTAGATGGCACATGTGCCCTCAGCACTCTATCACCTCACTGCTTGCTTTATACAGGATTTTATAACTGCCCTGCTACTGATTGTATCTTTTAAGTTGTGACAGAGAGTAACAAAACAACTTCTACTTAACAAAATGGAACAATACTTACACTGTGTGACATATACTTGTGTTGTTACAGGCTCTCACCATGCCATCGAGACCCAAATCCCATAGAAATAATCTGAAATACTCCAAAACATAAAATTTGTAATCAGAATAGGTCAAATGTGTCACTCCTGTAGTGGAAAATAATGGCTGGTGCTTTTGCTGCTGTGACCTTAAAAGGCTGGAGAAAGGCAGCATGTCACATTTAAAATAAAAATAAGAAAAGAAAAGCCTAGGACAGGAAAGTGGGTGTAATTTTTCTATGATTCTTGAGTTTATACTGGCATATTTGTTGTTTGAACAGGCCACAGCTGCACAGCTGATTCGTAGTGTCCAATGGGCACAATAATTAAGCAATCAGACATGGTGCTATTGTCAGGTGCACTGATGAACTGAGTTCCTGGGGGCATATGGCAGATTTATACCCCCATCACCACCAATGAGCCTTTCCCCCATGGGGTCTGCACCTGCGAGTGTACACAGGGAGGTAGGTAGGTTACTCGGAATGGCAGATTAGATGCACTCTCCCACCGCTACATTACAACCTGTGGAGACTAGAGAAGTCACGGAGCAGAAGATAGCCACTGCCTTTCTGCCATACACCAGTGCACTATCAGGAAAATGGGATACATACCGAAAAAGCACCAAGTAAAAAGTGTCTTTTGTAAACCCAATAAACTATTGGCATTACTGGGAAGAAACGGAGATGACCTCAAGTTTGCAGAAGGCTGGGGTATATAAGATTCTGTGTAGCCCAAGAAGTCAGCAGTCGCAGAGACCTGTTTTCCCGAGAATGATGCGATGGAATACACATGTACCAGGATTTATTGCAGACTTCCACATAATGGGACATTGTCATCAAAGAAGCCATCAAAATTCACACTACAGATAATCTTATCAATCGAGACAGTAGGTATAATCTCGGCAAAGCTTGGGAGCCAGCACGGTCTCAAATTGATAAGACGCCAAGCAAACACAATGTGATGGCCAGTACAGACGGATTGGCTTCATCTAAGTTATCATAGGTGCCAGTGGAAATGGCTCACAGGTGGAAGGGGATGCAGCCCCCCCCCCCCCCCCGCCACACACACACACACACACACACACACACACACACACACACACACCAGCAGCTCACTTCATCAGAGTCTCTTGACAGTGGCAACACATCTGATTGCTGAAATATTCTGCCAGTTGGAGACTATGAAATGGCAGTTTTTTTTTTTTTTTTTTTTTTTTTTTTTTTTTTTTTTTTTTTTTTTTTTTGAGTCAACTTGACTTCTGGTGTTTCAATGCAGTCTAGAGGTGACATATTTCCTACTCGGTGTAATCAGCTAATGCAGTAGCTTGACTGCTTAATTTTGTTCAAAAATACTCCTTTTTATTTGTAGCGTGCACAAATATTTTCAGTGGTGTCATCCATCACATTGATTTCATTAATTAGTAGCCATTGGCAAAATTAGTTACCTAAAAGCTGTGCTAATTACAAAAACAAATAATTTTAAACTTCATTATTATTGTTCATATGTAAACATATATACCCCGTCACTAACTTTTGGAGAGAGTAGAGGGGGGGGGGGGGGGGGGAAGATGAATAACTGTAGCATTTATACGGCTGATGGAAACATGGTACTAACTTTTGCCCTCATTTAGTTTGAATAATTAGTGTTCATATGTAAAACATTGTTACTGAAGTAGAATCCCATATTTTGGCAAACTAGACAACATATTTTTTCTTTTATCAAACAAATCTTATTCGATTATTCAGTTGTTCAGAAATAGGAGTCTGTAATTATATCTTGTAAAAAGACAGCAAACAATATCTGAATGTAGGATTTGGATTTGGATTGGTTTGGGGAAGAGACCAGACAGCGAGGTCATCGGTCTCATCGAATTAGGGAAAGAAGTCGGCCGTGCCCTTTCAAAGGAACCATCCCGGCATTTGCCTGGAGCGATTTAGGGAAATCATGGAAAACCTAAATCAGGATGGCCGGACGCGGGATTGAACCGTCGTCCTCCCGAATGCGAGTCCAGTGTGCTAACCACTGCGCCACCTCGCTCGGTATATCTGAATGTAGTTTCAATTATTTCAAACTTATAAAGAAACATTTCAGAAGCCAATTTGAGCAAGATCTGTACCTGAAATTATCGCACAATGTACCACAGGTGAGTTAATACAAATTACAACATGTACAGTTTGCCAAGTTGTACCCAAAATCGGTATCTGACTCTATTCAGTGACCGTTTCCTGTGATAGACTGTGATCTTGTAATCAACTTCATGAAATGTGCTAATCTTCTAATAATGCCTTCTGTAAACTGTAACAGTAGCATCGAACTGTTATTTCCAAATTATGCTTATTGTGCGCATTGTTTTCATTTAGATGTGACTAGCTACTTGAAGGGACAGTGTAATTGGCAAATGTGGTAATGATTTCTGTGTCACATGTTAATTATTGTGAATCGATGCATTTACATTAGGTTACTGCACTCAATCCTAATCATTATAGGACATCACTCGAGTATAGTAAGAGGCTTACCCAAAATGAGACTTGATATGGCTATAAACAGTAGGTTATTTAATATCAAAGTTCAGTAAAAGTGTTTTGGACTGTAAACCTGTTGTGGACAACATGATTTGAAGTAGCCTATTTTCGCCAATTTCTTTTCAGCCAAATTCGACGGAGGTGCTGCTACTGGAGGCATAATAGCACAGGTAAATAGGGTAATGTTACATATGAAGCATGTTACTGATGCAAGTCCTCATGCAGGCTGTGTTCAATCCAGTGTAGGGTTCTCTGCAGTTTCACTAGTTTTGTTTACTTATCTCAAGATGATATCCCAAAATACTGTTTTGATCTTTGATGTATCATTGTGCACGGTTAGAGCAATAACACGTGGTGTTTGTGAAAACTTAGAGCAATAAATCTTTGTTGTCCTCTGAAATTTCAAAAATTGCCTCATTTGTTCTTAAGTCTCGCAAGAGGGCTTTTGTAGTATCAGCTCAGCATATCTGACATGTTGTTATTCCTTTGGGCATGAGAATTGGTTTGTCAGAGTTAGGTTGGTTGGTTGTTGTCCTCCAAACAACTGATAAGAACCTTAAACCTGCTAGTTGATAATTTGATATTGTAAAAAAATATATCTGCCCAAACTCTTTGCCTTTACAAATGTCTGCTTGTGTCTGTATATGTGCGGATGGATATATATATATATATAATGTGTGTGTGTGTGTGTGTGTGTGTGTGTGTGTGTGTGTGTGTGTGTGTGTGTGTACACACACTCGCGCGCGCGCGAGTGTATACCTGTCCTTTTTTCCCCTTAAGGTAAGTCTTTCCGCTCCCGGGATTGGAATGACTCCTTACCCTCTCCCTTAAAACCCACATCCTTTCGTCTTTCCCTCTCCTTCCCTCTTTCCTGACGAAGCAACCGTTGGTTGCAAAAGCTTGAATTTTGTGTGTGTGTTTGTGTTTGTTTGTGTGTCTGTCAACATGCCAACGCTTTCGCTTGGTAAGTTATATCATCTATAAAAGGAAAAAACCATATAGCACTAGGGCATTACGTAGCTGTTGCCTGATCCACAAGCTTGAATGAGTGCTCAGCACAAGGTACTCATACTGCTAAATTATTTTCTGCCAGTGCCAACATTTCGCTCACTGAAGACAGACCACAGCAATTCTTGAAGTCTGTGTCACTCTTTCAGAAATCTGATCAAGATTTGAAATGTATCTTTAACTTTGTTACCCTCACTAGGCACAAGATTGTACTCACTTCAAACTGTAAAAACTCCCATCTTCCTTTAAAAGATTTGAGTTTTAGCTACTGAAACACCATGTATCTGATTGGGCACTACCTTCTTATCAACTGTCTGCTGAAAAATTCAGCTCTCCGTCCATCTGTCCTGAACATCAAGATGGTTAGCAAACGAGGGTGTTAAATGTTCCTGTTCACACATAAGATATTAATTTAAACATCATTTCAGACATTGCATTGCACTCTAAATATAAAAATGTTACTTGCAAATGATAGGAAAATACTTCTTTGAGATGGAAACGATACACAGTTGTGTTGATGTGTAACATGAAAATCCAACAAGTATATCCTGTTAACTTTATTTATTTGTTCATGCCTGAACTTATTACATCCATCACCCACAAAAACTACTAAACAATACTCATATTGCTGCTAACGCACTTGCAATGATGGTTATTTATCTAACATTTTGATAATGCATTCAGTTTTAGGTATTATTACAGTTTGTAATATGTAAACTACAATTGAAAAACATTGATACAAATAATTTCACATATAACATCAACAGAAAACACACATTCTAAAGAAATTGTTTCATAAAAGAAAGAGTTTTCAAAAGTTGTATTTTATAAGAAGAATATTGTTTAATGCTAAGAATTTTTCATTTTATACAAAATACTGTGTTCCAATTCATATTTATGACTTGTAAATTGGAGTGATTCTTACATTATGAACAAACAGTTTAGTGATTTATTAAAATTCTTTGTGACATTATACAAGGACTGGCCCAAGTTAAAAATTAGAACAGAGTCGTACATATATGTAGCAAACTTATCACATATTGTGATGTATACTAAAGACTAGAAATGACATCCTACAACATTATAAGTAGCTGTTCAATTTATTCTTTACTGCACTACCAGTTTTGCTTTATCCAGCACATTTTGTACACATATCATGGATAAAGGAAGATTTTGGGTGGAAATTATGTTTTGAAAATTGCAGTAAAATAAGATATTCACAGATTTTTACCATCAGCAAGACTCACATACATACATACGTACATACAAAAAGTACAGAGTCAAAAGTGCAATAATCATAAATAACATTTAGTCAGTTAGCAGCATATGCATGGCATCATTACAAACTATCAAAATGTGAAGATAAGTATCTCCCCACACACGTGTGATGTGTAACTCTTTAGAATGTGCAAAAGGAGAATCATAGTTGTTCCTTTAGTGCCTTGTTCTTAGTTTGGCTTTGTGTATCAAGGAAGTTGAGATGCCTTAATGTGGGTACTGTAATTTTCATACATAACTGATGGCCTCCAGACAAAAACAGTTCACGAACAGGTTGCCGAAGACATGGCAAAACTTTTACATGCAGTTAGTAAAGGGAAGATCCTGCAGTTAAAGTGGGAGATTGAGTTCTGGAAGTTTCTATGCCGAAGAGTGATGGCTGGGGAACAGTGTACTTACCAGCTCTGGCAATCTCTTCCATACTGCCAACGCACCCACATGTTGGGTGCTGTCTGCTAGCTGTCTTATTCATGTCATCCATGCCACAGCTACAGTTTAATCTTGGCAGTCAGTAACTTTGACCAGAGGGCTACTCTCAGAGATACAGATATTATCCTGAAACACACTACAGACAGAAGACTGACTGACTTGCAATGCACTCTAGACTGTGCTGATCACTCATCGCTGATCACTCATCGCACCAAGTCACCTGAACAAAAGCTCAAGCAGGTGCTGTATCACAAGTGAAGAGGTGACAGAACACCATTGGAATTCTGGAGAAACTTAAGGACTATGGTGGAACATGGTGTGGTCTCCGAAGAGTTGCTACTCCACCGCTGCCTCCACAGGTGCAGTTAACCCTGAAAGCACACAAAGGGAAGCCCTTGGATAAATTGTTGCAGGTATTTGATTGTGAACATAGCATGTTACACTTGGCGGCTGTTGCACCAGCAGATACTGGAGGCATCAGAATAACATGCATTGTTGCACGGTAACATCATTTCAGCAAATACCAAGTAGGACCTGATCTCAGGATTTACAAACCACATTGGAATAAATGGCCAACTAACTGCAGGCACTGGAGCTTCGGATGGGTTCAGTCAGACGGCTCTAGGCACAACATTCTACTAATCCGCCAGCTCAGGGCCATGTCCAAGTTCAAGAGGCCACCTCGTCCATCTGTTGGTACGATTTGGACCACAGGCTACAAAGTGCATGATACTGTGTGATTACCCAAATGACACGATCCATAATAGGCACCACGGACCATGGCACCTCCAAGCATTGCCAATGGCATAAGAATCACCTCCTAATGATAGTTTCCAGACCACAGTGCAATATTAACATAATATGGAGCTTTCAGAACCACCTGTCATGCTGATAACTGACATTAGTCTCGCTACTCCTTTTGAGTGGGCTTTTGTAGTGACAGACATTTCCCCTCTTACCTTAATAGCAGACATCCTTACTCATTTTGCAGTGTCAGTGGATTTGTGTAAGGCCTGGCTCTTAATTGGAGCCAGCAGTGGCACAGTCAATGAGAAAAGAGTTCTGCAGATGGTAGGATACGTCATGTCAGCGATATACATCAATAGTAAATTCTACAGGTGTCAAAACAGCTACGGTACAGTGTAAAGCACAAGACATTGCACTACATTCTGCCAATACCAGGACTGCTGATTGCAAAATGTGTCTGTAGAATTGTGCCAGATAAAATGCAGGAAACTAAAAACAGTTTTTGAAGAGATATTGTGTTCTGGTACCCTACAGTGTTCTGGCAGCCTCTTGGTGTTCCCACTATATTTGGCCTGGAAGCAAAATGGTACTTTGTGTCCTTGCAGAGATTAAATGCCAGAACCATTCCAGACAAATATCCTATTCCACATATTCAAGAACAGTTTTTACAATCTTGGATTGCCGCAAGGCCTATAACCAGATTCTTTCAGCACCTAAGAACGTTCCCAAAAGGAGGAGGGGGAGGGAATGGTCAGCCAAGGGGACGACGAACCCAGTCTTGGGCAATTCACACAGGTTCGCACAAGAGCTGGCTGAGTTTTCAGATTTAATACTCCTATATTCCTGGTGCTCCACACTTTAGGAGAGAGCTGTGTGGGAATAATCATCTTCTCAAGTGAAGTGTCATGTGTACCCTTTGGTGTGTGCAAATGGTTAATCATAATTGTTAGATGTTGATGAATTTCTTTTGCCCATTTTATAGATGGTATATAAATGACACGATTATTTTGTTCAGTGGGACAAAAGAGAAGGCATCTGTACATCATAAACTTAATGACCTGCACAAAAATGTACAATTCGCCATCGAATATGAAAAAGAACAATGTAAATTTTTCAGATGTAACCATCCTTAACGAAGGTGGGACTCAAAGCACTCAGTGTTTTCCAAAAACTGATCACATCTGATCGGGTAATCCACAGTACCATATCTTATGTCATCCCATGATACACAAAATATTTTTTCATACCATAGCAGACAGAATAATCTGCTTACTGCCATCTGATAAGAAATAGAACTGAATACATGGAGACACACAGCTATGGAAAATGGAAACAGTCCTGAAATAGTTACAGAGATAACAGAAATAGGAACTATTAGATATGTAGGCTATCGCTGTCTTTGTTTGAGATATATAGGTCCAGCGTAAGCTACAATTTCACTTGTTGACTTTCTGGGTTGTTTATGGTATCCCTGTTTTTGTTTGAGCTGTATTGGTCAAGGGAAAAATTTGATCCCAATTGTGTGATTTTTATGTTAGGTTTATTTTAGACAAACTTGTGTATGTAATTTCTCAATTATCTTGTTGTTTTGATGAGGGGAGAGCCTGGCGTCACTTTCCTCGTTTGAGCTATGCAGATCAGGTGAATTGTATGATTCTAATTTTGCATTTTCTCTCTGTTTTTATTCTTTTTATCCCAGATGAATTCACATGCCATATTGTCATGTATTTTTTCAGTGTCTTGGTTGCTCTGAAATGATCTTATCTTTATCAACCTTTTCGTTTTGAAATTTGTCCCCACTTAAAACCCCACATCCCCTTGGTTGTCCCATTGTTTTAATTTTCTATGCTTATTGAGATACTTTGCCTGTTTTCTGCATTTTTTATGGACATACTGATCTATCTTGTCATTGCCTTTTTGAAAAACATAATTGGCCTGTCGTTAAATGTTATCTGTGGTTGTCTTAGTATATAAGGTAAAAAATTGTCTTTATGTGTAATATGACATAGTTAGTCAAAGCAGATGGGTGGAATTTTTGTGTGTGTGTGTGTGTGTGTGTGTGTGTGTGTGTAAAAGTATCACTTTCTGATGACAAAAATCTGTAAGTACTGCCTGTATTTTTACAATTTCAAAATGTTCTTTTCGCCTGAAAGTTTCCTGTATCTGTGATGTGCGTGCACCAAGTACTGGATAGTGGTCTTCAAGTGAAACTGGTTACACAATAAAGAATACATAGAATAGCAAATTTATAAATGCTGTGGAATCAAACAAAAGATTTGTACATTAAAAGACATGTATCGTTTGTACATCTGTTAGTGAATCTGTCTGTTATATTACAGGAGAAACCAGCATGTCCTTGGGTTGGCCAAGAGGCTATCTGCTTCCCAGTTGTTAGTTTTTCTCATGGTGTTGACCTGCAGGCAAGGTCACTTACATGCTTTGTGTAAAACTCTCTCTCAGTACCTTAGGCATCAGTAAGGGAGGAGGGTGGTGTCTTGCCCACCTTCTGGAATCTTGGCTACAGACTTTATTCACTAGGCAATTCTCATACATTACTGGATAAAACTGTCTGTTATTCTATTAAATTGTATGTATAGCACTGCCTAGCAGGAAATATTGTGACTTTAACAATCACTATTTAACATGAGTTACTTTGGTCATAAGGCTGTTTACAGGAGATTATGCCTTTTCCTTGGAACGGTGGTGGTGTAAAGTAGTTGTGAAGCTTTACAGAACTTTACCAAATTAGTCTCCACTTATGTACTTATCTATAATCCCAAATTTGTCAGTTGAAACGAGAATGAATCATTTTCTGGACTAGAAGAGCAGAAAAAAGTGGAATATCAGGCTCAAAAATATCTCCACTCTAGAAACAGGAAACTTCTCAAACTCCATGGGGTGCAACAGAGCACAACATGTAGCCATAGAATTACAAATTCTGCTCTCCACTTTGCAGGGCTGCATAATAAGGTGTCAAGCTAAGGATGCAAGGACCATCCTGGATCAGTCCAAGGCTGTTAGTGTCAGTTCTAATGCCCAATTTGGAGATATTTCGGGAGGTTTCCCACATTCATCTCGTCAAAAGCTGGGTTACTACTACCACACGTTTTATTAAACATCAAATAAGCAACTCTTCTTTAGAAGATATGCAAATAATGATGGAATAAATCTATTAGTGTGATCAAATGTGGATTTTCGTAAGCAGATGAAGTGTTACAGATGGCATCAAAACTGAATAAGCATTTTTTTTTAAAGTTCATGTTCTGTTTCCGTTTATCTTTTGTCCTCCAACCCTGTCCTCCCTTTTTCCAGCTTTTTTTATTTCAGACTAACATCATTGATACTCGTATGTAAATAAAGATATATTTTGTGAACATTTTATTGCTTTTATCTCCTAACTCAATGGATGTGCTTGGTTTAACCACTGGAGAACGTAATATCAGATAATTATATCACAGGGGTGGTAGGCATATCCATTTTAATGTGGGTACTGGATGGGAGATTTGAAGTTTTTCTCACCAATGTAACAAGTGATGCATCAGAGAGAATGAGAATTGCAGAGATTTTTTTTAAGTGTTCACAAGAAACTACTGGTATGTTCACAGAGTCATTGACTTGATTCTGTTTGCCAGTTGAGTGAACATTATTTATATGTGCCCTTGTTTTATTGTGCATAGAACCCTGGTGTCTTGCAGTCACTTTGTTGTAATGTTGAACTGGCATCCCAAGTTTTGGTAACACTGTTGTTTGCAAATGGGTGGTTGTGCAGGCGTGCTGGAGATGATGGATTGCTGTTAATGCTGACACAGCTGACTGTCACAATCTGTTGTGATTACGCAATAAGCAGGCAACCATCAAGAGCTGACAGCTGACCACTCCAACTGTGGTAGAGTCGGCGAAAGAAGAACTCTGACAGTTGCAGTGGCTCGGCATGGCTACTTGTCATCAGAGATGGATGGTTGGCAAGATGTCCAAATGTGGAATTCGGATGGCGAATTTAATGGTTTTCCTACCAACAGGGCAAGTGATGCATCAGAGAAGATGAATACTGTAGCATAGTTTTTCTGTGTTAGTGGAGAAACTATGTTCAAGGGGCAGATTAAAGTGCCTTATACTGCAACTATGTTTACCTGTGCTGCAGACAAGGTTGCTGAGTTGCTGCCGGACTCACAACACAGGCCAGATGGTATACTAACATAGCAGCTGATCAAAACATCCCAGTCTGTATACAAATCAGCATCTGGTGGACCACATAGAAACAAGCAGCAGTAATATTTGCCAATCATGTGTCTGTGGCACAACGAGCAAGTATCAATCCACCAAGTCTGTAAATAAGTAGCCACAGAGCAGGCAGTTCCAACCACAACACCAACCATGGAGGACCCACAGCATCATTGCAATGAGCAGCCATCAATTGCTACCAGAGCCATCGTCTCTACCGACCATGACCTCAGTGGACATTGTGCTCCTAGTATGGTGTACAGTGGGTGAACTTAGCTGTGTATTTGTGTCAAGCTTTGCCTTCAGAAGCAACATTCAATCTGGCTCAGAATAATTCCAGTGTTGTTCATCACAATGTACAAACTACAAGGGCATGAGAAAAGCAATGCCTTCCAAATTTTTATGTGAAAACTCTTAAAGCTTTCTAAATAAAACAAATGGTACTAACATTCTATATCTTCATTCTTCATGTCTACATATTTATTTCTCAACATAATCATCCTTGTGACTAACACATTTCTCCCAATGAGAAACTAGTTTATCGTATAATGTTTGACTTTGTTGGTGAAGTCACAACCTCACATTGTCTTGCACTGCTTCATCACTATTGAAGGAAGTCCTTGAAGGCATTCTTTACATTCTGGAAACAGATGATGGGCCTAAGTTGGGACCATATGGAGTATGATCGATAAAAGTGAACCCAAGGTGTCAGATTGTTGCAGATGTCGCAGCATTATGTATGGGTTGGCATTGGTCATGCTGAAGGAGAGGGCGTTCCAAGTGTGGATGAAATCTTAGAATTTGAAACTAAATTACAGCATGCTGTTTCTCAAGTACTGAAATAACTGCATTACACACTGCCTTGTTAGACATTACAATTTGGAGCCTTCTAGAAGGCTGCAAATAATATGTAGACACAAAGATTAAAGATGTAAAATTTTAATAACATTTGCTTTATTTAAAAAGATTTAAGAGTTTTCACATTAAAAATTCAGAGGCATTGCTTTTCAACATGCCCTCATACTAACTTCAGTTACTTAGGATTTTCTTGTGATGTGTGTGTCCCTGCAGACTGAAAACTTTGTAATTATACTACATGGCGAATAGTGGTGGCGGGGGGACTAAGAATTTATTATATTTTGCGAAACTGATTAAAATTTGCTGCTTAAACAATTAAAAGGGAATCCTGAGTGAACTTCAACTGGCACTAATATCAGCAGACCTTCAATATTCAATACATTTAAGAACAACATTCACCATTTAAATTTACATACTTCTCATTATTGCGATTGTGCATAGAGCTGGTTATGACGATCGCCCCTCTGCTGCTCACACAAATTCTTATTGTCTGCTTTGACCCTCTTGATGCAGGATTCTCAGCGCCAGCGAAATGATGAACAAATGGTTTTTTAATAAACTTCGTCTCCCAAATACTGTTTATAACACTTCTTTAATGTCCAATTAGAATACACATTTCTGAAAAATATTAATACAGCGGAACTCTTCATACATCCGCCCGCTACCACTCATGGAGACAAACAGATTTTTTAACAATATTAACTCAGCAAAACTCGTAATATGTCCACCTGCTATTACTTATAGAGACGAACAGATGAATATAAAGAAATTAAAAAATTAAGAGCATATCTCTACTTGTTTTGTTTCTATGCCACTGTTATCTATGGTACAAAATTATAAAAATAATATGATACATTACACTAGGAATCATTACTTGTGTGTGTGTGGTTGCACTCTGGTCAGTAGGCAGTTTGATCAGAAGATTTACTCATCGCAAAACAAATACTTTACATTACAACTATTATAATCGACCACATATAAATGAGAGAAACTTTTCTTGGATAGAAAATGAATTGAGTATTGCAAAAACAAGCTCTGCAGTTTTAATGGATGTCACAACACATCCACATCTACATATATACTCCGCTAGCCACCAAGCGGTGTGTGGCAGAGGACACACAACATGAACTAAAAAGAAATATTAATAAATAAATGGTAACTAATATCAGAAAATACATTTTATCTTTGTATGAGGTGTAATTTTGCAGGCTTTATACATGCAACTTCCCAATTTTTTTTTTTATACATGTTCTCGATGTATGTTCGCCATTTCTGCTATTCTGAATATTTAATTTAGTGTTGACAGTAGAAAAGGTTTTATATATGCTTTCAAGTGCACAGCAAATTTTTACTTTTGAAATGGATAGATCAGAGAATTTGCATTAAATTTTGCTTCAGAAATGAAATAAAGGGTATCACCACATTTGAAATGTTGACTGTGGCTAGGACACCTCAATGCTTATCCATAATTTTTTTGCATAAAACAAAACCATTATGTTGCCTCAGCCATTGTATTTGCTGGACGTGGCCCTTTCTATTCCAGGGTCCGAAGGGAACCATAAAAGGATGTCATTTTACCTCAACTGTTGAGATAAAAACAGAATCGCTGAGGTAGCTAAATGCCATAATGAAAAGTGAATTAGGGAAGCGCTTCCAAGATTGGAGAAAGCATTTGCACAAGTGTATTATATCTGAGGGAGATTACTTTGAAGCGGACAAAGTTGATGATGATGAATACATAAAGATATTTTAAGAAAAAAAAATTCTCATTACTTTTTGATCACACAACATAGGTCGAGAGGAGATTGCAATATGCAGTTTCATCTATATAAGCTTTTCAGCAGTAAACTGAAAACAGTCTTAACTATATGTCAGGAATAAATTGAATTGAGTACTGTAAAAATGAACTTGAATAGTGGCATATGTGGGTGGGCAAATAATGGAAACTGATTAATAATTACTGCTTGAATAATTGAAAAAAATTTGTTTGGAAAGAATAGTTGAAAGAAATTGGAAGTTAATTTATAAATCTCTACACATATCCTTGGTGAACTTTAAGTGGTACTTATATCAACAGACCCTCAATATCACTACATTTAAGGTCAATACTCATAATTTGAGTTACGTACTGCTTCACATTAATTCCAATGTGCGTAGTCCTGATTTAACAATGCTGATGCAGGATCGCTCCTCCACTGCTTGTGCAAATTCCTCCTGTCTGCTCTGAATCTCCTGATGCAGGATCTCGGTGGTCACCATGAATGTACAGCTAAACTTTGCTTTCCTAATAGCTTTCTATAACTTTTTAATGTACAGTTGAAATACACATTTTTAAACAATACTGGTATAACGGATCTAATCACACGTCTGCCCACTACCACTTACAGAAACAAACAGGTGAAGATACACTAATTAATCAATTGAAGAGCATATTTCTTCTTCCTTTTCTTTTTATGCAGATGTATCAAAACATTATCCTTGCCACAAAGCAACTCGTTTATTAATCTCTGTCGCAGTCTGTTAGACATTCAGTTTACAAATAGCTTACATTTATGAAAAGAAAAGAACGAAATAAAAGTAATATGATTCATCATAAACATTATAGCTGTAATGGACATAATTACAAATAGTAAGAGCATAAAAATATAAATTTGTCCTAAAGAAATCGAATCTAGTATCAGAAAATACATTTTAACTGTACAGCTGAAGAGGAGATTGTGATCCATTGTTACAAATGTATGTCCTTTGCAGGAGGTATCGAAATTTCAGTTACAGGAAACAGTTTAAAGAAACTGAATCAAGCATTGTAAAATAATCTCTTCAGCTATTGTAGAGATCAAGATACACAGTATAAACTAAATAAGTATTTTATTGTAAGAAAATTGTAGCTAGTATTGGAAAAATACTTTACCCATACAGCTCAAGAGGAAATTGTGATACGCAGTTTTGAATGTATGTACTTTTCAATAGTAAATCAAATAGAGTTTGACGAAGAGCTTCAAATATTTGTCAAAAAGAAGCAGAATCAAGTATCGCTAAAACACCTCTACAGCTGTAGTGTACACCGTGACACACACTATGAACTGGAAACATTTATCATAAATTAATTGAAGTTAGTATCAGAAAACACACCTAAGCTATGTGGCTTGAGTGGAAACAGCAATATGCAATTCCAAGTGTATGTATTTAACAGTGGTAAATCTAAATGATCACAATAAGAGGTGCTTAAACTACATATTGGAAAGAAAATGAATTGATTATTGCAGAACATCTCTAATTGGTACCACAATATACAGTTGAAGTAAACAAAATACTTAACATGAATAAATCATTGTTACTTAGTTTTGAAAACACATATGCAGGTAGAAATATATGTGTGCAAGTGTCAGAAGTCAATAGAAATGGTTTTCACACAAGAACTTTAGCTACTGTTTTTACCAGAATGAAAATGGACTGATTATTATAAAAGAAATACTTTAGCTGTAGTTGGGATTAGGAGTATGAATTAAAAATATATTTATATAAAGAAAAAAAAGACTGAAAAATTAATAAAATAATTTTATTCCCTCAGAAACAGCAAAGATTAAAAATATAATTTCTCTCATAACAGAAAAAAAACACACACAACAAATACTAATAGACACAATTAAATCAAAATGTACACCAGTCACAGTAATGATTACAATTACATCATTGGTTAACACCATTTGTCAGTACTACCAATTCTTCTTGACCTCCAAAAAAAGATGCCCTCTGCAAGTGCTCTTGAAGTATGCTAAGCATTTAGGTATCAAAGTCATCTACCCTCAAAAAAATATTAAGTGACACTATCATTTGTTTGAGATACAAGTATGCAGGCTTCCTGTCAAATTTAGCTCTCTTGGCACAATACATTCTTAAACTCACCAATTCAGTTGCATCTGGAATCTTGGATAAATTTCCGTGGATACCTGTAGTCAGTATTGTCCTAAGGTACAACACTGTGGGCTACGCAGCAATGGCGGAAAAAAAGAAAAAAAAATAAAATAAGGTGTGCTGCTATATGAAGCTGATAACTGAACATCTTGCACAAGCATCTTCAGTGAACTTGTGATCCTTACACCTACATTTAGTAAAAAACCAAGCCTCACCTTATGGTCAGTCAGCAAACACACTACAACAAATGACAACTACAATAACTTTTCAACTGAATTCTTGAGCATATTTAATGAATGCTTTCCTTTTCCAACAGTACAGACTGAGTCTCATAAAAGTAGATCATGGATAACTAAAGGAATTACAGTGTACAGCATTAAGAAGAGGAAACTGCATGTGGAGGCAAAAGTTAATCAAAATTCTGAATTTCTTAAACATGTACGCACACACAACAAACATTTGACAAAGTAGTTAAACTAATACATTCATTTTAAATGAAAAAAAGGCCTTTACAAATGTCTTCTTGTGTCTGTGTATGTGTATGTGCGGAAGGATATGTGTGTGAGTGCGAGTGTATACCTGTCCTTTTTTCCCCCTAAGGTAAGACTTTCCGTTCTCGGGATTGGAATGACTACTTATAAAACCCACATCCTTTCTTCTTTCCCTCTCCTTCCCTCTTTCCTGATGAAGCAACCGTTGGTTGCGAAAGCTTGAATTTTGTGTGTATGTTTGTGTGTCTATCAACCTGCCAGCGCTTTCGTTTGGTAAGTCACATCATCTTTGCATCTTTGTTTTTTATATATATATATATATATATATATATATATATATATATATATATATATATATATATATATATATATATATATATATATATATATATATATATATATAATAGAGGGAAACATTCCACGTGGGAAAAATATTTAAAAAGAAAGATGATGAGACTTCCCAACAAAAGCGCTGGCAGGTCGACAGACACACAAATAAACACAAACATACACACAAAACTCTAGCTTTCGCAACCAATGGTTGCCTCGTCAGGAAAGAGGGAAGGAGAAGGAAAGACAAAAGGATTGGGTTTTAAGGGAGAGGGTAAGGAGTCATTCCAATCCCGGGAGCGGAAAGACTTACCTCTGCCAGCGCTTTTGTTGGGTAAGTCTCATCATCTTTCTTTTTAAATATATATATAAAAAGAAAGATGATGAGACTTACCCAACAAAAGCGCTGGCAGGTCGATAGACACACAAATAAACACAAACATACACACAAAACTCTAGCTTTCGCAACCAACGGTTGCCTCGTCAGGAAAGAGGGAAGGAGAAGGAAAGACAAAAGGATTGGGTTTTAAGGGAGAGGGTAAGGAGTCATTCCAATCCCGGGAGCGGAAAGACTTACCTTAGGGGGAAAAAAGGACAGGTTTACACTCGCACACACACACATATCCATCCGTGTCTGCTTGTGTCTGTGTATATGCGGATGGATATGTGTGTGTGTGCGCGCGAGTGTATACCTGTCCTTTTTTCCCCCTAAGGTAAGTCTTTCCACTCCCGGGATTGGAATGACTCCTTACCCTCTCCCTTAAAACCCAAATCCTTTTGTCTTTCCCTCTCCTTCCCTCTTTCCTGACGAGGCAACCGTTGGTTGCGAAAGCTAGAATTTTGTGTGTATGTTTGTGTTTGTTTGTGTGTCTATCAACCATCCAGCGCTTTAGTTTGGTAAGTCTCATCATCTTCTATATATATATATATATATATATATATATATAATAGAGGGAAACATTCCACGTGGGAAAAATATATTTAAAAAGAAAGATGATGAGACTTACCCAACAAAAGCGCTGGCAGGTCGATAGACACACAAATAAACACAAACATACACACAAAACTCTAGCTTTCGCAACCAACGGTTGCCTCGTCAGGAAAGAGGGAAGGAGAAGGAAAGACAAAAGGATTGGGTTTTAAGGGAGAGGGTAAGGAGTCATTCCAATCCCGGGAGCGGAAAGACTTACCCTAGGGGGAAAAAAGGACAGGTTTACACTCGCACACACACACATATCCATCCACACATACACAGACACAAGCAGTGTGTGTCTGTGTATGTGTGGATGGATATGTGTGTGTGTGCGAGTGTAAACCTGTCCTTTTTTCCCCCTAGGGTAAGTCTTTCCGCTCCCGGGATTGGAATGACTCCTTACCCTCTCCCTTAAAACCCAATCCTTTTGTCTTTCCTTCTCCTTCCCTCTTTCCTGACGAGGCAACCGTTGGTTGCGAAAGCTAGAGTTTTGTGTGTATGTTTGTGTTTATTTGTGTGTCTATCGACCTGCCAGCGCTTTTGTTGGGTAAGTCTCATCATCTTTCTTTTTATATATATATATATATATATATATGAATATAATAGAGGGAAACATTCCACGTGGGAAAAATATATTTAAAAAGAAAGATGATGAGACTTACCCAACAAAAGCGCTGGCAGGTCGATAGACACACAAATAAACACAAACATACACACAAAACTCTAGCTTTCGCAACCAACGGTTGCCTCGTCAGGAAAGAGGGAAGGAGAAGGAAAGACAAAAGGATATGGGTTTTAAGGGAGAGGGTAAGGAGTCATTCCAATCCCGGGAGCGGAAAGACTTACCTTAGGGGGAAAAAAGGACAGGTATACACTCGCACACACACACATATCCATCCATACATACAAGACACAAGCAGACATTTGTAAAGGCAAACTCTTTGCCTTTACAAATGTCTGCTTGTGTCTTGTATGTATGGATGGATATGTGTGTGTGTGCGAGTGTATACCTGTCCTTTTTTCCCCCTAAGGTAAGTCTTTCCGCTCCCGGGATTGGAATGACTCCTTACCCTCTCCCTTAAAACCCATATCCTTTTGTCTTTCCTTCTCCTTCCCTCTTTCCTGACGAGGCAACCGTTGGTTGCGAAAGCTAGAGTTTTGTGTGTATGTTTGTGTTTATTTGTGTGTCTATCGACCTGCCAGCGCTTTTGTTGGGTAAGTCTCATCATCTTTCTTTTTAAATATATATATATATATATATATATATATATATATATAAAAATAGAAGGAAACATTCCACGAAGGAAAAATATACCTAAAAACAAAGATGATGTGACTTACCAAATGAAAGTGCTGGCAGGTCGACAGACACACAAACGAACACAAACATACACACAAAATTCAAGCTTTCGCAACAAACTGTTGCCTCATCAGGAAAGAGGTAAGGAGAGGGAAAGACAAAAGGATTTGGGTTTTAAGGGAGAGGGTAAGGAGTCATTCCAGTCCCGGGAGCGGAAAGACTTACCTTAGGGGGAAAAAAGGACAGATATACACTCGCGCACACACACACACACACACACACACACACACACACACACACACACACACACACACACATATATCCATCCGCATATACACAGACACAGGCAGACATTTTTTTTCACCTGTGGGAAGCGGCTAAAAATGATCGGTGATGTGAGAAAAACGGAAATGGAAATAAAGCAAACGTTATTAAAACTAGCCGAAAAGGTTGTTTAATAGCTGAAAGGAACTGTTTGTGAACTAGAAACGGTGGATTTTATAGCAGCGGTAGTGTTGAAATCGGAAAAAATTTTTTTGGTTATGGTTTCGAAGTGGGTTACGTATTATTACGTATTATTGAGTATATATCGGCAGGATAAATTTGTGTACTGGATTACGGTAAAAAAGGAGAAGGTGAATACAAAGTGAAACTACTGGCAAAAACAGAAGGAGGAAATAAGACGAGAGAAAAGATTACGAAATGTAACAGTGACAATAACAAACGTAATTGTTGGGTTCAAATTAATGATATGAATATAATAGAGGGAAACATTCCACGTGGGAAAAATATATCTAAAAGGAAAGATGATGAGACTTACCAAACAAAAGTGCTGGCAGCTGGCAGGTCGATAGACACACAAACTTACACACAAAATTCATGCTTTCGCAACAAACTGTTGCCTCATCAGGAAAGAGGGAAGGAGAGGGAAAGACAAAAGGATGTGGGTTTTAAGGGAGAGGGTAAGGAGTCATTCCAGTCCCGGGAGCGGAAAGACTTACCTTAGGGGGAAAAAAGGACGGGTATACACTCGCACACACACACATATCCATCCACACATATACAGACACAAGCAGACATATTTAAAGACCTCAGAGGCAAAGATGTTGTTGAATGACAGGTGAGGTATGAGTGGCGGCAACTTGAAATTAGCGGAGATTGGGGCCTGGTGGATCACGGGAAGAGAGGATATATTGAAGGGCAAGTTCCCATCTCCGAAGTTTGGATAGGTTGGTGTTAGTGGGAAGTATCCGGATAACCCGGATGGTGTAACACTGTGCCAAGATGTGCTGGCCGTGCACCAAGTCATGTTTAGCCACAGGGTGATCCTCATTACCAACAAACACTGTCTGCCTGTGTCCATTCATGCGAATGGACAGTTTGTTGCTGGTCATTCCCACATAGAAAGCGTCACAGCGTAGGCAGGTCAGTTGGTAAATCATGTGGGTGCTTTCACACGTGGCTCTGCCTTTGATCATGTACACCTTCCGGGTTACAGGACTGGAGTAGGTGGTGGTGGGAGGGTGCATGGGTCAGGTTTTACACCGGGGGCGGTTACAAGGGTAGGAGCCAGAGGGTAGGGAAAGTGGTTTGGAGATTTCATAGGGATGAACCAAGAAGTTACGAAGGTTAGGTGGACGGCGGAAAGACACTCTTGGTGGAGTGGGGAGGATTTCATGAAGGATGGATCTCATTTCGGGGCAGGATTTGAGGAAGTCGTATCCCTGCTGGAGAGCCACATTCAGAGTCTGATCCAGTCCCGGGAAGTATCCTGTCACAAGTGGGGCACTTTTGGGGTTCTTCTGTGAGAGGTTCTGGGTTTGAGGGGATGAGGAAGTGGCTCTGGTTATTTGCTTCTGTACCAGGTCGGGAGGGTAGTTGCGGGATGCGAAAGCTGTTTTCAGGTTGTTGGTGTAATGCTTCAGGGATTCCGGACTGGAGCAGATTCGTTTGCCACAAAGGCCTAGGCTGTAGGGAAGGGACCGTTTGATATGGAATGGGTGGCAGCTGTCATAATGGAGGTACTGTTGCTTGTTGGTGGGTTTGATGTGGACGGATGTGTGAAGCTGGCCATTGGACAGATGGAGGTCAACGTCAAGGAAAGTGGCATGGGATTTGGAGTAGGACCAGGTGAATCTGATGGAACCAAAGGAGTTGATGTTGGAGAGGAAATTCTGGAGTTCTTCTTCACTGTGAGTCCAGATCATAAAGATGTCATCAATAAATCTGTACCAAACTTTGGGTTGGCAGGCTTGGGTAACCAAGAAGGCTTCCTCTAAGCGACCCATAAGTAGGTTGGCATACGAGGGGGCCATCCTGGTACCCATGGCTGTTCCCTTTAATTGTTGGTATGTCTGGCCTTCAAAAGTGAAGAAGTTGTGAGTCAGGATGAAGTTGGCTAAGGTGATGAGGAAAGAGGTTTTAGGTAGGGTAGCAGGTGATCGGCGTGAAAGGAAGTGCTCCATCGCAGCGAGGCCCTGGACGTGCGGAATATTTGTGTATAAGGAAGTGGCATTAATGGTTACAAGGAAGGTTTCCGGGGGTAACAGACTGGGTAAGGATTCCAGGCGTTCGAGAAAGTGGTTGGTGTCTTTGATGTAGGATGGGAGAATGCATGTAACTGGTTGAAGGTGTTGATCTACGTAGGCAGAGACACGTTCTGTGGGGGCTTGGTAACCGGCTACAATGGGGCGGCCGGGATGATTGGGTTTGTGAATTTTTGGAAGAAGGTATAAGGTAGGGGTGCGGGGTGTCGGTGGGGTCAGGAGGTTGATGGAGTCAGGTGAAAGGTTTTGTAGGGGGCCTAATGTTCTGAGGATTCCTTGAAGCTCTGCCTGGACATCAGGAATGGGATTACCTTGGTAAACTTTGTATGTGGTGTTGTCTGGAAGCTGATGCAGTCCCTCAGCCACATACTCCTGATGATCAAGTACCACTGTCGTGGAACTCTTGTCCGCCCGGCAGATAACGGGAAGAGAGGACATACCAAAGGGCAAGCTCCCATCCCAGGAGCCCGAACAGGCCAGTGCCAGCGGGAAGCATCCAGACAACCCAGACGGTGCAACACTGCATGTGCACCAAAGCATGCCCAGCCACAGGGCGATCCCCACCACCAACAAACACCGCCTGCCTGTGTCCATTTGCATGAATGGACACAGGCAGACAGCGCCCGCCGGCAATGAGGACCACCCTGTGGCCAAACATGCCCCGGCGCACGGCCAGCACACCCCGGCACAGCATCACACCACCCGGGCCACCCGGACACCCCCCACCAACACCAACCCATCCGAACTCCCGAGACGGGAACCGCCCCCCAACACATCCCCCCCCCCCCCCCCCGCAATCCTCCAGGCTCCAATCTCCGCCAACCTCAAGCCGCCACCACTCACACCCCACCCGCCACCCAACAACATCCCCATCCCCACCCCCGTCGTGACCGACAACTCCGCCCAAACTCCCTGCCCCCAAACATGTCTGCCCGTGCCTGCACACGTGTGGATGGACATGCGCGTGTGCGCGAGTGCACACCCGTCTCCCCTCCCCCCACAAGGCAAGTCCCACCACTCTTTGGAATGACTCTCCACCCCCCCCCCCATCACCACCAATAACCACGTCCCCCCATCCCCCCCTCCGACAAAGCATCCGTGGGCCGCGAAAGCCCGAAACCTTGTGTGCGTGTTTGTGTGTTTTTTTACTGTGCCTATCTACCAGCGCCTTCTCGTTTGGCAAAGTCATGGAATCTTTGTTTTTAATATATTTTTCCCATGTGGAATATTTCTTTCTATTTTTTAATATATATATAAAAGGTCTTTAAATATGTCTGCTTGTGTCTGTATATGTGTGGATGGATATGTGTGTGTGTGCGAGTGTATACCCGTCCTTTTTTCCCCCTAAGGTAAGTCTTTCCACTCCCGGGACTGGACTGACTCCTTACCCTCTCCCTTAAAACCCACATCCTTTCGTCTTTCCCTCTCCTTCCCTCTTTCCTGATGAGGCAACAGTTTGTTGCGAAAGCTTGAATTTTGTGTGTATGTTTGTGTTCGTTTGTGTGTCTGTCGACCTGCCAGCACTTTCATTTGTTAAGTCACATCATCTTTGTTTTTAGGTATATTTTTCCTACGTGGAATGTTTCCTTCTATTATAACCATATCATTAATTTGAACCCAACAATTACGTTTGTTATTGTCGCCTTTGCAATTTGAAATCTTTCCTGTCGTCTTATTTCTCTTTTTTCTCTTTCTGTTTTTACCAGTAATTACACTTTGTATTCACCTTCCCCTTTTACCGTAATCTACTATACAATTTTATCCCGCCTATATATGCTCAATAATACGTAACCCACTTCCAAACCATAACCAAAAAAATTTTATTTTCCGCTTTCAACACTACCGCTGCTATAAAATCCACCGTTTCTAGTTCAATAACAGCTGCTTTCACGTATTAAACAAGCATTTCGGCTAGTTCTAATAACTTTAACTTTATTTCCACTTCCGTTTTTCGCACATCACTGATCATTTTAGCCGCTCCCCACAGGTTTTAACGTCATTATTTCTACAATTGTTAGCCCCATTTTCGTAATCTTTCACCACAACACCACTCCTTTTAATACGTTTTTTCGAAATTTTCCCGAATTTCTCCGTCCTTTAACGTGATTTAGCGGCAACACAACCACCTAACCTTTATGCACATCGCTGTCTACCAACCCAAGTTCATCACAGGATCAACTTAACCAACACTTTTTCGCCTTTTTTCATACCAGATCTCCAGTTGCTTTCTAGTTCACCTTTATCTCTCCCCATATATTTCTATCTTTCTTTTTCATTTCAACCTCATGTTAAACTTTCCATCTTCTAATACCATGTCACCCTCACAACACCCCCACAACGACCCCATTAAGTTTTATTTACATTCCCTTCGCAAACATGCCTTCACCCTAGCCAGATTACGCTCACATATTTTATTTTCTCAGGCTTGTCTGACATTTGGCATAACCCCCAAAGGCCTCACACTTAAAATTTCCCATCTCTATTTGGTCTTTAAATATGTTTTTTTTTTTTTCCTTTATTGTTATTTCAACACCCCATACAGGGTCGGCTGGCAGCGGAAAAGTTTAGTCCGCTCTTCAGCCGTAAGCATGACAATAAAAAAGAATGTGAGACATATAAGTAACAGAGTGGCGGTTAAAAAAACAGTAGATACAATAATTAAAAAACATGAAGCCGTTCACAATCGACAAAACAAACAAGAAAACTGTCGGCACTGTGCACAAACACTGACGAGTTAGACGACACATGTGAACGAAGGAGCGTGGACGGCGAAAAACACAGATGCACAAACACGACGGCACAGACACTAAACTGAGGGCGATGATCTCCGGCGCGCGAATGTTCACTTTGCGTGTGCGAGGCCGGGGACCTGCCAAGGGAGGAGGAGGAGGAGGAGGAGGAGGAGGAGGGGGAGTGGGAGAGCGAGAGGGGAGAGCAGAGACGCCACGGGCAGGGGAGAGAGGGAGGAGAGAGGAAGGGGGAGGGGAAGCCCGGGGGAAGAGGGGTGGAGGGAGGGGACGGGGGAAAGGAAAGAGAAGGGAAGGGAAGAGAAGGGAGGGAGGGTGCCTAAGGGAAAGGACATCGGAAGTGGGGGGGGGGCAGGGTCAAAGTTGATAAGAGGGGTAGATGGAGGGGACGAGGACATCATCAGGGAGGGGGAGCTGGCGGAAGCCACCTTGGGAGAGGGTAAGGAGTGTGGAGAGATGGAGACCGGGTGGGACGTGGGAATACAGGCGCGGCAGCGGGTGGGGGTGGGAGAGGATCGGGGACACGAGCGGGTGAGGAGGATCAAGTTTACGGGAGGTGTACAGGATCCATATCCTTTCAAGGAAAAGGAGGAGGTGGGGGAAGGGGATGAGATCATACAGGATCCGCGTGGGGGAGGGGAGACGGATGCGATAGGCAAGGCGGAGAGCATGGCGTTCAAGGATTTGGAGGGATTTATAGAAGGTAGGGGGGGCAGAGATCCAGGCTGGATGGGCGTAACAAAGGATAGGGCGGATGAGGGATTTATAGGTGTGGAGGATTGTGGAGGGGTCCAGACCCCACGTGCGGCCGGAAAGGAGCTTGAGGAGATGGAGGCGGGAACGTGCCTTGGCTTGGATCGTCTGGAGATGGGGAGTCCAGGAGAGGCGACGGTCGAGGGTGACGCCAAGGTACTTAAGGGTGGGAGTGAGGGCGATAGGACGGCCATAGACGATGAGATAGAAATCAAGGAGGCGGAAGGAAGGGGTGGTTTTGCCTACAATGATCGCCTGGGTTTTGGAGGGATTGACCTTGAGCAACCACTGGTTGCACCAAGCGGTGAACCGGTCAAGATGGGATTGGAGAAGGCGTTGGGAGCGTTGCAGGGTGGGGGCAAGGGCGAGGAAGGCGGTGTCATCGGCAAACTGGAGGAGGTGGACGGGGGGCGACGGCGGCGGCATGTCCGCCGTGTACAAAAGGTACAGAAGGGGGGAGAGGACGGAGCCTTGGGGCACACCGGCGGAGGGGAAAAAGGTGTAGGAATCTGTGTTATGGATGGTGACATAGGAGGGACGGTGGGAGAGAAAGGAACCGATCAGACGGACGTAGTTAATGGGAAGGGCAAAGGTTTGGAGCTTGAAGAGGAGACCAGAATGCCAGACGCGGTCATAAGCGCGTTCGAGGTCAAGGGAGAGGAAGATTGCGGAGCGACGGGAATTAAGCTGTTCGGAAAGGAGATGAGTGAGGTGAAGGAGAAGATCGTCGGAAGAGAAGGACGGCCGAAAGCCACACTGGGTGACGGGAAGGAGGCGGTGCTGGCGGAGATGCTGGTGGATGCGGCGGGTGAGGATAGATTCCAGGACCTTGCTGAAGACCGAGGTAAGACTGATGGGACGGTAGGAGGAGACGGCGGACGGCGGTTTGCCAGGTTTAAGGAACATGAGGATACGGGAGGTTTTCCACAGGTCGGGGTAGTAACCGGTGGACAGGACTACATTGTAGAGCCTGCCCAGGGTGGAGAGGAAAGAGACAGGAGCTTCACGAAGGTGACGGTAGGTGGCACGATCGTGACCAGGAGCGGTGTTGCGTTTTGTGCGGAGTGTAGCAATGAGATCCTGTGTAGTGATAGGGGCATTGAGTTCCGTGCGTGTAATGTTGTCCAAGTACTGGAAACCAGGAGCGAGGGGAGGGACAGAGGTGTCAGTTCGATTGCGGATATCTGGGAAGAGGGAGTAATCGAACTGGGGATCATCGGGGATGGAAAAAACAATGGAGAGGTAGGAGGCAAAGTGGTTGGCCTTACTAAGGGCGTCAGGGAAGGGGTGATCATCGTGGAGAAGAGGATAGTAGGGGGAGGGTTTAGTTCCGGTAAGGCGACAGAAGGCCGACCAGAACTTGGACGAGTTGATTGGTAGGGTAGCATTTAAACGGGTGCATGTCTGTCGCCAGTCCCGGCGTTTCTTAGCCGCGAGCAAATTACGAACGTGTCGCTGGAGTTGCCGGTGGCGTCGTAGTGTGTCCGGGTCACACGTGCGGAGGAAGGCACGGTAGAGACGACGGGATTCATGGAGGAGGAGAACGGCCTGTGGGGGTAAGGTAGGACAGTGGGGGTGGATGGCGACAGTTGGGACGTGGGCCTCCACGGCCTCAGACAAGGTCTGCTGGAGAAAGGAGGCGGCATGGGTGACATCGTCAGGGTGGTGGTAGGTGAGAGGGTGGCTATCGACCTGGGTGGAAAGGGCATCCCGGTAGGCAGTCCAGTCGGCTCGGGAATAGTCGTGGACATACTTAGGGGGAGGATGAGTACGAGGGTCGGGGCGAGGGCAACGACCGTCTGAAATGGTGAGGAGGACAGGGAGATGGTCGCTACCAATAGGCTCCAGGACATCCACCGTTATGCGGCCAAGGAGGTTGGGGGAGGATAGGATAACATCAGGAGTGGAGTTGGATTCGGGACGGGTGTGCTGGGGGATGGGAATGAGGTCGCCTTGAAGGGAGGAGAGGAACCGATGCCACCGCCGTAACTGGGCGGCGGAACGACTATGGATGTTGAGGTCGGCGGCGATCACATAGGAGGAGAAGGTACGGTCAATGTGGGAGAGGAAGTCGAAGGGAAGAGGAGCATTGGGGCGAACATAGATGGTGGCGCAGGTAATGGTAAGGCCGGGGAAGAAGACACTAAGGATCAGGTGTTCGGTGGGGTCGGGAAGGAGAGGTTGGAGCCGAACGGGGATCTGGCGGTGGTGCCCAATGGCAACTCCGCCACGCGCAATCGGGAGGGGATTATCGGAGCGGTGGAGGAGGTAGGGCGAAGTGTGGACTGTGTGGTGGGGTTGCAGGAAGGTTTCATTGAGGAGGAAGGCATCCACGCGGTGGGTGGCAAGGGTGTGCAGGAAGAGGTTTTTGTTGGCGGGAAGGGAGCGTATGTTGTTGAAAAGGATACGTTGCTGTCGCGCCATGACAGGGATTTAAACGAGGGTGTCAAGACGGGAGAAGGTGAAATGGGCCCGGTTGTTGGAGTAGGTGGCGTACATTTTGAGGTGGAATATGGATCGGGCGGCAAGGGAGATCTGTTGGAGGGTGTGTGGGCGCTGAAAAGGATGTACATTCTGCAGGACAATGGTGAGGAATCGGATGATGTCCTCAGCGGTAGGGGGTGGGCGAAGGGAGTTGCCGGGAGGGGTGGGGGCGTCCAGAGGGCGGACAGGAACGGTGAGTTCAGGAGTGGTAGGAGGGGGTCGGGCCTTACACTTCTGGGAGTAGGTGGGATGAGGGAGGTTACAGGTATTACAGGAGGGGGGGGGGACTGGAGATTGGGGCACTGCCGTAAAAAGTGGGCTTGCCTACAGTGCGGGCAGGTGGGGGCCTCGCGGCACTCTGATGTTGGGTGTGCATTATAGCGCAAGCACCTTTGGCAGCGGAGGGATTGAGGAGGGGAACGGGAGGGGTCAACTTTATAACGCTGGTTAAAAAGGAGGGCACCCTCCTTCAGGAGACGGTCTATGGAGGGGGAGTGCTCAGAGAAAACGCGCATAAGGTGGGTGGGGCCGGCAGCGTTATGGATCCGGAGAACCGCACGCACCTCCAGATGGGGATGGGCTTGAAGCTCCGCCAACACCTCCTCCTCCGTCATCACTGGACTGAGCCAAGTGATCACGGCGGTGAGGGTTGGCGGGCGACGCGGAGGTTGGGGTTGGCGGGAGGGAGGTGGCGATGGAGCAGGGGTGAGAGAGGCATGAGGGCCAAAGCGGGTGATAGGGATGCGGGAAAGGAGGTCCATGTGGAGGGCAGGGCTGGGGGAGGAGATGAGTACCGAATCACGGCGAGGAGTGAGGAGGGAGATGGGGGCACCAGGACAATGCTGGCGAAGGAAGAGGGTGAGGTTCCGGGCTTCAAGGAGGGAGGGATCGGGACGGGAGAGGAGGTAGCGGTAGGAGGAGGGTGTAGAGGAGGAGGAGGAGGGGGCAGGGACGGGCAGGGAGACATCCATGGCATCAGCGGTGGGGGAAGGGGGACGAGGCGGAGCCTTTTTCGGAGCAGACGAGACAGGAGTGCCACTGGGGCGCTTGACGGCGGCGGAGGAGGTGTGGGGGACGGGAACAACTGGAATGTGGCGGGGAGTGGCAGGTCCCGGGGCAGGAGTCGGCGCCAGAGATGGGGACGGTGAAGGCGAAGGTGACGGCGACGATGAAGATGACGGTGGCAGTGGCGGCGGTGATGGCGAAGGTGACGGGGAGAGCGGGGCGTGGACAGTGGCCCGACGGGCCACCACCCGAGCCGGAGCTGCAGTGACTGGCTGGGGGAGTGGGGGGAAAGGCTCAGAACAAGACGAGCGAGAGGAAGAAGCGGGAGAGGGGGCGACAAAGATAGAGGGAGAAGGGAGAGTGAGGAGAGGTTGGATGAAAGGAGGGGGGGGGGGGGGGAACTGGCCACACCAAGTTATAGTGGTGGAGGCGGCGGAAGGGGATGTATAGACGATGGCGGTGGTGGTAGTAGTGACAGTGGTGGTGGGGGCGGACATGACGACAGGAATTAAAAACGCACAGCACGAAAAGGAAAGGACACAAACGGGGAACAGGCGAAGATGCAGACGGACGAAGACCAGGGTTGGACGACCAGGGCAGACGGCGACGGCGGCGGCGGCGAGCACCGGCGGCGGCGAGCACCCGCTGGCGGCAGCGGCGGCGGTGGCAGCGGCGGCGAACAGACGGACGGACAGCAGGCGGCGGCGAAACAGATGGACGGACAGCAGGCGGCGGCGAGGGCGGCGAGCACCGGCAGGTGGCGAGCACCGGCAGGCGGCGAGCAGGCGGCGGCGACGGCGAGGACCGGCAGGCGGTGACCAAACGGCGGCGGCGGCGAGGACCGGCAGGCGGCGACCAAGCGGCGGCGGCGACCAAACGGCGGCGTCGGCGGCGTCGGCGGCGGCGGCTGCGAGCAGTAGTGACGGCGAGCAGACGGCAAGGCAAGGGTGGGGATCTTCCACGTCGAAGGTGCACCCTGAGAGTAGCCCAGGCAGTGAAACTCTTCGACGAAGAAGTGAGGGAATCCAACCCTCGAATGTTAAATATGTCTGCTTGTGTCTGTATATGTGTGGATGAATATGTGTGTGTGTGCGAGTGTATACCCGTCCTTTTTTCCCCCTAAGGTAAGTCTTTCCGCTCCCGGGACTGGAATGACTCCTTACCCTCTCCCTTAAAACCCACATCCTTTCGTCTTTCCCTCTCCTTCCCTCTTTCCTGATGAGGCAACAGTTTGTTGCGAAAGCTTGAATTTTGTGTGTATGTTTGTGTTCGTTTGTGTGTCTGTCGACCTGCCAGCACTTTCATTTGGTAAGTCACATCATCTTTGTTTTTAGGTATATTTTTCCTTCGTGGAATGTGTCCTTCTACTATAACCATATATATATATATATCTAAAAACAAAGATGATGTGACTTACCAAACGAAAGCGCTGGCACGTTGATAGACCCACAAACATACACACAAAATTCTAGCTTTCGCAACCAACGGTTGCCTCGTCAGGAAAGAGGGAAGGAGAGGGAAAGATGAAAGGTAAGTCTTTCCGCTCCCAGGATTGGAATGACTCCAAATCCCAAATCCTTTCGTCTTTCCCTCTCCTTCCCTCTTTTCTGACGAGGCAACCGTTGGTTGCGAAAGCTAGAATTTTGTGTGTATGTTTGTGTTTGTTTGTGTGTCTATCGACATGCCAGCACTTTCGTTTGGTAAGTCACATCATCTTTTTTTATATATATATATTTTTACAAATGTCTGCTTGTGTCTGTGTATGTGCAGATGGATATGTGTGTGTGTGCGAGTGTATACCTGTCCTTTTTTCCCCCTAAGGTAAGTCTTTCCGCTCCCGGGATTGGAATGACTCCTTACCCTCTCCCTTAAAACACACATCCTTTCGTCTTTCCCTCTCCTTTCCTTCCCTCTTTCCTGATGAAGCAACGGTTTGTTGCGAAAGTTTGAATTTTATGTGTATGTTTGTGTTTGTTTGTGTGTCTATCGACCTGCCAGCGCTTTTGTTTGGTAAGTCTCATTGGGAAAAATGGTCTGCTTGTGTCTGTATATGTGTGGATGGACATGTGTGTGTGTGCGAGTGTCCTTACCCTCTTCCTCAAAACCCACATCCTTTCATCTTTCCCTCTCCTTCCCTCTTTCCTGACGAAGCAACCGGGGGTTGCGAAAGCTCAAAATTTTGTGTGTGTGCTTGTGTGTTTTTTATGGTGCCTATCTACCACTGCTTTCCCATTTGGTAAGTCATGGAATCTTCGTTTTTAATATATTGGTTTATTAGTCTTAAAATTGACAAGTCACATACACATACACTACGAACTTTGATTGTATGAGTCATGTTATGTGATAATAAAAATTTGATCCTGCAGTGGCTGCTGCTACCTGCTGATGTGTAAATTGACTTTTATTGCCATGATGGTTCTTCTTCATTATGGGATTTACAGAGCATGATGTATGAGTGAATAATTGAATTCACAAATATGATTACTGGGTAACATAGCTAACAGGACATCTCACATAGGACTCTTTAAAGATCTTGGGATTCTCACATTCACTTCCCAGTACACTTACTCCAGAAATAATAATAATCTGTTTTGGTTTGGTTGTGATATCGAAAACAGAAATGATAGAAAAAGTTCCTTGGGTTCAGTGTAGGGTCCTACATTCTGATTTAAAGTCTTCAACAAGTTTACATTTCACTCTGCAAGGAATTGAGAATACCTAAAAATTCAAAAGACAGAATCACATAAAATTATTCACTCCTACAAATCAACTGATTTCTAGATGCAAGGTTTCTGTTCACTGCATGAGATGCAGCAAGGTTGCTTGTAAGTGGTCCTATGCTCTTATGGCTCACAGATAACTATTTTTGCCTGATAAATACATCGTAGTTTAGCATTAGGCAATAAATGCCAGCTATCTAACCCTCCGACAGTCGCGCATGTATCTGTGAGATACATGACCTACTTTTTCTCTAATGTTACCGCAATGAACTGTGGTAACGATTTTCTGGCCCACGACATCTTGTGTCATACCTTTCTTATTGCTTCACAGGAATTTCAGTCTTATTCCGATACTGACAAGGTCATAAATGAGTCAGGTGTGGGGACGTGTACTGCCTGTATCTCTCAGATACAGCACACCTACTCGGGTAACACTTTGTCGCCACTAATGACTGCAGCTTTTGCATTGTTTGCAGCGTACGCAAGTCGGCAGTTGCATTGTTGTCTTCTAAATGAAGCAACGTTTCATTGTAGCTACATGTACTCTCTTTTAAAATGAGTAAACGATATGATCTAGAAAATCCTAAGTATTTTGAAGAAGTACATCGCCTTCTTCTCGACGACGAGGTATCCATTGAAGGTGAAGATGATCTTGCAGAAACTGATTCAGAAACCGAAGATATACTCGAAACACGATCTGTAGATTCAGACACAGATCATGAATTTGATGAAGAGGAAAATAATGAAGCGCAGGAAACTGATGAACATTACTATTTTGGTGAGTAGAAAAGACAATAAATATGCTTTCAGATGTAATAATAACAATATCTAATAATGGTGTAATGTACTTACTTCTTTTATTTTAGGTAAGGATGGAACTAAATGGAGGAAAGTGCCTTGGAAAGCAACACAGACACGGCCTCATAATATACTAACCAGACTGCCTGGGGTAGTTGGAGACGCAAAGAAAATGGTAACTGAAATTGACTGCTAGAGCCTATTCATCAGTAATGATATCCTAGATCTAATTGTGGTCAACACCAACAGGCATATAGCTGATCTAAAAGGAAACTTTGCTTGTGAGAGTGACTGCAAGGACAAAGACGCAATCGAAATAAAAGCCTTTCTTGGCTTGTTATACCTTGCTGGTGTGTTCCGTGATGGGCGACAGAATGTTCACGACTTCTGGACAGCAGATGACCTTGGTCTGAATATTTTTAGAATGACCATGTCCAAAAAACGTTTCCTGTTCCTAATAAGATGTGTTCGTTTTGATGATGGAGCCACAAGAAAAGAACGGCGCAAGACAGACAAATTAGCAGCCGTGAGGGAAATGTTCACCATGTGTTTGAATAACTGCAAGACACATTACTCCCTCGGTCAGAACGTCACAGTTGATGAGCAGCTACCAGCATTTCGAGGCCAGTGTGGATTTCGCCAGTTCATACCATCCAAACCATCTAAATATGGCATCAAAATTTTCTGCCTATGTGATGCCAAGCTTTATTATACTTACAACACGGAAATATATTGTGGATTACAACCAGAAGGACCCTTTCAGAGTAACAACTCCGGCAAAGAAGTAGTTCTGAGACTTGCCGAACCAATATATGGGACGGGTAGAAACATTACAGCAGACAACTGGTTCACTAGTTTGGAGTTAGTAAGGGAACTGCATAAAAGGAGACTGTCATTTGTAGGCACAATTAGAAAAAACAAGAAGGAACTGCCATCACATTTCATAGCACCAAAAAGTAGACAGCAATATGATAGCGTATTTGGCTACAGCAAGAATGAAACCCTTGTGTCATATGTCCCGAAAAAAGGGAAAACTGTAGTCCTCCTTTCGATTACGCATGTATCGTCAAGTGAGGTTTCGGAAGGTTTAGAGAAAAAACCAGCAATTATTCTACTCTATAATGACACCAAATCTGGAGTTGATGTAGTTGACAAACTCTGTGCAACCTACAATGTAGCTAGGTCAACAAGAAGATGGCCTATGGTGATTTTTTCCACCTGTTGAACATTGCAGGCATCAACTCAAGAGTAATTTTCTTGGGCAACAAGAATAAATACTCAAATCGGCGCGAGTACCTCAAAACTTTGGCTCTGACTCTACTACAAGATCATCACAAAAGGAGAGCTCTTATTATGACTCTACCTAATGATATAAAGTCAATGCTGGTAAACTACAAACCTAAAGGAAAAGAGCAAGAAAACGCTGAACAATCCTTGGAATCAGAAAACAAGAAAAGAAAAAGGTGCCAGTCATGCTACAGGGAGACAAAAAAGACTTGTCTCAGGAAGTTTACATGTGAAAAATGCGGCACACATCTTTGTTTGCAAAAGCACGCAAAAATAATTTGTGAACAATGTCTTTCTGTAGGGGGCAATCAGTAAAAAGAGACATGCTTTGATTAGTTCAATAATTTATTTGTATCTATACTAAAATCAATTTTTAAAAGAATTTCATGTACTTCTCCATTACAAAATGTCAAATATTTCTATTAATTTGAAAGTGTAATGAGCCTGATGTTCACTTCTGTATTTGTAAAATCTGTAACAATAAAGGTAACTCCAATTTAAAACAAAAACAAAAGAAAAAGAACCTGTAAACAAACAAAAAAACCACAAAAATCGTCGCATGTATTCACGAGATACATCGCGACTAGTGGCGTCATGAAAGTTGACGCGCCTGCTGGAGGGCTAATATAACGTAGGAAGAATAACTTTTTTCAGAATAGTGGCTTTCCTGTTATCCTTACTGTGTTAAACTTAGCTTCAATAAGCACAAATATCATAAAATTGTTCTGGGTTGTGGATGGTGCCATATTATAAAATGTTGAACCAAAGTTTCAGTCACTGTTGGAAGTGGCCTTTATCAGGAATATGTAGTATGCCTGTAGCATTGCAACTTAACTACAAATACTGATTTCACACTTGCCCTAAAATTTCTTACAAGGGGTTTTGAGGAAACAAGCTGGTGTTCTTTATTGACTGTAATTTATGATGAACCATTACTGGTCCACGTTGATGAATCAGAGGGAACAAGTTTTATGATGTACTACTGTTTCCAGAGTGTCTGGCAGTGATTAGTGTGGGTCAGTACGTTTACAGCAGTGCGCAATGGAGCAGCGTGTGCACAGATTGTCTGTTTGCTGGCAAAGAAGCCGATATAGAGGGATTATCATTATCACAATCCATATGTGGGGGCTAGTTAGCTATCTCAGTCCCCTCTCCTATCTTCCTTTTGAAAGTAAGTGGCTGCCTAACTAGTGTGCAAGTCTCTTTTAACAATATATGTTTACCACATTCATTTTGGCATGCTGCCACTGTAAATTTATCAGGTTATTCAAGCTGTATGTGATGTTTTTGCTTCTTTAGCTGTGCTCTGATATGTTGTACCCCTCTCTCCCAGGTAAACTAATCCAAACCTGCAGCTGACTTTGCAAACACCCAACGCATGTACCATATCAACCCCCTCTTTGTGGGCCCGATCAGATCTCTAACTTTATTTTTGCCACTCAGTTATGGTAGAAGAGTGGTGCATGGTTGTTCCACCTCCTCATCTCTGTTGCCCTTGCTCTTTGTGGATGTGATTTTATTACTGGTTTTTTGTTTGTATCCATTAGCTCTGGGTGGTACACAAATCTGACCTTACATTATCTGTACCATAGATTCAGTTAGCTCCCTTGGACTGAGTGTAAAATGCCAGTTCTTTTGTTGTGAGTGGTGATCATGGTGATGGTGGTGGTGGTGGTGGGACATAGTGTGCAAGTGTTGGCGGGCTTCCTGTAGTCCGTGTGCCTAAGTGTACTATCTGGCAACCTGCACACTTCCACACTGAGGAATGGTAGCATGTTCTTTCTGTCTGTCTACATTTTTTTCTTGTTAACATGCTGTGAAGCAACCAATCTCAAAAGAGATCTGACTGGCCACTGGTGCTGTAGTAGTTGTATGTATTTCTGCCTGATTATGGAGCAAGGGCAATTGCTCTTGAAACTAAAAGCTGACCTGGCAGTAGCACAGGCAGAATCAGAGCAGTTAACAGCAGCAGTAAGGTTAGGAACAGGGCAAACAACTGGACTGTGATCAAGCCTTAGAAATCAAGCAAGAGATTTAAGACATATGGCAAGTCTGCTAGCTTTTGTCTACACGTGTCCAACAGCTTCAGTAATCTGGAGACTCTAGACAAAAGTGTGCACACAACTTAAGGAGTTTAGAAAGTCTAGATGATATCAGACAGAATTTTAGCCATCTGAATGAAGAAGGTACATTTGAAAGTTGTTGTATAGAACTTAAAGAGTATAACATATTAATTATCAGCATATATCGCACCCCTGGGTACCATATAAGCTCTGTATTTCTAGATAAGTTTGATACATTGCTACGTAAATTAAAAAGTGAGAAACTGTACAAGAAAGTGGTTATATGTGCTGACTTCAACATAGATGTAAGAACTGATGACAAATTTTCTTCACACTTAAAAAACCTGGTAGCCACAAATGGGCTAAATCTCAATTTTGATCAGTATACAAGAATTACAGCAACCTCTGCAACTTGCATTGACAATATTGTAAGTAGTTATAATTATTATGTAAAAGAAAAGTTTCTTCTAGATTTAGGAGTATCAGACCATTAGGCGCTATTTGTATCACTACCGAAGCAAAATTCAGTCTGCACAACAATAAGATGTAGGAATTTCAGTCAGGAAAATCTGGAAGTATTTTGCAAAAAACTAAGCCAAACCCAGTGGACAGTCAGCAAACACACTTCCACAATTAACAATTACAATAACTTTTCAACCGAATTCTTGGGTATATTCAATGAATGCTTCCCTTTTGTAACAGTGAGGACCAGGTCCCTAAAAAGTAGATCCTGGGTAACAAAAGGAATTAGAGTGTCTAGTGCTACTAAGAGGAATCTGCATATGGAGGCAAAAGTAAATCGAAGCCCTCAATTTCTTAAGTATGTAGGCACATACAAAAAAATTCGACAAAATACACTCCTGGAAATTCAAATAAGAACACCGTGAATTCATTGTCCCAGGAAGGGGAAACTTCATTGACACATTCCTGGGGTCAGATACATCACATGATCACACTGACAGAACCACAGGCACATAGACACAGGCAACAGAGCATGCACAATGTCGGCACTAGTACAGTGTATATCCACCTTTCGCAGCAATGCAGGCTGCTATTCTCCCATGGAGACGATCGTAGAGATGCTGGATGTAGTCCTGTGGAACGGCTTGCCATGCCATTTCCACCTGGCGCCTCAGTTGGACCAGCGTTCGTGCTGGACGTGCAGACCGCGTGAGACGATGCTTCATCCAGTCCCAAACATGCTCAATGGGGGACAGATCCGGGGATCTTGCTGGCCAGGGTAGTTGACTTACACCTTCTAGAGCACGTTGGGTGGCACGGGATACATGCGGACGTGCATTGTCCTGTTGGAACAGCAAGTTCCCTTGCCGGTCTAGGAATGGTAGAACGATGGGTTCGATGACGGTTTGGATGTACCGTGCACTATTCAGTGTCCCCTCGACGATCACCAGTGGTGTACGGCCAGTGTAGGAGATCGTTCCCCACACCATGATGCCGGGTGTTGGCCCTGTGTGCCTCGGTCGTATGCAGTCCTGATTGTGGCGCTCACCTGCACGGTGCCAAACACGCATACGACCATCATTGGCACCAAGGCAGAAACAACTCTCATCGCTGAAGACGACACGTCTCCATTCGTCCCTCCATTCACGCCTGTCGCGACACCACTGGAGGCGGGCTGCACGATGTTGGGGCGTGAGCGGAAGACGGCCTAACGGTGTGCGGGACCGTAGCCCAGCTTCATGGAGACGGTTGCGAATGGTCCTCGCCGATACCCCAGGAGCAACAGTGTCCCTAATTTGCTGGGAAGTGGCGGTGCGGTCCCCTACGGCACTGCGTAGGATCCTACGGTCTTGGCGTGCATCCGTGCGTCGCTGCGGTCCGGTCCCAGGTCGATGGGCATGTGCACCTTCCGCCGACCACTGGCGACAACATCGATGTACTGTGGAGACCTCACGCCCCACGTGTTGAGCAATTCGGTGGTACGTCCACCCGGCCTCCCGCATGCCCACTATATGCCCTCACTCAAAGTCCGTCAATTGCACATACGGTTCAGGTCCACGCTGTCGCGGCATGCTACCAGTGTTAAAGACTGCGATGGAGCTCCGTATGCCACGGCAAACTGGCTGACACTGACGGCGGCGGTGCACAAATGCTGCGCAGCTAGCGCCATTCGACGGCCAACACCGCGGTTCCTGGTGTGTCCGCTGTGCTGTGCGTGTGATCATTGCTTGTACAGCCCTCTCGCAGTGTCCGGAGCAAGTATGGTGGGTCTGACACACCGGTGTCAATGTGTTCTTTTTTCCATTTCCAGGAGTGTAGTTAAACTAGAAAAACGTACTGCGAGTAATAACTTCATTTCAAATGCAAAAAACAAATCAAAAGCTGTTTGGTCTGTTATTAGAAGCGAAGTTGGCAGTGAAGCAGAGAGAAAATGCTCTTCTAAAATAGTGATAAATGGTAGAGCTGTTACCAGTTACCCAGTGATATTAGTGAATCATTCAATGACTTTTTCATAAACTGTAACAAATTTGGGGACTGTTCACCACCAAAAACAAAGCCCAATATGACAGACAGCAATTGCCCATGTTTTAAGTTCATCAAAATCATAATGTCCCTAAAAATTCAAAATCAGCGGGGTGGGATGAGGTCCCCACTAAAATAATAAAAATAGTCCGTCACAGTATTGCATATCCACTCTCTTTCATAATCAACCAATCTTTTGATGAAGGATATTTCCCAGATCAATTAAAATATGCAGAAGTTCGGCTCATACATAAAAAAGCCAGACAAGATGAATTGGGCAACTATAGGCCAATCTCACTGTTACCAATTTTCTCAAAAAATATTTGAAAGAGCTGCATATGATCAGAACAAAAATCACAATTCATCTAACAGCATTATCTTAGGCAATCAATATGGTTTCAGAAAAGGCCGCAGCACAATCCATGCAATAAATGAATTAGTCACAAAAGTCAGCAGATGTCTTGATGATAGAATGTGTGTGTCAGGCATCTTTTGTGACCTGTCCAAAGCCTTTGACACAGTACTCGTAAATCATGACCTGCTTCTCCAAAAATTGGCACGCTATGGTTTTCAAGGCAAATCTCTTAGCTGGATGTCATCATACTTGGCAAACAGAAAACAAAGAGTACTTATTAACATCAACTGCAAGAAATTTCTCTCTGGCTGTAAACGGACTCAATTAGGTGTTCCGCAAGGTTCAATATTAGGGCCACTACTTTTTCTGTATTATATTAATGATATGCCATGTCAGGTCCAGTCTGATACTATCCTCTATGCAGATGACTCAACAGCTGTAGTCTGTTGTAAAAATGAGGTAGACCTAATTCATCATATTGAACAAACACTTGGGGAAGTGGAGGCATGGGTCAAAAACAATAACTTGACATTAAATTTTACAAAAACAGAAATTGTTCATTTCACCACAAAACAATCTGCACAGTCTATAAGTGAAATAAGGTATATGGACAAAAAAATTAGAGTGTGCACACTGTGTCAAATTCCTTGGCGTATTAGTCAATAAAAACCTGTTATGGAGTCACCATGTGGACAACATACTGGGTCGACTGAATAGCCTTGTATATATTATGAATATCTTGTATAGTATTACTGATTTAGCTGTAAGAAAAACTGTATATAATACATATTTTGTTTCAGTCATTAGGTATAGCATAATTTTCTGGGGGTCTGAAAAAACAAATTTACTTAGAGCTTTTAGACTACAGAAAAGAATCATCTGAGCAATGGTGGGAGCAAAACCAAAGCAACATTGTAAACCTTTATTTGTAAAACTAGACCTAATGAGCATTCCAAGCATATACATCTATGAAACTCTCACTTTCACAAAAAGAAACCCACAACTTTTTGAGCGCAACTTCTTCTTGCATTAATATGATACTAGATATAGAATGAGCTACATGTGACCTACCCACCATTTAAAATCATATGAAAAAACGCCATATTATATGGGCATGAAATTTGTAAATAAAATATGGAAAGATACGGATGACCCAAATGTAAAAGGTACCAAAAGAGACCTGGAAAAATGTCTGAAAGATAACTGTTACTAAGGTGTAGAAGATTTCGTGAATGGCAACAATGCATTATAATTGTAATTAACATACCTCTTTGAAGATGTTACACCATATATATTATTAGTTTATTTGTCTATTTTTCGTATTATTACATATAGTGTAAAACTGACAAGGCACCTATGTCACAATCTTTGATTGTATAAGGCATGTTATGTGATAATAAAAATTGAATTGAATTGAAAAAAAAAAAGTCTGACCAGAAAATGACAAAAGTGTAAGTTAAGGCTGAAACAGATAATGTACTAAAAACACCATAAAGGAAGTAGTCACGGGATATGAACGTCAGAACTATGTAACAGTGTTGGCAACATTATGCACTGCCAACCCTATTGGGGACAGGGTAGTGATGGGGGCACAGGTGTAGGTTTTTCAGGGTGGCTTTTATGACCTTCTTACCAAGGATGTGCAGGTTCACTAGTGGGGAGCAGAAGCAAATTACGTAATGCTCATATTGCAACCACACTTATTTATTGATCTATACAGTGGGCAGGGTAGGCATCAAACCAACAGTTCTTGTCAGTGGTACATTGCATAAACAGCACAACACAGCTCAGGAGCTGAGTGCTTCTGTCGGGCAGGCAGTTTGGGTGACAGCTGGTGCTGAGTTAGCATTAGCAACACAGCTATTCTTCATGGCTGCCACAGCTGCAGGTTGTGCCGAGCAGTCTGCACTGCAGCAACTTGCAGTGAATATGATGTCATCTGGGGAGGGAACTGTGACCTCCATCATCTGGCTGGTGGCAACAGCAGTTCCTAAGTGGTCAGTGTTGATTATGGTCCCAGTTTGACCCTCGAGCCCATCAATATCAAGCGGTCTCTGACTGAGTTGATGGCTCCACCAGTAGGTGATGATTGAGCAATGGTGCTTCTCCGGATCACATAGAGGTAGCCCATTCTACAAGTCATTGACTTGATTCCCTTTGCCAGTTGGGGGGCATTATTTATGTGTGTCCTCATGTTATCATGCATATTGCCCAGGTGTTGTGTACTCACCTTATTATAATGTTACTGCTAAACCATGTTTAATTAAACTTTAAGTAAGCAACTCTTTTTTAGAAAATAGAAGATATGCAAATAATGGAATAAATCTATTAGCATGATCAAATGTGGATCTTTGTAAGCAGATGAAGTGATACAAATGGCATCAAAACTGAATAAGCATTTTTTTATAGTTCATGTCCTGTTTTCATTTATCTTTTGTCCTCCAAACTCATCCTTCCTTTCTTCAGCTTTTTTATTTCAGCCTAAAATTATAGATATATAAATAAAAATATATTTTGTGAACATTTTATTGCTTTATCTCCTAACTCTGGATATAATTGGTTTAATCACATGAGAATGTAATATCAGATAATTAAATCACAGAGGTGGTAGGCCTATCCATTTTAATGTGGGTTTTGAATGGAAGATTTAAAGTTTTTCTCACCAATGTAACAAGTGATGCACCATGAGGCATGGCACCTTATATTGCTCCTGTCTAGAGCCTGTGTATCGGGAGAATGACTCATGCATACACAGTGACTGATGATCTGAAGCAGGTTCATTTGAGTATGTAGTTCTAATTCATCCAGCAGAGTACAGTAGTGAACAGAGACACTCAAGAAACAGGCCAAGAGAATGTTTTTGTGAATTGTTCTGTTTATTTCTTGAAGGCTTTTTTGCTTATTTATGTTTGTACAATTTTGTATATGCTCTTGTAGTGTGAATGATGCGTGAATGTGGACTAAAGTAAATAAGTAGATCATTGTTCTACTAATGAATGCAGTAGTGTGGGAAAGTTTTAAGAGAGTGAGAAAGATTTAAGAGTGTGAATGCAGACAATGGGGAATTTTGTATCATAATATGAACTATGAAACTTGCCATTGGTGGGGAGGCTTGCATGCCTCAGCGATACAGATAGCCGTGCCATGGGTGCAACCACAATGGGGGGGTATCTGTTGAGAGGCCAGACAAATGTCTGCTGCCTGAAGAGGGGCAGCAGCCTTTTCAGTAATTGCTGGGGCAACAGTCTGGATGATTGACTGATCTGGCCTTGTAACATTAACCAAAACGGCTTTGCTGTGCTGGTACTGCGAATGGCTGAAAGCAAGGGTAAACTACAGCCGTACTTTTTCCCAAGGGCATGCAGCTTTTCAGTATGGTTAAATGATGGTGGTGTCCTCTTGGGTAAAATATTCCAGAGGTAAAATAGTCCCCCATTCAGTTCTCTGCGCAGGGACTACTCAGGAGGACATCGTTATCAGGAGAAACAAAACTGGCATTTTATGGATCGGAGCATGGAATGTCAGATCCCTTCATTGGGCAGGTAGGTTAGAAAATTTAAAAAGGGAAATGGATAAGTTAACATTAGATATAGTGGAAATTAGTGAAGTTCAGTGGCAGGAGGAACAAGACTTTTGGTCAGGTGAATACGGGGCTTATACAAAATCAAATAGGGGTAATGCAGGAGTAGGTTTAATAATGAATAAAACATTAGGAACGTGCATAAGTTATTACGAACAGCATAGTGAACGCATTATTGTAGCCAAGACAGACATGAAGCCCATGCCTACTACAGTAGTACAAGTTTATATTTCAACTAGCTCCGCAGATGAAGAAGAGACTGAAGAAATGTATGATGAGATAAAAGAAATTGTTTAGATAGTGAAGGGAGATGAAAATTTAATAGTCATGGGGGACTGGAATCCGATAGTAGGAAAAGAAAAAGTAGTAGGTGAATATGGAATGGGGGTAAGGAATGAAAGAATTTTGCACAAAGCACAACTTAATCATAGCTAACACTTGGTTTAAGAATCATGAAAGAAGGTTGTATATGTGGAGGAGGCCTGGAGACACTGGAAGGTTTCAAATAGATTATATATTGATAAGACAGAGATTTAGGAACCAGGTTTTAAATTGTAAGACATTTCCAGGGTCAGGTGCGGACTTAGACCACAATTTTTTGGTTATGAACTGTAAACTAAAACTGAAGAAACTGCATAAAGGTAGGAATTTAAGGAGATGGGACATGGATAAACTGAAAGAGCAAGAGGTTGTAAAGTGTTTCAGAGAGAGTATTAGGGAACGATTCACAAGAACGGGGGAAAGAAATACAGTAGAAGAAGAACGGGTAGCTTTGAGAGATGATATTGTGAAAGCAGCAGAGGATTAAGTAGGGAAAAAGATGAGGGCTAGTTTGTATAAATCCTTAGTTAACAGAAGCGATATTGAAGTTAACTGGTGAAAGGCGAAAATATAAAAATGCAGCAAATGAAATAGGCAAAAAGGAACACAAAGGTCTCAAAAATGAGATCAACAGGAAACGCAAAAGGCCAAGCAGGGATGGCTAGAGGATAAATGTAAGGATGTGGAGGCATATATCAAGAGGGGTAAGATAGATAATGCCTACTGGGAAATTAAGGAGACCTTTGGAGAAAAGAGAACCACTCGTGTGAATATCAATAGCTCAGATGGAAAACCAGTTCTAAGCAAAGAAGGGAAAGCAGAAAGGTGGAAGGAGTACATAGAGGGTCTATACAAAGTCAATGTACTGCAGGGCAATATTATGGAAATGGAATAGGATGTAGATGAAGACGAAATGGGAGATATGATACTGCGTGACAAGTTTGACAGCACTGAAAGACCTGAGTCGAAACAAGGCCCCAGGAGTAGACAACATTCCATTAGAACTACTGGTAGCCATGGGAGAGCCAGCCCTTACAAAACTCTACCATCTGGTGAGTAAGAAGTATGAGACAGATGAAATACCTTTAGACTTCAAAAAGAATATAATAATTCCAATCCCAAAGAAAGCAGGTGCTGACAAGTGTGAAAATTATTGAACTATCAGTTTAATAAGTCATGGCTGCAAAATACAAACACGAATTCTTTACAGACGAATGGAAAAACTGGTAGAAGCTGACATCAGGGAAGATCAGTTTGGATTCCGTAGATATGTTGGAACACATGAGGCAATACTGACCATACGACTTATCTTAGAAGATAGATTAAGGAAAGTCAAACCTACATTCCTAGCATTTGTAGACTTAGAGAAAGCTTTTGACAATGTTGACTGGAATATTCTCTTTCAAACTCTGAAGGTGGCAGGGATCAAATACAGGAACCAAAGGTCTATTTACAATTTGTACAGAAACCAAATGGCAGTTATAAGGGGCATAATGGGCATGAAAAGGAAGCAGGGATTGGGATGGGAGTGAGACAGTATTGTAGCCTATCCCCAATGTTATTCAATCTGTATATTGAGTGAGCAGTAAAGGAAACAAAAGAAAAATTTGGAGTAGAAATTAAAAGCCATGGAGAAGAAATTAAAATTTTGAGGCTTGCTGATGACATTGTAGTACTGTCAGAGACAGCAAATAACCTGGAAGAGCAGTCAAATGGAGTGGATATTGTCTTTAGAGGAGGATATAAGGTGAACATCAATAAAAGCAAAACAAGGATAATCGAATGTAATCGAATTAAATCAGGTGATGCTGAGAGAATTAGATTAGAAAATGAGACACTTAAAGTAGTGGATGAGTTTTGCTGTTTGAGGAGCAAAATAACTCATGATGGTTGAAGTAGAGAGGACAGAAAATGTAGACTGGCAATGGCAAGGGAAGCATTTCTGAAGAAGAGAAATTTGTAAATATCAAGTATAGATTTAAGTGTCAGGAAGTCTTCTGCAAGTATTTGTATGGAGTGTAGCCATGTATGGAAGTGAAACATGGATGATAAATAGTTTAGACAAGAAGAAAATAGAGGCTTTGGAAATGTGGTGCCATAGAAGAATGCTGAGGATTACATGGATAGATCACGTAACCAATGAGAAGGTACTGAATAGAATTGGGGAGAAGAGGAAGTTGTGGTCTCAACTTGACTAGAAGAAGGGATCGGTTGGTAGGACACATTCTGAGGCATCAAGTGATCACCAATTTAGTATTGGGGGGCAGCGTGGAGGGTAAAAATTGTAGAGGGTGACAAAGAGATGAATACACTACGCAGATTCAGAAGGATGTAGGTTGCAGTAGGTACTGGGAGATGAAGAAGCTTGCACAGGATAGAGTAGCATGGAGAGCTGCATCAAACCAGTCTCTGGACTGAAGACCACAACAACAACAACAACAACAACAACAAGAATATGTTAAGTAAGTATATGGTAAAAGGAAAGCTAATTTGAGTGCAAATGAAAATTGTTATAACATAAAGTATCAATAATATATCAGAATGTTAAATATTTATTTCAGAAAAAAATACAGTTTGAAAGTGTGTTATTTATTTATTAGTCATGAAAAGTGTGGACTAACATGGGAGAATAATATTTTTCTGTTGGCCTTAAAGAAAACTGACCAATCAGAATGAAGTATTCTTCACGCATCTTTTCTCTTGGAGACATATAATGCTTACAGCAGTCTAAGGAGTCAGAGCCCAGCTTTTCAATGGTACGGTCATGTGTAGTATGAGCTCTGAAGGAAGTTATAGTTTGCCGGTTTTAGTTGTGCTACATGTGTCAAAAGTACTCTAAAGTGAAGGTATATTTATTCTGGTCTGTCTTTTAGAAAGTACAGATTTTTTAAGTAATTTTGTGTGTGAGAAAAGACAGTAATTCTGTGTGGCATATTGAGCAGATCGGTGACCAAAAACTTGAGTGCATTAGACACCAATAAACTTAATAATGTGGTGAGCATTTTCATTTAAGAACAATCCGTATTTAGTAGCTTTTCAGATTTCAGAAAATACATTACCATAAACTAAATAACATGAATGAAAGGGTTTGTGAGCATGACTGTGTTAGAATTAGCATGCGCTTGGCAGTGAACTTGTAATTCTCAACTTCAGAATATACCAAAGTTTTGCCAGTATTTCCACCTTTCATTCAAAATTAAGACCTCTTCCTGATCTTTAGAATTGTTAAGTTGTATGCAGGCTGGTGCGATTCGGAGTATGGTAGATTTCTGCTCGGCTTTCCTACCAGCGATCTGCTGTGACGAGTCCACAGGTAGGTGCAGGATGAAAGAAACCGCGCCGCCGCACATGGCACATCTATGCTGGGAAAACAGTTAAAAATTCATAGTACATTGAATCCATGGTTGAGAGAAATTTTATGAAAGACCAAACAATGAACAATAATGAAAAATTTGGTAAATCGGAACACGCGGAATTTTGAACGGAACCCGTATCGAGTCATCGGAGAGACTTACAAGAAAGAAGACGATGTTAAACTGTCACAATAACAACTAGGGTACATTGAAGCAACAGACAACATCATAGCAGTATCAAAGAGCAGCACTATGGCAGAGCAGCGTTTCCAACTTACACAACGAGCAGGGTCCCTGAAACTGGTACGGCAGACGATGGAGGTTAGACTTGCAGTTTCAGTACACTGAGGCTGCAACATTCAATGACAGGTAGGGGTGTGTGTGTGTGTGTGTGTGTGTGTGTGTGTGTGTGTGTGTGTGTGTGTGTGTGTGTGTACTGAAAGACTGAGTAACATGGAAAGTGATAAAGATTCTGTAAATATGAAAAAAAGAGGAAGGACTCTCATTCAATGTAAGTGCTTCACAAACTAGCACGTCTGAACAGAGAGAAGGAGTAGATGTTAAAATAAAAGAGGAGGCTTTTGGCGATATTTCTTTGTTATTCATAGACAGTGGAGTAGAATCTGCTTCAAGTATGTCAGTTAATGTAACTAGTCGAGATAATGTAGATCCTGAAAGTGGCATTAAATTTGTCAAATGTGGGTACCAAATTTGGTATAGTACCAGTGGAACAAGACAAATAGGAAACAGTAATGCAGAAAATAGAACCAGGAAGTATACAAGAAATGTTTGCAGCGTTAAAGGATTCTATAAAAGATGGACATACTAATTTGTATGAAACAATTGGTCAGAAAATTGAAAAGCAAACTAGTGATTTTAATCAGAAAATCAGTAAACTTGATGAAAAACTCAAAGAGTAAACCAGTGATTTTAATGAAAAAATTGAAAAGCAAACTGCGGTTTTAAAAGAAACGTGGAAAAATGATTTGGAGTTGTTAGAAAGTAAAGCGGTTGGCAAAATTTCTCAAGTTGAGAATAATTGCCAACAGTCCATTAAAACTGTAAAAAGTGAATTAACAGATGCCCTGAGAAAAGTTGTTATTGAAAATAAACAAAGGGTAGATTTGATAAGAGAAAGTGTACAGAAAGTAGATGTCAAAAGAGAGGCAGTAGAGTTTATGTGTGTAAATGATCACAAATAGTTAGACAGTAAAATCAGTTTTGAATGTGTCAAATGTATGAATGATTTAAAAAGTGTGTCTGACCGAGTGGGTATGTCTGCAGGAAATGTTCTTCAGCTAACTAACTAGGCAGAAGAGGTCAAAAATAAATTACAACAGCATAGCAGTAGATTATGCCAAGTTGAAACTAACCAAAGACATGGAACTAACAGTAGTGGGTGTAGTTTTATAGCAAAATTGTCTGAAATATCACATGTCACAAACAGGCAATTTTTACATTTTGATTCAACAGGAAATATACATTCAAAAGAATTTTGGAATGAATTTGAAGGTGTTCTACCTAGTTTGTGGTCAGACAGACAAAAAGCAGGTTTTATAATTTCTAAATTCTTGGGAGTGACTAGAATTTGGGGAATTAACGCTACTGAACAGTACGATATGCTAGATAAATTTAAAGAAGTGTTTTTTAAAGAATATTGGGGCAACCAAAAACAAATGCAGTTGCTGAATGGCTTCTGGGCTGGGGAAAAGTTTAATCCCAGAAAGGAAAGCGTAAGAAAGTTTGCTTTAAAGTGGATGACAAATTTTTCATATTTACACAATAAAGTCGAGCCAAAACAAATTGTTATGGGCCTGGAAGGTAAATGCCCATGAACTGGAGAAACAAAATTACTGCATCTTCAAGGGATTCATAAATTCAATAGTTATTTGGAGAGAGTTGAGAAGTTTTTGCATGAGGAAGGGCATGCAAATTGTAATGTCAGACCACCAAATAATGCAGAACCATGGCAGAATGCAAATATTAACAGAACTGATGTGTACCGTGGAAACAGCAAGAGCAGAGGTGCTGGGAATTGGCGCTATCCAGCAAATGATAGGCGAAATAATGGGGAGCAGGTGCACAATTATCGGTCGTATTGTCCAGTGCGAGAGAATGATGTTGCGCCAAGGCGACAGCAAATGGGGGGTAAACATAAAAAATGGTACAGAATCTGTCAAACTAAATGCCATCTGTGAAACGGATAGCATTTACAAGACAGGAAGTAATAATTTGAACCCGCTAGCAAAACCCTTTGTATGTGTTAGAACTAAACTGACAGGGATTGTAAGTGAGGAGCAGAAGAAGGTAGTAACAACAGACGAAATGAGCTACATAAAAATCTATACATTTAATGGAGGTTTAGGAAATTTTTTGGACAGACATAAACAAAATAAGCACTGTATTGCAGACAAAATGGGTGATGCATTATCGGAAAATGTGACAGAACCTGATTGCCAGAAAGTCTTTAGCAACCAAGCTGAAGTCAAATCATGTTCTGGGGAAGAAGAGAGTACAGAAGCTGCAGAATTATGGAGATTAGTGATGTCAGTGTAGAAGAAATACTAGCGTCTATAAATGAAGACATTTGTGAGGCTGTAAGGGAGAGGCAGGAAAGTGGCAACCAAAATTGGGGTCAGCCAACTAATTGTGGAAAAAAGGGAGAGGGAGAGGGAGGGAGGGAGAGAGAGAGAGAGAGAGAGAGAGAGAGAGAGAGAGAGAGAGAGAGGAAAGGAAGAATGGCGAAATGCCAAAAAAAATTTTTGACCTGTCATTAGTGGACAAAATAGTTAGTTTGGGAAAGAAAAGAGATGAGGGTAATTCTGCAATAATCTGTGTAATTTCTGGAAACAAGGAAGGTTTCGATAGAAGGAAGGTTGTGAATGATTTGTTGGAGGAGTGTTCTGACACTAGCAATGAAAGGGAGGTGTTGAGTCAGCCAGTAATTAGTCTGCAAGTGTGTAACGAAGAAGTATGCTTTTAGCAGATAGTGGCAGTGATTTATGTGCTGTGAGTAAAAGTTGGTTAGAATCATTGCCAAACAGAAATGAACTTGTAATAATGCCAGTAATGGGGGTGCAGATAATTGTAGCTACAGGTAAAGTTAAAAAACCTGTTGAACACGAAGTTCTGTTGCCAGTAAAAATAAATGGTGTGCAAGTACTCCACAACTTCCTTATAATCCCTGGTCTATGTATAAAAATGCTAATTGGTGTAGATTTCTTTAACCGGTAAAATGGGAGATTAAATTTTAATGAAAATTTAGTAAACTTTGAAACAAATGGGAAATATATTGTGGTACCATTTTTTGGAAAAATAATTTGACCAAAGAAGAAGTAGTCAGTATACAAATTAGGTATTGTAGAAGGATGGAAGATTTAGAGGACTACAATGAGTATGGGGAGGATGTGGGGGTGGATCCTGAAGAAATGAATGTGGTACAAGAAAAAATAGAACAAAAAGTAAAAGAGGTGCCAGAGGAGCGTCAAAGGGACACATTGAAAGAGGCCTCAGAGGGCACTGCAACCTATGCAATGCTAGGTGTTTGACAAACACCAGGTGCTGGAAATGAATGTGGTACAAGAAAAAATAGAACAAAAAGTAAAAGAGGTGCCAGAGGAGTGTCAAAGGGACAAATTGAAAGAGGCCTCAGAGGGCACTGCAACCTATGCAATGCTAGGTGCTTGACAAACACCAGGTGCTCGAGTTATTGACAATGCTATTTCAGTTTCTTTTTGTCTTGTCAATCTTCCTCTTCTGTCATTATGAGCTGAATCTATCATCTTTAATTTTCTTCTCTAACAGTGAAGGTAATGTGTTTGAGAGCGTCAGAGGGTGTTATGGTGTCTTATGACGAAATAAGTGAGAGAAATGGGCATCAAATTGTAATGGAATGAAGTGATGACATAAGTATGTTGACGTAAGAAAATAATTAAGGTATGAAGGTGATGACGTAAAGGGAAAGTAGAAAAAGAGTGCATTATCCTGCTAAAAGTTGACAGTAAGGTTTGACTTTAGTAATATGAGAAGTTAATCCATGGTATGTGGAAGTGTACAAAACAATCTACATTTACATCCATACTCTGCAAGCCACCTGACGGTGTGTGGCGGAGGGTACCTTGAGTACCTCTATCGGTTCTCCCTTCTATTCCAGTCTTGTATTGTTCGTGTGAAGACAGATTGTCAGTATGCCTCTGTGTGGGCTCTAATCTCTCTGATTTTATCCTCATGATCTCTTCGTGAGATATACGTGCAATATACTGCTTGACTCCTTGGTGAAGGTATTTTCTCAAAACTTCAACAAAAGCCCGTACCGACCTACTGAGCGTCTCTCTTGCAGTGTCTTCCACTGGAGTTTATCTATCATCTCAGTAATGCTTTCACTATTACTAAATGATCCTGTAATGAAGTGCGCTGCTCTCCGTTGGATCTTCTCTCTCTCTTCTATCAACCCTATCTGGTACGGATCCCACGCCGGTGAGCAGTATTCAAGCAGTTGGCGAACAAGTGTACTGTAGACCTACTTCCTTTGTTTTCGGACTGCATTTCCTAAGGATTCTTCCAATGAATTTCAGTTCTTGCATCAACTTTAGTTTTATATGGTCATTCCATTTTAAATCACTCCTAATGCTTACTCCCAGATAATTTATGGAATTAACTGCTTCCAGTTGCTGATCTACTATATTGTAGCTAAACGATAAAGGATCTTTCTTTCTCCATATTCACAGCACATTACACTTGTCTACATTGAGATTCAATTGCCATTCCCTGCACCATGCATCAATTCGTTGCAGATCCTCCTGCATTTCAGTACAATTTTCCATTGTTACAACCTCTCGATATACTTCAGCATCATCCGCAAAAAGCCTCAGTGAACTTTTGATGTTATCCACAAGGTCATTTATATATATTGTGAATAGCAACAGTCCTACAACACTACCCTGCGGCACACCTGAAATCACTCTTACTTCGGAAGACTTCTCTCCATTGAGAATGACATGCTGCGTTCTGTTATCTACGAACTCTTCAATCCAATCACACAATTGGTCTCATAGTCCATATGCTCTTACTTTGTACATTAAACAACTGTGGAGAACTGTATAAAACGCCTTGCGGAAGTCAAGAAACATGGCATCTATGTGGGAACCTGCATCTATGGCCCTCTGAGTCTCGTGGACGAATAGCGCGAGCTGGGTTTCACATGATCGTCTTTTTCGAAACCCATGCTGATTCCTACAGTATTAGTTAAAATAATGGAAGATAGGAAGGAATATCCTGTTGGAATAATTAAAAACAAATTGAAAGCTGGGTGAAATGTACAGAAATTAAAGTAACCGGATGTGACAAGTGTAGTTAATAAAGGAGATTTTGATGATGAACATTAAAGTGTGGTGGTCAGGAAAAGGTGTGTTGTAATGATGAAAAGGGGTATACAGTGGCCACATAGTTAAAGGAAGTTTAACAAATATGTCAAAAAATATACTTGGATAAAGCTGAAGAACATTTATTATGAAAGGAATATGAATGAATGTGGAGACATATATATTGTAAATAAAAATTTTTGATTACAGTTCAATAGTGATAAAAAATATGGAGAAGTGATGCAAAGAGACACTGCATAAAAGTGGTAACTATGTATTACAAAATGTTTGTAAATAATTGCTTTGAGTGAAATGTATTTTTCACAATTAAAATTTCTCCAATTGAGTTAAAGTAAAGAAAAAGTTTCAGTTTTGCTTTCGATAGTAACTGTTTTAACTCATTAAGTCTTCTAAGGGAAATAAATTCTTGAAAAAAATTCCTAGTAGATTTGATCTTGCTGGAAATAAAGAGCAATACTCTGTTAATTTACTTTCATTTGAAATCAAGTTAAACAAAATATAAAATTTGTAAATAATTTCTTGTAATAATAAGTGGTTGTGTATTAGCATGTATGTAAAGAAAGTAGTCTTAGATGGAATTATGGTTTCAGGGACAACATTGCATGTAAACCCTGGAAGGACACATATGTGAAGAATGGAGGAACATTATGGATGCTACAATGCAGAAGTGCTATAATCAAAAACCAAGGAAATGTATGTGATGAATATAGTGATGTGCTTGTGCTAAGGTAGGATAAAATACCATTATTTAAATGGAAGGACACCAATCACAGTGACTTTAAATAAGAAAGCAAGAATAAAGTAACTTTAAATGACTTTCATGAAACATGAATTTAAAAGTGTTGAAAAAGTTATTAAAATGTTGAAAATCTGTTTTGAAAATTTGCATCAATTTTGTCAAGTAAAAAATTATTTTTCATCAAGAAATTAAAATATTAGGCTAGATTAGTTGCAGACTGCCAAGTTCAGAGTAAGAAATTTGTAATTTTAGTTTATAAGAATAAGAATTTTTTGAAAGATTTAAAATTTGAAACCAGGATCGATAATTTGTATAGTTCTAAAATTTTTGAAAAAAAAAAAAACCTTTATAATCATAGGGGGTGTGAGGCATGGTGCCTTATATCATTCCTGTCTAGAGCCTGTGTATCAGAAGAATGACTCATGTGTGCACAGTGACTGATGGGCTGAAGTGGGGTTCAGTCAAGTGCGTAGTTCTAATTTTCATCCACCAGAGTACAATAGCAGACAGAGACATTCAAGAAACATGCCAAGAGAATGTTTTTGTGAATTTTGCTGTTTATTTCTTGAAGGCTTTTTTGTTTACTTATGTTTGTACAGTTTTGTATATGCTTTTAGTAATGTGAATGATGCATGAATGTGTTCTAAAGTAAATATGTAGAGCATTGTTCTACTAATGAACACAGTAGTGTGAGGAAGTTTTAAAATAGTGTGAATGCAGACAACGGGGAATTTTGTATCAAAATATGTTAAGGGGGGTAGGACGTTAAACTTTTACAAATAAATTCATAAAACTTTGTCAGTATGACCAGGAAGGATTCAGGATTCACTCTCATAGCAGTGGAAGTTCAAAACCAAAGCAAAATAAATTTTTTTACATGTGTAATTTCATCATTTTTTCACTTACTACTGGCTGCATTTGTTGCTGTAGGTACACTCTTCTTTGTAAGTAAGGGAGATTCATCGATGAATTTTGCACAGCATGCAAACAATACTTACAGGTGTATGAAACTAGAATTTTTCAGATCTATTAAAAACTGTGGTAAAAATTGAGATAATTAACTATAAATTTTGAGTTTTTTCTAAATGTGAGGTTTAAAATGTAACACTTCATTCATTTTTTCATAAATTAAATAAATTCTATAGTTTCAGACACCTGTAAGTGTGGTTTGTATGCTGTGCAAAATTCATTGAAGCATCTCTCTTACTTATGAAGAAAAGTGTACCTACAGCAACAAATACAGCCAATAGTGAAAAAATGATGAAATTTCACATGTAAAAAAAATTTATTTTGTTGTGTTTCTGAACTTCCACTGCTATGAGAGTCAATCCTGAATCCTTTCTGGTCATACTGAGAAAGTTTTATGAATTTCTTTATAAAAGTGTAGATAGTGGAAATTAAAATGTCCTGTGGTGCCTCTCCTGCTCCAAGTCGGCCCGTTTGACGTCCTACCCCCCTTAAGTAAGTTTATGGTAAAAGGAAAGCTAATTTGAGTGCAAATGAAAATAGTTAATAATGTAAAGTATCAATAAAATATCAGAATGTTAAATATTTATTTCGGGGAAAAGTACAGTTCGAAAGTGTGTTATTTGTTGATTGGTTAGTCACGAAAAGTGCAGACTAATGCAAGAGAATAATGTTTTTCTGTTGCCCTTAAAGAAAACTGACCAATCAGAATCAAGTATTCTTCATGCATATTTTCTCTTGGAGAGAGAGAATCCTTACAGCAGTCTAAGTAGTTGGAACCCAGCCTTTCAATGGTATGGTCATGTGTAGTATGAGCTCTGAAGGAAGTTATAGTTTGCCAGTTTTAGTTGTGCTACATGCGTCAAAAGTGCTTTAAAGTGAAGGCATATTTATTCCAGAGTGTCTTTTAAGAAGTACGGATTTTTTAAGTAATTTTGTGTGGCATATTGAGCAGATCAATGACTGAAAACTTGAGTGCATTGGATACCAACAAACTTGACAGTGTGGTGAGCATTCTCATTTAAGAACAATCCGTGTTTAGTAGCTTTTCAGATTTCAGGAATATGTTACCCTAAACTTGCTAATGTGAATGAAAGGGTTTGTGCATGACTGTGTTAGAATTAGCGTGGGCTTGGCAGTGATCTTGTAATTCTCAACTTCAGAATACACCGAACTTTTGCCAGTATTCCCACCTTTCATTCAAAATCAAGACCTTTTTCTGATCTTTAGAATAGTTACGTTGTGTGCAGCCTGGTGTGAGTCACAGTACAGTAGGTTTCCTACTGGCAATCTTCTGCGATGAGTTCACAGGTGTGTGCAGGACAAATAGGAACCATGTCACTGCAACCAGAGAGGATGAAAATTGCTGAGTGGTTTTTTTAGTGTTTCGAGAAACTAATGGTATGTTCACACAGTCATTGGCTTTATTCTGTTTCCCAGCTGGGTGCATTATTTATATGTGCCCTCATGTTATCATCCTGTCTCTATATTGACACCATCAGGAAGGTCAGGTCTGTTTGTAGTTACAAGGTCTAAAATATTTCCATTGCATGTGGGTTGCCTAACTATCTGTTCAAGACAGTTTTTGGAAAAGTGTTCAAAAGTACTTCGCAAGACCATCTGTCCATACCACCTGCATTGAATCCTTAGATGTCACAGTCTATACTCGCTAGGTTAAAGCTGCCACCAACTAATATTACATGATATGGGTATTCTTACAGTGCTGATAATAGTCTTTTCTTTAATGACTCTAAGATAGCAGAATCAAGTGGCTGGTAAAAACACCCAGCAATTAACTTGATTTCTCTTAAACATGTTACACACGTCCACATAGCTTCACTGTAATGCTCAATTTGATCTCAATAGAGACAATATTTGTAGCCACTGCAGTCAACACTTCTTATCCTATGGTGGCTAATCTGACTTTCTGATATACATTTCACATCTTGTTAAACATGTTAGAGCTTTCTACTTTGGGTTTCAGCCAGCTCTCAGTCCTGAGAATAATGTGAGTGTGAGAAATTTCCTGGAAGGCATCAAATTCAGGAACTTTATTATGAATACTTCGACAATTCACTGATAAAATTTTGACAGTCGAAGTGCCTTTATCTGAATGTGGTCTGATTTTGCTAATGTGTTGACTGGTGAGTGTTCATCAAAGTACCTCAAATTATCATCTGGCCTAAACAACCCCTATGTGCTTTCCACAAATATTCTGCTACCCAAGTAGCTACTTCCTTCGTATAGTGTACTCCTGAACTGGGGAGGCCTACAATTCCCCACCCAATAATGCAGGACCAAAAATCTGTAGCCAAGATTGTCACAGAGTCAACAAAGCTTTTGGTTGAGACCCCCCACTTGGCTCCAAACAAACAACCCCAATCGATTCAGGGAACTATGCTGCAAATTGTGAGCTCTACTTACACTCCATGCATGAGGCCAACAGTATTCACCACTTCTTCTGGCCACCTGTATGAAGTGAGGATAACCTCAGAACCCAAGTGACAGGTATCACTAGTGACGATGGGAGCCACAACTTGCAGATGACTGCTCCCCATTCACTTGATAACCACAGATAAAGCATCCTCCACATCTTGGATGAGGACCTCTGCTGGCAGACATATCAAGTGCACATTAGCTTTCTTTCCAGCCCTCAACACTGTTTCCCTAAGAGGCTCCATAATGCACCTAATGTAGGAGCTCCGTATAACTAGCAAACCCCTCCTCATGTGTGTGATTGGACCCTTTTGAAGGAGTGGGCACCTGTTCATTCACAAGGTGAATTGGTTAAGTCAAATGACCAATGTCCAAATTAGCCCTCTGCCTCAAGTGATGTGAACGCATTACCATTTGCTGCTTACCCTGCAGTGAGGGCATTTATACCACATCGGGTACACTGGAAGGTGCCTTGGCACCAGAGCCTGTGGGCAAAACAGTTGACACCTGAGGTGTCCCATGTGCCAGACTCTCTGCCACTGCTAAAATCCAAGGCAGCATCCTGAAGACAGCTGACCATAGCCAAAAGATCCTTCTGCTGTTCACAAACTGTGGCCAGCTCTTCTTGCTGTATAACCACTCCTCCCCTCTCCTCATGTTACACCTACAGTAATGTGATAGTAAACTGCACCCCTCTAGGTGTATCTGTTTGATGATTACAATTCCCATCTGATATTCTGTTGTTTATAATATATTTTTAGTGCCTTGTGACTTTTAAATTTTCTGTACTGATATGAGGAATGTTTATGTTTTGCTAAAAGGGTCCAAATTTATTTTGATTTCTACTATTATTGCTTCCCAAGCAGCAGTTTCTTCCACTAATTACTTCTACTGTGTTTGGTGTTATGCTCCAGCTCTGTCTATTGGAAACTTTTACCCTAAACTAGCCTTAGTACAAACAAATAACAGGATTGGACAGACAGTGCTCCAGTTACACTGAATACTTGCAGAAATTAACTGTGCAAGTAATCTCTTACTAGAAACACTCAGTTGCAGGCCATGTTGTGTGATGCATGCGAATGAGGGATGATGACTCAACTGTACCCACACCCCTGTGATGTTGAGAGAATTGTGAAGCTCTGCATTCGCATGTTAGGCACAACACTTCATCCATTGCTTATTAGTGTTCAGAGAATTTTCACATAAGCTTGAGTATCATATTCAGTCATTTTCTTGATTTCAACTTCAGTTCTCAGTTATTCTAAATCATAAATGACATATTTAATTGGATAGATAATAACAGAGGAATAGATAGTTAATAATTTTATCAATAATTGATTGTTTTTATTGCCATATCGTATTCTTAGAATTATATGATTTGCAATACTTCTCAATTGTTAGCTGAGGCACATGCAATCTAAAATAATAATTTTTGGACTTAACACTGATGGAAAAAAATCACAAGACCAAAAAATAATTAATGTTGATTAGAGAAAATTCAGAAATATGTTTCAAAAATGGCTCTGAGCACTATGGGACTTAACATCTGAGGTCATCAGTCCCCTAGAACTTACAACTACTTAAACCTAACTAACCTAAGGACATCACACACATCCATGCCCAAGGCAGGATTCGACCTGCAACTGTAGCGGTCACGCGGTTCCAGACTGAAGCGCCTAGAACAGCTCGGGCACACCGGTCAGCAGAAATATGTTTGTCTAGGTAACATATTTAAGTGAGTAACATTGCAAGATCACAGGTTAATGTAAGCACTTCATAAACCATTGCAAATGTGAAATGCTGGTGCATTAATAACTGGTGTAACCACCAGAATGTTGAATGCAAGCATGCAAATGTATATTAATTGTGTTGTACAGGTGGCAGATGTCAGTTTATGGGATGGAGTTCCATGCCTGTTGCACTTGGTCAGCTAATACAGGGATGGTTAAAGCTGTTTGTGCACACATGATGCTGGAGTTATCATCCAATGATGTCCCACATGTGCTCAATTCAGACAGACCTGGTAATCGAGCAAGCCAATGCAACATGTTGACACTCTGTAGGGTATGTTGGGCTACAACAGTGGTATGTGGGCAAGTGTTATACTGTTGGAAAACACCCCTGGAATGGCAGCACAGCCCCATGAATGCAGCACAACAGGTCAAATCATAAGACTGACACATACATTTGCAGTTATGGTATGTGGGATAACTACAAGAGTGCTCCTGCTGTCATACGAAATCAGATCCCAGGTCATAACTCCAGGTGTAGGCCCAGTGTATCTAACAGAGAGGCCTCAGCTGGTCTCCTGTTAACCAAGACATGGCCATCACCGGCACCGGGGTAGAACCAGCTTTTACCAGAGAACACAATAGACCTCCACTCTGCCCTCCAATGAGCTCTTGCTTGGCGCCACTAAAGTTGCAAATGCACTGGTTTGGAATGCACACTACAGGGCGTCTGGCTTGGAGCTGACATTGAAGTAATAAATTTGTGTCACTGTGATGCCAACTGCTGCTCAAATTACTGCTGCAGGTGCAATACAATGCACCAGAGCCATACACTGAACATGATGGTCTTCTCTCTCAGTGTTACCATGTGCCCATCCAGAGCCCAGTCTCCTTGATACCATACGTTCTCATGGCCACTACTGCCATCAACCCGTACAGTAAATCGTTCTCCAGTATCACTGAATGGACATCCAGTTTCTCATAGCCCTATTACATGACCTCATTCAAATTCAGTGAAGTGTTGATAATTGCATCTTTGTCACCTAAAAGGCATTTCTGACTAATATCACTCACCACATGCAATCTTAATGGTAGCTAACACTCACCTACATTACAGTTTGTATTTAATGCAACTCTGGTTTGCATCTTCATAGTGGTGCTTCTAGCACCATGCTTATGCAACTGGTGCAAAATTGGAATAGACATCATCTTTCAGATGTAGAAACATGCCTACCAACTTTCATTTATGTTGCAATTTTCTTTTTTTCCATCAGTGTCTTTCCTTATGTTTTGCATGAGAACAGGAATGTTACAAGTTTTGGATAATGTAGTGTAACTGTTTCTTCAAATGGGGGATTATTTTATATAACAGTAGTTTGACCATGTATATGAGGCAATTGAAAAGTTTCTGTTTGGAGATCGTACAGTCCAGAATTGGTATGCCAATCAGGCATTGAGCCAACCATCCCACTGATGTACCAGGATGAAGATAACCATTTGGTAAAACACCACATCCTGCTGGATGAAGAAGTCCATAACTGCCTGCTTCACATCCTCATCCAACAGCAACTATCAACTCTTCAAGGGCTTTTTTAAGGGACTTAAGGCGTGATAATCACATGGGGAGAGATCAAGGCTATAGGGTGGGTGCTCAAGCATCTCCCACTTGAGTTGGCATAACTTTTGCATTACAACATTTGCTATGTGGGGCTGTACATTATCATCAAGCAACAGCACCTCTTGGTGCAACATTCCACAATGGTGGTTTTTCACAGACATGCTGCCTGCTACACATTCTTCATTCTCTGATGGTTGTCTAACAGTGTTTGTCCTTTGGCTGCCAAGAAAACAATAACAGCATTTTGGTCATCTTTGGACACATTTGGTAATAACATTGCAATAGTTCACATTTCCGCATTTACCGCACACACGTCATAAAGAAACAGGGCTGTATTAATCCCTTACTTACATCTCTATGCTTATATACCGACATCAAAGTCATACTGTGTTGCATATACACTGTAGCAATTCCCTCAAAGGGAAACTTTTTGACCGAATCTCATATTTTGGGAATACACATCCCACAGTATTTGTGACATAACATGCAATATATATTCTTTCCTTTTAAATACATCAACTAGAGATACGAATCTAACATCTTAATGCTTCTTTGATAAGTCATACAGCATGGTAGGCTAATATTTAGCTCTACGGAACTTAGTGCATAAGTGTGTTCTAATAGGCAGAAAAAGTAGTTTGACAATTTATAGAAGGGCAGACAGGAAACACTGGTTACATGTAATTGCTGCACAATCATTAATTTTTTGGAAAAGAATTATCTAAGGAACAAATTTCTCTTCTCTCGAAAGAAGGAAATTTTGTAATTACTGCACTGAAGGTTCCCATGAAGGATATTGTAGCTAATACAAAGTCAGGGATTTGGCTGTTACCACCACATTCTGCTGATGAATTACAATGGAAACAGCCAGGATATTATGTAAAACTGAGCCAACTAGCAGTAATTTGTTTCAAGGAGAAAAGAAGGTGTTACGTAAGATTAATGCGGACAAGAATATTATCGTACTTATTGCTGATAAGGGTAATGCTACTGTTGTGTTGAAGGAAGATCAGTGACCTCTTGGATTCTACCACTTATAAAAAGTTGAAAAACACTCCTACAATGAAAGTGTTAACAGCTATCAATCACTTATGCATAATAAATGATTATTTTTGTTAGAGCAGATATGGCAAAATCCAGCCAAACTAGTTAGTTATGCGTATGTTCAGGTGCTTCAGCCATGATAACACACAAATTATTGGCACTCGTATACGTCTGATCTGAACAATAAACATTTATTAACACATACATGTTGAAGGTAAGAAAACTTGTGACATAAATCGCAGAAAATTAATGCTAAACTTGATGTTCCTTTAATAAGTGAAGACTGTCTGCTTCCATTGAGCATTGTTAAACAAAATAAATGCAAGTGCCAAACAAAAAGCACCTCTGGCAGCTGGTCCACAAACTCACTAAAGGCTGTGCAACACAGTAAGCAATTATGTGCTTTGTTTTGAAAATAAAACTGCCTTTTCCTGCTGCTAGTTACTTTATTTATCCCATATGCGTTTCGCCTTTTCCTGTTCTAAGGCATCGTCAGTGGGATCTATAATGATACAGTTTTGTTAGTTATAGATGATCAAACAGTTCACTTCACGATTTTTTGAAATAAAGTAATTACTTACGATTTGCTGATCTGCATTTCCTCACATCTGGTCTGGAGGTTGCACTACCACTTTTATCACTGCCACATAATCACAGTAAGCCCACCACAAGAAAGAGTGAGAAACATGGTGAACAGTGTGTGGAAGGCGAGAACACAAAGATGTGATTATATGGCAGTGATAAAAGTGGTAGTGCGACCTCCAGACCAGATGTGAGGAAACGCAAATCAGCAAATCATAAGTAATTACTTTTTTTACAAAAAATTGCGAAGTGAACTGTTTGATAATCTATAACTAACAAAACTGTATCATTATAGATCCCCCTGATGATGCCTTAGAACAGGAGAAGGCGAAACGCGTATGGGATAAATAAAGTAACTAGCAGCAGGAAAAGGCAGTTTTATTTTCAAAACAAATATTTACATGCTTGCTGCGGAGGATGGCCACACAAACAAACTGATTATGTGTTTTTTATTCGCTACATCTGCCTCCTAGTGACAAATGGAGCATCATCCACATATCTTGCCAGGAAATGAACTGAAAGTCTGGAGTGCATTCTTCAGTTAGATTATGCACCTGTTTTCAATGGTAGTACTTGGATTTGAGGCTGAGGCTGGTTTCGAGGCAAAAGTGTAGATGGTATTTCTGGAAACAAGTATGCTGATTTTACCCTGTCTATTGAGACCATTTGAAACAAGACCCAGTGTTAATTCTCCCCTTTTGATCACCAGATGTAAACCTGTGTGTGAAGTTGGTGAGATGATAGAGATGGTTTGACACTGTCTACACCTAACATAACGTGCATGCATGTTTGCAGGTGATGAAGCATGAAGACAGGTGCCATTCTATGTCTGAAGGCTTGATGTGGTGAGTGCATGCAATGTTATTCCCCAGGTGACAAATGAAATCTGATTGGTCATGGTCCGGTAGCTGTGCAGACCTCAGATCAATGAATTTGCTGGGCAGCTGAAGCGTTTTGCCATATAGGAGCTCTGCTGACAATGAGTCTAAGCTCATTCTGTAAGCAGTCGGCAAGCTACGTAAGGCCACATGTAATGCCGTTGTCCAGCTGGTAGTGTGGCACATTATTACAGCCTTTAAGCAATGGTGCCATATTTTGATCATCCCATGGCTCATTAGGAGGTAACTGGTTGTCCAGTGATGGAGAGTGCTGCATAATTTACTGTGTTGGTTAAAAAACTCCAGTTTGAATTATTGGCTGTGATCAGTAGTAATGCACAGTGGGCAACTGAAGCAAGAAACCAAATTTGAAATCAAGACAAAGGCTAGTGTCTCCACCAATATGTTGCCAGCTCGTATAGCTTCCAGCCAATGGGTAAAATGATCAGTGGAATTCAATAAATAACACTACCCATTATAAGGAGGAAGTGGACCCACTGTCTACATATATGGAGAGTCACTAAATGAAACAATTGCTGCTGCCAAACAAAGAGCACCTCTGGCAGTAGGCCTGCAAACTCATTGACGGCTACGAAACACAGTAGGTGACTGTTTGATACACTACACTTTTTGTGAAACCCTATCTGTATGTATGCTTCAGTGGGTTGACACAATAAGATCTCATAATGGTAAGAGAATTTGTAAACATTATGCTTAATTAGTGACAAACAACTTGTAGTATATAGAGTTAATCCCACAAATGTGCTTCCATAATTATTATGTTTCCAGCCAAAGTAATAAATGTTTTACACTGTAATTATGCTTTGTGTGAGTTGTCAGTATATTTTTCTAGTTATTTGGGTTACACTTAAAAAGTATTATACTAGACTTTGTGAAATCATAATTATTATGAAGCCAATTAATAGGAAGACAGGGATTAGACTTGTTGTTTAGACAATCACACCATAGTCTTTAAGTTAGTATCTAATGGGTATTGCTTTCGAAGAGTAGATTTGCCATCCAACTACACTAAAGTATTTAGTATGTAGAACAGTTTTACTAATTACCCCTTTCATATTTTGAGGTATTATTTACTAAGAATTGTAAAAGGAGGTAAGGACCATTTTAAATTATTGGAGAATCTTTTCATATGCATTGTTGATGACGTTGAGAAAATTTTGCCTGTGGAAAAGTTTTTATTAGTTTGGATAATGATGCATCATTTTCATAATGTTACAGTTAGCTGAGAGATAACTGAGAGTTGAAGTGCTGAGAATTTTTTATGGTATTATTCTGTTGATGTGTTAGGATTCTTTGTGGAGTATTGTGATGATGTTGACTATGTGGTATTATTGAGATAATGAAGTATTATGTGTATTATTGACATATTATGAGGAATGTGAGAATGAGGTAATGGTTAAGGCTTGTCACGAAATGTAGTGGACTGTGCTCATAGAATCATATAGGATCTATTTACACTGAAAGTAATTACAAGTATAGTCTGTGGCAAGATAAAATGTATTGTGATATCTGTGATTTGTTGGTTTTGCGAATGAGAAAGAATAATAATAGTTCGTTTCAACTGTTACCTCTATTATGTGTGCTAGGATATGGAACAATGAATTAATAACAATTAACTAAATAATTATTGAAAACGAAATGTCATGTTTGCTGTTTGTGATCAGTACCATCAAAGAATAAAGTACAAACAGTTTCTGATAGACAAAAACATTATAGTTACTGAAGAATTTAAGAAAAGATTTTTTTTGGAGGGGGGGGGGGGGGGGCTGCTATTGCTGGAGTGATATGGAATAAGTTGGGCAATGTAATTACATTTGATTAATTAACACCTTTTCAGTTTTATGTATTGTGAAGTCATATTTCTGAATTAGATTACAGCTTGCTTTAGTTTTCTGTACATATTAGTACCTAGTTTCCTTTTGTAGGATTATGTAGCACTCAAGAGTCCATTCCAGCACTGTAATGAGGGTGCCTATGTATTACAAAGGTGCAATCTTATATAATGATTTCAATTGTCATACAATTTTGCACAAGCTTATGGTGTCTTGTAGAGAATATGTTTGCCTCTCTTGAGTAATGTAACATCTTAACTCACACTGCCAATTTTTGACACACATACCATTCATTCACAGTTAGCATAAATGTATTCGTAACACATACAATGAGTAATAATGTAAGCTAACTAGGCTACACTGATACCAATGAAAAGGAATTTAAACAAAAATAAATTTGCTTGATTATGACATTGAGCTCATTATGTTCATAATATACTTATGATCGTACATATTTAGTAAATGAAAGTGCTGGCAGGTCGACAGACACACAAACGAACACAAACATACACACAAAATTCAAGCTTTCGCAACAAACTGTTGCCTCATCAGGAAAGAGGGAAGGAGAGGGAAAGACGAAAGGATGTGGGTTTTAAGGGAGAGGGTAAGGAGTCATTCCAGTCCCGGGAGCGGAAAGACTTACCTTAGGGGGAAAAAAGGACGGGTATACACTCGCACACACACACATATCCATCCACGCTCCCGGGACTGGAATGACTCCTTACCCTCTCCCTTAAAACCCACATCCTTTCGTCTTTCCCTCTCCTTCCCTCTTTCCTGATGAGGCAACAGTTTGTTGCGAAAGCTTGAATTTTGTGTGTATGTTTGTGTTCGTTTGTGTGTCTGTCGACCTGCCAGCACTTTCATTTGGTAAGTCACATCATCTTTGTTTTTAGGTATATTTTTCCGTCGTGGAATGTTTCCTTCTATTATATACATATTTAGTAATATACATATCTGATTTTGATGTTGAATACATTTCCAATTACTAATAAGTGTATTATCTTATGTATTCACTGGACAGTTACTGTTTTCTTATGCACATTGTATCTTTTATGTCCTGGATTTTATTTGACACTAATGATATTGTCAATTTGTAGGAAAAGAAGAGACATCTGGTATGGACTTTAAGCAAGAATTCAAGCAAAGGAGATGATGGTGGGTGACATCACCTGAGACACAAGACAAGAAAGAAGACAAAGATTGGTCTTATTTTTATTTCAGAGTGTCACATACAACACAAACAATTACATGCATTATGTGTGTATCTTTTTAATATAATGAAATAATAAGTGACCAGTTACATAAAAGAAATTAAATATATTTATTGGTCTCTGCATAATGACAGATAGGGTGCAGACACTGTGAACTACACGTAGACATCTAAGAGCTCTTATTGTATTAATGGATTCAGTATTGTATTACTCGTTGCTCCTGCATATAATTTTTAGGATGATGGCATTTTACTGTAAGTACTTTATTATCACCACTCACAAATAATTTGATAGGCATAATCTTCTGTAGAAGGGCACTAAGTGCCCAAAACTGGTAAAGAAATTAACATTCTTTTATGCAACTGGTTGCTCATTATTTTGTTACATATGACTACAGTTTCTGAAGATGGATAAAATACTATATCTTTCAATATACAATATTACTTGATACACAGCCTTGAATAACGTACTATCTTATGAACAAATATTGCACATATTTTTCATTATTTAATGTTGTACGGAAAATTTGTACCTTATATACCAATTGACACTAGACACTCCATGCCAAAAACAAAATCAAAAATTTTATTAATTGGTAATAGCATGTGTAAAAGTATACAAAAACCTAAAAAAATTGTCAGCTTTAAAGGAATATTAAGTTTACTTTGCAATGCAGTTATTTTTACATGAAATCATCTTGAAAATTTCTGAATATTGGCATACAAATATTTAGACTGTTTAATAATTTACTAAATACAGTATAATGTAACTTGTTGAACTAAAAAAGTCACTCTTGAGCGAGAATTTGTCTAATGTTAGCTGTCAAATTAATTATGTTATGTAGTAAAAAATAGAGTTTTTTTAGAACTAATTGTTTGAAGTTCATATTTTCCAAAATTTCACTCTGAAAAACTCCGAACTTTACGAAACTTTCTATGAAGAACATGTTAATTGTTTTCCACTGCAAAAATTGAACAAGTTTTTCTCCATTGTAAAGTACACAAAATTAAATTGTATAAGTTTTTCTCCATTTTAAAGTATATAAAATAACACACACACATGCACACACACACACACACACACACACACACACACACACAAAAACACGCTGTCTACTGCTAGGCTGTTACGAAAAAGTGAAACACCAAGACTGAGAGAAGTGATCACAATGAAATTTATTCCACCTATTGGAGACATGACACTTCACAAACAATTAGATTTACCGCCTTGTACATGCACAGTGACTATGGAAATTCGACACAGAGTAGCACCACCACATGCTGTAATCAGAGCAGCAAGACGTTGTGGCATGGAATCAAATAACACCTGGATATGCTGCTGGAGAATATTCTGCCACGCATCCACAAAGCATAAACTGTGGCTTCAGGAGGACCTGAATGAACAAGTTGCAGACTGAGCATATCCCAGACAGTCTCTGTAAATCCATCCAGACACAGATGGTTGTGGGGCCTCGGTTGTTCAATATAAAATGTCAAACCAAAACATCTTTGGCTTTCTTAAGTTTCCAGTTTTTATTTTATTTGAGCAACTAGTTTCAGCACTACATTATGCCATCTTCTGGCCCCCTGACTGTTGTGTAGGAAGAATCCCAACATTGGTCCAGTTAAAATAGGGGCCAGCATTCAATGACTGGCACCTGTAGATTTTTGACAGAGAGACGCCTTTAATCATCACTTTCTGACCAAATAAAATAACAACTGGAAATTTAGAGATGTGAAGGTGTTTTGATGATCTAACATTTTTATTTTTTATACACGACGCATGTTCAATGAGTAACATGTCAGGCAAATGGGCAGACCACGGTAGCAGTGGTACCCAATGTTCTTCAAAGAAGGCTTGCACATTCAATGGCACATGTGGCCAGGCAATGTCCAGCTGAAATATGACATGTGGATTGGCCTGCAGTAGGGGCAGTCCCTCAGGCAGTAAAATCTTCCTGATGCAGCAGTAGCTGTTCAGATTGCCCTACAGATGTAGGAGGTGAGATCACGTGTTATAGGCAATGGTGCCTCAAACTATTGCACTTGGCATTTGTCTGCTATGCTGTTCAAAAAGAGTCTGCCTGTCTGCAGTCACCACAGCAACCTCGAATGCTTATACGGCCATTACTGCAGGACAAGTTGAAGTGGGACTTGTCTGAAAACACTACATTTTGCCACTCAGCAAACCCATGTTGGTGTTTACATGCCATTGCAGTCTGTGGCTTTGGCGGGTTCTGGTCAATGGAAGCCAATGCAATAGCACGCATGCCACCAATCCAGCCCACAGAAAATGACATCAAACTGTCAATGTAACATGGCCACACCTTTTGCAGTGCTCCAACGTCGTGCCAATGCTGTGGACAAAGCTGTTCTGTCCATCATGACCAACTGGACAAGATGGCGGTCATCTCATGCTGTGATCATATTGTGTGTCATCCAGTACTCTGTTGGTGCTGTGTAAAGCCTTTTTCTCTCCACTGATGCCACTTAATTCACTGTTGAAGCAACATGCCCTGCATGAGATGCAATGTCAGGAAATGACAGACCCACTTCTCAGAGGCCATTCATTCTGCTATGTTTGAACATGCTCAAGGGCCGATATTGGACCCTATGGTGTTGGTGATGCATAGTGGCACTTGGTTATATGTTTTCACTTTGTACAATGGCTCAAAACCAACTGAGCATTGCGTAACATGAAAGAGGGTACTGTTGGGCCTATGTCCTGTTCTACATATCCCCTTATCATGGCATGTTGCAGACCATTATATATATATAAAAAAACAAAGATGATGTGACTTACCAAATGAAAGTGCTGGCAGGTCGATAGACACACAAACAAACACAAACATACACACAAAATTCAAGCTTTCGCAACCCATGGTTGCTTCATCAGGAAAGAGGGAAGGAGAGGGAAAGATGAAAGGATGTGGGTTTTAAGGGAGAGGGTAAGGAGTCATTCCAATCTCGGGAGCGGAAAGACTTACCTTAGGGGGAAAAAAGGACAGGTATACACTCGCACACACACACATATCCATCCACACATATACAGACACAAGCAGACATTTGTAAAGGCAAAGAGTTCACTTGTGTTAACGTGCCACAGCAATGCCTCTGCGACGTGGTTACCGTCGTCGCTGGCGGCCCAGTGTACCTGTGTATCGCAGTTTGAAGGCGATTGATATTGACTTGGCTGGGCAGTTGAATAAACAGCAATTGATTGGAGGTCCAAATGTTTTTTGTGGACTCCATCTGAACTTTACCTGTGATGTTCAGGCTGTGTTTGGAGGTAGTACATGGCTGACACTTGCTGTTGTATGGGGCAATCAAGCAGATTATGGTGGCCTTGAAGCATTTCCAGATGCAAACATTTTGGCTTTGAAGACATGGAGTATTGCTGAGCCTACAGGACTGTTGGCTAAACAGCCTTATGGTACTCTTGTTCCAAGCATGCCATTTGTTTTGACTATGAGAAGGAAGAAGAAATTAAATGCTGATGAGTACCTCTTTTTATGGGCGAAAGTTGGCAATGGCAATTGTAAAATAAAGATCAATGGTGACTGTATGATTTATTATAGACAATAAAGTGTGTTCTGTCCTTTCCTTGCATGGGGAGCATGTAGCTCTGGTATCAGGAGTGTGGTTCTTGAATTGTCAGGTGGCTCAGCAGAATGGGTACATAACAACTCCACCGCACTGGATTGGCTACCGTTTTGGCTTTGAAGAACATATGAAAGTCTATGCAGTTATTATGTGCAGATGATCTTTAACATTGCAAGCAGTAGGCACTATTTAATATGTAAATTGAAGGGGATCACTGCTGTCAGCTACAGTGGGACATTATGCAGAATCAGCAGTGACCAGCAAAAGGAGTACCAAACCTTGATTCGAGCCAGAATCACCTGCTTACCAGGCAGGTGTGTTAACCACTTCCATCCAGGACACACTGTTATTGCAACTGTGTAGACTATCTCAGCACGTCTAACAGCCGATTCACTTTCTCACTGAGTGCCACATTACCACAGTACCTGTCCATTACACTCACTGTTTGCTACTCTAAGATTACCACAGGTCAGATATATTTGTGCATCAGCACTGAAGAAAGTGGATCCATTGAGCAGCTAGGCATATCAATTATATGCATGCATGGTGTCTGTTCTTTTGGACATGTCTGAACAATAAGGTCCAATAAAAATCCTTGGGTAACATATGAGACTTTGATTTTAATTAATGAAAAGTGAAAGTTTAAAAATGCAACAAATGAAGGAGGCAAAAAGGAACAAAGACGATTAAAAATGAAATTGATAGAAACTGCAAAATGACTAAACATGACTGGCTAGAGGAAAAATACTAAGCTGTAGAAACAAGCATGACTATGGGAAGGGTAGATGGGATTTATAGGAAAATTAAAGAGACTTTTGGAGAAAAGAGAAGTAAATGGAAGAATATCAAGAGCTCATACAGCAAGCAGTTGCAAGCAAAAATTGGCTATACAAGAGAAATGAACTTGAAGGCAATATTATTGAAACGGATGAGCACACAGATGAAGGCGAGATGAGAGAAGAATTTAGCAGAGAACTGAAAGGCCTATTTGAAACAAAGTACTTGGAGTAGATAACATTCTTTCAGAACTACCGAGATCCTTGGATGAATATACCACGACAAAATTATTCCTCCTGGTGTGCAAGGTTTATAAGACAGTCAAAATACCTCCAAATTTCAATAACAGTTTAATAATTCCATTCTGATAGTTGTGAATATTACTGAACCATCATTTTAAAAAGACTTGGATGCAAAATATTTTCAGAAACATGGAAAGACTAGTATAAGTTAACCTTAGAGGAGGTCAGATTCCATTACAGAGAACTATAGGAACATCTGCGGCAATATTGTCTCTGTGACATTTCTTACAAGATAGACCAAGAAAAGACAACACTGCACTTATAGCATTTGTAAATTCAGAAAAAGTTTTCAACAGAAGTGATTGGAATACAATCTTTGAAATTTGGAAGGTAACAGGAATAAAATACAGAGAGTAAAAAGTCAACTACAAGTTTTAGAGAAACCATATTGTAGTTATAAGAGTCAAAGGCTCTGAAATGGAAGAATTAGAGAAATCATATTGCAGTTATAAGAGTCAAAGGCTCTGAAATGGAAGAAGTGGTTGAAAAGAATGTGAGACATAGTTGTAGCCTATCCCCTTAGTAAGGGAAACCATTGAGAATTTTGGAAAGGAAATCAAGCATCAGGGACCAACAATAAAAGCTTCAAGATTTGCAAATGGCATTGGGATTCTGTCCGGAAGAGCAGTTGAGCTGAATGACTAGTATATTGAAAAGTAATTATGTGATGAATATCAGCAAAGGTAACACAAGTCTGCCTAATGGAATGCAGTCAAACTACATTCAGGTAATGCTAAGTCAATCAGATTTGCAAATGAGACACTAAAATCAGTAGATGAATTTTGCTGTTTGAGCAGTACAATAACTGATGATAGCAGAAGTACAGATGATATAAAATATAGACTGGCAATAGAAAAAAAAATATTTTTGATAAAGTGAAATTTGCTAACACTAAACATAACGTTAAATCTTAGGATGTATTTTCCAATGACATTTGTCTGTAATGTAGCCTTTTACTGAAATGAAACATGGACAATAAACAGTTCAGACAAAAGAGAATAGAAGCTTTTGAAATATGGTGCTGCAGAAGAATGCTGAAGATTAGATCAGTAGATTGTGTAATTAATGATGAGGTACTGAATCAAAGTAAGGTGAAAAGAAATTGATGGATCGATTTTTGTGCCTCATAAATATGAAAATTCGTGTAGTGTAAAGTGTGTTAAGTGCTGTAATTCAACTTTTAAGTGTGTAATCTGTGTTGGAATAAATGTGGATGTTGCTGCAGGGTGGTCAAAGAGGGATTGGTATGTGCGATCTGTAGGTTAGAATTTCATATGGATGCCTGCAGTGGGGAACTGAATGGGAAACTCAACAAGACTCTCACATGGAACTTTAGGCTCTGCAAAACAAACTAGAGGATTGCTGAACCAGAAGGCAAACATTTGCACCATTCAGGCTGAATTATAACACATTAAATTTTAACTAGATACTTTGTATGGGGAAAAAGAGTGAGGGAACTGGACAAAGATAACAAGCAATGGCCAAAATTAGCATGGCTCTTCAACTCCACCTACATCTGAGCTTACAGCATTGAATAAATTTGACTTGTTACCTGAAGCAGGAGGAGAAAAGCCTCACCCAGCACTAGGTGACAATATAATGCAGTACACTTCTAGCACAGAAACTCAGTGCATGTCAGTAATAAAAGACAGTAGGAAGAAAAGAGTCTTGCTGCTACGTAGTAGTCATGGGAGGGGTATAGACCAGATGGTACAGGACAGATTAGGAACAGGGCACCAAATGAACCAAATGCTAGCATAAAATTTAATCTATTCCATGAAATCAAGCAATGGAAGCAATATCAATAATGTAGGGAAAGACAATTTGCCACTAACCCGAACTTCTCTCTCACTGGTGACCCTGACTTGTAACGTCTTCCGTTTTCACCGTTTTACTGAGTCTGTGACCTCCGTGTCGGTTATTTTCACATGTATTACATTGACACAGCATTCGAACAATGACTTCGGCCGAGAGCATAACGCCGGATTTTGTGATTGACATGCATCGTGTTGTGGGCAATGTACACCCATCAGGACTGCAACACGATGCCTCTCACTCGACGATTATGCCGATTTTGCCGGACGTTTTCGAGCCTGCAACAATAAGTGAGATTAGGAGTGTGCATGACTCCGGCTATCAAACGCCTTTGTTCCCACCACATGTGCCCTCCCTCATCAACTGTGCAGTTACCTCTTACGGATCTCCGTGCAGTGCGGGACCAATGCCGATGCATCACTGCTCTATTTCACCAGCCACTGCCTACCTGACAAGTCTCAGGTTCAGGCTCATCGTCCTGCGGCCGGACGCGGCCGGGGCTGCACTGTGCCGACCGTTCCACTCGCTCTGGGAAACTGTAAACAAGTTACTGGGACGTCACCAGCTCCGCTGTACGGTCACGCCCCCTCCTGCAACCGAGCCTGCTACGGCCACCGAACCTCTGCCACCACCACTGGCAACGAACATTCCGCAGGAAATGCAACCGCACTACCCATACTGTTACTTCCACACACAGTTTGGTGAGGCAGCACAGAACTGCAGACCACCCTGCTACTTCCCAAATGCCAATCACAGGTAGGTCCGGGGGCTGCCTCCAACATGACAGGCACCCCCCAGTGCTCCATTATGTCCAGAATGACCGGATAATTGCGAACGACTTTACATTAAGGACATTTTGTTGGGGTACCTTTTCCTAGTGGACACAGGCACTGATGTTTCACTGCTGCCTACGTCCTTAACATCGTCAAACATCCACCCTCATCATACTTCACTGCAGGCTGTGAATTCAACTAAACTACAATGCTCGGGTTCAACTTCCCACGTCGTCTCACTCTCTGCAAACTGCAAACTTGAGTGGACTTTTTTAGTGTGCGAAATTGACGAACCTATACTAGGCACTGACTTCTTGTGACACCACAAACTTTCACTGGACCTATGTGAAACACCGTCTTTCATCACCCGTCCAAGACTCCCTTCCCCTGTGCTCCATCGAGCAAACCCCCCCGTGACACATCGGTCCGGGCTCATCTCATCCGTGCATGCTCGTCTCTGTCGACGACGATGCAAGAAACAACACACAAGTGCCTTGTTGAGCTTGAAAACGTCGCTCGCCTATGCAAGGAAAACTTTGAGCTCTCCCTCCGGCTCCACAAAACTTAGCTCCAGCTCTCCGATGCAGCAAAGGAATTACAGACACTACAGCAAGCACAAAGCAAGGTCAGTAAGTGCGCCGAATCTGCTTGCAGTCCCAGCAATCGAGCTTCCGTGTGTTTACCTCCAGCTACCCCTTGCAACTGTGCTATCAAGACTGCCATAACATGTACTGACAGCTCTGCAGGGCCACACCCTCCTAACATGGCAGGGTTTGACACTCGGCCGGACACAAGTGCGCATGCGCGATGAGTGTCAAGAGTTCCCGAACTGATGGCTCCTAACCTGCCCCTCGTGGACAGCACCTCAAACTATGCAACTTCGGCTCCTGTGCGCCACCGTGCGCCCGCCACTGACAACACAAACAGTGCACTCGCGCAAGTGTTTTGCCCGCAACCGTGCTGCCACAAGCCGCGCCCTTGGACAATGGACTCACTAATGGCCCACGAGCTCTACCGAGCTCACCCGACCATGGTACCACTGCTTCGGGCCGCTGGCCATCGTGTCGCTTTGACTACGGGGCCACTCTGCTGCCTCAGCTCCCATCAAATCAGCCAAGTGGCTCCAAACACCAGGACCACACCTCGCCTGCCCCGCCCGCCACACATTGCAAACAAACTGCCCCCCGCGCCGCCGGCAACATTTCCGTCATCACCAATGGCACAGTTCACAAGCTTCGCCTCACTCCAGGTCCCCTGATCTCCAGTAAACCACGTCGACTTTGTCCCGAGCACCTTTCTGACCTTAAAAATCAGATTTCTGAATTACTAAGCTCCGGCGTCATTGAACCCTCTGCCAGTAGCTAGTCTACACCCATACAAATGACGCCCAAGAAAAATGGGTCCTAGTGCATGTGCGGAGACTACCATCGACTAAACACACGAACAATTATGGACACCTACCCCATACCCAACATTGCCGACTTTACTAGTTCCCTCGCAGGAGCAACCACGTTCTCTGTCATTGATTGCAAACAGGCCTACCACCAGATCCCCATGGCACCTGAAGACATCGAGAAGACAGCAATCACCACCCCGATCGGGTTATTTCAATTTCGATTCATGCCCTTCGGTCTGAAAAACACAACCCAGACCTGGTAACACCTCACCAATGAAGTACTATTCGACCTAAAATTCTGCTTTGCATTTCTTGATGACATTCTTGTGGTCAGCTCCCCCGTCAAGGACAACATTTGACATGTGCAAACGGTTATGAACACTCTCACGGCAGCAGGCATCGAGACCAACCACGACAAATTGCAGCTACATCAACCCGCTGTCACTTTTCTTGGTTTTCGGGTCTCTGCTGACGGCATTTCACCGCCCCCTGAGAGAGTACATACAATACTAAACCTACCCAGACCTTCGTCATTCAAAGAGCTCCGGCGCGTTCTGGGGACGGTTAATTATTATCGCCGACATCTATCTTGAGCTGCGGTGATTCAGGCTCCACTGACGGACGCCTTGGCAGGCACCAACACTTCTGGATCTTGGCCCGTTCCATGGACCCTGCTATGACTGACTCTTTCACTGCCCTCAAAAATCTTCTTGCCGTTCCATGAACCCTCTATGACTGACTCTTTCACTGCCCTCAAAAATCTTCTTGCCGAGGCCTGCACCATTGCGCATCCTCATCCCAATGCACAGCTTTTCATCACCACAGACATGAGTGATACTGCCATCGGCACTGTCCTTAGCCAGACAATCGATGGCCAAACTTTGCCTCTGCAGTTCCTCTCACGCAAGCTCACCAATGCACAACAGAAATATTCCGCATTTGACAGGGAGGTTCTCGTGGTCTACGAAGTGATCAAGCATTTTAAGACTGATGTTGAGGGACGCCCTTTGTATGTTTTAACGGACCACAAACCCCTGGCTGCGGCTATTACAAACCTGCCAGCTAAACCGCCTCCTTGCCGCTTCAGATACATGGACTTCATATCTCAGTTCACCACCAATGTCAGACACCTAAAGGGTGCTGATAATATAGTTGCTGATTTCTTTTCACGAGTCGATGCTGTCTGTTCGCTGTTAGACCTCTCTGAACTGCCTAACCACCAACCCGCCGACGAGGAAACACAAAACCTGATTTCAGACTCTACGTCTTCACTACACTTCGTCCGCACCTCCTTCCCTGGCATTTCTTCTGAGATCTGGTGCGACGACAGTATGGGCACGTTATGCCCCCTCATCCCTACCACGCTCCATCAAGCTGTCTTCAATGCATTGCATAATTTAGCCCACTGTAGTGTTCGTGCATCTGCCCGCCTCATAGTGGAGCACTTTGTGTGGAGAAATGTCAACAAGGACTGCCAGCAATGGGCATGCTCCTGCGTCGTGTGCTAACGCTGCAAAGTACACAAGCACACTTCACCCCCCCCCCTCCCCTGGCGCCTTTTCGGTCCCTCCTGGGCGTTTCCAACATATTCATATTGACATTGTCGGCCCTCTCCCCTCCTCTAACAGCTTTCGTTATGTTCTCTCGTCTATCGACCGAACAACTCGCTGGGTTGAGGCTGTCCCCCTCCCCAATATTACGGCAGAAACTGTTGCTCGAGCTTTCGTCGAGTCATGGGTATTGCGTTTTGGATGTCCAGCTATCATCACGACTGACCGGGGCAGACAATTTGAGTTTGCCCTGTTCAACGAGATTTGTAACATCTGCGGTATCTGGCACATCCATACCACATCATATCACCCGCAAAGTAACAGGCTAGTTGAGCACTGGCACCACACTTTCAAGGCCGCTCTTCGATGCCACGACTCTCTATGGATGGAGGCCCTTCCTCTTGTGCTACTTGGCATTCATGTGATTTATAAAGAAGACCTGAAAGGCACAATAGCCGAGTTCGTATATGGCCAGAACATTGTTCCCGAACTTGTGAGCCCTTCCGTTTCTCTCCCTCAGTCTGACTTACCTTCCTTCGTGGACCGCGTCAGATGCCACTTCATCAACCTCCATATCCCTCCACCCGCCAGCCACTCCTGCCCTAAGGTTCACGTCCCGAAATCTCTGGACAACTGCGAGTATGCCATGCTCCGAGATGACACTGTCCGTGCTCCCCTCCAACCTCCATATACTGGCCCATACCGAGTTCTCCAGCGCTCAGCCAACACCTATGACGTCCAGATGAAAGATTCAGCTGTTAGAGTCTCTCTCGACAGACTTAAACTTGCTCATGTTGAACCTTCTTCTACCCCCCTTCAGGCCACGACCACACCACTCACTGTCGCGGCTCACGACGCTCCGACCACTCCTTCCACGCCGGACTTACACACTCAGTCAAGTGACTTCCAGCTCCAATCGTCGAGCTCTCCTCTGACCTCGCCCTCTACTCCGGTCTCACGAACTCCATCGAGTGACCACATGCTCCCCACGTTGAGCTTACCTATGATCATGCCCTCGCCGCCGGGCCCTTCGCTGGTCCCTTCGACCTCTCCACCATTGCCTGCCTTGCCCTGTCGAGGTTTCTCATGCCCCCGCCCCATCTTGAACGAGCCCTCAGCCCTCGCTTGAGGTGTTTGTGCCTGTCCCCCTGGACATAACCCATGACATCTCAATAATACTGCGCGATTATACACTGTTTGTCGTGTTTTTTTCTTCATCCAGTGCTCATGACACAACCTCCACCATTCCCTGCCACCTGGTGAAATGTGTTTCCCTCACACCCGACGTCGACCTGGACATGCTTCGTGTGTTTGCCATGCCCACAGGAGACATCGTCGTCGCTCCGTTCCACTCGCAAGCCACCAGCCTACCTGTCGCTGCATGACCAGCACGCCCAGTACGACGCCCAGCGCGCTTCAACGACTTCCAGGATAGGTGGCCAATAGAGATGGGGGATCCGCTCCTGAACTGATTCATAGAGTTGAATCTTTCAAAGGAGTGAACAACCAGTGATTCAGAAAAAAAGAACGGTAGCTCGAAACGTTTCCCACAGCAGAGAGAGAGAGAGAGAGAGAGAGAGAGAGAGAGAGAGAGAGAGAGAGAGAGAGACGGAGCATATCAGCGGCGCCTCTACTGGTCAGAGCACAATGCACGCCACACAACACAGCCGGCGCTGGCCTCTGCCCTGCTTCTACCTTGGCTGCCTGCATTGTGCAGTGCCCCATTGGATTTTGTGTTTCACATATGCCGTGCCGTCTCTGTGTGTCCTCTGCCGCGTGCAGTGTCTGGCGCAGCTTAACTTAGCTTCGCACTCTGTCGGCGATCGTTTCAGTTGCGCGTCCTGCCCTCTGGGCAGTTGATGCGAGCAACAGGACAGAGAGCCTCCTAGCGGAGAACATAAGAACTACTTGCAACAACCTGCTCGCAAGAGAATGGACGATTTGTCTCGGAGCGGGTGACTGGTGGCCGTTCACCGCTCCCCCCACCCTCGGAACTCGCCCGCTCAACGGTCACCCCACCGTTCTCGACTCTAGCCAGAGCATTGAGCAAAGCAACTCAGGTGTCACTCTGGTCTCTGCGGTCTTAGCTCACGCAGTAATACAGCTCGCGGCTCGACCTGCTTGACTCAGCGCTTCTGCATTGGAGTTCGTCTCTACTGGATACTGTTCTTCGTAGTAATACTGCTATGTATATTACATTATTATGTTATGTATACATCATTTGTTTTTATTTTATTTTTATTTGTTTAAACTGATCAGATTAGGTTCCTGACGACTCCTCGTGCTATAGGATTTTTATTATGGACACTCGAATTTACGCTTTAATTACGAGCGAACTGATAAACGTATCGCAAAATGCGATACACCAATATTTTCCTTGTTTTATTCTGCGTAAGGCTATATGCAGCACTTTAGTCTTACAGTCAAATTTATATATTTTTTTTCTTATTCTGGTACGGATTTTGCGATTTTAGGTGTCTTCGGAAGGAAGCGTTCACTTTAAAAATATATGGCTTGCGATGTATTTGTACGAGGTTAATGAAATTTTAATACATTATAGCCAAATATATTGTTAATGTAAATCTCAAGTTACAACATTTTCCGATCACCCAAAAAACCACGATAGTGCAAAATAAATCAATAATCAAAAACTTTGTCATATCGTGGAAATTTCAATAAACAATACAAAATTCTTACTCATTATCTGTGTTACTTCAAAATAGGATCAAATAAGATCAAAATACAGGTATAGTATTGGAATAAACCAAGTTTAAAGGGCAAATTGCCTTCCATTTATTTTCTATTGTGATTGAGTGGTGAGTCATGAAAAAGAGCTAGTTCATTTCAGGGAGTGAACAGTCCTGATCCAATCTCTGAAAAGAACAGTTTTGCCCATCTCTAGTGGCCAAACCACCCTTCACGACATCTACCCACACAGCTCCCCGATGATGCTGTCGAGCTGACCGTGGTCCAGCTCCCGCGGACCACTCCTGCTGACGCCATAGTCACCCCCTCCACCCCCCCCCCCCCCCAGCCTCTCATGAGTACTCCGTACTGTGGGGGGGGGGGGGGGGGGCGCGCAATGTGGGCCCAATGAAATTGACACCAACATCGATGCATCCATCTTTGAACTAAGCTAAGATTATCTTTGGCCTGTTCCGCCATGTTCAGTTCCTTATGAGCCTTGCTTGTGCTTGGGTGAATAAATGAACTATTGCAAAATGGGGGTTGTTTGGTATAACTAAGCTGAACTTCTCCCTCAAATGTATCACCAACCTCCCTTCTGAAATTAAGAAAATTATATCTTCTCTCAAAAATAAGAACTCATCTGATTTTGATGGTATTTTCAATAGAGTGCTAAAGAGTTGTTCCCACATAATATTCCCTGTCTTGTCTGAAGTATGTACTGTATCACTAACTCAAGGCATTTTTCCAGAGAGACTGAAACATGCCATTGTCAAACCCCTATTTAAGAAAGGTGATAGGAGTGATGTCAGTTACTACTGACCTGTTTCACTGCTGATATTACTTTCAAAAATTCTTACGAAGGTGGTGCAGTCTAGAATAGTATCTCACAAGAGCAACAATAATGTCCTCAGCAAGTCACCATTTGGTTTTGAGAATAATTGCTCTTCTGAGAATGCCATTTACATGTTCAACCACTACATTTTACAAGCATTAGATAATAAAATAGCACTGGTTATTATTTTCTGTGACCTATCTAGGGCATTTGACTGCATGAATCACAGTATTCTCCTGCATAAATTGATCTTTTATGGGACAGATCGTATAGCCAAGCAATAGACAATGTCATGTATAATCAAAACAATGCAGAGACTTGTACTAGGTAATATAACTAATGTAGTCCAGAAAATTTATTCTGGTTAAGTAATCAGATATGGGGTCCTCCAACGCCCAATCTTAGAACCACTACTCTTCTTCATATATGTAAATGATCCTCTGTCTAATATACAATGACACTAGTATTGTAATCAATCCAAGCACACATACAGAAACAGAAGAAATGGCAAACAGTATCATTCAAAGTACCATTGACTGGTTTTCTGTGAATGGTCTCACCCTCACTTTTGAAAAGTCACAACACATTAAGTTCTGCACATCTATGGGTACTACACCAGCGATAATTGAAATCCATGCTGAGGAAATAATAAATAGGGTGAAAACTTCAAAATTCTTAGGAGCTCTTGCTGTTAAGAATTTAAACTGGAAAAAGTGCAATTTGGAACTCCTAAAACAACTTAATTCAACCACATTTGCACTTAAGAGTCATTGCAAATCTAAGGGAGACACCTAAATAACTTTATCCTACACATAAATATTTCTCCTGTGAAAGGTAGATATACAAACATGGCACGGCCATGGGAACTGCATGGCACCCCCTCCTCCTTCCACCCTCACGCTATCTTATGTATGGGCCATCTACAGAAAACATTCCTAGCCTCCCAAATTGCAAACCCCTGGTCTGGTTCAGGTTCAGTGATAGTATCTCATCATCTTGACTCAGGGCCAAGACACCCTATCCTCATTCCTTCACAACCTCAACACCTTCTCTCCTGACCTCCTGGAAGTTGACCACCCTTTTCTAATGGTTTCATCCACACGTCTGTCCACATTAAACCCACCAAGGACAAACATTACCTGAATTTTGACAACTGTTACACATCAAAAATTCCTTCCATTCAGCCTGGCCACCTGGGGACAGCGTATATGCAGTGACAAGAACTCCCTTTCCCAGTATGCTGTAGGTCCCACCACGGCCTTCGCGGACAAGCACTATTCCCTTGACCTAGTCCGCAACAATTTCTCTATGCCATTTCCCCACACACTCAAATCCTCCCACTGCCCCTAAAAGCCAGCTTCGAAGGAGTGCCTCCTTTGCCACCCAACATCATCCTGAAATGGGACAACTGAACCACGTCTTTTTTCAGGGCTTTGATTATCTATCATCATGTCCTGAAATGAGGGATATCCTACCCAAGAACCTTCCCATCCCTCCAAATGTGGCGTTCCATTGCCCACCCAACCTCCACAACATCCTAGTCCACCCCTATGCCACTCCCAATTGTAACCCCTTGCAACATTGATCATGCACCTCTGGAAGACCCAGGTGGAAGACCTGCCCAATTCACGCACTCAGCACTTCCTATTATATTCTTGTCACAGGCCACCTGTGAAAGCAACCATGTCATATACCAGCTCTGCTGCAATCACTGCATCGGAATGAATGGCCACCAGCAAATTGTGGCCAAGAGCAAAGTAGATTACCATGTGGCACAAGCTACAGCTGAACATAAGGTGCTTGATTTCAATGGCTGCTTCACAACCCAGGCCATCTGGATCCTCTCCTGCACTGCCAGCTTTTCTGTACTGAGCAGATGGGAGTTATCCTTACAACACATTCTCCCCTCCTGAAATTATCCTGGCCTCAACCTACGGTAACCTGCTCTTCCCACACCCTCCACCCAACAGTTTCCACTCCCTCTGTCCCTATCACTTCCTCCCCTTTCATGTACCCTTACCCTCACCCGTCCTCTGCCAATGCACCCACCTGTCTAATCCCGTTCCCTGCTCCTCTCCTTTTCCACTCCCCATTCTCCTTCCATCTCCCAACAATGTACCTGGCAGTCTTCCCAGACCACTAGCCAGTCCCTGTATGCCCCACCAAAACCCTATCCTTTTCCTAATGTTGTTGATATTGCAAACTAGAGTTTCTATTGTTTGACTCATAAATGTTCAGATGTAGCCATATTTACAAATTAATTTGAAACATGAATTTAAAATGACTCATTCTACATCATTACGATTTATCGTGAAAAATGATCCACGGAACATGAAACTAACTACCTAGGGCACATCATAGAATTACAATTTCGTAAATGAGGAAAGTGTGGGAGTAATTATGTAGAGATGAAGAAGCTTGCGCAATATAGACCAGTATAGATGGCTACACCCAACCAGTATTCTGAATGAAGACCACAGTAACAACAGCTGAAGAGTGGTCTAGGAGTGGGCAAAATAGGAAATTTGCACAGTGTGAAAACTTGTTTCATCCAACAGTAAATGAATACTATCACATATTTTATTCAGTGATGCATTTGTTTTGCTTATACAGGGTGAACCAGAACTTCACCAACAAACATTCTCAGGTTTTTCAGGAATACCTCTGGAATATTTTGGTATAAGGGATCTCAGTCTTTAGCAGCTCATTACAAAGTTACTAGTTATAGCCATCCCTTTGTTTGCACTGTTGCTTTATTTAGAACCGCTTGTACTTGATTTGCAGGGTTTCCTGAAAAATTTTCTTCATCTGAGGAATATGTCTTGCTGCTTCCGTTTAGCTCATGTTTTATTTATATCTGCTGTTTTTTATTTGACAGGCATAAGCTGAACCATCTAAATGCAGTACTTCTAATGTGATATACGTGGCCCTCCTTTTAAGTTTACTTTGACTGCTCCCCCTTCCTAAGTATAGAGATCACTATGACAATTTTTAGTCAGGAAACGTGCATTGCCTTATGACGAGAGTGGAATGTCATCAATTCTTGAAAGCATTTTCTTAAAAGTTGTTGCAATACAAATTATTTCATCTGGAACTGTTTAAAAAATATGGACTGAGGACAGAGAAAAATTTGCTTGTTTTGTACTCTGTTTACGGTATCCTCAATCTTCAATCAGCATAATTGATTGACTATTCATACATTATAACAGATGTTTACATACAGTTGTTAAAACAATTAAAATGTAGAACTGAATGAAAAGTCCAATAATTCTCAATAGCTGTATTTACTGACGTTGATTAGAGACTCACATAACTGGTTTGCAATTTTTAAGTTGCATCTCCTGGTGCGTATAGTACTATTTCCCGTACGGTAAGTCTCCCCTGACCTGCAGCTCTGGGTGACTTTCCCGAAATCTACACCTTTTCCTAGACCTTTCCAGTCTTTTTCCTTCAACCCTCTTCCTTCCCGTTCAACCCTTCTGCCTGGAGGAGGAGCCACTGGCTCCTAAAGCTTGCCAATTACAATAGTCTTTTACATGTGTGTTCTGCCGCCACTTGGTGAGTAGATCTATCTAATTAAATAATTTTGTCAATTATTGACTGTTTTTGCTTTTATACTATGTCATATGGTATAGGAAGCCATTACAGAATGCTGAAGGACTGTCAAATCTTTGTTAAAACCACAATTAACTGTCATCACTTGACCGATTAAAATATGTTCCTGTGGGCATATTGCAACAAACAGACTATGCTTGTAGAATCTGCATAGTACTGCCAGAAAAATTAGCAATCTGTTGTGGATTAGGAGATCTCATGTTGCACTGGTTCTGTGTGATATCTTCCTTTTGAAGGGACACTTTACTTGGTTCATTCCTTATTATGTTCAGGGTTCCTTGACTTTTATTTATTGACTTAGGCCTTTTAATCTTATTGCCCTCTTACTACTGTAAGTTAAGGACAGGTGTGGTGTGTCCCAAGACTTAAATGCGGGTTGTTACAGTGTTGCCCATATTCTCTCTCTCTCTCTCTCTCTCTCTCTCTCTCTCTCTCTCTGTGTGTGTGTGTGTGTGTGTGTGTGTGTGTGTGTGTGTGTGTGTGTGTGTGTGTGTGTGTGTGTGATGAACGTTACTATTTTCTATTTATGGAACTATGATTCAACGAGTGTGACTTGAATACTTATTAATTTCCCTAGGGCTCTATAGTTTTTATGTTTAGTACAGGTACATTTAATTGCAAATAATGCGTACAAAGTCACTCTGGGATTACCATATTCTTAAAAACGGCACGGATACCTGAACAAATAACATGCGTTACATATGATTGGAAATTGATGTTGGCGGAAAACATACGGTACGTATATTGTTAAGGAGTTGTACTAGCGAGGAAGTGCCCCACACTTAACTTACCGCAGGTTATTTCCAACACCAAACTGTCGTGTTTATAACAACCAATATCAAATTCTGTATTGTTTGCAGTATTAGCTTTGTGAATCGCGACTGCCATAAAATAAGAAATATGTGATTATTTTCTAAGGGAGATGTGCAGCATATTTTTATCAGTATTAATACAACTAATTTTCCCTTTCTTACAAGTTAATAGGAAAACTTATTAATACGCTAAGACACTAATAATATTTTTATTCGTACATTACTATACGTGACACAGAAATCAACTGCAATTATAAAATCGCTCATTTGTGAAATCGTCTGCTACTGTCAACTTGCTGATGATTAGGTTATCGCAACGCATTAGCTACACTACTGCCATTTTTTGAAACAAGGGGAATTCTCCGCAGGGAACAGGTTATCTTAAATGATTCAATAATGAACGCTGTAACCTTGCAACTTTGTTAAAACGCAAAATTTGTGTCATGTGCCTACTGCTATGGCTAGTTTTACCCATAATGCAACGTAATGTTTACTGCGCACCATACTACCGCGCACATTTTAACAGTTGAGTACAAGATGGCGTTGTGCTTGCATGTTGTTTAAATATGTTGGCGTTAAACTGGAGATACTTCTGTCCGCGATGCCGCTATAGCTAGTGTATAATGTCAGAACAGAAACAGGGTACTTTGACGTCTATCGGTACTAATAAAAAGGAGAAAAAAGTGAAAGAAGTTTCCAAAACAGTACGTTTCACTATTACACTTGGGGAGTCGACGGAAGAAGCATGTCCTGAGTTCAACTACAGGGATTTGCTCCGTTCCGCAGAGGTGAGTTATCACTGAAAATGGTCGTGTTCCTCGAAGCCAAGACGTCAGAGTGATGATGTGTCCTTGCTATTATCTAAAATGAGGTGTTAGGCAAATTTGTTGTCATTCTTTTTTATAAAACTATAGTTTTCTGACGTGAAGGTGTGATGCCATCTCATGTAGTATGCGTCTGTTCGGCCTTCTTTTGAGAGGATGATATGTCGCCTGCTGTTCGTAATAATACACTACGAATGCTCTGGCGACCAGACGCCATATTTGAAAGGAATAGGAAAGTTTACGCTTTAATAATAGATAAAGAAAAGTGACACCAGGAGAGGTGTCATTGGGACTTCGCGTTTTCAGCATTTAGTGTAATTCTTAATGCAGTAAAGATTGACAGCCTCTGCTTCCTGTTGTTTAAGAAAACTGAATCTATAATTTAGTGTTTTTGGTAATAATCTGCAACGTACATCGATCTGATTTTACACCAGCTGCGAGAATGGCGTTGCGTTTCAGTTTGAGGCTGAAAGTAATGGATTCATAGAAAAATACTATTATTGACGAGAGATTTGCATAGAAATAAAATTACATTAATGCTAATTGAAATATGTGCCTGTTGTTAAGTAAGCGGCAGTCGCAGTAGGAATTTGAGAATGTCCAAAAATTCGTACGAGTTTGAAGCAATACTAGTGGCATTTGAATCAAAAGGAAAAGAGAGTAAAAACTTAATTTGCGAAATCAAGATATAATGAAACCAAAATGTCAAGACGCGGTAAAGTTGTATGTAAACATTGTCGTGAATATTTTTGTTTACATGTTGTGGGAATACAGTGCGAAAAATTTAACTTTCTGATTGCTCCGGAAATAAGTTGAAATATAATCAAACTTAATAATTGCCTTATTGGAATAGTGTATGGTAGAGCCTTTGTTTCTTTACACCTTATATCGAGGTGTGTAATGCTTTTACAGCCAGGTACCAGCCGGGAACGTAAGAGACCGAACGTTTCAAGTACAGAATTAAAATGAAGAAAAAGTTATTTTTGGCGAAATATGTTTTAAGAGCATATGCTACGGATAAAAAATTGGAAGGGTGCGCGTAGGACGAACGTAATTGGCGTATCAGGAAAGAATAGCATGTAAGTGAAACTCCTGTACTCGAAAGTGGGCGTGATCACAGGAAAAAACAAAACAAGCTGTGATCATTGTATATTTTTACGAATCGATTATTTACATTATTAGAGATGCGGTTGGAAGTCGCGGAGGCTAGGGAATGGCATTGAGACGAAGTGCCCTACGAAGAAATGGATGCGCGAGCGCATGTGAGCGACGGTGAACCACTGAAACCAGATGCTGTGTTCTAGTTGTCTGTCCGGCATAGTAGTCAGCAATCGCAAAGTGTAGTACCAGAGGCAGACATATTTGAGTTATCAGGCTGTTGATGGAGGAGCAAAACTGATTCAAATTATTGTTGTAGGGACATGCTGTCACCCATTTTGGACTTCCTTAAAGGCACGCACGACGGAAAGGCGCTATTATAAGCTAATATAGTGTTAGCTGTGCCGTCATGGTATACAAATTTTAAGAACGAGGGTTACTGGATTAATTTCTTTACGAGAATTGACGAGAGGTAAAGGCGATAAATGTATTAGCTGCCTGAAAGGTTTTTTTAGGATGTGGAGTCGAGTAGCTTTCAAAAATGCTCATTGCCAAATATATGGGTAGGAACTGTAGCAACTGAGAGTTATTTTCATATGTAGGCCTATCGCAAAAACAATATTTCAGCCTAGACGAACTGTACGAGAAGGATCAGTCTTCGCAGTAATCGTCGAGAATGTTCAATACCATTTAATTCTTCAGTTCCGCATACGTTTATTATTTAGTAGCAGTGGTTTCAAAAATGTCATTTAATTTTTCGGCCACAACAATAACGGAGAAAAGGCGCGTGATGATGGAGTATAACTTATTGTTGATAGTGTGACCGTATAATTTTTGTATTGTTGAGACAGCGAAAGGCAAATTAGGAAAGCGGGTTGATGCTCATTTCGTTTGATGCTCATTTCGTTTGTTTATAGCACAACAGTTTAAGTTCTTGTCTATTATGATATGACACTGGATAAATAAACCACCATAGCTTTCTTCAACCGTTGTTGTCAACTAGAAATTGTGCAAATTTCTATTGATCTGATGTGAGAAAAAAATTGACATGTATACATGAAGCTGTGGAATAATTGGAAAACAATACTTATATATTCTTGTTGCGTTATAGCTTCCACAATTATGTGAGTCCAAACATAAAAAACGACATGAGAAGAGAATTGTAAATGCACCAATTAAAATATTTCAGTATTTGATGGCACTCATATTTTTTGTAATGTAGCATTCTTATATATTTTAGGAAACCATTCTTTTGTTTCAAAACACTTGATTGTAGATTGATGATTCCATTACCCTTGTCTCTGGCTCTCTAAATCTGTTATACTTAATTCCACATCCATCCATCCCTTTCCAATACTCCCTTTCCCTCTTCATAGTGTGTGGGGAAAAGTGCCAGCACAAAGAAATCTTCAGAAGACAAAAACACAGACATGGTGATGTAGGCGATGATCTTATTAAAGACCTGTGCAAATGTTGGTATCTCACAATCTACACTGTTTATCCGTGTAACACTTCCCGTCATTACCAGTGCCCCTCTCCCTGCCTGTACCCACTCCCCACCTTTTAACTGTCTCCCCCACATTTATCTGTAGATCCTACCCCTTTCTTTTCCCTTTTATAAAACCTCCCCTATCTCTCTCCCTACTCCACCGCTCTCTCCACTCCCCCCTCCCACCCTTGTGCACATTTCTCAACACCCTCTTTACCTGTTTCTCTACCATAACATTCATATGTCTCTCCCCTGCCCCCTTAATCCACCTCTCTTATCCCTCCCCACAACTATATTCATCTCACCTCCTCAGCCTACATTCCTTTATCCTCTCCCCACACCAATGTCCTCTTTCTCCCGCCGCCTTCATTCGCCACACCCTAACCCACCCTGCCGCCATTGTCACTCTCTTCCTCTCCTGCCATTTCACACAACCTCCATGCTGCCGCCTCTCACTCCCCCATCCCCCATGCTGCCACCCCTCATTATAACCCCCCCCCCACGTCCTACATCATACTCTATTCGCCATCTCCTCTCACTCCCCCATCCCCAAACCCTTGCACATGCTGCTGCTCCTGCCACTTCTGCCTACCCTCACCCCTGCCACAATCTACCTCCCCTCACCCTATTCACTTCCACCACCACCTGCCCCCATCCGCTTCTCCTTCACCCACCTCTCCTGCCAGAATTCCCCCCTCCACATGCGTCTTCTGCTAACAAGGATCCTCACTTCACTCCCACCCTCCATCTGTCTCAACCCTCATACCTGCCTATTTTAATCCATCTATTCCTAGGTCTCTCTCTCTCTCTCTCTCTCTCTCTCTCTCTCTCTCTCTCTCTCTCTCTCTCTCTCTCTCTCTCTCTCTCTCTCTCTCGTGTGTGTGTGTGTGTGTGTGTGTGTGTGTGTGTGTAAAAGAAAACCACCTTTAATATTCCCCCCCCCCCCTCAATTGCCTTCATCACGCTCTCGCTCTCACCCTTATCCCCTTTAACCACACATCAAACTCACAGCCTTCATCCCTCAGTGCAGTTGAACTCCATTTCATCCACTTCCCACTAACCTCTTCACATAAAGTCCCAATCTCCTATTCTCACCCTCCTCCGTTACTTCCCTTCCTGTCCCCCAGCCTCGAATTCCTCCAGTTCCCCTTCCTCCATTTCCTCCGACTGCCCCTTTCCGCCATGCCTCCAATTCTCATTCGCCCACTTTGGGCCCCTCTGTCCCCGGCTCCCGCCCCCCTTCGCGCCCCTCTGTCCCCGGCTCCCGCCCCCCTTCGCGCCCCTCTGTCCCCGGCTCCCGCCCCCCTTCGCGCCCCTCTGTCCCCGGCTCCCGCCCCCCTTCGCGCCCCTCTGTCCCCGGCTCCCGCCCCCCTTCGCGCCCCTCTGTCCCCGGCTCCCGCCCCCCTTCGCGCCCCTCTGTCCCCGGCTCCCGCCCCCCTTCGCGCCCCTCTGTCCCCGGCTCCCGCCCCCCTTCGCGCCCCTCTGTCCCCGGCTCCCGCCCCCCTTCGCGCCCCTCTGTCCCCGGCTCCCTCCCCCCTTCGCGCCCCTCTGTCCCCGGCTCCCTCCCCCCTTCGCGCCCCTCTGTCCCCGGCTCCCTCCCCCCTTCGCGCCCCTCTGTCCCCGGCTCCCGCGCCCCTCTGTCCCCGGCTCCCGCGCCCCTCTCTGTCCCCGGCTCCCGCGCCCCTCTCTGTCCCCGGCTCCCGCGCCCCTCTCTGTCCCCGGCTCCCGCGCCCCTCTCTGTCCCCGGCTCCCGCGCCCCTCTCTGTCCCCGGCTCCCGCGCCCCTCTCTGTCCCCGGCTCCCGCGCCCCTCTCTGTCCCCGGCTCCCGCGCCCCTCTCTGTCCCCGGCTCCCGCGCCCCTCTCTGTCCCCGGCTCCCGCGCCCCTCTCTGTCCCCGGCTCCCGCGCCCCTCTCTGTCCCCGGCTCCCGCGCCCCTCTCTGTCCCCGGCTCCCGCGCCCCTCTCTGTCCCCGGCTCCCGCGCCCCTCTCTGTCCCCGGCTCCCGCGCCCCTCTCTGTCCCCGGCTCCCGCGCCCCTCTCTGTCCCCGGCTCCCGCGCCCCTCTCTGTCCCCGGCTCCCGCGCCCCTCTCTGTCCCCGGCTCCCGCGCCCCTCTCTGTCCCCGGCTCCCGCGCCCCTCTCTGTCCCCGGCTCCCGCGCCCCTCTCTGTCCCCGGCTCCCGCGCCCCTCTCTGTCCCCGGCTCCCGCGCCCCTCTCTGTCCCCGGCTCCCGCGCCCCTCTCTGTCCCCGGCTCCCGCGCCCCTCTCTGTCCCCGGCTCCCGCGCCCCTCTCTGTCCCCGGCTCCCGCGCCCCTCTCTGTCCCCGGCTCCCGCGCCCCTCTCTGTCCCCGGCTCCCGCGCCCCTCTCTGTCCCCGGCTCCCGCGCCCCTCTCTGTCCCCGGCTCCCGCGCCCCTCTCTGTCCCCGGCTCCCGCGCCCCTCTCTGTCCCCGGCTCCCGCGCCCCTCTCTGTCCCCGGCTCCCGCGCCCCTCTCTGTCCCCGGCTCCCGCGCCCCTCTCTGTCCCCGGCTCCCGCGCCCCTCTCTGTCCCCGGCTCCCGCGCCCCTCTCTGTCCCCGGCTCCCGCGCCCCTCTCTGTCCCCGGCTCCCGCGCCCCTCTCTGTCCCCGGCTCCCGCGCCCCTCTCTGTCCCCGGCTCCCGCGCCCCTCTCTGTCCCCGGCTCCCGCGCCCCTCTCTGTCCCCGGCTCCCGCGCCCCTCTCTGTCCCCGGCTCCCGCGCCCCTCTCTGTCCCCGGCTCCCGCGCCCCTCTCTGTCCCCGGCTCCCGCGCCCCTCTCTGTCCCCGGCTCCCGCGCCCCTCTCTGTCCCCGGCTCCCGCGCCCCTCTCTGTCCCCGGCTCCCGCGCCCCTCTCTGTCCCCGGCTCCCGCGCCCCTCTCTGTCCCCGGCTCCCGCGCCCCTCTCTGTCCCCGGCTCCCGCGCCCCTCTCTGTCCCCGGCTCCCGCGCCCCTCTCTGTCCCCGGCTCCCGCGCCCCTCTCTGTCCCCGGCTCCCGCGCCCCTCTCTGTCCCCGGCTCCCGCGCCCCTCTCTGTCCCCGGCTCCCGCGCCCCTCTCTGTCCCCGGCTCCCGCGCCCCTCTCTGTCCCCGGCTCCCGCGCCCCTCTCTGTCCCCGGCTCCCGCGCCCCTCTCTGTCCCCGGCTCCCGCGCCCCTCTCTGTCCCCGGCTCCCGCGCCCCTCTCTGTCCCCGGCTCCCGCGCCCCCCTCTGTCCCCGGCTCCCGCGCCCCCCTCTGTCCCCGGCTCCCGCGCCCCCCTCTGTCCCCGGCTCCCGCGCCCCCCTCTGTCCCCGGCTCCCGCGCCCCCCTCTGTCCCCGGCTCCCGCGCCCCCCTCTGTCCCCGGCTCCCGCGCCCCCCTCTGTCCCCGGCTCCCGCGCCCCCCTCTGTCCCCGGCTCCCGCGCCCCCCTCTGTCCCCGGCTCCCGCGCCCCCCTCTGTCCCCGGCTCCCGCGCCCCCCTCTGTCCCCGGCTCCCGCGCCCCCCTCTGTCCCCGGCTCCCGCGCCCCCCTCTGTCCCCGGCTCCCGCGCCCCCCTCTGTCCCCGGCTCCCGCGCCCCCCTCTGTCCCCGGCTCCCGCGCCCCCCTCTGTCCCCGGCTCCCGCGCCCCCCTCTGTCCCCGGCTCCCGCGCCCCCCTCTGTCCCCGGCTCCCGCGCCCCCCTCTGTCCCCGGCTCCCGCGCCCCCCTCTGTCCCCGGCTCCCGCGCCCCCCCTGTCCCCGGCTCCCGCGCCCCCCCCTGTCCCCGGCTCCCGCGCCCCCCCCCTGTCCCCGCCTCCCTCGCCCCCCCCGTCCCCGCCTCCCTCGCGCCCCCCCGTCCCCGCCTCCCTCGCGCCCCCCCGTCCCCGCCTCCCTCGCGCCCCCCCGTCCCCGCCTCCCTCGCGCCCCCCCGTCCCCGCCTCCCTCGCGCCCCCCCGTCCCCGCCTCCCTCGCGCCCCCCCGTCCCCGCCTCCCTCGCGCCCCCCCCGTCCCCGCCTCCCTCGCGCCCCCCCCCGTCCCCGGCTCCCGCCCCCTTCGCGCCCCCCCCCCGTCCCCGGCTCCCGCCCCCTTCGCGCCCCCCCCGTCCCCGGCTCCCGCGCCCCTCTGTCCCCGGCTCCCGCGCCCCTCTGTCCCCGGCTCCCGCGCCCCTCTGTCCCCGGCTCCCGCGCCCCTCTGTCCCCGGCTCCCGCGCCCCTCTGTCCCCCGGCTCCCGCCCCCTTCGCGCCCCTCTGTCCCCCGGCTCCCGCCCCCTTCTCGCCCCTCTGTCCCCCGGCTCCCGCCCCCTTCTCGCCCCTCTGTCCCCCGGCTCCCGCCCCCTTCGCGCCCCTCTGTCCCCCGGCTCCCGCCCCCTTCGCGCCCCTCTGTCCCCCGGCTCCCGCCCCCTTCGCGCCCCTCTGTCCCCGGCTCCCGCCCCCCTTCGCGCCCCTCTGTCCCCGGCTCCCGCGCCCCTCTGTCCACGGCTCCCGCGCCGCTCGCTCCCTCCCCACGGCTCCCGCGCCGCTCGCTCCCTCCCCACGGCTCCCCCGCCGCTCGCTCCCTCCGATTCCCGCCCTCGCGCCCCTCCCTCCCTCCCTCCCACACCCCCCTGAACAGTCTTTTAGCTACCTGTCCCCAACTCATTTACTGTGTCTCCCCCACCCCATTTACCAGTATACAAATTTCCTTCGTACGTGGGCCATTGGCTATCACTTCCTGCCCCAGTATATGTGCCTTCCTCTTGGCTCTCGTACCGACATCCCCATGTCTTCGTGCTTCCTCTTGCACTGTAGTCATGCCCTCATCTCCGCACCTTTGATTCTGCCAGCTCACTGTGTCTCTGTCCTCGTTCCACCAACCCAACCACCCTCCCCCGTACCCTTGCCATACTTCATCTCAACCCACCCTCTGTACCCTCTCCCTCCTCTTTGCCATCCCCATCCCATACCCATCCTCTCCTGTCATTCTTCTCAAGTGAACCTGACCGCCTCTGACCAGCACAGTAGCCAGTCCGTTGTAGTGGGGCCACCATGTACCCTGTTGGTTGTAGCCCCCTGACAACACAGGGATCACTCTACTGATGCCTGCGGCGTTAACTCCCCATGTATGCCAAGGAGTAGATGCCTATCCTCCTGGGGTATCGGGACTCCCGGCAACGGCCATCCTGCCAGGTGGCCTTTGCTGTGGCTGGGTGGCGCCCGTGGGGAGGGCCCTTGGTCGGAGTAGATGGCATCAGGGCGGATGACCCGCAATGAAGCGTGGTACATCGTCTCTCGCTGGTGGCCAGCCGCCAGCAGTCTCTAAGTGTTCTCGGGCTCAATTTAACGCTCAGAAGTACGATCTGAAAACGTTCCCCTCACTCGCCTCACCGTGGGAGGAACGTAAATCTCAGGATGGCAGTAACAGTTATTCGCCCCAATTCTTAGTTTTTACAAGAGCTGATGGGGAGTCTTTTCTATCCACAAAGCCTAAGCTCTTCGTCGAGCATTTAGAGGACAAGTTTGGGGAGGTGGAGGGCTTGTCCAAAATGCGCTCTGGATCGGTCCTGATACAAACGGCATCCTCTGCCCAGTCTCGACGGTTACTTGCTTGTGACAAGTTGGGGGATGTTGCTGTTACGATCACACCGTATAAGAGTTTAAATATGGTCCAGGGAGTTATTTACCATAAGGACCTTCTTTTGCAGCCTGATGACGAGCTGCGCGCCAACTTAGAGCGCAGAGGTGTACATTTCGTCCGGCGCGTTCATCGGGGTCCGAAGGAAAATCAGATAGCTACCGGTGCATTCATCTTGGCCTTCGAGGGTGATACGTTACTGGAAAAGGTCAAGGTGATGGTCTACCGATGTGACGTCAAGCCCTATATCCCTCCCCCGATGCGGTGCTTCAAGTGCTGGAAGTTCGGCCATATGTCTTCCCGCTGCACTTCCAGCCTCACATGTCGAGATTGCGGACGCCCATCTCATCCTGATACTCCATGTGCCCCGCCTCCCATCTGTGTCAGCTGCGGGGAGCACCATTCACCTTGCTCGCCAGACTGCAGAATCTTCCAGAAAGAGTGCAAAATCATGGAATATAAGGCCCTGGACCGACTGACCTATACTGAGGCCAAAAGGAAATACGACCGATTACATCCTGTGAGAATGACATCTTCCTACGCCGCTGCTACAACACCTGTGCTCGCCCCATCAGTTTCGCGACTTCCGGCCGGATCGACGATTGGTACAACTCCTCCTCTCGCCTTGCCAGTGGGGGGCTCTACCCACCGGGTTGCTCCTGCGCCACCTACCTCAGAAGCAACACCATCCAACCCATCGGGGATCTCCGTCCCCGCTTCTAAGCCGGAGAAGCGTCCAACTTCTTCAGCTCCTCACGCTCGCAAGGGGTCCCTTGGGTCCCTCCCTTCCCAGGTTTCCACCAGAGGGAAGACTGACGACTGACAGTGGCGTAAGTGCCCACAATCAGCTGGTCGAAGGGCTTCACGATCCTCCTCAGTCCCGGAGACTCAATCGGTGAAGCCCTCCCAGCCAGTTAAACCCAAGGAGCAGCGTGAGAAATCCAAGGAGAAGAGCTCTAAGCCCAACGAACTCGCGGTGGCAGCTACCCCACCGCAACCTTCCAGCTCTGCATCTGAGGACGAGGTGGAGATTCTGGCGTCCGCTGAGGACCTCGATCTCGCCGGTCCCTCAGACACCATGGATAGCACTAGCACAGGTGCTCAATCAGAGGCAGCAGGTGACCCAGTGGCGTAATCTGCCTTCCCAGTCCCGTCACGCCTTTCTCAGCCATGGGCAATACCATCCTCCAGTGGAACTAAAGCGGTTTCTTCCGTCATCTAGCTGAGCTCCGCCAACTTATCAGCCTTCACCCTTTCTTCTGCATTGCTCTTCAGGAAACTTGGTTTCCAGCAATGCGAACCCCCGCCCTCTGTGGCTATCGGGGTTATTATAACAACCGGGCAGCTTATGAAAGGGTGTCTGGCGGCGTCTGCATCTATGTCCTTAACTCTCTTCACAGCGAGTCTGTCCCTCTACAAACAGCTTTGGAGGCTGTCGCTGTTCGGGTGTGGACGCCACAGGCTGTTACCGTCTGCAGTCTTTACCTTACACCGGATGTTGATGTCATGCAGCATGTCCTGGCTGCGTTGATAGCCCAATTGCCACCACCTTTCTTGTTACTGGGCGATTTCAACGCCCATAACCCTCTGTGGGGTGGGTCGATGGCGACAGGTCGAGGCGCCACCATTGAACATTTCTTGGCACAGCTCGATCTTTCGCTTTTAAATGATGGTTCCTTCACACACTTCAGCATGGCGCATGGCACGTACTCCGCCATCGACCTTTCGATCTGCAGCCGTAGCCTCTTACGTCTGTCCAATGGAGAGTGCATGACGACCTGTGTGGTAGTGACCACTTCCCGATCTTTCTGTCACTGCCACAGTGTCACTCTTCTGGGCGCCCCAGCAGATGGGCTATGAATAAGGCTGACTGGGACTTGTTTTCCTCCACTGCCGCTATTGAGCCTCTCTCTGATGCCGGCATTGATGCGGTGGTTCACTCCGTCACCACCGTCATCATTACTGCCGCAGAATCTTCCATTCCCCGTTCTTCTGGGTCCCCTCGGAGGAGGACTGTGCCTTGGTGGTCGCCTGATATCGCAGAGGCGATTAAAGATCGCCGGCGGGCGCTACAGCGTCACAAGCGACATCCCTGCATTGAACACCTCATCACCTTCAAACGGCTGCGTGGGCGGGCCCGCCGCCTTATCCGCCAACGCAAGGAGGAGTGCAAGGAGTGGTATGTGTCCACCATTGGCCTCCATGTCTCTCCATCGCAGGTGTGGGCCAAGATCCGACGCCTCTATAGCTATTGGACCCCTGTCAGCGTCCCTGCGCTCTCACTGAATGGAGCAGTTTGTACAGACTCCGACGAAATTGCCAACAGCTTGGCAGAGCATTTTGCTCTGAGTTCCGCTTCTTCCAATTACCCACTGGCCTTCCTCTCCATTAAAGAGCGGATGGAATGTCGGAGCCTTTCTTTTCGCACCCACCGTGCTGAATCTTACAATGTTCCATTCAGTGAGTGGGAATGTCGCAATGCCCTAGCCGCTTGTCCTGATACCGCTCCTGGGCCAGATAGCATCCACTGTCAGATGCTGAAACACCTTTCAGTGGACTGCCTGCGACGGCTCCTCGACCTTTACAACCGCATTTGGGTTGAGGGTGAGTTTCTGTCGCAGTGGCGGGAAAGCATTGTCATCCATGTTTTAAAACCGGGCAAGAGTCATTTGGAGGTGGACAGCTACCGCCCCATTAGCCTCACCAACGTTCTTTGCAAGCTTCTCGAACGGATGGTGAGCTGACGCTTGACTTGGGTACTGGAGTCTCGGGGCCTTCTGGCTCCATCTCGGGGTGGGTTCCGTAAAGGCCGCTCCGCCGCCGACAATCTGGTGAGCCTGGAGTCGGCCATCCGTACTGAGTTTGCCCGCCGTCAGCACCTGGTCGCTGTCTTTTTCGACATGCGGAAGGCGTACGATACGACATGGCGTCATCACATCCTTTCTACGCTACATGGATGGGGCCTTCGGGGCCCTCTGCCGATCTTTATCAGAAATTTTCTGTCGTATCGTACCTTCTGCGTGCAAGTCGCGGCCTCTCATAGTTCCTCCCGAGTCCAGGAGAACGGGGTACCACAGGGATCTGTCCTCAGTGTCTGCCTGTTTTTAATCGCAATAAACGGGCTCGCTGCAGCGGTGGGAAATTCTGTCTCCGCTTCCCTGTATGCTGACGACTTCTGCCTTTACTGCAGCTCTACTGGCATTGCAGCTGTTGAACGTCAGCTACAGGGCGCTATCCGCAAGGCGCAGTCTTGGGCTATAGCTCATGGGTTCCAGTTTTCGGCAGCCAAGACCTGCATTATGCATTTCTGCCGGCAACGTACTGTCCACCTGGAGCCGCAGCTTTATCTTGATGGCGAACTTCTTTCAGTGGTGGAATCGCACAGGTTTTTGGGGGTGGTTTTCGATGCCCGGTTGACTTGGCTGCCTCATATCCGGCAGCTTAAACAGGAGTGTTAGCGGCATCTCAATGCTCTGAGATGCTTGAGCCACACCCGCTGGGGCGCCGACCGATCTACCGTGTTATGGCTCTACCAGGCGTTAATCCAGTCTCGTCTGGATTATGGGGGCCTGGCTTATGGCTCGGCATTCCCATCTGCGCTGCGGTACTGGACCCAATCCTACACAGCGGAATACTCCTTGCCACGTGCTTTCCGGACGAGCCCAGTGGACAGCATACTTGCTGAGGCAGGTGTCCCTCCATTGCGGTTGAGGCGCTAAAATCTACTGGCTGCTAATGCCGCCCATGTTTTTAGCACGCCCGGGCATCCGCACTACCGTCTCCTGTTCCCGCAATTGGTCGTCCAACTGCCAGAACGTCGGCCCCGGTCAGGTTGTACGATCGCGGTCCGCGTCAGAGAGCTTCTCTCCGGGTTTGGGACTTTACCTCTTCCACCTCCTTTTCGGGCACCTCTGCATACACCCCCGTGGTGTGTGCCTCACCCTCGCCTTCAGCTGGAGTTGGCACAGGGCCCGAAGGACTCAGTCCCTCCAGAGGCCTTCCGCCACCGCTTTTATTCCATCCTGGCCACGTATCAGGGCTCTGGCGTTGTATACACTGACGGTTTGATGGTTGCTGGTCGTGTCGGTTATGCGCTACCTCTAGGGGACCATTCCGAACAACGTTCCTTACCGGATGGCTGCAGCGTTTACACTGCTGAGCTGGTCCCCATCTTTCGTGCCGTAGAGTATATCCGCTCCTGCTCAGGTGAGTCCTTCGTTATCTGAGCGGTTTACGAGCTCTCGACCGGTGTTTCCCTCGTTCTCGTCTGGTGATGGCTATCCAGGAGTCACTGCATACTCTTGTCCGTTGCGGCCGCTCTGTGGTCTTTGTGTGGACCCCCCGTTCATGTCGCTATCCCGGGCGATGAACATGTTGACCGCCTGGCGAAAGAGGCCACCAGTAAACCATCTCTGGAGATTGGCCTCCCGGCGACTGATTTGCGGGCACTATTACGCCGCAAGGTTTTCGATTTATGGGACACTGATTGGCGCAACCTGCCCGTACCCAACAAACTCCGTCGTATCAAGGAGACGATGACTGTGTGGCGGTCATCCATGTGAGCCAACCGAAGGGACTCAGTCGTCCTTTGTCGGCTCCGCATTGGCCACACCCGACTGACGCACAGTTATTTACTGTGTCGTGCGGATCCACCTCTTTGTCGTTGTGGGGCGTCCTTGACGGTGGCCCATATTCTGTTGGAGTGCGCCCTTTCAACTGTGCTCAGGCAGACTTTTGCGCAGCCTGGTACGCTCCCTGCGCTTTTATCTGTCGACTCTGCCATTGCGGACTTAGTTTTGCGTTTTATTCGGGCAGGGGGATTTTATCGCTTAATGTAAGTGTGTGTGTGTGTGTTTTTGTGTTGATTCTGGCCTATGGCCTACGATTTTAGTCTGATTTTTTAATATGTTTCTCAGTGGTTGGCTTTTCCTTTTTTGTTTCTATGGTCGGCCAACCACCGTCACACTCTGTGTGATTTTAGTTCGTCCTGTCTGGTCTTTGTCTAAGTTTCTCTTGTTCTGTGTTGTCTGTCTTCTCATCTGTTGATCGTTTTTATTCTCTGTGGGTGTTTTTAGTATTTGGAAAAAGGGACCGATGACCGTAGCAGTCTGGTCCCTTCAATCCCCAAACCAACCAACCAACCAACCTAATCTGAAGGTCAAGCACTTAAATGCTACCAACGGTTTCATCTACTTAGTGTCTTCAACTATCAGTATCAACCAGTTTTGGTCTTAGACCATCATCATCTGATATCTATCCAAAGATACGATCATAGATAAATATGGTATACAAAATGTGTTAAGAAATTACTTAGAGATACAAAAAAAAAAAAAAAAGAAAAGAAACGTGAATATTTACAAGGATGTCGTTATTTGACAGTGGAGACATCTCAGGTGCTACAATGCTACAATAATTAATAAATTCCAGTGTAGTAGGTGCACTCTTTAATGATGGCAGTATATCAGAAGGCTAGAGATGTAGGTACTATCATGGTACAAATACTGAAGAGTTGGTCAAAGACCTTCACTAAACCTTTTCATTCTATGACACCAAGTGTACTGCTCGTGAGTAACTGCTGTTTGCAGGAGACCAGATTATCTCTGGTGAACTTCTTCGGTAATTTCTTTTGTAAAGTCAAAAGTGAAAAATGTAATTGCCATTACAAACATTTAGGCACATCTATACTGTGAAGCAAGAAGGTACAGAAATCTGTAATATATAAATGCTAAACAGTAGCGTGATCATAGCATAATAATGTATAAGGTTTGTAGAAACAAACATCAGTCACTTCATAAATGTAATGTAAATGGTGTTCGTAACTTATGGTATGTTAGGAAACATTGCTTAAAATACATACAAACTGTCAGCTACCATTCCTTTACATTCTAGTTACTTTAATCAGCCATTGCATAAGAGAACAATTACCGATAAAGGACCGCATTATATTTGATTGTCATATCGGTTACAGTGTTTATTTTGAAAACCAGTTCTAGCTGTAATATTTGTCACAGAAATATAACCAACGACAGGATAACGAGAGTGACCAAATTTGGCTTTAAGAACCGCTAGTGGCAAGTCTGTATAACAGTAATGATAACCAGGCTATTTTTCTTTTGAGAAACGTAACGTAGCCATTTGGCACTGAATAATCCATCACAGGGATATTTAAGAAGTTAGTAGAAAGTTGCATCTAATTTAGGTTGATAATTGTCAAATAAGATATGTATTTGTTGGCATGTCAACTCCAAACACATTATGAGGAGCATAGATCTGAGGCTACTTCCGACTTTTCCAACAAATATTGGGTAATATCCAATGTTGGAGGGTTTGGTAATCAAAAACCTCAAAAGAATATCCACGAAGAATAAGTAAGTGCCAAATTTATGTATTGTGTAGAGCAGATATGAGTTAATGTATTGGTATGTGTATATGCAAGTGATAACAGTCCATTCAGATGATGCACAATAATAATTTGACAGTGTAGTATCTGTCAGAGAAATGTATGGCACATTATTCATTGAGATACCTTCTGGACCATGCCTCATGACACAAATCTTGGATTTTCTGAATACAAATCTGCAGATTTACAGTAAAAGTAACTTCTTCTGATGTACACATTACAGTAAAAACAAGAAGTGAATGCTACATTTTTGTTGTACACCAGAGACTTGTAGAATAATAAAAATAAAATATGTATGTATACTGAGAGGGAGGACCATCAAAAGTACATGGTGTACATAAAGTCAGGGAACACATTCACTTATATATTGCACAAGAACTAAACGTTGTACAGATGTCATACATATTGCATTTTGAAGAGAAACTCTGAAAGTTTTTTTTACAAACATTTGATACGTGAACCATGAGTGACCTGGCAGATGTCAATACGGTATTCAAATTCTTGCCATTCCGTCCGTTTCTCTTTGCTGGGCACAATCAACCCATCGTAACGAATGTGTTCTGTCAGGGGTAAATGGCCTTCCTTGTTGGTGGCTTCTTACCGTACTTGGTTCTAAACATGCACTGAACAGCTGTAACACACTTGTTCTTCGTTGAACACGCACATACTGAAAGCTTGTTCTTCACCTGAACTCGCCATGTTTGTGACTAGCACTGACTTTCGGCAAATTGCCAAAGTAAGCTGTGGCAGTATACATGGAAAAGAAAAGCGTTCGTAGTTTCTCTTCAAAATGACATATGTATGATACCTATACAGTGTTTGGTTCTTGTGCAGTAAATAATTGAAAGTGTTCTCGGACTTTATGTACACCCTGTATGTAGTGTCATTAAGGAGTAAGACAAGGAAGTGGAAGAGAGATTTTAAGAAGGAAGTGTATGGAAAAAGGTGTAAGAAGAAATGATACTTAATGTATGGATACATTGTATGTATGTATGTATGTTTGCAGGAACCAGATAATAGATTGCAGGAGCTATCCATCTGCAGATATAGGCAGTGATCATAACCTGGTCCTGATGAAAAGTTCACTGAGATTCAAATGTTTGAAGAAGAAGCCAGTAAAACTTAAATGGGAACTAGAAAAACTGAAAACTGAGGGACTGGCAAAGCGCTATGCTCATGAAACAGACAACCTAGCTAAGAATTTTCAATATGGTGGAATAAATGAAGACTGGGATCAAATTAAAACTGGTGTATACAAAGTAGCAGAAAAGATAGTTGGTAGAACTGAACCCAAAAACAAGAGGAAATGGATTACAGCAGATATCATTGAGATTATAGAAAACAGGAGATTATACAAAAATGCAACTGATGAACAAAGAAAAGCTGAATACAGAAGACTAAGGAATTTAGTTAATAGAGAAGCTAGGAAAGCAAAAGAAAATTTTCTTTAAGAAATGTGCAGAGAAGTGGAAGAAAATATGCAAAATGGAAGAACTGATTTAACCTACAGAAGGCAAATCAATTTTTGAACAAACGTAAAACAACACTCTCAGGCACAATAGAAAAGAAAGAGGGGAAAATGCTGTTCAGTAAAGACATGGTGAAGCGATGGGAAGAATGCATAAGAGTTGTACGCTGGAATACCTCTTTCGGAGGAAGTAATAGGAAGAGAAGAACAAGTAGACGAAGATGACATTCTGCAAGAACAATTTGACAGAGCTCTAAAAGAACTACGGGACAACAAAGCAACGGGTATTGTTGACATCCCTGCAGAACTACGAGGGTCACTCCAAAAGAAGTGCACACTATTTTTGTAAAAATACAGTTTTCATTCTGCATGTGTGAAAGTTTTACAGTGTGTAGATTTATCCTTCCCGCTTGTTTCCAAACTTAGTTCAACCTGTTCCCGTGAGTGGCGCTGTCACAGCATGTCTTCAAGATGGCTGCTACACTTGATGTTCATCAGAAGCAACATGCTGTCATAGAATTCCTGTACTGTGAAAACGAGACAGTGGGAAACATCTACAAGAGGTTGAAAAAGGTGTATGGAGATGCTGCTGTCGATCGCAGTACAGTTAGTCGGTGGGCAAGTAGGTTACGTAATGAAAGCGGGCTCGGCAATATTGAGGATTGTCCTCGCAGCGGCAGGCCTCGTACTGCACACACTCCAGACAATGTGCAGAGTGTTAACGAATTGGTGACTGCTGACAGACGCAGCACAGTGTACGAATTGTCATGCTATGTTGGGATAGGGGAAGGAAGTGTTTGCAGAATACTGAAAGTGTTGGCATTAAAAAAGGTTTGTGCCAGGTGGGTTCCCAGGATGTTGACAGTGGCTCACAAAGAAACAAGAAAAACCGTATGCAGCGAACTTTTGGAACAGTACGAGAATGGTGGAGATGAATTTCTTGGAAGAATTGTGACAGGTGATGAAACATAGCTCCATCATTTTTCACCAGAGATGAAGAGGCAATTAATGGAGTGGCATCATGCAGATTCACCCAAGAAAAAAAAATTCAAAACCACACCTGCTGGAAAAGTTATGGCTGCAGTGTTTTTCGATTCTGAAAGACTCTTGCTTGTGGACATCATGCCAAGTGGAACCACCATAAATTGTGATGCATATGTGTCGACACTGAAGAAACTTCAAGCTCGACTGAGTTGCGTTTGACCACATCAGCAAAAGCAGGGTGTTTTGCTGTTGCACCACAATGCAGGGCCACATGTCAGTCAAAAAACCATGGAAGCTATCACAAAACTCGAATGGACAACACTGAAACACCCGCCTGAAAGTCCTGACCTGGCTCCATGTGACTATCATCTCTTTGGGAAACTGAAAAACTCTTTGTGGAACAACGTCTGAAGGTGATGACTCCCATGCGCACACTGCCAAACAGTGGCTCCAACAAGTTGGTCCAGAATTTTACTGTGCTGGTATACAGGCACTGGTTCCAAGATGGCGCAGTTGAGAGGGATGGAAATTATGTGGATAAATGAAAATATTGTTCCTTAAGGATGTATCTACACACTGTAAAACTTTCAAACATGTAGAATAAAAGAGGGATTAAAAAAAAAATAGTGTGCATTTCTTATGGAGTGACCCTCGTAATAAAAAAAGCTGGTGACAGCATGAAAATGATGGTGCTTAAACTTATTAGGTCCATCTACAACACAGGAGAGATGCTGACAGACTTCCAGAAATGTATCATTGTTCCTATACCAAAGAAGGCAGCAGGTACAAAATCCAAACAGTACCAAACTCTAAGCCTAATATCACGTGCATCAAAAATTCTCATAAAAATAGTTCTGAAGAGAAGGTGGAGGATATGTTGAGTGAAGATCAGTTTGGTTTCAGAAGGGGATTGGGAACAAGAGAGGCGATTCTGGCACTGAGACTCGTTATCGAAAAGCAATTACAGAAAAATAAACTAACTTATATTGCCTTTGTAGACATAGAAAAGGCATTTGATAACGCTATCTGGCAAGAGATGTTCAGAGTGCAGAGGAAAAGTGGAATAAAGTACAAAGACATCCGTGTGATACTCGGTTTCTATAAGAATGTGGTGGCAGTGATTAGGACTGTCACCAGGAACAGGAAGCAAATATTAGAAAAGGGGTAAGGCAAGGATGTGCTCTCTCTCCTCTTATATTCAATGCTTACATCCAGGAAGCTGTAGACTAAGTTCGAGAAACTACTGAGGTGAGGATCAGAATTAATGGGCAGAAGATAAACATGCTAGTTATGCTGATGATATTGCTATAGTCATGGAGCCAAAGGAAGATCTAGAGGAAGTCCTCAGAACAATGGAAAAAATTCTAGGCAATCAGTATGGAATGAGAATAAACAAGAAAAAGACTAAATTGATGGTATGCAATACAGGATCAGTATATGAACCTCTGAGAATGAGAATTGGAAGAGAGGAGATTGAAGTGATAGAGGAATTTACTTACCTGGGAAGCAAAATCAAAAGAGATGGTAGAAGCCGGAAAGAAATTGCAACCAGAATACAAAAGGCCAAAATTGCATTTAATTGGAGAAGGAACTTACTCACCAGCAACAACATCAGTCATGAAAGGTTTTGTTTGGAGCTTGGCCGTATACGGATGTGAAACTTGGACAATTGGAAGAGAAGAGAGAAGACGGCTAGAGGCCCTGGAGATGTGGTGCTATAGAAGGATGATGCAGATCAGCTGGAGAGAGAAAGTAACAAATGAAGAGGTGCTTAGAAGAGTACAGGAAACCAGATCTCTGTGGAGGCACATCCAAACAAGGAGAGACAAACTTGTAGGGCACATCCTATGATGCAACATCACTGGAACAATAGCAGAAGGTGCTATTGAGGGAAGGAATCTGGGTGGGTGGGGGGGGGGGGTGACCCAGGTTATCGGATATCATACATGCAATGGATCATGAATGACGTTGCATGTAACACACATGTGGAAATGAAGAGGAAGGCAGACAGAAGAGAGGAATGGCGCTCTGCTGCAAACCAACCTCAGGGTTGAACACTAAAAGAAAAAGAAGAATGTATGGAAGCATAAACATATATGTTAAAATTAGTATGTCAGCCGAAATATTTTTGACTTAATATTCTTCTGGAGGCTGTGTATATTAGAGGGTTCGAGGAAGTTCATGACCTAAGACGTATCTCTCATCTACAAGATTAGTAAATCATTTGAATATTTAGCAATATTTTTCTTGATTAAAAAAGAAACAGTTATCACTTGGGTAAAAATTTACAGAACATAATAGCCTACAACCCATCTGCCGTGCAGTTGCATACCAGATACACAGAGCTACTGATACAAGGAAATTGTGTACTGAAAAAAAATTCTTTGGCATTAAGTGGTAGCAGACTGTATCAGATAAAAGTTGTCTGACTAGATCCATTGTAATTTAGGTGATCTCTTAAGATTACAAAAGCAAACAATAAGGTTAATTATGAAGACAAAGCCAGGGGGGAGGGGGGGATATGAAACTAAAACAGGTTTGTGAAAGACATCAGAGAAATTTTCTAAGAAAATCATATTTTTCAAGTTGTTTTGCTCTTTAAAACTAATTTCTTATTTTCATCAATGGTACCTATTGTGAGACTGATTATTGTTTATACTCGTGGAACCTTGTTCTCAGTGTCTTCCCAGGTTGGCGTGTGGTGAAACTTTTCACATTGCTGACAGTTAATTGTGTAGACACTTGGTTAGTCATACATTTCATGAATTACTTGATGGCCATTCACTTGTCTGACAAAAATGTTTAGCTATGCGTTTCACATTCTCAGTGGAGAGAGAGAGAGTGTCATCATACCAGTTGTTTCTCTGTGCTGCACAGTCCAAAAATTATCCCCACTACCAATGAGAGGTGTCACCCTATGTCCATCAACAGCTACTGACTGATTACTCTCACCACTGTTGCTCCACAAAATGCTTGAATGAATAGTAGTGGGGGATTGTGCTGGGTCTCATATTGTGGGGCATTTCACTCCCTGATCAATGTGGCGAGACGATTCATAACTGACTATTCGGTTAAGCTGAAATTAGCAATCTGATGGAATTTTTCTTAATGCCATCATTTCACTGCAATTTTTTTTGCCTGTGTGAGGGATACAGCACTGGTTGGCACCATCACATTTTATTTTTCCTCTAAGAGTGGGGCTTTTGATGCTTCCTAAAGCTTTTTATCCCTCCCATTACTTCAGTTTAGAGTTGGTATGTTGCTCAACTCCCCATGGCCCCACTTAGAGCTCCTTTCTAAGGCCAGTATTACACTATCAAATTTCTTTGTCCAATATTTTTGTCAAATATCTTCGCCAAAGAAATTTGATGATGGTGTAATAGAGAACTTTGTCAAATGTCGTCAAATATTTGATCAAATCTAGGGCCTTGCTGTAGATTTGATCAAAGAAGTTGCTTGTCTTCTGTTCACTGCAATGTGACATTTTACCACGTGGAGTGCTAGCATCGCTGCAGTGTTCTGTCATCTGTAGTGTTTTTATAAACATTGCCGATAAATACAATTGGTGTGTACCGACAACTACAAAATTAATAGAGATGTATAAAGCTGATGAGGTGCTTTACAACGTGAGGCACCCTGAATACAAAAATAGATTAAGAAGATTGGAGACCTAACCTAACTCTCTCCTGTAGCAAGGAATCGGAGTGTTACAGTGAGCCTGTCTTCTCCAGATGTAGCAGTTCTTAAGTGAATATTGTGCTTTGTGATATGAGGATACACTTCACTGAACACAGACAGAAAGGTATGCTCATCCATTCTTAAGTAATTGATGTACGACTTGACGTCCTCCACTATAAGCTCACGTAACAAGTTTTGTTGAATGCTTTTATCGTGCCATCGTAAAACCCACGGCTTCACCCAGGTGCATTCCCCCCCCCCCCTCCCCCCCGCTTCTCTTCCGCATGTGCACACAGTGCAATTGTGGTACAGGCAACTGCTGCGGTTAATATCAAGTTGCTGTTGTCAGCCATCTTGAACTTTGACGAAAAATATGATGACAGTGTAATACCCCTTCTAGCACTACGTCAAAGACCTTTCTCAAATATATTGGACGGAATATTTGATCACATCTTTGATCAAATCTTTGACAAAGAAATTTGATAGTGTAATACCGGCGTAAGTGTTACACTCTCCATGATTACCATCAATGGCCTAGTGACTTCTGCCAGACCCACAGTCATTCCTACACTGTATACTGAGGACATTTATTTTTAGTGTATGCCCCATTCTGTAGCCTTCACTGAACTTCATGTCCATGAAACCATCCGAAGAGCATTTGCTTTGACATTTTCCTGTTGCTCTCAATTTTCTCTTACAAAAATCTGGTCGTGCATTTCTGTTGTATAACTGTTTACTCCAACACAGTACTCTCCTCGGGTACTCACCACTTGCTCATTGATGCACAGTCCTGATTTTTGAAACTATTCTTTGATACAAAACTGACATGACTGCCCCATATTTGTCAACTTAAGACTAACTGTATGCAAAAGCTTAACGCTTTCTCCTCACGGGATGTGAATTGTGCTATTTTAGTCTGGATTTACCGGGACCAGATCTTGTCTCAGCTGGACTGTGATTACCAGACTCATATTGACTGCACCTTTTCTTTCAAATTATCAATCCCAGCAAATCATTGTAGAATAATACTGGCCACTGATGCTTTTCAGACTAGTTCCGTAGACAATATCCTCACCAAAGTGGAGATCTTACTTCTTCAGTTCTGACGATACCAACTCTTGCTCACTTACAACTGTACAACAGTTTCCTAACAGTCCTACTTACTGAATTCTTTTTCCATACGTGGTTTGTTGATTTTCTGAATCTTGCCCTCAGGTGGGTTACCCAGTTGGAATGCTAATCAGATTCCTTCACCCAGACCTTCACCAACATCCTTAAAGTGTGCTTCCCATGTACTGCTTCTCGAGTAGTACCCCCATCAAATTAGGACCGAATGTGTGGTTTCAGTTGCTTACACAACCTTTCAGCATCTGTTCTCAGTTCTTCAGTGTGCTGCTGTCATTTATAATGGCAACTTTAAAACAATGGCTAGAATGGGATATGATTTCTAATCTCCTGCTGCTCGGAGGAATTGACAGCTATAAACAATGTCCGTACTTTGTTAAACAGACACTTTCCTGACAGTGTTTTAATTTTTAGTGACTCAGGTCAGTGAGCAGTCGCCAGGTTTTTAACTGATGTTGATCTTGTCACCCTATGTTATGTACTGTTTGCTGTTGTTGTTGTGGTCTTCAGTCCAGAGACTGATTTGATGCAGCTCTCGATGCTACTCTATCCTGTGCAAGGTTCTTCATCTCCCAGGACCTACTGCAACCTACATCCTTATGAATCTGTTTAGTGTATTCATCTCATGGTTTCCCTCTGTGATTTTTACTCTCCACGCTGCCCTCCAATACTAAATTGGTGATCCCTTGATGCCTCAGAATATGCCCTACCAACCAATCCCTTCTTCTAGCCAAGGTGTGCCACAAATTTCTCTTCTCTCCAATTCTATTCAGTACCTTCTCATTGGTTACGTGATCTATCCATGTAATCCTCAGCATTCTTCTGTAGCACCACATTTCGAAAGCTTCTGTTCTCTTCTTGTCTAAACTATTTATTGTCCATGTTTCACTTCCATACATGGCTACACTCCATACAAATACTTTCAGAAATGACTTCCTGACACTTAAATCTATACTCGATGTTAACAAATTTCCCTTCTTCAGGAACGCTTTCCTTGCCATCTCCAGTCTACATTTTTTATCCTCTACTTCGACCATCATCAGTTATTTTGCTCCCCAAATAGCAAAACTCCTTTACTACTTTAAGTGTCTCATTTCCTAATCTAATACCCTCAACATCACCAGACTTAATTTGACTACATTCCATTATCCTCGTTTTGCTTTTGTTGATGTTCATCTTATATCCTCCTTTCAAGACCATGTCCATTCCATTCAGCGGCTCTTCCAAATCCTTTGCTGTCTCTGACAGAATTACAATGTCATTGGCGAACCACAAAGTTTTTATTTCTTCTCCATGGGTTTTAATTCCTACTCCAAATTTTTCTTTTGTTTCCTTTACTGCTTGCTCAATATAGCCTACAGATTGAATAACATCAGGGAGAGGCTACAACCCTGTCTCACTCCCTTCCCAACCACTGCTTCCCTTTCATGTCCCTCAACTCTTATAACTGCCATCTGGTTTCTGTACAAATTGTAAATAGCCTTTTGCTCCCTGTATTTTACCCCTGCCACCTTTAGAATTTGAAAGAGAGTATTCCAGTCAACATTGTTAAAAGCTTTCTCTAAGTCTACAAATGCTAGAAACATAGGTTTGCCTTTCCTTAATCTATCTTCTAAGATAAGTCATAGAGTCAGTATTGCCTCACATGTTCCAACATTTCTAAGGAATCCAAACTGATCTTCCCCGAGGTCGGCTTCCTCTTTGATTTCTTCCCCCAGTCCATATTCACCTACTACGTTTCCTTCTCTCCCTTTTCCTACTATCGAATTCCAGTCACCCGTGACTATTAAATTTTCGTCTCCCTTCACTACCTGAATAATTTTTTTTATCTCATCATACATTTCATCAATCTCTTCGTCTGCGGAGCTAGTTGGCATATAAACTTGTACTACTGTGGTAGGCATGGCCTTCGTATCTATCTTGGCCACGATAATGCATTCACTATGCTGTTTGTAGTAGCTTACCCGCATTCCTATTTTCCTATTCATTATTAAACCTACTCCTGAATTACCCCTATTTGATTTTGTATTTATAACCCTGTATTAACCTGACCAGAAGTCTCGTTCCTCCTGCCACCGAACTTCACTAATTCCCACAATATCTAACTTTAACCTATCTATTTCCCTTTTTAAATTTTCTGACCTACCTGCCCGATTAAGGGATCTGACATTCCACGCTCCGATCCGTAGAATGCCAGTTTTCTTTCTCCTGATAACGATGTCCTCTTGAGTAGATCCGAATAGGGGACAATTTTACCTGCGGAATATTTTAGCCAAGAGGATGCCATCGCCATTTGACCATACAGTAAAGCTGCATGCCCTCGGGTAAAATTACGGCTGTAGCTTACTCTTGCTTTCAGCCGTTAGCAGTACCAGCACAGCAAGGCCGTTTTGGTTAGTGTTACAAAGCCAGATCAGTCAATCATCCAGACTGTTGCCCCTGCAACTACTGTTTTCAGCAGTCTGATGCTCTCTTCAGGAACCACACGTTTTGTCTGGCCTCTCAACAGATACCCCTCTGTTGTGGTTGCACCTACGGTACGGCTATCTGTATCGCTGAGGCACGCAAGTCTCTCTACCAGCGGCAAGGTCCATGGTTCAAGGGGGGACTGTTTGCTATCTTCTCTTTATTGATAGTTGTACCAGCTGCTCAGTCATCTTCTTTGAGTCCCAAGTTTGTGGTTATCTCATCAGATGAACTGACCAGCTGTTTGGCTAGTGAAGCAACTACTTGCCCAGCATTCACTTTTACGATCTTGGGTACACATTTGTGAGTGCAGATGATGAGTGTACTCGCTCAGAGATGGAACAGCGTTTGGTGGGCTTACTGCCCTCTTTAATAAACCCCAAACTTTCAAGGAGACTGCAGCGGCATGGGTTTTCTCTCTCTCTTTTCGCCCTGGAAGGAACCCACCGTACTGTGTCATCTGTGCAATGCTCATATCAGATTAATCCATAGTTTTATCCTATACAATGAGGCAGCCATCAAATTGTGGGTGTGTCCGCAGCTCCTGGTCTAGTGGCTAGTGTTGCTGCCTCTGGATCATGGGGTCCTGGGTTCGATTCCCGTCCAGGTTGGGGATTTTCTCTGCCTGGGGACTGGGTGTCTGTGTTATCATCAAATTGTGGGTGCTCAGTCTTACGGACAGTACTTCACATTCTTGTAGAATGCTCCTCCTCCAGGCTCTCCACGCCAAGCATAGTCGTCTTGATACATTTCCTCTAATGCTGGCAGACAGTGGACAGACAGTTACATTAGCTCTTCGTTTCCTACAAGAAGGTAGATCTTTTTAATTAAAGCATTTTAAACTGCTTTTAGGGCTAGTGGTTTTGGGAGACCTCCCTTCACATGTTGCACACAGGGGGGGAGTGGGGGGGGGGAGTGAGGGAGGGAGAGGGGGGGGGGTTAGAGCTTTTGACAACACTTCCACTTCCACTGTCAGCCACCCTTGTAGTCCATGTTTTACTCAGTTTTTTTTCTGTTTTTAGTTACTTTTAGACACAGTAAGCCCTTTTTTCTGCAGCAGTGTATTTCACTTTAAGAGTGACCTTTCAAGTTGCATTCCAGTGAATGTAAAACATAAAGGATTCCATTTCCTTCTTACTAGCCAGTGACAAAAGAACTGTTGAGCATATTTGTATACTCCCTTCAAAAAGTGACTGATATTCCCTTCTCTTTTAACACTGATTGCATTGAATCAGGAGTAGGTTGGTGATGGGATGGATCATCCCTGGTGATTAGATTGTGCTCACTCTCCCACCAATTTGATTATTTTCCTCAGCTTACGATACCATTGACTTTTTAACTGATGTTCATTATCCTTGTAGACAATTCAGTTTTACTGTTGTGGATCTCATCTCTACTTTGCTGAAAAGAATTGTTTAGTTGGTTCTTTCTCATCCCTACATATGGTGTGTGTGTGTGTGTGTGTGTGTGTGTGTGTGTGTGTGTTTGAGAGGGGGGGGGGGGTTCATTGTAGTGGAGATGCCTTTCACTGCAGATGATTTCTGGTGGGCCTGTGTCTGTTCTCTCCCCTAGTTACCAGACTGTTTAATATACTTTTGACTCCCAATTATTTCTAATCTCTTGCATTAGCTTTGCTCTTAAAGCCTCTGTTTTACTACTCATACAGGGTGTGGCAAATAAATGTGGCCCAGAGAACAGAGTTCCAGGGTACAAAGAAAAACGGTAGAGGAATGGAAATACAGTACTAACCTGACTACAGCAGATGTTGAAAGTGACCACCATTCATCTCCTGGTACATTTGGGCTGGAATTGTTGTAAACTTGTCCAAAATGTTCTGCTGCAGTTCTCGAAGACTATGAAGGTTGTTGCGATACACCTTGTACTTGAGGGGTCCTCACACAAAGTAATCGCACACTGGCAGAGCAGGTGACGTGGGTGGCAAGCTAGCAACCAATCTCCCCGCGAACAACAGTGGTTGTGTGTGTGTGTGTGTGTGTGTGTGTGTGTGTGTGTGTGTGTGTGTGTGTGTGTGTGTGTATTTAGTCCCAGAACTCACACCAAACTAACCAACCAACAAACTTAAATTTCGTCCCTCCGAGCTTTTCCTATTTTTAGTTCTATTTTCTCTGTCCTACTACTCCACATTTTATATTTTCTAACTCCACTTCCAACTCCACTAATGTATATGATTGCTGTTCAGTCTGGATCACAGTTTATGGACAGACCTTATATAGAAGTGTGTTCCGATTAACACTGTCTTTGCAGTGACAGTGAGCAATTTACAATGAGAAGCATATTTCTAAATACAATTCGATGGTTGAATATAGAAAAACTTTATCCAAATATAATTTGTGCTGTTGCTATATGTTATTTCTTTATTGTCATCAAAGAAGAAATGTGGAATTGCAGCGAGTGATTAAAACACAGTTAAATGGCACATTATGCATCCTTGACAAGGGCAATATGACAGTGTGCTGCATCATTTTTGATGTATTCAGACTGCGTTAGTCCAGTATCAGAAGTAACAGTTATAACATTATCAAAGGATGCAACAGGAATGTCAGCATTGTAACCAGATCCCGTCTCCGACCATCCTGATTTAGGTTTTCCGTGATTTCCCTAAATCACTTCAGGCAAATGCTGGGATGGTTCCTTTGACAGGGCATGGCCGATTTCCTTCCCCATGCTTCCCTCACCCGAGCTTGCTCTCCGTCTCTAATGACCTCGTTGTCGACGGGACGTTAAACACTAATCTCCTCCTCCATTGTAACCAGGTCTTTGCAAATCGTGTTAACTTGGATTTTGATTTAGAAAGTTGGTATTGTTTCATTAATTACTGTTGCATCTGTTGTCTTGACTCGTTTAAATTCAAATTGCACTTAAATACAGAATTTTACAGATAAATTACCTTGGTGGATGGTAGAACAGACAAATCTCCATATCTTAAAATAATGTTTTTGCATGGTTTTAGCCATTACAGCTGGGGTGCTTATCTTGTTTGACCTAACATCAGTAAATGCAACTAGCAAGAATGCTTACTGCTAAATATAAGGAAAGTAGGACACTTCTTCACCAGATCTAAAAGCAATAAGTATGTGCCGACAAGCAAATCTTTAAAAACTAGATGTAAAGGAACAACACCCAATCTTACTGTCTGCACAAAGGTCAGGCAGTTTTTCTTTTGTTATAGCCATCATGAACATTCTTTTGTTTGTAATAGCTTTTTTTTTAACTGCAAGGAAAGTAAAATTGTTGTATGGCATTGTTCAGCCACACAGTTGCAAAGGATTGTCTTCCTCCACTCTCAGTGGCTCTTTTTCACCCGGTGTATGTGACTGGTATTTTACCTGTTCTGTTGATTGTAAGTGTCTGAAGATGTATGTGCGTGTAGTGTGATGTCACTTTCATGTTTATGAGAGAAGGGAGGTTTTAGCACTTAGTGCCAGCACATAACCCAATCCTCCCAAAATAGTGACTTAATGTCCCCTTCTGACAATGGATCACCATCAACAGAGCTAAGCCTACATGCTCTCATTTCTTGAACCACTGCAAGGATGTTTAGAATTTAATCCTGGACATTGTTATACTCTGATGAATAAAAACTTTATACCACTACGCCACCTACCCTTGTTGGGACAAATACTGGTGATAAAAATTTCTTGCCCCACCAGAATTGCAATCGGTTACCTCTTATTCTAGTGCCAAGGAGTAAAGATAATCATACAATGTGCAGCTGAGCAGTAGACAGGCACACAAATAAGGTTGAAAACATTGTTGAACTTTCGAACATTGTTCTTCAGGGTTAATTGGTTAGAATAAATGAAAGTATCTTACAAAACATGTCAGAAAGAATTAGTGCACCATTTAGTGGAGGCAGCATCACCAGGGATGAGTCAACTGCTTGCGAGCCCACGAGCAGGTGCCAACATGATTACTGATGCCTGTAAGGAAGGAATTATCTCCTTTGTTTGGAGGGTTGCAGAATATAGGAATACTTTGGAAATAGTCATGATTAAGTAGTCCAATAACAGGTACATAGTAGACTGTAAGTGCTATAGGCCTATTTGCCTTGCAAGTGTTGTGGCTAAGGCTCAGGAGTGTCTCTTGTATGATCAGTTTCAGGAATTCAGGGATCGTTGGAGCCTTAAATGGTTCTATTCGATTTTGAAAGGAACGTTCCATTGATGATTCTAAAAGTAACAGTTTGCTTAATTAGTAACTTGGCCTGCAAATATGTAGCGGCAGTAATGACAAACATTTCAGTGCAATTGACAAGCTGTGGTGGACTGCAATGTTTGCGTATTTGAGACATCTATGGAATCCTGACTCACTATTCCACAGTCCCCAAGGTTACGGTAGGGGATGATACTGGAATGGAATGTAGGCAATCATAAGATAATCAAATAAATTACTGACAAGGGAACCTTCCCATCGAACCCCCCTCAAATTTACTTATAAGTTGGCACAGTGGATAGGCCTTGAAAAACTGAACACAGATCAATTGAGAAAACAGGAAGAAGTTGTGTGGAACTATGAAAAAAATAAGCAAAATATACAAACTGAGTAGTCCATGCGCAAGATAGGCATCATCAAGGATAGCGTGAGTTCAGGAGCGCTGTGGTCCCGTGGTTAGCGTGAGCAGCTGTGGAATGAGAGGTCTTTGGTTCAAGTCTTCCCTCATGTGAAAAGTTTAATTTTTTGTTTTCAGACAATTATTATCTGACTTGTTTTCCTGTCGAGGAATCGGTTGGCCTATGACCTTGCGATCAAATCTTTTCAGTTCCCATTGGAGAGGCACGTCCTTACGTCTACTAATCGCACAGTTTTGCAGTGCGGTCGCAAAACATAGACACTAAACTTATTACAGTGAACAGAGATGCAACAAACGAACGGACAGATCATAACTTTGCAAAAATAAAAAAGTAAACTTTTCACTCTAGGTAAGACCTGAACCAAGGACCTGTAGCTCCACAGTTGCTCATGCTAACCACAGGACCACGGCGCTTCTGAGCTCACGCTATCCTTAATGTTGCCAATCTTGCGCATGGACTACTCAGTTTGTATATTTTGCTTATTTTTTCATAGTTCCACACAACTTCTTCCTGTTTTCTTGATTGATCTGTGTTCAGTTTTTCAAGGCCTATCCACTGTGCCAACTTATAACTAAATCTGAGGGGGGTGCGATGGGGAGGTTCCCTGGTGAGTGATATCCACAACAGTCGATCTGTGGCCCATTTTTTCAAGGGTATGTACATCAAATGCATTCTTGTGATTGTGTGCGAGGGTGAGGTAATTGGAGATGTGGTGGCATATGCAGATGATTTACTGGTATTTGTATCAGCTCACTCCACTTGGATGAGGGGGTAATCGTGCTCGTCAGTCGAATGTAGCAGTGGTGCAGACATAATGTTGTGTGGTGCTAAAAGATAAATTTTCAGCTAATAGAAACACATCTACAAAGTTTGAAGGCAACTTACCCCTAGATGTGATGTTCATAGATATCTAGTGGGAGGAGGAGGAGATTACCTAGTTGTTAAAATTAAGCTTCTCACAGCACATCTCCAGTGCAGCTTCAGAAGTGTCTAAAGTGATGTATAAGGTAATAATAGGAACTACTATGTATAGAATTCCGCTGCTGCCAGTTGTGTTTTACCACAGTGCTATATTTTCAGCCACTGCTAACTTCATGGCTGATGTGTGAACACTCTAGCTCTGCTATGTTCAGTAGAAAAAAATTTTGCAGGAAGCTCGGAGGAGTGTGCTGTATTAGGCTTGCCAGAGCATTTCGAAGCACTCCAGGAGATTCACTGCTTGTGATTTTAGGCGTATTCATAACAGATGTTACTCCAGATATCCAGCTGCCTCATACTAACTCGAGAAGGGTATGTTATACAAGATCCAGATTTTAAACACTAATGGAATCAGTAATAAAGTACAGCTTAGGCACTGGCATTACCAAAGCGACTGGGACTCTGCCAATAAGAATCTGTGGGTCTACAAAATCTTTCCTAATGTCCGGGAAAGGCTAAAACTATGAAAAGTTGCACCCAGTTGACATGTTGTTCATCTGTTGACTGTGTATGGTTCTTTTCCAGAGCCCATATCTATATTGCAGTTGGTGAGAATTTTATTTGTGCTGATTGCAAAATACCAGTCTTAATAGGTAAACAAAGATCGTCACATCATAAAAACTTTGTGATGATCCCAAATGGTACATGTACACTTGACAGCAAAAAAGCAGACAGTAGAAAATCGCAGGCAGAGTCGGTCTGGTACAGCACTGGCGCAAATGAAATGTAACATGTCATTCTTCCAGATTATGTGAAGTAAATGCCAAAAAGAAATAACAGCTTGGAAATATTGGTCAAAAGTAGTCCTGGCTGCATTCTGTACCTACTTCAAGAAGCCATAAAAACTTTTCTGCAAATAAAATATCTCTATCACTAGCTTTAGATTCACTACACAGGGCCTTAAAATGGAAATTTTTCATACTCATCACTGTAGGTGAACGGTCAATCTGTCCATGTAAAAGACAGGGGTTCAGTTCCATGCCAAGCTGTCTTTTACTTTCCTGCAATGAGACACACATACTATTTGGAAAAGTTGCTCGATGCCGATGAAGTGCAGCTAATTTTCCATAGTAAATATGGCAGTTTTAGGATGTAAATCAACAAGGGCCACTTACAATGTCAAATATGATAAAACTGGAGGCAACATTTGCTGTTAGTCAACCCATATGGGGTGGCTCTGATTTCTAAAACTTATAAATAACAATTCTAAAATACAAGGCCATCAGGAATGCTCTAATCATTTGCACTGTTGACAATCCTTATTCAACATTTTAGAACAACAGAGGCTTGACCGAAAAACACGACTATTAATCAGACGGATGCTGGCTGACACAACATCGAAAGTTAAATTCGTGGGTGAAATCTGATTGATGCCTTTATGATCAAAATTGGAGTACATAAAGATGACAGATTATCTTCACTATTGTTCGGTGTAGTGATGGGCAAAGAAATGAAGGGCTGGGAAAAATAACTAAAAATCCAAGGGCACTGACAACCAACACGACTAGGACGATGTAGGACAGTATACAAATCTCAAAGCCTAGCTTTACAAACAACCTGGCCATAATTTTAGGTAACAAAGTTAACAGCAGCCAAACAAATACCTGTACTAAAAGAACGGGCAGAAAATTTTGGCCTACAAATAACTTTACAGATGTCTGCTGCTCAAAATTAAACATACAACAATTAGATAAAAAAAATGTGAAAAGATAAGCAGAGTTGCACATTTCAAATCTCTAGGTGAAATCCTCAAACCTACCACAAAAGACGCAACTATAAAAAATGAAGAAAGAATGCGGCAACACACAGGGCATACACTAACACTACATATGAAAAGCGATATGGAATGCATACTGAAAGAAGAATTCAAAATTGTGAGAAAATTCTCGACCCAAAGCTGACAGAAGAGGGATACAGATTATACTCTAGGAAAATTGTGGAGAAGATATCAAACATAGCAGCAGGTGTCATAAGAAGAAAAAGACTACAGATACATCAACATGCTCTGCCAAGACTCTCCAACAAAATTCTGACGTGCATATCACAGATCAAGTCAACAACACTGTGGATCACTCAAATCAAACTTGACCTAAAAAATCACAAATCAATCCAATAGACGTTGAAGACAGAAACATATACAAAGAACAAGGTACACAGTTGGAATGTGACGTCAACAAATGAAATCCCAAGAAACCAGGAGCAAAATGGTCTTGAAGGTAGAAAGACACTCAAGGAGAAAAAAAATGAGAGAATTGTGGAAAATCAGAGTGCTGAAGTGAGGCAGAGCCTATTACATGATTCTACAGGGTCGCGACACATAATAATAATAATAATAATAATAATAATAATAATAATAATAATAATAATAATAATATCAACCCTACCACAGTCGAGCAGAAGAGCAAAGATAATCAAGTCAGACTACATAGCAGCAGAATGAATACTTAAAATATTTTATGATTACATCATTGAATATGGCAAGAAGGTATTGAATATGGCAAGAAGAGACTACACACCACGACCCATCAATTTCGGTGCCCTTTAACCCACTGAAAAGGACTCTTGTAAATGGGTTCAAGTCACTATACCTTAGTTTTTGGGCAAAAAATTATTTTATGTGTATGGCAATCTCTTCTTGAGCTTTGTATTGGCACTACATCAGGTAATAAAATTAATTTAATAAAAGCTTTAAAAAAACACAAATCTACACCATCCTTGTTGAATGAAAGATGTTTTGTCGCATGCACATTTCTTTTGCCTAATAATCACCAAAAAAGAAATTTGGATTATGCTCATTGGACCGTGTCTATGGGGAATTAGTCGTAAGAAACTGCCTAAATGATAATATGAAATAATATGTGGTATGACTGTTGATAAGTATTGTCTTATTCTTACCTATATTATCCCGCACTTATTGCACAAAGTTAAACATGATGACAGTTGGCATAGATTTTTTCGAACATAAAGGCATAGTGTCCTAAACCCTGTATGGACACATTTTGAGAGACTAAGTTACTCAGTGACATTGTAGAATTACCTTACTTGGTGACGAACATCATTCTGGAGTAATGTATCATGTTCGACATTATTCCTGGATGTAGTAGCAATATTTCATTGTACTGACCGACAGTCTAATGTGGCAAGTTTTGTCTGATGTCATGCTTTCCTTGAGTCACCAATCTCACGAATGGTTTAATGTGTCTCACAGTGAGTTCCTCTCATGTGCCAACCTCTTCATTTCAGAGTAGTATTTACACTCTAGGTCCTCAATTATTTGTTGTGTGTATTTCAGGCTCTGCTTTCCCCTACAGTTTTAAGTTTCTACAGCTCCATCTTGTACCATGATTGTTAATCCCTGATGTCTTAACACATGCCCTCTAATCATTTCCCTTATTCTTGACAGTGATTTCCACATGTTTCTTTCCACAAAAATTCTGCCAAGTACCTCTTCATTTCTAATCTTATGTCAGTGTAATTTTAAACATCCTTCTGTAGTACTACATCTCCAATGTTCAATTATCTGCTTATATGCTATTCCCATAGTCCATGATACACAACATCATAGTATGGTGATCCAGGCATATACTCTCAGAAATTTCTTCCGGAGGTTAAGGCCAATGTTTAATGACAGTAGATTATTGTGGGCAACAATGCCATTTGTGTATGTTAATAAGCTTATGTCCTCCTTATTTCATCTGGCTTGTGTTATTTTGCATACAAGTGGCAGAATTCCTTTACTACTACTGCTTCGTGGTCCCCAGTGTTGATCGTAAATTTCTCGGTTATCTCATTTCTGGAGCTCCTCATTACTTTCTCAGGATGTTCTGTATTCTTTCTTACTTTCACTGAGGATAGAATCTTATTCTCGATAGCCTTCCACACTGAATTTTAACCCTACATATGAAACTTTCTTTTGTACAGATATCTTTTCCAAATCATTTTGTAATTCACATTGATCTTCTGTTGACGTTCCTAGATTGCAAGTGATAACATCATCTGCAAACAATATGATAGGACTATTTTCATTGTCTCCAAAATCGTTAATATAGGTTAGAAATAGCAGAGGGGCTACATTGTTGCTTAAGGGAACACTGGATGTCATTGCAGTTTCAATGAAGGATATAAATAACCATCCGGTTGGATTAATTTTATTGCATTGACCTATTTTGATACCAGTTAAGGATATCTTTATCAGAATAAGTTACAGTTATCTTACACTGTCTGACATTGAGGAAGGATTTTATGTAATTATTGTACCTTTGTTTATTAATTTTCTTCTTACATTGTTGTGTTTTTTTCATGATGACTTCCTGTCAGTTGCTGTGAGTTGCATTTTAGCGAGAACTTGCTCACAGCTTGTAATTACATTTTTGTACTAATTAAAAGAACTTATTTGTTCTGAAGCAAAGTAATACTTCTCCCAGAAAGCTGTGTGAAGGCAACTGCAAAATGATCACTTTTAAAGCTGACACAGAAATGTTAGCTGTGTGATATTGAGTAAAACTTTACACAGCTGCCCACATAATTTAGATGACTGCGTGTTATTGGTGCAAGGAAATTCAAGAGATTGAATTGACATGATAGATACTTCAGCAGACAGGTAACCCAACCAGTATGCCGAAACCGAGAAACCAAGTAACCCAACCTAAGTCATCCAAAATGCTAAACATGTCGTTGATATATTTTTGCAACGTAGGTGTCTAAACAGTTGAGCTCATCATTGTCCTAATGGAGCTTAAAGCTACCGTAATTTGGTACTCTTTAACAAAATAGACATTTTTGTTTTGTTTTCATACGAATCTAATAACTCAGATTGACAAAAAACTTAAGTTGTCAGTTTTTTAGTGTAGCTTACATAGTATAATATAGCATGATGGTTTCAGAGCCTGAGTATCATGATTAACCCCCCCCCCCCCCCCCCTCCTCTTATGGATAGGGAACTTCAGTTTCATATGCCTGCAACCCCGAGAATTTTTTGTTTTGTGAGAATGTGATTGATGAATGCGGGACTCAGAATCCTTGCAGTACTACTACTTTTTGCTACGCCACAAGCACAAGGTTCAGTAGAGGGCCTGTAGTACTTCCTTGAGGATCGCTGAATATTACTGTGTACTCAATTTCCGTTGATTACTGTGCATTGTGACTTTCCCAACGGAAATAACAGATCCAGTCGCACAACTGAAGTGGTACACCATAGGCACGCAATTTGATCATAAGTTTTTTGTGAGGAAAGGTATCAAAAGCCTTCACAAAATGTAGTAATACGGAATCAATTTGAGATCCCATATTGACAGAACTTATTACAGCTAATTGTGTTGCACAAGAATGATATTTTCTGAATCCGTGTTGACTGTTTGTTAGCGGACTGTTACTTTTGAGATAATTCATAATGTTCAGACACAATATAAGTTCCAAAACCCTATTGCAAATCAATGTCAATGATATGGGTCTGTAATACAGTGGAGTACTCCTGTTTCCTTTCTTGAGTATTGGTGTGAGCTGTGCAACTTTCCAGTCTTTAGGTACGAATTTTTCATCGACCAAGTGCTTGTGTATTAGTGCTAAGTATGGAGCTATTGTTTTGGCATACTCTGAAAGGAACCTAATTAATATGCTATATGCAGTGGAAGACTTGCCTTTATTAAGCTGCTTTGCTACATTGAGGCTATCTACTTCTCAGTTACTCATATTGGCATTTGTTCTGGATTCGAATTCTGGAACATTTACTTAATCTTCTTTGGTGAAGGGATTTTGGAGAACTAAGTTTAACCCTAGAACCACCAGAGGGGGTGTGAGGGGGGGGGGGGGCAAAAAGTGCCAGCAGTATTTGTTTTATTTGTGTAATATATCTATTTGTTGGAGTGAAGAAGCAAGAATTTAGTTAGTTGTAGAAAAATATCTAGAGTATGTGCTGTCATGGTTTTATAATTATTTTAAATCTGCCTATTATATTTAAGTGCAGGCAGTTTTTGCACCCCCCCCCCCCCACCCCCACCCCCACCCCCACCCTCTTAGACATTGGTGAGACAACTTTTATCATTAAAATATTTCTCAATATAGCAGAAAGAAATGCAGTTTCTGACCATTGGTACCACTGTATTGTGTTGCCATTGTTGTTGTTTTGAAATAAATCTCTATTGTTATTCGAGCAGTTGTACAGTACTCACTGTTCTAATAAAATGCCTCGTCAGTATCAGAGGTTTCTCAAGATGAAGAAGTGTCAAGTATAATAAAGGAAGCAAGTGAAGGCGATGAAAGTGATACAGAAGATGATGATGCAGTTGTGACGTACGATAGTGACACAGCAATTCAAAATGAGTCAAATTCATGGAGTTCATCCCTTGATAACCAGCATGCAGCTGCTTCCAACATCGTTGTTACAGCAAAAAGTGGTAGGGAATATATTACTGCGCCTCCAAGGAAAATACGCAGGTCAGTACGAAATAAAGTGAATTTTTGTGAACGTTTGACTCGGGAAGACTTGACCTCTAGTGTGTCAGAATCTTTCAAAAAGCTTATAACTACCAAAGTAATGAAGATTATCGTGGACTATACAAACCAAGAAGCTCGTAGTAAGAACTTAAATCTACAACCATAGAAGAAATGTATGCCTTCATTGGTATTTTGATACTCATGGGCACTAGATTGCTTCTTGAGGACTTATGTGGGAAATTGCTGGGAAAGAATATCTACATAGCTACAATGAGTGGTATTTGATGTGGGATACGTTTTGCCCCCTTCGTGAAGTTTTCGACAAAATTGACGAAATGTTTGTGAAATACTACATACCAAGTGCAGATCTAACAATCAATGAAATGAAATGCTCTCCCTATTTCGAGGAAGGTGTCCCTTTCTTGTCTTTATGAAAGACAAGTCTGGGAAGTATGGCATATTGCTTAGGATGTTATCAGATGCACATACCCAGTATGTTCTAAAAATGGAAGTCTGTGCATGGAAGGATGAATGACCTGCCGAGGAACGGAGTGCAAAGGCAGTTGTTAGATGCCTAGGGAATCTGCTGGCAGGAAGTGGAAGAAATCTAACAACAGATCGTTATTATACATCCAAAGACCTAGCTGATGAGCTTTACAATGATGACAAACTAACTTTGGTGGGAACATTGAAGAGTAACAGAAAACACATACCAGAACCGCTGAAGAAGACACAGGGTCGAGAGCTGTATTCCTCTAAGTTCTTATTCACAGATCCAAAAACAGGCAACGTACCAGTTACCTTGGTTTCATATATCTCCCAACTGAAGCCTACTAGGGATCTCGTACTTCTTGCCACACAACACAATAATAACAAGGTGGATGAGTCGGCAGGGGGGGAGGGGGGGGGGGGGGAAGAGAGAGAGAGAGAGAGAGAGAGAGAGAGAGAGAGAGATCAATCGCTACAATGAAACCAAAGGGGGCATAGGCAGCATTGATCAAATGGCGCGACATCATTCAGTGAAACGAGGGACGCATCATTCAGTGAAACGAGGGACGAGAAGGTGGCCGTTATCTCTCTTTTTCACCTTGATAGATATTGCCTGTCTCACTGCTGGAAGAATTTTCATGATAAACAACCTAAACTTGAATAAGAAGAAGCATAATGTAAGAAGGCTGTATGTGCTAGAATTAGGTCAACAGCTCGTTAGGCCAGCTGTGGAAAAGAGCGCAAAGAATATCATGTGTTTACAAAAGCCTATCATATCTGCAGTGGAAAGTGTTCTAGGGCTAATGCTGCCCATCATTACTACAAATGTTCAATCTGTTGAATTTTATTCAAGAGGAAGATGGCACATCTGTTTGGAGAGTAAAAACTCTAAAAAGGAAAAAGACAAGATGACAGAAGTGCCTATAGTTTGTTGCAGGTGTTCCAAGTATGTGTTTTCCACTCATTCTGCAAAAACAATCATATGCAAAGGTTGTGAAATTGAAAGTGAAGGTGAGTAGTATGGAAAGATTCAATTGTAATTTCTGACTTTGGTTTCCTGTTTCCTTATTTGTGGTTTGGTATTGTACGTTCTTTTATGATTTCTTAATATAGGTGTGATGTATATGAAAGAGTTAATTTCACGATAAAAATGTAATAGGCCTAATATTTCTCACATTCATTATTTTATTTATTGTATTTGTATACGTTATAATGTTCCTGATAACTATGGAAAAGTGCAACCTAGTAAAGAAATTCCTAGTTCATTAAATAATCAAAACAAAACAAACAAACAAATGCTAAAAAGTGAAAAGAATGTGAGCGAAATTTTTTCAGCCCCTTAGACATCCATGTGACAGATCTGAGCCTAGTGGTGCTAAGGTTAATAAGTCTGCTTTAGGGGACTGTCATCAGTAATATCGCTATTGTTATGGCACAGTGAAAGTGTTGATCGTGTCTTGTTGCTGGTGTATTTTATATACAGCCAGAGTCTCATTGGGTTTTGTGTCAGCTTTCAAGACAGTTTTGTTTTGAAACCTTTTAAAAACAACTTGCTTTGAAGTGTGCACTATTTTTTGAGCTTTTGTAAAACATTGCCGGTCTTGGGAGATGATATGTGCGTTTAAATTTGGCATGCTTTTTTTCCTTTGCTTCTGCAGTACCATTCTGACCTCTTTTGTGCACCATGGAGGATCAGTACCATTTTGTATTAATTTATTCATTACAAATCTCTGAAGTGCCTCAGGTATTATTTCTTTGAATTCAAGCCACAACTGGTTTAAACTTACTTGTTAGCTTGGAAGGAGTGGAGGCTGCTAGAGGAAAACATCAAGAAGAATTTTTATCTTCTTTTCATTATTGATACATTTGGCATTTATTTTTGGTAGATTTGCATGTACCTCCTGCGGGTCCGGGGATTAGAATCGGCCCGAGGTATTCCTGCCTGTCGTAAGAGGCGACTAAAAGGAGTCCATCCCCCTCATGGGGGTAGTTAGCGCCTGCGTCCGGAGACGGACGGTTCCACGACCTATAATTGTGGTCTTTTTGGTTTTTCACTTCTCGTTTCTTCCTTCCTTTTGTTGATTCCTTTCTTTGCTCTTCTCCACCTCACTGTCTTCCTTACTCTTTCCCTTGACTTCTCCTTGCCTTCTCATTGCCTTCTTCTCCTTGCCTTCTCATTGCCTTCTTCTTCTTGCCTTCTCTGGTCTCCGCCTCGGCGTTTGAGACAGTCTGTCCTCTTTCTCCCTCTCTCTCTTCTTTTTCCTCTTCTTCCTTCCTCCCTGTGCGTGCCTGAAGGCCGACCCACACGTTCGCACGCGTAGCCGGTGACGGGGTAACGCGTAATTCCCCGCCCTGGGTAGACATGTAAGGCACGCGCGTACCCCCTGGTAAAGGCCAGGCCCGGGGAGGGGTGATTGCCTGAGCTGATACCTTCTGACCATGCCGATTGGTCCCTCCGTCTGTTTCTCGGGAGGTGTGACCTGAGGTGTAAACATTCACCTAAGGCGGGAGTGCCCTCTGAGAGGGTCCCCACAAGGAAGGAGCGCGCCATCGGAGACGCTGGCAATCATGGGGGATTCCTCCGCAATGGATTCTACTCCATCTCTTTCGACATCTGCCCAAAAACGGAAACGTGACCAGCCACCAGTGACAAAAGTACTACCGCCTGCCCCACAGTTCCTCGTCGTTTCTCGATCTGAGGACGGAAAGGATTTTTCCTCTCTCAACCCTTTCGTTATCCAGAAGGGCGTAGATGCCATAGCCGGATCTGTCAAATCTTGTACCAGGTTGCGTAACGGTACCTTATTACTAGAAACTGAGAGTGCCTTTCAGGCACAAAAACTGCTTCGGGCCACACTCCTGTACACGTTCCCTGTCCGGGTGGAGGCCCACCGAACTTTGAATTCGTCTCATGGTGTAGTCTATACTAGCTCCCTCGACGGATTGACTGACGAGGAGATTCAATCTTTCCTCGCTGAGCAGGGCGTGACGGCTGTCCATAGGGTCATGAAAAAGGTCAACAATGACCTTGTACCGACCCGGACACTTTTCTTGACCTTCGATAGTGTTAAGCTGCCATCGCGCATCAAGGCGGGCTACGAGGCTATTTCTGTTCGCCCCTATGTCCAGACACCTACGCGCTGCTACCAGTGTCAGCGTTTCAATCACACTCGACAGTCTTGTTCCAATGCGGCTAAATGTGTCACTTGTGGCAGGGATGCCCATGAGGGTGACTGCCCACCTCCGTCTCCTCGTTGTGTGAACTGTCAGGGTGACCATGCCGCATCCTCCCGCGACTGTCCTGTCTATAAGGAAGAACGCTGTATCCAAGAAATTCGGGTCAAAGAGAAAGTGTCCACCTCGGCTGCTCACAAGCTATTGGCTAGTAGGAAGCCCACGCTGCTCCCAGCGGGGAAATACAGTACTGTCCTCGCCTCTCCTCGGACTACCAGGGAGGTGGCAACCCAGACATGCGATCTGACCTTCAGCACCACGGTCCTCCGTTCGGCCAGTGCTAAGATCGCGTGGTCGACGTCTCCTCTTCCTCCCATCACCCCACAGACACCAGCCCCTTCATCAGCTTCTGCTAAGACGAAGACCCCGAAGTCAGATGCACGGGCCTTCAAGAAGGAACCATCCCGTGCAGACTTCCTACGTACCTCGACCTCCTAGCCTTCGACCGGTACTTCCACCAAACGTCCTTCCAAAAAGGCTCATAGGAAGCACAGTTCTCCTTCTCCGCCACGGCGCATTTTTTCTCCTGCGCCACCCAGCGGTTGCCGCCCCAGGCCGTCATCCGTTTCGCTTGGCCGCACCGCTGGTAGCCGTACATCTGGCCGTTCACCGGCGGAGGAAGCTCCCCCTCCCGGCCATCCTCCCGAGATGGCCGATGAACCTATAGACCCAATGGACGATGACTGTCCGCCTACTGCTTGCGGCGGCAGTGCTCGCTTGAAGCCAGGCCCTCAGCGGCCTTCGAGGTGACCCCTTCTTTCATCTTCCTTTTCTTACGATGGCACTTATTCACTGGAATATTCGCAGCATTCGCTCCAACCGAGAGGACTTGAAGTTGCTGCTCCGCTTGCACCGTCCGCTCGTCGTAGCCCTCCAGGAAACGAAGCTACGCCCATGCGATCAAATTGCCTTGGCACACTACACCTCTGTGCATTTTGACCTACCACCTGTGGTAGGTATCCCAGCTCATGGAGGGGTTATGTTGCTGGTCTGGGATGATATTTACTACGATCCCATCACGTTGCACACCGGCCTGCAGGCAGTTGCCATCCGCATTACTCTCCCCACTTTTACGTTTTCCTTTTGTACCGTTTACACTCCATCATCTGCCGTTACCAGGGCAGACATGATGCAACTTATTGCTCAGCTACCTGCACCATTTTTGTTAACTGGAGACTTCAATGCCCACCATCCCCTTTGGGGCTCTCCAGCATCCTGCCCGAGGGGCTCCTTGTTAGCAGACCTTTTCAACCAGCTCAATCTTGTCTGCCTCAATACTGGCGCCCCTACTTTTCTTTCGGACACATCTCACACCTATTCCCATTTAGACCTCTCTATATGTACTCCCCAACTTGCACGCCGGTTTGAGTGGTATGCACTTTATGATACATATTCGAGCGACCACTTCCCGTGTGTTATCCATCTCCTGCAGCATACCCCCTCTCCGTGCTCCTCTAGTTGGACCATCTCCAAGGCGGACTGGGGGCTCTTCTTTTCCTGGGCGACCTTTCAGGATCAAACCTTCACAAGCTGCGATCGTCAGGTCGCACACCTCACGGAAGTCATTCTCGCTGTTGCTGAATATTCCATCCCTCACCCTACTTCTTCTCCACGTCGCGTACCGGTCCCCTGGTGGACCGCAGCATGTAGAGACGCTTTACGTGCTCGTCGACGTGCTTTACGCACATTTAAACGCCACCCTACAGTGGCGAATTGTATCAATTATAAACGATTACGTGCTCAGTGTCGTCGTATTATCAAAGAAAGCAAGAAAGCCAGCTGGGCTGCTTTCACAAGCACCTTCAACAGTTTTACTCCTTCTTCTGTTGTCTGGGGTAGCCTGCGCCGGCTATCTGGCACTAAGGTCCACTCACCAGTTTCTGGCTTGAAGATCGCGAATGACGTCCTTGTGGCCCCTGAGGCTGTCTCCAATGCCTTCAGCCGCTTTTTCGCAGAGGTTTCGAGCTCCGCTCATTACCACCCTGCCTTCCTCCCCCGCAAACAGGCAGAGGAGGCTAGGCCACCTAACTTCCGCTCCTCGTATTGTGAAAGTTATAATGCCCCATTCACCATGCGGGAACTCGAAAACGCACTTGGCCGATCACGGTCCTCCGCTCCAGGGCCTGACTCTATTCATATTCAGATGCTGAAGAACCTTTCTCCTGCGGGTAAAGGTTTTCTTCTTTGTACATACAATTGCATCTGGATTGAGGGACATGTTCCCACATGCTGGCGCGAGTCTATTGTTGTCCTGATTCCTAAGCCGGGGAAGGACAAGCACTTGCCTTCCAGTTATCGACCTATCTCGCTTACCAGCTGTGTCTGTAAAGTGATGGAGCGAATGGTTAACTCTCGATTGGTTTGGCTGCTCTAGTCTCGACGCCTACTTACCAATGTACAATGTGGATTTCGTAGGCGCCGCTCTGCTGTTGACCATCTGGTTACCTTGTCGACCTTCATTATGAATAACTTCTTGCGGAAGCGCCCGACCGCGGCTGTGTTCTTTGATTTGGAGAAGGCTTACGACACCTGTTGGAGGGCGGGCATTCTCTGCACCATGCATACATGGGGCCTTCGCGGTCGCCTCCCTCTTTTTATTCGTTCCTTTTTAATGGATCTACAGTTCAGGGTACGTGTGGGTTCTGTCCTGTCCGACACCTTTCGCCAGGAGAATGGGGTGCCACAGGGCTCAGTTTTGAGCGTTGCTCTCTTCGCCATCGCGATCAATCCAATAATGGATTGCTTCCCAGCTGATGTATCGGGCTCCCTTTTTGTGGACGATTTTACCATCTATTGCAGCGCGCAGTGTACACGTGTCCTGGAGCGCTGTCTTCAGCGTTCTCTTGACCGTCTTTACTCCTGGAGTGTCGCCAATGGCTTCCGTTTTTCTGCCGAGAAGACGGTCTGTATTAACTTCTGGCGCTACAAAGAGTTTCTCCCACCGTCCTTACGACTCGGTCCCGTTGCTCTCCCAATCGTGGAGACAACCAAATTTTTAGGCCTTACATTTGACAGGAAACTTAGCTGGTCTCCACATGTGTCATATTTGGCCGCCCGTTGTACCCGTTCTTTAAATGTCCTCCGTGTTCTCAGTGGTATGTCGTGGGGAGCGGATCGAACCGTCCTACTTCGTCTATATCGGTCGATCGTCCGCTCCAAGCTGGATTATGGGAGCTTCGTATACTCCTCTGCACGGCCATCCATCTTACGCCGCCTCAACTCCATACAACATCGGGGTTTACGACTTGCGATCGGAGCATTTTATACTAGTCCCGTAGAGAGTCTTCATGCTGACGCTGGCGAATTGCCACTCACCTACCGGCGCGATATACTGCTTTGTCGGTATGCCTGTCGGCTACTGTCAATGCCCGACCATCCGTCTTATCGTTCCTTTTTTGACGACTCTCTCGACCGTCAATACGGGTTGTATGTCTCTGCCCTGCTACCCCCTGGAGTTCGCTTTCGTCGTCTCCTTCAACACCTTAATTTTTCACTCCCTGCAACCTTTCGAGTGGGCGAGAGCCACACGCCACCTTGGCTCCAGGCTCAGGTCCGCGTTCACCTTGACCTCAGCTCGCTCCCAAAAGAGGTTACCCCCGGTTCGGTCTACCACTCCCGTTTTTTGGAACTTCGTTCGAAGTTCATCAACATGACTTTCATTTATACAGATGGCTCTAAGACCAATGACGGGGTCGGGTGTTCCTTTATTGTCGGGGCACAAAGTTTCAAATACCGGCTCCATGGCCATTGTTCGGTCTTCACAGCTGAGCTCTTTGCCCTCTACCAGGCTGTTCTTTACATCTGCCGCCACCGACATTCTGCTTATGTCATCTGCTCCGACTCCCTGAGCACCATCCAGAGCCTCAGTGATCCGTACCCAGTTCACCCTTTCGTACACCGGATCCAACGCTCTCTTCAGCAGCTGGTGGACGTCGGTTCTCCGGTTAGCTTTATGTGGGTTCCTGGCCATGTCGGTATCCCTGGGAACGAAGCTGCAGATGCCGCGGCCAAGGCTGCGGTCCTCCAGCCTCGGACAGCTTCTTGTTGTGTCCCTTCGTCCAATTTTAGCAGGGTCATTTGTCGGCGCATTTTATCGCTGTGGCATGCCGATTGGGCTGCACTTACAGACAACAAGCTTCGGGCCTTAAAACCTCTTCCCGTGGCTTGGACGTCCTCCTCACGCCCTTCTCGGCGGGAGGAGGTAGTTTTGGCCCGGTTAAGAATTGGACACTGCGGGTTCAGCCATCGCCATCTGCTGACGGCTGCGCCGGCGCCGTTCTGCCCATGTGGGCACTTGCTGACGGTTCGACACATTTTAATGTCCTGTCCAGATTTTAACACACTGCGTCTAGATCTTAACCTGCCAAGTACTTTTGATGCCCTTTTAGCGGATGACCCACGAGCAGCTGCTCGTGTTCTTCATTTTATCAATTTGACAAACCTCTCTAAGGACATTTGATGATGCTGTTTTTTAATCCTATGCCAGTCAGTCTGTCTTTTATCGTGATTTCCCTTTTAGTTGTTGTTGTCAACTTGTGCCTCGCGGTGCATTCTTAGAGTAGTCAGGGCGCTAATGACCATTGAAGTTGTGCGCCCTAAAACCACAAAAAAAAAAAAAAAAAAAAAAATTTGCATGTTGCAGTGGTTAGTCGCGCTATAGGAAGCTTGTTGTCACTAATGCCTGTATGCATCATGATGCTCCCTATTTGCTCACGGTTATTTGTTGCTGAGAGATCAGGTATGTTTTTGCATCTGTTTTCACTCTGAGCAGGCTTCTGAACTAATTGCGCAAAATAATTTTCTTAGAAAGCATTTAGCACAATTTCCTTCAATGTTTTATACTTACCATCAGCTTTCTACATGTATTTTCGCCAGCGATCGAGGATACATTGAAGTCACCACCAACTATAATTGTACAAGTAGAGCACCTATTTGAGATTATGCTACAGTTGTCGTTGAACTGTGCTGATGTGAAAGACTCTGAGGAGACATGCCGGACAGTTACTGCTGTGGTAGATGGTGTCCATAGAGCAAGCACCAGTCTGAATGGATGGCACCATGAATGATAATCTACAGTAACGGGATCAAACTTCTCACACTGGTAGCTGAAATGCTCTAGCAGTCCCACCAGACAGAACGAATCAATTCAATGCAGAAATGTATTATCCAAAGGCTTTCCCATCTCTGGCCATGCCATGGGAGGAAAATAAATTAGCAGAAATGAAGATAAATACTCCCCTCAGTACCTAGTTTGTCCCTAAACTGATTAGTCCTTTTGGAGTACAAAACCATTGTTATTTGTTTAAAATATAGAAGAAAAATTTGAAGAAATAGCATCCATTAGCAAAATGCAAAGTGGTTGCATCCTCATTAAAACAGAGAAATCTGTTCAGGCATAGACATCGCCTCTTCCCCTACAAGTCTTAGCATGATTGAGGGTGTTATTTTCATAGAGCCACATGTTACAAAGAATCTTATGCAAATGTGGAAAACGGTGTGTTCATTTTGTTTACCATATCCTACGGATGTCAAAGGATAGTAGTTGATACTGAAGCATTAATTTTCACTTTTGGGGCGTATTACCTGAAAAGGCCAAAGTAATGATTTGTTGCTCTGATCTAAAGCTGTACTTTCCAACCCCTGTACAGTATTTTACACGTTTGTATTGTGGGCACATGTTGGCGTGCTGCACCAGTACCTCATATGTGTGATCCTAGAGTGGCCCTATCACGAAAACATTCTGTATATCTATTTGTAAATATGTATCTCCTGTCTAGAGCAACTTTCCTCTCATTCTTCAAACTGTTCGTTGTCAAAGAAAGGGGGGGGGGGGTACAGGAATACAAAATTCTTGACCACCTATTATATTCTGAGGCTAAGAAAAAAAATATGAAACTCTTCATTCAGTTGAGAAGATTACAACCTTTGAAACCACTATAACTACCCCCCCTCCCTCCCTCACACACACACACACACACCACACACACACACACACACACACACACGCACACACAATTTCTATAACAAAGAGGAAGTGTTTTGCTTTTCCTTTAGTGATGAAGGTGGCCACCTGAATTCATCAATGTGAGGGGAGCAAGACCCACTTTCCCTCTGTTCACACTACACAAACCAGAATTAAAACTTTGCAACGGGAACAAAGAAAAAAACGAGGAAGAGAACAAGGGCGGGGGGGGGGAATGAAGATGAACTGGATGGCCTCAGTTCAGCTTCACTGCCCCACCTCCACCCCACCACTGAGATTGAATTTATCCATGTTGTCACCATCCCTACTCAACATGCAGTGCAAGCAGAAGCTGAAATGTGAACCATCGCTTCGTTTCCTTCCCACCGCTATTGCGTCCCCTACAGTCTTCATCCAATGGAACTGCAGTGGTTATTTTCACCACTTGGTGGACCTCAGACCACTTTCCTTTTATCCAGGAACACATACAGATTTCAGAAACCCAATTTTTTGAAACATATACCCTAACCTATGTCATAACCTAGCCTATTTCAAAAACAGTTGGCATTGAAAGAGCATCAGGGGGTGTGTGTGTGTGTGTGTGTGTGTGTGTGTGTGTGTGTGTGTGCGCGCGCGCGCGCGCGCATTGGCGCTTGTGGACATTCTTATTGAAGAAGTATATAGCGTTAAAGACAGTGGCTGTTCGCATATGGACAACTACAGATTTTACTCCCTGTAATACCTACTCGCTCCAGACAGAACTGACAAATCAGGAGATAGTTGACTGCATCCATCAACTACCACCTCCTTTTCTCCTCCTGGGCTATTCCAATGCCCTCAACCTATTGAAGGTGGGAGGGGTGATACAACATCTAACAGAAATACTGTAATTGAACAAGTAACCACAGAACATGACTTACATTTACTAAATAGTGGTACACCAACTAATTTTACTGCAGTATGCGGAAGGTATATAGGATGATTTTCTCTCTCATCATACAGGTCAAGTCAACTTGCAGTCATGAATCTCTCTGGGAAAAATATGTATTAGATGTCTCAAACAATGGAAAATTGGAATGTAACAGTATTATGAGAAGGAAAGTTGGTATTCACCATATAGCAGAGATGCTTAGTCGCAGACAGGCGCAACAAAAAGACACTCTCAATTATAGCTTTCGCCCGTTGAGGCCTTAGTCAACCCCCCACCCCTCCCCCCCACAACACACACACAAAACTGCAGTCTCAGATCTCTATATTGTAAGTGTTAAGAATTAAAGTATTTTCTTTTTATCTTAATTTTTGTAAACGGTGTTGCCCTTTGAAAAATATTTATTTTGTAAATAACTCTTAAACAGTAGTGAACAAAAAATATAACTGATAAACCAATAGTACTGGAGACAGGGCAGATGTTCTGCATTAAAGGTCTCTCTTAGCTTATTGAAATTTAGTTGAGACACACACATTTATGGGCTTCCTTTGACTTACAAATTTAAGATGAAAATACGAAGTTTAAGTTAATTTTTCCACTTAAAATTATTATTATTATTATTTTTTCTGTGTTTGGATTGTCACAGAGCGCTATCTTTTCTGTAATATTACCAGATACTACTGATGTAATTATAAACAGTATCTTCTCTACTCCAGCTGTCTGCATTTAAATATTTATTACTAAAAATTAAAAAAATGCATTTTTACTAGTTTTTACGAATTATTACTCGAAAATCCCCCATCTGAAAACTTTTAAGAATTACACAAAATATTGTTTGGTTAATATGTTAGTAGTCAGTGCAAACACAGTGGGTAATATTTTTCTGCGTAAAGTGTTAAAAATTTTTCAACATTCTGCATGCTTCGCATCACTGAATTACTGGTGTAAAGTATGCATGTTGGCAACACCATTTCCAGTGCTCTTCTGTTTATAACAAACGACTGAGAACTTCCACATAAGCCATTCTGTTTTGTGTTTGATTTGAACTTTTTGTTAGATCCAATGTCAATGAGGAAATACAGTAGTGAAAGAGTAAGGTATGTGAACTGTGCAAAAAGACACAAGAAGGTGGTGTTTAAGAAAAGTGGAAAACCCTTCACAGTTGATGCAGTAGCCACCAGAAAGATCGCGGGAGGCGCACATTGGCACGGCGCGTCACGGACGGTAGTTGCCGCAAGTAGAGTCCCGTCCACCAGAGGGCACGCGAGAATTCGGACGCGACCTCTGCCGGCATAACAAGAACAACAACAACAACTCCGGCAGCACGGGCCGTGCCCAGTCAGTTAACATCGGGCATGCCTAGGACACAGTCCCGGTCTACGCTAAGTGAAGTGCGACGTAAACGTGAACAGTGTTTCTACACAATTGGCGACGAGTAGGGTCGTTCTTTCGCGTGTTGCGTCGTTGTTCCAGTTTCGCAGCTTCTCCACGGCATGGAGGATTTGGTGCGGGTTTTGGTTGCGCAGCAGACGGAGCTCATGGCCACCATGAAACTAGTGCTTCCGGCGTTGGTCTCCACGCCGTCTGCTCCAGTGCCGTTCCCTCCTCCCTTTCCCCCGTATGACGAGACGACGGAGGATTGGGACGCGTATGAACATCGCCTTCGGCAGCATTTCCAGGCGTTTCATGTTGCTGATGCGGAGGTCTGTCGTGCTCTCTTCTTGTCTTGGATATCTCCCTCGCTGTATCAAGTTTTGCGGCAGCTAGCGCTGTTGCAGGAAACCTCGTCCTTGTTTTTTTGACGCATTGTGTTCATTGCTGTCTTCATATTATCGCCGCCGCACGCATGTTGTGGCAGCTAGGGTCGAGTTATATCAATGCAAGAAACAGCCCCATCAGCCTTACCGGGCGTGGCCCGCTACCCTACGCGGTCTTAGTCGCAAGTGTCATTTTGTCACGGAGCAGTCGCGAGAGTCGTATGCCCACGTTATGGTACGCGACGTCATTGTTCGTTCGGCCCCTGATAGGGAGGTCCGGCAACGGGCCCTGCAGTTAGAAGACCCTTCCCTCGAGGAAGTCCTGTCCATTGCTCAATCGTATGAAGTCTCTCACGCAGCAGGTCAACAACTGGAAGCGTGGTGCGACGTCGCGGCGGTTCAGGGAGGCGCGGCCGCGTCCACTGTGTCCTGGGTGGACGACGTGCGAGCGGTACAATCCGGCCGTTACGGCCGCTCCCGAACGGCGCGTAAACAGAATTCCGGCCGCCGGCCCCTGTTGCCGTCCTGTGCGTCGTGCTATATACATCATGATCGGTCAGAGTGCCCCCAGCGTTGGGCCGTTTGTCGCAAATGTAATAAAAAAAGGTCACATTGCTAAAGTTTGCCGCCCAGCCTCAAAAGAATCGAAGGAAGCAGGTACAGAGGACATGGACGTTGACATTCACGAAGTTTCATCGGGCCAGGCTCCCGACGCATCGGTAGCAAACTCTTTATCGAGGTGTCGGTTCGGTCGCGCCGGTTACAACTGCAAGTAGATACGGGCGCGGCAGTTTCGTTGTTGAATGCCCAAACTTATTCCGACCTTGGATCGCCCCCGTTGGCGCCAGTTTACCGGCGTGTACGCGGTTATGGTAAACAGTTCATTCCCCTACTGGGTCAATTCACTACCGACGTGACTTACAAATCAGTCACTCGGCCTATTACTTTTATTGTTGTCAGTGATGCGAGCTCCGCTAACCTTTTTGGCCTGGATGCCTTTCAAGCTTTCGGTTTTTCTATCGCTGACACCATACAGTTGGTCTCCGAAGATGCTCCTAATCAATCATTGGAAGCTTTGATCTCAGACTTTCCGGATATTTTTGAGGGGGGGGGGGCTGGGGCGTGTTTCAGATTTTGAAGCTCACTTAACGTTGAAGGCGTCGGCTCGCCCGCGTTTTCTACGCGCGAGGCAGATCCCCTTGGCTCTCCGTCCTCAGGTAAAGGAAGAGCTAGACCGGCTGACAGCCCTAGGGGTCGTTATTCTCATTTCTTCCAGTGAGTGGGCTTCGCCCCTCGTTACTGTAAGGAAGCCCTCGGGAAAATTACGTCTTTGTGGCGATTTCAAGGCCACCATTAATTCCCTATTGGTGGTGGACACCTATCCTTTGCCTCGTGCTGATGAATTGTTCTCCGCCGTGGCGGGAGGCCAATATTTTTCGAATATCGATCTGTCGGAGGCTTATCATCAGATACCACTTCATGAAGACTCCAAACGGCTGGCGGTCGTCAACACCCCGTTTGGCCTTTACCAATACCAGCGGTTGGCCTTTGGAATATCCAGTGCCCCGGCGATATTCCAGCGTTATTTTGAGTATGTCACATTGACAATCCCTCATTGTATTAATTACCTGGATGACATAATTGTCACAGGCCGCAGCATGAAGGAACACTTGCACAACCTTCGCACCCTCTTTCTCAAATTCAGGTCCGTGGGCTTGCGTTGAAACCTGCATAAGTCAACCTTCTTCCAACGGTCCATTGAGTATGTGGGCTACACCATCTCTCGGCACGGCATCCAGCCACTAGGAAGTTTGGTCCAAGGTATCGTCAACCTTCCTCGGCCCGCTTCGCTGAAAGAGTTAAAAGCTTTTTTAGACAAGATAGCCTATTACCACCGGTTCACGAGGTACTGGCAGAAGTAAAGCTGTGAGTACCGGGCGTGAGTCGTGCTTCGGTAGCTCAGTTGGTAGAGCACTTGCCCGCGAAAGGCAAAGGTCCCGAGTTCGAGTCTCGGTCGGGCACACAGTTTTAATCTGCCAGGAAGTTTCATATCAGTGCACACTCCGCTGCAGAGTGAAAATCTCATTCTGGAGTGTTATTACAGTTGGAAATCTGTCAAAAACACTTCACTAAGAGAAGAAATTTAGCGACAACCCACCTGAATGATCACCATCACCCAAATGTGAAACTGAAGAAGACAGTGCAGATGTTTATATTCCTGAGTGTGAAGTTGTTGATGCGTTGAATGTTAGCATTTCTTCTGTAGCCCCTACTATATCCCTCCTTAAATGTCCAGGAAAGGTAAGAAGCACAAGAAGAAAACAGTATGTAGAAAGAGAAGTGGAAGAAATTGAAACAAGTTTTACACAAGCAACATCTTCAAAACTTTGTGAAGTTTGGAATGTAGATGCACTTGGTGCAGAACCTGAAGATAGTGATATGTGCACAAAATGTGATGTGTTGTTTCAAAATCTAAATACTGTTATATCAGCAGCCACCTACACTGAGAAGGTACAGATACTGACACTGATACCGTGTCGCTCCCCCGAGGGGGAATTCATGCGTGGCGCACATGGGTCCCCGAGCTATTGCAGTCAATTCTTCCTTCCCTGGTTGCATTTCCTTCACCCTGTGAGCCCCCCCTCCTCCCCCCCCCCCCTCATCCTCACTCCTTCCCCTTTGCCCCCTCCTTCCCCTCTCTTGCTGTTCTGATTTATGTTGACCTGGCTATGCACCTGGTTTCCTGTATTGGTTGCAATTTTGTTCGTTTTGCCTGTTCTTTCATCCTTTTTGGTGTTTAGGTCCCCACTTGAGGTTTGACCTCCAATTCAAAATTTGCTGTTTTTAGTGTGAACCACTTGGGGAAGAACTCCCTCCCTAGCATCTAAAGTGTGGATTCCTCTCACCCTTTCCTTCTCCTCTTCCTTCCCTGTTGTAGCCCCCTTCCATCCTGCTAGGTCACCAGCACGAAGCCAGTCCGTGTGGTGGGGCTGTTATGTACCCATATGGCTGAGCCCTCTGACAACATAGGTATCACACTACACTCCCCATATAGGCCAAGGAGTGTTTGCTTATTTTCATGGAGCATCAAAACTCCTGGCAACAGCTGCCGTGCCAGATGGCCCATAATGTGGCCACCTCTCTGGATGGTAAAGGATCATTGAATGCTGGCTTTGTATGACCCGCCAACCTTCCTTTCCCTGGCTAACCCCATGGGAGGAGGGCCAGGCTCACCATCTTGGGATGAAACACTTTCCCCATTACCTTGTCTCTACTAGGACAGATGTGGACTCATTCACTGCAAGGAGCCATTGTTTTTTGTGGAAAATATCAAGGACAAGTGGAATGTCTTAGTAAGATGCTGTCATGCTCCCTGGTGATCAGAGCTTCTTCTGCCACACAACCTGCAGCTCCTCATGCCTGTGATTGTCTTAGCAATGTCATGGTGTCTATTACGCCTCACCAATCTCTGAATATGGTCCAAGGAGTGATTTTTTTTTATAGGGACCTCATCCTGCAAACTGATGAGGAACTCCGGGCTAATCTGGAGTGGCGTGGCATTCATTTTGTTTGACATGTGTAGAAGGGTTGCAAAGACAAGTGCACCAATACTGGGGCCTTCATTCTGGCTTTCAAGGAGGATACTGTCCCAAAGAAGGTCAAGGTATGTGCTACAGACATGATGTTAAGCCGTACATCCCTCCACTTACGCGGTGCTTTCGGTGCTTGTGTTTTGGGAATACGTCTTCCCGCCTTAAGATGGACCCACTGTGTGGTGACTGTGGACACCCACTCCATGAAATAAACCTCTTTGTGTGTCAGTGTGCGGACCACCACTCCCCTTGCTCGGTGGATTGCCCAGCTTACAAGAGAGAAAAGAAAATCCAAGAATAAAAGTCCCTAGATCACCTGTCTTATGATGAGGCTCACCAAAAGTATGAGACACTCCATCCAGTGTCACTACCTTCAACTATGGCTTCTGTTACTTCATTGCCTCCTCCTACTTCTTCCTTACCCCAGCCCCATCCCCCTCTCCCCTCGCTTCCCTTCCCTGAAGTTCCCATGACCTCCTGTCAGGGAGCTACTCCCCCTCCCCGACCAAAGAAGTGACCCCTTCTTTGGCACCTGCCAGTGATCGTGCTCCTTCCCGGGACCCCTTTCCCCAGCATCTGTCAGGCTAGAAGATTCCTACCACCACTCGACCATGAGACACATTGTCTGTGTGTCCCAAGATTGGCCGCTATCTTTTGGTTCCAGATCTTGCAGATGCCTGTACTCCCTCAGTGCCCCTACCTTCCTCCACCTCTGAGGGAGGAGGACGAGAAGAAACATAAATCCCAAGACAAGGCATCCCCTCTACTCCTGGAGGTGCCATCTCCCCCCTTGCAATCAGTCTGATATATTATTTATGGATGTCACCCAATCTGTATTGGTGACCTGACCTCCTCCCTCTCGGTTTCTTTATGTCTAACTCGGACTCACACCACACGATCATCCAGTGGAATTGCAACGGTTACTGTCGTCACCTACCGAAAATGCAATGTCTTGTCTCCTCCTATTCTGCATTCTGTCTTGTTCTCAAGAAACACATTTCCACGATGACCACTCGCCAACATTTCGTGGTTATTGGGTGTTCTGTTGGAACTGTGGATGGTGTGTAGACCACGGATTAGGACCGATCTATTCCAGGGCCCTAACATCTCTGTCAATCATGTGGTTTTCAGACGTCTTGTATGTGCCATCCTTGCAGAGTTCCAGGGTGCCACCATCTTTTACACTGATGTTTCTAAGACAATAGATAAGGTGGGATACACTTTTCACGTCTCCTCCTGGTTTCGAGCACCATTTATTGCCGGGATCATCTAGTGTGTTCACAGCAGAGCTTGTAGCCATTCACAGGGCTCTCCTTTTTGGTTCTCAGGCCTCCCTCCACAATGTTTTAATTTGTTCAGACTCAGTGCACAGCGTGCAGGCTATGGACTGATGCTACTCTCGTTTGGGCCTGCTATCCATGACCTTCTCTCTGCCCTTGAGCATGCCACATGTTCAGTTGTCTTTCTCTGGGTCCCAAGTCATGTGACATCCCAGGGAATGAACTGGCTGACCATTTGGCTAGAGAAGCAGATACTTAACACCTTTTCCGTTCATGATTCCAGCTGCAGATATGCAGATCTATGTCAAATCTATCTGTGCCCAAAAGTGGAATGCCATATGGAGCACTAATGCTCATAGTAATAAACTATGCACAATCAAGGAGTCTACTGCAGTTTGGTGTTCTTCCTTCTGCTTCTCTCAGAAGGAGTCCATTGTTTTATGCCATTTATGCATTGATCATACCTGGCTCACCCATTGTTTCCTCCTATGTAATGACCCACTTCCACAATATGGTTGTGGAGCCAGATTGAAGATATCCCACATATTGGTGGAATGTCCCCTTCTTTCAGCCATTCATGTTTATTATAGTCTTCCCAATTCCTTAAATTTAATATTAGCAGATGATCCACAGATGGTTGAACTGGTCCTCAGTTTCCTCCATGAAAGTGCCCCCAACCTCCCCCCCCCCCCCCCCCCCCCCCCCCCCCCCCCCCCAAGATATAAGGTTCTACTTTAGTCGTGGAGCAGGGGCAGGTTGGTTGTAGCTGAGCCTTCTTTTCCAGTCTTCTCAGTCTGTGATCCTATGACCACCTCCTTCTTTCCAGTTTTTAGATTTGATTTTACCATTTATGCCTTTTAATGTGTGGGTTTAATGTTCATTATTTTATGATTTGAGTCCCCTGATTGGATCCGTCCACTTTTAGGGACTCTCTTCTGTGAGTAACTCTGGAATGGTGACACTGTTGACCCTCACCATTTGGTCCCATAACTCTTCTCAATTAATCAATCAATTGATACCAGGTACCTACTCCAAGCAGCAGATACAGAAATACGTACCCACTTCCTCCACTTTTCTAAAAGCTCGTAAAATAAAGAATGAGAAAGGTATTTGGGCATGTCCAGATTCTTACTGTGTGTATCTGTTGCTCTGGAATATTACCTAAGTGATGACAAAGATTTCATCAGGCAAAGTCTTAACCAGACTGATGTTATCTCTGCTAATGAAAATGGTGAAAAATTTAAAAAGCCACATGACAAGATCAATAAGAAAAGCATTTGTCCTAATGAAAAAGGAGAACCCAAATTTAAAAACTGGTCTCACAAAATTATACTCCTCATGGCCAAAATGAGTAAAACGCAGCCAGTGAAGAAAGCATGCATATGTATTTACTGCACTAATTTGAAACTTGTTTGTTTTGTCATAAGCAGTGTCCCAGGAAAGAAGTACACAAAGAAGGACCTGATGCTTTTGTGTGTATGTCAAGAGCCACATGATAAATTTTGATTGCAGTAGTGTGCGATGTGTCCTGGTGCTGAAGTGATAACTGTTGAAGCATTACACATTCAGGATACTGACAGTAACGTAACCTATGCATTGTGGGAGGGAGGAGAGTTGGTGAAGAAGACAGTAGAGCCAAAGAAGTTTGTTAGAGCAATTAGGCATTGGATCATATCCAGAGGATTCATGACAGGCCATAGCAGAAGTAAAATCGGCCACATCCCAGAATACTACTACTCTTCATTTCGATTTTGCTGACAACTGGCGTGTTGTCTCGCAGAAAGAAATTCAAAGTTTCCACTGGCACACATCACAGGTATCAGTATTCACACATGTTGCTCACTTCCTTGGAACATCACACTGTTTTGCTGTTGTCAGTGATGATCTCATTCATGACTGTGCTCATGCATGCTAGTCTGTCAGCATGATAATTGATGACATAGCATTTCCTAAACATATGTATGTGAATGATGGTGCAGCATATCATTTTAAAAACCGCTTTCAGCTTTATGAGCTTGGTCAACAATGTAGCACAGTAATTAAAACAAGAAAATGGATATTTTCAGCAACAGGTCACGTAGAAAGTGCATGTGATGGGGTAGGAGGTATCTATAAACATCTTGCAACAAGGTTTAATCTCCAGCACGAAGCCTTCAATGCAATGAGAGATGCTACTGGATTTGAACACACCCTATAAACATCAGTAACTCTTAATTTTAAATGAAAGTACATTAAGGAAATTTTGTTTAGAAAAGAGAGAAGAGTGGTCTGCTATGAAGCCTGTGGTAGGAATTCAATCAAGTCACTACTGGGGTGCATCCCGGCGTGGCACATACAATGCACGAATGGTTCTCCATGAAATGAAATGCAGCCTGTCGTTGTGTGTGAAGTGCAGAGCCTACAGTATATGTTAGAAGACTTTGCTGTGAGCCACTTCATTTATTGTGTGAATGACCATCAATGGTGGGTGGGTCGGATATAAGTGTCTGTCATGAGCTGCAAGATAGAAAAGTTTCCTTTAACCTCATGGTCCTGCTTATGCTTTCAAATGGCCATCATCAAAACATCAGTGTGCAGTTCCCATTTCCCAAGTACTGCTCTTATTGGATCATCTTTGTCCGTGTGTAAATTCAGCTCAGCTATACAAGTTCAATGAGAAGCAGATAAAAAGACAAGTGAACTCTTTTTAACAGCACAGTGTTGATTTCTACACTGTAAGCAATTTTAATCTATATGGAAAGTCAAGAAGTTGTAAAATCAAGACAGAAGATAATGATTTGCGAATAATATCATAAAACGAAAAAAATTTGTTCTAAAATGCTTTCAGACAAAATTGACTTATTTTCCAACTCACTTATAATGTTGTAAAGTAATTATTTTGACTCATAAATACCAGTTTTGCATGACATTTACTTAAAATCAGTAATCAATTTAAATATTTAAGTGTCTATGATTTTTTGACCTTGAAAATCGGTCAGTCTAAAAAATTTCTCACATTTTGTACAGACAAGTTATTCCAGACTCTGATTGTACGTTTCCTGAGTACACTGATCAAGTAACGTACCTTAAAATTTTTAGAACACTTAGGATGGTGGTTTTGGAGAAGATAGTTTCTAAATAACCAAAAAATTTCGGATTTTTTCATCTCTATGTACAGATATTTTGACAGTTTAAGAATTCCATGCATTAATGTTATAGCTGACATTTAGCACTCCTTCCACTTTATCATTTCTCAAGACTGTTAACATCCTGTGACTGTTCATATTTTGGAAACATAATTTTGAAATTGGCAAGAAACTAAGAGTTTTCATAGTTATTAAAAACTTTCAGAAGTTTGTATGTACTCTAATCATGTTTCATAATATTGGGAAAGAAGTATGTATTGGAAACAAATACTCTCACTTTGAGACGTCTGCAGCAGTGTAACAAATGATCAGAAAATCAAAATATTGTAGTTTTGGAGACATGTCATATGGAACTTCAACATATATTTTTTCAGCAAAATTTGAAATAGCGGTATGACACATTCACTCTTGAACTGTAGGATTTGAGATGAAATCGCAGTACAGTCATTTATCTCTCGATCTATACCCTCAGCTCCCTCCCCTCCATCCAATGGAGGATATGGGACGACATTTGCAAGAGTGATCATTCTCTGATTATCATAACCCTCTCACACAATTACTCAACTGAGTGTCCTCCATGCTGAACCTTCAGGAAAGCTGAGTGACATCCAGTACTACTCTGCAAGAGAATATTGTTGACTGATTGCAGGACAGAAAAGTTTCAGTCATAAAAGCAGCAGAATCAAAAATTCCCTTTTCTTTTTGAATGTCTCATCCAAAACTAGTCCCACGATGGGCTTGGGAAATTGCTAAGCCAATCAAAGATCACAGGTGGGCTCCCCAGCTTCATAAGTGTCACCCATGGGCCTTTTACTTAGTAAAACACTAGAAGAAAGAATGTTGAGAAAGGTATATATTATCATATATATTTACTTATTTATTAGTCCAGAAATCTCTTATACATACAGTGCAAGACAGATGTTGGATAATGTTTTAGAGTATAACAACATAGCAGTTATTTTGTTACTCGTATGATCACTCATTCTGTAAAAACCAATTCCTTGATAAAAAGATTTAACATGTTTTCAGAATGCATTTACATGGCAGGTTATTGTAGAGGGCTGCATCTGATTGATAGGCACCGTTTGGACACCCAGTTGTGCTGGAAAGGTATACACGAATATTTTTCTTTAACCAACATAAGTGTTGGGGTAAAGACTTTCTTCTTCTTCATTATACTTCTGACAAATGACACAATTTATTAAGTGTAAATGTAAGGTATACTGATTATACATTTTTGCTTGCTGATTGTTCTTAAAGCATGATGAGAATCACTCCAAAAGATAACACCATATCTTAACTGCAAATGAATCTGGAAAAGAAACACAGTTTGTCCAGTTTCACAAGTTGCATTGATGGACAGCATTCTGATTGTATATGTTTAGTTAGAGAATACTGTGTTTAAGAAAGATATGTGAGAACTCCATTTTAGATTTTCTTGCAGGCAAAGGCCTAAAAACTTTGCCACCGTGACCTTTTGAATTTCGTGGTTGTTCATGCAAATTACTGGAACCACAGCTCTTGTTCACTGGTAGGTCAAATTGCATTGTCTCAATCACAGACTAGCAACTGTATTTCCAATATCATCTTAGATGGCAACACTCACACTGACGCTACTGTTATTATAGAACATTTTGCGTCACACTATGCTCAAGCAACTGCATCCCACAACTTACCCTCTACACAAAATATGGGTTTAGGATAAAAACTGGTCCTTCACTACTGAACTTCTGAAACAATACGTTGTTCCTTTCAGAAAATGTGGACTCTTCAACACTCAGTCTCTTGGTCACAACACAATGTTGGGACCTGATGGTACCCACAATCGAATGCTGCATCTAACTGTTGGTTACAGCTTTCAATCTTCAATTGTATCTGGTATGAGGACGTATTTTTGAGTGATTGGAAAGCATGATCGTCCCAGTTTTGAAACTGGAAAAGAACTTGTATGAAATGGGCAACTATAGAATCGCCAGCCTCGCAAATGCCATGCACCAAATTCCTGTCAAGCAGTGACAGGAGAGTAGATTGGTTGTTTGTGTGTTGGCTTACTAGCATTTAAGTAGAAGAAAGTTACTCATTTAGCTTTCTGTGTGTACAATTTTGTAATTTAATCTTAAATTTCTCACATGTTTGTGTAGTGTAGATTTCCACTGTCGCCAGTGTGGATAGGGACTGTGAATATTGTGTTGGATGTGAGCTGAATTGGAGACCTTTCACGTGCAGCATCCAGGAGATGCTGGCTTCGGTTACACAGCTTAAGGCTGTTGCTAAGTGGGCATCGTTGTGGGGCGGCGAGATGTGGGGATCCAAGGGATGTCAAGCATATCGTATGTGTGCTCCATTTGGTCCTCTACTGTGATAGGGCCTGTCACGCCTACACTGAGGTTGGCATCTCATCCTTTATCAAGTGTTAGCGGAATTAGTATTTAATTGAGGGGTGACTAGACACTTCAACAAGAACAAAAAACAGGATTAGTGATGTCACAACTTAACAAATAGCCTATAGTCTCCTAATGTTAAATCAGTGCCCATTCCCAACTGACCATGATTGATTGGCTAATGGAGATGGGTGCTTTCAGTAACTGCTTGCACAACGTAATTTATTAATAATAGTTCACTGAACAAGTCTTAAAACACTTCATAGAAAGGCTGATTTATGTAATTTATTAATAATAGTTCACTGAAAAACAAGTCCTAACACTTCATAGAAAGGCTGGTTAAATAACTGTTCCTTTGATTAATTGGGTAATAAATTCTCAACCAATAACATTAGCAAACAACATCACTACCAAATAAAAAATTACAGAATTGTAATCGTAGAAAGGTACCTTACAAACTTGAAAATTCACTTTCATCTACACGCAAATATAAAAACATATCCAAAACTCACAGTTAGCATATTTGCCAAATTCCAGTATTTATAACCTGTGAACTACAGCGTAGAACTGACAATTTCAAAACTGTCCAATGAGTAATCCTGATAACAAAAAATTATGCTCACAAATAAGAAATATAGGCTAATAACTTTATGACAACGCCCATCCGGCATTGGCTACACTTTATACAATTGTAAATTCTGTTGAAAAGTGACTGTTACTGCTCAATCTCCACACAGTTAAGTAAACCAACACCGCAGAAGTCACTGAAGGTTAATGCACGTACCATATTCCACTGCTTTCGTCTCCAATATCATGACATCCTTATTGTGAGCAAACATGCTACAGCATAGCGTGTTCAGGTTGAGCCCACGCTGTCTTCATCTGCCGTGGCAAAACACCCACAGGTGACATCAGCCACAGCTTGCCATAAATTGCCCCATACATTTGCAGAGCCCACGGCTTATCGTTCCACAGCAGTGTTGAATTCCCAAGCGTCTCCGTTTTACCATCAGTTCATTACCACAGAGTGCCAAAATTATTAATGCACAATTTGGACCAACCGGACCCCAACACTCCACCGTTCCGTCCTTCTCGCTCGGTACTCTCCAACCCTCCTCTCCTCGTTGCCAGAGGGCCACTCGGCGCCTCACTATCTCAAGCGATACCAATATCGCGGCCTGAACACAATCGTGCCGAAAATCGGCACAAGTGAGAGATTGTTTTGAGGTGTGGCAGCAGCAAAAGACTTTCCAGGAACCAGTTGAAAGACCTCCACAGTTTGTCTGAGTAACAGATTTCAGATGCTGCCTTTGGGTGATAAAAATTCTGAATTTTTTGATCTGTTTCAGCGGAAGTCTCTTGGCCTGTAGCATGTGGACATTAACAGAGGGTGGGGTTATTGGTAATTGGGAGCTCCAATTTTAGGTGTGTGGTGGAGCCCATTTTGGATATGTCTACCAAGGAAGGAAAGAAATCCAGTTGCTTAAAGGAGAAGGGTGTCTTCCTAGATGTGGAACGGGTCCCTCCAGATGCCTTGAAGAGCATGGGATGTGATCAACTGTAGATGGTTGTTCATGTTGGTATTAATATTGTGTATTGCCTTGTACTGGAAGAGTCTCAATTCTGGTGACTGTCTCAAGTGCTAAAGGCAGCCAGTCTCAGTTGTAAGATGAAGGCGGAACTCACCATCTGTAGCAATGTGTGGATGTTTGATACAGGGATGAATGGAAAGTCTGAATCAGAGACTCAGATAGTTCTGTGAAGTTCTGTGAACGTGTAGGCTGCAGATTCCTTTACTGGACCATAGGGTGGAAAGTGGTCAGGATCCATTAAATTGATCAGGACTCCATTGTACATCCACAACTGAGTCTGCTGTAAGAATGGCTGAAGCCCATCACCAAAACTCACAGATGTCATCTGAGTTAAGGAAAACCTAGGACACCTTATTGCATTACCATATCCTTACTTCGCTGTACGTGTAGTGTTAGAGAGGTGTCCCCCCCTCCCCATCTTAGTTTTGATTTGGAATCTTCTCTCCCCCCTCGCCCTCTCTCCCCCCTCGCCCTCTCTCCCCCCTCGCCCTCTCTCCCCCCTCGCCCTCTCTCCCCCCTCGCCCTCTCTCCCCCCTCGCCCTCTCTCCCCCCTCGCCCTCTCTCCCCCCTCGCCCTCTCTCCCCCCTCGCCCTCTCTCCCCCCTCGCCCTCTCTCCCCCCTCGCCCTCTCTCCCCCCTCGCCCTCTCTCCCCCCTCGCCCTCTCTCCCCCCTCGCCCTCTCTCCCCCCTCGCCCTCTCTCCCCCCTCGCCCTCTCTCCCCCCTCGCCCTCTCTCCCCCCTCGCCCTCTCTCCCCCCTCGCCCTCTCTCCCCCCTCGCCCTCTCTCCCCCCTCGCCCTCTCTCCCCCCTCGCCCTCTCTCCCCCCTCGCCCTCTCTCCCCCCTCGCCCTCTCTCCCCCCTCGCCCTCTCTCCCCCCTCGCCCTCTCTCCCCCCTCGCCCTCTCTCCCCCCTCGCCCTCTCTCCCCCCTCGCCCTCTCTCCCCCCTCGCCCTCTCTCCCCCCTCGCCCTCTCTCCCCCCTCGCCCTCTCTCCCCCCTCGCCCTCTCTCCCCCCTCGCCCTCTCTCCCCCCTCGCCCTCTCTCCCCCCTCGCCCTCTCTCCCCCCTCGCCCTCTCTCCCCCCTCGCCCTCTCTCCCCCCTCGCCCTCTCTCCCCCCTCGCCCTCTCTCCCCCCTCGCCCTCTCTCCCCCCTCGCCATCTCTCCCCCCTCGCCATCTCTCCCCCCTCGCCATCTCTCCCCCCTCGCCATCTCTCCCCCCTCGCCCTCTCTCCCCCCTCGCCCTCTCTCCCCCCTCGCCCTCTCTCCCCCCTCGCCCTCTCTCCCCCCTCGCCCTCTCTCCCCCCTCGCCCTCTCTCCCCCCTCGCCCTCTCTCCCCCCTCGCCCTCTCTCCCCCCTCGCCCTCTCTCCCCCCTCGCCCTCTCTCCCCCCTCGCCCTCTCTCCCCCCTCGCCCTCTCTCCCCCCTCGCCCTCTCTCCCCCCTCGCCCTCTCTCCCCCCTCGCCCTCTCTCCCCCCTCGCCCTCTCTCCCCCCTCGCCCTCTCTCCCCCCTCGCCCTCTCTCCCCCCTCGCCCTCTCTCCCCCCTCGCCCTCTCTCCCCCCTCGCCCTCTCTCCCCCCTCGCCCTCTCTCCCCCCTCGCCCTCTCTCCCCCCTCGCCCTCTCTCCCCCCTCGCCCTCTCTCCCCCCTCGCCCTCTCTCCCCCCTCGCCCTCTCTCCCCCCTCGCCCTCTCTCCCCCCTCGCCCTCTCTCCCCCCTCGCCCTCTCTCCCCCCTCGCCCTCTCTCCCCCCTCGCCCTCTCTCCCCCCTCGCCCTCTCTCCCCCCTCGCCCTCTCTCCCCCCTCGCCCTCTCTCCCCCCTCGCCCTCTCTCCCCCCTCGCCCTCTCTCCCCCCTCGCCCTCTCTCCCCCCTCGCCCTCTCTCCCCCCTCGCCCTCTCTCCCCCCTCGCCCTCTCTCCCCCCTCGCCCTCTCTCCCCCCTCGCCCTCTCTCCCCCCTCGCCCTCTCTCCCCCCTCGCCCTCTCTCCCCCCTCGCCCTCTCTCCCCCCTCGCCCTCTCTCCCCCTCGCCCTCTCTCCCCCCTCGCCCTCTCTCCCCCCTCGCCCTCTCTCCCCCCTCGCCCTCTCTCCCCCCTCGCCCTCTCTCCCCCCTCGCCCTCTCTCCCCCCTCGCCCTCTCTCCCCCCTCGCCCTCTCTCCCCCCTCGCCCTCTCTCCCCCCTCGCCCTCTCTCCCCCCTCGCCCTCTCTCCCCCCTCGCCCTCTCTCCCCCCTCGCCCTCTCTCCCCCCTCGCCCTCTCTCCCCCCTCGCCCTCTCTCCCCCCTCGCCCTCTCTCCCCCCTCGCCCTCTCTCCCCCCTCGCCCTCTCTCCCCCCTCGCCCTCTCTCCCCCCTCGCCCTCTCTCCCCCCTCGCCCTCTCTCCCCCCTCGCCCTCTCTCCCCCCTCGCCCTCTCTCCCCCCTCTCTCTCTCTCTCTCTCTCCCCGCCCTCGCCCTCTGCCCCCACATCCTCCCATCCTACCCCCACCTCCCCCGCCCTCGCCCTCTCCCCCAACCACCACTCCCTTCCTCACCCTCTTCCCCACGCCCTCTCCCCCCACCCCCACACCCTCTCACTTCACTCTTTCCCCCTTCCCTTTTTCTGATAGTGATTAATGGGTTTGCAGTGGCTGTGGGGCCTATGGTCTCACTCTGTCTATATGTGGGCAGTTTTTGTATTCAGCAATCCCAAGGTGCCTTCTGGAAAGCACAGTCCTTAGCTATCCCTCATGACTTCCAATTTTTCAATATGAATACATGTGTTATCCACTTCTGCCAATGTAGAATTGTTCATGTACATCCCAAATTTTACATCTATAGTGAATTCATCAATGTAGTGAAGTCATTATTTTTTAGTGCCTTAATGTGATGTGGCTACCACACATTAGGCAGATTAAAAAAGATATGTCAGTTGAAACTCATCACAATCTGCTGCCTCAGTCTCACCACCTGGGGCACGGACTGTTCCACCTCCTTGCCTCTGTTCAAAGCGCTAGTCCTATCACAACTGGATTATAGTTACCTGGCTTTGGAGTCAGTGTGGTCCATTCAACATTGACAGCTACTGGATTCAGTTCACCATTGCATTATCCAGCTTGCAACTGGCATCTGTCAGATGAGCCCTGGTGTGGACTGCAGATCAGTCGTCACAAAGTACTGTCAAATTAACCTGTATGCACTATCTTCAGGTACCATGAACTCCCACCACAAGGGTGATGCAAGTCTGGCAGTTCCTGGAGTTCCTTCGCTGTCCATCGTTGAACTGACTTAGTGAGCTGCCGCATGGGAATTCTTCATTCCTGTTATGTGGAGACGCTCTCATAGTTTTATATCCACTTGCAGAGCCATACCAATGCCGTGTGATTCTGAAAATATAATGAAGTGGGAAGTAGTTTTATGTGTAAATAATTTTTACACAGGGTGCCGTTATGGTGCATTTATTTAAGAAATGATGTAAAGTGAAGTTGTTCACACTGATTATAAGCTAACTATTAATGGTTCAAGAGCATGGTCTACTGCATGACTAGATCGTATAATGCATGACTAGATCATAAGGCATCCTATCAATGACTGCTGACTATGGCACACAGTCTGTAGCTTGAGCATATTTGGTATAATTTATATAAGATCGTACATCTTCATCTATGCCAAAGTTGTTCATTTATTTATTAATATCAATATTTCCTGACATTGTAAAATTACTGGAATATAGTATTTATGACCCCTAGACTACTCTTAATGTCTGAGTAGCAAAAGACAAGTTTTGAAAAGAAATAGTTATAACAATTACTTGAATCATGTCAGAATAAATGTACTTTCTCTACATGTCTCTTTGCTGATGTCACGAGCAATTTCTGCATCGACACCTCATCCCACTGCCTCTGAAACTGTCATATGGCTCGCTCGTTCCTTACTCTGTATGTACTGTAGTGCTGATATATTCACTTCACATATGTGAAGTAGCAAAACTGGAAATTAAGTAAAATACTCTCTATGTGCAAATAAGGGGTATCTTAGAGCCTGGCAGGAACTTTCCATTGGACCAAAGGAAAGACTTACACATTTGTCAGCACCAGGCTTATTTGGATATAGAATTATGTTGTTCTCTAGGTTGGAGGATATTTCATCTGTATCTTCCATCTTCCATACCTAATGGAATAATTTTGTTATTGTTTGTTCTCTCAAATATTTCAATAGTTCTGAGGTTCCCTGAATCAGAATTTTCAATTTTCTATTGAACTCTTCTCGAGGCTCATCTTCATCTGCTTCATCTTAACTTCCTATAACATTGTCATCAGGTTTCTTTCTCTTGTATACTTTGACTTCTATTCTTTGCTTAGTACTGGTTTGCCACCTGAGCTTTTAATACAGCCGATTTCTGTTCTCCTGAGGTTTCTTTAATTTCCCTGTAGGAGGCATCCATCTTACCCAGTTAAGCATATTTAAGAAGCTTCGCATTTCTCCTCTAGCCATTCCTGTTTTACCATTTTGCACTTCCTGCCCTTATCCCTCTCCTCTCCTCCTCCCTCCCCTTATCCCTCTCCTCTCCTCTCCTCCCTCCCCTCTCCCCCCTCCCATTCTGGCTGAAAGTACTGCTGCTTCTTAGGGTGAGAGTTTTTTATTTTTTTTTAGCAGCAACAGTATAATAGTTTAACTCTGCAATGGAATGGGCCTTCAAGAGAAACATAATTAATCTTACAGAAGTTACGCAATGATACACAATGGACTTAGTGATGTGCTGTATTCTTCTTTAATCGGTGTAGCTGTGTGAGGCTTCATGCATCGTCATTGACTGGGCGCAGCTGAGTACATGCCCCGCTTTCCTACTCTCTCATTGCTACTGCTTCTCCCCTTCAGCTAGAAGTTAGTGCTGCCACCACTTCTTGCCACTAATCTAACAGCTGCCTACAGGAGTTGGGGAGGCATGAGGGTTGGCTTGTTTGGATCTGATTCTCAGATACTTGTAGATGCATTGGCCAGAGACTTGGCTCATGTGGGCATTGGTTGTGTCTGAGTGACGTGTGTATGTGTGTGTATGTGTGTGTGCACACTCTTATTTTCAGACAAAAGCTATGGCTGGATATTTAGTTGTGAGAGTGTGATTGTCTTTTCTGTGTGCCTGTCTGCAGCTCAGCAATCATATTTATGGTGAGTTGCTACCTATCCTCATTATCATTGAATCTCAGAGTATTTGAAAAAGTTATCTTCTGCATTGATTGATCACCATGGACTTATTTCATCAACATGCTATCTGTGGCTTATGACTAGTTGGCGACACGGTTGGATTTCCACAATGGGCCAAAACTGCAGGCCACTTCTGCTGGTATCTGTAGTGGATCGGGCCTGCCAATTGAATATAATCTCACCAATCTGCCTGCAGGCTGGGTCTGTTTGTGTGTGGCATAATGCAGTGAATTTTCATGGTTTATCCATGGACCCAGGACTGCGATGCTTCCCAGCAGGCCAGAGGCCATGGGTTATGGATTTCAGGAATTGCAACTGTCTCACCACAGATATGTTGCACAATGTGGTGTTTTATAGACATTTTGTTTTTTTTGAAAGTATGGACAATAAGAAGAAAAAAGTCAGTTGCTGTTGATTTGCACGCTGTGTGCTCATATATTTCTTGAAATAAAAATCACAAAATATCTGTAAAATAATGGGTATAACACAGTGAGTAATAACCGACACTAATGAAATAGTAGAACCAATATTTTATTGGCAGTTACATACAGTGTTGGTTTACACAATTCTTCCCCACCATATACACTTCTTTCAAGAGGCCTACATTTTTTTTTTTTTTCTGGGGCTATTTCTGGAATCAGTGAAGATATTTTAAATTTGTCATGCAACTCCAAGGAAATGCCAATTTTTGTCACCAAATATATTTTGTATTATTGAAATAAAATAACATCAGTGGTCTTAATGAAAACACATACCATTTGGGTTGCTTTCTCCATCTAGAAACAGTTCATTACAAAAGATGTTAATGTTAGTGCTTAAGATTTTTGCTCCCATCAGGAAACCTTATCTGCTTGCAAGTTTTTTAAATTTCCTCGTTTGCACTATTGTTTCTCGTACGGTAGCTGCAAAGACAGATTGTCAACTTAGCCTTGAGATCTCTAAATTCATCAGGGAGAAATGCTAAAACTTGTTTGGAAATCAGGGAAGTTCACTTGGGGAAACTCTTCCACAGATTGCAAGTGAAATTGTCATCACGTATCATCATGTAAGTTGAAAACTCCTAAATATATTACCATTTAAGAGTTTAGTCAGTATAGTGTGTGAGTGTGAGTGTGAGTGTGAGACTCAAAGTTACCAGGAAATATCCATTATCCTGAGGTCTCGGCAGTCTTGGAATAATCACATCTGTATTTGTGAAATGGATATTTTAATACTTTAACAAATTCTTATGTACCTGATAATGTTTTGATGTGTGATTCTGAGAAATTTTGAAATGTTTACTGTCTTGGGAATGTATTGGAGAGAGTTTAATTTTATTTTTACATGTTGGATATCTTTGTAATAATAAGTGACTGGGTACAAATTTTACAAAGATATTTGTAAATAAAGTACACATTTAAAGTTTTCCCCCTCGTAGCTTTAGATTATGATCCACAACTGCTTTATAGTACTTGTTAATGTTACCAATTATTCATACATGTTGATAAAAATGAACAAACCAATAGTTTGTTTCTCACAGAAAAGGGAGGGATAAGTTAACGAAGGGTAAAAGGTGAAGGGCAAGTTATCAGACCTGAGGATGGGAAGACCCACCTGTTGTGACAATGAGGGAAGAAAAGTTTTCACAACAGATAACTTGTCTATCTTATGGTTCGAGCTTGTCCTTTTTACCCTTCCCTAACCTATCTTTATCACCTCACCGATGAAGGAACTAATAGTTCCAAAAGCTATGATAGTATACATTTTTGTTACATGCCTATCAGCTGTACTGAAATCTCACTGTCTGTATAGAAGTACTATCCAGCAATTATATTTCATAATTTTATAGTTTTCTTGAGTGAAATTTCCTTTTGGTACAGTTAACCAATTGTCATAGCTTACACTGATATTAATACACAATATATGTTCATTAGGCTATACTGTTTTTTCCCCCCTCAAAAGATTAAATTTTCTTTGTTATTTGTTTTGTAGAAGAAAAGGAAGACGAAACTTAAATCTGACTATCAGGTGAATGGAACTAGTCCATTTCCTGATAATGACGATGACGAGGAAGAACTGAAACAGTTGGCAAGAAAGTATGAAGAAAAATATGTAAGTTACTTTCACATTAATATATGTAAGATTGGAATGTACAATTAAATATAGATATCTAAGCAGATGTGCACTCTTCAGAACCATATAATATTTCAAAAAATGTTTTGGATACATTTACTAGGTAATGAAATGGATGACAGATTTACTTAATTAGATAGTACAAAAATATTATAAGACAGTTTCTGGAACCGAGAGAAATACGTTTTAGCCAAGTTTCAGAAATGTGGAAAAACAAATGTAGGTTTTAGTGACTATCTTGCTGGCTAATAAGTGTGATTCAGATAGCTGTTTTGCACACAAAGTAACAAATTCCCCATTCTTAAAAGTTCAAAAATTTGGGAAAAATACATTTCATGAGACTCAAAAGGGTAAACCATTAAGAAAGAAGCAGGTTGGGGTTGCACTTCACTAAATAAAACACTATACAAAATCAATTCCACAATTACCACCATAAATACATATTAAGAGGGTGAGTCAAATGAAAACCTTAAAATTTTTAAGATTATTTATTGTGCAGAAGTGGTACAAAGATGTATCACTTTTCAACATAATCTCCCCCAACCACAATGGAAGTCCTCCAGCACTTACAAAGTGCATAAATTCCTTTAGAAAAAAGTTCTTTTGGTAGTCCGTGCAAACACTCGTGCACTGCGTGGCGTACCTCTTCATCAGAACAGCCGTGCAAACACTCGTGCACCGCTTGGCGTACCTCTTCATCAGAACAGAACTTCTTTCCTCCCAATGCGTCTTTGAGTGGTTCAAACACGTGGAAATCACTAGGGGCAAGGTCTGGTGAGTATGGTGGATGAGAAAGACACTCAAAATGCATGTCTGTGATTGTTGCAACTGTTGTACGGGCAGTGTGGGGCCTTGCATTGTCATGTTGCAAAAGGACACTTGCTGACAGCAATCCACGTCGCTTTGATTTGATTGCAGGCCGTAGATGATTTTTAGGAGACCTGTGTATTATGCACTGGTGACAGTGGTCCTCTAGGCATGTAATGCTCCAAAATGACGCCTTTTTCATCCCAAAAGAGTGTCAGCATATCCTTCCCTGCTGATGGTTCTGTTCGAAACTTCTTTGGTTTTGGTGATGAGGAATGGCGCCATTCCTTGCTCACTCTCTTCGTTTCCGGTTGGTGGAAGTGAACCCAGGTTTCGTCCCCAGTAACGAACCCAGGTTTCGTCCCCAGTAACGATTCTTGCAAGGAAGCCATCACCTTCTCGTTCAAAGCACCGAAAAAGTTCTTCTCAAGCATCAACACGTTGTTATTGTGTATTGTGGTGTCACCGCCAGACACCACACTTGCTAGGTGGTAGCTTTAAATCGGCCGCGGTCCATTAGTACATGTCGGACCCGCGTGTCGCCACTGTCAGTAATTGCAGACCGAGCGCCACCACACGGCAGGTCTAGAGAGACGTACTAGGACTCGTCCCCAGTTGTACGACGACGTTGGTAGCGACTACACTGACGAAGCCTTTCTCTCATTTGCCGAGAGATAGTTAGAATAGCCTTCAGCTAAGTCCATGGCTACGACCTAGCAAGGCGCCATTAACCATTTCTGGAGAGAGTCTCACTTGTATCATCAAGAATGCTGTATACAAATGATGGATTAAAGTTAAGTATAACCACAGCTACGTACTTTTCTTTATAGCATTCATAACGTATCCTGTTCCAGACCTCACGCCCGTCTGTGTTATTATAGCGTGCATTTCGGCCTCCTCTATCTACAAGGTGTTGGCACATTTGCCAACACATCAGTTATCTCATTTCAGGAGTCAGCTGCCGTGGCACCCATCTTGCAGACACTTTGTGAAACTGGAGCATATCATGCACAACGTGGTGTGCTGACCCATGACTAATCTGTATACATGCTGCAATGTCATTCAGTGTAACTTGGCAGTTTTTCTTCACTATGCCTTCAACTGCTGCAATGTACTGTGGAGTCACAACTCGTTGTGCCTGACCTCGACGAGGAACATCTTCCACTGAAGTTACACCATTTGTTAACTTCCTACTCCATTTATAGACTTGCTGCTGTGACAAACATGTATCACCGTACTGAACTTTCATTCGTCGGTGAATTTCAATATATTTCACACCTTCACTATGTGAAAACAGAGTAACAGAACGCTGTTCTTCCCGGGTGCAAGTCGCAAGTGGGGCGGCCATCTTTATACTGATATTGCGATGGTATGAGTGCGTCTGCACTATGCTGCCACCTACAGGCCATTCTGCACAGGGTTTGTAGCGCACTTACCAACTTACAGGATGTTGTTGTTGTTGTTGTTGTTGTTGTGGTCTTCAGTCCTGAGACTGGTTTGATGCAGCTCTCCATGCTACTCTATCCTTTGCAAGCTGCTTCATCTCCCAGTACCTACTGCAACCTACATCCTTCTGAATCTGCTTAATGTATTCATCTCTTGCTCTCCCTCTACGATTTTTGCCCTCCACGCTGCCCTCCAATACTAAATTGGTGATCCCTTGATGCCTCAGAACATGTCCTACCAACCGATCCCTTCTTCTGGTCAAGTTGTGCCACAAACTTCACTTCTCCCCAATCCTATTAAATACCTACTCATTAGTTATGTGATCCACCCATCTAATCTTCAGCATTCTTCTGTAGCACCACATTTCGAAAGCTTCTATTCTCTTCTTGTCCAAACTATTTACCGTCCATGTTTCACTTCCATACATGGCTACACTCCGTACAAATACTTTCAGAAACGACTTCCTGACACTTAAATCTATACTCGATGTTAACAAATTTCTCTTCTTCAGAAACGCTTTCCTTGCCATTGCCAGTCTACATTTTATATCCTCTCTACTTTGACCATCATCAGTTATTTTGCTCCCCAAATAGCAAAACTCCTTTATTACTTTAAGTGTCTCATTTCCTAATCTAATTCCCTCGCCATCACCCGACAGAATTACAATGTCATAGGCGAACCTCAAAGTTTTTATTTCTTCTCCATGGGTTTTAATTCCTACTCCAAGTTTCCTTTACTGCTTGCTCAATATACAGATTGAATAACATCGGGGACAGGCTACAACCCTGTCTCACTCCATTCCCAACCACTGCTTTCCTTTCATGTCCTTCGACTCTTATAACTGCCATCCGGTTTCTATACAAATTGTAAATAGCCTTTCGCTTCCTGTATTTTACCCCTGCCACCTTTAGAATTTGAAAGAGAGTATTCCAGTCAACATTATCAAAAGCTTTCTCTAAGTCTACAAATGCTAGAAACATAGGTTTGCCTTTCCTTAATCTTTCTTCTAAGGTAAGTTGTAAGGTCAGTATTGCCTCACGTGTTCCAATATTTCTACGGAATCCAAACTGATCTTCCCCCGAGGTCGGCTTCTACTAGTTTTTCCATTCGTATGTAAAAAATTCGTGTTAGTATTTTGCAGCTGTGGCTTATTAAACTGATTGTTCGGTAATTTTCACATCTGTCAACACCTACTTTCTTTGGGATTGGAATTATTATATTCTTCTTGAAGTCTGAGGGTATTTCGCCTGTTTCATACATCTTGCTCACCAGATGGTAGAGTTTAGTCAGGACTGGCTCTCCCAAGGCCGTCAGTAGTTCCAATGGAATGTTGTCTACTCCGGGGGCCTTGTTTCGACTCAGGTCTTTCAGTGCTCTGTCAAACTCTTCACGCAGTATCGTACCTCCCATTTCATCATCATCTACATCCTCTTCCATTTCCATAATATTGTCCTCAAGTACATCGCCCTTGTATAGACCCTCTATATACTCCTTCCACCTTTCTGCTTTCCCTTCTTTGCTTAGAACTGGGTTTCCATCTGAGCTCTTGATGTTCATACAAGTGGTTCTCTTATCTCCAAAGGTCTCTTTAATTTTCCTGTAGGCAGTATCTATCTTACCCCTAGTGAGATAAGCCTCTACATCTCTACATTTGTGCTCTAGCCATCCCTGCTTAGCCATTTTGCACTTCCTGTCGATCTCATTTTTGAGACGTTTGTATTCCTTTTTGCCTGCTTCACTTACTGCATTTTTATATTTTCTCCTTTCATCAATTAAATTCAATATTTCTTCTGTTACCCAAGGATTTCTACTAGCCCTCGCCTTTTTACCTACTAGATCCTCTGCTGCCTTCACTACTTCGTCCCTCAAAGCTACCCATTCTTCTTCTACTGTATTTCTTTCCCCCATTCCTGTCAATTGTTCCCTTATGCTCTCCCTGAAACTCTGTACAACCTCTGGTTCTTTCAGTTTATCCAGGTCCCATCTCCTTAAATTGCCACCTTTTTGCAGTTTCTTCAGTTTTAATCTACAGGTCATAACCAATAGATTGTGGTCAAAGTCCACATCTGCCCCTGGAAATGTCTTACAATTTAAAACCTGGTTCCTAAATCTCTGTCTTACCATTATATAATCTATCTGATACCTTTTTGTATCTCCAGGGTTCTTTCATGATTCTTAAACCAAGTGTTAGCTATGATTAAGTTGTGCTCTGGGCAAAATTCTACGAGGCGGCTTCCTCTTTCATTTCTTAGCCCCAATCCATATTCACCTACCACGTTTCCTTCTCTCCCTTTTCCTACACTCGAATTCCAGTCACCCATGACTATTAAATTTTCGTCTCCCTTCCACACCTGAATAATTTCTTTTCTCATCATACATTTCATCAATCTCTTCGTCGTCTGCGGAGCTAGTTGGCATATAAACTTGTACTACTGTAGTAGGTGTGGGCTTCGTATCTATCTTGGCAACAATAATGCGTTCACTATGCTGTTTGTAGTAGCTTACCCGCATTCCTATTTTCCTATTCATTATTAAACCTACTCCTGCATTACCCCTATTTGATTTTGTGTTTATAACCCTGTAGTCACCTGACCAGAAGTCTCGTTCCTCCTGCCACCGAACTTCACTAATTCCCACTATATCTAACTTTAACCTATCCATTTCCCTTTTTAAATTTTCTAACCTGCCTGCCTGATTAAGGGATCTGACATTCCACGCTCCGATCCGTAGAACGCCAGTTTTCTTTCTCCTGATAACGACATCCTCTTGAGTAGTCCCCGCCCGGAGATCGGAATGGGGGACTATTTTACCTCCGGAATATTTTACCCAAGAGGACGCCATCATCATTTAATCACACAGTAAAGCTGCATGCCCTCGGGAATAATTACGGCCGTACTTTCCCCTTGCTTTCAGTCGTTCGCAGTACCAGCACAGCAAGGTCGTTTTGGTTATTGTTACAAGGCCAGATCAGTCAATCATCCAGACTATTGCCCTTGCAACTACTGAAAAGGCTGCTACCCCTCTTCAGGAACCACATGTTTGTCTGGCCTCTCAACAGATACCCCTCCGTTGTGGTTGTACCTACGGTACGGCTATCTGTATCGCTGAGGCACGCAAGCCTCCCCACCAACGGCAAGGTCCGTGGTTCATGGGGGGGACTTACAGGATAACGGCATGAAATTTCTATTTTTTATTACAAATTTAAGGTTTTCATTTGACTCACCCTCTAATATCAATTGTCAGGGATACATAAATTATAAAATTATTTACAGATCAATGTTATACATAGCAATCAACACCCCTCATTCTTGAGGGAGATGTTACAGGATTTGACCTAGCAGATTAATTGGTTATTAATAGGGTGAGGTGTTTGTAGGCCATTCAGGATTTTTCTTTTGGTTCTATTTGAGCTTCATGTATACACCAGTCTACTCAGCTGTTGGGCTTCCTTCAAATTTTTTAAAGTATATTTTTCCTGTCTTCCTTTTGCTGTCCTCTCCCCCAAGTTGCATTAATTGTGCCTGCGCCCCCTCCCCCAACCCCCACCCCTGCTTTCTTAAGCAAGTGAGAGGCCTCAAAATGTACTTCGATTCATTGGTTGAGGGTTCTAAACCATAAAATTACATACAGATAGATTTTATACATACCACTCAGCACCTGCCCCAAAAGTACACTACATATACACAGATTGGGGGGGGGATTGTGACACCAAAAATGAGTCATGCGACATAAACGAGAGTTGGTAGGCATGTTTGTACAACTGAAAGATGATGTCTATTCAGATTTCATGCCAATCGCATACCAGTGGCGCTAGTAGTGCCATTATGAGGATGCAGATCAGGTTTGCTTTAAATACACACTGTAACAGTCATGTGTATTAGTTACCTCAGAGATTGGACCTGATGAGTTGATATTAATCAAGAATGCCTTTAAGGTGACAAAGATGCCATTATCAAAACCTCGCATAGTTTGAATGAGATCATGTGATAGGACTACAAGAAGCTGGAATTTTCTTCTTAGATACTGCAGAAAGTCTTGGAAGGAATATACCCACTGTACAAGATTGCTGGCAGTGGTGGTCATGAGAATGTACTATTGCAAGATGACTGCACTCCGGACAGCCACATGGCACTGTCGAGAGACCGCTGTGTTCGGCATATGGCTCTGGTGCATCATACTGTATCTGTATCAGCAATTTAAGCACTGGTTGGCACCACAGTGACACAACAAACTATTACAAATAATTACGTCAGGGACAGCTCCGAGATAGCCTTGTAGCATGCATTCCACTGACCCAAAACCATCTCCGTTTGCAACTACTGTGGTGTCAAATGAGAGCTCATTGGAGAGCGTTGTGGAGGTCTGATGTGTTTTCTGATGAAAGCTGGTTCTCCGTGGTGCTAGTGATTAACATGTGTTAAGAGGAGACAAGTTGAGGGCCTGCAGCCAACCTATCTGCATGCTGACACAATGGACCTACACCTGGACTTTTTGTCTGCGGTGCTATTTCAAATGACAGCTGGAGCACTCTCGTGCTTATTCCACGCACCTTGACTGAAAATTCGTACATCAATCCACTGATTGGACCTATTGTGCTGCCAACCATGAAAACCATTCCAGGGGTGTTTCCCAACATGATAACATTCACCCTCATGCTGCTGTTGTAACCCAACATGCCTACAGACTGTTGACATATTGCATTGGCCTGCTTGATTAGCAGATCTGTCTCCAGTTGAGCACATGTGACACACTATCGGACAAAAACTCCAGCATCATCCACAAACAACACTGGCCAGCCAAGTGCAACAAGCACGTAACTCCATCCCAGAAACTGACATCTGGCACCTGTACAACACAATGCATGCACGTTTGCATGCTTGCTTTCAACATTCTGGTGGTTACACTGGTTGTTAAAGTACCAGCATTCCACATTTGCTATGGCTTATCTCGTGCTTGCATTAACCTGTGCTCTTGCAACATTGCTCACTCTATTTTACCAAGACAAATGTACTCCCAAATTTCATCATTTTCTGGTTTTGCCATTTTTTGCGGCAGTGTAGCAGTTGTTGTTTTGGACAAATAACAATGGTAGTAGGTACCAATCATATAAAGTTTAAGTTTTCTAAACGTGTATAAAACTGGTCATTACATGATACAATACTTTATTTTGAAATGTCTTTGTCCAACTAATATTATAGCTGAGGTCTCTTCTCTGGCAAAGTCTGCTTCTTAGTTTACAACAGAGTTTAAGTGAAGCCTCAAAAGCCGATAAGACAAATGTCACAGTGGTTGACCAAATGAGGCGATCATGCCAGAAATTGTGAAGAAAATCAACAAAATGGTGAGTGACTGAAAGTGTGCTAGCTAGGCATTTCAAAACATGCTGTGTAATGCTTTGGACATGAGAAAACTGTATGCAAGATGGGTCCCACTTTTACTCACAGTGGAAGAGAAACAGCATCTTGTTTGAGTGTTTGGTGATGTTTTACTGCAATAAAACTAAGTTTTATGTTGTTTCGTAACCATGGTTGAAACATGGGTATATCACTTCACTTCTGAGACAAAGGAACAGCCATAACAGTGGGCTGGGAGGGGAGAATAGACTCCAAAGAAGATTAAGGCAATTCCATCTGCGGGCAAGGTCATGGTGCCAGTTTTTTGTGATATGTCTGAGATAATTGTCATTGACAGTCATCAAAAAAGAAAAGCAGAGTATTATGCGAACTTCCTGCAGCACTTGGGTGATGAAATCAAGCAAAAAGGCCGCATTTAGCAAAAAAGGAAATCTTATCATGACAGTGCATCAGTTCACACATCTATTATCGCCGTGGGAAATCAATGCATTTAAGTTTGAATTGTTTCCTCATGCACCCTGTTTGCCATATTTAACCCCCTTCTGCCTATTTTCTTTTTCTAAACTGGAAGAAATGACAGTGGTAAATGATATGTCAAAAATTAAGAAGCGGAGTCTGCAGTTGATGACTACTTTACAGAGTTAGACTGTTCCCACTATAAACAGGGTGTCAAAGCTGTTGAACATCACTGAGAATAAGTAATGAGCTGAAAGGAGACTATGTTGAGAAATAAAGATGTTTTTCCCAGTGTTATGTGTTTTATTTGTGTGATAGAGTACTTGGGGGACAGCCCTCATACTTGAAGGATGTGTGCTAACCATCCTTTTCATAATAGTGTTGAATAACAAACTAGAAATAACTTTATCTGTGTCACTCGGGGATGGTTGCCCAAAGAAAAACTCAGTGGAGAAAAATAATAAATTATGAGACAGAATTCTTGATGTGGCAAATTCAGGAGGCAAATTGTGCACATATAGAAGTAAAATAATCCAACTACCTAACTTTAGTAACTAATTATTCATTTGTTAGGAGCAGAGAGGGATATGTAGCGGAAGGTTAAAGAGAGACACTCATCCCACTAAAATTCTGAATGAAAAAATGAATTATCAAACACCTATTTTCCAGCACATGACAAAGCTGTTGTAGTTCTTGCATGTCTTGATATTCTGACAGTCCGTTTGTTTTCTGTCCTTCGCTCCACACAGCTCATGTCTCGTTTGCGGGATGCAAATCTTCTTGGCTCTGTTTTGATAAGCTAATTGTGCATTTTGGCTTGTTTTGTGTCTCAGCTTGCAGTTTTCTGTTAATTTTGTTATGTGGTATATAAGCTGTAAACACACATTTGAGAGCTGACATTTATGATTTTTATTTATATTTTACTGTGGACTCATTTTTATGCTCTAGCTCTTTTTTAATCATATTTTTAACTCTTCCTGTTTTGGCTGTATATCTCTTATCTGACTTCGTAATATGCTATTGTAAATTGTGCTTGCAGTTGGTAACACCTAGCAGCCAAGTCCCCTTGGCTGTTTGTACTACATCTGATGCCAATCACAGCTATAAATTTTAATTGCTTCTTTGACTAAGTTTAAGGAGATGGTGTGTTATTTAGATGCTTCTCAAATCATGTAAATAAACACTACTACTTATACTGTTGTAACATTTTGTAGTGCTCTTACTCACAAATATGCACTTTTTTTGGGCAATCTGATGATTATCATAACAGTCGAAATGGGCTGTTGAACTGAATAAACAAATTTGCAATCAAAGACTGCTTTGGTTTTCGTGTACTCTCAAACATTGAATCACTGTTACCTTCAAGGTGACCATGTGACCTCTCTTCAGGAAGGACACGCAGACTCCCAAGGCAAGACTCGCCCACCAGTGGTGAGGACGAGGGTATACATGGAAACTTGCTGGCAGATTAAAACTGTGTGTTGTGCAGGAACTGTAACCTGAAACCTTTGTTGTCCACTGGCAAGTGCTCTATTGATTGAGCTATTCAAGCACCATTCACAACCTGCTCTGGCAGCTTTACTTCCACCACTATTTCATCACCTACCTTCTATACTTCACAGAAGTTCTCATGCATGTCTTGCAGAACTAGCATTTCTAGAAGAAAGGATATTGCTACAGCCCGAGAGTCTGTTTCAGCCACAGGTCCCAGATCGAAGTCCCAGTCGAGCATACAATTTTAATCTGCCAGGAAGTATCAAATCGACACACACTCCGTTGCAGAGTAAAAATCCATTCTGAAGAGGGTAGACGTCATTTGTCCTCGCCACAGGTAGATCCCTCTTATCCTGGGGTCTGAGTGACCAGTCCTTCGTTTTTAAACCTTCAACACATTCCCTTTGTCTTCTCCAAGAAAGGAACTACTAATTCTGAAAACTGATAGTGTGCCCCTTCTACTACTATTTTTGTGTGTGTGTGTGTGTGTGTGTGTGTGTGTGTGTGTGTGTGTGTGTGTGTGTGTGTGTTGGTCTGCACATTTACCTCCTGAAGGTAATCATTGGCCAGCAGTTTTGTCTCATAATTTATTAAAGTGATAGTGGTTCTGTTATGACCACTGTCGCTCACGTACGGAATGTACAAATCACACACACTTAAAAACCAAAATTCACTTTGGATTAATTAACTCCTACCAGTGCAGTATTTGCTGTGACCATAATAGCCACAACCAGGCTGGAAACATGGGAATGACTGTAATTTGTTTCGTGTGTAACATTTGTTGTGATGCCAAAAGTTGCTGAGGTTTGAGAGTGAGGCTATGTTCAATTTGTCTTTCACCATGGCACATAAATCTTATGTGACAGGCCCTACAACATTCCACACCACAAACAGCATTACACAGTATTCAGTTTTAATGATCTCCGTATCTCAGTGGTTATAGCAGCAGCAGTTAAGTGATGGAACATAAAAGAGCATATTGGTTCGTCCCAACAACACTTCACATCCTAATAATACTTCAGGTAAAATAATTACAGGCATACCAACTGTGCCTTTTAACTATGTCCCGTTAGTCTGAGGAGTGGCTTAAGTCATTAAGGAAAGTGTTGTAGCATATTGGTGTAGATTAGCAGGATGAAAGGGTGGAATCAACTGATTGGGTTCAGTTAACATTTGATCACTTGGCCAAAAGGAAAGTGCATTATTACTTGAAAAATAAAATCAGTCCTAATAATTAAAATCACGTGGCCAACAAAGTGTTTTTAACACTCAGTAAAATACTCTAGCATTTAGCACCACAAGAAATTAAGCCTAAACGTAAATGACCAGTTGACAAGTACCTCCAATTATTACTCAGTTTAAAACAAAAGTATTTAAAAAACACTCTGAAAGGTGACTGTTAGCCACTTTCATATTGATTGACAAAATGTATCATCTGTGCCTTGCACTCTTGATGCTGTATTGAATCTGCCATGTGAATTTCTGGATGGTGAAGATGGCACCAAAAGCATCCTGGAAGGAAGATGGGACATGTGAGTGTTTTATTGCAGCTAATGTCCTTCATTCCTCACACCATATGCTACTGCAGTTCAGTGATTGTGTGAGCAGGTAGAATTTAACAGATCGTGGCGACAGAGAAAGGAAAAACACAGTAAGGGTGGGAATGATGATTTGATTTTCAGATGGTAATGAAGACTTCTCCCACATCAAAAATTGTTAATTTGAATGTGACAGAGATGCACGTTGCATGAAGAAGAAGGCTAACTTTAACGAAAATCTCTTCCCTCCACCTGAGTTGTTTTGGGTGTGAGGGGGGGGGGGGGGGGGGGCTTTTAGATGAGGGTGATAACAAAATTTACGACCCTCAAGGAGATAATTAATGATGTGTTCAAATTCTGATGAACATTTCTCCCCACCACCCAACAGAGAGAGCTGGTTTTGGACTTGAGATAGGAACACAGGACAGGAAGGAGTAGAGAAAGACATTTCCTGTGTCGACCTTGGTTGGTATCTTTCATCCACCGGTTCTCTCTTCCCCTCTACCTGTGGCCAAGTGCCATTCTGGAAAAGATAAGGAAGTTGAAGTGTGAAAGAGACTGAGGGATGCAGAATTGTAAGCCTTGTAATGATTGTTTCAAAGTGTAAAGAGTTTTACACTTTCCCTTGTGATGCAGAAGTAACATCACAAAAGGGTGAGGGAAAATGCAAATTAATGCAGGTGAGTAGGAAACGCACACTTGTAATGTTTGGATACAGGATTAGTAGCGCATGCTTGACCTAGCCACATTGGTTAAATATCTGAGTGAGTGTAACATAGCAGAGTGATGTGAAATGGAACAAGCATGTGAGAATTCTGGTATGAAAGGTGAATGGTCAATTCGGTTTATTGGGAGGATTCTAGGAAAGTGTGGTTCATCTGTAAGGATGTGGATTGTGAAGGGGAGAGCTAAATATAGATTCAGATGAGGATAGAACATTTTTTGTGACATATGGGAAAGATAAGTGGTCTATTTCAGATGTTTTTTGAATTTTGTGTCCCCCTCTTCTAAATACCACAAAATGACCTGTTTCTCAGACAGATGGAGAGCAGCTTTTACATTTAGTGTGCAGCAACTATGGAGTCCTGATAAGTGCCCAGCACAGTGGGCTCAGTATGATGGCAGATGGCTGTGGTGATTGTGCCTTCGTGAGTGAATCAAGTCCTCCTTGGTACTCAGGAGTCTGTATTTAGGCCGTGTTAGATCACATTCTGTCACTTTAGAATTTTGCTCACTTGTTTCAGTCAAATCCTGGACACGATCAGGGCTATTCTTATATATGATGATGGATTAAAAAGAATCACCACTAGATGACTGTTCTTGGCGCACAGTATTCTTTGCACACTCTGTCACCAGTGTATGAAATAGTAGTCGGTAGCGGGCAGAAAAGCATGATTCTCAGGTGTGGCTGCAAGTTATATGAGAGAACCACAATTTTTTCCTCTCATAAGGAACAATCTTGTTGATTCCTCCTTCATGAGTGTAATTCCATACCTTTACAGAATTAATGTGTTAAAGTGTGTAGCTGTACAGAACAAATGAACATCATGTATGTCCAAATCTGTGAAACATTTTAAATATACTCTGTCTGCACACAGTCTGCAAATGGTAAATATAGTTCACATCACGTAGGAAGGCGGCCCAATTTTTTTCGGTTGTGCACACCTCCTCTCTATTAACTGCTAGTAACCAATAAGAGTCATTCTCTGAGCGGCTAGCCATGAGTTTGCGAGAATCTCTCCCCCGCATGCTATGCTGTTCGCGACAAAGCAATTTCATTCACAGAGCGACTGAATAATTCGTTCAGTTGTCGATTTTACTTGCATGTAGCAGTATAGCTGTGAATGTATATCTATAAATGTTTTAGTGTGAGTCCAAATAAATATGCCATGTGACAGTAATACAAACGAAGTTCCTTGCAAGCGACTGCTAATCAAATTGCACGCCTATGGAGTATTGTCTCAGCTGTGTGACTGGATTAGTGATATCCTGTCAGAAAGGTCACTATAAGTAGGAACTGATGGAAAATCATTGAGTAAAACAGAAGTGATATCTGGCGTTCCCCAAGTAGTTTCTATAGGCACACTGCTGTTCCTGATCTACATACATGATTTAGAAAATAATCTGAGAGCCCTCAGATTGTTTGCAAATCATGCTGTGATTTACCATCTTATGAAGTCGTCTATGATCAAAAACACATTACAAAATGATGTAGACAAGATACCTGTATGGCGTGAAAAGTGACAATTGACTCTAAATAATGAAAAGTGTGAATTAATCCACATGAATACTAAAAACATTCTGCTAAATTTTGGTTACAGGACAAAACACAAAAATATATAAATTCAACTAAATACTTAGTGATTATTGTTATGAATAACTTAAAATGGAACCAATACACAGATAATGTTGGGAGAGCAAACTAGAGACTGCAGTTTATTGGCAGAACACTTAGAAAATGTAACAGGTCTACTAAAGAGACTACTTAAAAGCAACTCACCCCCATCTGGAATATTGCAGTCTGTTGTGGGATCCACATAAAATAGAATTGACAGAGGACGTCAAAAAAGTTCAAAGAAAGGCAACTTGTTTTGTATTATCACGAAATGGGGGAGAGAGTTCCACAGATATGATAGCGAATTTGGGTGGCAATCATCAAAACAAGGCGTATTTTTGTTGCGACAGGATCTTGTCATAAAATTTCAATCACCAACTTTCTCCTTGGAGTGTGAAAAATTTTGTTGGTGCCTCCCTACATAGGGAGGAATGAACATCATACTAAAATAGCTTGTTGCAGTTACGCTTGAGCAAATTGAATTTAAGTGTAGCGCTTCATCAATCCAAAGAATTTTAAGACGTTGGTTTCAAATATGTTAAGAAGAGAGTTTTTAATTGAAAGAAGAGACGTAGGTGCAGCGTGAACCACATCCGTTTTAAAGATAATGATATAAGAAAAGGATGTAGTTCTGAAGTGTGTTATCTTGACAAAACATGGTGAATCATAATCATTCCACGAATTCTGCTGGAAAATGAGGGATGGTGGTTCTGACGGTTGTAAAATTCCTCTAGAGAAAGGTTCTGGGATAATTATTCCACATGCTGACTCATCTTCTGGTTTTGTTGCTGAGAGTAAACTTGTATTTAAGTGCAAGAAAAACAGCAGTTACTGTCATTCTTTCATACCTTGGCACATTGTAATTACCATGCCAATAACCATTCAGCTGTTACAGCACTGGGAACATGGATATTGTGCATTGTCTGAAAAATAAAAATATTCCGGACATTGTAAATCTGACTCATGCTGAACCTCTGCAGCTTGTTAATTTATAGAAGTCACACGATAGAACGTACAAACTTGACTGCCTTGCATGTGAATGGGGTCACACACTTTTGCGTTTTCCCTTATATCACTTTCAGTATAATCTGATAGAATTAATATGGATGCAGGAAAAAAAGTGGGGTAAAAAACAAAATGTTCCAACAGACACTGAAACACTTGCACACGAAACAATAGACATACCCTTTCAGCGTGGACACAGCGTGTGTGGCATGCTGAAAAGCTTCAGAAAGAAAACTATGAGTGATGATGGATATAAGCCATAAACTGTCATTCTAAATTTAGAATCAAGTGGTTCGGACATGGACTCAGATAGCAGTGATGATGGTATTGCGGTATAGCCTTTGGAACAAAGTAAAGTAATGTTATTTCTTGGTTTTACAGACACACTATTTAAAAAAACGTTTTTGTTAGTATATCAATTACATATATAGTATTTGAGAACTTCCTAGCCTTTATTCATCACAAATTTGTAGCTTATGTTATATTCAGACTACAATGGTCAACACATTGCTAGTTCCCAGTGTGTTGTATGCTCTAGGGACTCATGCTGGATAAATTTTTAAAAAACTCCAATATTTCGACAAGTGAACCTATGCCATTTTCAAGGCATGAATTAGAAAATCACTTAAAATGGAAGGGAGGGTTATCTGCCGAGATATTGGTGGTTTTCAATGTTATCAGTAAGCATTCCCTCGAGTTATTCACTGAAGATGGTCACTTGTTTGCTTATTCAGTGGATCATAAATGTGATCTCTCAAGCAATGCCAAAAGAGTTATTTTATACTCATAATTCCTGTTACACAGAAGAATATAACATACTGACAGTTTTTGCACTAGTCTTTGCTATCAATGATTCTCCCGGGATTCATAATTCTAAAATCTAAAATTGCTCATAGTATGCTGTCAGGCCCCTTAAACAAACAGCATAAGTAACTTGTGGTAAGGCTCCTCAAAAGAAATCAAACAACTGCCTTTCCTCGTGACTTCATGCTCCAACTGACTGATCACTTCTGTGTCATGATTGCTGCCAGATAAACACTTCCGCGACCAGAGAGAAAAGATGACAAGGCACCGGGAAGTATAGGCAACAGTGCTGTGCATGGCACAGTGTACATAGTGACTCAGAGAATCATTTGCTGCTACTGCAACAAAACCTTGTGCATTCAAGAATTACCAATCAAAGTTCAGAAGATTGAAGTTTGCTGGAATGAAATGAGTGGAATCAGTGGAAATGTCATTAGTAATATGCAATGACATTAAATTATATCAGTAAAATCCATTTTTGAAATGAATGTTGAAATTTTGGACCAGTCCTGGAAGTGTGGGTCAGATAGCTTAAATGATTAAGGTGACTGTTTATGTAGGAATTAACGAAGAACTTTGAACCCAAGCCTGACAAAACTTTAAGATTTCAAAACTTGTCCATAACTGAAATTGTGAAGCCAGATGGAGTGCATAGCACCCGAGAGCTCCACCAGCCAATATCACTATTGATTGAAGTGACTCAATGATACTTGACACAATTCGATCAATGTTTATGGTTAGCAAATGACAGTTGCAAGGTTGCAACCTCTCTGAAGGCGTGTCAAATGTGGCAACTAACTATTGCATGTCATTAAAAAGGTGTGTGTGTGTGTGCACTTGTTTGAGTTTTTGTAAATCTGGCACCAGGGAGGGGGAGGAGGGGGGGGGGGGGAAATATATGCATAATAGCTACTCCCACAAGTTTTTCACGTCATGCCGACTACTTCATAAAGAACTAAATGACATATTGCCTGGAGGATTTCATATCAGGACCTATCCAAACCTTTTTGTAGTTATTTCTCAGACTTTTGCCAGAAGGATTGGCTGCTATTCTCATAGTCACCCTTCATAGCTGTTAGCAGACTGTAGTCGAGCCCATGGCCAAAGGATACATGAACTCCGCTTGTTAACATCCACTGGAGGGGCATTCCCATGGTCATTATCGCATTCACTCTTCTTCTATTATTTACAATGGTCAGTTGTTACAGCATGGGAATTCAGAATCTTTTTGTCTTGAGTCTGTCTTCTTTCTTTGTAAAACTTTTGTCACATTTATGAACTTCAATCGCTTCCCTAAAACATATGTGTGATAGCTCTTCTCCACAACGAGAACCTGTAAGAAAGAGCTGCCGTGCCTGTTTTTTCAGGGAAACCATTGAAATTCACAAACATGACAAAAGTTTTAATAGGAAAAAGAAAGCTGCAAGGTAAGAGGATTCTGGTTTCCCATGTTGCAATGAACAACCATTGCAAATAACATGTAACATTGCACGTTGGACAATGTCGAGGGCAGGTTGACTCACAATGTATTGTACAAGTGTGTTTATTTGAAAGAATTGTATGGTGGAACTCTTTGTCAGCTGTAGCAGACTTTTAACCAATATGTATTCCCTTCCTATATTTTTAGTTAGCTGCAAGCACAGAATGAACAAACCTATTGAAAAGTTTATTCATTATTTAATTTTTATTGGTTATGTAACAAAAAATGACAGTAACACCAAGAGAAGCATAGGATCAACACCTCAGAACAAAACAGTAATATCAAGAAGATAAATGTATACCCATAGTTTTCGTCAGGGAATCTCCAAATGACTTATTTATTTGCCAAATAACTATAATGTAGATATCGGCTTTTACAATAATTGTTCATCCAGGGTGTATGGCTAAGTTGAAAAAGAAGCTTAACAAGGTTTATAACAATCTGACTGAGTATCAGTAGAAAGAAATTCGATTCATTCTTTGGGAACTTCATTTGTAAATTGCAAAGTGCGGGAAACATTCCACGTGGGAAAAATATATCTAAAAAGAAAGATGATGAGACTTACCAAACAAAAGCGCTGGCAGGTCGATAGACACACAGACATACACACAAAATTCAAGCTTTCGCAACCAACGGTTGCCTCATCAGGAAAGAGGGAAGGAGAGGGAAAGACGAAAGGATTTGGGTTTTGAGGGAGAGGGTAAGGAGTCATTCCAATCCCGGGAGCGGAAAGACTTACCTTAGGGGGAAAAAAAGGACGGGTATACACGCATATACAGACACAAGCAGACATATTAAAAGGCAAAGAGTTTGGGCAGAGATGTCAGTCGAGGCGGAAGTGCAGAGGCAAAGATGTTGTTGAATGACAGGTAAGGTATGAGTGGCGGCAACTTGAAATTAGCGGAGATTGAGGCCTGGTGGATAACGGGAAGAGAGGATATATTGAAGGGCAAGTTCCCATCTCCGGAGTTCGGATAGGTTGGTGTTAGTGGGAAGTATCCAGATAACCGGATGGTGTAACACTGTGCCAAGATATGCTGGCCGTGCACCGAGGCATGTTTAGCCACAGGGTGATCCTCATTACCAACAAACACTGTCTGCCTGTGTCCATTCATGCGAATGGACAGTTTGTTGCTGGTCATTCCCACATAGAATGCATCACAGTGTAGGCAGGTCAGTTGGTAAATCATGTGGGTGCTTTCACACGTGGCTCTGCCTTTGATCGTGTACACCTGCCGGGTTACAGGACTGGAGTAAGTGGTGGTGGGAGGGTGCATGGGACAGGTTTTACACCGGGGACGGTTACAAGGGTAGGATCCAGAGGGTAGGGAAGGTGATTTGGGGATTTCATAGGGATAACACTCTTGGTTACGAAGGTTAGGTGGACGGCGGAAAGACACTCTTGGTGGAGTGGGGAGGATTTCATGAAGGATGGATCTCATTTCAGGGCAGGATTTGAGGAAGTCGTATCCCTGCTGGAGAGCCACATTCAGAATCTGATCCAGTCCCGGAAAGTATCCTGTCACAAGTGGGGCACTTTTGTGATTCTTCTGTGGGAGGTTCTGGGTTTGAGAGGATGTGGAAGTGGCTCTGGTTATTTGCTTCTGTACCAGGTCGGGAGGGTAGTTGCAGGATGCGAAAACTGTTATCAGGTTGTTGGTGTAATGGTTCAGGGATGATTTGCAGGTCTACTAGGATTTCATCTTTGAATGATGCTGCTTTTTAAAGTGTCGTCGTCGTCGTCGTCGTCGTCGTCGTCGTGACAGATTTGATGCAGCTCTCCACACAACTCTTATCCTCTGCAGGCCTCTTCACCTCTGAATAACTCCTGCAACCTACACCCATTTGCTGTATTTGTCTCTTTGTCTCCCTTTGCAGTTTGTACCCCCACCCCGCAGCGCGCGCCCGCTGCTCTTTTAGACACGCTGTGCAACAATTTCTTGTGTCCCCAGGGTCAATTCAGTGCTTCATTAGTTATGTGGTCTACCGATCTACTCTTCAGCATTTTTATGCAGCACCACATTTCAAATGCTTTTATTCTCGTCTTGTTGGAACAGCATATCTTCCACACTTCACTTCCATACAAGGCCGCACTCTAGACAAACACCTTCAGAAAGGACTTATGAACACTTTTTTGTATTCAGTGTTAACAAATTTCTCTTCAGAAGCACTTTCCTTACCATTCTCAGTCTACATTCTGTCTTCTCTCTGTCGTTAGTTATTTTACTGCCCAAATAGCAAAAATGTTTCAGCATCACCTGATTGACTGCAGTCCCTTACCCTCATTTTGCTTTTATTAATGTTCATCTTAAATCCTCCTCTCAAGATATTGTCCATTTCATTTAACTATTCCTGGAAGCTCTTTTAGGCCTCTGACAAAAATATCGTGTTGTGGGCAAACCTCAAAATTTTTATTACTTACACCTGAACTGTAATTCCTTCACCAAATATTTCTTTGGTTATCTTATTCATGACTGACTCTCCCAAAAATATAAATAGTTTGGAGGGAATGTTGTCTAGGGGCCTTGTTTTGGTTGTGGTCTTTCAGCTGTCTGTCAAATCATTCTCACATTATCTTCCATCTTATCTTCATGTACTGCCTTTTTATGATAATGCCTTCAATTTTATCTCCATTGTATAGCTCCTTCAGATATTCGGTACTTCTCTATTTTTGTTTTGTTTCTTAGCACTTACTTTCCATATCAGCTCTTGAATGTTCATACAGCTACATCTCTCTTCTCCAAAGGCCTTTTTAATGTTCATGTAGGTGGTATCTATCATTCCCCTAGTTGTACATCCTTCTGTAGGTTTACATTTGTCCTCTAGCCATTCCTGCTTAGCCATTTTGCATTTCATGTCATTCAGTTTTTAGATATCTGTATTCCCTTTTGTCTTCATTTACTGCATTTTTATATCTTTTCTTTTTGTCGGTTAATTTTGTTTCTCCTGTGATAGCCAAGAATTTCTACTAGGCATTGTCTTCTTATCTATTTGATCCCTTGTTGCCTTCATTATTTCGTCTCGTAAAGCCGCCCATTCGTCTTGTACTTTATTCCTTTCCCCTCTCAATCACTGCCTTGTGCTCTCTTTTGAAACTCGCTCAACTGCCTCTGGCCTTTCAGCATATCCAGATCCCATCTCCTTAATTTCCTACCTTTTTACAATTTCTTCAGTTTTTATCTACAGTTCATAACCAATAAATAATGGCATCTGCCACTGGAAATTTCTTACTATTTAAAATCTGGTTATGAAATATGTCTCAAATTTGTGTAATCAGTCCAAAATCTCCCAGTGTCTCCAAGTCTGTGTATACAACATTATTTCCTGACTGTTAAATCAAGTCTTAGTGATGATAATTGTTCTGTGCAAAATTCTAGCATGTGGCTTCCTCTTTCCCTCATTTCCCCCCTTCCATAGTCTCCTGCTATTTTTCGCTTCTCTTCCTGTTCCTACGACCAGATTTGTCACCCATTACAATTAAATTTTCCTCTTCCTTAACTATCTGAATAATTTTTTTTTTCTCTCAGCACACATTCTTTCAGTCTCTTTGTCTGTACTGCTGCAGTGAGTGTTGGCAATAACGTGTTATCTTACTTGAATTTGTATTTTCTTATTAATTATTGGACCTACACCTGCTTTACTCCTATTCGATTTTGTGTTTGTAATGTTGTGTTCACATGACCAGAAATAGTTACACTGTACATTCCTGTGGAGTGCAAAAGAATTTTTTTAGTTCACATTTTGGAATCTGAGTGTTCCTGTGGAGAAAGATTAATCCAAAGTGTGTTAGTGTGCACCATCTATGTGTTGTATTATTTAAAGAATCTCAAAGATATTTTTACTTAAAACACAATCTTTTTGTACTTTTTCATTCAGTTGTGGTAGTGGAGTGACTAGAGGATTCCAGAGATTCTTGAACTACTAAGATAATACATGCACTATGGGTGTACACAATGTTTGTATCTGCATATTCACACCATGCCACTTTTTGTACAGCGTATTTTTAGTGTTTATTTAAGTAAGATGATTATTTTTCAATGGGACAAGCACTCACAAAGTACCAGAATGTATTTTCTCCTCTTCAGCTGAGTATGTGCCGATGTGAAACTCCCTGGCAGCTTAAAATTATCCAAGGAAGTTTCACTCACTATCTGTACAATTATTCGACAGGCATTAATTAAGCCTTTTTGCTATTAATGCAACACCCAAAAAATTTGAAATAAATTTACGGTGTTACTTACAAATCTGTCGTCAAGCAGCTTGTTTCCATGTATTGTTCCATTGATGAAATTATTCTTATAAATATGTTTGTTGTCCTTCGACCATTTTATGTAATGTATGAAGACCATTCCCAATACCATAAAATTGATATACCATTTCTTCACTGTGATGGGCAATTGCTAGTTTAGAGTAAGTGTTTGCATGCTAGGCATTTATGAATTAACTTCATTTTTTTAAAATATTTCTCAGTTTTATCTGTGTATAGGATTTACGCAGTGTGTTCTTGTTCTTCCTAAAACGTGCAAGTTCTTCACAAAGCTTTTTCCAAGCATCTCTTTTCTTCCACAGTTTATTGTTCTACATTTTCTCCCACTCCAGTCCTCTCCAATTCTCATCATCCTTCACCCAGTGTCTCCTTGTTCATGGTCTTCCAATTGATCATCCAAATTCTGTCCATTTCAGAGTTCTTTTTGGTAGTCTTTATTTTTCCATTCTTTTAATGTGACTAAACCATTTGTCTAATTCTCCCCATCCTTTCTTTTAATGAATTGATTGTTTTATTTCTTATCCTGTTTCTTCTTGTCTTACTCAGTATTTCTCACAGAAAGCGCATATCTATCATTTGTATGCTATGCAGATCTTTCTTAGTCCAGATCCAGCATTCTGATCCACAGGTCAGAACAGTAAATGATATATCAGGACCTTTGCTTTGGCAACTATTTTCCAATTCTAAATTGTGTCTGATACACAATAATAAAATTTTGAACACTTGTACACTATGTGATCAAAAATATCTGGACACCCCAAAAATACAAGTTCTTCATATTAGGTACATTTTGCTACCACCTACTGCCAGGTACTCCATATCAGCAACCTCAGTTGCCAGTAGACATCGTGAGAGAGCAGAATGGGGCGCTCTGCAGAACTCGCAGACTTTGAATGTGATCAGTTGATTGGGGGTCACTTGTGTCGTATGTCTGTACGCAAGATTTCCACCATATTAAACCTCTGCAGGTCCACTGTGTCCTGTGTGATAGTGAAGTGGAAACGTGAAGGGACACATACAGGACAAAAGCGCACAGGATGACCTTGTCTGTTGGCTGACAGAGACTGCTGACTGTTGAAGAGGGTCATAATGCATAATAGGCAGACATATATCCAGACAATCACAGGAATTCCAAACTGCATGAGGATCCATTGCAAGTACTATGATAGGTAGGAGATGAGAAAACTTGGATTTCATGGTCAAGCTGCTGCTCATAAGCCACACATCACGCCAGTAAATGCCAAACGATGCCTCACTTGGTGTAAGGAGTGTACACATCGGACGATTGAACAGTGGAAAAAGTTGCGTGGAGTGATAAGTCACATTACACAATATGGCGATCCAATGGCAGGGTGTGAGTATGGCAAATGCCCGGTGAGCGTCATCTGCCGGCGTATATAGTGTCAAGGTGTGGTCTTGTTTTTCATGGAGGGGGCTTGTACCACTTGCTGTTTGTGCTATCACAGCAAAGGCCTACATTGATGTTATAATAACCTTCTTGGTTCCCACTGTTGAAGAGCAATTCGGGGATGGCGATTGCATCTTTCAAACAATTGAACACCTGTTCATAGTGTATGACCTATGACGGAGTGGTTGCACGACCATAACATCCCTGTAATGGACTGGCCTGTGCAGAATCCTGATCTGAATCCTGTATAACACCTTTGGGATGTTTTGGAAAGCTGACTTTGTGCCAGGCCTCACCGACTGATGTCGATACCTCTCCTCAGTGCTTCGTTCTGTGAAGAATGGGCTGCCATTCCTCAAGAAACCTTCCAGCACCTGATTAACTGTATGCCTGTGTGAGTGGAGGATGTTGTCAAGGCTGAGGGTGGGCCAACACCATATTGAATTCTTGGAATATTCTAGCCACTCCGCTTTAAACAACTTTATGAGAACATGTACTATAACAATAACAGTTAGTCGTCTGATGGCAGCATTTTGCCAAGGCATGTCCCACTTGTAAAAATTGGAATGAATTCAAGGCTGAAACTGAAAAAGGTTTTCTTTATAAATTCATGTAAATGTTTTCTCCAGTGGTGTATAAATTTTTAAGCATTCCATTAAAGTGCTGAATGACAGAGCCCCATTTGAACAGACTTCCATTCCCTTGAAGTGCATACAAGTCTACATTGTTTAAACAATAAGGATATGTGTGAAGCTGTAATTACATAGACTTTCCCAGCATGATAACTGATGATACTCTTCAGGAATGCGGCTAGGTAAACTGTCACCTTGAGACATACTTTGATGGACCAGCTGGCTGTCATCTTCAGGTGAATAGACTGATGCACGATCTCACTGGAACTGAGTTTCCACCAGAGCCAGTGGCATCTTTATACACCGCTGGCAGCCTACTGCATGAGCATGAGCATGAGCATGAGCATGAGCATTAGCACTGCTGCTCTCAAGCATAAGTAAACTGGTTGTGCACCAGTGGAAGAAATAGGCAAAATAATATATCAGCAGTGACCATTAATTAAAGGAATACTCTGATTGAAATAAAAACCATTGTTGTTTAATGTAAAATAAAATCGAATTCCATATCTTAAAAGGAAACTCTTATCCCTATTAATAATATTATCTGAAATTTGGATTTCGGTGGATTCCTTTGGAATACATTCCCAGTAGCAGGAACCAGGAGCAATCGTTTGCATCTCATTATACATCATCTTATATTTTGCAACTGTGGATTTCTCTGGCTGGAACAATCTGACCAAATATTTAGCAACTGTTCCCATCCGTTGCATTGGAAAATGTGAGCATCACATTTTTTAATTCAATGGATCTTATCCGGCTGCTGAAAAATTTGTGTGCCTTGGTCCTTTCGACTTACTGTCTATCTTTGACGTTGTTACTTTTTAGCGAGGTTCCTCTTGAAGCACACCTGTTGTTAATTGGTGAGGCACTTGACAATAAAACAACCAAATTGTCTCGCCATATTCTGACATAGACATGTTTCTTATTTAATGATACATATTTTCAGCAAATTGATGGAGTGACCATGAGGAGTCCTCTTTCCCCTATAATTGCCAGTCTTCTTATGGAAGACTTTGAAGACAAGGCTCTAAGGACTTTGTTCCTTAAACCTACCTATTTTTGGAGGTACATTGCTGATATTTTTATGGTTTGGCCTCGTGGAATTGACGCCTTGAATCTTTTTTGTAAATAATTTTAATTGTCTTCATCCTAGTATCAAATTTACAATGGGGGTTGAAAAGGGTGGGAAACTTTCTTTTCTTGATGTTTTCGTTCACAGAAATGACTTTGGGGCATAATCTTATATCGTAAACCCACACTTACTGATCATTATCTTATTGTCGCCAGATGTCTAGTACAAAACCAATGCACAAGGATCTTGAGGACTTTGGCGAAGAGAGATTATGCCATTTCCGGTTCAGAAAATTTGACACAGGAATTGGATCATCTTTGAAGTTGTTTTTAAACCGAATGGTTATGCTGGCCAGCATATATGTCATTCTCCTCAGTTCAGACTGTCAAGTGAACCATTAGAGCATACTTGTAAATCTGTTGTTTTTTAAATTTGCTGGGAGTATGTCCTCAAAAATTTCAAGAATTGTAAGAAGAATGTAACATTAAAAGTGTATTTATGCTGCCAGCTAAGGTTAGAGCCCTTCTTGGATCCATAAAGGATGATTTGGGACTGAGGAAACATGGAGCACACAAAATTCCATGCCATTGTGAGAAGGCTTATATTGGCCAAACTGTCAGTACTATTCAGGTCTGATGTGTAGAACACAATCATCACAGTCACTTGTTCCAGTCAGAGAAATCCACAGTGGCAGAATGAGGGACATCTGATGTTCTATAATAAGATGCAAATGATCGTCATTCCTGCTTCCTGCTAAGGGCAATGTGATCCAAAGGAATCTACTAAAATTTGATTATCTGATGATATTATTAATAGGGATAAGGGTTTCCCTTAAAGTGAGACATGAAATTAAATTTTATCTGATATTAGACCACTATGATCTTTTTTTAACCAGTGGATTCGTTTAATTGGTGTCTGCTAGTGATACATCATCTTCCTTATTTCTTCCACTGGTGTGCTACCATTTCACTTGCACACGAGAACAGCAGTGTTGCTGCATGCACAAACATGGTGGGCTGGCTTTGATGCATAAAGGAGCTGCTGATTTCTGTCGGAAACGCAATTCCAGTAATATTGTGCATCAGCATACTCACCTGAAGATGGCGACCAGTTTGTCCGTTGAAATATTGTAAAGATCACTGCATTATCCAGCTCCATACCCGAGAGGAGTATCAATGTGTAGAGCTGTTTTAATGTGTAGAGCTTTTTAATCTGTCATGTTTGGAGGACTCGTTAATATTGTCATGTTCAAAAACAGATGTTTGCTGAAATCAGATTCGATGGCTAGTTTCTGATTAATTATATCTTTGTTGTGCCAGAGATGTTGACTGTAAAACTCATCTGCGTCAATATCCCTCCAGTATTTCAGTCTGTTTATGAATAAAATTTTCAAAGTAACAATTCATTTCATGGTCAGTTGGTTCTACAATTTTTTCGTCAGAATACAGCTTGAACACTTTCGCTGCAGGTCTTGTTTGCAGTTTTGCACTTACCAGTTAAGTGTTTTTAAAAGCACAGAAGTGTTCTCAAATTTTCCCACATTCCAGTTTCCTTCATTGCATGGTTGTTCCACTGTCTCAGTACATTCCTTCTTGTCATTGCTATCTGTCGTTTCTTCTCAGAGGTCGGTTGCAATTGATCAATCTGTGTCATTGTCAGTATCTAGGTTACTCTTTCCTTGCTATTGCATATACAGACATTGGATTCTTGAGTTCACATGGAATACCAAGAATTTTTGCTGGCATAACAGTGTGTGAAGTAGTGGGCTGCATCTTTAGACATTTGAGAGCATCACTCGGACTGGGAGCTGCAGCTTGTGATTCCTTAAGACGACGTACATTGCAGCAAAGATCTTAACAGTGAGTACTAGTGTGTCTGTCGATTAGTGGACCTTAAATACATGAACAAGAACTGCTCTCTTGAGTACAGATGCAAATGCCAAAGCCCAGTTTAAGGCCCTTTGCACACAAAATGCTCATTAGGTGCATAACTGGTCCGTGACAGTCTTTATATATTGGGTAATACAAATATAGCTATTATACACTGAAGAGATTTTCCTAAGTTACTTACAAAGTTTAGTGGAGGTTTAATAGATGACTCTCCTGTTTTGTGAAAATGCAGTTATTGACTCAAGTGACAATGGTATGGTATGTTACATTATTTAAGTATAATAAAGAAATAAAGAGTTTAATTCAGCTGTAAATTGAGATTAACATCAAATGCAGATTGTTCATGACCCCACCCGCAATGTTTTTCATATTGAAAACATGCAGTTAATGTTGTAAACACACATTTTATCACTGTGAACTGAAAAATTAAACTCGCTCGCTACTCACTCAGTGAGTCACGGGAAATTATATCAAATAGCAATTGATTTCAAACTTCTAGTGCCATGATTGGCATTCCATTGAATAATACAGGGAAATTGCTCCAAAGTGATTGACAAGAAACTCTTGTTGTGGTCTTCAGTCCAAAGACTGGTTTGATGCAGCTTTCGGTACTGCTCTATCCTGTGCAAGCTTCTCCATGTCTGAGTAACTATTGCAACCTACATCCCTCTGAATCTGCTTACAGTATTCATCTCTTGGTCTCCCTCTACGATTTTTAGCCCCCATGCTTCCCTCCGGTACCAAAATGGTGATCCCTCGATGCCTCAGAATGTGTCCTATCAGCCGATCCCTTCTTGTAGTCAGGTTGTACCACAAATTTCTCTTCTCCCGAATTCTGTTTGGTACCTCCTCATTAGTTATGCAATCTACCCATCTAATCTTCAGCATTCTTCTTTAGCACCACATTTCAGAAGCTTCAATACATAGCTACACTCCATACAAAAACTTTCAGAAGAGACTTCCTTACTCTTAAACCTGTACTCACTGTTAACAAATTCCTCTTCTTCAGAAATGCTTGTCTTGCCATTGCCAATCTACATGTTATATCCTCTCTACATCGACCATAATCAGTTATTTTGCTACCCAAATAGCAAAACTCATTTACTACTTTAAGTGCCTCATTTCCTGTCTAATCCCCTCAGCCTCAGCTGACTTAATTCGACTACATTCCATTATCCTTGTTTTGCTCTTGTTAATGTTAAACTTATATTCCATTCAACTGCTCTTCCAAGTCCTTTGCCGTCTGACAGAATTACAATACCATCAACAAATTTCAAAGTTCCTATTTCTTCTCTTTTAATTTTAACTCCTGTTCTGAGTTTTTCTTTAGTTTCCTTTACTACCTGTTCAATGTATAGATTGAATAATATCGGAGAGAGGCTACAACCCTGTCTCCCTCCCTTCTCAACCACTGCTTTGTAGTGGTTAATACAGAAGAAGAAAAAGAAGAGAAGAAAAGAAGAGGTTGAAAATGTGGAAGAAATGGTGAATAAAAGGGGGTTTTAAAATCGTTAATGACCGTGAAAAAAGGGAAAGAATGAAATGCAAATCGGACTTCGTATTGCAGGAAAGTTATTGGACTTCGTGATTCGGAAAAGCTATTGTTGGGGTGGTCCTTGTGCCGTTTCTGAGCAAAAGTCAAACCAATTTTCACTACAAAAATTATTTGAAGGAGAATAGAGAATAACAAAATGTAACTGACAAGGGGAAATGGTGTAGATAAGAGTTCATCCTTTACCATGTTAACATGTCTTCTTTCGTGCGGCGTCCAGGTCTTCAAAAATCTCCTACTTCATTTCTGCATGAAAAGTCTGCTCCGAAATCTTGCAATTGTCCAGGAATCACTAATTTATACAAATCAAAATCATTTTGACACTGAATGCAATTTATTTTACGTTGCTACTTCCATCCTCTGAATTTCATAACAACTTCCACAATATGTCTACACATTAATAAGTTTTTCGTCTTAATGAGATCAAGACTAACTAATAAGTTTATAACCAGCAACTTGTTTCTGTACAAATTATAAATAGCCTTTTGGAGAAGTTGTAGGGTCAGTATTGCCTCGCATGTTCCTACATTTCTCTGGAATCCAAACTGATCCTCCCTGAGGTTGGCTTCTCCCAGTTTTTCCAATCTTCTGTAAAGGATGTTTGTAAGTATTTTGCAGCCGTAACTTATTAAACTTTCTTTGGAATTGGAAGATTATATTATTCTCGAAGTCTGAGGGTATGTTATCTGTCTCATACATCTTGCTCACTAGATGGAACAGTTTTGTCGTGGCTGACTCTCCCAAGGCTATCTGTAGCTCAAACAGAATGTTGTCTACTCCTGGGGCCTTGTTTCTACTTAAGTCTTTCTCTGCTTTGTCAAATTCTTTATGCACTATCATATCTCCATTCTCATATTCCCCCATGTAGTCTTCATTTCCATAATATTGCCCTCAAGTACATCTCTGCCCCTCTGTATACTCCTTTCACCTCTCTGCTTTCCCTTCTTTGCTTAGGACTGGTTTACCATCTGAGCTCTTGATATTCATACCTAGGTGGTTTTCTTTTCTCCAGAGGTCTCTTTAATTCTCCTGTAGGTAATATCTATCTTACCCCTAGTGATATATGCTTCTACATACTTATGTTTGTCCTCTAGCCATTCCCACTTAGCCATTTTGCACTTCTTGTTGATCTCATAAGCACTATGCAACTTAACTTCTGAGGTCATCAGTCGCCTAGAACTTAGAACTAATTAAACCTAACTAACCTAAGGATATCACACACATCCATGCCCTAGGCAGGATTCGAACCTGCGACCGTTGCGGTCGCTCGGTTCCAGACTGTAGCGCCCGGAACCGCGCAGCCACTCCGGCCGGCTCATTTTTTAGACATTTGTATTTCCTTTCACCTGCTTCATTTATTGCCTTTTTATATTTTCTCTTTTCATTGATTAAATTCAATACTTCTTGTTTTACCCAAGGATTTCAACTAGCTTTCATCTTTTTATGTTCAAATGGTTCAAATGGCTCTGAGCACTATGGGACTTAACATCTAAGGTCATCAGTCCCCTAGAACTTAGAACTACTTAAACCTAACTAACCTAAGGACATCACAAATATCCATGCCCGAGGCAGGGTCCGAACCTGCGACCGTAGCAGTCGCGCGGTTCCAGACTGTATCGCCTAGAACCGTTCGGCCACCCCCGGCCGGTGTCTTTTTATGTGCTTCATCCTCTACTGCCTTCACAATTTCATCTCATCTCTCAAAGCTAGAGGAACGAAGCTAGTGCCTTTATTAAGAAGCTGTTTAAAATGCTGTGGTTCCTGCATTTCACAGCTGTCATCGTAACAACATATTCTAGAAGGTATGACTTACCAGACTGGTCATGCTTAACAAAGAAATTAGACATACTAATTTGAAGCTGAATAGCTTCTGTGCCAAGTTTGTAAACATTAAGGTGATAGGCATTAGTAACTATGAAATATTTCACACACCATGGAATGCATGCATGTCAACAAATGCAGTAAAAGGATGCTAGCTTCTAACATAAGCTCTTAAAGAGATCTCTCTCGTCAACGAAAGTAGAAATAAGTCTGTTTTTGTGCTGGGCACTCCTTCACACGGAAACTTAACGGTGTGGATCAATTCCCTTGGAATTTGGTCCACGCAAAACAAAATAACAGAATGCAATTTAGAATTAAAGACCCACACAGGTGCCACATTCGATGACCAAGTAAATGATTCTCTGTTCGATTTAGTTCTTAATAATTTCATAATGCTTCTACAGTGTAGTTTCAGCTCTCTGAGACTTCAGATGTGTGTGCAAGTTGCGCTTGTGTGTGTGTGTGTGTGTGTGTGTGTGTGTGTGTGTGTGTGTGTGTACTGCTGACAAAGGCCTTAATGGCCGAAAACTATGATTGTGTGAATCTTTTTATTGTGCCTATCGCGGCTCAGCATCTCCACTATTTGGTGAGTAGCAACTTTCCTTGTCTTGTATTGTTACATTCCATCCTGTATTTTCCATTGTTTGATTAGTGCTCAGCTATTAGATAGCTGATACAGTGGGTTACATAGCATGATTGATGATTGAGTGGCTGTACTATGGCAGCTTTCTCTCCCCCTCCCCCTTTGCCTCCCCCTCCCTATTTTGTATACTTCTGCATTTCCTGAACATAATGCAGACTTCTAGAACCAAGATCTCCACCAAGTTACCCATTTTTGGAAAAAAAGTGTATCACATTGAAGTGTGAATATGTAGAGAACTAATTCCATCACCCATGTTTTGTGTTGCAGGTTGATTTGACTACATCAGATAAGTATGTTGTGTTGTTAATAGTAACTAGAACTACCTTCACCATCGATATATTCCACCAGATCGCTGCAGTGTTCACTTTGCTTTGCTGGCTGTGATAAGAAATAATCGCAAAAATCATATATTGTACTGTGTGCAATTCTCTCAAAAATGTCATGGAGAGTCTGCTTTTTAAAGATGCAGGTTAAGTCTTTTATATAAAAAAAGGCAAGCAGTTAGTATTGATAATGTGTTTTATTAGTAACATCTAGCCTCCTTACAAGTTTCAAACTGACATGTTCCTCACCAGGCGGCTGTAAAGATTCATTTATCTATTTAAATAATGTTGCACACAAGATTTAAGGTCTTTCTTGTTCTGGCAAAAGTTTCTTAGGGTGTTCTTCACTAGAGCAAGAATGGATATTAGAAGAGGACTATAATCAGACCTAATAAGCAGAAATAACATTAACAACTTCATAAAGATAAGAACTGAACTCGTTTTGTGCTACTTAATTTGAATATCCAACCTCATTATATGGCACTGTTGACTGCTCTAAAAAAACAGTCAACAGTGTATTCAATATGAGATGGCATTTTTGATGAAAGTAGCACAAATCAAATTCAGTTTTAACTGGCACTGTAAACTATGTTCTAAATGAGCAAGACATTCAAATGCCACAATCCATACTGATGCAAACAGAAATGTTCAGTTGCTGCCCCCTATCCCTTCTCTTTTCTCCCATGCTGCCTGCTGCTGTTGACAGTGTAAAGGACCACTGTGTAATGTCACATTCCTTAGGAGTGGCAAAATTTACCGAGTAATGATTAATTAGGTTAATGAAAATGTAGGAAGCCTTTGAGACCAGAAATAACACAGAAGCTTGATACTAGTAATGAGTGTTTAATGTTCATTATTAATTTCGTGTGTGATGGAAGGACAGACGAGAGATACTATTTAGCTAGTGATTATGCACAAGTATAGAAGATTTTTCCTGTCAGTTCTGTTGAGTATTACTACATTTTGTTAAGAAGGTGGTAGTTTTCACCAAAATGGTGGTATCTTTTATAAGAAAGCTACTGCGGGCACTTGAACAGCACCTTGCACTTGGATACATGAGAGAGGCAACATCAGAAGATAGGAGACATCAATGTCTGGCAACATAACAGGTCTGTACAAGCCTGCCCAAAAGCTGTGAAAATTCTCTCACTTAGGTTGGTGGTAAAATAATGATTCCTCTTCGGACAGTCAGTGTTTCCTTCGAATACCAACGATTTAAATAATACCCTATGTCTGTTCTCACTGTCACTTCAGTGGATGATCTTCTACAGGCAACAGGTGTCTTCCACAGTTAGTACAGCCAGTCTCCAAGCCACATAAACTTGCAGCTTAGGCACCATGTCACAGTTGTTTACACAAATTCCTAAGGCTTCACAAGTTCTGGGAAAGGTGCGGGGTTTTATCGAGTAAAACTATTTTCAATCCTGTAGCTCACAAGCCAAAATAAGTGATACATCAGAATTAAGATGGCAATTTACAATTTTGTCCACACCTGGACCACAAATGTCTCTGTCCTGCCACTAAGGCAATCTTCAGCATTCTACTGCTGTGTAAACTAAAGAGACTGAATCTCTCTCTCTCTCTCTCTCTCTCTCTCTCTCTCTCTCTCTCACCCTCATTTTTTTTTTAATTTCCATTTTTCATATTCACATAGTTCATGTTTTCTTGTGTGTGATGCTTTACGTGTTGATGAGTGTTGCTGTTGGCTCCTTAACCATTGATTGTCTACAATAATAGCACTTTTGCCACTGTCATCTTTCCCAATCAATTAAACATGCAAGACATCATGAAAATGTTCTATCGTTTACGTCTCTACTCTATTTACTTTCTTTCGGACTTTCTGACAGGATTAATTTTTTGTCCTCTTTTGGGTTTGACCTTCATTTTTCTCAATTTTTGTTGCCATAATGTGCACCAATTGGGAAGAAGTGTTGGGATCTCGGCAGAACCACTTATACTTTATTAATCGTGCTTAATGCAGACACCCATACTAATGTTATTAAAGGTTGTAGTAACTCTGCCCATTAAATTTTCTTGTCTGATCTGCTGAACCAGTTTTGATGAAATTTGGTATGGAGATAGTTTGAACACTGTGGAAGAACATAGGCTATATTTTTAGAAATAAAAAAGAAAGGTTGACCCCTAAGAGGTTGAAGTAGGGAACTGAATACCTTTTATTATGTCAGTGAACATAAACCGTGTTAAGAAGTTTAAAAATTATGTTCATGATGTGTTCATTGTGTAATGTATAAAAACTTCAGTAACAGTGCAGAGATGCACACTCCTGCTGATGCCTCTCCACATGCACCACTTGGCAGTGACACTGTGTGTGCCATATCATCGTGTCTTAGGACAGTTGTGGTGGGTGGGGGTGGCCTTGGTGAGCTATGCTTAACTGTAAAGGCAGATACATGAAGGCAGCTGACATTATTGCATGTGCAGTAGCTTACTTACTCACCACCATTCATAATAACAAAACTACTGATCCACGAGCAGAGCTATGGGTAACAGCTAGTATCTTAATATCAGTGGTAATAACTGTACTGTTGGATGAATCATACCTGAAGTTTTTGACATGACTTCCCACCTCCTTCCCAGATCTATTTTTTCAATCAGATAAGTATTTGGTGCAGTTGTTTCTGCAAAAATAAAATTCCCATTGTATTCTCATCACAGAATGAGGGGAAATTGTGACCAGTTATGAAATGTAGGTTGATGACATGAAAAATTAACTCAGTTGTGCAGTGATTTCTTTAAATGTCCTTCTTGTCCAGTTTCATCTTTACGTCAGTGGCAGCTTTCCCCATTTGTCGTTTCAACTGTTAAATATGCTAGCAATTTTTGATACGGTGCTCAGTTCAGTATAAACCTAATTCCTCTTTGGAGGAGTGACGTCCTTGTTACATTTAAAAAAATAAAACACACACACACACACATATATATAATAGAGGGAAACATTCCACGTGGGAAAAATATATCTAAAAACAAAGATGATGTGACTTACCAAACGAAAGCACTGGCAGGTCGATAGACACACAAAATTCAAGCTTTTGCAACCAACGGTTGCTTCATCAGGAAAGAGGGAAGGAGAGGGAAAGATGAAAGGATGTGGGTTTTAAGGGAGAGGGTAAAGAGTCATTCCAATCCCGAGAGCGGAAAGACTTACCTTAGGGGGAAAAAAGGACAGGTATACACTCGCGCGCGCACACCAATATCCAACTGCACATACACAGACGCAAGCAGACATTTGTAAAGGCAAAGAGTTTTGGCAGAGATGTCAGTCGAGGCAGAAGTACAGAGGCAAAGATGTTGTTGAAAGACAGGTGAGGTATGAGCGGCGGCAACTTGAAATTAGCGGAGGTTGAGGCCTGGCGGATAACGAGAAGAGAGGATATACTGAAGGGCAAGTTCCCATCTCCGGAGTTCTGACAGGTTGGTGTTAGTGGGAAGAATCCAGATAACCCGGATGGTGCAACACTGTGCCAAGATGTGCTGGCCGTGCACCAAGGCATGTTTAGCCACAGGGTGATCCTCATTACCAACAAACACTGTCTGCCTGTGTCCATTCATGCGAATGGACAGTTTGTTGATGGTCATTCCCACATAGAAAGCTTCACAGTGTAGGCAGGTCAGTTGGTAAATCACGTGGGTTCTTTCACACGTGGCTCTGCCTTTGATCATGTAGAGCTTCCGGGTTACAGGACTGGAGTAGGTGATGGTGGGAGGGTGCATGGGACAGGTTTTACACTGGTGGCGGTTACAAGGGTAGGAGCCAGAGGGTAGGGAAGGTGGTTTGGGGATTTCATAGGGATAACACTCTTGGTTACGAAGGTTAGGTGGACGGCAGAAAGACACTCTTGGTGGAGTGGGAGGATTTCATGAAGGATGGATCTCATTTCAGGGCAGGATTTGAGGAAGTCGTATCCCTGCTGGAGAGCCACATTCAGAGTCTGATCCAGTCCCGAAAGTATCCTGTCACAAGTGGGGCACTTTTGGGGTTCTTCTGTGGGAGGTTCTGGGTTTGAGGAGATGAGGAAGTGGCTCTGGTTATTTGCTTCTGTACAAGGTCGGGAGGGTAGTTGCGGGATGCGAAAGCTGTTTTCAGATTGTTGGTGTAATGGTTCAGGGATTCCGGACTGGAGCAGATTCGTTTGCCACGAAGGGACCGTTTGATATGGAATGGGTGGCAGCTGTCATAATGGAGGTACTGTTGCTTGTTGGTGGGTTTGATGTGGACGGACGTGTGAAGCTGGCCATTGGACAGATGGAGGTCAACATCAAAGAAAGTGGCATGGGATTTGGAGTAGGACCAGGTGAATCTGATGGAACCAAAGGAGTTGAGGTTGGAGAGGAAATTCTGGAGTTCTTCTTCACTGTGAGTCCAGATCATGAAGATGTCATCAATAAATCTGTACCAAACTTTGGGTTGGCAGGCCTGGGTAACCAAGAAGGCTTCCTCTAAGCGACCCATGAATAGGTTGGTGTATGAGGGGGCCATCCTGGTACCCATGGCTGTTCCCTTTAATTGTTGGTATGTCTGGCCTTCAAAAGTGAAGTAGTTGTGGGTCAGAATGAAGCTGGCTAAGCTAATGAGGAAAGAGGTTTTAGGTAGGGTGGCAGATGATCGGCGTGAAAGGAAGTGCTCCATTGCAGCGAGGCCCTGGATGTGCGGAATATTTGTGTATAAGGAAGTGGCATCAATGGTTACAAGGATGGTTTCCGGGGGTAACAGACTGGTTAAGGATTCCAGGCATTCGAGAAAGTGGTTGGTGTCTTTGATGAAGGATGGGAGACTGCATGTAATGGGTTGAAGGTGTTGATCTACGTAGGCAGAGATACGTTCTGTGGGGGCTTGGTAACCGGCTACAATGGGGCGGCCGGGATGATTGGGTTTGTGAATTTTAGGTAGAAGGTAGGGGTGCGGGGTGTAGGTGGGGTCGGGAGGTTGATGGAGTCAGGTGAAAGGTTTTGTAGGGGGCTTAAGGTTCTGAGGATTCCTTGAAGCTCCGCCTGGACATCAGGAATGGGATTACCTTGGCAAACTTTGTATGTGGTGTTGTCTGAAAGCTGATACAGTCCCTCCCGGCAATAAAGTACCACGGTCGTGGAACCCTTGTTAGCCTGGGCTTCAGCAGTGGTGATGTTGGGAGTAGGATTAAGGTTTTTTTAAGGAGGATTGAGAGGCAAGGCTGGAAGTGAGAAATTCCTGGAAGGTTTGGAGAGGGTGATTTTTAGGAAGAGGAGGTGGGTTGCGCTGTGACGGAGGACGGAACTGTTCCAGGCAGGGTTCAATTTGGGTAGTGTCTTGGGGATTTGGATCATTAGGTGTAGGATTAGGATCATTTTTCTTTGTGGCAAAGTGATATTTCCAGCAGAGAGTAGGAATGTAAATTTACAAATGTCTGCTTGTGTCTGTGTATGTGCGGTTGGATACGGGTGTGTGTGCGAGTGTATACCTGTCCTTGTTTCCCCCTAAGGTAAGTCTTTCCGCTCCCGGGATTGGAATGACTCCTTACCCTCTCCCTTAAAACCCACATCCTTTCGTCTTTCCCTCTCCTTCCCTCTTTGCTGATGAAGCAACCGTTGGTTGTGAAAGCTTGAATTTTGTGTGTGTGTTTGTGTTTGTTTGTGTGACCTGCCAGTGCTTTAGTTTGGTAAGTCACATCATCTTCGTTTTTAGATATATTTTTCCCACGTGGAATGTTTCCCTCTATTATATCCACATATATATATATATATATATAAATCATTGCTTGATTTGTGGTTATTTAATTGTGTAGTAGTCCTCGTATGCATGAGAATTCATTAAGCCTACAATATAGCTATTTGCTCTGTAGATTTGTTAGTTACAGAGTTGACCCTCCACTGTACTGCTTGTACTTAACCAAATACCTTAAGTAACATGGAATACGTGTTTTTACACTACATTGTAAAGTTAAATCTGTTACCAGATTGTTATTTTTTTGTTTCTGTGTGATGCTTTTATTTCTGCTTTCTTTTCCTTTATTTCTTTTGTGTAAAATCACATTTATATGTATATCTGATGAGGCGTATTGTGTTGCTTTTGTTGTGAAATGTTGTTTTCGTGCAGTGTATATGTGGTTCTTTATTTATTTATTTGTGTATTTATTTTACTACAACCACAAACTAGAACTTCATGTCCTGCATATCTCAGTTGCAGTAAACACCTAATCAACACAGTCATGTGTATCATCACCATTCATTAAAAATAAAATTTTCCTTAAGTCAGTTGACTATTCAAAATTTGTTTGCTCTTAGTCATCAGTATATATTGCCAAACAGCCAATAGCTCTCTTACCATTGTTGTCAAACACCAAGGAATTCAACACTCCTCCATGCCAGAATGCTACAGTCCACAGAGCGTTTATAGCCACACCACAACAAGCAATATTACTTTTTTGTGCCCTCCCAGTAAACACAATGTTTGCTGAGCATGGAAGATATGCATTGTTGTTAGGTGTCTTCCCAATATGTACAAAAAATAAATTCGTGCTTGACAGAATTAATCAGAAAATTCATTCCACTCAATAAATTTGAGTTGTCTTTATTAGTTCTTTGTTGGGTCCACATCAACTATAGTTCAGCAGTAGGGAATTATAATAAATGCACACCATCCACGTTGTGTGAGGTACAGGTTTGTACAGGCAGTGCACTAAAATCATGACTAATAACTTCATAGTTCTTTCTTGGTAATAAACAGTGTCCAAGTCTTCAGTAAGAACAGGAATAATGTAGACTTCATGTGTATTTTATGAGTAAATGCATCTTGGATTTTAAATAATAATAAGGTCTAGTCATTCCTCATTTTATTGCTTATGAACATTAACACCAAGATGAGGTCTTGAGAATAGTTGAAGGCGGTGTATATGCAGTTGGGCTGGGAAGAGGGGGTAGGTTGATAGGATGGGCTGATATCATGTGCGCCTGGAAATAAAGGTGGGGGGGGGGGTAATTCGGAAATTTTGACAGTAATGGGAATATATCTTTGGATTTTTATTAATTTTTTGGAGCTGTATTATTTGGGAGAAAAATGTGGTTAATAGTAACAGTGAGAAAACAGTTGCTCGAAAGGCTTGTTGTAATTGAAATTTTATAAACTTTGATACTGGAGTTCTTCTTTCTTCTATTTTCTTTTTTCTCTTCCAGAAATTCCCCTTAGTAGTATCTGGCAGTTAGTGTGTACAATTGTGATCTATTAAAATGTAGTTAACTGATCTTTCCTCCATATATCAGAATTAAGATGGTTTTCTTTTTTATTTGCAGGGAGTTGGCCGTAAGAAACATGGCAGATATGTTGATTACGTTGATTTGGGTGCAGGATATGATGAAACAGATCCATTCATTGACAACACAGATGCAGTAAGCTTTGTTTTTATTATTTTGAGTTAATAAGTGGATTTTTGCATTGTGGATTAGTGTGTGATTTTATAATTCAGTTGATGCACATGGAGGGGTTTCAAAGCTTTTCCCTTTTTATAAGTTTGAATTCCGTTGTTTCATTTATGAAGACCGCCATCATTTACTTTCTCTCTCTTATTCTCTTGTGGCATTGTTTCATATTCTTTGGAAAGCATTGCCAGATTAGATCATCATCTGAATTCTGTATCTCCATACTTCAATTTTCTGCAGAACACATATTTGATCGTTTTCTTTGAAATTTAGTTGTAAATAATTAAAAAAGGAATTCAGCTTATTTCACAGTCTTGTATTTTATGATACTTGGTGGGGGGATTCTAAAAACTTTTCCTTTTATTTAATACGCTAAAAATGTTTGCTGAAGCTATACTTATTATGGGAAGCCCATAAAAATGGTTGAGTTATGCGCAAGAGCCCTTGTCCATTTTAACCCATAAACCTGCACATTTGTGGCTACTTACAAAGTTGATAACCATGTCTTTCCAGTGGTGGAAAGAAAGATATTGTTAGTGTTACACATGCATTAAAACCTGGAAACACTAGAAATTTCTGGATCCAGAGCTTAGAGCTAATAGGAGTGTCAAGAAAAATCAGAACTTAATACTAATGAGTAGCTTTCAGCTTCAACCAAGAGGCGTTGTGGCATGATGAATGGTACATTGGTTTAAAGTCATCAGTGTGGAGCTCCTGTGCTGTATAAGAATTCTGCATCACACACTCTGTATGTTTTTTTTTATAATTTTTGTCTCCTCGTTGACTTTAGGACTTGTAACTTACAGCTTGTGTCAGTTGTTTTGTTTTGGATCATTTCATGTCTCGTCTTGCTAGCTCTTCCCCTCACGACTTCAAAGTTTAAGCTATTGTAGCCCCACTTAACTGTTTTATATCCATGTGTATGAGGGCTATCCAGAGAGTAGCAGACATTTTGAAATAAAGAATTAACAATAAGGAGAAATAAATTTTATTGTTTACAATTTAAAGGTACACTCTTAAGCTAGTTTTTTATGTAATTGCCATTCAAATTGAGGCACTTATCGTACCTAAGTTTTTCAGTACCGTCTCTAGAAATTTGTCACCTGCAATCGCAACGACTGGTTCATACTGGCATGCAGTTCGGCATCAGTATCAGTGTGTTGTGAAGTGAGCCATGCCTCCATTGCTGGAATGACGTGGTAGTCACTTGGCACCAAATCCTGGCTGTGTGGTGGATGATCAGACGTCTCCCATCCAAAACTGTGGCTCTCTGGTATGATTGGCTGTGTGGACGGTTGTTGTCATGAAAAAATGACTTTTGCACTAAGTTTGTTTTTTATTGTCTGCCTTAAATTTGTCTGTGTTGGACAATACTTCTGAGTTAATTGTTGTGCCGTGTTCAAGGAAGTCAACGAGAATGGCACGCTTAGAGTCCCAAAACACAGTAGCTATGATCTTTCTTGCTGATAGCATTTGCAAACACTTCCTTGGTTTCTATGTGTGTCCACATTCCATCAACTGCCTTTTTGTTTCACAGTTGACATTCTTTACTCAAATCTCATCCCCAGTTATGATACCACCAATAATTTCGTTACCATTTCTCTCATAATCTTCAACGATGGTCAGTGCTGCAGCTAATCTTTGTTTTTTGTGGTCTTCCGTTAGGATTTTAAGAACCCATCTAGTACAAACTGTGTTAACCAAGCTTCTCTGCCACAATTTCATGCATCAAACTCTGTGAAATTTGGGGACAATGTTATGAAAGGTTCATATTCGTGAAATGATAATTTTTTTAAATTTTGTTGTTCATTTTCATCACTGGTTTGTCAGTCACAAGGCCAGGCTTACCACTCTGATCCTCATCGTGGACTTTGGTATGTCAATTTTTTAAGTCAATACACCATTGCCTCACTCGGCTTTCCTTGTTATTCCATTTCTGTGCACATTACAGAGGTCACAATAAATTTCAATTGGTTTGCTGTTTTTTGCCCACAAAAATGTAATCCCTGAACGCCCCTCGTAAGTGGTAGGATATCTGTTATAGCGCACATTTTAACATGTACAGAAAAAAAGTAACAGACATACAGCCCACACACTGCCACCACTGGATACATACTGAGTGTAGGTATGTTACAGCACAAGATGGTGGCTATAGCCCTGCCCACCTCTGATGTGTGTTACTTTCTGGTTAGCCCTCTTAAATACACTAATCTGTAGAATGGGGGGGGGGGGGGGGGGGAGGAGAGAGAGAGAGAGAGAGAGAGAGAGAGAGAGAGAGAGAGAGAGAGAGAGAGAGAGCTGCTGTGTGGTGGGGTGGGGTTGGAGATATATTTGGAGCGGGATGGGGGGCTAGCTTCTGTTGCCATGTTGAAAGGTATTATTTTGTATGTCATTTGAATGGGGTGTAATCAGACCTCCCACTTACTGTCAGTGGAGCTGTTGAGGTGCACACTGAGCAAGACATACAGTATCAGTAGTTTTGATCATGAATAACAAATGGGACGCCCCCCTCCCGTGGTTGTGCAAGGACTGAGCTTCCCATGTGCCTCTCAAATGAGGAAATACTACAAGTACTCAAATTCAGTGAACACAGTCTCAGCCAAAGCAAAGGTCGTCATAGGCTGATGGCAGTGGTTATTATTGACTTCACTGTGTTATAAAATTGAATAAAGAGACTGCAGTGAAGCTTCATTAATAGATTCAGAGTTAGGTAAAACCAACCAGTATGTGACATACCATCCAGAACAACCTTCCTGCTATAGGGAATAAAAACCACCTCCTACTTGCATGCCTCTGCTTACTCAACACATTAGAGAGATTAGTATGGGTATAAGCACACAACCATTGAATTCCCATAGCAGAGAAATAGGTCATCCGGATTGACAAGTTAAAGTATGCTTTGCCAGGGCATGAGTAGGTCAGAAACCTATGGTAAGGTGAGGAATTCTGCTTATCAACAGGATATCGCTAAGGTAGTTGGTGGAGGCATTATCTAATGGGAGATGTTTAGATGTAGTGAAATGATACCCATTCCATTATGTCTCACTGGCAAACAATACAGGAATGTACTGTCTAATTATTTGCTTGCCTTTGTTCGTCTTAAGTAATCTACAGGTGAACTACATCTTCTGCAAATTTTCTGAATGATTTGAGGAACACTTCACAGACGTATTATTACCTTAATGCTTCATGTCACATGTAGGATGCCATAGGAACAGATGCACAAGACATGAAACAAGCACAGGCTCTTCTCCACTGGTTGTGGGAATACAGATAGCAATTTACTAATTTCTGTGAATGGGCAACCCAATGCACGAGAGAAGACAAAATATATGGTAACGGCATTTTACTCAATTCTGTTGTCCAGCTTTTGGCTGGAGAGTGGGTCATGAGAGTGAGATGGTTGCCTGATGATGCACTTGCTATCAGATACCGTATTTTTCTTGTCCTGTACTTCTGACTCCTTAAAACAGGTGTGATGGTAAAAGTCAAATGTGCCTCACGACCTGTACAGCTCTAATGTATCAGTATCTGATACCCCTGTGGGAATAATTGCAACTGTATTTGAATCATTATACTTGTTTTAATTCCACCCACTACAGATTAATAGTTTTATGGTGCTATTACTTTTTCTCGTGTGGTACACTAGGTGCAATGTGGCCTCGGTACCTCACTTAACAACTCTTATTTTGTATGAAATAATGGATAGATGTTTGATCGTAATATCTTTGACACTGAGATGTCCTGTCACAGCCAGTTGCACCATAAAAATGTTATCTTATAATCTACTTTTCATCTGACTGCTTTCTTTTCCATTATGTTCTCAATGCATTTGATTGACATTAATTTATAGTCACCTTCAGTTAAGTTTATCAACTTTTAAAAAATTGTAACTTCTGCAGTAATCAATACTTTTCCTCTGTACAAATTAGGAAACACTGCTCCTTGGACTATGTGTACCTTTATTCAGACTAAACTTATGTATCGATTGTTGTGCTGTTCGGTCAAATTCGGCTAATTGTTCCATCTCTTATTTACTATCTTAACTCTAACCTTTAAAAAAAAAAAAAAATGTGGGAAATGGCTGAGAATGAAAATACCCTCCCTTTACTATCTTCTCTCATATTTACACGGATCAGGCAGTCTTGTAGATAACTGAATTCCCAAGTATGGCTCTGACTATGCACACAGAATGAAGACTTGCCTAGACCATTTTCTATAAACTAAGGAGCATATGAAACTTCCTGGCAGATTAAAACTGTGTGCCGGACTGAGACTCGAACTCGGGACCTTTGCCTCTCGCGGGCAAGTGCTCTGCCAACTGAGCTACCCAAGCACGACTCGCGCCCCGTCCTCACAGCTTTACTTCTGCCAGTACCTCGCCTCCTACCTTCCAAACTTTACAGAAGCTCTCCTGCTTCTGTAAAGTTTGGAAGGTAGGAGGCGAGGTACTGGCAGAAGTAAAGCTGTGAGGACAGGGCGTGAGTCGTGCTTGGGTAGCTCAGTTGGCAGAGCACTTGCCCGCGAGAGGCAAAGGTCCCGAGTTCGAGTCTCAGACCGGCACACAGTTTTAATCTGCCAGGAAGTTTCATATCAGTGCACACTCTGCTGCAGAGTGATAATCTCATTAAGGAGCATATACTAATTCTTCACAATATTTGCATGAACGGTGCCATTATGTGGCTAGAGTTTTGGGCACAATGTCTTTAATGTTGCAGCAGCGTCTTTGGTCCAGGTTCTCTGGTAGGTGGCTCTGCTGTTGGCACATATCATTCAGGCATCACATAACAGAATAGTTGCAACTACCAGTAACATATGAGCAATTGGAAAAAAGACTGTCAAGATCACAGTATCTGCGATGTTTTTTCCTAACTGATCATCGACCATAACAGATTGTTTTTTCCTCCCACTCATGTTGAGTAAAGTGACCATTAACATACATTACAAAATATACAGTCATCATTTTCTTAATTCTCAAATAAAATTATGTAGCGGCATGACACTGAGTGGTGCAAATGTACTAACACCACCAACGGAGATAGCGTTTTGAAACACACAAACACGCCTCTTCTCCCTTTGCGTAGCAAATAATATGTTAATTTCTTTTCCTCCAGTATTAAAATCATATAAGGTACATTCAAATTGGTGGTTACCTTTCTATAGTGGATTAGTAACATTGGCTTAAAAATGTGGTATGTGTGGTGTCACCGCCAGACACCACACTTGCTAGGTGGTAGCCTTTAAATCGGCCGCGGTCCGCTAGTATACGTCGGACCCGCGTGTCGCCACTGTCAGTGATTGCAGACGGAGTGCTGCCACACGGCAGGTCTAGAGAGACGTCCTAGCACTCGCCCCAGTTGTACAGCCGACTTTGCTAGCGAAGCTACACTGACAAATACGCTCTCATTTGCCGAGACGATGGTTAGCATAGCCTTCAGCTACGTCATTTGCTATGACCTAGCAAGGCGCCATTTATCCTTTGCTATTTAACTTGTGATGCCTGTACCGTCAGACCGATGTTCTCCAATTATGGATTAAAGTTAAGTATTCCAGAAGCTATGTACTATTTTTGGCTACTATAATTCCTTGTCATTTTCCAGACCTCACGCCAGCCTGCGCGAGCTTAAACGCGTGCCTTTCGGCTTCCTTCAAACTCCGTGAATTGGCTCCTGCCAATTCACAACAGTATGTATGTTATAATATCCCTGGACATTATATCTCACACACACACACACACACACACACACACACACACACACACTACTACTACTACTACAGTCTTAGGCAACTGAAGCCACATTGAGTGTAGCTTCAGTTGCCTGTGACTTTTGTGTGTGTGTGTGTGTGTGTGTGTGTGTGTGTGTGTGTGTGTGTGTGTGTGTGTGGTCTTATTTTTCATGGAGGCCTCACTGGCCAAAAGCTTTATTTGTGACAGTCTTTTTGTTGTGCCTGTCTGTGACTTAGCATCTCCGCCTATGGTGAGTAGCAACTTTCCGTATCATGACATTGTTAAATTCCTTCCTGAATTTTCCATTGTTAGATTATCCTGTACCAATTTTTTTGTGTGTGGTGGTAATGAGGAAATAGACAAATAAAATAATTGTTGCCCACAAGGGTCCACTTACTAATGTAGAAAGTTGAGTAGAGGTTACATATCAACAGATGAGTTTGACTGATGGCTCTTATTTTTGTGCAGGCCTTGGGAGTGGAACAGTGTTAAACATCAAATCTTCTACAGTTGTCTTTAATAAAATATGTCATAAGAGCCCACCAGTTCACTAAGATCTTTTATAGTATGTACACTATGTGATCAGAAGTATCTGGACACATGGCTGAAAGTGACTTAAAAGTTCGTGGCGCCCTCTATCGCTAATGCTGGAATTCAATATGGTGTTGGCCCACCCTTCAGCCTTGATGACAACTTCAACTCTCGCAGGCATAATCAGGTGCTGGAAGGTTTCTTAGAGAATGGCAGCCCATTCTCTATAGAGTGCTGCACTGAGGAGAGGTATCAATGACAGTCTGTGAGGCTTGGCACAAAGTCGGCTTTTCACAACATCCCAAAGGTGTTCTATAGGATTCAGGTCAGGACTGTGTACAGGCCAGTCCATTACAGGGATGTTATTGTCATGTAACCACTCTGCCACAGGCTGTGCAATATGAACAGGAGCTCGATCATGTTGAAAGATGCAGTTACCATCCCCGAATTGCTCTTCAATGGTGGGAAGCAAGAAGTTGCTTAAAACATCAGTGTGGATCTGTGCTGTGATAGCACAAATAACAAGGGGTGCAAGCCTCCTCCATGAAAAACACAACCACACCATGACACCACCACCACCTCCGAATTTTACTGTTGGCACTAGACACGATGGCAGATGATGTTCACCGGGCATTCATGGTACCTACACCCTGACATCCGATCGTCAGATTGTGTACTGTGATTCGTCACTCCGCACAACGTTTTTCCACTGTTCAGTCGTCCAGTGTTCACGCTCCTTACACCAAGCGAGGTGGTGTTTGGCATTTACTGGTGTGATGTGTGGCTTATGAGCAGCTGCTCAACTATGAAATCCAAGTTTTCTCACCTCTTGCGTAACTGTCAAAGTACTTGTGTGGATCCTGATGCAGTTTGGATTTCCTGTGTGATGGTCTGGATAGATGTCTGCCTATTACGCATTACAACCCTCTTCAACTGTTGGCGGTCTCTTTCAGTCAACAGACAAGGTCGACCTATCCGCTTTTGTACTGTACGTGTCCCTTCACATTTCCACTTCACTGTCATCAGAAACCATGGACCTATGGATGTTTAATAGTGTATAAATTTTGCGTACAGACGTATGACACAAGTGACACCTAATCACCTGATGATGTTCGAAGTCTGTGAGTTCTGCAGAGCACCCCATTCTGCTGTCTCACGATGTTTAATGACTACTGAGGTCGCTGATATGGAGTACCTGGCAGTAGGTGGCAGCACAATGCACCTAATATGAAAAACGTATGTTTTTGGGGGTGTCTGGATACTTTTGCTCACATAGTGTATTTTATAAGAAAGGTCTTCAACAAAATTCTTTTATAATCTGATATCCATGTAAGGTTTGTAGCTATAGGGAGAGAGGCTAGGACAAGCTTTGCTATGGGATTATCAGAAGGATATGAGATACGTCAAGGAAGTGGGTTGAACAGAGGCATGTTAATCTAATGAGGATATTGCAGGTGGGAGCTATGAGCAGCTGATTTAGGAATTGCAGGTAGAATGTTGGCTAGTGAGCCACACATTTCAGTGTGTAGCTTAAAGGAATAACACTGAAAAGGGGTTTGATGACCACACACACACACACACACACACACACACACACACACACACACACCAATTCATGGCAAACACAGGGACGTTACAGAGAAATAAGGGTATGTTGCCTGTTGCCACATCCAGTAGTCATGGAACATGACCATTTCTTGTTCAACAGCAGGTGGGAAGAATCAGACGTCGTTGGGTTATCTTCCGCCGCACCTACATCATTAAGACAACCTGCAATATCTCATTAACTCGAATGGTGATAGCTGGTCGCTGCCACAGTAGTAAACTTTCACGATTCCCAGAGTCAGGTGCATCACATGGTGTTAGCCGTAATTTGTGTCAATCTAAACGAGTGGGTGTTTTGGCTGACAGGTAAACATCTGTCATATTTCCGAGCACATTTGAACTTGTAAGTTCCTGTGTTTAAACTTATTTAGCCTGGTGCTGGAGGTAAATTGACTGCTTGTTTCTCTAGTTCTCTAGTATTTATTTAGTACAGGTGTATTACTGAAGAGGTATTTTTAAATTTTCAGAAATTCCACATCATTGTGGATGTCAATATAAGCTAGACAACTTCTGCTATATCTGTGGGAAGTTCATCTTTGTCAGAAATAGGAAGAAAATTTCAACAGTCATAAAGAAAGCATGTAAATACTACTTTGGAGTAGAAGTTGGAGACCAAGATGAAGAATAGGCACCACACATCTGTTGTGCTACATGTTACTGCAAACTAATTCAGTGGTGGAAAGGTAAAGAGAATATGGCATTGTTCGCTGTGCCCATGGTGTGGAGAGAGTCCTAGGACCGCGTTGCTGATTGTTATTTCTGTCTAGCAAAAATTCAAGGTTTTACAAATTAAAAATCGAAGAGGCACATTGTTTACTCAGATCTGCCTTCAGCGAGAATGCCAGTGGAGCATTCTGACACCTTCCAGTACCTTCAAGAGCTCCAGGTCAAATTCGGAGTGACAGTGAAGTTAGTAGTACTGAAGAAATTGCAGATGATGATCCTTTATATCACTGCGCAAGGGAGACATAGCCGCATTTGTTAACACAAGCAGATTTAAATGATTCAGTACTTGATCTAGGACTTTGTAAACAAAAGGTGCAGCTGCTTGGTTCAATATTACCAGAGTATAATTTTACTCTACCAAACTACTAAAATCAGTGTTTTCAGGCACAGAGAACATGCCTTTATTTCCTATTTTGCAACTGACAGACCACTGACATTTTGCAATGACGTTGCTGTCCTAATGAAAGTGCTAAACTTCACCTGTATTTTAGGGAGTGAAGACTTTTTATAGATGTGTCAAGGGTGTTTTGCTCTGTAACAGAAATAAAATACCCTCTGTTCCAGTAGCTTATGCCAGAATTAAGAATTTGTACAAGGATGTGAAATTCATTACAATACAATGAATACAAATGGAAAATATGTGCAGATTTCAAAGTAATTGCTATGATACTGGGAGTGCTACACGAAGTATGCATGTTTTCTTTGAGTGTGGGATAGACGAGACAGAAATTCTCACTACATGAAAAAGAAATGGCCTAGGCGGAGACTGAAAGTGGGTGAAAAGAATGTACAACGTGAAAGTCTGTTAGATCCTGAAGACTACTACTTCCGCCACACCACATCAAACTTAGCCTAATGATACAATTCATAAAGACCATGGATCCAACAGGTGGTGGGTTTGCATATCTAGCTACCAGGTTCCTCCGTCTACAAAAATAAAGGAAGGTGTATTTGTGGACCCACAAATCAAGGAGCTGCAGAAAGATGCAAATTTTGAAGCATCTTGAACTGACAAAGAAAAGACAGTGTGGGACTGTTTCAAGATGGTGTCAGAAAACTTCCTCGGAAGAAGAAGAGCTACTAACTACAAAGCAAAAGCGAATGACATGATCAAAGCATATAAAGATCCGGGGTACAATATGTCTTTGAAGGTATATTTGATAGACTCTCATCTGGACTACTTCAGTGTGTTCTAGTGACATATCGGATGAACATGGCGAAAGATTTCATAAAGACTTTTCTACCATAGAAAGGCATTATGCAGGGAAGTGGGTACCTTCTATGCTAGCAGATTACTGCTGGAATATCTTCCGAGAGAAGAAAGATTCACAATATGAGATAAAAAAAGTGATGTGCAGTACAATACAGTGGCTCATTTTTTGTCAATTTTCTGTAATTTCTCATGTCAGATAAATGCTACAAAGCTTATACACAAAGATTACTGTGTTATCTCATCCTCCATTAATGTGATGAACTTAAACATCATACAAACGTGAATTTGTTTATTGAATTTCCCCTCATGTTTGATGCACTATATTGGAAACAGAAAAGAGAAATAAAATTGATTCCTCATAAACTATTCCTGACAGAAAAAACTAAAAAAATGTTTGGATTCAGTACTCAAAGTGCAACTAGGATCACTATGTACTTTTTCATAAATACGAAAAAGGTGTGGTTTTTTCTTTCTTTTAGGAGACATTTCTTATGCTGGAGTAAATGTTGTTGTCATTCTACTATTTTCAAATGGTTCAGGCTCCAGCCTGTAACTTCAGCTTCTAGTTTGCTGCTGCTCCATTCAGTTCTCTCTGTTGATCACTGTCATAATTTTTACTGCAGTGTGGAAACTGGTGAAGAAAGAACAGTTGTTCACACAACTCTATAAAGAGTACTTCTTGGGCTTCTATGGTAACACAGTTTTTGCCATTATACAAGGACAAAAAACACTGATGAACCCTCTTTCTTTGTTAGTACCTACAACTAAGCTTGACACAGTAGTTGATAGAATATTTTGTCTGATGGTATGAGGAAACTTTTAAAAATGATTGAAAATAGTGCATATCAGAATGTAAATAAGGTCATCCCAGCCAGTAAAACTTTGATTTGTTACTACAATACTCTGAAAATCTAAATGAAATAGGGCTTTGTCAGTTGTTGTTGTTGTTGTTGTTGTTGTTGTTGCTGGTGTTGGTGTTGTGGTCTTCAGTCCTGAGACTGGTTTGATGCAGCTCTCCATGCTACTCTATCCTGTGCAAGCTTCTTCATCTCCCATACCTACTGCAGCCTACATCCTTCTGAATCTGTTTAGTGTATTCATCTCATGGTTTCCCTCTACGATTTTTACCCTCCACGCAGCCCTCCAATACTAAATTGGTGATCCCTCGATGTCTCAGAACATGTCCTACCAACCGATCCCTTCTTCTAGTCAAGTTGTGCCACAAGCTCCTCTTCTCCCCAATTCTATTCAATACCTCCTGATTAGTTATGTGATCTATCCATCTAATCTTCAGCATTCTTCTGTAGCACCACATTTCGAAAGCTTCTATTCTCTTCTTGTCTAAACTATTTATTGTCCACGTTTCACTTCCATACATGGCTACACTCCATACAAATACTGCTTTGTCTGTATGAGAATGAATTAGTTAAGGTCTAAGAGACTGGCATATTAAGAATCAGAAGGAGGCTATTTTCCTCCTCGAAAAGAAATTATCGAAATACAAACAATAAATGGAAAGTGATTGGCAGAAAAATGTTTGTTCCTAGTTCAATCAGAGCTTCAAACTACCTCTTTAAGAATTAGGCACTAAACTCTTTTCACAACAATACTCCAGCATGTTGGTAAAAAAAAAATTACAATTGCTAGCTGCAGTAAGTTTTGGAGTTCTTGAATATCAATTTACAGACCAGTATTGGTGACAAACTGCAGAACAATTTTACTGTCAGCCTCATTCATCTTCTGTAGGGACAGAATAGAAAGATCAGAGCTCATGCAGATATATACAAGCAGTCTTTTCTCCCCCACTATATTTGTAAGTGGAACAGTAAACGGAATGGCTTGCAGTGGTACAGAGTATCCTCCATCAGGAACTGTATGCTGGCTTGCAGAGTATGTGTGTTTAGTTTTGTCACTGTAATTTGTCAGAATATACATGGGAAAAATTAATACAGGAGGGAGAATTACTAAACGTAATGGCAAACATCTAAAAGGATGTAGAGCAGAATAAAATAAAATAAAATAAAATAAAATAAAACTTCTGTCCAAATTGCACACACATTCGTCACCGGCAGAGCCACCATTTAAGCAGCTGCAACCATTCCCACACCAGAATGGCCCTATTTCAGCTTGTGTTCTTGGATGCTGCATAAGTAGTGACACACAGTCTCTGTTAAGAGAGCATACTTTATTTTTGTAAATATAAAGCATATTGTCATCATAGATGTGAAATATTATTCCCACTTTGCTTGCAAGCAAATCACCCATGCAATTTGTTCCCTTTCTCCAGACATTTCTCCCCCTGCTACTGACCATGCACAAATAAATACTGTTTATCACACAGAACTGTCCTGCACTTGACCCCTTCTCACTCATACCTATTCCCAGTTCTTTCCTCTAGACATTGTACCTACTTTGGATAAGCCACATATGGTCTTATCATCAGTTATCTAAAGAAAATCAAACCATCATATAATGACTCAGTTAACAGTTCTTGTATTGTAAAATACAAATGAAGTTAGTATGAAGATATATAAGTGTGATTAAAAATCAGAAAGTGGCAGTAAACACATGTGGATGTACTGTGTTCAGAAGTAAAGGAGGAGATGGTGAAAAGAACCTCTAAACTTTTAAAAAGGCATAAAAGCAAAATTTAAATGTTAAGAAAACCACTATTACCACACACAAAGCCTGAAACAGCAGTACTACGTAGATACCATAATACAGGGTGTACATAAAGTCTGGGAACACTTTCAATTATTTATTGCACAAGAACCAAACATTGTACAGATGTCATACATATGTCATTTTGAAGAGAAACCCTGAAAGTTTTTTCATGTATACCGGCACAGCGTAGTTTGGTAACTTGCTAATAGTCAGTGTTAGTCGCAAACATGGCAAGTCCAGGTGCGGAGCGAGCTTTCTGTGTTTTGGAGTTCATGAAATCGCCTCCCCGATCACCAGATCTCTTTCCATGTGACTTTTTCTGTGGGGATACATTAAAGATCTGGCGTATGTACCGCCTCTACCACATGATGTAGCAGAGCTCTGGGAGAGAATACGGGAAGCAACTGCCACAGTCGATGATGCCATGCTGGGATGGGTATGGCAAGAATTAGATTACTGTATTGACATGTACTGGCTCACTCATGATTTGCATATCAAATGTTTGTGTATTGAAAAAATTTTCAGAGTTTTTCTTCAAAATGCAATATGTATGACATCTGTGCAATGTTTAGTTCTTGTGGAATAAATAATTGAAAGTGTTCCTGAACTTTATGTGCATCCTGTATATAAGAAACTAAATACTAAACTCCCTTGCCAGGCCCCAAGGGCAGCATGATCACAAAGAAACCAAAAAGTTGCGAAGACACCGGTATGAGTACCTCAAAAATAAAGTGCCATAACTACAATGAGGATTCATCCAGAACAGGATAGCACTTTAAGGAAATCTGTAAAGAATGTAAAATTCTTAGCTTGTGCTTGCCAAAGACAGAAATGAAATACTGGCATTAAAATAACTCTGTGATGATAAATGCATAACAGCTGATGTCTTCAGTATGTTACACATTTCACTCAGTACCACCTACTCAGCAGCATTGAGACTAATGATACAACTGCACCATTTGAAGAAAGAGACCAGCACTTGTGGTAGGGTATGGCAAGTGCCATTCTTAACACAAAATGTGAACTGGTAGAAAAATATACTGACCAGCCTAAATAGGCGCTATGAACTCGGGGAATGAGTCGAGACCATGCAAAAAATAATGCACAATGAACCACAATCTCAGTTATATCACTTCATGTGACCTTTTTATGTTGTTGTGATGTAGATATCGTTACCGGAATAAATTTAACAGCAACTGAACAAAGCCGATATAGGTGTCTCGCACAGCATGGACACCAAGAAGAGTAGTATTCTTCCTGTCTTTATTTTATTATTATTATTTATTTATTTATTTATTTATTTATTTATTTATTTATTTTAGCATTGTTGGACTGTAATTTCATTTTGGAGATTGTTTCCTTAGGGACCTACATAGTTTTGAAGTGGCATAAAGAAAATTCTAAATATTATTATTCTATTTCTTTGAAATAAATAAAACTTCAATATAAAATGCTGTAAGAAAATTTATATAAAAAGTAGTCCAAAAATTATGCTCTAAAGGCCACTTGCAGGAGAAGCAAATGAAGTAGTATTGCATAAAACAGATACAGTTTCTTGTGGAACTTTATGTATATAGAAGAATGTAAATTAAAAACAGAAAGATGGAAATGTTTCTTTTATAAGTTATATTCAGCATGACTGCTGTAATGATGTTACATACTCATGAATATATTTAAATATTACGAATAAGAATACTTGGGTGTTGCAGTTCCGTAAGCCCGCATCTCGTGGTCGTGCGGTAGCGTTCTCACTTCCCACGCCCGGGTTCCCGGGTTCGATTCCCGGCGGGTCAGGGATTTTCTCTGCCTCGTGATGGTTGGGTGTTGTGTGCTGTCCTTAGGTTAGTTAGGTTTAAGTAGTTCTAAGTTCTAGGGGACTTATGACCACAGCAGTTGAGTCCCATAGTGCTCAGAGCCATTTGAACCATTTTTGCAGTTCCGTAAGGACTGCCTTTGGGAAATTCCAGCCTGCAATGCCTTCTCTTGGCCAGTTGTGGCATTACGATCCTTGAAGTTTCAACAACAACAACCATATAGAAGATCAAAACGTAGCATAGCTGCAGCAAGAATCCTGACCACAAATGTAACAAAGTGTGTCTGACACTTGATGTGAAATGGCTGTGGAGCACCGAGGCGATATCATGTTTTGTATTAAGTTCTGTGTTTGTGGGCAAGAATTCGTTGAATTTGACCTGAATACCAAGGGCTGGTTCCTGGTCTCTCCTCCACAATGTCCCAACCCATAAAGTGAAGATTTTGTGTAATATTTTGGCCAGCAAACAGATAACGGTGTGGGATCACCCACTGTATTTGCCAGATGTGGCCGCAAATTACTTCAGATCATTCCCCAGATTGATCTTAGCATTGAAAGGGCACCATTACTACATGATTAATGACATCCAAGAAAATTGTACTGCAATACTAAATGCAATTCCAAAAAAGGATCGCAGTGTTTGTTTCAAAACACTTCTAAAACTATTTCAGATGTACAGGGTGTCCATGAAATCCCTTTACAACTTCAAAATTTTATTACAGCAGCAGTTGTTGAAATATTTTAATATTTCTTTTATTGTAATTAGTTTTTCTTTTATTGTAATTAGTTTTTATAAAGGTTTTTTTTGACAATGTTTAATAGACCTCTATATGGGCACCTTTAGGTGCATGAAACACACAGACGGTACTCAATTTCTTACCATGTTCGCTGTAGCATAGTGTGATCAGTGGTGGCAGTGGCATTATGAATAGTTTGCTTGAAGTCAGCAATGTCCCGTATCTCTGTTTGATACTCAATATCTTTTACATACCCCCATAAAAAAAAGTTCAAAGGAGTGATATCTGGCGAACGCGGTGGCCAAGGAATTGGCCCATCCCTCCCAGTCCATCTGCCTGGAAATGTTTCATTGAGGAACTGACGAATAGGCAGTCCTCAGTGTGGTGGTGCACCATCTTGCTGGAAAATGATAGTTGGTTGTAAGTCAATCAGTTGTGGTGCTACATATTCGGTCAGAAAGTCGAGGTAAACATCTACCGTAATTGTTGGCTTGTTGAAGAAAAACACACCAATTATTCGGTTGCACATGATTCCACACCACACATTCACTTTTGGACTATACCGGTGAAGCTCCCTAGTCACATGGGGGTGTTCAGATCCCCAGATTCTCACATCATGTCTGTTTAATGTTCCAGAAACATGAAAAGTTGCCTCGTCACTGAAACAAACTCTTGAGGAATGCTTCATCCTCCAAAAGGCGTTCCAGCGTGTTTAGAGCAAATGCTATCCATTTTGGCTTGTCATTGGCTCAAGTGTCTGTAACAGTTGCACTTCGTAAGTGTACAACCGGAGGACCTTTTGCACAGTTGAACATGGTAGTTGCAACTGTCTGGCAGCAATGCGGATGGACTTCTTAGGTGAACAACTGAAGATGTTTAAAATACGATTGATGTTTTCCTCGGATGTTCGTCACCCACTCCTCCCTTTATCCAACACTGTCCCTGTCTCCATAAATTTTTTTGTGCCATGCACGGATTGAAGGGCGCGGTGGTGGATCTCTTCCATATTTCATTCTGAAGTTTCGTTTAGTCTGAACATCCGATTTTGTCTCAGTAAACCAGGACACACAGTGTGCCTTCTCTTGAGGAGTTCCCATTTTATAGAGGTTCAGTTCCTTCCATAAACAGAGTATCTGAAATAAAAAGTTTTATTACATATAAAAACTTTAGTAAACAATGATTACAATAAAAGAAATTTTGTTAAAATATTTCAACTACTGTTGTAATAAAATTTTGAAGTTGTAACAGGACTTTATGAACATCCTGTAATTGATTCAAGGATAGACTATTTTGAATGAACACAGTGATTTTGTGAACATAATTCATGACTTGTATTTTTCATAGCCACAGCTCTAATGGAACAGAGACGCAGTGTGTATGGGAACAGTATTGAAAGTAATGCAAAAATTTACTTATTAACTAATGTAGTGTGTGGAAATTACAGTTGTTGCTAGAGTTACTTTTCCTTTATACAAAACTGCTCAGTATTAATCTTCATTAAAATCAAAATATGGGCATCGTCGAATACACTGTGTGTGTGTGTGTGTGTGTGTGTGTGTGTGTGTGTGTGTGTGTGTAAAAAAATCAGGTGCACAAATGACAATTTCCACTGCATTTTATTTTAATGCTACTTACCCCCTTCAATAAATTTATCCATCCAACTATGCACAATACACATTCTGTAGACTTGAGGGTATGTCAGACAGCTGTGCTCCTTCTTTACCAACAACTCATTTACAGCATGCTTTGCTTTGACTCGCGTATCTACCAGAGAGAAATTCTGAAATGCCTATACTGGATAACCCCAGATACCACGCACAAATGGTTAAGAGTACATTGAAATACTGTTAATTACCTCTCCATATGTACTTCTCGAATCAGTGTGGTGAGGTGCTGATGTATCTCCCTGTTGTGAGTGATGTACGCTACTAGTGAACAAATGTGCCTTGGTAGTCAAAGAACAATGGAGCAGCAACTTGAGCAAGTTCAGCATGAAGCAGCTTCCAAATGATGGAACTAAAAGATTTTCCCAAGCTGAAGAGCGTTTGATGCCATACGCCACAATTATACAGCCCACACAGGGTAGCTTCTATACCTCAGAGTACATTGTCTGCCCTAGTAAGATAGCACTGATACAGCTATGAATTCTTTGTGCTTGTATGCAGTCCATGGCTCGTGGCTTGGATGCAGTAGGCTAGGCTGTAGGTTCTGATCAATGAGTACTGTGTGGGACCAGTGAGTACTTTGCGCTCAGTGAATGGTACTCTGATTGGGCCTGCTTGTGGCTGATGCTAAGATCAGCTGTAGGTGCCAGCTGGGGTTACTACAATTGCAAGCCGAGTGGTTTGGTTAGTCGTTAGGGAGCATAATTTCATTGTAATGTTTTCGTGAGGTTGTGGTTTTGCAATGGCTGACATGATAAAGGAGTAAGTCTCATAGTTTTGTTTTAAATTTAGGAAAATGGCTGCAGAAATGCTCTAGGTGTTGAATCAGGATTTTGAAGAAAACAGTTTGTGTCAGACACATCTCAAACACAGGTGAAAATTGACTGATGATGACCTTTCTGTCGGCAGTCATCGGACATCTCACTGGAAAATATCCAGAAGGTGGGGGATTTCATATGTAAGATCAAAGACAGATCATCTGAGACTTGTGCAGCTCCTTGAAAGATGTTATGAAACATTTAAACACAATCTGTTACACTTTAACATGATTGAGAGAGAGAGAGAGAGAGATTAAAACTGTATGCTGGACTGGCACTCAAATCTGGAACCTTGCATTTCGGAGGAAATGCCTTTAACTACTGACATATAGACATGACTCATGACATGCCTTCACAGCCTTGCTTCCACCAGTACCTCTGATCTATCTTTCAGTCTTTGAACAAACTCGCCGGCCGCGGTCGTCTAGCGGTTCTGGCGCTGCAGTCCGGAACCGCGGGACTGCTACGGTCGCAGGTTCGAATCCTGCCTCGGGCATGGGTGTGTGTGATGTCCTTAGGTTAGTTAGGTTTAAGTAGTTCTAAGTTCTAGGGGACTGATGACCTAAGATGTTGAGTCCCATAGTGCTCAGAGCCATTTTTTTTTTTTTTTTTGAACAAACTATTCTGCATACTTCTCTGAACTAACATTTCGGGAAGAAAAGTTTTTGCAGAGTAATAGTTTAGTCACATCATAGAGGTTTGCTTCCAGAATGACTACTTCATTCTGCAGTTCAGTGTGCATTATTTTGTAATTTCGTAGCAGATTTAAACTTTTAGTCTTGTCTTCCAGCAGGGTATGTGTGAGAGGTTCTGCAAAGATAGGAAAATAAGAGAGGGTATGGACTGAAGCGAAGCTGGGAACTTAAGTTGTGCCTATATAGCTCAAACAGTAAAAGCACGGGCCATGAAAGACAAGGTTTTGACAAACAGTTTTAATCTGCTAGGAAGCTTCAAAATGGTATACACTTGCTGCAAAGTGGTATTCACTCTGGCAAGATGACAGTTGTTCTCTACCTGCCATACTCACGAGACTTGGCTCAGTTTTACTTCTTCCTATTCCCCAAGATGAAAACAATGTTGAAGGGTCAATGCCAATCATTGCCAAGATCTGAAACTACTGCACTACTCTTAAGTCATTCATTAGGAAGCTCTGTGCACAGCAGTATACCTATGAATGAATAATGTCAGGCACAACAAAGAATACAGAGTTGAGTACTGAAGACGCAACAATGAGCAATATTCAGGTATGGAGAAAGGCCACCTAATGAGAAAGAGAAGAGGATTGTCAAGTTGAATATATGTGAACTTCTTAAATAAGAAAACCAAAGGAACCTTGTTCAATAAGGTGAGAAAAAAGTTTTTTTTTTTTTTAATGAAGATGCCTTGAAAGATGCATGATCATATAAAGATTTAATGGACCATAGTCAGTGTGTTACCTTTCTTTCATAGATTTTGGCTGATAACTCTAAATAATGTAAAGAAGTTCAATGAAGAATAATGTAGCAATATTGGACTAAGACTAAAGATCAAAAATAATGTGAGGAAATTGGCATAAACAGCCAGGCGACTGCAAACAAATATCCTTTACACAGCTGCAAAATCACTAATGTATTAAACTGCAAAGTATTTGTACCAATATCGTACAGAAGCAAACATACCAACAAAATCGATGTACATCTAAAGGAGTCAGTGCACATAATATGGGAACGCTGAAACTCGTACACACATCTTGGATCCATGACCTTGGAGACACTGCTCTGCCGGACCTGAGACGACAGTAGACAACAGAACGGAACAACTTTCACGCTCCCATACTCTCAATAGTACTTTCAATGCAAACGGTATTGGATAGTTTTCCACACTGTCATTTGGAGTACTGTAGGTCTGTATGGGAGGATGATATGCTGTGGTAGCTCAACCCTTACTCCAGAGAAAACATGGAAGGAGGGGTGAAATCTAACAATTTTTGATTGTAATACCTCTGAAGTTCCTACTGCATCAGTTTAGATTAGATAAGATTGACTTTAATTCCAATTGGTCCATGGTGAGGAGGCCCTCTAGGATGTAGAACATGTTAGAAAAACAATAATATGTGACAAATATGTACAACTGAAACAAATAAGCTGATGTACCTTCCACAGGTCCCAAGTAGAATGTTTTTTTTTTTTTTTTTTTTTTTTTTTTTTTTTTTTTTTTTTTTTTTTTTTAAAAAAACACTGTATGAAAGATTTATTTTACATACACTCATTTACTAAGATCACATTAATGCACTGAATTTAAAATTTAAAAAATGTTTTTTATTTGAGGTAATAAACATATAATAGAACTACTACAATACTTATTCACAGTGAACACATTACTGCACTGAAATGCTGCACAAGTTAGATTGTACACACACACACACAATCAGTTGTTTCTACTGAGAAATTCAATAGAGTAGTAGGAGTTGGCCACCAAAAAATTCTGTAGGCTTCTCTTAAACTGAATTTCATTGGTTGTTAATCTTTTTATGGCTGCTGGCAAGTTATTGAAAATGTGTGTTCCTGAATAATGCACACCTTTTTGTACAAGAGTAAGTGACTTTAAATCCTTATGGAGGTTATTCTTATTTCTAGTATTGATTACATGAATTGAGCTGTTGGTTTGAAAAAGTGATATATTTTTAATGACAAATTTCATTAAGGATTAAATATATTGGGAAGTAATAGCTTGTGTCCCTAGTTCCCTAAACAGGCTTCTGCAGGATGTTCTTGAGTTAACACCACATGTAACTCTTACTGCATGTTTTTGTGCCCGGAAACTTTAGCTGGGCTTGATGAATTACCCCAAAAAATAATCCCATATGACATTATGGAATGAAATTTAGTATAGTATGCCAGCTTTTTCATTTTTATATCTCCTGTGTCTGACACAATTTGCATTGCAAATAGAGATTTGTTAAGACGCAGAAAGTAGAGGATCAAGTAGGTAAAAAGAAGAGGGCTTATAGAAATCCTTGGGCAACAGAAGATATATTGATTTTTAATTGACGGAAAGAGAAAATACAAAAATGAAGTAAGTGAAGCAGGCAAAAAGGAATACAAACGTCTCAAAAATGAGATTGACAGGAAGTGCAAAATGGCTAAGCAGGGATGGCTAGAGCACAAATGTAAGGATGTAGAGGCTTATCTCACTAGGGGTAAGATAGATAATGCCTACAGGAAAATTAAAGAGACCTTTGGAGAAAAGAGAATCACATGCATGAATCTCAAGAGCTCAGATGGAAACCCAGTTCTAAGCAAAGAAGGGAAAGCAGAAAGGTGGAAGAGGTATATAGAGGGTCTGTACAAGGGTGATGTTCTCGAGGACAATATTATGGAAATAGAAGAGGATGTATATGAAGATAAAATGGGAGATACGATACTGCATGAAGAATTTGACAGCACTGAAAGACCTAAGTCGAAGCAAGGCCCCGGCAGTAGACAACATTCCATTATAACTACAGATAGCCTTGGGAGAGCCGGCCCTGACAAAACTACCATCTGGTGAGCAAGATGTATGAGACAGGCGAAATACCCTCAGACTTCAAGAAGAATATAATAATTCCTAATCCCAAAGAAAGCAGGTGTTGACAGATGTGAAAATTACCGAACAATCAGTTTAATAAGCCACAGCTGCAAAATATTAACACGAATTCTTTACATACGAATGGAAAAACTAGTAGAAGCCGACCTCGGGGAAGATCAGTTTGAATTCCGTAGAAATATTGGAACAAGTGAGGCAATTCTGACCTTACGACTTACCTTAGAAGAAAGATTAAGGAAAGGCAAACGTACGTTTCTAGCATTTGTAGACTTAGAGAAAGCTTTTGACAATGTTGATTGGAATACTCTCTTTCAAATTCTGAAGGTGGCACGGGTAAAATACAGGGAGCAAAAGGATATTTACAATTTGTACAGAAACCAGATGGCCGTTATAAGAGTCGAAGGACATGAAAGGAAAGCAGTTGTTGGGAAGGGAGTGAGACAGGGTTGTAGCCTGTCCCCGATGTTATTCAATCTGTATATTGAGCAAGCAATAAAGGAAACAAAAGAAAAACTTGGAGTAGGAATTAAAACCCATGGAGAAGAAATAAAAACTTTGAGGTTCGCCGATGACATTGTAATTCTGTCAGAGACAGCAAAGGATCTGGAAGAGCAGCTGAACGGAATGGACAGTGTCTTGAAAGGAGGATATAAGATGAACATCAACAAAAGCGAAACGAGGATAATGGAATGTAATAGAAATGAATCGGGTCACGCTGAGGGAATTAGATTAGGAAATGAGACACTTAAAGTAATAAAGGAGTTTTGCTATTTGGGGAGCAAAATAACTGATGATGGTCGAAGTAGAGAGGATATAAAATGTAGACTGGCAATGGCAAGGAGAGCGTTTCTGAAGAAGAGAAATTTGTTAACGTCGAGTATAGATTTAAGTGTCAGGAAGTCGTTTCTGAAAGTATTCATATGGAGTGTAGACATGTATGGAAGTGAAACATGGACGATAAATAGTTTGGACAAGAAGAGAATAGAAGCTTTCGAATTGTGGTGCTACAGAATAATGCTGAAGATTAGATGGGTAGATCACATAACTAATCAGGAGGTATTGAATAGATTTGGGGAGAAGAGGAGTTTGTGGCACAACTTGACTAGAAGAAGGGACTGGTTGGTAGGACAAGTTCTGGGGCATCAAGGGGTCACCAGTTTAGTATTGGGGAGCAGTGTGGAGGATGCAAATCGTAGAGGGAGGCCAAGAGATGAATACACTAAGCAGTTTCAGAAGGATGTAGGTTGCAGTAGGTACGGGGAGATGATGGAGCTTGCACAGGATTTAGTAGCATGGAGAGCTGTATCAAACCAGTTTGTGGATTGAAGACCACAACAACAACAACAACAACAACAAGACGCTTCAGCATTTCTGGTGTTTACTCCTTCCAGTTGAATTTAGTATCAAGCTGTAATCCCAAGAATTTAACACTGTCCTCCTTCTGTCTGCTTGCATCGTATGTTAGGCATATACTCGTGTGACACCCCTTACAAATTCTGAACTGCATGTAGAGTGTTTTTTTAAAGTTAAGTGGGAGAGAATTGGCTAGGAACCAGTGATTCATGTCCACAAAAAATTTATTAGCTGATCTTACGAAGACTACACATCATTTGCTATTTATTGCAATGTTTGTATCGTTGGCAAACAAAGCATACTTGGCGTCTGGTAATGTTACTGATGAAAGGTCATTGATATACACAAGAAAAAGTAAGGGCCCTAAGATGTAATTAGTTCCCAGTTGGATGATGCCTGATAGCTTAATACATGTCTCTTTCCTAATAACACCCTTTGTTTCCTGCCAGAGATACGATTTGAACCATTTTGCAGCATTTCCTGTTACACTATAATGTTCTAATTTACTCGAAAAGATATTGTGATTTACACAGTCAAATGCCTTTGACAGATCACATAATATACCAGTTGCCTGCAATTTTTTTTCTAATGAATTAAGTACATTTTCACTGTTAGTGTAGATATCCTTCTCAATATCGGAACCCTTTAGAAATCCGAACTGTGACTTTGACAGTATGTTGTTTGTGATAAGATGGTTATAAAGCCGATTGTACATTACCTTTTCAAAAATTTTTGAGAATGCTAGCAAAAGTGAAATTGGATGGAAATTTGATGCTATTCCTTTATCTCCCTTCTTAAACAGTGGCTTAAGTTCAGCATATTTAAATCATTCAGGAAATATTCCACTGATAAATGACTGGTTACACAGGTAGCTTAATATGTTACTTAACTTAGAATCACATTCTTTAATTAACTTCGTTGATATTTCGTCATCCCACTAGATGTTTTCGATTTTAAAGATTTTATGATGGACATTACTTCTGCTGGGGTAATGCAACGAGACTTACTATTACGTGGAGAAGACAGTGAAATTTTGCTGGGGTGAAAACTTTCAACACTGAAAAGAGATAATTTGATTTAAACAAAAAGCCTCAAAAAATTGGTTGTTGTTCTTGTGTTCCATAGACATAAAAAAACATGAGATCATGGGGGTGTTTCTTACTGATCACATTGGCCTCCACCACCCAGAGAATTACTTTGAGACAAATGCAAATGTTTACTGCTAGAACAGTTTCCAAAACATTACACTTTAGCAATTAGTTCTGCAGTGACACTTGTATAGTTCAGTTGATTTCTTATACGTATCTTAGTTCGGTGTAGCTCGGAGTAATTTGCTTCCTGCTGCTGCTGCTGCTGCTGCAGTAGTTGTTGCCTCGCTCCATTTCATCTGCTAACTGGTTCAAGTTACGTGAATTCCATGAAATAATTCAGGAACCAAGTCATTTTTACAGTGCTCTATTTATGACAAGGTGCACCATTTCTTCTTAGTGGGAGCCCACTCCACATAACAGGCTACATAGTCACAATACGGTATTGCAACAATTACATTTTTGCACAGACATGTGACGCAGTGGTTGCATCTCAAAACTGTCTCCAACTGTCTCCCCTTGAGTCTTGTGCTCCTCCTATTTTATGCGTTTGTTAACAATCAAGTCAACAAAACTACAGTGCAAATTTATTAAATTAACAATTAAAAGTTTAACATTTTTATGAATAACTATAATACCTCCTTTTATTACTAGGCTATTTACTATTTAGCTCTACAGGGCCTTTATACTGAAATGGTTCTCCACACCACCTAGTATTGTCTTTCTATGTGTGTAACTGTTTGTTCACTGTTGTGGGTAAATACATACAGCGTACGTAGGGCGGTGTGTGAAACTGATAGCGATTACACTCTTCCGCTGTTGTAGAAATCTGCTCCAGATGCTGCAGATACCGTGTTGAGCTGAAAGTGGTAACCAAAGTACGGAGAAATATTCTTCGGGGCTCTGTTGCATAGCAATCAGATTGCTTTCAGTTCTGAGAAATGTCCAGTTACTATTGTGGATTTGAATGATCCATGAAGTGACTTCTTTTTTGAAGAAAACGTCGAACTATTTCACTAGAACTGAACGCTCCCGTCGGAACTGTTCTCAGCTGGTGTTTATTAGTAGATCACAATAGCAGTATATCGCTGGATGTATAATAAGACGTACCTTCTTGAAATGAACAATATTTTATTGTTCTATTAACTGATTTCCTTCCATATGCACTTATATTTTACAATGTGAATCAAAAACTCGCAATGGCGTCGATTTTTTACATCACAAGAATGGCTCTCCTCTCCTAAAATTACTCTTAACCAGAACAAAACAAAAAACTATATCCTAAGACTAATTATGTGAGCGCTGACCGCCACAGAGTAATAAACAATAACTTTGTCTCTCTCTCGCACTGTCACAGCAAGTTACGCTGCATGATACATCATATATGCCCCTCTTGTGGATGAACGTTTTTGGGCAAAAACAAACACGAGCGTTCACACAACACTATATCGGTGATTGTTTATGACGCTGTATTAAAGTCCACTAGAGTATTAATGTCCACTGTATTTCTTATGATATTTTGGTATTAGTGAATGACTATCTAAATGTAAACTATAGATTTGGGTGCATATACTGCTGACAAAGGCTGTGCTGAATTCCTGATGCAGCATATATGCATAGCTTACATGCTTGCTTTTTTCATTTGTCGAGGATGGCATGAGATGTGATCAGAAACCTTTTTTATCATCACTCAAAGCTTCTGTCACTTGCCTTGGGATGTCTCAAACGGATAATCTAGCCATTCGGCCAAGCCCTACAAAGGAAAACTAAGGAAAACCTCGGGGTAGATTTACCATCCTCGTATTTCTCATTTGCAAAGATAATTAATTGAATTACAATGGAAAATAAAAAAAATATTTACAATATGGATTTTTTTGTTGTTGAATGAATTTAAACACTGTTCACAAAAGGAACACAACACTGTTAATCTTCTGTGTCTTGAGGTGAACCGTCGACGCATTGGTTTATGTCCATCTACGATTCCCTTCTATCAGTCATCTCCGGGTAACTGATTGAATTCTATTCCCATTTCACCGTCTCCTCGTGGGTATTATGGTTTTCCGCATATGGTTAACATGAAAATAAGAGTCAGTGTAAGTTCCGTGGAAAAGGTGTTTGATCTATGCTGAGCTGAAATAGAATCTAATCTAAAGTTCTTTCTAATTCTCTGTCCTGAAGTCGAAATATTCGGAAGTTGTAAGGCGTTCTTCATTTCTACCAACAACCCTAGAATGCACTATACACAAATCCAACTGGAGCTGCCGTGTCAACTTATGCTCGTCATCTTTCAGATGGACTTTAACACTTGTTGATGTGCTTGTAACTGAAAGGCATTCGCTCAGTTGGTAACTTCGCGAGCAACAGTTGATATAACATAATTTACATACACAGGTATGTTACAACAATAGTGCAATTCTAAAGACAATGTTCATCACAAAAGAGTGAAACAAAGTGATATGCGTCCTTTTAAAACTGAGAACGGGTTACCCCTTCCGAACAGCATGACTTCAGCTCAGCGAGTAAAAAGGCAAATACAAACATACATTGAGATTGTTAAATTGACATAAGAAAAAATATCTTGCCATAGACCAGATTCATTTGAGTCAATAACCCATGGTCATTATGCATTGTGAAACCTGATTGAAGTTACTATCAACTAAATAAAAAAAATTTTAAAAGAAGTCATTCATACTGTAGCTAAATTCTCTGCATACTGAAAAGAAAACTTATCTTTACAGTGGAAAACAAATACATAATGTCTGCATATCTCTCGTACATTATGCCTGAAAAGAAAAACTAACTACTAAATTGCAACAAACAAAAAACTATCCTAAGTATGATTCATAGGTTTAATGAAAATTTTCTAATCAATATTATTTGATAAGAATAGTATTTTCAATCTTCAGTCATCATGAAATTGCTTTAACAAGTGATGAGGATACATTCCTTTCACCTTTCCATTCTTCACATCCTTCAAAACATAAGTTCCTGGATGGGGTATTTTGGTAATCACAAATGGTCCTTGATACAATAATTGCTATTTTGTGTTCTTCCTCTGTATAAGTGAAGCCTTAGGATGAGTTTTTACTAAAACTTGGTCTTTCACTTTATATGTTTTTATTTTTCCAAGTCGATTGTCAAAATATATTTTCCTTTTTCTTGCCTTGTCCATTGTATTAAGTAAGGATTGTCGTACTTTATTTTGTAGGTCTATTTTGTTAATAGCTACTTTAGGAATTGGTCGAATCCAGTCATTTTGTTCCTGTTTTCCAAACATCAGTTCGTATTGGGTGTATTCTGTCGTAGTATGTGGCATATTGTTTATAATTTCCTGAAAATCGTGAAGATAATCGATCCATTTGGGTTGCTGGTTGTGGCAATATGTTCTCATGAACCGGTTTAATTCACGAAAAATTCGTTCCACGGGATTCGCCGAAGGGTGGTACACTGATGTTAGAATTTGTTTTATACCACAACTGGCTAATGTTTGCCTCCAATGAAATCCAGTGAACATTGACCCATTGTCAGAAAGAATAGCCTCTGGTTTGCCAACCTTGGCTATGGATGCAGCAGTAGCTGATTTAAATGGATAAAGTTTGACATACTTAGTAAATATATCAAGAAAAGCTACAATATATTTGCATCCTCCCTTTGATGATGGTAGAGGACCACAGACGTCGACCGAAATGATTGGCAGCGGTTTAGTGGGTATAATAGGATGTAGGAAATCTTTCACACAAAAATTTCCTGGTTTGGTTAGCTGACAAATTTTACATTCCCTTAACTGTCTGTGCACTTTCCTGCGAATGTTTGGGAAGTAGCAATATGCTTGAATCTTCCGAGCACACTTTAATACTCCAAAATGTCCCCAAGTGATGTGCGTGTGCAAAATTAAGTCATTCTCATTCTTCTCGGGAATACACACCTTCCAATTATCTGAATCAAGATGCCCTTTGAAAAATAAGACGTCGTCCTCAACTTTGTACAGTCTCTTCAGATCATTGTTTCCAGGCTTTAATAAAGTTTCCTTTATTGAATGCCAATGAGGATCTTCATTCTGAAGTTTTTCCATGTTCTTACACATGTCAAGATAATGTTTCCTACATATTCTATCAGTCATTATAAGAACATTAAATTCGGACGGAGTGTCCGTGATGTTGATAGTTGACAAATCTCCATCTGGCATTCTAGACAGTGCATCAGCGATGAAATTATCCTGTCTGCTTAGGTATTTAATTTCAAATTGAAACTCTTGGAGTGAGAGCGTCCATCTTGCTAATCTTGGATGTAATAATTTACATGTTTGCAAAAAACTTAACGCTTTGTGGTCACAGTATACTGTTGTCTTTGCTCCATATAAGTAATAGTAAAATTTCTTAAATGACCAGACTACGGCCAATGCTTCCCTTTCGGTAGTCATATATGTTCTTTCACAAGCAGTTAAGAGTCGGCTAGCAAAGGCTATTGGACAGAAAGTTGATTTTCTGTCTATCATCTTTACTTGGAAGAGGCATGAACCTATTCCAATTTCCGAAGCATCTGCCATTAAACCGAATTCTTGGCTCATATCTGGATGATATAATATTTGTGAATTGACTAAGGCATGTTTTATTGCTTCAAATGCATTCTGACATTGTTGCGTCCACACTCATGGAGTATTTTTGCGCAACTAGCTGTACAACGGTTCTGCATTAATAGAGTGGTCGTGAATGAAACGCCTGAAGAAAGAGACAACTCCGAGGAAGCCCTTTAACTGCCTTTTTGTTGTTGGAAGTGGAAAGTTTTTGATTGCCTTTAGTTTCTCGGAGTCCGGTAAGATGCCTTTTCCATTTATAAGATGACCCAAAAATTTGATTTTATCTCGAGCAAAGTGGGACTTTTGCAGATTTGCGGTTATGCCTGCTTCCTTGAAACGTTCTAACACTCTTCTCAATAAATCTACATGCTCCTCCCATGTGGTCGTAGCTATGAGCATGTCGTTCACAAACAAAGTTAAATTGCTTCGAAGTGCAGGTCCCAATGCATAATCTAGAGCATTTATAAAAACTCCTGAGCTCACGTTTAGCCCGAAAGGTAAAACCTTAAATTGATAGCTTCTACCTGCATGTACAAATGCGGTGTCATTTTTTGATGGTTCGTCTAGAGCCACCTGCCAAAATGAACTTCTCAAATCAATATTTGTTAAGTATTTCATCCCCTCGAACTTTTGAATTAGCTCATCGATATTTTCCGGATGAGTTCGCACGGGCACGATAATCTTATTTATCTGCCGTGCGTCTAGCACGAGACAACATGAAGCGGACTACAGTATGGACTCGTCGAAGGTTCGATCAGATCCCATTCAAGCATCTGGTGGATTTCCGCATCAACTGCCTTTCGTTGGTGCCACGGTACTGGATAAAAAATACGGCAGAAAACTTGGTGTGGTATCACATCTAAATGGCATGTGTATCCCTTGATTACACCAAGTCTTTCTTGAAAGACTTCATGATATTCCTGTAGAAGATCATATAATTGCTTTCTTTGGTGTTGTTGCAAATATTCTGGTTCTTGTAACTTTTCATATACCATAACTTCAGGGTTTAAAACTGGTTGCAAGTAATTAATTTGGTAATACCATACAGGTTTGCTATGTATCCACTTTATTTGCAGCTTTCGTCCCTGACAATACTTTCCATGGGTCCTATATTCCCTGAGAAGATTCACTTGATGTTTCTGATCCATTATTGTAAAACTGGCACGGCCTAGAGAAAAATCGATATGCCAATTTCTCTCTCTAAATTCATCTATACCCAGGATACAGTCCTCAACCAATTTTTCTATTACAAGGAACGTGCAATTTATAGCTACATTTCCTATATTTAACTGGAGTTGAGTCTGCACTTTAACCTGAGAAGACTTATGACCAGTAGGACCTACAATTCTACAACATTGAACAGGAAAAATCGGTGGATTTGCTTTCTGAAGTATTCTTTGAAATAACTTCCCAGAAACGACATTTACTGCTGCTCCTGTATCTAAAGTAACTTGCACAGTAATGCCTTCAATTGCCGCCTGAATTTTCGCAACAGGTTCAGTGATATGTTCCTCTTGACAAGGCATCATATCCTGCTGAAGTTCTTATATTAATAATTTGCCATCATTGTACCGAAAGAAATTGACGCTTGAATTTTCGCCCCTGAAAACATCCTCGACTGCACCGTCGGGGCTTCTGACAGTTGAGTTTAGTTTGACGATTGTCCATTATTAGTAGATGTCTGCTCCGTTACGTCGGTTATTATTGGTGGTTGATTTCTCCATTCATTTGCATTATCATTTGGTATCCAACCTGAAGTTTGTGGTTGGTTGTGATATTCTTGGGTTGGTTGCTGATATCGGCGTTTTTGCTGATAATTCCCTTCTTGATAGTATCCTTTCCTCTTCTTATTATTCTTCCTCCATTTCCGTTTATATGTTTGTTCACATTGTTGGTCATGATTACACTGGTCGGGATTTTCGTTACCAAATTTCACGTTTTTCTGGAAATAATTCACCTGTGGGTTTGGTGAGTTGTGTGCAAAAGGTTTGTTTCCATACTGTTTGTTGTTGCTATTGTATTTGTTAGGTTGGTAACTTGGCTGGTTATAGCGCACACGAGATTCTTCGAACAGAATGTCTATTGAATCCAATGTGGCTAGAAAATCTTCCACATTTTGTTCAGGCACATGCAGAAGTTTTTCCTTAACTTTAAGTGGTGGAAGTTTGCCCTTTAATATTCGAGTGATATCTTGCGTCGGGATTGTTTCATTCCAGTATTTACTTTTATTTATATACTACTCGAAATACTTTCTTAAAGATCCATTTTTGAAAGAAAAAGGTTGTGGGTCAAAAACTTCCTTACGTAGTCTTTCTTGTACTCCCTTATTCCAGTATTTGTGCAAGAAAGCGCGTTCAAATTGGTCATAATCTTGACACCAATCGGATGCTTCTGACGCCCACATCGATCCATGTCCATGTATGAATCCTGCAACGTACATAATTTTTTGTCGCTCAGTCCACATTCGCGGCAATATCCCTTTAAATTGCTTGATAAATACCACGGGATTGATAGACTTCCTTTCGGGAATAAATATCTGGAATTGACGTTATTTAAGCATTTTTTCTTCATTCATGGTCACAGGTGTATTCTGGTGGCTACTTCGCGGCGAATGATAATCTCGATAATTTGTTTCTGGTTGATTACGTAAATATGCACCAATACATGGATATTGTTGCATGGATTCGGTTTCACTGGTTTCATCAGGAATAATGTCTGCCTTTGATAAACTGCAAGTAGTATGTGCCCCTCTAGTATTAACTAGACCTTGCTGGCATGCTTTTAATGTATTTTCTATCTTTGCTTTCCAAGCAGGAAATTCATCTCCTATATTCTCCTTAATCTCTTTAACTTCTGCCTTAAGTTGTTCTTGTGCAGCTTCGTTGTTAACTTGCATGTTAGAAACTGTTTCTTTCAAGGTTTTGTCAACATAATTTCGCACTGTTATTGTTCTTATGTTCATTGAAAAGTTTCTCTATGTGTTTCTCGTCTTCGAGACTTAGAGTGTCTATCCTCCGAGTAAGCTCAATGACAGCTTGCTCGTTATCGTGCTTAATTGTATTCACGTCTTGCGCAATAGTGTTCTGTACGTGAATAACTTCCTGCACTTGATGATTTAGTGTATCTTGACGACATAAGATGTCTTTGTATTTGTTTGTTAATTCCTGATACTGTTGTTCTTGTGTAACTATGAGTTGTGCCTGACTGGTAATCAAGTGACTGCTTTGTTTCCAAACTCTGGAATTTTTCAGTAATCTTATCTTTTATTTCTTTTAGTTTATTAGATTGCTCCTGAGCCAAATTAAATTGCGCACTCTCCAATACTTGGAATCTACGATTCATGTCTTTGCAAATGTGGATTGTGCCGTTGCAAGATTAGATTGCGATGTTTCCAATGCCTTAATCCCTTGTGTTATGACAGTCAAACTTGACATCAGCTGGGATAACAAATCGGTATTCTCAGCAATTGGTGATTGCACTGGGCTTAATGAGGATTGTACCAACACAATTTTCGGTACAGTCATTTCGTTTTCGCACGCGTCTGTGTCAGAGATGAAATTCATGTTGTTTGTTGGTTGCTGCATATTTCTCTGGACTTCTTTCGACATATGAATGTCGGAACTAGCAACCGTTTGTGTTGACGGCGTGAGTGCATTAATTATTGCTGGTTGCTCAGCCGTAATCGACATATCGCTAACTACGGCGGTATTAAATTCTGTGGCACTAGTTGACGATGCATTCACACTATTTAATTCATTTTGAGGCATTGTGATGCGTGCTTGCTTATTGGCTTTGAACATAGATCTAGTTATCACCATGTAAATGAGCAATTGACAGTTTCTCCTCTAAATAAGTCCTACAAAAGTGACTATTGAACTTTTACACACGCAAAAAACATTAATGTCCTAATGCTGTCAATGTACACTTCACAATGTGACACAAACACAGTACATAGATAACACACAAAATATTGTCTTACTATATCTACTGAAATACAGGAATTCTAGTAAAAGTAATATAGCAACACTATTTATACTTAGAAAATTAATAGATGAAAGGTCACTAAATGCACAAATGCTCAAGAAAGCTAGTAATTCAAATGTTCTTGCCTTTTTGAAGTTTCTGCTGGGACGGCGTACTCGTTCTCTTCACAAGATACTCCCGCATGTTCAGTTAGCATGAAACATACACAGGACCATAATGTAGTTACTCTATAAAACTAGACATATATACACACAATGAAACATTAATTACAAAATTACTAACATGGTTATATTTCATGTTCACTATGAGTGTTGTATCAGGATCGTGTCCTGTCTAACGGTAGACATTTATAATGACTCCACTTATTACTAGGCTATTTACTATTTAGCTCTACCTTTATACTGAAATAGTTCTCCACACCACCTAGTATTGTCTTTCTATGTGTGTGAGTAACTGTTTGTTCACTGTTGTGGGTAAATACATGCAGCGTACACAGGGCGGTGTGTGAAACTGATAGCGATTACACTCTTCCGCTGTTGTAGAAATCTGCTCCAGATGCCGCAGATACCGTGTTGAGCTGAAAGTGGTAACCAAAGTACGGAGAAATATTCTTCAGGGCTCTGTTGCATAGCAATCAGATTGCTTTCAGTTCTGAGAAATGTCCAGTTACTATTGTGGATTTGAATGATCCATGAAGTGACTTCTTTTCCGAAGAAAACATCGAACTATTTCACTAGAACTGAACGCTCCCGTCGGAACTGTTCTCAGCTGGTGTTTATTAGTAGATCACAATAGCAGTATATCGCTGGGTGTATAATAAGACGTACCTTCTTGAAATGAACAATATTTTATTGTTCTATTAACTGATTTCCTTCCATATGCACTTATATTTCACAATGTGAATCAAAAATTCGCAATGGCGTCGATTTTTTACATCACAAGAATGGCTCTCCTCTCCTAAAATTACTCTTAACCAGAACAAAACAAAAAACTATATCCTAAGACTAATTATGTGAGCACTGACCGCCACAGAGTAATAAACAATATCTTTGTCTCTCTCTCGCACTGTCACAGCAAGTTACGCTGCATGATCCACAAAACCGTGCTTATTTTATGCCGAAACTGCCGTATACAGTAGAAAAGACTTTTACATAGGATATAAATCGCATTATATAAAATACTGAACGATAGCAATGCTAACCTAAATTGTCTTAATTATGGTTTCATTTGTAAATGCAAAATATTGCGAACATATATTGGACAAGCATGACCTACTAGTTAACAAATGGAATAATAAATTTTATGAGATTTAATGTATTAGGCGAAATCACTTATAAGATACCATTGGAATTACAGAACTTTCAAAACAGGAATGTAAAACAAAAGGGTTGTTTTATTTCAGTAGTGAGGGTTGAATTCGTATTATGGAAGTCACTTGAAATGTCTGGTCTGAGGTATTGCATGGCAGTGCCAGGATCCACAGTGCTCAGTAAGATCGGGGCCACCTAAAGAGCATCCAGACAAGGCCACGCTACCATTCACAGATGAGACATTGTCAGTAGCCATGAATGTGACTGCGGATTAGCAGAGCAGACGGTGGAGATCATCATCCATCAGTTATCGAAGAGACATCATTCTGGAAAATGGAGTGGTGCTCTGAAAGTTACAATTAAAGCTGTTAATTGGATATTGATAGATTTGTGAATGTGTTCACATAATAAATTATTTGAATGAACTTTTTGTTGAATTTATCATTTTAAGTTTTCTGTGTAAAATTTGTGATCTGTAATGTGTTTCTTCTTGTGTAAAATTGAAAACTGGTAATTTGTAACTTGTAAATTTCAGCTTGCCTCATGACAAATAATTGACATTCTGGGCTAATATTAAAACACAAGGGAAAAATTTTAGTAGTGTATAGTGGTTGGTTAAGTCAAGATTCCATCACACTATTTATCGAGAACTGTGTCCTATTGCTGACTGTGTTAAGATGTGGTAGCATGCCATTAAGAACGTTCAATTTCTGTAACCAGTCTGGTTGTTTAGTTTGAATATTTTGACTTTGGGGAAACGGCAGTCTGCAGCTTCAGCACACGAAACTTTACAACCTGCGAGTGGCTGTCCCATGGCATCACATTGTGTCTTCGGCTGTTATTTACAACACCTGGGCAATTAAAAACATGTTTGCTAGCGGGTACCTTCCCCCAGGTGCACAGCTTTGTACATTGGTTCCGAGCTTCATCCAACCCTCGATGACAACAAATTGCATTTGTGCTCAAATGTGAGCTCTTTAAACAAAATTTAGAAATTTCAGTGCCACCATATCCTCAAATGTTCGGCCATAGAGGTGAGTTTGACAGTAGTGCTGGAAAGTGAGTTACGAACTTCAGAAAAAGTGACCCATTGTACTTTCATAGAATCAAGATTAGCACAGGTCTAAAAAATACTACTCTGTATTATGGAATTTAGTTTATATCACAGCTGACTGCAAAGTTGTATCAAAAATGATTACTGTATTGTAACAGCAAACATGCTTTCCAAGGTACTCATGTTAAGGTAGCTCGAAATGTATCTTTAGTCAAATAATGTATCTTTGGATAAATGTATACAAAAAACCACTGATTCGACGGGCACTTGACTTGGGTGCCTTTTATGGTGTTTGATAGTGCTCATTTTCTGGTTCTTGAGTGCCGTTGGTTGGAATAAAAGGAATTACAAACAGGCGACCAAGTCAGCTCTCATTTGTGGTAGAATGGAACTTGTAGGAGAAAACCCAAATGCTCTGGAGTCCAAGAAATATATTGACCCACTTATGTTACTTCACCATGGATCATCAAAGTGTCATTAACTGACAATGATTTAGGAGGTTACCACCCATTCCATTAATGGATTTCACCATTCAAAAGGGAACAATATTTTGTTCAATTGTTATTCTACTGTTGTAATTATGACTACCTCAACACAGTCTTCGTTGCATATCCACAGATAGTTTTTGAATTAAGAAGCCACTTTCAGCATTTGCCAAGTTACCATGGTGAATAGTCCCCGCTAGCTGATTTTGGTGAAATAGCTGCTTTACATCATGGACTGCCTACGTACACACATTTTAGTTACTGCCAATACTTTTTTACCTATCTTTTTGTGCAACATGACTTGGTCTATTGTGGCCAATGTAACATGTGTAGAACAAAATTTACGAAGATTTAATCACTCTAAAAGAAAGAAAGAAAGAAAGAAACTGCACTATCACAGGTGCCATTATGTCTGCAGTCCACACACGATAGATCTGTCACACACCACTAACTTCTGCTAGATGTGTTATCCCTTGCCTCAAGAACAAACAGCTATCTTCCTAAGAAGATAGAACGTCATTCGTTGTTCCTCATTGACTGTCATGAGCTGGATGTAGTTAATACTATTTTGAAGATCCAACATGTTCATTAGGACAATCCTTACATTTGTTATCTCTTTCTTAATAGTTTTTACGTTTACTCATTCTTTTTATATTTCAACTCACATTTAACACTATTTAAGAATTTTAAAAAAGGCCTTCACATTGCCTCTGCCAGTCATCAGATGTTCTGAAATATGACTTATATGGGCACAAGAAATAAGACATAGCATTGTGCCACACTTCAACATTAAATCTATCAAATACATTGATATGTGAGATATTGTGAAGTTGTGGAATTATTTAATCTGCTCCAGAACAAGGAGTAGACCATACTGGACTTTGGGATAAAACTAATAGCTACACTAAAATAAAACGGGAAGCTAGCATTGGTCCACTTATCATAGTATACCACCACCCAGAAAAAAAATCTTATTTCTGTGCGTCCTACAGGGATTTGAAGAATATCCGACACATTTAGGGACAATCAAGGATATTTTTGACAGTCTCATATTACAAAAGATGCACAATCTGAAAATAAGAATATAGCATATGATAAGAGGCCATATGTAAATATTCATCCTGACTACTTTTGAAGTCTAAAGTGCAATTCAAAGTGTGGTTATATGAACCCTTTGAGATCGACATAGGACTGTGAAAAGTTATGTCAGTGAGAATGGTATCCAGGGAAGACATAAGATATTAAAAAAAGATTGCCCTGTTCAAAATATTGAAGATTGGGGAAAAAAAGGATAGACTGTACATTGATTGTCCTGAATTTGTTAATGATGTAGTCCAGGTGACAGCAGGTATAGTTGTGCTGATTCCTTAAATTTAGTGTGTGCATCTGCAGCAAAGCACATATTGCCACAGATACACAGGACTGAAGACATTTCTCTGTAGGGAAGAACTACACATAAATTGAATCTGTAGCTGCACAGTCACTCTTTGCTGGGCTATTGATGTACCATTATTAGTTACGCTGTATCTTTGCAAATTTATTAAAGAATGTTCTGGATTCCATGATTTATCCAGGCTGAAATTGCTATTAAGATTTTTGAGAAGCAAGTCTTCACTGCTTCCTTCAGCACAGAGTCCCACGATGATGATATCAGCTCTAGAATTTATATGTTTTCATACCACATAGTGAGCTTTGTCAATGTGCTGCCCTGCCACACCTGACTTATTGCTATGTAAGAGTTGGGTGTACTTTTGAGGTTCTCTGCATCTTTCATGAATGTCAGCCCACTCGCAGAGGATACGGCTGAAAAGTATACAGCCTAAATGTCAGGAGAAAATGTAACGTTTCTGTGGTTGCACACTTGAAATTTAATGGAGTGTTCATTGCTCCAAAAATTTTTGAAGATGAATATACAGTTCTGCTAATTAAAATGCTAAAGAAAGTAGCACTGCAGTCTGTTTTGCAGATATCGTGTGTTACTAGAACCAGGAAAATGGACATGGCATTCCGTGCCACGTGAGATGTGAATAGGACACTGCTTATGTGTAAATACCAAAATTCAGCAAAAGTACAATGATTTCAAGACAGTATATCTGTAAGTTCCCAACTGCTTGATGTTGTTCAAAAATTATTTATTTGTTGAATCTGGATGTGAAAGCAGAAATAATTGTGTGTGTGTGCGCGTATGTGATGTTTTACTCTTCCAGTCATAAAGAGACGAAGTAATTCACCGAGACCATTTCCAATACCACATTTTTGTTTGTTCTAACAGTACAGTATGTTAGTCATAAAATAAAGGTAGCTAGAGATTATTTTTCTTACTGTTTAATATATAGTGAGACATGTTTTTGCAAATGTTTCAGTATGATGAAGTTGTTCCCGAGGAGATGACAACTGCACATGGTGGCTTCTATATTAATTGTGGTCCTCTAGAATTTAAAGAAGTATCTGATCAGTCTGATGTTGAAGAGTCAAAAGACATTAAAAATAAGAAAAGGGTTAAGGTAAGAGCATGTATAAAGGTAGTGATTGTAGTGCATGTGGGCATGTGTGTGTCTGTGTTCACATGCGTATTTCTCTTCATTTAACTATGTTGTCATTTGCTGTTTCATAACAAATATGTGGAATTTTTGTTGCTGAAGTTCAGCTTTCTCCTGTGCATGAGCCAGTCTCTGTGTAAGAAACAGTTGTTTGAGGAATTGGCTAGTGGCTTATTTGTGTGCTTATCAGGTGATGTGGAATATTTACAGGAGTATGTTACTGCAGAGTCAGTATTTGACATTGTGCATATAATTCGATGCTATGTTCCTTTGAACATGCATGGAAGTTTCCTAATAAATTATGTAACTGTTGTACCATATTTGCTTTGTTTGAAGGCATTTCATGATTTACATAAGTCATTGTATAGTGCATTGCAAGGTTGCTGGTACATAATTTGTGATCCACTTTTTGTTACCGTTCAGGACAGTGTGGGATATAAATATCTCCATGTATATTCCAATCTGTTTTATGCTATTCTGGTGCCCTTAAGTAGGATATAAGATTAATCCTTTAGAATTGCTTTATTGTTAATCTGCAATATTGTTTCTTTACCAGAAAGTATTTCCTGGGAGGAAAAAAGTGTTACTTCCTTTCCAAAGGTTACCAAACAAGATCGTCCAATGTCTTCATAACACTCTCATACTCAGTGAACCAGTCAGATACAACCCTAGGATCATGCCTCTGAATTTTTACAATTGTCTTCTTTAATCTGATGGGGCGGGGAACTCAAACATTATTCAACAGCAGTTCACCCAAGATATCTAGACAGTCCTCTCTGCCACCCATTGCTGCTCTACACTTTTACAGAATTTGTCCCAGTAAATGTTCATTAGCAATATGCCCTCCCTGAAAATGATTGTTGTTCTTTTCTCTGCTAATAATTTAACAATATGATACCTGGATACAGGGTGTTTCAAAAAGGTCTTTACAACTTTGAAAGTTCGTATTAATTCATAGTACCTACAGAGGTGATAGTAATATCAATTTGTAGGGAAATATATCAGGTTTTGTCTCGCATAGTGTGTTAGTGCGGATTCGCACTGTAAGGAGTGCTAGCAGCAGTTGCGTTAAAGATGGGTGCCTTCACTGGACCCCAGCATGCTAGCTGTGTGCTTTGGATTGTAAATCAAAGTCGGTGACAACAGTTCAGCGTAATTTCCATGCCAATTGCGCTATAGGTCCTCCTAGTAACCTACAGCTTATGAGTGGCATAAATGTTTTGTAGAAACAGAGTGCTCGGTAAGACATGGGCAATCATCAGGTCGTCCCAGCACATCTGACAATGTTGTTGAGCGAGTGAGACAACACTATGTCAGCAGCTCTATGAAATTGGCCTGGCAAGTCCCACATTAAACTGTCTGGTATGTGTGAGAAACCGTTTGCATTTGAAACTGTACAGATTGATCATCATACAAGCAACAAAAGACAATGATAAAATTGCTCCCAAGAACTTCTGTGCGGATACGTTAAATCGATTACATAAGGATGAACATTTTGTGGACAAAATCACTTCTGATGAGTCGACTTTTCACTTAAGTGGCAAGGTTAACATACATAACTGTAGGATTTGTAGCAGTGAAAATCCACATCAAACATTGCAACATGTTCATGATAGCCCTAAACTGAATGTTTTTTGTCATTGAGCAAGAACAAAGAAACACCCCCTTTTTTTTCGTGAAAGAACAGTCCATGGGACAGTGTACCTGGATATTTAACAACAATTTTTGACACCATAGATCGATGAGGATGACCATGAACGAAATGTTTACTCCATGCAAGATGGCGCACCACCCCACTACCTGGCTGACGTCTGGTATTTTCTCAGTGACCGCTTTCCAGGTCAGTGGATTGATGTGCCAGTTGCATGGCCCCCATATAAAATGGGGATTCATCAAGGATATTGTGTTTGTACCTCCTATGCCAGCTTGTCTACCTGAACTTACAGCAAGAATTTACACTGCCACTGAGCAAGTTGCACCTGTAATGCTACAGCGAGTTTGGGAAGAAATTGACTTATGATGGGATGTGAGTAGGATATCCCACAGAAGCAACATACATCATCTTTAGTTTAAGGTAAAAAAAAAAAAGTTTCCCTACAAAATAACACACACCATCTTTAGTTTAAGGTAAAAAAAAAAATGTTTTCCTATAAAATAACACTAAACCCAACTCTGTCTTCTTTCGATAAATAAGAATTTTTAAAGTTATAAAGTACTCTTTGAAACACCCTGTATTTTCTCAACATGTCTGAGTTAAGTTGCATACCTTTAACGCTGTACACTAATGGTACTGATTTTTACTACTAGTGCACATTATCTTGCATTTATCCACATTCTTTATACCAAGTGGATATATACTTTGTCTTTCTGAATTTCTTTGTTGTTACTGAAAGATTTTACTTTCCACAAAATATCATCACTGATCTTGCAACACCATTGCCATGCATGTTTTGAATGTATTGTGCAGCCTTTCTTTAATCACTCATTATGTTATGATACTAAATTTTCTGACTAAGCACTCGCCCAATAAGAAAATCTACAAGTTGTACCGGTCAAAAGGTGCATAGATCAGTCTTACATATGTGAAGATGTTCTGAAGTGAAGATATTCTGAAACATGATGCTGGTATCTGATCACTCCTTTGACACTTTTTTTTGACATGAAATATATTTGATATGCTGATGCCTGTTGCACAATATCAGCATACAATGTTTGATAAAACTTTACAACAGTTAGGAAATTATGAAAATAATGTAGTGATAATTTTAATTGCATATTTTTGCGTAACCAAAACATCATTTTGATTTTTTGTCATCACTTTCAGAGGGTACTTGCTTTGCCTGATGATGTAGGTAGTGAAGAAGATACTGAAAGTGACGCTGTAAAAGCTCCGAGTCTTGTGTCTCCATTAAAGGTAATGTAAAGCTTTACTGTGTTATATGCATACCCAGAACAGCATATGAACTACATTCACTACAATTAATGTGGAACAATGCAGGCAAGATATTTTTGCAGTATATTGTTAGATTTTTGCACCTTCAACAGCATTCTAATTCACTACCCCCTCTTGGTATCATTTAAAATGGATTTCAAGCAAATGGGCACTAGGACACAAATATTGCAACCTTCGTGGTCCGTACTAACAATAACCACTATTGTTTGAAAATGGAGCAAAATTCACCATTCTGCTGTGTGTGTACGATGATGTTGGTATTACTCATGTTATTTTTAATGTCCGGTACATATCGTGTAAGTCTACAGGGTGAAAAGTATTTAAACTGATAAATTCTGGGAGGTTGTAGGGGACATAAAAACAATTTTTTTTTCCCCTAATGTCATTTTTTCCTATGAGAAGTATTTAAATCGATGGAGGGCGTATTACGCTCTTCAGTTGTAAGCAACTGCTGTCCACCAGTGTAATAGTGCATTGTCTCTGTTTGCTAATGGAGCGATACACCTGGAGTGAGTACACTGATATGGTTGGTGTGTACTACGTAGCGCACCACTCTGTTGTCTCAGTGTTACCTGCTGCTTATGTCATGTGAATCTAAACGTTCTCAAATTGTGTATTACTTGATCCATAAATTTGTAGGAATTTGGCCATAACTAAGTTTTCTCCTGCTTGTATTTCATTTGTTAACCATTCAGCAATCTTCAGATCAAGCTGTCAGATACCTGCAGACAGTCTAGCTATGACTAAATTCCTGCAGTTTAGTGGCTGTGTCTGTTATGTTCATAATGGAGAGAGTGAAAAATTGTCAAATATCGTTCTCCTCTTTATAGTTCAAAGAACGAGCAACACCAAGGTCTTACAATATGCAAGATGCATTCTTGGACTGGGTTTACACGAGATCTCAAATTAATATCACGTTAAGAGCATTTTGTGTTCAGTGCAGCAATGAATCCATAAAGAAGCTCAAAAGATAGAAATATGCAGTAACTTTTTCCTTATAACAGTTAGATGTAGCTGCATTATCTGTCACTCATTTTCTTTCAGGTGAAGAACCAGTATGTTGTCCATTTAAATTTTAGTGAAAGAGAAGGGTCTCTCTTAAGCTATCTTATGACAGATGTTACTTCTACATTTGATGTGGATGTATGAAGCCTTGGCTTCCCAAGAAGCCTACATGGATTTTCCACACTGATCTGTTCAGTTAGTTGTCAAAATAAGACATAACTACCCCTGTAGTCTGATCTCTATGAAATTATCACAGAATATATATTCACACATATGATGGGTGAGGCAAATGTCAGGCAACAAGGACCTTGCGAAAAATGAATGAGTGATGTGATTTGCTTAGTAATTCATGTTCTGTGTGGTAATCACCTGACATCATCCAATGTACCAAACAGGACTTAGTATAACAACTTAAATGTATCTTTGTCTTATGAGATACGGTTTAATGGTTTTTTTCACAATAATCTTCTGTGGTAATGAAGGAATATGGAAACAACATAAGTTCCATGAAATTTAAAATTTATTAGATCAACAAATTTAATTCACATCATTGTGGTTATTAAGTAACACTGAGGAAAAAAACTTGTTAAAAAGAAAAATGTGTGAAGGGCATGGATACAGTCTTAAGTCGATCAGATATTTGAACAGTAGTGATGGGTCAGGGTAATGATGGAATTCTTGAAAGCAAGTTTTTTAGCTCCTCTGTTGTAGCTTACCAATCACTTATTCTTGGCCTGACTCATCAGCTTCCAGACAAAATGTATTTAGAGTAATTGTTTGTTTTGTTTCTAAGTAACTAAAAATACCATCCGAAATTCATAGTGTTTGTAATGCTGCAGACTGAAACAGAAGCCACATCCTACAGCAACTGACAGCTCTCTGGATTATGAATGTCTTGATACACAAATTACCTGTTGAGGACATATCTTGGCTGTATCCTGTCTTCAGCCTCATTTGAATGAGCTTTGTTTTTCAGACCTTGGAGGACTGAACAATTGAAAAAGTCTTATACAAAATCAAAATCTAAGAAACTGAATCCACTGCCAAATTCATTTTTGATATCATTGAGCATCTGACCGTCAGTTTAAATTTGCATTTACAATTTATTTCTTGAAACATACCTCTTCTTGAAAGAACTTCATGATATCAATGATTCTCATTATCTTCACTAGGAGAAAACAAAAAGGAGAGTGTGACTATTTGTCAAAGACTGGTATTGAATGATCTTTTATACTGGGAAAGGAACAAGTGGGTACAAATAAGAAAGGGGGAGGAGGGGGAATCAACGAAAACCCTCCTATGAGCATTGTGTAGGTTTCTGTTTGAATAATGTTATTTGGAAAATAATACATATTACCATGAACAAAATTTATTTTGTCATTCTAAAACGCCGGAAAGTACAATGAAGAGCTCTGAAATAAATTAAGTGCAGATACATGCTAAGAAACTATGAGCCACAAGTGGGAATGAGAGGCAACAAAACAGGTAATAGAATGTAAACGAAGTGTATTTTGGTAATAAATTATTCCCAGCACTTTACATTTTGTTAAGGAACAGCTACAAATGTAGACTACACAGTGATGTGTGTGCACCTAACAACAAACTCCAATCACACACCAGGCTTATGTGAAAGATGTCAATACCAAATTTAATCTATTAATAAATAGATTACTATTATTCTTTAGCATCTACTTTCCATGTAAAGCAATAACATTTGGAACCAACGAGAAGAAAACCTGGATTTCCAAAGTAGTGAAAATACTAATGCAAGGAAAAGGAAATATATTGTTTGAAATGTTAGGACCAGCAGAGAAGTAGGACTGAGTACATATTACTAGAAATACTGTGCTGTCCTAAGGAAAATGGGTAAAATTTAAAAAAAAAGATCTAAAATCAACAGTTCAGATGATATAATTAAATCTATGTGGTAAATAGTTAAAAGAAAACCAGAAAACAAGGCAAGGAATGGAAGGACTTTCTTATTAAAGCAAACAAGCAAATATATGTGATATTGTCAAGGGAAGTGACATATTTTAATATCACTTCGTGAAATAGCTCAGAAGATTGGCATATACAATTCTAGCAATAAAGTAATAGAAACTATGCAAAAAGCACTTCCACATTCAGAAAGGTGAATTTAAATCATCTTATGCGCTTTCAAAGTAATTGAGAATGTAATGCACTTTCACAACCAAAAGCTCATGGAGTCAGCAATGCGTCAAGTGAAGTATTGAAATCCTGTACTTCGCATGTACCCAGTCGATCCAAACAGTTTTGAGGCTAGTTTCGTAAAAAATAAATAAATGTTAACATGTTGGTTGTAATACTTCAGGAATTCTGCATACCGCCCACCCCCCCACCCTCTCCCACTTGAGTTCACACACAGCATCCTTATAACCATGTGAAACTGGCAGAAAAGCCCCTCATTGCGATGTTGTTCCTCCCATGCGTCATATTTGCTTGAATGACAGTTAGGGCATCAAGGTATTGACCCTTCATATGAATTTCTGCACTTTTTGTTTTGTGGTTGGTTCGTATTGATAACACTTTAATCGCCCATGTTTTTTGCCAGAAAATAATTGTCCGCTTTTTGCATTTCAATCAGGTTGCCACTGGCGTCTGCACGTTACTGTTTTTGTTCAAGATTCAAAGTGTACAGGACAAACTTTCAATACACTTTTCTGTTCTTGAAAACATTCTGTAGAAAGTCTTGAACACTTGATTTAGAGATGTTGCTCCATTGTAGTTTGTGACACGTCGACATTGACACACTATGGTTGCACTTCCACTAAACACTGCCAACTCACAGCCGACTGGTCAAATGTATATCTGTTGTTTACAGTTGTTAGTTCAAGCTGTCATCATAATTTCTGCACTTAAGTTGCTTGTACATCAGGAGTAAAAACCATCTTGGAAGTTCTTGGATAAACATTGTATATAATGTGTTCAGCCACACATACAGTACAATACATCACTATTGTAGGGGATATTTCTAGACTGAAATATGCTGTTGTCGGCCATTTTTACTATAAAAGTAATGACACAGATGTTAATAATTGCTGACCAGTCCCATTACTTACCTCCTCCTCAAAGGCAGTGGGAAAAATAATATATCCAAGAACCATAAAAACATCTCTCACAATAAAGTACTTAGTTTTGAAGTGGGCTCTTCAAAGAACGTGCAATTTTTTAATTCACTGTTTATACAAAATTTAAATGACAAAATATTACCAGCTTGTATTTGTTCACAACAGTCCCCTAGAGAAGCTAGAGTATTATGGTATAAGATACCTTTGTAATCGCAGGTTTTCATACTGTGTGACTAAAAGAATGTGGTGTTTTCATTAATAAACTTAGGGAATGTATACAATGAAACAGTATGGGAATTAATCACTATAGGTGTACCATAGAGATCAATAGTGGGTTTGCTCTCTTTCTTGTTGTTGTACTTGAATGATCTTCCTTTATATGTCCAAGAAGCGGAAATAGTTCTCTTCACTTAGGATGCAAATATTGTAATCAAACCTAATTGAGTAACTTCAACACTAGAAAATGTAACTATTTTTGTGAAAGTTAATAACAGGTTCTCTGCAAATAGACTGTCACTGAATTTAGATAAAACAAAATACATACACTTCAGTACTGTGCAAGTTCAGACTACAGAATTAGAAATAGTGCACGAGACAAAAATCAATAACTGAAACAGAATATTCTAAACTTCTGGAAGTCACATGTTACACATAGTCTTAAACATCTTTGCTCAGCAACTTTTGCAGTACAGATAATATCAGATTTTGTAGATGAAAATTTCAAAAAGTGAACTTATTTTTCTTATTTTCTTTCACTAATGTTCATTTATTAATTAACAGCATTATTATATGGCTCAAGATATGTACTACAACAATCTAGATATTACTCAGATAGGGTTTGTGAGGACGAGATTAGGAAAATTACAGCATGCACAGAGGCATTCAGGTAATCATTCTTCCTGTGCTCCATATTTGAATGGAACGGGAAGAAACTCTTAATAACTGATACAATGGAATGTACCCTCTGTCATGCGTTTTGTAGTAGTTTGAAGAGTATGAATAGATGTAGATGGTATTATATTTGGGGCTACTTATCAAGAGGGAAAAAAATTGTGTTGCACAGAAGTGTGAAAGAGTGATGTCCACCTTAAAGCTTATAACGGTGAACTCTTTCAACAGTCGTTCATACTGACAACAGCGTCACAATACATTTACTCCTGTGTGAAGTTTGTTATCAACAATCAGTCACTGTTTTCAAACAACAGTAACATTCATAAATATAGGGACTTTACAAATTTACTTACCTACAGAATTTTATTAAGAAAGCTTACATAGGTTGTAGGGGGTGTCATCTTCTAGCAAAATGCTGCCAGTTTCATCCCATATATTCACTTTCACTTTAACTGATATTTAATGTTGATTTGTCATTGCCAAAAGCCAAGTGAGTAAGCAATGTCTCATCCTACTCAACCTGATGTAAACGTTTATGCACAAAATGCATTACATGCCTCCTTATCCATGTCTGTGACGGCATGTAAGAATGTTCGTCTGTATGGCTTCCGGTGCAATCATTTTCCTCACATGCTCCAGACAGTTGATTGAGGAACTCAAAGCTCTTGCAATGTACGATGCCTTAATTTCCTGGTACTGAGAAACAGATCTCTCTCTCACTCGACAGCCTTAGAAACTCATGGGTGACCTGGACATACGTTATGACAAATGGTACAACCAATCTGAACAAAATTCTGACACCAAATGTGAATTGAATTGTAGGCTTCAGCTTAACCACAAGACTTTCAATTTTCTGTCATTCCTAGTAGCGGAAATTGATGCTACAACAATAAGTGAATGAAACTTGAAGCATTTTGCTACAAGACGGCACCTTAAGTCATGCCAATAAAAATTCTATATGTTAGTGAAGTTCTAAAGTCCTTTTAGCATCACCATACATAATGCTAGGAGGAGAAATGATTTACACTATCATCACCCAGCCATAGGGTGGTACAATAGTTGTTCTCTTACTCCAGCTTGAAAAGATTTATGATAACCACTTTTGATAGCTCATGTTACGTGTATGTGTGAATCTGAAATTGTGGGAAAATGAGAATTCACGTTTTTCACTATCTTACTAGAGCAAGAGACTACAATGGGATCGCTCTTGCCTCGTGCACGAAAGACCCAAAAAATGTCTAAAACTCCTCTTTTTAGTGTTTCTTGCAATATTTGTGTCACTTTTACAAAAATATTTGTGCTCCCTTTTATCAGAAAGGCAAACACTAGGCAAATGTGTAATTATCAGAAAGGCAAACACTAGGCAAATGTGTAATTATATTGTGAGATCTGGTACGGACATTTTGGTTGGGAATATTTTTCAGCCATTTAGTTAAGCTATCTCTCGACAGATAGCAAGGTTGTGATTGAGTGGAAGAGGTACTGGAATCAACCCCACTACTTGACAGAGTATCTCGGTTAGTGTTAGTGGTGTACTTATAGTTTCTGACAGGAAAGACAACTTTATCTTTGCTGTCTGCCTGTTCTTCACTCATTTCGCACTCTCTGTTTCGATCACTTTTAGGAATAAAATTAGCACCTACATCCAAACTGTCACTATCACTTTCTAAAATAAAAGTTCTTCAATTTATTCACTAATTAGTGGTCACTGCCAGACCATTTTTGAGCAGTTTTATTCTACACAGTCAGTATAACAAGTAAAGGGCATAAGTAGAAAAAGTTAATGTAAATGGGGTGGGGGGCTCGATCTCTCACATCCAGAACATGTTTCTTCCCATGTCAACAATCAACTGGCAAACAAAGAGGAATTATGAAACAACTAGTAGCCTCTAGGAATGTTAACTGAAAGCTACAATGAATGGCTTATCCATAAGAAGTGTACTCTTGCAGATATTTTTAAAACAAAACCTGGCTGGGTGTGAGAGACCCAGTCCATCCATTCTAGGGCTAAGTCAGTTGGTCACTGCATTCTTAATGTAATATCACTTCCAAAAGTTTGTCTCCCACAAACTCTTCGAGCTTTGTGAAGAGGCACCTTGCGTGATTCTTTTCTTCTGTTGATTGTTGTCGAACCATCTGTGATGAGTGATGGACTTGTTTGTGGAGTTCTGTGATATACATTTGTTGGTCACTTGTATTTCACACCACTTGTTCACATGTCTTTTGTTCATTACTGTGTACAGTACGAATCAGACACAAAAAAATTAAACCATATCACTTGTAGCATGAAATTAAATCTTGTTAATGTCTGACAAAAAGTCAGTTTCAAGGTGCAGATGGATTTTTTTTTCTTCGTGTGATAACTACTTCCGTGGCATGACAAAATTCTTGAGTGAAAATAAACACGTAATTAAAATAATTAAATGGCAAGTATGAAACCATAAAAATTATACCTAGAGCTTTAAATTAACTTGTTTCACATTATATTGTTGTAAATATTATCTTTGGAACACTTACTGACTAGCAAAGGAAGTAGGTTGTTGGAACACAAGTTGCTGTAAATAATTCATATCTGCTTTAAAATCATGTTTTGTGAATAACAGATTATTCCACACGAATGAAAGCACGAATAATGTGATGAAGAAAATTTATTTTCAAATTAAACTGTATGAATAAAAGAAAGATCTTGTAATTGATGTGAAGTGATCGAGGCACAATCTATTCTTAAGATTTTTGCCACGATCAACAACAACAACAACAAAAGCAGTTCTAGTAATACACCCTGATTGCAGTATGTGTCCAGTGAAGTTTAGAACCTCTCTTTAGTTTAATGATGACACACAACACCATTTAAACTCTTCTGCTTATTTATTTTTATGTCCATCCAGTTACTGTTGTAAATTTCCAATAATAAAGAAACTCAACAACTGGTTGTGTGACCTCAGTGTTAATTAGCACTATTTTTTCTTTATGCCTACCTGCAGACTTGTTCTATTATTATATTACAATCTTTCTTTGCAATTTATCGGTGTTAAAGGCAAACAGCACAATATTGTCAGCAAAACAAAGGTGGTTCAGGTGTGTTCCACATTCCTTGTTTGTGTTCTAACTTCAAGATCTGAATAGTTCCTCCATGACCATTGATATGGAATCTCCTCTTTCAATTTTAAATTTCTCACTATCGTACAAATTAAAATGAAAACTGTGGTATTGACATGTGTATTCTTCAGTGAATTTATATTGGTAGAATCAGCACTTTCAATCCCAAGGATTGTTAGTACCGATTTTGCTTTCTCTCTCTCTCTCTCTCTCTCTCTCTCTCTCTCTCTCTCTCTCTCACACACACACACACACACACACACACACACACACACACACACACACACACACAGATAATTCATACTCACTATCTCACTCTGTTATTTCATTCATTGGTCCATGTGCTATATCCCCTTCTAAAGTCAACTTGTTCCTTTGGTTGGTTAAAACCCTGTGCTATGTCTATGTGGATGGAACAAATTCTGTGAATATATAGCATATACTTTCATTCATTCTGGAAAAAATTTTGTCAATTCTATGTGTGAGTTTACTTCTGGCTGTAACTATTTCTACTGAAACATTGTTGTCCTGTGTGCTTGATAGCTTATAGTATTTAGCAGTCTTCTTTCGATATGCATGTCTGCCACTCAATGCCACGTCTACGCAGATAGTAGCAATCTATCCTACTTCAAAACATTGTTATTCCATCCAGGACGCAGAGTAATGAAGATAAAAAGTTGGCAACAGCCTGTGTCATTGTATTTGCCACTGCAACAAATTATGTGGGAATAAATCTCTCTTGAGTATCGGATTAGATGTGTTTTATAAAGGTTAAGCCAATTGTGAAATAAAAACTTTGAGGTTCGCCGATGACATTGTAATTCTATCAGAGACAGCAAAGGACTTGGAAGAGCAGTTGAACGGAATGGACAGTGTCTTGGAAGGAGGATATAAGATGAACATCAACAAAAGCAAAACGAGGATAATGGAATGTAGTCGAAATAAGTCGGGTGATGCTGAGGGAATTGGATTAGGAAATGAGACACTTAAAGTACTAAGGAGTTTTGCTATTTGGGGAGCAAAATAACTGATAATGGTCGAAGTAGAGAGGATATAAAATGTAGACTGGCAATGGCAAGGAAAGCGTTTGTGAAGAAGAGAAATTTGTTAACATCGAGTATAGATTTAAGTGTCAGGAACTCATTTCTGAAAGTATTTGTATGGAGTGTAGCCATGTATGGAAGTGAAACATGGACGATAAATAGTTTGGACAAGAAGAGAATAGAAGCTTTCGAAATGTGGTGCTACAGAAGAATGCTGAAGATTAGATGGGTAGATCACATAACTAATGAGGAGGTATTGAATAGAATTGGGGAGAAGAGGAGTTTGTGGCACAACTTGACAAAAAGGGACCGGTTGGTAGGACATGTTCTGAGGCATCAGGGGATCACAAATGTAGCATTAGAGGGCAGCGTGGAGGGTAAAAATCGTAGAGAGAGACCAATACACTAAGCAGATTCAGAAGGATGTAGGTTGCAGTAAGTACTGGGAGATGAAGAAGCTTGCACAGTATAGAGTAGCATCGAGAGCTGCAGCAGACCAGTCTCAGGACTGAAGGCCACAACAACAACAGCAAGCCAATTGTTCTACTGGGCTTTTGTTGAAAATGAGTGATGTTTTTTAAACATAACAGCAGGCTTTAGAAGACATTATCAAGTAATAGAAACAGACATATGCATCTGCTATGCCATTTTTGTGTGTGGCTGCTGTTTGGTATCACTTGACAGTCGGCCAAGATACCAAAACTGGCCTGTCATTCCGTTCAAATAAATTTTATTTTTTGACAAAATCTTACAGCCCTGAAGGGCCCTGTTGATTTAACCTTCAACAAATCTGTACCAGGTGTGGAACCAAAATAAAGAAGTTGAAGGATGGACTAGTCTCCTTTGGATATTTTGGTGGACTGCTACATGAAAAATCCTGTACACACTTACGAGCTGTGGAAGCTGAGAAAAACAGTGCATTAAATTTTTGGTAAGAGCTTACTTAAGGTAGTCCACAAATTTTCTTTGAATCATAGATGGTTCCCCAAATGTGTTGAGAATGGGTATAAAGTTAGTGAGACAGGAGGGGCTTGAAAGAAAGAGCTTTATAAAGCATATTGTTCACAAATGTTACCCAGAAATTTTTCTTATGAATGTTTCTTATAAATACTTTGATGATAAGCATCAAAAAAATTTTGGACCACTTTCATTACAGGTTTACAACCTGTAAGGCAGTATTTCCCATTACAGAGAATTTAGACAGAAACAAAACACACACAAATTTTTCTTCTGTAATTGCAGGAGATGGTAACCCGAAGGGCAGTTCTTAGGAAAATAATTATTCTTTACAGATGTTTAGTTCATGTGTCAAAAGCAACATTTTTGCTTGAAGGGAAACGGTAAACCCTTTCACTCAAGAATGTTTGAGGTATAGGTCCACGATCACAGTTAATAACAGGCTACCCATTGTCAAACAGAAAGCAGGTTGATGTGGAAATATGGTCAGTAAGTTCACTGAAATAATCAAGCGTTTTGCCAGTTAATACCAGTAATTCAGAAAGCAATATGTTACATGAAATTTTGCTAGCAGATATGTGTATGTGCCAATATTGAAATTGTGCATAAATATTGAACTGTAAGTACGGCTAGGCACCCAACAATATAGTGTCCCTCTGTCACACTGAGAATAATTTAAAAATATAAAACTCTTGTAAAAAAATATTACAGATTAGAAAGAAAAGTCATCAGTGGGACCTCTTACAGTGAGCTGCATGTAAAAAGGCTGGTGGTGGGATGATGGGTGTAATGGCAAGGGATGCTCCAGCTAAAACTACCTGTCTGTAGTGTGTGTTTCGGAGTATGCCTAAAACATTTTGCATTGATTTCCATGTTAGTTTAACTCCTTGACATAAGGTTTTGAGTTATCTTGTTTTTATTATTTTGATAGAACCTTAAAACCCAAGTGTACTCGACAACTTAGGAACAGATCTTAGAAAGAAGTAAAACGCCACTTACATCAGTTTCAGCACTGTTAGTTAAAGAGGTTGGCCATGAGAGAATATCAATTCCTACATTTGTAACCTGGCTGTCATGATTTTGTTGAGGTGGTTGCAACTGGACATTGCGTTAACTGTTTGCAACTTTGGATATTCTGCAAAAAAACATGCTTCCACCCTCTGTCCTGTTTTGTTGTTTAGGCAGTAATTTCAAAAATGAATGGCTATATTCATCCTGAGTTTCACACTGAATTTTGCAACTCAAAAAGTGAAGGAGAATGTAACATTACTTCACTGGAGATGGAAAGTGCCAACAATTCTTTAGATAACTAACAAGTGTTTGTCAGTGGTGTGAGATAAATATGTCTACTGTGTTCCAGCCAGCTCTTCAGAGATGACCAGAATCCATTACGAAATACATGGTTGAATTCCATATCTATCCAGAAACTAAAAAATGGCGTTAAGCTTCAATATTATTTGAAGTCCAGTGCACAAATATATGCAGGATTTTATAAATGGCAATCTTCATAAATTTTTAACTCATTATTTTAACTTTTAAAAGCTATCCTTATGGGTCCATATGGAAAATAATTCATTAAGACTTTTTTTATTTTATAAAAAAGTACCATCTTCCATAAATTGTAAAAAAAATCTTATGTATTAAGGGCTTAAGTATGGTGAAGGTACTTAACAACTACAATGTTCATTATGGGTGGCTTAATGCAAACACCACAAGCATTATGCTAAGAAGTAGCAGCAATGGTTTTATGGGCATGTAAACTATTCTAAGTGGTGACAGAAGCACTGCCCCAATGTAGTGAATATCCCAGCATTACTAGTTATCATGGTAGGCAACAGCTGGAGTATTTGGCGTTGGACAGAGACAGAGAACACATTAGCATTGGCATTCTGTGCCTGCGTCCGTGCAGAGTGCATCAGGTATCCAGCTTGTCACTAGCAAATTACTGAAGTAACTATTCTTCTTCTTCTTCTTCTTCTTTTTCCTTAGCATTTGTCCCGCGTGTGGATGGGGTCCACTGTTTTGGCTTGTTGTTGCCATTGATTCTGATGGTTACAGAGACATTTAAATCTGTCAAAAGGTAATATGTTTTCAACACATTGACCCATAGTCCTACATCTGCAAGACAATTATTCCTGGCTTGGACTTGAAGTTGAAGATCATTCTTATCTTCACTGGCAAGTAGCACATCATCAGCATGCAGTAATGTCCAGTGTGAGGTTTTCTGCAGGTTTCTTGTGACGGTATCTATGACAGTGATAAATAGTACAGTGAGAGAGCAGATCCCTGATGAACTCCCACTGAAATAGGGAAGTCATCAGATAGTCTGGCAGCTGATCGCATCTGGCTCTTCGGGTTCTGGTAGAGCAGTCTGACCCACCTAACGATCTCTTCAGGTACTCCATGCTCTTTCAGATCAAGCCAAATTAGCTTGTGTGGCATTCGGTCAAAGGCCTTTTCGAGGTTGAGAAAGGTAAAGTGTAGACATTTTGACTTCTCACAGTTGTTTTTGATAAGCAGGCAAGCTGCACGGATAGCATCTGTCGTCCCATAGCCCTTCACAGATCCACATTGATGGATGGAGAGATTGATAATTTGTCGGATCCTTTTATCGATGATGCACCCAAATACTTCCATGGTGTGTGACAGAAGGTGTATTGGGCGGTAGTTGTTACATTCAGCTGGATTTCCCTTCTGCTTCCAAATTGGAACTGTTGTGCTACATGCCCATTCAGCTGGAATCTTTCCCACCTCAATGATCTTATTAAAGTAATCCGTCAACCATTCAGATGAATCCCAGTGTATTGATTTCCGCAAGTCTGCAGGAAGATCATCTGGCCCCGTTGCCTTTCCATTTTTCATTTTCCGTAATGCTTCAACGACCTCATCCTTGGTGACTGTTGCATGTGGGAACTCCTCATTGCAAACTTCCTCAAAGTCTTTCCTCCATCACTCTGCTACTTTCTTTCTGTTGGTGATAAGTTTGTCTTCTTTATCATTGATTTCACAGAATTTTTCAGTGTCTGCAGTTTGTTTATGGTGCTGCTTCGCCAGTTAGTAAATTTCTTGTTCTCCATTAGGTGTTTCTAGTTTATCGCAGACTTTGCTGAAGTAGGTTGATTTGGCTGCTGCAACTGCTTTCTTTGCTGCAATCCTAGCTTCACAGTAATCCTTCCAGTTTTCATCAGTCTTAGAGGCGAGGAACTTTTGTTATAGTTGCTTTTTAAAGTGCACAGCCTCCTTCACCACTTCAGCCCAGAGCCATGTTTGACGATCAATTTCATGTCGGTCTGGTTTTGTGGTGTCTAATTTTTCCTGGGCCGCTGTTATGACACGATCTTTCAGGGCATCTCATGTTGTTCCCACATCAGTAATAGCAGGAAGAGTGATGGAGGAAATGATGTCTCTTTCTGCTTCTTTGAGTCGCCACCATTTAGTTCGTGCTGGGCCATTGCAATCTCTCTTCCTTTGATTTGGAGGTTTGGTGCGCAGTTTGACAACTACCAGGCGGTGTTGCGTAGCAACTGTTTTGTATGGAGCTTTTGCATCCAAAACTAAGTTTAGGACATGTTGCCATACAAGAATGAAATCTATCTGCCTCATGTTGTTACCACAGTAGTAAGTCCAAAGGTGGGACATCCTCTTTTTGAAGTAGGTGTTCATGATGACTAGTTCATGTGTTTCTGCAAAGTCCAATATTCTCTCCCCATCTACATTTCCATGTCCAGCCCCATTACTACCATAGCATCAGTAGTAACTAGTCTGTTGTTGGTCAAGCAAATATCACTAAAGAAGCTTATTACATACTTTCACAGAATTGGTCGTGTGTGCAGTGTCACATTATTGTCTGAAAAACAGCAGAAATTCCTAATAATAATGCAATGGTTATTGCTTTTACACATAGTCAGGTGAAACATGTTGACATTTCTTTTTACGGGCGACTGAATCACAGTTCTTCAGCGACTACCGGTTTTTGTTTGCACTGTGAATATTTTTAGTTCACTACTTTAATAGGATTAGTAGACAAAATAGCAGATTCACAGGCAGCATTATTTGTCTATTAATACCTCTGCAAAGCATGTGAAATGTTTTATTGTGCATTTATAGGAAACAAAATCCTTTTTATTCATAACATACAGTTTTTACACGAAATGTGTGTTCATATTTTATGACCTTTATTTAACCCTTTGACTGTTGAAGGCGCGCCACCTGCTTGGCGCGCTGAGGTGCTGCGGCATGTGGCGTAATCAGTCTACCTGCACTGTGTGCCTGTCTCTCAGAGCTGCCGCCAGGACTGGATCGGCCCATGCTGCTCAACCCGCCCTGTGCTGAATATTTCTCGGCTGAATATGGCTTGCGTATAGCCAGCGTGAATTTTTGGTGACTTTGAGCTTTAATATCTCGGTTAATAGTTTTTGTAAGGAAATAAAATTTGGCCATCTTGTACAACTTTATGCGTTCTCTTAAGAATAATAATGAAAAGAATGTTTTAAACCATATTGAACAAGAAAATTGTAGGTAAATCCGCCAAAAAATTAGGCGCCCAAAAAAATTTCGAAGTTTGGCTTCTTGCATCTCCTGAACTAATGCTATGATGAACGTGAAACTTGGCATGTAGTAACCTAACAACACAAGGTTCTTAAATATAATGTTTCATTTCCATAGTACTTTTCAGTACTGGATGAATTAAGCACAAAATTGAAGATTTTGTAAAAATGTCAAAAATGCGGTGTTTTCATTCTGATTTTGTTAAACCATGCTCCATAAAACATACCAAGCTGTACAACTGGAACGAAACTTGGGTGCGAATGTCAGGCCCAAAAACAATGTAAACTAGTAGTGTGAACGCATGATGAAAATGAAATTTAGAGTGCAATAGATTGACTGCACAATGATAAGGAATAAAAATATTTATTCCCTTACTATTTTCCACTAATCTACAAATTAGTCAAAAAGATGATGATTTTTATGAAAAGATGAAAGATGGTTGCATTCGATACTTCTTTTCCAAATACCATTTTCTATTAATGCTTCAAAGCCAGTCTCATTTGAACAACAAATTTTTAAGCCCCCCGCCCTCCCCAGAACAATGAGTTCAATTTTCAATATTGGCTAGCAACAGAGGCAAAGTAGCAAGAAAAATCACTCTGAAAAAAAGAGTTTTAACTTTGGCATGTTGTTTCTCGTTGATCAGAGGCGTTTAAATCGGTTATGGAAAACTTGTTTTGTACAAGTAGACAGAGTGTGATATACATTTGTACTGCTAAGGATAAAAGAATCTTAAGTGTCCATGTTACATGTTAATAATTTAAATGTATCGTACTCAGATTAATGTATGGGTTTTGTTATACTGGCTCAATGTACTCGGCGTAATTACATTTGCCACAGTACAGATATTGCACCATCTCAGTCACCAAGTCTGTTCATTTGCCAGTAAACTGCTGCATATGAAGAAGTCAGGCTTCCATTGAATAATTTTACACCTGTTGCATCTATTTCCCATCCTTCTTTTCGATCCTGGCTTTGGACCGTCACTGTCAAAGTTAAAAATAGATTTATACCCTTTTATTATTATTTTTTTAAATAGTAATTCATTCAAAAGTGTCAATAAATTTTCTCAGGTCTAGTTCCCAATGATTAGTAATGCTTCTTTGCATGATAAGTCTCAAAGCAGGGTGCAACACATAATGGAACGTTGTAAGTTTTGCATTGGTATCTAGTTTCCCAGTGCACTTTCTGTTTCGTGCAAACCACGCATCTGCGCTTTAGCACACTTTTCTTCGAATGTTCACTCACGATGACAGCCGTAAAATGTCTCCCTGTGAATCGCAGAGGATTCTAGTCATTGTAGCGCCTTCCCCTACCAGCTTTTCTCCATTCTGTAACATATTTTTTCTCCCTCACGAGAGAAAGGTGAAACTCTGTGAGTGCCATTTTTGACCGGTGGAGAGCATGAACATTTAGAATGCACAAATCCAGAACGTAAAAAAAATATTTCTTGTACCATTTCAGTCTTACGCACTGATCCCATTAAGCTCAGTAACATCTCACAATGGTCAACTGCACCCATACTCAAATTGTACTCTACAATACATTGCGGTTTCTTATGTTTTTGCCAGTATTTCTGTCAGTCTTCTCTGTTTCAATTATTTGTGTTGTGTGACTTGGGGTCAACATGTGCACCTCTCTCTTATTGCACCACTTGATAGCAAGGACGTTGTCAATGGACCTAAACACAGTTTCTCCTCATTTTAATTTCTTCTGCAGTTTTGGCATGTTGTGGCTGTTCCATGGTTGTGAAGCCAGAGGAATGGGTCCGGGCTGGAGTACCAGTTATCGACATATAGAATATCAGCCTGTTCCAAATATGGTTCCATAAGAGTTGCCACTTCGTCGCCACTTTTTCCCAAATTGTGGAACCCAATTTCTGTTGTTGCGCCTGTATATACAATAAAATCTAAAATATACCCACTGACATTCACACAATCCAAATGTCTCTATTCCAAATCTACTTCGCTTGATTGGAATAAATTGCTTGAAAGATAATCGTCCTTTGAACAGCAAGAGACTTTCATCTATAAAATCCTTGTGATGTGGGCGAAATGAATTACGAAACGTCTTACGAACTTTGTCAACAATCGTCCTAATTTTAAATAGACTGTCGCCTCCAGTATTAGCAGAGTTATCACTGAAGTGTAACATTCTCAGAAGTAGACAAAAACAACCTCGGGACATAATTTCGCTGAAAACTGGGGTGTTGAAAAGTGTGTCTCTGGACCAATAATAACTTAATTTCAAGTTCTTAACTTGCGCCATTAGAAGGCAGACAGCAACAAAACAATAGATTTCCTCAAATCCAGTGTCTTTCCACTTTGACAGTCGAGAATTCACAGATTGTGTAATTTTACTATATTGCTGATTACTATTCATCAAATAAATTAAAAAGAAAGCTGGTACTTTGAAAACAGTTTATGTTTATCCCCTCCTCATAGCTTAATATTTACTTATTACACTTAAGTTATAACAACACTGGAATTCCTTGGTGGAATAATACATAAAATAAAGAAAAGTCAGCTAGTCACCTATAGCTGACTGATGTGTGACACACACAGAAACACACAACAGAAAACAGTATTTATGTTAGCTTTCAAGCTCTTGCTCTTCCTCTAGCAGAAGTGCGGACAGCACCACATAGACATCCAAACAAACACACTCATTGGTGTGCTGAGACTGAGTGTTGATTATCGGGTGTTCGTGGTTTTAACATTTGTATGGGTATAAAATGGAATGATCACATAGGCCGAGTCATTTGGGGTTGTAGACTTCTGTTTATTGATAGAATACAGGGAAAGTGCAATCAGTCTACAAAGAAGATTTCTTTCAAATCACTCGTGTGACTGGTTCTAGAATATTGCTCAAGTGTGTGGGACCCACACCAAATAGGACTAACAGGGCATATTGACTGTATACAGAGGTTTATAATGTAAATGAATAGATAAAAAAATCTACTCACCAACCGATGGCAGGAGAACACACACAAAAAGATTTAACTTTTACAAGCTTTAGGAACCAATGGCTCCTTCTTCTAGCAGAAGAGTTGAAGGGGAAGGAAGAGGCGTGAAAGAAAAGGACTGGAGATGTTTAGGAAAAGAGTACAGTTCAGAAAAGTCACCCAGATCCCTCGGTCAGGGGGACTGCACCAGATGAGATTTGAAAACCTAAGAGCTTAAAGGTGGAAGACAGGGTAGTGTGCAAGACAGAGGTTACTACTAAAACATCTTGCACGAGCCAATAAGAATGAAAAGCTACGTGCATTGTATGTAACAGCGGTGAGAGGCGGGACAGCGAAAAATAGAAAGGCCAGGAAATGACAGATGTAGAAAATTAAAACTAAGTGAAGAAAGGAGTATTTGCTCTGAAGAAATGCCAATACAGAAGGGATTAATGTAAAATAAGGCCAGGTGGGTGGTGAGAACCAAAGGCATGTTGTAGCGCTAATTTCCACCTGTGGAGTTCTGAGAAACTGGTGTCTGGGGGAAGAATCCAACTGGAGCGTTTGATGAAATAGGTACCGAGGTCATGACAGTTCTGTTGTACAGCATGTTCTGCAACAGGATATTTTCTGTTACTGGTATACATCCTCTATCTATGCCCATTCGTCCTGAATGATAACTGAGTGGTAGTCATGCCATTGTAAAAAGTTGAACAATGTTTACCTAACAGCTGGTATGACAGGTATCATTTCATAGGTGGCTCTCCTTTTGATAGTATATGTTTTGCCTGTTACAGAGCTGGAATAGGTGGGGGTTGGAGGGCACATGGGGGCAAGTCTCGCAGTGGAGACGGTCATAGGGGTAGAAGCCATAAGGTATGGAGATTGGAGATTGGAGATTGGTGCAGGAGCAGAATAGGGTCTGACAAGGATATTGCAGAGATTGGGAGGGTGATGAAACACCATTCTAGGTGTGGTGGGCAAAATCGGACAGGGCATGATTTTAGAAAGTCATGGCCTTGTCGAAGTAGCTGTTTAATACATTCAGGGAAATACTGAGTGACAAGTGGTGTGCTCCAAAGTAGTAGGTGTTTTTTTTTACAAAAAAAAGAGGGATCAGCAGTATCAGGTTTCTATGTGATGCCCTGGGAAATCTGCTTTTGAACTAGGCTGTTAAAGAAAGTACGTCCAGTGAAGGCCAAGGTGAGAATGGTGGTGTTTTGCTGTAAAGTATCTGCATCCAAACAAATATGTTTGCCTCGGGTGCCAAGGCTGTATGGGAGGGAACATTTGACATGGAAAGGATGGCAACTGTCAAAATCTTAAGTTCTGTTATTCGTTAGTATGTTTAACATGGAGGGAAGTGTGTAGCTGGCCTTCGGTGGGGATGAGAGCAGCATCAAGGAAAGTGGCTTGGCTTGGGATTCATAATAGGACTGTGTGAAATTTAATTGAGAGAAGGTATTTAAAGATTCCAGGAATTTTAACAGGTCAGAGTCACCATGAGTCCATACAGCAAAGATGTATACTGGCAGAGGGTGTGTACCGACAACACACAATATTCTATTGCAGAGCATGCTCTGCAAAATGACAGTCATGACATCAATGCCTGTTTCACCACACACACCATTTGGATTCTCCCCTTAGACACCAGTTTCTCGGTACTCCACAGATAGGAATTAGCGCTACAATTTGATCTTGGTTCTAGCCACCCACCTGGCCTTAATTTACGTTAATTCCTTCCAGCTCAGCATTTCTTCATAGCAACTATTCCTTTCTTCAGTCCATTTTAGTTTTCTACATCTCTAATTTCCTGCCATACCTCCTCCCACCCCTATGACATAAAATGCACTTTGCTTTTCACTCTTATCAGTTTGTGTAAGATATTTCAGTAGTAATCTCTGTCTTGCATACATTATCCTGTCTGCCACCTTTAAGCTCTTAGGTTTTCAAACCTCGTCTGGTGCAGTCTTGCCTTTCCTTTTCATCCCGCCCGGTAAGTCTCTCCAGACCCAGGGTTTTGGATGACTTTTCTGAACTGTACTTCTTTTTCTAAAATTCTCCAGTCCTTTTCCTTCATCCCTCTTCCTTCCCCTTGAACTCTTCTGCCAGAAGGAGCCACTGGCTCCTAAAACTTGTAAAAGTTATATCTTTTGTGTTTGTGTTCTCCTGCTGCCACTTGGTGAGTAGATTTTTTTATCTATCTATTTACATTATATTGTGAGTAATTAATTATTTTTGTTCATATACTGAGGTTTGTTTGACCCGTGGGAGCGTGTCACTGAGATGTTTAAAGAATGGAACTGGAGGACTCTTGAAGGTAGGTGTAGACTATCCCGAAAAAGTCTATTAACAAAGTTTCAAGAACCAGCTTTAAATGATAGCACTAGGAATATACTACAATCCCCTATCAAACAATGGAAAATCCAGGATGGAATGTAACAATACCAGAGAAGGAAAGTTGCTACTCAGCATATAGCGCAGATACTGAGCCGCGATAGACACAATAAAAAGATTCACACAATTAAAGCTTTCAGCCATTAAGGCCTTTGTCAGCAGTAGACACACACACACACACACACACACACACACACACACACCTGCAGTCTCGGAGAGCTGAGACCACACTGTGAACAGCAGCACCAGTGCATGATGGGAGTGGCGACTGGGTGGGGGTAAGGAGGAGGCTGGGACGGGGAGGGGTAAGGAGGAGGCTGGGACGGGGAGGGGGAGGGATAGTATGGTGAGAGTGGTGGACAGCCAAGTGTTGCAATTTAGACGGAGGGTAGGAGAGAAGGGTGCGGAGGGGGGAGGGGGTGAGTAGCGGAATGGAGAGAAATTAGAAGACTGGGTGTGGCGGTGAAATGACGGCTGTGTAGTGCTGGAATGGGAACAGGGAGGGGGCTGGATGGGTGAGGACAGTGACTAACAAAGGTTGAGGCCAGGAGGGTTCGGGAACGTAGGTTGTATTGCAGGGAAAGTTCCCACCTGCGCAGTTCAGAAAACCTGGTTTTGGTGGGAAGGATCCATATGGCACAGGCTGTGAAGCAGTCATTGAGATGAGGGATATCTTGTTTGGCAGCGTGTTTAGCAACAGTTGTCCACTTGCTTTTTGGCCACAGTTTGTCGGTGGCCGTTGATGTGGACAGACAGCTTGTTGATTGTCATGCCTACATAGAATGCAGCACAGTGGTTGCAGCTTAGCTTGTAAATCACATGACTGGTTTCACAGGTAGCCCTGCCTTTGATGGGATAGGTGATGTTAGTGACCGGGCTTGAGTAGCTGGTGGTAGGAGGATGTATGCAATAGGTTTTGCATCTAGGTCTATTACAGGGGTATGAGCCATGAGGTAAGGGATTGGCGGTTGTGTAAGGATGGACGAGTATATTGTGTAGGTTCGGTGGACAGCGGGATACCATGGTAGGAGGAGTGGGAAGGATAGTGGACAGGACATTTCTCATTTCAGGGCACGATGAGAGGTAATCGAAACCCTGGCAGAGAATGTAATTCAGTTGCTCCAGTCCCAGATGGTACTGAGTTACAAGGGGAACGCTCCTATGTGGCCGGACTGTGGGACTTTGGGAGGTGTTGAGAGACTGGAAAGATAAGGCACGGATGGGAGGATAATTATGGTCATCGAAGGCTTCAGTGAGACCCTCGGTACAGCCTAGCCACCTGTAGTCATTGCATCTGCAGTGACGAGCAGTCCCTTTCAAAATATACTACAAGATCCTGATTTTTCTGGATTACTTGACATTTCGATAAGACTTGTAGTAGCATCAATAGCAGTGCAATTAGGACAGATATGTGTACCAATCTGTATGTGCATCAAAATTCTCCGGAAAGCAGCTTCAATCTGCCAGGCTGTGTGGTTATTATTCAAGCCCCTCCCTCCTCCACCCAACTTATCACACCACTGAAAAATACTTCCAGGTGATCTTGACTGAGTTTACATATCAGTAAGAGAGTCATCCCTGGCACAAATCTGCTTCTAATAACCTCATAGACAGGTAAGGATGAATATAGAATATTAATTAAACTTATAAAGTTGGTTCTTCTTGTTGACAATATCAACAATATTATGAAAAGGATAGGCTGCTACTCACTGTAAAGATGACATGTTGAATTGTAGACAGGCACGGCGAAGAGACTGTTACGTATAAGCCTTCAGACAAAGCCTTCTTCAGAAAAGAAAGATGTACACACATTCACACAAGCTTGCACACCTCACACACACATGACCACTATCTCTGGCCACTGTGGCCAGAATGCAACTGAAACATGTTGAACGGGAGCAGCAATCCTGAATGAGGCTGGAAAGGGGGAGAGATGCAGGGTACAGGTGGGGAAGAGGTGGGGGAAGAGGAATCAGTGCTGCCTGGCAGAGCATGCAGGGAATAGAGGTGGCAGGTCTAGGCTGCCAGGCTCAGCATTGGAAGGTTATGGGGGAGGGAGGGAGGGAGGGGGGGGGACAGGAATTGAAAAGGAGAGGAGTAGGGAAAATGAAAACAGCGGTGGGTGCACTGGGGAGAGCAGTGCTCAATGAAGGTAAGGGGAGGCGAATTATCAGGTGGTGACAGGACAAATGGACTGGAAATAGCTAAACAGCTGGGTGGAGGATGTGGGGACAGTAGGTTATTCAAGGTTGAGGTCAGGGTGATTTCGGGAGAAGATAAAATATTGTAAGGATAACTCCCATCTCTGCAGTTTTGGAAAGCTGGTGGTGGAGGGGAAAATCCTTATGGTCTGAGTTGTGAAGCAGCCATTGCAATAAAGCATATTATGTTCAGCTGCATGTTGTACCATAAAGTGGTCCACTTTGCATTTGGCCACAATTTCATGGTGCCCATTTATCCTGGTGGAAGCTGGTTGGTAGTCATAACAATATAAAAAGCTGAACAATGATTGCAGCAGAGCAGATAGGGCCTGTATGAAATGGTTGCTTTCACATGTGGTCTGGCCTGAGATGGGATAGGATTAGCATGTGACAGGACTAGAAAAGGAAGTGCTGGGTGGGTGGATTGAGCAGGTACTGCACCTAGGTCTTCCACAAAGATATGATCCCCGTGTAAAGAGGTTTGGATTGGGTGGGGCATATGGATAGACTAGGATGTTGTGGAGGTTGGGTAGGTGATGGAACACCACTTGAGGAGGCATGAGAAGGAGTTTTGGTTGAATGTCCCTAATTTCAAGGCATGGTAATGGACAATCAAAGCTCTGACCAAGGGTGTGGTTCAGTTTCTCCAGCCTGGGGTGGTATCAGATGATGAAGGCTGCAGTCCTTTGTGGCTGGCTCTTGATGTTGGTGGAAGGATTGGGGGTGTGTGGTGATGTGGCACTGGAAATCTGTTTGTGGAGTTGGTCTCCGGGATAATGTCTGTCTGTGAAGGCTGCACCCCTCCCCTTCCCTACCCCACTCCAGATTGTTGCTCACATTCAACTTGTTTCAGTTGCCTTTTGGCCGAAGCTGATGGAGATAATGGTCAGGTGTGTGTGAATGTGTGCGTGTTTTCCTTTTCTGATGAGGGCTTTGCTCGAAAACTTATATGTAACACTGTTTGTTGTACCTGTCTACAACTAATCATGCCATCTTCATTGTGAGTGGTAATCTATCCTTTTCATAATATAGTTGGTACCCCAATGTGTTAGTTCTTCTTTTAGAGTAACATTCCCTCAGCAGATTATTTTAATGTAAATAGCCAGTGTTGTGCTTGCTTTATCACATTGGCCTACAACACTGTATGTAGCAAAGGTCATAAAATACAAACACTTATTTTGTGTAATAGCTGAACATTATGGATAGAAGTGGATTTCATTTGTTATGAAAGCATAATAAAACGTTTCACACACATTGTTGAGGAACAGTCAGATAACAATGCTGCCTGTCAAAGTGATATTTTGTCTTAAACTGCTGTGGGAATGGTGAACTTAAAGACTCACAATCCAACAGAAATAAGTATTTACTGAAGAAGTGTAATACTGTCACTTGTGAAAAGAACTGTCAATATGTTTCACCTGACCACATGTAAAATGATGACATTTGCATTATTATTAGCATTTGCAGAGAAATTTGGGTAACAATGCTGCTACATTTGTAATAGTAAAACAATAATTCATTCAATTGTTAAAATCGGTGCTTAATTTCAACTATAAATGAGAAAGTTATATGTTGGTTTCAGTATAATGAAATGAGACCACCACTACCAATATTGTTAGATTTAATGATAGTCTAATAAATCAAAGCAATTGTAAGAGAATTGTAAAACATCACTGTCACTGTCTCGTGTGTGTGTGTGTGTGTGTGTGTGTGTGTGTGTGTGTGTGTGTGTGTTTGTCTTTTTCATTTTGAGGAAAAGAAGTTACATTGTATACTTAATATTGAACAGTAAAAAATGTTGTGGGCACTCAATTTGGTGTTCATATGACAATCCACCTACTGAATAATAATCCCATTGTTTTAATACTATAAATTTACAATAGAAAATAATATGCATGATATGAGTTATAATCAAATAACAATGTGTTGCTTGTTTATCCTAGGCAAAAGAGATAGGAGGGAATATTGTATATTTCTGGATATGTTCATATGATGTATCACATGATGTTGACTGACAGCTTAGCACTACTAGGATTGTAGTGATTTGTATGTGCAGTTTCTTCATCAAATTCTGTACCTAAGCAAAGTGGAAAAATGAGAGTGGATAATAACAGGAAAAGGTCACCCAAATCTGTAGTTTTAAGGGACTTTTTGGAGGTTGCTGTATTTTAATCTTGGGAGAGAGATTCTCTAGATGTTGTTTATTTCGGTTGTGACCCATAGTTTTTAACAGTGAGGATACCTGGCTTGTTCTTTGCCTTGATAGTGCTTGCAGTTTTTTACAATCTTCCATTTCTTCCTATAATCTCAATTGATGCGCTTGCTTTAGTATTCTGCTGCCTTTATGTTACTGTCTGCTCTACTTACACGTACTATTTGGTGAGCATTGCTACTGCATCTAACTTCCGACAAAACATGAACTTTCTCAAACAACGCAAAAATTCTGAACAATGTAAATATAAGCTGTGGTGGGGGAGAAGAGTTTGGGGAGTGAATCATCACTTGTGTAACAAAGGAGATGCAAGTGAGCAGTAGAACAAGGGGTACAGATTTTGGGTACTGTTCCTGGCCACAGAAATCTGCATGCCTTACCTACTTTCCAAAATGCTTTTTACAAATGTCATACTTTTTTATGCAAGATATAAAAAGAAGGAAAGTGGCTTTCAGTGATACACAGTTCCTTCATATGTGTAGTGGTATCATTCCCCTGGACCATTTCTTTCTCATTTGACATAATTTAAGATGATTCATATTCAGTTTTTCTTTTTTTCCCCAAATTACTTCTATTTTATATTCATTTAAATATCTTAGCTATACATGCATGATTCTGCCTTCTTTAGGCACAATAGTTATGTGCAAGATACACTGATGAGTTACTGAAGCTTTTGCTGCGCAAAAATGAATGTTTCTCATTGTGATTATTACTTCCCTGATAGTAGTTGTGGTGTGTTTTTGTTCTTCGTTATGTGTTGTACACTGGCATTTGTTGCCTTTTATTTGTTATCCAAGTTATCTGTGAGATCCTTTCTGTTAAAAGGTACTGCTCACATCAATTTTTTTCTCAGTTTCCATTCCCTGTGAAGTTTTCTATCTACTCTCCTGTAGTTTTTTTTATCATCGCACAATTAAACTGTTTTATTCTTCCGTTCCACTCAACCGTATGACTAGTTGAGTGTGCAGTGTTATGGTCTAAATATTTTCGAAGTTTTGTGCTGTCCATTCCTCTTCAAGAAAATTTTTACTTTTGCTATCAAATTTTTTGCCATTTCTTTTTATTAGGTCTTGCAGGTAAAGAAATTTATTTTCGCTTCCAGTAACATAACTAATCTATCTTCTGTGTAAATGATACGAAGCAGAATACTGTCATTCAGTAATTTCAAGAATATTCTGGCCAACCCATTAGCACTGTGGTTATCATTATGCCCATTGATAGAGAAGAGTAATATCTCAAGACTTTAAAACAGGAGAGAATGCTCAAAATTAGTCCTATTGCAACAGCTGATACTTTGAAAATTACTTCAAATGATAGTGTTAAGTGTTAAAAGGTTAACTACAGGAAATAATGTAATGCAACCTATCATCTGTTTACTACAGGAATGTAGTAAGTAATTTTGTACCCATCGTTGTAGGACACTTATCATTATCTATACATTTGTTGTTGCTATTTACTGGTACTTTGCTTAGAAAAGAACACTCATGCCATTTTTTGTTCAGAACATCACAACTTTCAGTACCTTACTTCATTTTTCCATCTTAATGTAGATGACAGTGTAGCTAGTAAATCTTAATTAACTTGAGTATTTATCGAGCAGAAGTTACATTGGTAACTTTTCCATTGTTTCATTTCCTGTTACATCCTGTTTCTGCCAATACTCTTCTTGATAACACCAATACAATTTTTACATTGCTTCACATTTTTTGTTGTTTCAAGGTTTGTACACTTACATTTTTTTTGGAACTCTACTTCAGCTCTTGACTTTCTTGGGAAGTGCAACATTTAGCATGTTAACTGTACATGCTTAGTTGAATTGTTGTAACTGGTGTCTGATATGATGGAGATCAGCATTATGTTGTAGGAATCATAGTATTGTGTAGAAAATTGTAGTCATATTACAACTATTTTTGTGGAGATTTGTGGAATAGCCGAGCTGTTACCTCTTTTTTTTTTTAAAAAATGGTTTGGTTAATATATTTTCGTACTTGTCCCCAAATATCTCCTCTGGGGAAGTTTTCCTGGATTTTGTTCATCGTGGTATTGATATCAGAGGTTAACTATGTCATCCATTAGAATCTTGCATGATACATTATTTATTATTTTTGTGTATTATCTTGTACTTACTACTGAAAAAGTGATAGTGGAAGTAGAATTATCTGTACCTGATTGTTTCACATAATATTTTTATGAAGTTTGTAGTGCAGAAGTCTTGTTTATGTATAGACCTTTAAAAAATCATGCTAAGGTGCTATACCACAGTTCATGGATTCATTAGATCAGGTGTTATTAGCTGGTGCTTCATTTGCTCAACTTTACGGTTAAGTTTGAATCTTTGTTCAGTGTGTATGCGCACATCCTTTTATTTAACCTGCTTGTGTATTTCCCTCCAGAAGTCTGTAGCCCTGCACTGAGTGTCATTCCTGCACCACTCACTCGAAAACACTCAAATCGTGCAAGAATTTATTTCTCAGCTTAAGCAGAAACAGCGAGCTAATGCAGAGGTGAGAATGTTAACCTGAGCCTCAGCTTGAGTAGAAATTACTTAACATTTTGTTCCTGTTTTCACTCTGGTGCTGGTTCACCATATCCTTCATAATGCATGCTACAGCTTGATCTTGGTAATGTTCTCATGTAGTTGTCACCACACACACACACACACACACACACACACACACACACACACACAGTAGTTATCTTTTCACAGATGCTTTGTAAATGCAGTCTTTTGTACATAGTTCATAAATGTGTTAGACTTTAGCACACTAAAATTTTTTTTTTCATATTCCTTTTAATAAAAAAACGTGAAAATCATAAATAGGGGAGAAAACTGGGATTGAAAACAACACATACATTAAAACTTTTGGAAATGCACTGCACTTTTAAATGTTTGATGCTAATGTTATTTTGAACTAAATATAAGCTGTTCAGGTAGCCTATTTGGTTTAACAGAGGGTCTACATAGAACTTTCAACAAATGATAGTTCCAAGAAGCTTACTTTGTATGAACTCATTATTTTAGTGGCCTTTTAAGACAGAAATTTGTTCAAATATGGCCATCAGAAGAACCAAAGGGAAAATTGTTATGGTATGCATTAGAAACTGAAAAAGAAACAGAAAATAATCCTTACTTAATTTTACTTCCTTACATTATATTTCAAACAATTCAGATGTTGCAAAAATAAAGTACAAAGAAGTGTGTTGCATTAAGTCACTCGTCACCTCTGACAATTATTTGTATATATGCCAAGTTGAATTGAGATGTGAAGGCCTCATTAAACTTTGATCCCATTTAAATTACGTAGGTTAGTCAGTGTAAATATCAAAGGAAGGCAAGGGTATTTCACCTCCAATAGAATCAGGCCTCATTAAGTAATGTGATACTAAAATCAACTTTCATGTTGATGACAGCTTTCCCTTTAGTGTAAATATAAATGACAAATTTTTAGGTCTCTGATACATAGACTAAGGACTGGAAAAGAAGTGATAATATGTTCCCTCAAGCTGTTTTCTGAAACTCATTGTTGTCTCAGAGATTAAAATTTATTTTCCCAACCACTGCAATATGATGAAATAATTGAATGATCAGACTTTACTGCATTGTGGAGCCTTTATTGTAATGTCTAATGATTTAATAATCAACTTGCCAGAATGTCTCTTGCGGAATTTACCATTGAAATAAAGACAGTTGCTGCCAGTGGTCACTGCTACAATAACTAGGTGAAAATGTCTTCAGAATATGCGTGTCCAAGAGCTCATACAGTGATAAATTGCTTTTCTAGATAACTTGAAGAGAATGGTCAGTTATGAGGCTGAATTGAGACCACTCCTAGAAATGCTGTTGTTTGGTTCCCCTGCTTACTCCATCATGAATGAATGCCTTTCTCCGTATTTCATTCAAAGAATAGACCTGTGTTAATTTGGTGCCACGCAGTAAGATCATCAATTAATTGCAAAACTGCAGTTCAAATTGTGATCAATGTCAGTTGCATTTTATTACTTTTTTATTTTTCCAGTCTGTGTCCATTTGTAAAGTTACATTCTGCAACCTTGCACTTCTCTAGTTTCCCATATTCTGTATGATCAGAATGTTAAAAATAGTATGAGTAACGCAACAATGTTTATCAAATTAACTTATTTTTATGTACTTGTGATTTATTGAGGTGCAATCCACATTTGACTGAAAGTAGACGAACTTAGTTTTGGGAAGATGTGACTACATTTTTTGATACTGCTTTTCTGATATTGTGGGATATTTGTACAAGTAATGGCATACATTGTATAGTTGTTGCACTATCAGGAGGCCCTGCCCACTTGACTTAGTGAGCAGTTATAATTTATTGCTCCTTTTGTCATTTCTGATGAATATTTTGATGTTAATTTTATTGCACTTGTATGGTATCAACTCACTTTGAGCACTAGCATTAAAAGTATTTCTTCTGCATACTCAGGTACAGTTTAGAGTAGGCCGGTATCCTGGAAACAGAGTGATTTCACTGATTGTCTTGTCCGTGTTTACGAACTAAATGTTAATAAATATGCTTTATTTATAATGTATTTCATAGGTGTTAATTAGAACATTATATAGCATGACTCATGTTTCTTGCATTTAATGAAAAAGTTTTTCCGTGATGTGAAAAGAAGCCAGAGATGTCCTTTTAAGTGTAATGTGGTAAAATGAAAGGACAACATTTTTCACATAGAATGCAATGACATCTTCCACATGGACTGATGTTAAATGTACATATTTGGAACTGCTATTTTGATTGTTGTGCCATTCCCACCATAATGTGCATCTAAGCATAATCACTCCTTTCAAAATGACACAGTCCTCATGTCAATTGTTAATGTATTTAAATTGCTGTTAACTTCCTGTCATACAGTAGTCTTAATACCCACTGTATGTGCACCAGATGTGACACTTGACAGCCAAAGCTCTAGGAACTCATTGAGTACTACCTGGTATGCACAGAAGAAATTAAGTAGCTTCGGATAACATAAAGTAAACAGGAAAGATTACATGAAGCACTACAGTCTTTTACCATATGGTTATAATTAAAGTGCAGCCACTTACGGAGATCCAGCGTGGGCTGTAATTATCATATGACAGTGGTGTTGATAATGAAATTCTAAGACACAGATGAACTTGGTGACGCACCTGGAAGTGGAAGGTGTCCTGTCCCAGTGGAAATTATTGACGAGGTCACTGTTACTGTAATAGACCATTCAGCATATGACCCAGCTAGTACTTGTACTTGTGCTCTGTCACAAGTATTGTCCATTCCATGGTAAACAGTTCAGAAAGCTGTGTGTTGTATTTCACACTCGTACCTGTACGAGATCCAGACGGTGCAGCAGCTGAAACCTCATGATTTGGAGCAATGGTTCTGAATTTGCTCTTTGGTTTCTGGCACTGACTGAAGTTCATGATAAGAGGCTGAGAAATATTTTATGGAGTGACGAGGCACACTTAATACTACAGGATGCAGTTAAGACAGAGAATTGCCAAATTTGAGGTACTGTTAAACCACGTATTGTGCATGAAGAGCCATTACACTTGCAGTATATGACTGGTGTGGTATGGATCACCAGCACCTTTATTCTCGACCTGTGGGCAGGGGGACAGTCAAGTGGGCTATGACGTCTGCATGTATCTAAACCTCTTTGTACAGCATGTGATTCCTGCTTTGGAAGAGCGCCTCTGTGTGGAAACCACTATTGTCATGCAAGATGGGGTGACACCTCATGTTGCTCACCCAGTGAAAGGTCTGATTAATGCAACCTTCCATGGATGTGTCTCCATATCCTTGGCCTGCAAGATCACCTGATCTGAATCAATGTGACTTTGGATATCTAAAAGAATGCATGTACCAGGTACACATTTGGTCTCTACCTGATCTGAAAGCCAGTAAACCAGAACATGTTTCTCAGATTGTACCAGAAATGCTGTGAGCAACTGTTGCTCACATCATTTTATGGATGCAGCATTGTGTAAGTGGCAGTTTAGAATAAAGTAAACATTATGCCTTTCTCACTTATTTAACCTTTTCTGACCATGTCTGTTCCTAATCCATTACATATGGAAACATTTTTATACATCCTTCTTGTATTCATAGTGCCAGATTTTCACCTGGTGGCCAAAATTGACACTCCCCCCTCCCTTCCTTCCCTTCAAAGTCAACTGGTTCCACATTAACGCATTAGAATATGTACAAAGTTTTGCTGCCATATGATAATTATAGCCCACCATGGACCACTGTGAGTAGCTGCACTTTAATTACTGAATAACCACCTGACAGATGGCAAAGAATCCTTTTTCTTGTACATACAAACCGTGAGTTATGACAGCTGAAATTGTGACTTTGAATAAATACATAAAATAACATTCCAGATGGAATTTGTTATTGTTCATAAAATTCTGCAAGGTGGTGGACATAACTAAACAGAAAATAATATTGAAAACCATATAAATTCCTTGATGGAAGAATATGTAAAATAAGGGAAAGGCAATCAACCATCTGCAGCAGACCAATGCATGGCACACAGGAACATGTAAAAGGAAACATTAATCAACTAGCTTTCGAGCTTTTGCTCTATCTCAGGTAAAAGAACTCACAGGCACCCAAAAGCACACACCCAAGTCACGGTGAGACTGATCATTGATTATCAATTACTTACAGCACTTGCTGAAGAAGACAAAGGTGGGGAGGGTGTAGGGAAGGACTCATGGAGACAACAGGAAGGGGCAGCATAATAGTGTCTGGCAGGTCTTTTGGCAGATGACTCAATAGCTGCACAACAAGATAAAAGGAGTCTGGAGGATAGAGTATATAAGAAGGAGTGGTGGGAAGGGAGGGGAGGCAAGAAGAGGAAGGTGGAGATGAATAGGGAGAGCAGAGAGAAATGGAGAGAGGGTCAGAGGGAGGAGGGAGAGTGGTGGGAGAAGGTAATACACGATCTGGCAGGAAAGGGGCAGTGTAGACAGAAGAGAAAAGGAAAAAGGTAAGGTGAGGAAGTAGGAAACATGTTTGCTGAGGTTTAGGTCAGGAGGATCATGAGAGTGCAAGATATGTGCTGTGGAACAGTTCCCGCTTACGTACCTCAGAGAAACTAGTGCTGGAAGGGAGTATCCAAATGGTAGAGTGCTGAAGCAGCTGTGGAAGTCATTTGTGTTGTGGTGTGCAAAGTGTTCAACAATTGGATGGTCAAGTTTGCAGTTTGCCACAGTTGATTCATGACAGTAGACAGTTGTTTATTTGATTGTGTCCTCATAGAATGTTGTACAGAAATTGCAGCATAACTGATGTATAACATGAGTTCTTTCACATGTGGATCTGCTGTTTATTGCGTAGGAGGTGGCTGTAACCCAACTACAGCAGCAGGAGATATTGGTGGGCGTACAGAACAGCTTTTGCAACTGGGTCGGCCACAAGGAAATGAAAAATAGGGTGCAGGGTTGGGAGCAAGATTGGATTAGGGATGGGCAAGGATATTCTGTAGGTTGGGTTGCCGTGGATCTCTAATTGGGGTGATTTTTGGTAGGACACCCCTCATCTCACAACATGCTAAGTGGTAGTCAAAGCCCTGGTGAAGGATGTGGTGGAACGTTTTGACACTGAGGTGATCCTGGTTGATCAGAGGAACTGGTTGTCTCGTAGGTTCACTGGTTTCGGAGGAGGAGATGGCATGGGAGACTTGTTAATATATTAGTTGGATAGGATATTGTCTGCCAATAAACTCTGTGGTAGGGTGAGTGGTACATTTCAACGACTTCTGCTTTCCAATAAGGTAGAGCATCCAAGTGTGGTGAGGCGGTAAGTATGTGACTTTCTCACATGGGATAGGTGACAGCTTTCAAAGTGGAGGTTCTGTCGTTGGTTGATGTGGTTGAAATGAACAGGTACATTTATGAAGCCATCTGGGTGGTGTAAACAAACATCTAGGAACGTGCTGTGTTGAGTTGAGAAGGGCAAGTTGAAGTGGATATGGGAGGAGGTGTAGAGGTTATCTTTGGTTGACTGAAGGCTGTCCCCAAGTCCAAAACATGAAAATGTCGTCATTGGAACTGAACCAGGCAAGGGTTTTAGGTGTTGAGTGGATACAAAGGATGCCTCCAGTTGGCTCATAAATAAGTTGATATAGAATGGTGCCATGTGATTATCCAAGGCAGTACCACAGATTTGTTTACAGATTTGGTTTTTGAAAGTGAAACACTCGTTGGTCAGGATGTAGTTGGCTGGGGGATTAGGAAAAAGCTGGCGGGTTTGGTATCGGGATTACTTTGGGAAAGTTAGTATTCTATAGGAATGGGGGCTTTGGTGTGTAAGGACAGCACATCCACAGTGACAAACAAGGAGTTTGGTGGTAATGGAACAGGGACTATGGAAAGGCAATGGAGGATGTAAGCAGTGTCTTAAATTTAGAGAGAGGTTTTAGACAGTAGTTTGGATGTGTTGGTCACCAAAGAAAAAGGTTTGTCCTGAGGAAGCATTTCACCCAACCACAATGGCATGACCAGTTGGGAGAACAGTGAGGTTGGATTTGTGGACTTTGGAGAGTAAGTAAAAGGTAGTAGTGTGGGTTGATGATGGAGATGGGTTCAGGTGTCAGGTTTTGGGATGGACTGAAGGCCTTGAGGAGCTGATGGATGTCCTGTTAAGACTTCTGGGATGGGATCATGATTAAAAGGTTTGTATGCAGAGGTGTTGGAAAGTTGACATAGAACATTTAGCCACGGAGTCACTATTATTCAAGACTAACATGGTGTAGCATTTATCTGCAGGAAGCAAGATAAGGTCTGGATTGCTTTTCGGGTTATGGATAGTTCCGTATTCGATAATATTGATGACGAACTCACCGGGGAGGGCCTTAGGAATGGCAGGTGAGGCCAGGTTAGAAATGAGGAATTGCTGTAAGATAACCAGGGATTACTGGATAGAAGGGGAGGAGGGTCGTGGTTGGAGGGATGTTGGAACTGATTTAAACAAGGTTCTGTTTGATGTTTTATTTGGTTGTGGTCAGTGTGGTGCATGGTGAAGAAATATTTCCACTATAGAGAACTGGCACAGGAAAGTGGCTTGTTTCCAAGTGCACATGGTTGAAAATAAGTTTTGGTCCTAAGGAGTGTACTGAAACTATCTCATCCACAAAACTCACTGCTCCTGAATATGCATCCGGTAACACTGTTTTTCAACCTTTCTGCTAAAGCTATGATCTCTGCAGAAGTCTCGATACTTAATAAAGGACTTACCTGTAGCCCAAAGTTTAACCATGCTGGACTCAAGGATGTTCTCGCCTGTACTAGTTCTCTGCAATGGAGATATTTCTTCACCACGCACCCCACTATCAACGTCAAACAATAACCCCACAAAATCTCTTCCTTAACAACCTTACCACCCATGGACGCCGCATCTGCTCTGGAAACCACAAGGTGTCAAAATACATCACTCACCTTACCGGAACTGTTATTAGCGCACAGTATTCTATCCAACTCATTCATAAACAGATCTCCCATGTCATGTCCTCCTCTGACACCAGGAAACCTGTTAAACAGCACCTGACCAGCATTCATTTGATTGCCCTGTATAGCCCTGGTCACGAAAAGTTGCATCACAACCTTCATCAGGGCTTCAACTACCTCTCGGTGTGGCCTGAGGTGAGGGATGTCCTACCAGCAATGCTACCAATGTCACCCCAAATTAGAGATCCACTACCTACCCAGCCTTCAGAATATCCTTGTCATCCCTACTCCAACTCTGCTGCCAGTCGTACATCCCATTTGTCACATCCTTGTGGTCAACTTAGCTGCGAGATATGTACCAGTCACCCACTACCACCTCTTTCTGGAGTTGTTACAGTCATCTCCTGTCCAATAAACAACAGAGCTTCATGTGAAAGCAGCCATGTTATCTATCAGCTATGCTACAGTTACTGTACTGCATTCCGTGAGAGCATGACAAGTAAGCAACTGTCTACTTACATGAAGGAACTGTGGGAAACTGCAAACTTGGCCATGCAGTTGCTGAAAATGGTGCACACAACACAAATAACGTCAACAGCTGCTTCAGCATGCAAGCCATTTGGATACTCTCTTCCAGCACAAGTTTCTCTTAAGTTTGCAAGTGGGACTTGTTTCCCCAGCATATCGCATGCTCTTGCAATTCCCCTGACCTAAACCTCCTGAGGCACTTCATTTCCCTTCCTCCCCTCCCCTCTTTCTCCCCCCCCCCCCCTTCCCTCTTTTATATATTTTATCCTCCAAACTTCTTTTGTCTAGTTTAGTTGCTGACTCATTTGTCAAAGGAGCTGTCACCACATCCCGTTACCCTCCTCGCCTCGTGTGTCCTTGCCTACCCCCTACTTAACTCCATCCGCCCAAACAACTGCTCTCAGGAATCGATAATCAGTAATCAGTGCTGTTGCAACCAGGGCAGTGTGTGTTCTGATGTCTGTGGTGGTTGTGTACATGAATAGTGTACTTTTGCTAAATAAAGAGCTTAAAAACTAGTGTGAATACTGTAGAAAATAATAGTGAAATACCATACTTGTATGCCTTTTGTGTGTGTGTGAGATCATTTTTTTAAAAAAAAGAAGGTAATATTAAAGTACAAAAAACAGTTGAAATCAGAATCGTTAGTTTTGAGAATAATTTGAAATTGTGTTCAATGGAGTAAAATGAATTTTTCAACAGTAAAATCTTTGAAACTTCCTGGCAGATTAAAACTGTGTGCCAGACCGAGACTCGAACTCGGGACCTTTGCCTTTTGGGGGCATGTGCTGTGGCTAATCCATGTCTCCGCAATGTCCTATCTTTCAGGAGTGCTAGTTCTGCAAGGTTTACAGGAGAGCTTCTGTAAAGTTTGGAAGGTAGGAGACGAGGTACTGGCAGAAGTAAGGATGTTAGGAAGGGGTGTGAGTCTTGCTTGGGTAGCTCAGTTGGAAGAGCAGTTGCCTGAGAAAGGCAAAGGTCCCGAGCTAGAGTCTCAGTCCAGCACACAGTTTTAATCTGCCAGGAAGTTTCACATCAGCGCACACTCCGCTGCAGAGTGAAAATCTCATTCAGTAAAATCTTTAATTCCCTATCAGGTAATATTATACAAGATTTTTGAGTAAATGATTTGTAAATAAAATCCACCAGTCCTTGCTGCCATGTAATTTATTTCTTCCACGTGCATGATTAAATCACAGTTTTCAGTGAAGTATCTACAATTAGTAACAGAAGACTAATAGGGCTCCACACCAAAAAGGGCAAACAATATGAAAATTGTGAAGAAAAATGTTCGTAACATGAAAATATGCTTATGTTTTGTAAGAGAAGTGATAGTGCAACCTCCAGTATCTGACCAGAAGAGAGGAAATCCAGATGGGAAAAAAAACACTGTAAGTAGTCATTTATTCACATAAAAAACAAGATGTGAACTACTTTGTACTCTACAAAATTTTGTATAGGAGAAAAGATGCCTTTTAAAGTAAAAAGCAAAATGCATCTGGAAAAAATAAAATACGTTGCAGCAAGAAAAGGCAGGCTTTGTTTACAAATTGGATACTTCTGTGATTGCTACTTGCAAACAAACTTGTTATTTTTGAATAGAATCATCCAAACTCAGTAGACTGAATCTTATATTTGAACAGAGGTGGAAACTTGGGGGTAGATTTTTACTTCAACACTGAAACTGAAAGTTTACTATGCTACCGTTGTAAGTTATTGATTCATGCGATTGTCGGTAGAGGTCTCTATGGTACATTTAGTTCACTCTCACATTTCTGTATCCAATGTGTCAATATTATGAAAAGGGTAGTTGCTATTCACCATATAGCAGAGATGCTGAGTTGCAGATAGGCACAACAAAAAGATTTCACAAAATAAGGTTTCGGCCAACAGGGCCTTTGTAAAAATACACACACACACACACACACACACACACACACACACACACACACACACACACACACAAATGTAACTCAAACGCAAATGACTGCAGCCTCTGGCAGCTGAAGCCACACTGCGAGCAGCGGTAACAGCAGCAGTGCATGATGGAAGAGGCAACTGGGTAGGGGTAGGAGGTGGCTGGGGCAGGGACAGGTAGGAATAGCGGGGTAGGGGTGGGGAACTGTGAAGTCCTGCTGGAGAGTGTGCAGGAATGAGGTGGAGAGAGGGTAGAGCAGATAGGTGCAGTCAGAGGTTAGACAGAGTGCAGTGGTGAGATTGGCGGACGGGGCAGGGGGTGGTAGAGAAGAGGAGAGTTGTAAAAAGACTGGGTGTGTTGGTGGAATAGGGGGCTATGTAGTGTGGGAAAGGTAACAGGGAAGGGGCTGGATGGGTAAGGACAGTGACTAACGAAGGTTGAGGCCAGGACGGTCACAGGAATGTAGGGTATTTTACAGGGAGAGTTTCCAGCGATGAAATTCAGAAAAGCTGGTGTTGGTGGGAAGGATCCTTATGGCACAGGCTGTGATGCAGTCATTGAAATGGAGAATTTCATGTTGGGCAGTGTGCTCAGTAACAGGATGGGCCAGTTGTTCATTGGCCACAGTTTATCGGTGGCCATTCATGTGGACAGACAACTTGTTGGTTGTCATTCCTACATAGAATGCAGCACAATGGTTAGCCTTGCCTTTGATGGGATAGGTGATATTTGTGACTGGACTGGGGTAGGTGATGGTGTTGGGAGATCTTGCATCTAGGTCAATTACAAGGGTATGAGCCATGAGGTAATGGGTTGGGAGCAGGGGTTGTGTAGGGATGGACAAGTATATTGTGTAGGTTCAGTGGACGGCAGAGTACAACTATGTGAGGGGTGGGAAGGATAATGGGCAGGACATTTCTCATTTCAGGGCATGATGAGAGGTAGTCGAAACCCTGGCAGAGAATGTAATTCAGTTGCTCCAGTCCTGAGTGGTACTGAGGTACAAGGGGAATGCTCCTGTCTGGCTGGATGGTAAGACTTTGCGAGGTGGTGGGAGACTGGAAAGATAAGGCACAGGAGGTTTGTTTTCATACAAGGTTGGAAGGATTATTACAACCTGTGAAGGCTTCAGTGAGTCTCTCGGTATATTTCGAGAGGAACCGCTCATCACTGCAGATACGACGACCACGGATGGCTAGGCTGTATGGAAGGGACTTCTTGGTATGGAACAGGTGGCAGCTGCCGAAGTGGAGGTATTGCTAGTGGTTAGTAGGTTTGATATGGACGGAGGTACTGATATACCCATTTTTGAGGTGGAGGTAAATGTCTAAGAAGGTGGCTTGTTGAGTTGAGAAGGACCAGGGGAGGCATATAGGGAGAAGCTGTCGAGGTTCTGTAGGAATGTAGATAGGGTGTCCTCACCCGTGATCCAGTTCGCAAAGATGTCATCAATGACTGTCTACCAGATGAGGGGTTTAGGATTCTAGGTGTTTAGAAAGTATTCTTCTTGATGGCCCACAAGTAGATTGGCATAGGGTTGTGCCACATGTGTGACCATAAACCGTACCCCGGATTTGTTTGCAGGTAATGCCTTCAAAGGAGAAGTAATTGTGGGTGAGGATATAGTTGTCACGGCGACTAGGAAGGAGCTTGTTCGTTTGGAATCAGTCAGGCGTTGGGAAAGGTAGTGTTCAGTAGCGGTAAGGCCAGTGGCATGGTAAAGGAATAGAAACTGCGGAGAATCAGTGGAGAAAATGATTGGTATCTGTATATATGAGGGTGGGTTCTGGGTAATAGGCTGCTACAAGAGCAGAGATTCTCTCAGTGGGGGCACAGTAACCGGCCACAATGGGGTGTCCTGGATGGTTTGGTTTATGGACTTTAGGAAGCATGTAGGAGTGTGGGGAGTGGTAGGGGTGAGCAGATAGAGTGATAAAGTTTCACCTGTCTAATAATTAAAACATGCACAACATGGTGCATTCACTAGCTGTGCATTGGCGAGGAAATACCAAATGACAACAACAATGTTGTGCGTATTTCTGTTGTTACAGAATTGAAATGTTATATTTGACTTGCGCCTTTGACTATGTTTTAATGTACCTCTGCCACAACATGTAACACTTCTATCTGAAGAAGACTTTTTATAAATGTTGAAACCTTGGTAAAGGGGTTTAATAAACCCTCCATTTTGCAACTGATAGTGTGTTTCATTATTTCTACAAGAGATCTTATCACCTTGTAGTACATGTTCTGATACAAGTAGTAAATTGTGTTAAAAAATTGTCCTATATGATGATTTGGGAAGCCCTTTGATGGCGAGAATCTAGACAAGGGTGTTAATTGTGGTGTGTGTTGTGGTGGATGCCATGCTGACCACATATTGGTGGTTAGAGTAGGCATCCATGACAGTGAGCTATGTTTAGCCCAGAAGGGCACACACGAAGTCCAAATGAACACGGTCGTGCGGAGGAGGCAGGGGAGGGGGGATGCGTTTGTCTGAAAGATTGGGATGGAGTGAACTGGTCTGGGTGCTAGTGGAACAGTTGCACACCGTAGCCTCTACCTTCTTGATCAGTCCTGGCTGGTAGGCCTTTCGCCATGTTAGGTTTATCTGTGACATGCCCCAGAATCTGCGATGGAGAAGTTGGAGAACTTTAGGCCGCTGTGCAGTTGGGATGATGACACAGTGAATAGTTGAGTCAGCCTCAAACAAGAGAACATTGTGATGACCAACGGTGGGAGAGGTGAGTACACAGGCCTGTAGTTCCATATTGTTGTTCTTAGAACAGTATGTGGACTATCCATGGACACACAGCACATGACGCTGCAAGAGCTAGGGTCACAACACTGTGGTGATCAATGCTACTGTAATGAGAAACCTGACCCAGGTGTGTTGCCATTCCACGTGTATGTGAAAACAAGAGATTTCCTTATGGTCAAAGGCCGGGTCTGGTCCTGTGAGGAGGCATGATATTGTATCCACATTTGTGTGTCATGCTGTGGACTTATATTTAATCTACAATTTTAGGAGCTGAGGAAAATTGCCTAGTGCTGGAACTTTCGCGTTGTCTGCTCTGAAAGCAGAGAGTGTGGCCCGAAGAGCACTATCGTAGGCTTTAGGTCTGTAATGAGTGTAACCTTGTCCCCAAATAGGTAAACGTGAAACTTCTTCATTGTGAAGATAATGACCAGAGCTTCTTTTTCTATCTGTAAGCAAATATTTTGAGTGGATGTTATACTCTTTGGTGCATAAGCAGTCGGTTTCTTAATATCATCATCATCATTCCTATGCACCAGCACTGCACCAGTGCCATAAGGAGAGGCATATGCAGCCAAATCAGTGGACACAGTGGGTGGAAAAGGGCATAAGAGAGTGTGCCAAGTGCTAAAAGATGCTTAAACTACGTGGAAGTGCGCTAGTAGACAGTTGTCCACCTGTGCTAAACACCTTTCTTCTGCAGTCGTTTTAACATATTTTTTAATATGGGCCACTTGTAGGAGGAACTTAAAATAATAATTCATCTTTCCCAAAAAAAAAGGCCGCAGCTCCCTAAATTTAGATGATGGCATAGTGTGTCATTAGATGGAACATTGTGCTCAGTGGGTTGGAGTCTTTTTTGTTGAGCAAGTGTCCAAGGTATTCCACTTGCTCCAGAAAAACTAACATTTGTGCAAATGGCACTTAAGCCCAGAGTTACACTGATTAGTTGGGGCATTATGACCACCTACCTAATAGCTGGTATGTCCAACTTTGGTGTGGATAACAGTGGCGATGCGTCATGGCATGGAAGCATTGAGGCCTTGGTGGGTTGCTGGAGGCAGTTGGGGCACGCGACACACACTCACACACACACACACACACACACACACACACACACACACACACACACGATTTTTCACCTGGCCAGTGCTCTTCCTTGTAATTGTTATGCATAGGTTCGCATTTTTCATACATATTTGCATACATATTTTAAGGTTTTTATGATGCATACCATCTGGTCTCTAGTTATTAAGATTTTTGGAGAAATTTGGGTAACTATGCTACTACATTTGTAATATTAATACAATAATTCATTCAGTTGTTAAAATAGCTGCTTAATTTCAACTATAAATGAGAAAGTTATATATAGGTTTCAGTCTAATGAAGTGCAACCACCCCTACCAATATTGTTAGATTGCTAGATTAAATGATAGTCCAATAAATTAAAATACTTGGATGAGAACTGTAAGACAGCACTCCCTCCCACCCCCCACCCCTCCCACCCCCTCTCTCTCTCTCTCTCTCTCTGTCATAAATTATGATAGACAGTTTGGAGATGCCCATATTTTTCACAATGAGTGCAATGTGCTCAGCAGTCCAGACAGTCTGTGCACGTGTGTGCAGTAAAGCAGTTAGGACAAAATGAAAGACCCCACTGCCCAAGCCAGCAGGGTGTGGTTGGCTGTTCATAGACCATTAACACATCAGAAATTGCTGAATTATGACAAAGCCATCAGGAAATAGGTTTGTGAGTATTCTACACCTGCTCCAAGGTAGGATGCACCAGCTGGACCAATGCTGCTTGCATCAAGTCGTGAGACATTCATTTGCTATCTGCACCATTTCCAAAATAACCCCCAATAAAAGATTGTCCAGTTGAGGACAGTAGTGTGTACTTCTGGATCAGGAGCCAGTTAGATCAGTGTGTTTGAAATCAGAGTGTCTGCACAGGAGATTTTGTAAGCAGAGTTCACACAAGTGAAATGATGGTGACTCAACCCTTGCAAATCAGTTACCCACAGAGGACATGACTGAACAGGTTGCATCTGGTATTGATTAAACTTGCCAAAATTCAACCACAGGAAATCATTGCAAAAAACTGGATAGGAGAGGAGAGTGAACCCTTTGTATTTGGCGGTGTACGCGGGAGACCAAGAAAGGAAGGACAATCACTGGAGAGCATCATCAGAGTCCTGAAAGGTGGGGAAGTGCTGTTTTGCCTGCTGAAAATGAGTCCTAATCCTCTTTGGCATTGTTAAAAGGCAGAAATGTGGATAGCTGGCTATTCATCTAGGAAGTGACCTCTGCGTTAAGGGTAGGTAACCTGATCCTGCAATTGATCCTTCAACAGTTGAATTCCGTGATGGAACAATTCAGTTTGCTGTTGTTGAAACTGCTTTTAGAATTACTACTGCATGAGCGGTTGTTGCTGTTGGTGTTCCGCAAGGTGCACAAGCTTTGTGTCCACACAACACTGCTAACCTTTTACCTTGTCACCAATTATAATCACCAGAATTTCTCAATAATCTGCAGAAACTGGCCAAAGGCCAGATGGATAGCAGAGATGCCATGGCATGACACAATGACAATTTAAGGGTTGGCTGTGAGCATAATTGGTCAGCAAGATGGACATGGCTCTGTGATCAGCACTGCAGTGGCAAAGCTAGCACTTCCAGATATAGCAGTGTCAGTAACAAACAGGCAGCTTCTTAACTGCCTCACAACAAATAATAGGTTGTCCAAGTCTCAGTTCAGATTTGGGTTCTGATATTGAGAAAGTGATTTACACATACAGTGAAAAGATACTTAATTCGTTAGACAGTAAATTACAAGCTACTTGTATATTTAATGATCAGTCAAAGGCATTTGACTGTGTAAATCACAATATCGTTGTTAGGAAACTAGAATATTATGGTGTAACAGGAAATGCTGCAAAATGATTGAATGCCTATATCTCTGACAGGAAACAAATGATGTCATTAGGAAAGAGACACGAATTAAGCTATCAGGCATCATACAACTGGGACTTAATAACATGTGATATCCCACATGGTTCCATCTTAGGTTCCTTGTTTTTCCTTGTGTATATCAACAACCTTTCATCAGTAACATTGCCAGGTGTCAAGTTTGTTTTGCTTGCAGATGATACAAACATTGAAATGAGAAGGAGATAAAGTGTAGTCTCAGAAACATCAGGTAATGACATTTTCATGGACATTAATAAACAGTTCCTAGCCAGTTCTTTGTCAGTAAACTTCGAAAAAACTCACTAAGTGCAATTCAGAATTTGCCAGAGGTTTTCCACCAGTATATGACTAAAATATATCACAAACAGGTAGAAATACTTGACAGTGTTAAATTCTTGTAATTAAAGCTCGATAATAAATCCACTAGGAAAAGCACACCACAGAATTGCTGAAGCACGTAAACAAATCTCTGTTTGCAGTGTGAATGTTATCAGACATAGGGGATATAAAAATGAAAAAGCTGGGGTATTATGGTTGCTTTCATTCCGTAATGTCATTTCGGACATAAGTAAAGCGAAAGTTTCCCGGGTAAAAAATGTGTAAGAAAAATTGTGTGTGATGTGAACTCAAGAACATTCTGCAGGGGCCTGCTTAAGGAACTAGGGATATTATCTACTGCTTCCTGATATATTTATTGCTTAATGAAATTTGCTACTTTCAAAAAGCAGCTCAGTTCATTGAATCAGTGCTAGAAATAAGAGTAATCTTCAGAGATTTAAAGTCTTTTTCTTTGGTGCAAATAGGCATCCATTTTCCAGGAACTTACATTTTCAGTAATTTGCCGGCAGCCATAAAAAGTTTAACTACAAGTAAAGTTCAGTTTAAGAGGAGCCCAAAGTATTTGTTGGTGACCAACTCCTACTTGATTGATGAATTTCTTACACCCAAACCTCCAGATGTGAGACACTCAGATTAGTACCAAACGTTGTATGCTGATAAAGCGTCAACCAAAACTGATTTAGTTCGTACTATGTGCTGTTGTCCAGCAGAATAGGCATAAACGATAATTAAAAGTAACATCAGAGCTATTGAGCATAGGAAAAGCATAACTATTAGTAATTATATAGCATAGCTTCTGTGGAAGCTGGTAAAGCTCTGTGGATCGTTGTAATGAGGGTCCTGGGTTCAAACCCCAATCTGCACTTTTTTTGCTATATTATGCGTGAAAGTGTTATATGGGATAACATGTTTGACATGTAAAAGAGCTGTTTGGAGCTCACAACAATGTCCTCATGGCAGTCTGCTTTTGCTTTGTTTCTTTGAAAGCAGTAAATCTATTACCTTTGTAGTTCCACAGAATATACAATAAAAAAAATATTAAAAAAACCCAATTGTGGTAATAATAATAGTAACAGTTAATAATAATAATAATAATAATAATAATAATAAAACTAACAGTAGTAATAATAAACAAAATAATAATATCAGTAATAACTACATAAAGATTCAAAAATGAATGCAAACACAATGCCCCCCCCCCCCCCCCCCCCCACACACACACACACACACACACACACACACACACACACACACACACACACACAGTCATTCATTCAGGAACAAAGGCTTCACAATAATTGTTGCATATGAAGAAGTGTGTGAAGCAAACTGCACATAACAGTTTCATGCATAAACAGTGGGGGGAGGAATTGTTGCCAGTGGTGTTTGAACGTGGAATTTTTGGCACGGCCACCTCAAGCTCTATCAGTTACTCACAGATACACTTTTCCTGTGCTTCGTAGTTCTGGTGTTACTTTTAATTATCATTTACTTGTGTTCTACTGGATGAGAGCACGTTACATGAATTAAATTGTTGTTTTGGTTGATCTCTATCGACGTACAATGCTTGATACCGATCTGAGTGTCTGACATCTGGAGGATTTGGTGTTAGTAGAAACAGTTGGTTTGTCTGTCTTTGTCTGTCTTTGTGTGTGTGTGTGTGTGTGTGTGTGTGTGTGTTTTACCAATAATATAAAATAATGCCAATATTTATACAATCTGACTTCTGCGCAAATTCAGTGTAGTAATTTGAACGTTGTAAATAAGTGTGATAAATGATTATTCTAATCAGTGTTTATTACCCCATAAAGGAAAATATGTTCAAAATTTTTTTCAGTCATTCAACATCCATGACAAACACTCCACTTGGAATCTGTGGAAGGTACATTAGCATACCCTTTTTTTTCTCTCTCATTGTAAATATTTATTGGTACTCTTGTTCTTCTGACATGTTCTACACCCTGAAGGATCTCCTCACTATGGGTCATTGGAAATGAAAAGTGCAACTAATCTAATCTCATCTAGCAGCCATCATAGAGTTCCATGCCTTCTTGCAGGCTTTTAGAATTCGGCTGGGCTGCCAGAGTGGAGGCACAGCAAATGCACAAAGAATGCTACATTTTCCATTCATTATTTCCTGAAAATGAAAACAAAAATTTTATGTGTTTATTGACTAACCTACTTCCTGGAAACGAAGGGAATACATTGCTTGCACATATCCACGTGTTTCCTCTCTCTCTCTCTCTCTCTCTCTCTCTCTCTCTCTCTCTCTCTCTCACACACACACACACACACACACACACACACACACACACACACAACCATGTGAATGCTATCTAATATTTTTATTTACTAACAGAATGCACTATGCTTTTTTGCCTGTTGCTTTATTAAAGGTTTATTTGCAACTTTTTTTATACTGAAAACTAATTTGAACATTTTTTAGTGTTCTGTTTGCTACGGCCTGTCTTGTGTTAACAAACAGGATAGTAGGCTCTGCTGATTACACCAATTTATTACTTTATTAAAGCAAGAAGGTATAAGAAATACATTATGAAGTTGTTAGTAACGATAAAACTTAACGATGTTCATTTGGTGGTGTGTCCTATTTCATTCAGCTGTCGCGAAGAAAAACCATCCATCCTGTAACATAAGATTTTATTGAAAATGGCAGGTTTTTTATTTTATATATATAAGAATTAATGTAAAGTTTAATGCTTTGTAATTGCTTATCTTTGGTGTTATCTATTCACCTCAACTCCGGATCTCAACTAATATTTATGGCCCAAAAAAATGTATGGTTTGTAATGGCTCTTAGCAGAGGTACAGCATGAAATTAAGTTAGAGTTAATATATTTTAATTTAAATTTTTTTCTGCTTGAGGAAAATCCATTTTTTCAAAGGAAATCTGTATTGTACAAAATTAAGTGGGTGGTTAACTGGAAAGGTGTACATTTCAGTTTCAGACACTTTACCTTGACAATCTTTCAGGAGTGGTGTATAAGCTTAGCAGACCCATCCAATTTATTCTTACTTTAATGAAGGTACAACTACTCTGTGGTATCAGCAGAAGAATGTACATCAACATAGTGCACGGACTGTTGCAACATAGAAAATAGAAACTTGAGTTCAGAGATTTTCTTTCCAAATTTACATCTTACTGATTTTCAGCCTTCAGCCTGACAGTGAGTTGTTACTTTATCCCAGTGTAGTAGTTCTTGCTGTGTAGCATGAAGGCACCTACACTGTAGAATTTTATGTCTCTTTGTTGAATTAAGTACTCTGTGAAGTGAAGTGAACTGAATATCTTGCATTTGGGAAAATTAAGCTTCCAAGCATGTAGTATACCATATGCAACTGCTCTGAACCAGAATTGCGAGGTTTTGTGAATATTTCCACTTTGTGTGGATAGCTTGGTGTGTAATGTACCAATGGCAACCTGGAGATCAAGATGGGCACATAAGGGTATTTACAAAGGTACTACCCTTGATGTGTGGAATTTGGGACAAGGGCCACGTTAATATGGCACAGGGTGTTACATAGTTTGAACAGGCAACAGAAGACTGCTTGTAAATATGCTGGGAATATACTGTAATGGTTTTCTTTACGTTGTGGCATGTAAGGTACCGCCCATGGGAGGTAATTTGATGTAGTTATTAAGAAGTGAAGATGAGATTGGATGCTAACAATGTGTGCTCTTAGTATACTTTATTTGACATCGTACACTGACTATTAGAGATCAGTTAGCTAAATAACTCTTAATCTACCCATTGACAGGTGTCCATTTTCAGTTAAACTACTAATGGATCTTCCCAATAAAATTCCTTGTTTGCTGTTGACTATATTACTATCTCCATTTGAACTGTTAGAAACACACTCCTTAATTCATATAATTGCAAATGTAATTTGCTTAAATGCACTAGGTGAAAACATCGACACTCATTTTTCATGCCATGTTTACCTGGAAATATTCTGTATTGTCTCCTGGTGTGATTTTATGGTCCAGTTATTTGAAAGAAAGGTGAACATAATTAAAGTTTACTAAGCTGTCATAGGAACTGAAATACTTTCATAAAGTATGTTGTAACCATAATGGATTGCAGCAACCACATTGATATACATATGAATTGGCTACAAAGGCTTACATCAAAACAGAGACTCAAATCTGAGTTTTCTGGTTTTCATGAGCACCCTCTGTACAATTACTGGTCAAGCTCACCTCACAGGAATTTATGGCTGGCCAGCACACATGCCTGGGTCATCCAGTGATAGTGCTACTGCTTAAGTAAAACAGGGGATCTGTATCCAAGGCCTCATTCCACCCACAAATTCTCAGTTGTCACTTTTGATGCATTCCACATTTTCATAATAGTGCAGTATGTACTTCCTCACAAAAGACGTGGTGGAAATTTGAAGTGAAATATTCATTCTGCCCCACAAAGAAAAAAGAATGAAAGTTTTTGTTGCAAGTAATGTCAGATAACATTACATCTCATAAATCAACTGACCTGTTGTAACTTCATCAATAGTTGCTAGTATTGATTTATTAGTATTGTGTGTTTTGGAGTATTTCACACCCAAAGCAAAACGAGAAAATTTGAACAGTGTTGGTGGAGACTAAATGTCCTCAGTTTGCAGATTGCTAGAGGCTTGTAGCATTTTCAGATTTGACAGTTGCTAGGGTTATTATTTCCGTCCACAGCCTGTGGTCCCTATTAACTGAACTTGTTATACTTCTAAAGGTAAAAAAATCTGAACTTTTATTCTTTTATGTTTTTTGTTATCATAAATACTATATAAGATAGGAAATCATTTTACAGATTTGTATGGTTTTCCTAGGAACTCTTTCCATAAAATTGCTACGTAGTTGTATGTGTCTGTGATGTCTGCAAAACATTAGTCTCCATGAGTTTGTGTCTGAAATTATTCAGCTACAATGAATATCCAGAATGAAGAAACGTATTGTGAAGCTGTCTGTTGATGAAAATAGTTATTTAGCAAAGGAAGAAACAGTAGATTCAAAAAACTCTCTCTTATTGACAAATATTTCAAAACTTTATTTGATTCTCACATTAAATTAAATCCACTGTTGACAAACTTTTTGTTCATGTATTATTAAGTGCAATGTAATACAACAGTGATCATATCGAAAAGAGTAATGTCTTGCCAGGCATGTTTTGGTGCTATCCTATGAAAGAAAAATCTGCAAAATTGCACAAAAAACCTAATACGGTCCAAACGTCAGGTTTGAACAAATAGAGGCACTTCATTGCATCTCTGATTAATTTCTTCCCTCTGTAGCAGATAGTCTGATAGTCACATGGAGAACCCAGATTCTATAGTTGGTAGTACCGCGATTTTTCTATGTTGTGTATGTTGAAACGATGTCCATATATCCATGTGAATGTTACTGAAATGATGATTGGTGGCGAAATAGTGTGTCTGGTTTCATAAGCTAGCATTAACAACTTTGAATGTATAATGTTTATTTGTACATTTCTTCTTCTAAATCCATCAAATTGAGTAGATACATCTAGGTGGATGCAGACTGATAAAATGCTGTTATGGAACAAGTAAAAAGAAAGAAGTGAGTGGCTATACAGTATTTTTCACAATTGCTGTTGCAGACTTCTAGGGGTTGTAGAGGGGACTTACAAGATAAAGTTTTAATAAGAAAGTCATGTCCATAATTATACCATTTAAATGTAAAATAAGTTTGAAGGATGAATCAGTTTCAAATTTTCTACTTCATGTTATGCACACAGCAGAAACAACAAATTCTAACCTGTGTACTCCACAGGATGTAGTCACTGTGGCAGTTCTTTTGTCAATTGCATAAGGTGTATCTATGACATCCGCTTATGTACACAGAGTCACAAACTGTGTAATGTGCTGAACAGTTGCATTTGTTGCTGGCGGAACTTGTGCAAGGAGATCTTCGGGCTGTATAGGAGTCTCGTACAAAGGCTCTTTATATGGCCCCACAAGTAAAATTGAAATTAGTTAACTCTGGCAGTTTTGACATATCCAGCTTTCACACTATATGTTTGGTTGAGATGTTTGTGGAGGCCATGAGCAAAATGTGCAAATACACTGTCATTTTCGAACCACATTTGCTGGTGAGATGACAGTGACAAATCGTCCACTAACTCCACCAGTACTTCTTGCAGAAATGCGTACCATGAAGTTGAAGATTTGAAAGTGATCAGATGCTCAAACTTGTTTTATATTCAAATGGTACATTTCCAGACATGTGTCCCATATCAAAACTTCATCTGCTAAGTTCCTTGTACAATCCATAGGGGCCTGTACTATGAAACACCCTGTAAAGGCAAATATTGGTGTTAAGTCACAGGCCCTACAATTCAGTGAATATTGTATTAACAGTATTTCTGAATACAGTGCCGCAGTTGATCAGGAGAAATGAAAGTTGTAGTACTGACAGTTTACAGACCATTGCAGGAAATGTCATCAGGCAGTGTGAATGTCTGGAAGAATGTGAATCTGCTGTTAAGTGTACACCATGTGTGTTATTTGTTGCCAGTTGCAAATCTAATGTTACTTTAATTGTTATTGAAAGGACTACAGTTAAAGACACAAATAATTTGTGTGTAGACTTGGCCTGCTTCCAGAGAATTTAGAACAGGGCTGCATATGCTGGTGTCATCATGCCCAAAGGTTCACTTGAGGCATAAAGAAGTCGAAAATCCATATAAATTCAGAATTTAAAAAAAATGTATTTTGTTAACAACTCATACAAATTACCTAGGTTCAGTAATCCGTGTTTCTGTTAGATGCATGAATAGTAGCGCTGCAGTTTTGCCTTGAAAATGGCAGGGTGTGCTCCTGTTCAAATATTGGTGGTTGTTGGTGACGTCACCTGGTCGCTTTCCCATAAGTTATTTGAACATTGTATATGCTGGGACAAACTGAGGTCTCATGTTGTAAATATGTTTCTGCTCTTATAACAACACATTATTTTATCAATAACACATTAAGTCCAGAGGGTAGTAGAATTTGACCAATGTTGCAGCAGGCAATGTGGATTTGAGAACAATCCACAGATCACAGATATTTGTGCCCCACAAAGGAATGTTCAAGATAATTAAGTTTTGGATACTAACAACTTTATGTTTAAAGTATGCCAGGATTTCCTTAATCCTCACTACAGTAGAATTAAGGGGTCTCGCCTCAAATGTTAGCAACCACCTTTTGCAGTGTTATTGCAGTGAACTTAAGTTTTACTACAAAGAGAGAGGAAATTCAGCTGTAACCATCATTATAAACAAGATAATTAAATATAATGTGGAACATGGCTATAACAACATTCAAACTATGTTCTTATAAACAGGTGTTGTTGTAACCGAGATTTGTATTTTCAGTCTGTTACGGTGACAAATGGAAAACAACAAATTTATTTAGCCTTGATTTATTTTGCATATATTAACCACTCTTCAGCTTACATGGCTACAGTATATAGAGCAGTATGTTGAGTACTTGCCAAACTTCTTTGCATAGGAGTGAAGTAATCAGTCATTTTACTCTGCTGTCTATTTGCTCAGTACAGGCTTTCTAAATTTTGTTCTTTGTTAATTATTTCATTTGAAATTTCACTGCTCCCTTCCTTAGCTTCATAGAAAATGTTCACAATTCTAATAGCTTGTAAAGTGTCACTCACAGTAGGTAAAGGCACTTTATTTCTTTCTTCTTCCTATTCTTCGTCTCCCTCTCTCATTTAATAGTCACTGCGGCACTGATTCTTCACTTCATTTGCAATTTTGTATTCAGTTTGCACTTCACTTGTAACAAGTTCATCTATTGTTGCATACACTTCATAGTCACACTGATTAAGAATATCAAAGTGGATTTCTGGCAACAATGCAAATAGTGGCAGATCATCATCGTAGTCAAATGTATCTTCAGTTTTGGCAGCATTTTTTCCTTCACTTGTGATTCCTACATGACAGAGTATTTCTTGGTGGTTTGGGCTGTGACCCTGCTCCAAACTTTATAGAATAATCCAGCTTTTTCTCAATGCATTGTATCAATTTCACTAATATGAGCTTATGATAATGGCATTTCAGGCTCCTAATTACTCTTTGGTCCACAGGCTGCAGTGGACTTGCTATATTTGCAGAAAGAAAGACAAGCTTAATATTCTCCAGATAAGAGAGTATAGAATGTGCTGCACAGTTGTCAACGAGAACCAGTATCTTCCTTTTCTGACTTCCAAGTGTGTGATCCTAAAACCTTATTTGTGTTTCAAAGAGTTCAGAGCTCATCCTGGACTTATTGGCACTGTTTTACGCTGGCAGATTTTTTTTTCACCCTTAAAACACCTAGGATTTTTGGATTTACTAATCACAAGCAAATTTTCTTCTCTATTCTATATGAATTAGCACAAACCAGAATTGTTATTCATTTTTTAAATAATTTATCACCAACACATTTTTCACCCTTGAATTTTAGAATTTTGTCAAGTGTCAATTTAAAGAAAATGCCAGTCTTGCCTTCATTAAAGATGTCACAGTCTGCATAGCCTTCATGAATTGTTGGCTGCGTGGTAGTAAGCCATAGTTGGATTGTTTCAGTATTCATAATGTTGGCTTCACCACTCACTTTGCCAAAAGTAATGCCACAACATTTGAATTTGTCAATCCAGCCACTGTTGCACTCAGATTCCTCTGTTTTAATTTCTTGGCAAATTCTTATGCTTTCATCATAAGGAGATGTCCACTAATGGATACTTTGATTCTTCTGTTGCTTGAACAATTCATCCATGTTACTGTGTTCAGCTTTTCATAACCGCTTAATTTTAGTTCCATTTTGTTCAAACACACTAACAATTTTATCCTTGTTCTTGCAAATCATTTGGACTGTGGAATTTACGAGACCAAATTGACTATATATATTGACCTTTTTAGCTCCATTCTTGATTTCGTGAATCACTTTCACTTTTTCTTTAATAACAAATTATTATGCAAAATGATATTGTGTGTACTATTGACGCGCTCTGTGATTGTCAACACTACCAATCTATGAATGCGGTAGGTAACAAAGAGATGAGGAGTGTATACTACACCTATTGTTTATGGAAGGGCAGAGAGAATAGTACGTCAGGTTGCCTTGTAACAACAACAGATTTCCTTCTGCAACACACTGATTCTTGGAAAATCTTGTTGCTGACTGAGGTTGAAAATGATTTTATGTACAAGGAACACGCATATATACATTTTTCATGTTGAGAAAGGATAAGAAGTATGTTCCTTATGAGGAATATGGCCCAACCACATTATAGCTGAGTAGTTGTTATAAGTATTCTGAATACTGAAGGGACGTCGGGTAGAATAGAAAGAAGTTTTGAAAATGTCTAAAACATATTTTGTGCAAATCATTCAATTGTGCACCAAGATGCTAACTATCTGATGCTGAGACAGGAGACTTATTCAAAGAGTTACAGAAGGTGATATGTGACACCAAATTGCACTACAAACGGTAATGAGATTTAATGTGAAACTAGGGCACTTCAGTTATAACAGAAATGAAGAATGTTATAAATTTGTGAAATTTTCTGAGAAAAGCATTTCCTTAACACATTCATCCTGAATAAAACAATTGTAAAATTATGTTGAATTGAACTAAAAATGAAATTACCATGTTCTGTGAAATAAAGATAATATTCGGGATGTGAGTATCCTAAAACATGTTTGTATTAAAAGTGATCACACTCATTACATCCAGAGTACACATACACGCAAAGCTAGAAAGGAACAGACGTATCAGGCAGGAAGTGAGATATGTAGATTACCATAAGTTATTGAACAATTTGGAGATATATACCAGATTAAATTAAGCAACCCTTTCGACATATTGTTAAATGCAGGTTATATGGGCATAGACCAAAGAGACAATTATTTATCATAGGTTCCTAAGGAACCAGCAAAAGATGGTGCAGATAGAAAAAAGCAAAAGGGAAGAAAGTGGAACAACATGGCTGTGGTAAAAAGGTGAGAATTTCAAGCAAACGGTAATAGGAATGTGACAGAGTATGCCAAATTACTCAAAATTATTTAGAAATATCTTCGAGAGAATGTGACAGGATACAGTGGAAATTTAATAAGAGAACACGATTTAAAACAATAGGCCTATGAAGAAAACAAAACAGAAACTTCTGTTGGATTAACATAACAGTTCATAAGTTAGGATAGAACAGTACCAACAGAGAGAATGGTACAAACGCGTGTAAAAGTTTGTATAGTTCAAGAGATAAATTAGAAACATGGATAGTTAATAAACACTTTCTAGCAATAATGCTAAATGAAGTGTACAGTGCCATTTGATGTATATAGGAAGGAAAGGTACTCTGAGATGGTGTCAGTAGGAATGATTAAGGCAAAAGGAACCGTAGAACAAAAGAAACTTTCAAAATTATTTTCAGAATGACTGTGAAGGGGGAGAATTCCCTAACACGGGAAGAGTGCTATGTACATACTCCATTATACAAGAGAGGAGACAGTCAGGACAAGAGAACTATAAACTTAACAGCATCTCCTCAGTGTAAAAGATATTCACTGATGTCATTACCAACTGAACTAAAAACGAAACTTTAATTTTAATCAGGCTAAGAATCAAGCTGAATTCAGAATAGGTTATTGGACTGGGGTGCTTTGCGAGTTCTTGTGTAGGTGTAGATGTGGATGTTACGCTGGGCTTGGCAATGAGTATTAATTGCCACTTTGTCTGGAATTTGTGTATTTTGAGGAGCAATACCTGTACTACCACCAACTGAGAAACTGTACATTGATATACTTGATGTTAGTTTAATGGAGAAAGTAAAAATTATTGCCATACCTTCTATTACATTCCATTAGAATATTAAGAAATTCCGAAGTTAAAGGTGATTCAGTGTTACCAACTGACTGTCAGTTTTGATTATGTTAAGTTCCAAAGATCGGGAGGGCCAGAGGACATCATATTATCTCCTTCATATTCATTTACCACAGTACATGGCATGGAGATAATTCGAGGCAGCCACTGCTAATATGGTAGTGAAGCATCATCATGTTGAAACCACACCCTGCAGATAACTCGTACATCCAGTGAGACGTTAGTCACATTTCGATACTACATGTTATGATGACTGATACTTCCATTTTAGTGTATATCATGTTGCAGCTCAACAATAGTGTAGGATTTTCCATATTGTATAAGATCCATTAACATTACCCACTACCAAAAAGAATGACTATTGTACTCCTGATATAATTTTGTGTGCTACAGGTGGAAACCAGTAATTGTGCTGTATCTTTATAACAGAAGTCTGGCTATGCTAATGCTAATGTGTGTTGTGTCAAACAGCAGTCATCACAACCTCTTAAATATGATTATACTTGACTGGATGGTGTCTAATAGGCTGTCTCCTCAGTGACACATTTTCAGACAGATGTCATTCCACTCTACTAAACATTTCTCTTGGTTGTTATCTGTTCAGATAAAGTTTGTCATACAGACATTGTGTTCTGAGACACTTTGTCATAGAGCAGTATTAAATACATTCTGAGACAGTGAATAATGTATGTGCTGTGATAAGTCAGGGATTGGAGTAGCAAAGATACACACCTACCTGCAATAAACTGTGCTCTGGATTTGAACTTGCCTACACATATCCTGCCCACTGTCTCAAATGAGCCAAGAAAGATCTATTATTGATTGGACTGTTTCCTCCATATACAGAATTTGGTTCTGATCTGTGCGTGCACCACCTGTTGTAGCAGCATATTTTTCATATCAGTGATCACTTTGTGGGTTCATACAGATTCCAGATATCAAGCTATTGTTGACAATAATGATTTCTTCTCTTTTGTAGTCTGAAAAGCACCCACATCTCGTTTGTGTTATCCCAGGCAATATTGAGAGACCAATTGTACTGAAAAATACAGAGCGCCTGAAACAGGGAAGAGGATTATGGGACAATCCTACATATAAATGACATTATTAAAGAGAGGGTGGGAATCACTTGCAATGTGTTTTTAACTGTGTACACGAAAGTTTCATTATTCAGCACTGCAGTGAAATTTAGAACAAGTAAACCAGAATGTTCACCTGGTGCAGTGAAGTGCTCCTTCCTTTGAATATTGACAAATGCTTGATAATACAAGTAGATGGAACAGTTCAACTTCTGAATAAAGTGGTAATTATCTACCACTAATGTGCAATTAAATACTCTGGAGTAATTTTACCAAGTGATGAGGAGTGACAGATACACAGTGAGCAGTAGGAAACTAAGTAGCCGATTAAGATTACTGGGAAAATGCTGCAGCTACTAATCTCTTGCTTCATTTATTCTTCAGTAATGCTTACACACTTAGGAGAATTCACTATGTCAAAATCAGGGGTAGGTAAAAGATTTCAGCCAGTGTATTATAGAGTTGCCCAGGGACCCTAAAATCAAAACTTTTAGAAGAAATGTCATTCTTCTCACAAAAAACTACAGAGACAATTTCAGAAACTGGTGTTTCAATATCTCCATTATATACATGTAGCAAGTCCCTAAGAATAAGTGAAGATTAAGATACATAAGATAGGTTTTTCCCCCACACTCTGCTTGTAAACAAAATAGGAAGAGGAAGTTACATAATTATAGATTATATTATTTTATACTTAGAACAGTTTGAAGATTGATGTAGGATTTGGCATGCCTAAGAGTTGCACTTCAATAACTTTTCAGATAGCTTGTACTTCGGCACAGGTGTAAAAATTTCTGCTAGGTTTCCTGGGCTAAAGCTTAAAAGGTGGGGTTTGGAATTTAACTTTGGCTGTCCTTTCTGTGGACATCCATGGTCCAGACCTGTGTTAGCTGTTTTCAGTACCAGTTATGGACTGTTTAATGTAATCATCTAAGAATAATCATGTTTAAATGGAAACAAAGCACCCGTTGTTGTTTCAGCCTCATGATCAGGCATCAGGAAGGACAGCATGAAACCTGTAGTGTCATGATGTGCTGCGTTGTATGTGAATGTCCCAACAGGCAGTATTGTATCTCAGTCTCTCTGTTCATTGTCAACAAACATAAGAGCATTTCTGTCAGTGTCTTGTTATAACGTCCCATGAGACCATTAGTCTGTGCCTGGTAGGCAGTTGTCATTCTGTGGACAGTGTTGGATTGTGAGATTACAGTCTTGATTGAAACACTTCTCCACAATCAGATATCGCTACATGTGGTGCAATGCACTGCAAAATTGTGTCTTTTACAAGAAACAACCTGATTTTTGGAGCTTTGGAAATCTGTATAGCTTATTCAGAAAATAATGGTTGAAGGAGTGAGTAACACAGTCTGGTTATTCCCATTTGTAGACTTGGAAAATCTTCCCAAGAGGTTAATTCCAATCCTGTGAAATGGAGGAACTGAAGGAGGAATTGGTACCAGATTTTCTGGGATTGCCTGAAGCACAGGCTTTCTGTAAAGTGGCTTACATAATGTCTGACACTTGGGTGGAGACTTGGCCAGTGATACATGCTTACATGCTTAGGATACTAAGTGGACCTTAGTGCTACAGACATAGCCATACAGTTCCATGGGTAAAATTCACACAATTTTATTTACAATACAGTACAATGCTTCACATGCATACAGCATATACATTGCACACACATCTGCCTCCCCCATCTCTCTTTCCATCTCCTCCACCCACCCCCCTCTCTTTTCACTTCCTCCACCCACCCCCCTCTCTTTTCACTTCCTCCACCCACCCCCCTCTCCTTTCACTTCCTCCACCCATCCCCTTCTCTTTTCGCTTCCTCCACCTCCCTTCACTTTTTCTGTGTTGTCCTTCTCCTACTTCTCTGTGGGTCTCATCCACCCCTATCTTTCTTCATCTCCTCCTCCTTCCTCCTCCTCCATCTATGTCTGTCTGTTGTTTGCTCTTCCTCACTACCTCTGTTGACCCCCCCCTCTCTCCCCCTCTCTCTTCCCCCCTCTTCCCCCCCCCCTTTTCCTCTTCCTCTCCACCCTCTGTCTTCCTGATCATCTCCGTCTGCTCCCCCATCTCTCTGTCTTCGCTGGGTAGTGACTGTAACCACTATACCATACTGTAAAATGCACAACTTGCAGCAAAATTTCTATGGTGCTGTTCCCCACACCCCTGAAATGTCTCTCCTTTCTGAATGGTGTGTGTAATATTGTCAGTGTGTTTGATATGTTTTAACTACACTGAAAATGAAATTTGTGAACAGTGCTTGCATGACTCACTTAAGTTTGTAGATTTAGCAACAATTAAATAATGAATTGCTTTTGGCCTCTTTTCAGCAACCAGTACTAAAACTTTTTTTGATCTTTTGTGTTTGCGAAAAATGTAAAATGTTAAGGAATATATTTTGTTAGTTGATTGGGATGGTTCTCCAAGCAAGTCAAGACAATACCAAATCACTTGAGTCACTATGTCTATGGTATTAAATCTATCCCCGGGATGGTAACAGCTTTACTTTCTTGATCAGGCAAACCAAAGATTTGAAAAAATCGGCTTTAAGTTTTGTATTGTGGTGATTACAAAGAGTGAACAGCATTTGCTTCCTTAGCATCTAACGAATTTTGTTGCTAAACCACAGTGGGTCTTTCCCATCCTTAATTCATTTACTAGGCATGTAGTTGTCCAGAGCACCTATCTTCTAAGAGAAATTGCAGAGTCAGTATCGCTTCACGTGTTCCTGCATTTCTCTGGAACCCAGGCTGATCTTCCTTGAGGTCAGCTTCTACCAGTTTTTTTCTATTCTTCTGTAAATAATTTGTATAGTATTTTGCAGTCATGACCAATGATGCACATGTGTGGTGGTTCATGTAGATACATGAATTTTCTGTGTAGCTAAAAAACCACTTACGCTTACCACCTTTTTAAAATTATGTACTGGCTGTTGCAATACAAATGAAATATTACTATGATTGATGTACCATGTGAGTTTTGGCTGCGTCCATAGGTGACGGCCACTGTTGCATGACTTTGTGGGATTCCTCAACTCAGAGGCAGCCAGTTCAAATTTTTGTATTGTAAAAAATTTTAACAGTCATTATTTAGTGGCAAATGGTGGAAAGATGTGGTGGCATAAAAGTCTTGATCACAAGGCTTTGCACCAGTATCACGTATTAAATTCTGAACATTCTCCACAGAGTGTCATGGATTGAGGGCACTCTCTTATTACCAAGAGTGAACATCCTTTGCGTCCTGAGCGTTGAACGAATTTTGTTGCTAAACCACAGTGGGTCTTTCCCATCCTTAATTCATTTACTAGGCAAATAATTGTCCACAGCACAATTTAAAATCTGTTTAAACTTTGCCTATAATTTTTCTGTGTATCATACTCTAACTAAATGATTACAGTTGACTTTCTAAGCGAGGTGCTAACAATTGCTTATCTGCTGTGTCTAGCAGAAACACTCTCTTAGCCTTCTTTACTAATTTCCTAACTTTCATAACCTTAGTCACTATGATATTGTGATCACTAATCCCGATCTCTATATTGCATGTGGGTTACCAAGGTAGATGATCAAGACAGTTTTCTGAGATGTGCCAAAAGTGCTTTGGAAAACTCCAGAATGAAATTTTCACTCTGCAGTGGAGTTTGCAGTGCTGTGAAACTTACAAGCAGCTTAAAACTGTGTGCCAGACAGAGACTCAAACTTGGTGCCCTTTGCCTTTCGTGGCCATTCACTGTACCAACTGAGCACTTGCCTGGAAAATGTAAAGGTCCCGAGTTGCGAGTCTCGGTCTGGTGTACAGTTTAAATCTGCCAGGAAGTTTTACATTGTAAGACTCTCTCTCTCTCTCTCTCTCTCTCTCTCTCTCTCTCTCTCTCTCTCTCTCTCTCTCTCTGTGTGTGTGTGTGTGTGTGTGTGTGTGTGTGTGTGTGTGTGTGTGTGTGTGTGTGTGTGTGTGTGTGTGTGTGTCCTTCCCCAGTGCCTTCAGCCTGCCCCACTCAGTTACCTTTGCAGAATGAAATGGTACCAGTTGATGTGGAAACAGGTTGTCCTTTGTCTGCATTCTGTTTACTGACATATCGTTGGAATTGGAAATAGGCTTTGTCTGTCCACAAAATGTTCAACGGCCATTCATTGTCAGCTTACATGCAAGCAAGAAATTCTAGAGCAAACGTTTGTCTTACTGGCAGGTCAGCTTGAAGGAAATCCTGAACTTGGGTAATTTTGTATGAATGGCAATTAGGATGTTTTGTAAAATTTTATGCACCATACTCACAGGCGTGTCTTCCAGACCCTTGGCAGTCACCGAATCAGTGCCCTTTTTCATACCCTTGAGTGTCCGTAACTTCTGCAGAGCTGCTGGTGCACAGTCACTGTTTTTGTAAAAGAGCTTTACCATCAGTGCATCATCCTGCATTGAGACAGTAATGCTGAGTATCTGAGACACAAACTGAGGAACAGCTCTGCTCCCCTCGTCTTTTATATTGCATATTCTGCTGATTACAGTGCCATTTAGTGATGAAATATGTCTTTCTTTTTTGTAACGCTTCCCCCCTCTTCGATAATATTCCGTTCAAATTTTGATGTGATTCGGGGCGGTGTTTCATTTCTTTTACTATGTTTTGAAACTAGAACTATAATTTTAATCACCATGTATGTACATAATTCTGAGAAGCATGTATTGAGGGAAAGTATCAATATTCACAGGTTGTGAAGCAGCCATTGAGATCAAGCATGTTGTTCTCATAAACTGTCCCCAAGAACCAGCTGCAAAGGAGCAAGTAGTAGTTTTAGTAGTACTTATCATTGTGCCCAAAAATGCAGAACATCCTACCCAAAACCTTTTTCACCTTTCCTAAAGTGGTATTCCATTGCTCACCCAGTCTACACAATATCCTAGTCCATCCGTATGCTCACTCCCAACCTCTTGGCACAAGATTTGTACCCTGTGGAAGACCCATGTGCAAGATCTGTACACTACGCCCACCCAGCACATTATACTGCAGTCCCACTGCAGGCTTATCCTATAGGCCACATGTGAAAGCAGTCAAGTCAGGTATCAGTTTTACTGCAATTTACTGTATGGTATAGCATTTTATATGGACATGAGCACCAACCAGCTCTGGATGTGAGTGGATGGCTCCTAAAACTGTGGCCAAGAGCAGGGTTGACCATCCAGTGGCAGAACACACAGTAACTGCAACATACTTGACTTGAAATGGCTGCTTCACAGTTCACACCATCTGGATCTTTTCCCCAGTACCAGATTCTCTAAGTCATATAGAAGGGAGTAAGCCTCAGAACCAATCCTTTGATCTTGGAAGCCTCCTGTTCTCTGTTTCCTCTGTGTGTGGCCCATGACACCAACATCCATTATCTTGCACTCCCCCTCCCAGTCCACTCCTTCATGCACAACTCCCCCTGCCAGACAAACTCAACATTGTCACATCCTGGTGCTTCCACTTCTCAGCTGCCATTATCCAGTCTTCTCGCTCTTCAGCAGATCGTTCCTATCACCCACTCCAGTCAACATAGGCCCTTAGTAGAACTGCAGAAGGACTCGTCCACAAGCACTAAGTAACCTTACTTGGCAGGAGAAACCCTCTTCAGTGGTTTATGAGGTGCATCCAGTAAGTTCTGATTGTGTTCAGTGATGGCAGGAGTAGTCAGTTAGAAATGTGCAAGAATAAAGAGCAGGTAAGTGCAGTTTCAGTCTTGTGACGATAGTGGTCACTGCCCAGTGCTAGGATTAGGATGCAATGGCCAACTGTGAGGTTGGTGCAGTTATCTGATTTTTGCAAACTCAGAAGCAATCTCCTGCAAAGATCCATTGCCATCTGTGACATGTGTATAGACACGACATTATGAGCGACAGTAGGATCAGACAATGGTGCAGGCAATTTGCTGAAGGTTGAACCATTATTCACGATGAAGACCGGTATGACCAACTGTCTGTGGTGACACCATAACTGATTTCAGAACCCGACACTTCACGATTTCAGAACTCTCTCATCAGTGTCCCCAGGTGTCTCAATCGCTGTTGCTCGTCCGTGAAAGGCAAAGGTCCCGAGTTAGAGTCTCGGTCCTGCACACAGTTTTAATCTGCCAGGAAGTTTCATATCAGTGCACACTCCACTGCAGAGTGAAAATCTCATTCTGGAAATATTTCTTTCCTTCTTCTTCTTCTCTTTTTTATTTCTCTTTCCAAAACTTACTTTCTGGATGCATCTTTTACTTTGTGTACTAAAACTTTGTTTGCAAAATTCCTTTAGTCTGAATTCTTGCAGGAAGTTGTCAACATATTACATTAATTTAGATTAGATGTGATTGAGACAGTACTATGGGTAAGTGTACTTACAGAAACTTCCTGACAGATCAAAACTGTGTGCTGGACCGAGGCTCGAACCCACGAAAAGCAAAGGTCCAGAGTTCAAGTCTCGGCCCAGCACACATTTTTTATCTGCCACTCTCTGTCCAGAGTGAAAATTTCATTCTGTTAGTGTAGTTACTGTTGCTGATATGTGAATAAATGAAATTGTAGTTTGTGGCTACCCCTGTATCACAAATTAAAGCTAACTCTCAGATTACCACTGCTGTAAACTGCATAATATGTAAAATTGTAGTAAGCTTTGTGGAATTTGAGACTTTATAAAACTTCAACACATTCATCAGCTGTAAAAAAGAAGAAGAAGAAGAAGAAGAAGAAGAAGAAGGAGGAGGAGGGAAAAAGTGGTTCAGAGCCAACTGAAAAACGTGAAAAATACAGTTGGATCACTACCAAGAGATAACTGGGTCGCATTGTCCCAGGGTATCGGAGGAAGTTAACCTGTCAGTTGTTCCTCTGATCCTTGGATTGTCTTCTGTTTAATTTCTTTTAGGACTGCCATTTCATTTCTCTCCCATTGGGTAATAATTATTTGTAAGTTTATAATAGTTCCTTGTCATGGAAAGGCAAACACTGAAAGAAGAAAGTTGTACAGACACCAAAGAAAATGAAATGCCACACTGTATTCTGATTCAGTAGAGAGAAAAAGTGCTGGTGAAGAGTGAGAAATAACAGTGGATCAGCGTCTAAAATTAAAGTATAAGACTTCTGGTAGATTTAGCATAAGTTCAGGCAAGATATACGTTGTAAATTAATTAGGTGTTGACAGAGCCACTCCCACACTCAAGATTCTTCAAACCTTGCATCAGGTGACAATATTCAAGTAACTTAAGTGGTGTAATGAGTACCCAGGTCCCTAGTGTTATGTTCCATAAAATGTTCAGCCATGGGATATCGAATGTCACTGGTGTTGGTGGTTGTTCATTTGGAGTACAGTGCTCTGTTACTAGAATCCTTTCCTGTGCTTTGTACCCTGCTTACTCCAAACATTTCTTGTTACTTTTCCTCTCTTCTAGCGCATTTATCGGTCACTCCTTCCTCTTTTACACCTCACACTTCCTGTAACAAAGAATATAGTTATCTCTGGCCCTAGTTGTGTGATATTAGTATCCATCACTACTAAACAGAATGTCCCTTTTGTTTTTTGAAGCTGGTAAGTAAACATTCCTTTTCCTGTCAAATGTGTTAATTCATACATCTTTATTTATGAGTCAAAGTTTGCATGATCTTCTCCACAACTGCTTGTATCTGTGTAACAAAAAGCACATTTGCAAGAAAGTATGTATGGTCTGTATCAAATCTCTTCAGTTGCTATTTCTTCTCTTTGTAGTGCATAGTTTGTGTTTCACAGTCAGTGGCTGTTGGTAAATGATAATGGAACACTTAAAAAAATGCTGTAGTGAAGTTACATATTTTGATTTTCTGCTTCAAATTCCTTCTGTTGTCTGTCATTTCTACATGTTTTACATGTTCTTTGTACCCACAATACGGATTTGTACAGTTGTTCCTAGCTTTATCATTTCATTCATTCATTCATATTGTGGAAAGGGCCCATAATAAAACTGATTATTTTATAATTTTATCACTGGTATGTTGTAAGCTTTTGAAATAAGTTTTTCTGAGCTGAATATGTACTAAACAATATGCATTAATTCTTAATTGTGTTATCAGAGTCCCTGTCATTCTTGTGACTTTTACATTACACACATAGAACTTCACATTTCTATCATTCAAAATATTTAAACAAGTGTACATGGTACTGGCAACTTGTAGTAGGAAGAAAACAGGTTTGCAAGGTTCTGTTACATTAATTTAAATGCTTATAATATCTATGTGTGTTACTATCATGTTATGTAACTTACTATTCCTTTAATGATTTAAATTACTGCTACATGTTTGCAGTCCTGAACTACGTTGCATTAAGAATTTACCATGTTGCAGAAACCAAAATTAATGGTTGGAAAATCTGATTTACTGAAGAAACAAAAATATGCATCACATGATAGAGATATTTTGAAAAAGAAAAGAAAACGAGCTATTGATTTAATAAAGAGGAAGTCACCAACAGTGAAAGAATTATTAAAAGAAAAGAGAGAGTATCTGGAGCCTACAGTTCCTCCAGGTATGAAGTCATTTTATGTTTGGATAACTTTTCCATAAACCTAAACATAACGTGTAATCTTATTTTTACTTTGGTCTTGCAATAAGAGTTTTTATTGCGGAATATTATTTTCCGTCATTACTAGTTAGTATTGCAGCTTTGAAGCAACTTTTGTAAATTGTAACCTCAAAATTTAACATTTAGGGTTTCAGTTTGAAATTGAAACAAAGCTGAATTTTCAGTTCCAGAACCTGAAACAGAACCCAAACCCACAGTTCCAGAGATAAAGAAAGCTGAACCAAGAAATGTCGTTGTCGACTCTAAACAGCTGGTTGTGGAACCAAAGAAGCCCAGTGTATTGCCAGCTCCTAAGGTGCAGTCCAACACAATAACTGACGTAATAGAGTCAGTTGTAAGTGCGGCACGCGGTGACGATGAAGTAAGTAAAGACAGTGCTAGCTCAGTATCCAGGTCTGCTTCAGCATCTGTAATGTCAAGTGATTCAGATGCCAGTCAGGATGTCGAAGCAGACCTTGCTTGTGCTGAGACAGACATTATAGATAAGGAAAAGGAGGAGCAAAAAGAAAAGACTGAAGAAAAATTACCAGAGAACTTATCTGAAGATATGAAGGAACTTATAGGAGATCTGAAGATTGCTGCCCTCAGTGCTGATGGAAAGTGCAAATTTTTCTCTGCAGAAGTAAATCAGATGGTTTTAAGGTAAGCAGTTTACTTGATACATCCACTGTGATCGAAAAGACCCTTCTTTGTGCTGAGAGCTGTCAGTTTTATAATTTGGTCCTGAATTAAACAAAGTGTCCCTCTTTGCAGCCAAATCACATTATGTGCATGGCATGGAGGACAACATTTTACTGATCTTTACTTTCTCACTCTTTGTTGTACTGAAAGTACAGTTATAATCATTCCTGTGCTTGCTATATAGTAAGGCATATTGCTGTTGTTCAACTAGATTTGTCAAGCTATAGTCTAAAAAAATCCTAAGTGTTATTAAATGAAATTACAGTTGTAACTGAAAATACTGTATTTTAGATATAAGAGTGCAGCATAGTTGGAGAATTTCATCTGTGGCTTAATAATGTGTGTTTCTTGTGTAGATATGACGGGCTGCATAGATCTACGTGGATCTGAAGATAATAGAGTATTGATCAAAACAAGTCTTCATAAAAATAAATATGCAGTTGAGGGGTCAAGAAAAGTATTAATTTAAAATACATGATTTAATCCTTCCCATTGTGGATGAAATTGTATTAATCAAATACATTTGAATATTATGCTCCCAGAATACACTAAAAAAAGGGATGGGGGTTGGGTGGGGAGTGCACCATGAAGGAGTTTCCCAAATGGTATAGAAATTGGTAGATTTGCTATAAATTTACAGACAAACAAATGATTATAATTTCAGAAAAATTGGATGATTTATTAAAGAGAGAGAGCCTCTTAAATTGGGCAAGCAGCATGGTGCTGGTCCACCTCTGGTTCTTAGGCAAGCAGTTACTTGGCTTGCCACTGATTGATAGAGTTGTCGGATGTTCTCCTTGAGAGATATTGCGCCAACTTCTGTCCAATTGGTGCCTTAGATTGTCAAAATACGGAGCTGGTTGGAGGACCGTGCTCATAATGCTCCAAACATCCAAGCATGAAGACAAGCAGTAGAACCTCTCACCATGTGTAGGTGGACATTCTCTTGCTGAAATGTAAGCTTAGGATGTCCTGTCATGGAGGGCAACAAAACATGGTCTAGAATATCACCTACATACCACTTTGCTTTAAGGGTGCTGGGACTGAAGAGAATTTGGGCTGTTTCATATCGCTCTGGGAGGGGAAATATGCAAGCTGAAAGAGCTGAACATATCAGTGTGTATTTATAAATAAAGTTATTCTTCAACACAAATGTCAGTTTCAACAAATCAGTACTTGCTTAAAATCATCTGATTGTACATTGTATGCCCTTCTCCTTCCTCTCATGTTTGACCTGACTTACTCAGCCAATTATAAGCAGATCTACAATTTAACATAGGCCCCAAAATGCAGTGCAACTTGGCGTTTTTCACATATTCAATCAACATCAGTGGTGAAAGAAGTAATGTAATCTTAATTATTTTCAGACATAATGGCTATGTTTGTGCACTGTGACTGTGTGGGATAATTATTTATTTCAAGTTTCTGCTACCAGTCACTTCTTATTTTATGTTTAAACTAACATAACGCAACGCGTTTCGAACATGTTCTGTTCATCTTCAGGCGTTTATACGTACATACATACATACAGAGAAATGTTACTCAAAAATAAACAGCCTTAAACTAGATTAATCTAGAACTCTTTGTCCATTGTTTTTTACTGTAGCTGCTGGTGTGGCATTTGGGGGGGAAGGAGGGGGGCCAGTGTATGGCTAGAAATCGAAATCGGTGATGTCTTCTGGTTTTCTTCCTTGGGGTTGACTATGTATATCACAGCAATTTTATCATCTTGCTGCTTCATTTGCATCACTGGTGTAATGGCAGAGCTGTTAATTAACATTACACTATTGCACATCAGTGACAAAATATAATGTGCAATAGTGTAATGTCAATCAACAGCTCCGCCATTACACCAGTGATTCAAGTGAAGCAGCAAGATGATGAAATTGCTGTTATATACATAGTCAACCACAAGGAGGAAAACCAGCAGAAAACATCGCTGATTTGTATTTCTAGCCATACACTGCCCCCCCTCCTTCCCCCCAAATGCCACACCAGCAGCTACAGTAAAAAACAATGGAAAAAAGAGTTCTAGATTAATTTAGTTTAAGACTGTTTATTTTTAAGTAACAGTTCTCTGTATGTATGTATGTATGTATGTATGTATGTATGTATGTATAAATGCCTGAAGATGAACAGAACATGTTCGAAATGCGTTGCATTATGTTAGATTAAGCACAAAATAAAAAGTGACTGGTAGTAGAAACTAGGAATAAATAAGTAATGTAATCTAGTGCAGTCTCCATTCAAACAGGTCTGAGAAGTCCCTAACAGTACTGACCAACCGCCGTGTCATCCTCGGGCATATCTGGATGTGGATATAGAGAGGCACGTGGTCACCATACAGCTCTCCTGGCTTTTGTCAGTTTTCACGACGAGAGCCATTAGTTCTCAATCAAGTAGCTCCTCAATGGGCCTCACAGGGGCTGAGTGCGGCCCGTTTGCCAACAGTGGTCGGCAGACTGGATGGTCACCCATCCAAGTGCTAGCCAAGCCTGACAGTGCTTAACTTTGGTGATCTGACGGAAACCAGTGTTACCACTGCGGCAAGGACGTTGGCCAAAAGAAGTAATAAATAATGGAAAAAGTTTCTGTGGCCAACTAATGATCAAACCCAGCGAACATTACTTTATGGAGAAATCGTGATTGCTGTATTGGTTTAAAAAATGTATTTCCAGGTATATACATATTTATATTCTTATATTATATATAATGTAAGAATATAAATACAATTATGTACGTAAGTAAAAATTATTTTGACAAAGTATATATATAGTTCCTTGTAAGGATCACACGGTGAAATTGTTGAGGCTTGTCTAACATCTGGAAGCTCTAAGAGTGGTATTCTCGAAGGTTTGCCTTGCATTGTTAGGGGCAGACTGGAATCTAGCTCATTGCCAGAGGTTAAATGTACTCTCCACACTAAATGTCCGCAGGGGGTGTTGTCTATAGCTCCGCCATCATTTCTTGAAATAGTTGTTCACTGCAACTTGGGAATCCATGATTCATTGAAGCTTTCTCATTTCTTTCATTTTTATGAATTTCAGTGGCTTCCCTGAACAAACTGGTATGGTAGCTCTTCTCTACAGCTAGAACTTGTTTGATGGCGAATTTTGTTGCTAAGTCATCTCAAATGGTATGATTCCCGCCACAACAGTTTCCTCCACCTGTCCGAATCTGCAGAACTGTTTTTGATCAATACTCCTCGTCCTGATGGTTTATTTGATCACTCCAAAGTAGACTGAGTCACTTGTACACACTATGCAGCATACTCTGAACATTGCAAATGAGTCCCTTTTGTCCCTTGCACATCTGAGAGGTTGATCTTGGTCAGTTTGTATACAGTCTTTATGCTGTGTTTGTGCAATGTATTAGATTTAGATTTAGAGTAACTATTCATTCCTTAGGCCCACAAAAGAGGGGATCCGCCTGGGTGTGGAACATGTCAGATAAACACATTACAGAAATGTAATTAGAAAAACTTGAGTTTCATTAATTTTAATGATCCTCAGTCAATAAACAGTAAAATTATGTACATGAATTAAAATTAAGCTTCTAATATTTACATGTTTAATACTTACATCTGCTTTCATTAAATCCATCATTCACACAGTAGCTAGTTACTTGGCTATTACAACCGCGTATTGTCAAAAATTAAAGTAAATTATTCATTTCAATGATCCTCAGTTAAGAACGGTCAGGTTATGTACAAGATTTAAAATTAAACTTCCACTATTTACAGACTTAAGACTTACATCTGCTTTCCATACATCCATCATTCGCATAGTAGGTAGTTACTCAGCTGTTACAACCAAGTATTGTCAAAAATTAAAGGATAATAAATTTTCATTAAAATAGTCTACTGCACTTGTTGAGAAATTCATGTATGGAATAGGAGTTGACCACCAAAAATTCTTTTAAATTATGTTTAAATTGTGCCTTGTCTGAAACTAAGCTCTTAATGGTTGCTGGTAACTTATTGAAAATATGCGTTGCTGAATACTGGACTCCTTTCTGGGCAAGAGTAAGTGATTTTAAATCTTTATGTATATTGTTCTTAATCCTAGTATTGATACTGTGTCCTAAGCAGTTAGTTGGAAAAAGAGATGTATTATTTACAACAAACTTCATTAAGGAATAAATATACTGAGAATCTGTGGTTAGTATGCCCAATTCTTTGAATAGGTTGCGTCATAATGTTCTTGGATTTACACTACACATTACTCTTATTTTATGCTTCTGTACTCTAAAAATTTTTCTCGATTTGTGGAGTTACCCCAAAATATGATACCATATGACTTAATGGAGTAAAAATAAGCAAAATATGCCAGTTTTTTTAAATGTTTATACCTCCTGTGCCTGACATCATTCGCAATGCAAACACAGACTTGTTTAGGCACTATAGCAGTTCATTAGTATGTCGCTCGCAACTGAATTTATTATCAAGTTGTAATCCCAAGAATTTTACACTCTCAACTTCTCTTATTTCCATGTTGTCATATTTTATACACACACTAGAAGGAAATCTCTTGGAAGCTCTGAACTGCATATAGTGGGTCTTTTCAAAGTTTAATGACGGTGAACTGGCAATGAACCACTTACTAATGTCAGTAAAAATTTGATTAGCTGCCCTTTCTAAATTTATATTTGATTTACTATTTATTGCAATGTTTGTATCATCTGCAAATAAGACAAACTTGGCATCTGGTAATGTAACAGATGACAGGTCATTAACATACACAAGAAAAGGTAGTGGACCTAGTATGGAACTAATGACACCCTTTGTTTTCTATTAGTAAGATATGACTGAAACCACTTTGCAGCACTACCAGTGATGCCATAATATTTTAATTTTCTTTAAAGAATGCTGTGATTCACACAGTCAAAAGCCTTTGACAGGTCTCAGAATATGCCAGTTCCCTCTAATTTGTTGTCTAATGAATTAAGAACATTTTCACTGTTAGTGTAAATAGCCTTCTCAATATCAGAACCCTTAAGAAAACCAAACTGTGACTTTGACAGAAAGTTATTTTCACTAAGGTGCCCAAGTAGACGCTTGAACATAACCTTTTCAAAGATTTTTGAAAAAGCTGGCAAAAGTGAGATCGGTCGGTAGTTTGATGGCATTTCTTTGTCCCCTTTCTTGTGGAGAAGTATAACTTAAGCATATTTAAGCCAGTCTGGGAATGTTCCTGTGATAAGTGTTTGATTACACAAATAACTTAAGATATGACTAAGCTCACATGAACACTCTTTTATTGACTTTGTTGATATATTATCATAACCACTAGGATGCTTTGATTTCAAGGACTTCATGATCGATACTATTTCTTTGAGTGAAGTAAGTGTCAATTTCATTTCACTGAGATTGCTTGTGTGCACTGGTCTTAGATACCCCATTGCATTATTTACTGAACCTGACAACACCATGCTATCAGTAACAGAGACAAAATACTTGTTTAAATGGTTTGCAATACAACATGCGTTTGTTACCAGGGTTTCATTTATGTTTAGAGCTATTTGTTCCTCCTCATATCTGGTCCTACCTGTCTCTGACTTATCTATATCCCATATTGTTTTTATTTTATTGCTGGATGTATTATTTATCTTCTTATCATAAGGCAGGTGTTCAGATTTCTGGATAACCTTCTTCAATATTTTGCAGTAATTTTTGTAATGAGCTATAATGCTAGTATCAAAGGCGTCCCTACATATCAGATAGTTTCCTTTTTGCCTCACATGATATCTTTATCCCTTGTGTGATCCATGGTTTCTTATTAGACTTCTGCTTAATTTGAAATACCTTCAGGGGGAAAAATTGTCAAATAAGATGCTAACTGTATTAATGAATGTTTCAATTTTCCATTTGTGTCTTGGGTGCTGTAAACGTCCATCCAATTAATTTCTTTGAGCAGTCTCCTAAATTTCTCAGTTTTGGACTGTTTTATTGGCCTTCTGTACTCAGTTCTGATAGATGTTTTACCATGAAAATTTTCAAAATTTAATGTCAGGTGTTGCATGTCATGGTCAGGTAGCCCATTTACACCTGGTTTTGTAAGGTGGCTTAGTTGCCTAAAATTGTCTAAAAAGATATTATCAATGGCAGCCTTAGAACATTTGTATATCCTAGTTGGGACATTTACAGTAGAAATTAAACTGAATGACAATGTAACTAGTTTTTCTAACTGTTCACTGACAGCGTTTTTCAGGACATCTATCTTAAAATCACCAGCAACCACTAGTGTTTTTTTTTTTTTTTTTTATTAAAGAGATGAGATGATAAATCTTCAAGACCGTTTATAAACAGGTTGAAATTTCCTGAAGCGCAACTCCTCCTTTCTCCATATTTTGTCTACAGAAGTAAGCGGCTAACTTAAATTCTGTAAGGTTTAACATATCAATACCAGTGGTCACATGATGTTCAGAGAGGCAGATTATATCAACTGGGTTCGATGACTCTAATTCATCAGTGCACATAAGTAGTTAATTAATTTTACTTCTAAGCCCTCGAATATTTTGATGCACTAAAGATAGTTGGCATTTCACATTTACAGAGATAAAATCAGGTGGAAATAAAATTTCTGCTGATTGCTGTGAATTTTTAACCAACATTTGTGTTCGCTATTCCAATGTGCCAGGATTATGCTGTTTGATTTCTCTCTCAAACTGAAGGTTTGTTTCAATCTTTACTTCTCTCAGAACTTGACTTCATTCTGTCCTACCTATCTTAAAAAAGGTTTTGCTCCAACACCTATGACCACTGGTATATTACCATTCATGGCAGTGCCTCCCCCCTTACATTTCCTGCTATTAGCCCAGCCAGTTTACCCTTCCCTTTCCTGTTGACCAGTTCTATATATCACATTATGGAAGAAAGGCTTTACCGTACTTTTCTTCTTGCGGTGATAGAGAATTTTTGCTCAAAGAAATTCAGGGTTTTTTCCATTGTCATATTTTACGGGTTATAGGACACACCTTAATTTCCAAGCAATTTTTTGTTTGTTGTTTTTGTTAATAGGTTGCAAATCCAGACCAAAATAAAAGCCCTTAGTTTATAAAACCAATTCCTGAAAATAGTCATCTGAGCTTTCTCCTCCACCTCCTCCTCCTCCTCCTCCTCTTCTTTGTCGTCATTGTTGTCCTCTTCGTATATAAGATGGTCATCACTGTCATTGAGAGCATTACTTATGCCATACTACTTAAAAGATTTAACAATAATGTCTTCCCTCACTCTAGACCATGGCTGTTCTGTCCAGTGACATACTTCTTTGATTGTACCTTGTTTTAAAGTTCCCTTTGACATGAATTCATGTTTGGTTACATCCATCAGACATCCATTCTTGTTTCATTTGTTTCAGTTGTGAAGTGTTTCGTGTTTGGTTACATCCATCATACGTGTTTCATGTTTGGTTTCATCCATCGTACATTTGTTCCATTCTTGTTTCAGTTGTGAAGTAAGCTCTCCCAGAATAATAGCAAGCTCTTTATTTCCCTGTCTCAATTTCTCTTTCACAGAATTTTTCAAATGCCTCCTAGACTGATCTAGCACAAGTAGAAACTTTTCTTCAAGAAAACTCTGTTAATATGTAATTTCATACCAGCCTTGTCTATACAATCCTTGTTTCATACATGAACACTACCCCCTGGCAGTATTTCAGAAGGTTTTGTCATTTTTTTGCACTTGGAAACAACCATTGAGTGAAGGACGACAGTGTAGTGCATTTTTTCATGTCCACTTATTTTTATAATTATAGTTTTAGCACATTTCATGGCAACAATTCTGTTACTCAGCCCATCAAATGTCAGAAGAATTCCTTTCATATTCACTATTTGGCTTAGTTCCATACTGGTTTTCTTTCGATATTGAGTAATAAAGTAATGGAAAGATAATATTTTCTCTTCGTACTCCTGGGGCATTTTCCGAGATATTTTGGTTTTGGTTCACATACTACGTCCATGATCGCTTCATAAAACTATAGCACCAACCAACTCTATCCTTAACGTCTGTTAAGTTCCAATGTAGCACTAGCTTACAAGTGTTTATTTGAATAATTTGTGTATTACGAGGTGCATTCAAGTTCTAAGGCCTCCGATTTTTTTTCTCCGGACTGGAAAGAGATAGAAACATGCGAATTGTTTTAAAATGAGGCCGCGTTCATTGTCAATACATCCCATAGATGGCAGCACTGTACGGCAGATGGAATTTTACCGTCAGTGGCGAGAATGAGAACTGTTTTAAATACTTAAAATGGCGACGTTTTCCTTACTTGAGCAGCGTGCAATCATTCGTTGTTTTTTTTTTTTAATTTTCGTGGTGTGAAACCAATTGAAATTCATCGGCAGTTGAAGGAGACGTGGTGATGGAGTTATGGATGCGTCGAAAGTGTGTTCGTGGGTGCGACAGTTTAATGAAGGCAGAACATCTTGTGACAACAAACCGAAACAACCTCGGGCTCGCACAAGCCACTCTGACGACATGATCGAGAAAGTGGAGAGAATTGTTTTGGGGGATCGCCGAATGACTGTTGAACAGATCGCCTCCAGAGTTGGCATTTCTGTGGGTTCTGTGCACACAATCCTGCATGACGACCTGAAAATGCGAAAAGTGTTATCCAGGTGGGTGCCACGAATGCTGACGGACGACCACATGGCTGCCCGTGTGGCATGTTGCAAAGCAATGTTTACACGCAACGACAGCATGAACAGAGCTTTCTTTTCGTCGGTTGTGACAATGGATGAGACGTGAATGCCATTTTTCAATTCAGAAACAAAGCGCCAGTCAGCTCAATGGAAGCACACAGATTCACCGCCACCAAAAAAATTTCGGGTAACCGCCAGTGCTGAAAAAATGATGGTGTCCATGTTCTGGGACAGCGAGGGCGTAATCCTTACCCATTGCATTCCAAAGGGCACTACGGTAACAGGTGCATCCTACGAAAATGTTTTGAAGAACAAATTCCTTCCTGCACTGCAACAAAAACGTCCGGGAAGGGCTGCGCGTGCTGTTTCACCAAGACAACGCACCCGCACATCGAGCTAACGTTACGCAACAGTTTCTTCGTGATAACAACTTTGAAGTGATTCCTCATGCTCCCTACTCACCTGACCTGGCTCCTAGTGACTTTTGGGTTTTTCCAACAATGAAAGACACTCTCCGTGGCCGCACATTCACCAGCCGTGCTGCTATTGCCTCAGCGATTTTCCAGTGGTCAAAACAGACTCCTAAAGAAGCCTTCGTCGCTACCATGGAATCATGGTGTCAGCGTTGTGAAAAATGTGTACGTCTGCAGGGCGATTACGTCGAGAAGTAACGCCAGTTTCATCGATTTCGGGTGAGTAGTTAATTAGAAAAAAAAATCGGTGGCCTTAGAACTTGAATGCACCTCGTAATTTGTGCCATTTTGATGGCGTCCTTGAATCCATTTCGGTATGTCATCTTTTAGTTTTGGCCATTTTACATTCTATCCTCTATTTCCACATTTAGTCTTCTTCATTTTTTTGGTTCATCTTTACTAGCGCGCCAATCGCGAATTCATTGTGGTCCGCTGAAAGAAAGGACCAACAACTTCGGATGACCTGATATGGCACCATACCGTCATCTTCGCATGCCCCTGTGCTTTGTCAACACAGTCATGTGGGGTTTTGGCTGTCCATCAATGGCAGTTATTCTTGTTTACAAATCGTCCAATTTGGAAAATTGCCTCATCAGTCTACAGAATGTTCTCAAGAATTTCAGGCCAATCATCATTCCAGCCGAAGAAAATTTCTCCAGGCTCCATTCTTACATCACAGTCATCAGGAAACGATTGCTGTGCATAATGTGTGTTAAACAGCATAAAAGTGAGATCTTTTTTTAATAATTGTAGCAACTGCATAACGTGAAAGACCACTTTCATTAGATTGCTAATGCAGTTATTTCGTAGAGCTCCTCATTAATATTTCTCCAACTCTGCCCACATTCTCTGCTGTCCCTGAAATTGATGGTATTCCTGATCGTTTTGCATTGACGACATTCTCTGTTGTTAGTAGTTTGGAATGGCAATATTTAACTGTTCTTGTACCCAGTGTTGCTTGGATCCCTTCTTCAGTCCTCCACAACCTTTCCACTCACCCCACAGATCCCCACACCTCATAACGGACTGTTATTCTGTCCTATTCTTCCACAGTCAACACAGGCAGCATTATTCAATGAAACAAAAGAAAAAATTATGCTAAACACAATCTCAAGGAGTGCTGTTTCTAACAAAAGTACTTCTAAGAAAATTGGTTCATAAATACAGCACCTGCAACAATTTAAAAATAGGGAGTGACTTATCAGACATCCTTTACATTGTGTGTAAGGAATGATTCTGCAGGCAAAAACCACAAGATCATGTTATACTTTGTATAGAAGAAAGAGATATAGGTGTACATGGTGTTGGAAATACACAGTGAGACTGTGGTTTGTCATTCTGCTCTGTTGCTGTTTGGATTGCTCTTTATCCTATGACCATAATATTAATGTGGAATTGAAGGGTTGAGGGGGGCCATACTAGAAGCCATATACGTTCTCAACAACCCAACATGTTTAATCCCTAAGAGGACATTCATACTGTTTGCTAGACCATGCATATCTTACAGCCATGTCACATACCATGAGGCAGGAAATGGGCTTGAACATAGCAAGGCAGATATCCACATGGAAAGTGCAAAGTGTAGTGACATCAGGAGCACCATAATTCATGTTGGGGTTTCTCACCACATCAGCAGCAAGAGAGAGAGGTGTGCACCAACAGTGGTCCACTCAACAACAGTGAACATAGACATGACACCAAGTCATCTTTTCAGGTGAGTCCAAGTTTGGCATACAATATCATGATGTTTCCAAGCATTGAGGCTTTGAGGAGAAAGAGTGCAGCCAGATTGGATTCATCATTGCCATACGAGCAAAGTATTTGGCATGGTGATATGGGGTACTACTGGAAACACAACACTATCAACTCTGGTTTGGATAGCTAGAACTTCTGGACAGCAGGCATTACATTTTTGATGTACTGAGGCCTGTGGATGTGCCCAGTCGTACTAGGGGTCTCCACGACATTACCTTTAAACAGTGTAATGCAAGACCACATGTTGCCCATGCTGTCCTTGACTCACCTCATCAAAGTTATCCTTTTGAAGTTTACTGATCATGAGGACTAGTGAGAGCCTGGGCAACAGCATGTATCAAATGCCAGCACAGTTTGACTGATACCTGCACAAACGTTCAAATCGTCACCTGAGCCAGGAAAGAGGCATGACCAATATGCTTGTAATGCACGCAAGACGTGTGCAGCAGCACCTTTAATGCAAAATGCAACACCTGGAACATGTCCTGAGTAACAGTAGGTACTCCACCTGTTATAATTAGTGTCATGAAAATTACCAACCGGCAAAGTGACGTGTCAGCAGAAGAAATGTTGTGTGCAGCTAGTCTACCAAATAAAGGGTGGAGCAAAAAGAATACATGGCTTTCTAACAAGTAGACTACTGGCCATTAAAATTGCTACACCAAGAAGAAATGCAGATGATAAACGGGTATTCATTCGACTAATACATTATACTACAACTGACATGTGATTACATTTTCACAAAATTTGGGTGCATAGATCCTGAGAAATCAGTACCCAGAACAACCACCTCTGGCCTAGTAACGGCCTTGATATGCCTGGGCATTGAGTCAAACAGAGCTTGGATGGCGTGTACAGGTACAGCTGTCCATGCAGCTTCAACACGATACCACAGCTCATCAAGAGTAGTGACTGGCGTATTGTGATGAGCCAGTTGCTCGGCCACCATTGACCAGACGTTTTCAGTTGGTGAGAGATCTGGAGAATGTGCTGGCCAGAGCAGCAGTCGAACATTTTCTGTATCCAGAGAGGCCCGTACAGGACCTGCAACATGCGGTCGTGCATTATCCTGCTGAAATGTAGGGTTTCGCAGGGATCAAATGAAGGGTAGAGCCACGGGTCATAACACATCTGAAATGTAATGTCCAATGTTCAAAGAGCCGTCAATGCAAACGAGCTGACAGAGACGTGTAACCAATGACACCCCATACCATCACGCCCAGTGATACGCCAGTATGGCGATGACGAATACACGCTTCCAATGTGCGTTCACCGTGATGTCACCAAACACGGATGCGGCCATCATGATGCTGTAAACAGAACCTGAATTCATCCGAAAAAATGACCTTTTGCCATATGTGCATCCAGGTTCGTGGTTCAGTACACCATCGCAGGCGCTCCCATCTGTGATGCAGCATCAAGGGTAACTGCAGCCATGGTCTCCGAGCTGATAGCCCATGCTGCTGCAAATGTTGTTGAACTGTTCGTGCAGATGGTTGTTGTCTTCCAAACGTCCCCGTCTGTTGACTCAGGGATTGAGACGTGACTGCACGATCCGTTACAGCCATGCAGATAAGATGCCTGTCATCGCGACTGCTAGTGATATGAGGCCATTGGGATCCAGCACGGCATTCCGTATTTCCTGAACCCACCGATTCAATATTGTGCTAACAGTCATTGGATCTCGACCAACACTAGCAGCAATGTCGCGATACGATAAACCGCAATCACGATAGGCTGCAATCCGACCTTTATCAAAGTCGGAAACGTGATGGTACGCATTTCTCCTCCTTACACGAGGCATCACAACAACTTTTCATCAGGCAACGCTGGTCAGCTGCTGTTTGTGTATGAGAAATCGGTAGGAAACTTTCCTCATGTCAGCACGTTGTAGGTGTCGCCACCGGCGTCAACCTTGTGTGAATGCTCTGAAAAGCTAATCATTTGTATATCACAGCATCTTCTTCCTGTCGGTTAAATTTCCTGTCTGTAGCACGTTATCTTCGGGGTGTAGCAATTTTAATGGCCAGTAGTGTATAATTGGCTTTGTTTTGATCACATACAAAATGTACTCACATCACTACAATTGGTAATGCATCTGATGTATGAATTTTTATATAGAACATCAGGCAGATAGCGGCCTTTTTCATGAATACACATTAAGTCTTTCTTTGAAAATTGTCATCACTTTTGTCAACATGTCATGTAAAACTGTCAACATGTCATGTAAAACAGCAGCAATTTCTTGATCTATTGGAACTTTCAGGTGATTGAGTGTATGAAGTTTGTTGCAGTACACTTTACTTTTTAGGTAACCCCATAAGAAGAAGTCGCAAAATGACAAGTTTGCCGATTGTGCTGGCCAGTGGACATCGCTGAAACAGAAGATCACGTGTTGGGGAAGCATTTCTCTGACAGCTGCAACGGAATCATTAGCCGTGTGGCTGTTGCTCCATCCTGTTGGAGCCATGTGTCTGCCATGTTCATCCCTATAGTGTCCAGTTGTGACCACACGAAATTGTGTAGTATTGCAACATAACATGCGGCATACACAGATAATGCCTCCTTAAAAAGAGAGAGAGGCCCAGTAATTACCACATTGAACACTTCACACTACAGTGTCACTTTTGCACTTTGCAGTGGTTTTTGATACACTTCTTGTGGGTTGCCTACTGCTCAATACAGACAGTTTTGTTTGTTCACGTAACCGTCTAAGTGAAAGTGCACTTCATCTCTCATCATCATAAGCAACAGCAGCAGTAGCTAGAACATCAAGCATTCTCTAACAAAACTGTCTCTGTTCATCGTAATCATGGCCGTGAATCTTCTGCGCGATCATAATTTTGTAAGGATGACAATGTAACTCATCATTCAGGATGCACTGCAGTGAGTGACGAGACAAACCCAGAGTTGTAGCATTGCTCTTTGTGGAGTGTCGAGGACTTTGAAGAACGTGGCTTGTACTCTATCGACATTTTCCTGCATTCACACCGTGCAAGGATGACCAGACAACGTCTGCTTTGTGACTGATGCAGTTGCGCGAAAAGAGGTAGTCCAATGCTGTATTGTGTTGCCATCAAGTATTGATATGAAGAAATGTCCAACAGCAAAAACGTGATGAGGTATGGTCCATTGCGCCATTGCTACTGAAACTGGATGCTCTTACCTACAACACAACAGGTCACCCACCCTTCCATTCTCTTCCCACCACTGATACTATGAGAGTCAAATCCACATTCTTTTTGTGGCCATATAGTGTGCAAACACAGCTTGAAGGTTACATGCAACTGACTGAGATCAGTGTGTGTCTCAGTTGGGGGAAAGACAAATGGAATCCTCATGCAATGTTAGGAGCATACAATATACTGTGTACAGGTGGAAAAGTCTGTGGTGGAATGAGAAATCAACTATGTCAGAGCATGAGTTATGCAAGACCAGTTACGTAACAAAATTCACCAACATGCACATTCTGGATATTGTGGCCGTTTGTTCAGGGAAGCCATTGGAATTCTTAAGACAAACAAAAGTTTTAAGGAAAAAGGAGACGTTCTCAAGACAAATAGGCTAGATTCCTGTGCTGCAACAAACAACCATTGCAAGTAACAGTGGAGGAGCTACAGCAAAAATGACCAGCAAAATGCCCCTTGTGAATGTTAGCATGGGCTGTACATATAACCTGTGGTTGCAAACTTGAATCCAGTCCACATCAGCAATGCAGGGTGAATTTGTGGGAATGCCGGCTATACAAAATCATTAAACAACCGTCAACCGAAGATCTCAATACAAAAGCCAAAAGGCAATTTGTCACACTTGTGAATGTGGCTGAGTTATACCTGAAGCCAGATGGTCAACAAAATAGTACCTGAGAAAATGTTATTCTTAAAATACACGTTGTAGTTTCATGTATGTTGGCAAGTCACTGACTAGGTCCTGTGAAGGACCATTGGAAAGTACTTCTGTCACCATAGCTGATAACCCTTGATGAAGAAAGCTGGTAGCCTAGTTGCCGCTGTAAAGAGCAGACATTTTTACCCATTTTATTGACTATGTAGATCTATTAAATGATGATTGTGGTTAGACATGGAGATAAATTATGCAGTTACTGTTCATACTACGACACAAACGATGTTGTTGATTCATTGGGTAGGAGTGCCCCTTTTTGTTCTTTTACCCTTTGTATTTGATTCAACACTGCCACATTCAACATTGCCACATGAGGATTTCATAATGCCATAAGCAGTTTTAACCATCCAGTGTTCGTCAGACAAAATGCACAGGCTATAAACAGTGATGTAACATTCCCATTGCAACAGGAACCTTTTATCATACCTTAGAAAATGTGCCTTCTGCCTGAAGATAACCATTGGCTGATCGGAACCTCACACAACACTGAAATTAGTACTCAGGGGCAGAATGATATCCTTCCTAAAATGCCCATTTTACCAGTTTGTCATGATCACCTGATATTATTTGTTGCCTTTTCTGAGCCTTTTTCTTCAGCTTGTGTTGCTATTATTTCATAAAGTTTATTATAACAGTTTTAAAGTAAGTAACTTTCTTTGTTAAAGCTTGGAGTACAAATGCCAGCAGCTTCCTTGCAATATTAGACATCAGGTTTATAGCCATTTGGCCACATCCTTGCCTTGTACCAAAGAGACCCTAATGAAAAGAGCAAAAAAACTGCGACTGCAAGCCGAAGAGGATAAAATGAAGTTGCCTTTGAGAAGGTACGGTGTACATGTTTAATGTTTTGTTTATTTCTTATGTAACAGAAAAATATTTATGTGGAAATTATGTATTATTAGATACTGGAATGCCTGATTTTGGCTACACTTCACTATTTACATCATATGTACTTTTTTAGATTGCCATATTATATGAATTATTCATTTACATTCATAATTGCTTTTATGAACACTCATAGACAGGAGATTCGTTGGAAGATAAGGAGTGACTCAATAAATACGTTGGTAGAGGAGATGATGATTTTGTAAACTATTCCTATGCTGTTTAACATACATACACTGAAGTGCCAAAGAAACTGGTGTAGGCATGCGCATTCAAATACAGATGTAACCTAACCTAACTATATATATATATACCTAAAAACAAAGATGATGTGACTTACCAAATGAAAGTGCTGGCAGGTCGACAGACACACAAACATACACACAAAATTCAAGCTTTCGCAACAAACTGTTGCCTCATCAGGAAAGAGGGAAGGAGAGGGAAAGACGAAAGGATGTGGGTTTTAAGGGAGAGGGTAAGGAGTCATTCCAGTCCCGGGAGCGGAAAGACTTACCTTATGGGGGAAAAAAGGACGGGTATACACTCGCACACACACACATATCCATCCACACATCTACAGACACAAGCAGACATATATGTCTGTCCCTCTTTCCTGATGAGGCAACAGTTTGTTGCGAAAGCTTGAATTTTGTGTGTATGTTTGTGTTTGTTTGTGTGTCTGTTGACCTGCCAGCACTTTCATTTGGTAAGTCACATCATCTTTGTTTTTAGGTATATTTTTCCTGCATGGAATGTTTCCTTCTATTATAACCATATATATATATATATATATATATATATATATATATATATATGTCTGCTTGTGTCTGTGTATATGAGGATGGATATGTGTGTGTGTGCGAGTATGTACCCGTCCTTTTTTCCCCCTAAGGTAAGTCTTTCCGCTCCCGGGACTGGAATGACTCCTTACCCTCTCCCTTAAAACCCACATCCTTTCGTCTTTCCCTCTCCTTCCCTCTTTCCTGATGAGGCAACAGTTTGTTGCGAAAGCTTGAATTTTGTGTGTATGTTTGTGTTCGTTTGTGTGTCTGTCGACCTGCCAGCACTTTCATTTGGTAAGTCACATCATCTTTGTTTTATATATATATATATATATATATATATATATATATATATATATATATATATATATAATAGAGGGAAACATTCCACGTGGGAAAAATATATTTAAAAAGAAAGATGATGAGACTTACCAAACAAAAGCGCTGGCAGGTCGATAGACACACAAACATACACACAAAATTCTAGCTTTCGCAACCAACGGTTGCCTCGTCAGGAAAGAGGGAAGGAGAAGGAAAGACAAAAGGATATGGGTTTTAAGGGAGAGGGTAAGGAGTCATTCCAATCCCGGGAGCGGAAAGACTTACCTTAGGGGGGAAAAAAGGACAGGTATACACTCGCGCACACACACACATATCCATCCACACATACACAGACACAAGCAGACATATATATATATATATATATATATATATATATATATATATATATATATATATATATATATATAGAAGAAAACATTCCACGAGGGAAAAATATACCTAAAAACAAAGATGATGTGACTACCAAATGAAAGTGCTGGCAGGTCGACAGACACACATACGAACACAAACATACACACAAAATTCAAGCTTTCGCAACAAACTGTTGCCTCATCAGGAAAGAGGGAAGGAGAGGGAAAGACGAAAGGATGTGGGTTCTAAGGGAGAGGGCAAGGAGCCACTCCAATCATGGGAGCAGAAAGACCCACCCTAGGGGGGATATATATATATATATATATATATATATATATATATATATATATATATATATATATATGGTTATAATAGAAGGAAACATTCCACGAAGGAAAAATATACCTAAAAACAAAGATGATGTGACTTACCAAATGAAAGTGCTGGCAGGTCGACAGACACACATACGAACAACACAAACATACACACAAAATTCAAGCTTTCGCAACAAACTGTTGCCTCATCAGGAAAGAGGGAAGGAGAGGGAAAGACGAAAGGATGTGGGTTTTAAGGGAGAGGGTAAGGAGTCATTCCAGTCCCGGGAGCGGAAAGACTTACCTTAGGGGGAAAAAAGGACGGGTATACACTCGCACACACACACACATATCCATCCACACATATACAGACATAAGCAGACATATTTACAGACCAAAATATGTCTGCTTGTGTCTGTATATGTGTGGATGGATATGTGTGTGTGTGCGAGTGTATACCCGTCCTTTTTTCCCCCTAAGGTAAGTCTTTCCGCTCCCGGGACTGGAATGACTCCTTACCCTCTCCCTTAAAACCCACATCCTTTCGTCTTTCCCTCTCCTTCCCTCTTTCCTGATGAGGCAACAGTTTGTTGCGAAAGCTTGAATTTTGTGTGTATGTTTGTGTTGTTCGTATGTGTGTCTGTCGACCTGCCAGCACTTTCATTTGGTAAGTCACATCATCTTTGTTTTTAGGTATATTTTTCCTTCGTGGAATGTTTCCTTCTATTATAACCATATCATTAATTTGAACCCAACAATTACGTTTGTTATTGTTGCCTTTGCATTTCGAAATCTTTCCTGTCGTCTTATTTCTCTTTTTTCTCTTTATTTTCTCTTTCTGTTTTTACCAGTAGTTTCACTTTGTATTCACCTTCCCCTTTTACCGTAATCTACTATACAATTTTATCCCGCCTATATATGCTCAACAATACGTAACCCACTTCCCAACCATAACCAAAAAAATTTTATTTTCCGCTTTCAACACTACCGCTGCTATAAAATCCACCGTTTCTAGTTCAATAACAGCTGCTTTCACGCTTTTAACAACCATTTCGGCTAGTTCTAATAACTTTAGCTTTATTTCCACTTCCGTTTTTCGCACATCACTGATCATTTTAGCCGCTCCCCACAGGTTTTAACGTCATTATTTGTACAATTGTTAGCCCCATTTTCGTAATCTTTCACCACAACACCACTCCTTTAATACGTTTTTTCGAAATTTTCTCGAAATTTTCCCGAATTTCTCCGTCCTTTAACGGGTCTGTAAATATGTCTGCTTGTGTCTGTATATGTGTGGATGGATATGTGTGTGTGTGCGAGTGTATACCCGTCCTTTTTTCCCCCTAAGGTAAGTCTTTCCGCTCCCGGGACTGGAATGACTCCTTACCCTCTCCCTTAAAACCCACATCCTTTCGTCTTTCCCTCTCCTTCCCTCTTTCCTGATGAGGCAACAGTTTGTTGCGAAAGCTTGAATTTTGTGTGTATGTTTGTGTTGTTCGTATGTGTGTCTGTCGACCTGCCAGCACTTTCATTTGGTAAGTCACATCATCTTTGTTTTTAGGTATATATATATATATATATATATATATATATATATATATATATATATATATATATATATATATATATATATATATATATATATATATAAAAACTGGCCGAATATGGCACTGCGGTTGGCAATGTCTTTATAGACAACAAGTGTCTGGCACAGTTGTTAGATCAGTTACTGCTGTTACAATGGCAGGTTACCAAGATTTAAGCAAGTTTGAACTTGGTGTTACAGTCAGCGAAGAGATATGCATCTCCAAGGTAGCGATGAAGTGGGGATTTTCCCATATGACCGTTTCACGAGCATACAGTGAATATCAGGAACCCGGTAAAACATTAAAATCTCCGACATACTGCAGCCAGAGAAAGATCGTGCAAGAACGGGATCAACGCCTGAAGAGAATCTTTGAGCGTGGCAGAAGTGCAACCCTTCTGAAAATTGCTGCAGATTTCAGTGCTTGACCATCAACAAGCCTCAGTGTGTGAACCATTCAACGAAACAACATTGAGTCTCATTTCAAATTGTGTCGAGCAGATGGACATGTCTGGGTATGGAGACTACCTCATGAATCCATTGACCCAGCATGTCAGCAAGGGATTGTTCAAGCTGGTGGAGCTTCTGAAGTGGTGTGGTGCATGTGCGGTTGGAATTATATTGGACCTCTGATATGTCTAGATACAACTCTGAGTGGGACACGTACGTAAGCATCCTGTCTAATCACCTACATGCATTCATGTCCAGTGTGTATTCCGACGGACTTAGGAAATTCTAGCATGACAATTCAACACCCCACACGTCCAGAATTGCTACAGAGTGGCTCCAGGAACACTCTTCTGAGTTTCAACACATCCACAGGCCACCAAACTCCCCTGACATGAAAATTTTTGAGCGTATCTGGGATGCCTTGCAATGTGCTGTTCAGAAGAGCTCTCCGCCCTCTCATACTCTTACAGATTTATGGACAGCCCTGCAGGACTCGTGGTGACATTTCCCTCCAGCACTACTTTAGACATCAGTCGAGTCCATGCCATGTCATGTTGCAACACTTCTGCATGCTCATGGGGGCCTTACACAATATTAGGCAGGTGTAGAAATTTCTTTGGCTCTCCAGTGTATAGCAAAGAGGACTCTGAAGTTAAAGTACTGTGAAATAAAGAAATAATTCGTACTGCATTTGTTTATCCAGTAGACCTTTTCACCTTGTATCATATAATCAACACAATGTATAGTCCAGAGATATGTAAAGAATTTAATACAAAATTCCCTCTCTCCCCTCACTGCAGTTACAAATAGTTTCATCTCTTCCATCTGCCTTCTGTGGATTTGAGGATATTGATCATCGATAATTTTGTCCGCACGTATTGTGAGAGGGTACTTAATTTGTTATGGGGAAACTATGAGGTTCATTCAAATGAAACCTGATCAGTGTGTCTACCTTTGCCTTACACTTAAGGTGGCACCATGTAACTGTGGGTATGGTGGCACCATCTATCGATAGACTGGCGCGTGCGCACCGTTCAGTGTTGCCACCCTGAAGAGAGGGTGGTTACACAGATATGTCCACTACTCAACATGCAGGCGAGTAAGCAGGAATAACGAGGAGCAATTCAATTTTTGGCAATGGAGAGAGTAAGACAGATAAAGGCTGAATATGGTGAGTACAGTCAGAGCCATTAAAGTGTTTTGGAATGGCGCAAACGATTCCTTGAGGGGCACGTCACTGGAAGACAGTGCTAGTCCTGAACAGGCTCATTGTGTCATCACACCAGAAATGGTTGTGGAAGTAAATGCTTTAGTCTTGGACAACCACAGAATCAAATGTTCATAACGGGTAGCAAGGACAAAGAATCCAGTGAAATTTTTTTAAGTGCTTTATCTGAAAACTACCTAGAGCAGTTAAACAGAGAACCGACTCGTGGCGATAACATGTTAGACCTTCTGGTGACAAACAGACCCGAACTATTTGAAACAGTTAACGCAGAACAGGGAATCAGCGATCATAAAGCGGTTACAGCATGAATGATTTCAGCCATAAATAGAAATATTAAAAAAGGTAGGAAGATTTTTCTGTTTAGCAAAAGTGACAAAAAGCAGATTTCAGAGTACCTGACAGTCAACACACAAGTTTTGCCTCAAGTACAGATAGTGTTGAGGATCAGTGGACAAAGTTCAAAACCATCGTACAATATGCATTAGATGAGTATGTGCCAAGCAAGATCATAAGAGATGGAAAAGAGCCACCGTGGTACAACAACCAAGTTAGAAAACTGCTGCGGAAGCAAAGGAAACTTCACAGCAAACATAAACATAGCCAAAGCCTTGCAGACAAACAAAAATTACACGAAGCGAAATGTAGTGTCAGGAGGGCTATGCGAGAGGCGTTCAATGAATTCAAAAGTAAAGTTATATGTACTGACTTGGCAGAAAATCCTAAGAAATTTTGGTCTTATGTCAAAGCAGTAGGTGGATCAAAACAAAATGTCCAGACACTCTGTGACCAAAATAGTACTGAAACAGAGGATGACAGACTAAAGGCCGAAATACTAAATGTCTTCTTCCAAAGCTGTTTCACAGAGGAAGACTGCACTGTAGTTCCTTCTATAGATTGTCGCACAGATGACAAAATGGTAGATATCGAAATAGACGACAGAGGGATAGATAAACAATTAAAATCGCTCAAAAGAGGAAAGGCCGCTGGACCTGATGGGATACCAGTTCGATTTTACACAGAGTACACGAAGGAACTTGCCCCCCTTCTTGCAGCGGTGTGCCGTAGGTCTCTAGAAGAGCGTAGCGTTCCAAAGGATTGGAAAATGGCACAGGTCATCCCCGTTTTCAAGAAGGAACGTCGAACAGATGTGCAGAAATAGAGACCTATATCTCTAACGTCGATCAGTTGTAGAATTTTGGAACACGTATTATGTTAGAGTCTAATGACTTTTCTGGAGACTAGAAATCTACTCTGTAGGAATCAGCACGGGTTTCAAAAAAGATGGTCGTGTGAAACCCAGCTCGCGCTATTCGTCCACGAGACTCAGAGGGCAATAGACACGGGTTCCCAGGTAGATGCCGAGTTTCTTGACTTCCGCAAGGCGTTCGATATAGTTCCCCACAGTCGTTTAATGAACAAAGTAAGAGCATATGGACCATCAGACCAATTGTGTGATTGGATTGAGGAGTTCCTAGATAACAGGACGCAGCATGTCATTCTCAACGGAGAGAAGTCTTCCGAAGTAAGAGTGATTTCAGGTGTGCCGCAGGGGAGTGTCATAGGACCGTTGCTATTCACAATATACATAAATGACCTTGTGGATGACATCGGAAGTTCACTGAGGCTTTTTGCAGATGATGCTGTGGTGTATCGAGAGGTTGTAACAATGGAAAATTGTTCTGATATACAGGAGGATCTGCAGCGAATTGACACATGGTGCAGGGAATGGCAATTGAATCTCAATGTAGACAAGTGTAATGTGCTGCGAATACATAGAAAGATAGATCCCTTATCATTTAGCTACAAAATAGCAAGTCAACAACTGGAAGCAGTTAATTCCATAAATTATCTGGGAGTACACATTAGGAGTGATTTAAAATGGAATGATCATATAAAGTTGATCATCAGTAAAGCAGATGCCAGACTGAGATTCATTGGAAGAATCCTAAGGAAATGCAATCCGAAAACAAAGGAAGTAGGTTACAGTACGCTTGTTCGCCCACTGCTTGAATACTGCTCAGCAGTGTGGGATCCGTACCAGATAGGGTTGATAGAAGAGATAGAGAAGATCCAATGTAGAGCAGCGCACTTCGTTACAGGATCATTTAGTAATCGCGAAAGCGTTATGGAGATGATAGATAAACTCCAGTGGAAGACTCTGCAGGAGAGACGCTCAGTAGCTCGGTACGGGCTTTTGTTAAAGTTTCGAGAACATACCTTCACCGAAGAGTCAAGCAGTATGTTGCTCCCTCCTACGTATATCTCGCGAAGAGACCATGAGGATAAAATCAGAGAGATTAGAGCCCACACAGAAGCATACCGACAATCCTTCTTTCCACGAACAATACGAGTCTGGAATAGAAGGGAGAACCGATAGAGGTACTCAGGGTACCCTCCGCCACACACCGTCAGGTGGCTTGCGGAGTATGGATGTAGATGTAGATGTAGAATCACTGTGGGCGATCCACCAGTTAGTGGGTATTAGTGTGGGCACCACCCACACCATAATCCATCAACTCTTGAACTTACGAAAAATCTGTGCGCAGTGGGTTCACCCACCAACTGACCGCCGAACAGCACAGTACTCGAATGACGCTGTCTTCGAGTCATGTGCAATGTTATCATGAGGAGGAAGACAGCTTTCTGTTGCGTATTGTCACAGGTAACGAAACATGGTGTCACCATTTTGAACCAGAAACCAAGCAGTGGAAACATGCAACTACAAAGGCCGTGCACACCAGTTCTGGTAAGGTCCCGATGTCCTCCTTTTTTGACCACAAGGGCCCACTGCTTGTCGAGTTCCTGGAACAGGGAACCACCATCAATGCCTAGTGTTATCAAGCCACTTTACAGAACTTTAGATGAGCTGTCAAGTTGTCCAATTGCATTATCCTCCTGCATGATAATGCCTGCCTACACACGGCCAGTGCGGTGAAGACAACATTGCAGCAATTTCGATGGGTAACACTGAAACGTCCACCGTACAGTCCCGACCTTTCATTGTGTGACTTTCATGTGTTTGGACCTCTAAAACAAGCTATTCGCGGACATCGATTCGCAACAGATGACGAAGTGTGTGACTGGGTCAGGCCTGGATCCACTAGCAGTCTACTAGCTTCAAGGATAGAATCGACTGGCTAGTGTCGCAATGGGACAAATATGCGAACAGTTTTAGTGACTTATTTTTGAGTATGTGCACTGTGTATAACTACATTTTTGAGTTAATAAAATTGTTACTGTTACTTTACACTAGTGTCCGGGTTTCATTTGAATGCCCCTTATACTCTCAAATTTTGGGTCAGATTTTCACGAAATGGTTACTTTTTCTGTCATTCACATTGAGACAAGTGGATCCCCTTCTATTTTGGTATTGCCTATAATCTTTTTAAAAATGAATGTTTCCATTTGCAAGGTTTATTTAGGTTAGGTGATTAGCTCAGATAATAAGTTCAGGGGAGCTTGAAGTATTAGTTGAAGATCTTAGAAATGCCCCCCACGGATGAGATCATTTAAATTGTATTGTTCAGTAACAGTCGCAACAAAATCTCAATGTTTGAAGTACTCCTAAAAGCAGTGAAGCTGACATTCTTGGTGCAGAAAGCTGGTTGCAAGAAGAAATTGACACCAGTGAATTTTTTGGGGTATGTCTTAAGTGCATATTGAAAGGATAGGATGATGGGAAATGGAGGTGATGCACTCGTTGCAGTTGACAAGAAACTCAAATCCTTCTAGAACTAAACTGAAGCTGGCATGCAATATAGTTTGATTATGACTCAGTATCAAGGTATATCATTGGATCTTTATATCAACAACCAGACTCAGCCCCAGATGTAACTGAAAAATTTAGAGGAAACATAAGCTCACTAATACATGTATTCCTCTATCAACAGTCACCATTGGATGCAACTGTATTAATCGAATAATCAATTGGGATAATTACAGTTTTGTATTGGGGGGGGGGATTGACATCCCATTAAATAATAGGAAATGCATTCACTAAAAATAACTTAGAACAGATTGTGTGGGAGCTCACTCATGATGGTAATATATTACAGCTAATGGCAATAAATAGACCCCTCTTATTTGATTCACAAATTCAGTAAAATAAACAAACAGTTAGTGTCACTTCTCAAGGAGGAAATTAAAATATCTAGCACTGGTTCAAGTTTAGAAAAATAATTGACCGATGCATATTTAGTAGAACAGTTAAAGAAGGGAGGAACCCTATACATCTACATCTACACTTGGCGAACTGGTGTGAAGTGCATGTCTGGGGAAACTTTCCACTGTACCAGTTATTAAGGCTTCTTCCCATTCCATTCACATATAGAGTGCGAGAAGTGTGACTGTTTAAACGCCTCTGTGCATGCTATAATTAGCCTGATCTTCTATGGGAGCAATGTGTAGGGGTGGTTGTATATTCGTAGCCGGTTCCTGAAATTTGTAAGTAGACTTTGTTGGGATAGTTTATGGCCAGATAGTTTCATTTCTTCAGTGTCTCTGTAACAGTCTGCCGCAGGTCAAAGTAATCTGTGATAATTCATGCTGCCCTTCACTGTATACATTCAGTATCCCATGTTAGTCTTATTTGTTGCAGCTAGTCTTATTTGTTGAGGCCCTACACACTTCAGCAGTGTTCTAGGATGGGTCACATGAGCGATGTTCAAGCAGTCTCATTCTAGCAATAAACTGAAATTCAGCCGCCTGCTTTACCTACACTCAACCTATAGGACTGTACCATTTCATATCTGTAAAAAGTATTACTTTACAGAGTACTACATTTTTTTCATTGTGGAGTGCATGACTACATTTTTGTCAGCCTATGCAGAACTTCGAAATCTTACTGAGCTTTTTAGATGATATTTCATTACAGACAACTGTGTCATCTGTGAATTAATATTGCCCGAAAGGTCACTGATATGAAATATGAACAGCAAGGACCTCAACACACTTCCCTGGAACACATCTGCCATTGACTCCCAATCCAAGATAACTTGTTGCACCTCTCTACCAAGAAATCATCAGTCCAGTCACTTCGCTTGATACCTCATACGATCATATTTTTCATTGTAAGCATTGATCAATGTTTTCGGAATCCATGCTGGTTGATGTGGAGGACGTCATTCTGTTCTTGATACCTCATTATCTTTGAACTCGGGATGTTTCAAGAGCCCATAACAAGTGGATGTCAAGGATCTTGGACAGTAGTTTTGTAGAACACTTCTGTTTCCATTCTTGTTAACGGATGTGACATGGACTTTCTTCCAATTACTGAGCACAGTTTTCTATTATAGTTAAAAGAGGGGCTAACTTGTCCACAAATTTCGCTATAGAATCTTATAGGGATTCCACTGGGCCTTGCAGCTTTTTTCAGTGTTAATAATTCCAGCTCTTTCTCAGTGCGACTGACACATCTGTTTCACTCACGTTGTCAGTGAAACAAGAATTAAATTGGGCATCAGCTCTGGGTTCTCTGTTGTAAAGGAATATTTGAAAACAGAGTTTAACATTTCTCCTTTCTCAGTTTCAATTTATGTCTCATACATGACTGAACACTAACTTGACATATTTATCAAGTGCATGGTGAATCATTCTTCAGAACCTCCATTGTGTTTAGCAGAGGGTGTCAGCTCTACTGCCTGCTGAGTGACAGTCAAGTGTCCACATGCACTGGTGGGCAAATGTCTGATGTGCAAGCATTCGGACCTTAGTGTTTATGGCCAGTGACCATACTACACCAACTGAATGCACATGGGTAAGGGTGGAAAAGTGGCTAGTGAATGTGCAGAGTGAGTGCAGTAGTACCACCTGGTGGGTAGCCTATACTGGCTGCTCATATGTGAGGACAAGCTGAGGGGCACTCAGCTGGCCTCACCCTATGTACTAGTGGTGGGACAGGCAGGTACACAGTCATGGTAAATTATGTTTGAAGAAAAAAGTGACTTCTACATAACAAGTATGAAACAAAGCATAGTGATATGGAGAGATGTTGCGTGACACACACATTGTTGTGACAGGAACAGTGTGGAAAGCTTTCAACAGCTGCCCTTGCATAAACTGTATGAAAGACATCGCACAAAATCCAGAGAAATACAGGTCACTTGTAAAGCCTGCCAATGGCACAAAAGATAGTGTACCAACACTTATATATCACGCAGGAACTGAAATTGATGATAGCAAATCAAAAGCAGAAATGCTAAACTATACTTTCAACTGCTCTTTTACAAGGGCAAATTCAGCAGTATTGCCTCAGTTCAGTTCTCACACCACTGTCAAGGTGAGTGATACAGATATTACATCAGCAGCATTGAGAAATAGCTAAAATTGCCAAGCCCCAGGACCTGATAAAATCCTTACCAGAATCTATTCAGAATTGGCAGCTGAGTTATTCCCTTTTTTAACTGCAATATACCATAGATTCTGCAAGGAGGGGGATGATGAACCTGTGCTCAACAGTTGGAAGAAAGCACAGGTCACACCCATCTACAAGGAGATAGTTTTGTCAATCCCTTCTGCTATCATCCAGCATCACACATGCATCTATTGTACAGTCATAACAATTTCTGACATCAAACGTAATTAAGTATCTTATACAGAATGACCGCTTCCCCCCCAGTCAACATGGATTCCAAGATCATCGGTCATGTGAAACCTGCTTTCCTTGAAAATCAGGGATTAAGGCAAAAAGGAAGTTGCAGTATCTTATTACTTCTGAAAACCATATGATGGTGCCACACTGATGCTTATTATCAGAGGCACAATCATATAGGTGTCATGTGAAATTTGTGACTAGAGTAAGGATACTTTGGAAAGAAAGACACAGTATGTTATCTTGAATGGAGAGTCAGTGACAGATATAAAAATAACTTCAGGTGTGTCTCAGGAAAGTGTGTTTGGACCCATGCTATTCATTTTGTATATTTATAATCTGGCAGTCGATATTATTAGTAAACTGAGACTTTTGCCAGATAATACAGTTATTTATAATGTACTCGACAAGCCATCTAAAGGAGTGTTTCAGTGTGTACTTTGTGTACCAGCCACCAACCAGTCTCCTTTCCTTGTTTCAGTTTGAAATGGTTTGTGGGAAGAACAATTGCTGTTAAGTCTCTTTGAGAGCCTGTATCTCTCTAAATTTTACCCTTGTGACCTTTTCACAAGATACAAATAGGAGCAAGGAATGTATTTGTTGAATTTTCTAGGGGCAAACACTCTTGGAACTCTTAACTGTAAAACACTCTGTGATGGCAGAATGTCTCTCTTGCAGTATCTGCCACAGGAGTTGGCTGAGTATCTCCATAACAGATTTGCATTTACAAAATGAAGCTGTAATAAAATGTGCTGATCTTCTCTATTTCCTTTATCTATCCTGTCTGTTACAGATGCCAGACTGACAAGCAATATCAGAGTATTGGTCAGCGGAGAGTTTGTAAACTGGCTTCTTTTTGGGTGGATAACATTCCTTATGAGTCTTCCAATGCGTCTGCCTTACCTACAGTTAGTTTCATCTGGTCTTTCCACTTCAGATCACTCTCTGCACATACTCGTAGATATTTTATGGAGGTGACGGCTTCCAGTGATTGTTCTACTATCATGTAATTATACAGTAATGGTTCTTTCAGACTATTTATGCAACATACATTACCTTTTACCAAAGAAAAATCAACAAAAAGTGACAGTGTACATCAAGGTATAACGCGACTGACATTACAGAAAATGAAGGGTAATAAAAATAGTCCTTAAAATCTACACAACACAATTTGCAGCATTAACGAAAATACCTGTGCACATACAGCACAACAAATGAAAATATGTAAATGTACTGGTTAGCATCAAAACTAACTATTTTGACATAACAGAGTTATAACAGAACATGCCAAACATTACAAAAAACCAAAAACAGGCAGTATACAAAATCAAGAGCACAAATGAATAAAGTTTGTCTATTTTTAATCCTTTTTCTTTATTTTTATGTATTTATTTATTATTTCTTAATTTTTTTATATAGAAACCTACTTAATTGATATAGGTTAGATTTCTTAGTAAAATCTATCGTCATTCAAAGTGGAACCCAGGTATAACCTATGAGGTATACAGTGGCGTGCATATCTATCACTTAAGTATTAATACTACTGGTGATATTTCAGAATTATTTATCACAACATTACATTTGCTTGCATTGAGAGTCAGTTGCCATTACACTTCTGACATCATTAGCGTGGGGCGATTAGTACTATTATGAACACTGAATAAATTTTCAACTGGCAAGACTGCTAAAATCATTTATTCATATAGATGACTTGTTTTGGCAATTCTCTGTTGCCTTCTTCGGATCTATGTTTACATCATTACACAATCTTCTCCTTCAGTACAGTAGGTGGCACTGCCCTATGTTTGTGCATGTTAGTATTTTGAGCTATGTTTAGAAGTTGCCATGTCATAGCTGTTATTTTAAAGAAGACATGTTCAGTTATAGCGAATTTCTTTATGGAAAAATTCAAGGAAGAGGCATTGGAAACTGCGAACACGAAACCGAGTATTTATTTCCAGTACGTGGATGATAAGTTTGTTTTTATGGTGGCATGGCAAGGAGGAACTGGGTCATTTTCACAAACATCTCAGTGGGATCAATCTGAATGTGCAGTTTACTATGGAGGAGGAGGCAGGCAGATGATAAAATTTTTCTTGATGTGGTAGTTTTCAAGAAAGAAGGTGGTGGTTTGGGGCACACGACTGTTACCTACACCAGGATGCGAACCGCCACCCACAACAAAAGCGAGCAATCATAAAAATATTGCCATATAGAGCGAGGAAAATCTGTGAACCGCAGCTGCTTGACACAGAATTAAAATGTGTCGCCAATGCATTGCTCAAGAATGGTGAAACTGCTAAGACCACCACATAGAATTAATAGCAATGCTCAAGCACCAGTCAAATGGAAAGTTTTCCTGCCTTTCATTAAAGACATTACTGACCACATAGGAAAAATCTTGAAAAAACATAACATCGTGGTAATCTGCAAACCCACCCGGAAGATGCAAGATCACCTAAAATTGGCCAAGGATGCTTCCCAACTGCTGGAGAAAACAGGAATGTATAGCATTCTATGCAGTTGTGTGGATGTGTATGTGGGTACAAAAAAAGAACAGCCAAAAAACGATTAGAAGAGGACAAGGGCAATTGCAGAAGAGGGGAGACTGAGGGATCAGCTATTTTGGAACATGATTTGCAGCCATGAGACCACCCCAGGAATTTCACTAGGAATGAGGAGGGCGTAAAAGTGAATGACATGTGGATTCCAGTGCTGGAGAAGATGTGTACCAGTCTTCCACCATGTGGTGATAGCAACAGTGGGCAGCGGCAGTCGACAATGGCCTATTGGGCACGTGTATTCAAAATGTGACAAACCCGCCACTGTGTGGAAGCACATGGAAGCGAAATTTTGCTGTATTCAATATCAAGCAAGCCTGGAATGTTTTATTAACTGAAACTTTGTTGTGTTGGTAGGTTACAGGGATAATGCAATGGTCTACGAAGGAGATTGCTTACTGACCCATCTTAGAAAATTGCTCAAACATGTATGGTACATACCAAATATAGGTATCGGTTATTATGTGCATAGTGCAGGTTTTTTCTGATCCACCAGATAGTGATTCAGAAATGCTGAAAAATCTGAACTTGCAGACACTTAAAGATTGGTGCCAACTATGCCAAGAGTGTCTCTAACATAGTTGCGAGAACCAGTATTAAGTGAGGAAAATGCTACATCTACCTACTTACTGCTTCCATAGGGCTTTCGAAGACAAGACAAGCCAAATTACTGTACACACAGAGGCATTTAAGGGCTCATTCTTCAAATACTTCTTAAGCAAACAGAACAGGGGAAGTCTTAATATTGGTACAATTGAAAAGAATACATCTTGCTGAAAAAAATCTAAATGTCATACATATTTATGAAGAAATGAATGATTTGTATATATGGGTGGTAGATGCACTTGTAGCGTACAGAATTTAACTGTGTTGCAGCATCACTAAAATATTCATGTAATTTCTGTTTCAGGCTTAAGAATGCAATAGACAAAATAATGCCGATCGCTCTTGAAGCATTTACAAAGGAATGTCAGAAATTAGGAGCAGAAAGGTAATTTCATGCATGCAAATTTTTTAATATTAAAAATAGCAGAATTGGAGGGACAAGTGGGAAATGTGCTAGCTGTCATTTTAGTAAGAATTAGACTGGCCAAATTATCTGTTGCATTTTCGAAAGCACCGCATACTGATAACAAGGGATTGGCTGTATAAATTGCATTGTATTATTGTACTTGTGTTCTTGTCATTGAAGTTAACCAAACGTGTAACATGCAGTATCACAAAATACGTTCGTGGGGCTTAGCACTCTTCTCCTCTGATGCCTTCAATTTGATTCTGTAAAAAGATTGTAAGGGCACATATGACCTCAATAACTTTCACATGGTATTTGCTTAACTTAATGGAACTGGGTAGGATACATGAGCTTGCACTTGCAGTTCTGAACATTAATCATTATACCTCTTAAAGATCTCTGTGCAGTTCAATGAATATTTTACTGCATATAGTATATATTTTAAGTGGCATCAGTGTAAATTTTCATGGCTCTTGTTTGTCAAATTTAAAATGAAGAAAATAATTAGTTAATAAATATTAATTTTTTAGTATAAAAATATAGTCCGTTTCAGGTACCAGTTTCTGAAAATGCATAAATGCTGTTTTCATGTGACCTGTTTGGTATATTCTTGATAAATCTGGGAAAAATTATGTATTTAGCACATAATAATTTCGTATTTTTGTCTTTTTTTTTGTCGCTATTCATCATACAATATCTAAAGTACCAACTTTAAAAATATAAAAGTTGGGTCAAATATAATGTGGGCTGTGTAAAATACTTGTGTCAAGTCTTAGTCTTGCATCTCGTATCATTTTTGACAAAATGGTTCCTAAATAAGCTGTTGCCTCCTTTGATGAAGCATCTGCAGTTCGATCTGTATAGAAGACTCAATAGTTTTTTAGTTCAAAACACAATTTTGGCATGCATTCCAACATACTCTGTTGGAACTTTTGTTCAAGTTCTAGTTTTGATTGTGAAGAAATTTCTTCAGCAACTTTTCATTACTCAATTCCTGCCGCGCGGGATTAGCCAAGCGGTCTAAGGCGCTGCAGTCATGGACTGTGCAGCTGGTCCCGGCAGAGGTTAGAGTCCTCCCTTTTGTGTGTGTGTGTGTGTGTGTGTGTGTGTGTGTGTGTGTGTGTGTGTGTGTGTGTGTGTGTTCCTCCTCAGAATGATTTAGGTTAAGTAGTGTGTAAGCTTAGGGACTGATGACCTTAGCCTTAGCAGTTAAATCCCGTAAGATTTCACATACATTTGAACATTTTTTACTCAGTTCCTTAAACAGGTTTTATTGTCGGGATGATAACATAAGGAAGTGAATGGTAATGATTGTACCCTTCACCAGCAACAGCAGCCCACTGAAAACCACACCAAGATTAGATTTCTTTCAGGCATATCATATGTTAAGGCTTTGCATGTGTTTAAGATTTATGTAACAAGGAAGACCATACTGTAACTCTCGTAGCTTCTAGATCATTTACATTACTTCTCAGGGCATTACCAAATATTTTTGCAAAAGATCTGTTTCTCTGTTTGTAAGTTACCCATCCCCACGAAGTCACTTATTGTCACTCAATTTTTGCCCATTAAGTTGTGACTTCATCTACATCTACATCTACATCCATACTCCGCAAGCCACCTGACGGTGTGTGGTGGAGGGTACCTTGAGTACCTCTATCGGTTCTCCCTACTATTCCAGTCTTGTATTGCTCGTGGAAAGGAGGATTGTCGGTATGCCTCTGTGTGGGCTCTAATCTCTCTGATTTTATCCTCATGGTCTCTTTACGAGATATACGTAGGAGGGAGCAATATACTGTTTGACTCCTTGGTGAAGGTATGTTCTCGAAACTTCAACAAAAGCCCGTACCGAGCCACTGGGCGTCTCTCCTGCAGAATCTTCTACTGGAGTTTATCTGTCATCTCTGTAATGCTTTCATGATTACTAAATGATCCTGTAACGAAGCGCGCTGCTCTTCGTTGGATCTTCTCTATCTCTTCTATCAACCCTATCTGGGTGAACAAGCATACTGTAACCTACTTCCTTTGTTTTCGGATTGCATTTCCTTAGGATTCTTCCAATGAATCTCAGTCTGGCATCTACTTTACCGATGATCAATTTTATATGATCATTCCATTTTAAATCATAGTATTCAAGCAGTGGGCGAACAAGCGTACTGTAACCTACTTCCTTTGTTTTCGGATTGCATTTCCTTAGGATTCTTCCAATGAATCTCAGTCTGGCATCTGCTTTGCCGATGATTAATTTTATATGATCATTCCATTTGAAATCGCTCCTAATGCATACTCCCAGATAATTTATGAAATTAACTGCTTCCAGTTGCTGACCTGCTATATTGTAGCTAAATGATTTGGGATCTTTCTTTCTATGTATTCGCAGCACATTACACTTGTCTACATTGAGATTCAATTGCCATTCCCTGCACCATACGTAAATTCGCTGCAGATCCTCCTGCATTTCAGTACAATTTTCCATTGTTACAACCTCTCTATATACCACAACGTCATCCGCAAAAAGCCTCAGTGAACTTCTGATGTCATCCACAAGGACTTCAGTTTACGTACCCTTTTCCTGTCCTTTTGAACATGGTGTACACATTCCAGTTTTACAATACAGTCACCATCACCAAAGTATTGTGAAAAACTCATATCATGTTCATATACCAAATGTTTGAACATTTCTACAGAAACTTTGACCTCCATACCTCCACTAGACCGAAATTATAGTTTTTGTGACATTAATGATTAGACTCTTCATTGCTACACCCTCAACAATAGTTTGTTAGAACCTCTACATCAATAAATGTTGTTATCGTCTTCAGTCCAGAAACTGGTTTGATGCAGCTCTCCATGCTACTCTAACCTGTGCAAACTTCATCATTTCCAAGTAACTACTGCAACCTACATCCTTCTGAATCTGCTTAGTGTATTCATCTGTTGATCTCCCTCTACAATTTGTACATCTACATCTACATCTACATCTATACTCCGCGAGCCACCTTACGGTGTGTGGCGGAGGGTACTTATTGTACCACTATGTGATCCCCCCTTCCCTGTTCCATTCACGAATTGTGCGTGGGAAGAACGACTGCTTGTAAGTCTCCGTATTTGCTCTAATTTCTCAGATCTTTTCGTTGTGATCATTACGCGAGATATATGTGGGCGGTAGTAATATGTTGCCCATCTCTTCCCGGAATGTGCTCTCTCGTAATTTCGATAATAAACCTCTCCGTATTGCGTAACGCCTTTCTTGAAGTGTCCGCCACTGGAGCTTGTTCAGCATCTCCGTAACGCTCTCGTGCTGACTAAATGTCCCCATGACGAATCGCGCTGCTTTTCGCTGGATCATGTCTATCTCTTCTATTAATCCAACCTGGTAAGGGTCCCATACTGATGAGCAATACTCAAGAATCGGACGAACAAGCGTTTTGTAAGCTACTTCTTTCGTCGATGAGTCACATTTTCTTAGAATTCTTCCTATGAATCTCAACCTGGCGCCTGCTTTTCCCACTATTTGTTTTATGTGATCATTCCACTTCAGATCGCTCCGGATAGTAACTCCTAAGTATTTTACGGTCGTTACCGCTTCCAATGATTTACCACCTATGGCATAATCGTACTGGAATGGATTTCTGCCCCTATGTATGCGCATTATATTACATTTATCTACGTTTAGGGAAAGCTGCCAGCTGTCGCACCATGCATTAATCCTCTGCAGGTCTTCCTGGAGTACGTACGAGTCTTCTGATGTTGCTACTTTCTTGTAGACAACCGTGTCATCTGCAAATAGCCTCACGGAGCTACCGATGTTGTCAACTAAGTCATTTATGTATATTGTAAACAATAAAGGTCCTATCACGCTTCCTTGCGGTACTCCCGAAATTACCTCTACATCTGCAGATTTTGAACCGTTAAGAATGACATGTTGTGTTCTTTCTTCTAGGAAATCCTGAATCCAATCACAAACCCTCCACGCTGCCCTCCAATACTAAATTGGTGATCCCTTGATGCCTCAGAACATGTCCTACCAACCGATCCCTTCTTCTAGTCAAGTTGTGCCACAAACTCCTCTTCTCACTAATTCTATTCAATACCTCGTCATTAGTTATGTGATGTACCCATCTAATCTTCAGCATTCTTCTGTAGCACCACTTTCAAAAGCTTCTATTCTCTTCTTGTCCAAACTATTTATCGTCCATGTTTCACTTCCATACATGGCCACACTCCATACAAATACTTTCAGAAACGACTTCCTGACACTTAAATCTATTACTTGATGTTAACAAATTTCTCTTCTTCAGAAACGCTTTCGTTGCCATTGCCAGTCTACATTTTATATCCCCTCTACTTCAACCATGATCAGTTATTTTGCTCCCTAAACAGAAAAATTCCTTTACTATTTTAAGTGCCTCATTTCCTAATCTAATTCCCTCAGCATCACCTGACTTAATTTGACTACATTCCATTATCCTCGTTTTGATTTTATTGGTGCTCATCTTATATCCTTTCAAGATACTATCTATTCCATTCAGCTGCTCTTCCAGATCCTTTGCTGTCTCTGATAGATTTGCGATGTCGTCGGCAAACCTCGAAGTTTTTATTTCTTCTCCATGGATTTAAATTCCTACTCCAAATTTTTCTTTTGCTTCCTTTACTACTTGCTCAATATACAGATTGAATAACATCACAGGTAGATCACAACCCCATCTCACCCCCTTCCCAATCACTGCTCCCTTGATTCTTATAACTGCCATCTAGTTTCTGTCAAATTGTAAATAGGTTTTCACTCCCTGTATTTCACCCCTGCCACCTTCAGAATTTGAAAGAGAGTATTCCAGTCAACATTGTCAAAAGCTTTCTCTCAGTCTACAAATGCTCTAAATATAGGTTTGTCTTTTCTTAGTCTATCTTCTAAGATACCTTATAGGGTCAGTATTGCCTCGTGCGTTCCAACATTTCTACAGAATCCAAACTGATCTTCCCCAATGTTGGCTTCTACCAGTTTTTCCATTCGTCTGTAAAGAATGCTTGTTAGTATTTTACAGCCGTGACTTATTAAACAAATAGTTCAGTAATTTTCACACATCAGCACCCGCTTCCTTTGCGATTGGAATTATTATATTCTTCTTGAAGTCTGACTGTATTTCGCCTGTCTCATACATCTTGCTCACCAGATGGAAGAGTTCTGTCAGGGCTGGCTCTCCCAAGGCTATCAGTAGTTCTAATGGAATGTTGTCTATACCCGGGGCCATGTTCCATATTAGCACTTTCAGTGCTCTGTCAAATTCTTCATGCAGTATCATATCTCCCATTTCATCTTCATCTACGTCCTTTTCCATTTCCATAATTTTGCCCCCAAGCACATCTCCCTTGTATACAGGGTGGTCCATTGATCGTGACCGGGCCAAATATCTCACGAAATAAGCATCAGACGAAAAAACTACAAAGAACGAAACTCGTCTAGCTTGAAAGGGGAAACCAGATGGCGCTATGATTGGCCCGCTAGATGGCGCTGCCATAACATTCCACCAGTGCGGACGGTATTTGCTTTGTGATACATTACCCATGTTAAAATAGACCGTTTACCAATCGCGGAAGAGGTCGATATTGTGTTGATGTATGGCTATTGTGATCAAAATGCCCAATGGGCGTGTGCTATGTATGCTGCTCGGTATCCTGGACGACATCATCCAAGTGTCTGGACCGTTCGCCGGATAGTTACTTTATTTAAGGAAACAGAAAGTGTTCAGCCACATGTGAATCGTCAACCATGACCTGCAACAAATGACGATGCTGCTGTCGCAGCTAATCCGCACATCAGTAGCAGACAAATTGCACGAGATTCGGGAATCTCAAAAACGTCCATGTTGAGAATGCTACATCAACATCGATTGCACCCGTACCATACTTCTATGCACCAGGAATTGCATGGCGATGACTTTGAACGTTGTGTGCAGTTCTACCACTGGGCATAAGAGAAATTACGGGAGGATGACAGATTTTTTGCACGCGTTCCATTTAGTGACGAAGCGTCATTCATTAACAGCGGTAACATAAACCGGCATAATTTGCACTATTGGGCGACCATGGTGGGTTAATGTATGGTGCGGCATTATGGGAGGAAGGATAATTGGCCCCACTTTTATCGATGGCAGTCTAAATGTTGCAATGTATGCTGATTTCTTACGTAATGTTCTAACGATGTTACTACAAGATATTTCTCTGCATGACAGAATGGCAATGTACTTCAAACATGGTGGATGTCCGGCACATAGCTCACGTGCGGTTGAAGCGGTATTGAATAGCATATTTCATGACAGGTGTATTGATCGTTGAAGCACCATACCATGGCCAGCACATTCACCGGATCTGACGTCCCCGGATTTCTTTCTGTGGGGAAAGTTGAAGGATATTGACTATCATGATCCACCGACAACGCCTGACAAGATGTGTCGGCGCATTGTCAGTGCATGTGAGAACATTACGGAAGGCGAACTACTCGCTGTTGAGAGGAATGTCGTTACCCATATTGCCAAATGCAATGAGGTTGACGGACGTCATTTTGAGCATTTATTGCATTAATGTGGTATTTACAGGTAATCACTCTGTAACAGCATGTGTTCTCAGAAATGATAAGTTCACAAAGGTACATCTATCGCATTGGAACAACCGAAATAAAATGTTCAAACGTACCTATGTTCTGTATTTTAATTTAAAAAACCTACCTGTTACCAACTGTTCATCTAAAATTGTGAGCCAATATGTTTATGACTATTACAGTGCCATCTATCATAAATCGAAAAAAGTGGTCCAACCAAAACATTCATATTTCTTTACATACTTCACAAATATGTAATAAAAAATGGGGGTTCCTATTTTTAAAAAACGCAGTTGATATTCGTTTGACCTGTGGCAGCGCCGCCAAGCAGGCCAACCATAGTGCCATCTGGTTTCCCCCTTCAAGCTAGACAAATTTCGTTCTTTGTAGTTTTTTCGTTTGACCCTTAATTCGTGAGATACTTGGCCCGGTCACGATCAACGGACCACCCTGTAGACCCTCTATATACGATGTATACGAGATGCGACAATAAAGTAATGAGACTGACTTGGAAAAAATTGTTGCTTACTGTTTTAGTCAAGTTTAGTGTTGTCTCTTTCAAAGTAGTTCCCTTCTGATTGCACACACTTTTTCCAGTGCTTATGCCATTGATGGTAACATTTCTGGAACCCATCTTCTGTAATATCCTCCATGACCTTAGTCGCAGCTTTTTGCACATCTTGTGTTGTTTAAAAATGGTGTCCCTTGACCACCATTTTGACTCTTGGAAATAGAAAAAAGTTGCACAGACCTATATCTGGTGAATAAGGTGGCTGTGATAGTACTGAAATTTGTTTTGAGGTTAAAAAGTTTCTGTACTGACAGAGCGGTATGGGATGGTGCATTATCATGATGCAGAATCCAATTATCAGCAATGTTGGCACAGACACGAAGAACCCTTTTACGAAGTCTTTCTTTGTAGTAATATTGGTTAACTGTTTGTCCAGGAGGCACCCATTCTTTATGAGCAATTCCCTTGGATTCAAAGACGCACACAAGCATGCTTTTCACTTTTGACTTGGACATGCGACTTTTTTTTTTTTTTTGTCTGGGTGATCCCTTTGAGCACCATTGCGAACTTTCACGTTTTGTCTCTGGATCATAGTGAAAAAACCAACTTTCATCACCAGTGATAACATGACTCAAAAATTCTGGATTGATTTCCGTTTACTCTAACAGATCGGCTGCCACATTTTTCCGTGTTTCTCGTTGTTGCAGTGTGAGATTTTTAGGGACCATTTTTGCACTAATGTTTCTCATACCAAGATCTTCAGTTATTATTAGACGAACTGTTTCTCGATTGATGTTCAGTTCTTCTGCAATCATTTTCACGGAAAATCTTTGATCAGATCAAAAGAGTTCACGCACTGTGGCCAAGTTGACATCTGTCCGTGAGGTTGATGGTCGTCCGCTGCAGTGTTCATCTTCAACATTCGTTCTGCCTTCATTAAACATTTTATGCCAACGAAAAACTCTCGACAAAGCTCTTGACATAACCTCCTCTCCAAAAGCCTTCTGAAGCTTACCGTAAGTTGTCGTCGCGTTTTCACCCAATTTAACGCAATATTATGTGGTTCCATTTCCATGACGAGACACACAAACCCGTGTTAACTTATTACAGCACAACTCACGACTGAGCAGTTGCATCAATGTTCCACTTGGACTAGATGCTGCTTACAAGCAAAGGCCAAATTCATATTTTTGAGGAAAAAGGCCTTGTTTCACAAAGCCCCTAGCACCCAGCGCATGTCGGTCTATCGATTTCTCATATGATTTTGAATGCTTCCCTGTTGGTTTTTGAACATTTTTGAACAAATTCTAAGTCTATTTCTGAAAGCAGCTGAATATAGCTGAATGGATGAATGCCAGTGGCTGTTTATGTGGTTGACTGGGTCTGCAAATGATCAGTGTTGTTATAGCTACTAGCGAATTCCATAGATTCAGACTACCAGAGTGGAAAAAAATGACTAACGGGAATAACAGGCAACAAAGATTGCGTATTGTCTCCTTCATGTGTCCAAGAAAATGAAATTTTGACAGAAAATTTTTGGCCAGACTGCTAGACTGCTACGGGCCAGTTATACAGTCCCCGGCTAGCAGCCGCTAATGTTCTATTCTGGGAGTAGCATGGAAAACGCGTTGTACGAACACTTAATAACGCCCAACCGGATAACTAAACCGGTGACGAAATTAGCCACAAAATAAGTTTTGACACTGGCAGGTATAGTTACAGAATTAGTGATAAGATTGTTTGTTAGAACGTGGAAGGAGAAGAAACGGATACTCACACAAATTAGGGAGAATATGACGATACGAAATTTATTTAAAAATTTAGTACTATTACTTTTCGATCTCATGCTTCAGAAGCTAGAGAGTATGAATGAAATGTGAAACTATTTCCTAACACAAAACCTTTTGCTTGTAGTAGGCCTAATAGGCATTTGATATTGGTACTTTGTGAATTATATTCCGTCGTGTTATAAAAATGACCATTTGCGCCAAAACAGTCTCATTTATTTGGTGTGTGTCACAACTGCTGCAATATCGGGCAGGTCTATTTCGTTTTATACAGCAATGACAAAATATACGTAATCAGATCAAGAAACCACACCAGTCTTGGGTACAATTTGTATTAACAGTTTTTCTAGTATTAGACAACGACATTTCGTTTTTTCATGTAGCAAAACGTTGACGAACTTTGATGAGGCAGTAGATTCTTTCCCAGAAAGGAAAGTATGCCATATAAAGCTGTGGCAAGATTAGAGAGAAAAGAAGCTAGGACTTAACGATTGAAGAAATGTGTACTGTCTTGCTTGTCTCTTGTCTTTACTCGTTTTATGTATCCTATATTTAATTTTGTCACACAAATCAGCAAGTTATTAGCTAATAGGCAGTAAAGACTGCAAATTTTCTGAAGAGTTCTTGTTATGCCAGTTACAAATAATCCCAACCAGTATTAATTTCGAGATTTTTTTAAAGAGGAGCAGGATGTCAATAAGAGGAGCCGGATGTCAAACCGGCCGACTGGGAGCAAGACAGGCACCACAGGACATTTTAATTTCCACTGGTGTGAATATAGTTTGATGGCACCCATTCCATTACAAAATATTACCTGTTTGAATTCCACAGAGCGAAATACAAAAGACGTGCCATGGAAGAATGCTGTGTGGATAGGCGTGGCACTGCACTTTGCCGCACTTAAGACCAAATAACATGTCTTACGTTCCCTCAAATATATGCGTTTTATGTATCAGAAAGATGTGTGCTACAAAATGAAAATATTTTTGAAAAGTCGAATTTTAAATTTTTGGCGTCCTACCTGAATGCTCAAGGGAGGGGGGAGGGCAACTATCTAATATCGCCCCGGTTCGGAAATATCCTAGATCCGGACCTGATTTACAGAGCACTCTTGAGTTGTAGTGGGAGGTGGTAGTCTCCACGAGACCCGTGTTTACGTTAACGTTAAGTGATTTTGCTGTTCCCTCTTCGTTTATTGCTCTCACTTCAAATCAAAACAAAACGGATTTCTGTGGTCGGGAGCTATCAAGTGAATTAAAATACATTCACACAATTACGGAAGGCTAAAATATATTGTTAGTCTCGGATTTTATTTTGTTTCCACCTTTCTGACAGTCAAGCGTTAATCGCCTTGCAGAACAATGAAGTTATTTTTGTCGGTTTGTTAAAGAAATTTGACTTTTACTAATCTTTTCTGTTGAGGTAGTCAATTTATTTGAAACTAAGTGTTTAATTGCACACTATTGGCTAGATTCAACTGTTCGCTGCATTTCAAGTTCACGTTTTCATCTTCTAGCACATATGGCATTATGCCTTAATAAAGAACCAAACATGAGATAATACAGTAGTGGTACTCCAAGAAAATGTGCATCTGAATCTGGACATACGAATGTGCACTTAAAGCCGAATGATGCATTTTGGTATCATTCACAAAATTCCCATGCTCTTGGAGTGTCCTCTAATGTCTTGTTTCTTTTATGACATAATGTAAGATCTTTTAATGTTTTACACGTATGAACGTACGGGCTTCCTGCGTCATTGTAGCTGCGCAAGCGCTCTGGCAACTGCTGAAACAATTCTATTTCTAACAGGTCGCGCGAAAATATTGCAAATGGTTGTTTGGAAAGCGTTACTTTCAAAGTAAATTTCCTTTTACGCAAGATGAACTCTGTGCGCGCGAATGTCCGATGAATTTCTTAGATCACAGAGCGTTTGACTCTCATTCAAAAATCAAATCTTTGAGGGCGACCATTTAGAATATTTTCAAGCCAGAAGATCAGACATTTATAGCGTTGTTAAAAAATTTACTGGCACATTTTTATGATGTATCTTTAAAGTGTAACACGCGCACAAAAGACCATAATGTGTTCAAGCTTAGCTTCTCTTGCAGCTTATTAATCTTAGTGACCAATATTAAACGTAAAACCTTTTCTTTTCTTTTAGCTACACTATGTTTATATGTATATTAATTTAAACCATTACCTTTTCCTATTTGTGTGTTCGCGCTACTTTACAGTGATGTTGCTACTGGCTGACTACATCATGTGTCCTATGATCTGAATATCCGCTGTCATCGGCTGGTGAGATCACTTGACATGAGCTACAAATGGCTTACAAAAGCGCATCGCAATCTCGATTTCAATCCTTCGGAAAATAACATGTGGTGTTTGGTGGAATACGAATATATGCAGCATACATGTTGCTGCACATCAGACATCTTTCTAAAATGTGTTTTTTCCTCCGAGTTTCGTTTTTCAAAGTGCCGGGAAATTCTACGCTGGTGTATAAAACCACAATCATTTAAAGGGTTGATAAGTTTTACAGTTTCGAGGAAATGTAAACTGTTACTTAACGCGGAAAAAAATGTATTCTCATTCGGGAGGAAGTGTATTTTTAACTGGGAAATCCGGGAATTTTTTTTCGTCGTTCACGTATACACCCTGTCATGCAAATGGTTCTCTTCTCTCCAAAAGTCTCTTTAACTTTGCTGTTTTCAGTATCTATCTTACCCCTAGTGATATATGCCTCTACATCTTTACATTTGTCCTGTAGTCATCCCTGCCTAGCCTTTTGCACTTCCTGTCTATCTCATTTTTGAGACGTTTGCATTCCTTTTTGCCTGCTTCACTTACTGTGTTTGTATGTCTTCTCCTTTCATCAATTAAATTCAATATCTCTTCTGTTACCCAAGGTTTTCTACCAGCCCTCATGTTTTTACCTACTTGATCCTCTCTGCTGCCTTCACTATTTCATCTCTCAAAGCTACGCATTCCTCTCCTACTGCATTTCTTTTCCCCTGTTCTTGTCAATCATTCCCTAATGCTCTCTCTGAAACTCTCTACAACCTCTGGTTCTTTCAGTTTATCCAGGTCCCATTTCCTTAAATTCCTATCTTTTTGTGGTTTCTTCAGTTTTAATCTGCAGTTAATAACAAATGAATTTTGTTCAGAGTCTACATCTGCACATGGAAAAGTCTCCCAATTTAAAACCTGATTCTGGAATATCTCCCTTACCATCATATAGTGAGTCTAAAACCTCCCAGTGTCTCCAGGTCTCTTCTACGTTTACAACCTTCTTTCACTGTTCTTAAACCACATATTAGCTATGATTAAAGTTTGCTCTGTGCAAAATTGTAGCAGGTAGCTTCCTCTTTCATTCCTTTCCCTCAGTCCATATTCACCTACTACTTCTCCTTCTCTTCCTTTTCTTACTGTTGAATTTCAGTCCCCCATGACTATTAAATTTCCATCTCTCTTAACTATCTGAATAATTTCTTTTATCTCGTCATATATTTCTTCAATCTCTTCCCCATCTGCGGAGCTAGTTGGCATATAAACGTGTAGTACTGTGGTGGCTGTGTGCTTCGTGTCTGTCTTGGCTACAATAACTTAGCTGTGCTCCTACTTTTTTATTCATTATTAAACCTACTCTTGCATTACCCATATATGATTTTGTAATTATAATCCTGTATTCACCTGACCAGAAGATTTGTTCCTCCTGCCACTGAACTTCACTAATTCCCACTATATATAACTTTAACATACCCATTTCCCTTTTTAAATTTTCTAACCCACCTATCTGATTAAAGGATCTGACTTCTCATGCTCCGATCCATGGAATGCCAGTTTTGTTTCTCCCGATAACGACGTCCTCTTAAGTAGTCCCTGCCCAGAAATCTGAAAGGGGGACTATTTTACCTCTGGAATATTTTACCCAAGAAAATGCCATCATCGTTTAACTACACAGTAAAGCTGCATGTCCTCGGGAAAAATTATGGCTGTAGTTTCCACTTGCTTTCAGCCATTCACAGTAGCAGCACAGCAAGGCCGTTTTGGTTAATGTTACAAGGCCAGATCAGTCAGTCATCCAGACTGTTGCCTCTGCAACTACTGAAAAGGCTGCTGCCCCTCTTCAGGAACCCCATGTTTATCTGTCCTCTCAACAGACACCCCTGCGTTGTGGTTGCACCTACGGTACGGCTATCTGTATCACTGAGGCACGTAAGCCTCCCCATCGATGGCAAGGTCCATGGTTCATGGGGAGAGGAAGTAACTGTACCGATGTCATGATGGTACTGCTGCCACGTTATTTGATACCAATAACCATACCGGTATCAGATAATGTGACAGCAATACCACAATAATAAGAGGGATGACAGGTTTCTGCCAGGTTCCATCGACAGCTACAAAGATGTTTTCCACTCCATCATTTGTTGACATAGCTTCTTGTGCAACAATTCTCATACTCCCTTTACTTACATCTTTTTCAACTTTCTTAAAAGTACATCATAGTGATAGGTAAACTGGGATGGTGGTGACAGCAGATCCAGCATTCCACACAATAATTCTATACTACACTGTCCTTTTGTCAGTGAAGCTCATGCCATGAACCATTCTTACATTTATGTCATAGTATTTGTGCCTTGGAGGCTCTGAAGTTCTTGTTGAATTAGATACTTGCTGACTTTACATGCAATTACCAACTTGCAACACAATCCAAACCTAATGCTTTTATCCTCTACTATGTAAAAAGAACTTGCAGCTGGACAATATTTACAACTAGTATTATCATTTACAAATTTAGAAAGAGTGTCTTTATTAATTATAATGTTGTTATTATATACAAATTGCGGTTCCATAATAGGACTATTTACATTTGCATTCAAATTACTAAGCTTCTTTCTCTATGTGCTTGATTGAGAAGCAAGATGACATGGGACTGTTTCTTGTAATACATTGGTATTTTTATTTTCATTATCTTGACTAGTTTCTGCGTGTTCTTTTGCTCTTATGTGCATATTATCTTGAAATTTTCATTTAGGAAACACTTTCTTAACCCTTGGCGTTACAAAAGACATCCACACAGAAAACACAGGCACAGCACAATTTCAAGTGCAACAAACATTTGTTTACAAGCTAAAAAGAATGCACTGACACCATGTTGAAACAAGTGAATATTGTGATGCATGAAAAAGATTAGCTGCACATCTAACATGCAAAACAAAATTTCCCCCATGAATTTATCTTTAAAATTGACAGAAAGGGACATGGCAAATGGGTGATTTAAAGGGACACCTGTGTATTTAAATTTTTTATTTATTTATTTATTTATTTATTTATTTATTTATATTGCATTGCTAATTTTGCATATAGATGTGATAAAGTGAACATTATCTAGCACAGAAAATAATGGAGAATTTTTTGACATTGAATTCTCAAAACACCATTTTTCAACATTTATCCTACCCGGTTCCCTTAATGTTCAACATATTTAACCTACCATCTACAGTGGCTTGTTAGAGTTATTATATTGTTGTGCCATATAATGGAGATGCCTACAAAATTTCTGTTGATTATCTCATCCACACAAAATAAATTTTCTTCATTTACTATGATAGAATGTTACCACATTTAGCACTTGATATTATTGATTATTCTGATCTGTGCAGTGATCCAAGTCCATTGTTAGATAAGCCACCTGATGATACTAGTTGACTTCTTATTCCGTGATCCTGTAAAGTGCCCAGTTAGAGATTAGGCCACATTGGTGTTGACACAGTTGCTACGATATCCTTAACCACTGAACCTTTATCTCAGTTTGTGTTACCAACACATTTGCAATGTTCTTTCATTTGTTGCTGAACTATTTATTGTAATTGTGTGGAAAGAAATTTGAACAATTGTTTCAAAGTGTTGCTTTGTACAATAAAGCCTGAGGTACGTAATATTATTGTAATGAAAGTTTACATGTTGTGTTTGTTATACATTGATTGTTGCATTAATCACAGTTTTCTTTGTAAAATTTATATATTCCTGTGCACACTTTGTTAAAATTTTCTGAGTGTGAAGGGCAGCTGGGAATTTTTAATATCGGACTACTGCTGTTGTGGCCATAGGAACTTCATATCTAACATTATGGAAATATTGGCAACAAACCATTGTACATCCTAATTTCTTTATTTCTGTTCAGTAATCACAAAAAATTGTCATCAGACTATCGATTTTGTCCATAATGACAAGTGGTTCTCTTTTAAATTCCACAATGAGAAAAGGTTTTCCAATTATACTGCAGCATAAGTGTGTTTGTATTTGCAATAAGTTTCTGAACAGACTGTCATAATCATACCCATATATTTAATAATGCATTCATCAGAACAACAAGAGCTCTGAGGAGGTAGCACACATTATATAAAGATAAGTTTCATTTCACTGTGATACGAAATAGGAAGGGAATACATCTAAAGTTATCATAATTGCTACCCTTCCACTCCCTCACATACAGTCTCTGTTTGTCATAAATCCTGATATTCTTTCATACGTTGATAGAATTAATTCAGTGAAATAGTCAGTGAGCTTTTCGATGTTTTGTCATCTCTTGACAATTGCTGCTTCCATAATGGGAAGTGGCTTGGCTTTGATACATCTTCCCAGTGAATGACATACATGTTCATTAATATAAGTGTGGTGAATATGCGGGCGGTCTCTCCATTAAAGTATTACTCCCACCTACTATCAATGCTATGATGACTAATCGTTTCCTCTAACCTCTTTGGAAGATATTTCTGGGGCACTGAAAGCAATAGAAACACAGCAGAATTGTACCTGCCTTATAGGTACAGCTGGAGGTAATAGAATAAAGAAGCTCTCAGGTGTAGAACAGATTATAAAGTATGCCCTAAAACAGAATTCCTCATTTCTCTCACAGTTTACTGAAGTTGCTGAACTTTCTGCAGTTGGATTTATTAACGTGAGAGTATTTAGTCTTAAGCCCATCTGTTGCTTAATGTGCCAAAGGTTTGAGCATACTGATATGTTTTGCAAAGCTCGACCAATATTTGGAAAATGTGAATTATTTGCATATGAATTAAATATCCCTGCCAAACTAACATGTTTAAAGTACTCTGAATGCTAATCCAGTCTGGAACAGAGAAAAATATTCAATAAATCAACTTCACACAGCATATGCCATATGTCAAAGAAAAAATGTCATTTGGAAAGAGAAAGTGCCTAGTCTTTATGAAGTAATTAAAGACCTCTGTTGGTCAACGTACTTGAAAAACTGAGGTCGGCCCACAGCATTAACAACAGCTATAACAGCAAGTCTAGTACTTATAAATTCAATTACAGAGTTCTGTCCTCTAACAAAGTAACAAATATGTCTAACAAAATAAAAACAGTGATATGGTTATAATAGAAGGAAACATTCCACGAAGGAAAAATATACCTAAAAACAAAGATGATGTGACTTACCAAATGAAAGTGCTGGCAGGTCGACAGACACACAAACGAACACAAACATACACACAAAATTCAAGCTTTCGCAACAAACTGTTGCCTCATCAGGAAAGAGGGAAGGAGAGGGAAAGATGAAAGGATGTGGGTTTTAAGGGAGAGGGTAAAGAGTCATTCCAGTCCCGGGAGCGGAAAGACTTACCTTAGGGGGAAAAAAGGACGGGTATACACTCGCGCGCGCACACACACACATATCCATCCACACATATACCACATATATGTGTGGATGGATATGTGTGTGTGTGCGAGTGTATACCCGTCCTTTTTTCCCCCTAAGGTAAGTCTTTCCGCTCCCGGGACTGGAATGACTCCTTACCCTCTCCCTTAAAACCCACATCCTTTCATCTTTCCCTCTCCTTCCCTCTTTCCTGATGAGGCAACAGTTTGTTGCGAAAGCTTGAATTTTGTGTGTATGTTTGTGTTCGTTTGTGTGTCTGTCGACCTGCCAGCACTTTCATTTGGTAAGTCACATCATCTTTGTTTTTAGGTATAAAATAAAAACAGTGTTAGTCAAAGAACATCTATATTAATCCACCTTAACAATGAGCAGACAAGGGGATGCAAAGTGGTTTATTGGGAAACGGCTGCACCACACTCTTTAAATTGACAAAATTTAAATTAAAGGCAGCCACAAGCCCAAGTAATCATCTCCATTTCCCTTGTACTTAAGTGGCTATGAACTCCATGGAAATTTCTACTTCCATGTGGAGAGGAGAAGACTGAAGTCAGTGTCAACACGTTCATAAACAGCGAATACCACTCCTTGCTTCTTTCTCTCCTTAAAGGTCAGCCTATAAGCATTTGATGCTGTAGTTACATGTTATATGGTGTCAACATTTGTAGAGCTTGTGCAAACACACACACACACACACACACACACACACACACACACACACACACACACACACACACACACACAAGTTGGTGTGGACTACGCCGCTGAAGTTTGACTGGGATGCCCTTACCCATCCTCCATATAGTCCTGATCTCATGCCATGCAATTTCCATATTTCTGGAGCTGTGGAGAAAGATATTTTTAGGTGTCTATTTTCTTCAGAAAACAGGTGCACACCTGGGTACAACCATGATTCCATAGGCAGCTGCAAATATTTTTCCATGAAGGCACGACTATCTTGTATTTCAATGGGATAAATGTATTAAGAGTTATGGAGATTACTTTTGGAAATAATGAACTGTTTATTTTCTTTTCCCATGTGTCTCATTTTCATTTGACTGTTGCTTATACTTGTAGATATTTAATAAAAGCAGCAGCAACTGCTGCTTCATGTATCTTTCTGGATTTCAGAGAACACTGTCAGGTATTTATATACAGTACAAGTTAAAACCTGTTTAATATGTACATTAGTGTTAAGCAGAATTTACGTAATTTGTGATTAATTATAGGTGTAGTAGCTAATGTAGTAGACTTTTGCTGTCTGGTTTCAAATTTCCTGCAACCCTGAGTTGATTATAGATGTTAGGTGCATGGAACAGTAAGACCTACAAATCCAAAGATCATCAACATTGGTCACCAAGAGACGATTCAACTGTCCTCTGGCACATTAGGGATCAATTGCATTTCCAGCCTCTGTACCGAGAAAGTGAAATGACACCTCCATGTAGTGGCAACTGCTTACAGCCTGAAGGCATACATGTTCTTGTCTGATCACAAGGTAATAGCATTCCATCCGGTTGCTATACCATTGAAGTGTGACAAGACATTTTAAGGATAGCATGTCCTAATTCCAAGCTTCTGTGACAATGAAAGATGTTTGTGACATTTTGTAGTAACTGTCGGGGCATTATTACGATATGTGCAGATGGGAGAATGGCTTGAACCCATGATTTCTACAATGTGAAAGGATCATTGAGCATTTCCACCTGTGTGTGGGGCTGCTTATTCCTTGGTATTAAGTTTTGAAGATGTTTAGAAGACAAGCAGAAAAAGTGAACAGGTCGTGGCTACAATGGATGCTGTGATAAGTTACTGTCAAATTGGCTTATGTAAAGGGATACTTCTTGTCTTTATTTTGCCCACCTACATAAGTTTAAGGCAATGTGTCGGCCACTTAATGTATGAGATTGTGTTAGGAAAGGTAGTGTTGTTGTAAGAGAAATTGTGAGTGCAGAAGATTTGAGATTCAGTTGTTTGTGTCATCCGAGTAGCTTGTAAGACAAGTAACACTCTCTTTCACTACCCATCCACACACTAGGAGACAAAGGCCTGCAAAGACTGTTGGAGCACGATTGGATGGAACTAACAGGTTCACCTCAGAAAACGTAAAGAAAGGTGACTAAAAGAAATTTTATTTAATAAATTAGCTGATATCAAACATAAGAGGGTTACACATCACACACAGGAACTGTAACATCAAAGCCGCACCAAAAATCTTCATGTCTACATTTCACCCTGCAGGCAAATTACTTTCATTAACCATTTACATGTCACAAAATCATTTGGGATCCACGATCTTCTGACACTTGGTGGGAACCAGATTCCATTCTTTGTCCAAGGGTGTTTCAATTGCCACCCTGCATTTTAGTGAAGCTTCTGATAAACTTCAGCACATTGAAATAAAAGTGGAAGAGTATTGAAGATAATTTTCTTAAATTTACATTTTTGTCATAACATTTGATTCCAGCACCACAAGTATTTACTGTTTTACATGGATGTGTCTGAGGGGGGAGACAACTTTGGCTGCTTACTGGTTTGTTCAGTTTGTGTCCTGAAGATCCAATTAACAAACATGCTAGCATTAAAACATCAGAAGTTCATGTGAAGTTGAGGCCACTGGAACAGATAAAATTCATTTGAGCCTCAGAAGTCCTCATATGTTCATGCTTTGTGAGTATACTAAAAGCCATTTGGTGCATGTGCCTTGCAGAAAAAATTATCCAGGACACCCCGTTTTGCCTCTGTTGTTTTCTATATCTACATCAATACTCCATAAGCTAGAGGCATCTGGTAACACTGCTAGTCGTTTCCTTTCCTGTTCCACAAGGAAATGGAACAAGGGGAACAAGACAAAAACAATTGTCACATGAGCCTTGTTTTACTCTTACCTTGTCTTTGGGATCTTTACATAAAGTGGACTTTGCCTGCAGTACACTCATTTCACGGGCTATTACAAGTGCCAGTACTCTAAACTTTGCTATTAGAACATCATCTTCCCTCCAGGGATTCCTGTTTGAGATCCAGGAGAATTTCTGTAACACTTGCATGTTGATCAAACTTACTGGTAACAAATCTAACAACATGCATCAGAATTGCTTTAGTTAGACGTCATGAGTATCCACAATACTTGAACAGTACTCAAGACAGGCTCACACGAGTTCTGTGCACAGTCCCCTTTATAGATGAGCTACACTTTTCTAGAATTCTCCCAATAAATCCTAGTTGACCATTCACCTTCCGTACAGCTGACCTTACATGCTAATTCCATTTCGTATCTCATCTACATCAACTTGCTTTTTTTTTCCTGTGGGAGGAGGTGGTATTCTACAAGATACTGAGAAGTGTGGAAATTTAGTGAAATTTTTAGATGCAGCAGTGAAGAAGGCAAACATTCCTAAACTTTCACTGTCCTTACCAGTAAGACAGTGGTTCATGTATCACTCAGAGAGAGTACGGCTGGAAGTAAGGTTTGGCAAGTTGTGTGTTCAGTAAAAGCTACTATCTCCCCATGGCTACAGCCATTGAAGCAGGATTCAGCGCTCTTAACTTGCCTCTAGAATATGTCACCCCTGAAGTATTAATTCCTCACTCCAAAGTGTGCAGGTGTACAGTGCTTGGGGCACACAATTGTCAGTACATGTGTTGGAAGAATACACCAAGTTTTCTAATGGAAAGGCAGCTTTTGGTCTGTGTTGTCCTTGCACTCTGTTTAGAGGCATGATGATACTTTAGATGTAAGGTGGTGTATCAAATGGTGTTTGATTGTCCAACTACTACATAGAGTCACAGGAAGCAACACAGTTAAATACTTGTAAACTACTAAGGATAAGAACTTGAAATTTGGAGAGGATGTTGGTCTTATACTGTAGGCATAATTTAAGAAGAGATTTTTTGGAATAGGGAATGAATTTTTTTTTTGAAAATGTGTTGCTATTCAGGCAATTTTGAAGCTAGAACTAAGAAAATTGGTATTTGGTTTCTTGGACACAAATAAAAAAATGTTTATCAGTCATTTTAGAGAAGGAAAGGTGTTACTCACCATTAGCGGAGATCCTGAGTCGAAATAGGCACGACAAAAAGCTTCACATAATTATAGCTTTCAGCCAGTAGCAATTTTCCTTCTCTAGTATTGTTACATTCCATCCTGGATTTTCCATTGTTTGAGTTCGGTCATTTTATAAATTCAACTCCTAAGGGGAGTAATGAAGAGTTTTATGAAAATACATAATTCTAGCCAGAGTAGCCTGAGATAGTGATCATGTGTGTGTGAGGTGTGATTGCTTGTATGAATGTGTATGTGATCTTTTCTGAAGAATGCTTTAGTAAAAAGCTCTGTTTGTAACAGCCTCTTCTTTGTGCCTGTCTGCAACTCGACATGTCATCTTCATGATGAGTAGCGATCTATCCTGTACATAAAATTGTTGATATTTCATTACGAAAGCATTTTTAAAGGTATATCTATGAAATTTTGTATTTTGCTTCTCAGTTAGAAATTAAAAATACTTCTTTCAGTCGTTTTTTTAATTCAGCCCCCTAAGGGGGTGAAAAGGGGATGAAAATTATTATGTAAGTATTCCATTATATTAAAACATTTTTAAAGTTAAATCTGTGGAAACTGGTTTTTGACTTCGCAGATCGAAATAAAGAAGTACATGTGTCAATTAGAGAACTAAAACAAGGAAAGTTACTTAACAATGGAAACTCCCTTTAGGAATATCAACAATGTAGGAAAAGATAGGTTGCTACTTACCGTAAAGATAACATGCTAAGTTGCAGACAGGCACAATTAAGACACTTACACACAACCTTTCAGCCTCAGCCTTCATCGGAAAAAAAGAAATGCACACCATTCATTCACCCAAGCAAGCACACCTCACATGCGCATGACCACAATCTCGGCAGCTCAGGCAAGAATGCAACTAACACATTGGATGGAAGTAGCAATCTGGAGGGGATGGGGAAGGGAAAGGGATAGCAGTGTGTGTTGTGTCTAGGAAGCCTGCAGACTCGGATCGCTAGACAATCAATCAACCAGTCATATTAATGAGTTTTATTACAATAAGAAAAGATATAATGCTTAACTGTCACAATTACACAGATGTGTTGCAAGCAAAGGGAGACATACGAAATAATCAATGTTCTTAAATACAGACAATTCCAAGTCTGTGCTACATAGTGTACCAGCGAAGTGACTAGAGTTGACGCTGCTATAGAGCTGGGCCATCAGCAGTGGATTGTGATGATTATGTCCTCTTCACATAGGGGCCGCTGTTGTCATGTTGTTGTCCTGGAGGGAGGTCCGGTCAGAGTGCGATTGGCTGACTTCTTCAGGCAGCCTTCTCTTCCCTGTCATTCCCTACTTGTGTGCAGGCACTTGACTTTACACTGTAACATTCCCCCACCCCAAAGCGACAGACCATCATCGTATATGGAGCACGACAACAGGAGGGGAAGCAGGAGTGTGGATGCTCCAAGGGACCGGAAGCTGCATCTGTAGGAGACGTCAGACTTCTGGTTGTACCCCTCCATCTGGCCTTCGCTCTGGTGGAAATGACCCCCAGAAAATGCCCAGAAGGGTACAGATTTAGAAGGCATCAGCTGCTGTGGCATAGGCAGGTCCAGCTCCATCAGTAGGATGAGAGGAGGCAAAGGCTCTGTCTCCATGGGGTCGTCCCGTGGTGTCGTGATGACACCCTCTGGCAGCTGCTGTGGCTGCGCAGTCCTCGGGATCCATGAATCTGGGGAAAGAGATACAGAAGGATCACCGTGCACATAACAGTGGCGAATTTGATTGTGATGCTGACACTTCAGTCCGTCTGGGCCTGAAATGAAATGAGAAACATGCATGCATCAAGTTGACGGAGGTTCTCACCTTGCACTTGTCATCTGCTGGCGCTAAAAACCCTGATAAACACAATACTGGGTGGCGCAAAGCGATACTTGCAGCCTTCCTTCAGTGTCGGATGCTGCGAAGGGTGGAGCAGTGTCCAGTGGTGGCGGCTGTGAAGCAGTACTGCCGGCAATGATCCATCTCATGGATCCGAACGATAGGAGGTGAGAAACAGTTGCAATGCTTGACCCCTGGTGTGTGTGGTGCGAAGTTTGGCCATCTGCTGCTTGAAGGTTCAGACTAAACTTTCCACTTCACTGTTTGACTGTGGATGGAACGGTGCACTATTTAGAGGCTGTATGCCATTGCACCCACAGAATGTTTCAGATTCATTTGAGTTGAGCTGAGGGTCATTGTCTGACACTAGGACTTCAGCCAAACCTTCAAGGCAAAAAATAGAGGACAACGCCTGAATTATGCTACGTGGTGTTGTTGACTTTATTGGCACAGCATAAGGAGACTTGCTATAAGAGTCTATCACAGTCAACCAACGAATGTTCCAAAAAGGACCCTCAAAGTCTATGCGCAAAGTCTATTGCGACTTAGGCAAGCAGATAATTTTTGTGGAGGAGCAGACTGATTTTCCACACATGCGTGACACTGTGACATCATCTGTTCTATTTGTGTGTCCATACCCTGCCAAGTACAGTGTCGACGCGCTAACTGTTTAATACAAACAATCCCTGAGTGTACTTGGTTAAGTAACTGCAAAACTTCTTTTTGTAAACTTTGGGGGATCAACACACATGACTGTCCACTGTAATTTTAAACAAGAATCACACCTTGCTGTTTATGTGGGGTTATGCCGATGTGCAAAGTATCAGCGCATTACAGTATTCTTTATCCTGTGCAATGAGTGAAGCCAAGATGTGTGAATGTATTTTAGCAAAATGCTCAAACCTCAATTAGCTTCCATGGTCTGTGCAACTTTTCTTTAGTCCAGAGGAAGGGATTGAAGCAATACAAAATCCTGAGCATTGATGTGACAAGAAGATGCAGCAGAAGTGTCAAAATACGTATCAGAGCCCATCGGAAGACTTAAAAGTGTTGAGCTGCCAAACGATACACAGTCTCGTACTGGTATTGAGACAACAGCAAAGCCCATCTTTGCAATTTTTGGGCAGTTCGTACAGGAACCAGCTTCATCGAATGAAACAAGGACTGCAATGTCTTGTGATCTGTTACAAAGTAGAAATTTCTGCCATACAAATAATGGTGGAATTTGGTGACACCATACAGAATAGCCAATGCCTATTTCTCTGTTTGTGAATAGTTACACTGAGCTTTGGACAACACTTCTGATGCGAAAGCAATAGGCCTGTCTTTATCACCAAATCTGTGTGAAAGGAATGCACCGATTCCGTAAGAGGAAGTGTCAACTTGCAACACAACTGATTTGTCAGGATCAAAGTGAACCAAGCTTCTTGGCACTCATCTGCCCAAACAGAGGGGATGTTCTTGCGACGCGAGCAATGCAGTGGGGTTGCGATTTGTACAGCATTTCAGTATGAACCGAATACAATAGTTCATTTTCCCTAAGTCAGACTGCAGTTATGACATTGTGAGGAAACCGGCAGGTCACAGATCCTAACAAATGTGACTGAAGAGGATGTACACCTTGACTATTTATGACATGACCCAGATACTACAACTCAAGTTTAAAAAAAAAAAAATCACACTTGTCCAGTCTACACTTCAGTTGTGCATCCGATAACACACAAAACAAAGCACACAAATTCGCAATGTTTTCTTCAGGCATACAACCAGCTACTACAATATTGTCCAAATAGTTTGAACAGTTTGTCACTTGATCAATCAGCTGTTTCAAATACCATTGGAAAATGTTGGGTGCAGAAGCACTGCCAAAAGGCAGACGCAAATATTTAAACAAGCCCAAATGAGTATTCACAACACACACAGTTTGAGATTCGTCATCTAGTGATATTTGAAGATATGCGTCATGCAAATCAGTTTTTGAAAAGTAGTGACCAGTGCCTAATCTGTACACAAGATCGTCTGGGCGTGGCAATGGATAAATATCAATCACAGTTTGTGGGTTGACAGTAGACAGTCAACACAGAGGCGAATGCGACCTGAGGGTTTGAGGAGGAAAACCAGTGGACTTGGCTCACTGACTAGCTTGTATGGGCATAATAGCTCTGCTATCTTGCAATTCTTTAAATGCAGCAGCCACATTGCCCCATAGTGCAATGGGAACAGTTCTGGCACAGCAAAATTTTGACTGAGCATTGTCTTTCATTTTAATATGTGCAACAAAATTGTTAGCCTTGCCTAAACCTTCAGAAAAAGATTTCAGGAAATTCTTTCAGCAAGCTAACTACACTGTCTTTGGTGTTAAATGCAGTCACAGACAACATATTGTCCAGAATTTGAAAACCAGACAAATCAAGGCCAAATATGTTCTCACAATCACATGATTTTTGGACAGTGAAAGTCGCAGTTCTCGTATGCGAGCGATACATGCCAGGCAAAGTATGTTTTCCGAAAATGGGAATGTCTTGTCCATTATAAGCAGTCAGGTGCATGCTAGTTTTGGACAGGCTTGGGGAGCCTAACAGTTCATTGTGTTACAATTCAGCAATGTAACAGTTACCCATGTCCAACTGAAATTTCAGACGCTTTCCAGTAAGATGCAAATTAACAAAGTTTGGATTGGTATAGCACTGAAGAAACATTTTGTTTGCCAGTTTTGCTAATGCATGCAGCAGGTTTTGAATACACTGCATTGATAACATGGGCCTTGTGACTAGAATTTTGCGAGTGGGCAGAATTCTTATGTTCGTTCCATTGCAAATATATGGATTGTATGTGACCTATCTTGCCACAAGCAAAACACTGTGCTTGTCTAGATGGGCAGCCCTGACGTTTGTGCCATGAATAGCACCGAGGACATGACTTATTTCTGTTTTCCCATTTAAAGAACTGTTTACATGGCTTGGCACTTGTGCACTATTGCTGCCTACAGGGCCAGTCATGCGCAAGGGACGACTGAACCCATCAAATTGGTGGCTGCTCATATTTATTGGCTGACACAGCACCTGAATCATACTAATCTAGAATTTGCAGTATGTGCTGAAATGATGGATTTGAATGTTTCAAAATCTGTTTTCTAAGTCTCACATCAGTTACAGTGTACATGACACCATCGCACAACGAAACATCTGAATATAAAACACCACAAGCACATTTGAATTTGCATTTCCTAGTCATACCCTACAAATCTGTTACCCACTCGTGACAAGTTTGTTCGGACCTTTCCTTGCAAATAAAGAGTTGGTATCTAGCTGTAAGCACATTCATTTGTTGGTCACAAAAGTTAGAGAATCTACTACCTGGTCATAGGAAAGTTCACTTGGAGTGGCGTTAGGGAATAATTGCTGAATGAGGCAAAAGACGGCACTTCCTACCGTTGACAAAAAGTAATGAATTTTCACAGCACCTGATATGTTGTGAACTATGACGTGGGCTTCATACTATTGCGACCACTCGAGCCATTCCTCTTCTTTTTCATTAAACGGGCGAAAATGCACCCAGAACTACAGTTGTTGTATTTTGCACTGCATTGCTCGCTTGATTGGTTAGTAGTTGCTGTAGCATGTTTAGTAGGACGGCTATCTGCTGCATCTGAAACTGAAACATCTGTGTTAGCTGCATTGCACGTATGGTTTGCAGCTGAGGCACCTGAGCAGGGGATGAAAGAGGGGGATTGCTCATTTTGGAATAGGCAAATGTGATAAACAGACAATGCAAGCAAGAAAAATAAGCACACATGCAAAGAAAATTTCCACAACATCCACCTGAAAACACTGAATAGAAAAAACACTATAAGAGAAACTGTGAAAACAGGTAACACACCCCTGCGCAAAAAAAAAAAAAAAAAAAAAAAAGGTAGAATTAAGGTGCCAGAAAAACAGAAAAGCCCATGATAAACAAAACAGAGAATCTGTGGCGCCTGTCGGCTGTAGTAACAGTTTGTCACTGTGATGTTCATTCACTTCCTCGTTGCCAAATATGTGGTGTCTAGGAAGCCAACAAACTCTGATTGCTGGACAAGCAAACAAACCAGTTGTATTAATGAGTTTTCGTACAATAAGAACAGATACAATACTTAACTTTCGCAGTCACACAGATGTGTCACAAGCAAAGGGCAACATACGAAATAATCAAAGTCTGTGCTACATAGAGTGTACAAGTGAAGTGATTAGAGTTGACACTGCTGTAGAACTGGGCCATTACCAGTCGATCGACCTCTTCACATAAAGGCCACTGCTGTTAAGTTTATCATCCTGGAGGGAGCTCTGTCCAGCCTGCTATTGCCTGACTTCTTCTGGCAGCCATCTCTTCCCTATCATTCCCGACTGGTGTGCCGGCAGTTGATGTAATGCCATAATTGTGTGGGAAGAGAGGAATGCTGTCTGGCGGAGTGCACAGGTACTAGTATGCCAACAGTGCAGCACCAGGAAGTTGTGGGGCAAGGAGGTGGGGTAAATGGAGTGAAAAAGGAGATTAGCAGAGAAAGATTTGCGAGTGCTTTGCCAGAGAATGGCAAACAAAGAGGGTGAGAGATGAGAATGAGGAGGAGGTGATAGGACAGAAGGGGTGGAAGCTGTTAGGTGGAGGATGTATGTTACCATATGTTGATGCTGGGACAGTTACGGGAGCGGAGAATGTTGTGTGGATGACTCTGACTTGCGCAGATGAGAAAAGCTGATGGTGGAGGGAAGGATCCAGATGGCTCAGGTAGTGAAGCAGCCATTGAAATCTAGCATATCATGTTCAGCTACATGCTGTATCATAGGGTGGTCTACTTTGCTCTTTCCCACAGTTTAGCAGTGACCGTTCATCCTAGTGGACAGCTAGATGGCTGTCATACCAATATAAAAAGCTGTGCAATTATTTCAGCAGAGCTGGAAATGACATGGCTGCTTTCACAGGTAGTCCAGCCCCTGATGGAGTAGGATAAACCTGTGACAAGAGTGTAATAGGAAGTGCTGAGTGGATGGATTGGACACGTCTTTCTCCTGGGTGTTCCATAGTGTTGTCAAGCAGTTGGGATTCATAGTAACATAGTAGTGAATTAGGATGTTGTGAAGGTTGAGTGGGTGATTTTTAGGAGAGTGGGAAAGAACTGGGTAATCAAAGCCCTGGCAAAGGATGTGATCAGTTGTTTCAGTCCTAGGTGGTATTTTGTGACAAAGGGGCCACTCCTTTCTGGCTGATTCTTGGGGATGGTGTGAGGGCAAATGGCATGGGAGATCTGTTGGCAGACTAGGTCTGGAGGATAGTGCCTGTCTATGAAGGTGTTGGTGGGGCCCTCAGTGTACTGGACAAGGAAGTTCTTGTCACTGCAGGTATGTCATCCCCAGGTGGCAAGGCAGTATGGGAGGGATTTTTTGGTGTGAAAGGCATGACAGCTGTCAAAATGCAGATACTCCTGGTGGTTAGCGGGTTTAATGTGGACAGAGATGTGGATGGAGCCATTACAGTGGTGGTGGTCATCGTCTAGGAAGGTGGCACCTTCGGTTGATGGGGAACCTTCGGTAGATGGGAAACAGGTGAAGCGGATGGAGAAGATTTTGAGGTTGTGAAGGAATAGAGATAGCTGTCATGGCCCTGTGTCCATATCATTAAGGTATTGTCATTGAACTTGAACCAGGCTAAGGGTTTGGCTTTTTGGGAGGCTTGGAAGTTCTCCTCCTCCTCTATATGGCCCATAAGCAAGTTGGCAAAGGAAAGTGCCATGCGGGTTCCCATGGCTGTCCTGCAGATTTTTTTGTATACCTTTGTTTCAAAGGAAAAGTAGTTGTGGTCTAGGGCATAGTTAGTAAGTTATATGAAGAATGAGTTGGTGGATTTGGAGCTGAAGGACAATGGGATGGTGGTGGTGGTGGTGGTGGTGGTGGTGGTGGTGGAGGAGGAGGAGGAGAGTTGGGGAAGGGGAAGTGAAGTGTGTCTTTGATGTCAGAGGCTAGGTTATGTGCAGTTGGTTGGAGGAATGGTCAATGAGGGCCGAATTCTTTCAGCAGAGGCACAGTAACTAACTACAATAGGGCTTCCAGGATTGTTGAGTTTGGGGATTTTGGGGAGCGTGTAGAAGGTGGGTGTGTGGGGTGTCTTAGGGGTGAGGACAGAAATGGATTCAGGGGAGAGGGTCTGGGAAGGGCCTAAGGCTTTAAGCAGGGATTGGAGGTTGGGTTGGACTTCTGGGAAGAGATAAGTATTTTAGAGTTTGTAGGCAGAGGAGTCAGGTAATTGGCAGATGCCTTCTGCCAGGTAGTCACTGTGATTCATAACAATGGCGGTGGAACCTTTGTTTGCTGGTAGAATGATTAGGTCAAGATTAGTTTTGTGATTATGTATGGCTATTCTTTGTTCTGCTGAAAGGTTGGTGTTCTGAGGAAGGGACTTGTAGAAGGATAGTGCGACTAAGTTGGTGGTAAGGAATTCCTGGAAGATGATCAGCAGGTGGTTAGTTGGAGTCAGTAAGGTAGGGGGGGGGGGGGGATATCATGGTTGGGTGATTGTATGACCTGGGAGAGGAATGGTTCAGTATTGGAATTTAGTTGGCTTTGTTTAGTGGGATTGGCAGCAAAGGATTTCCATTGCTGGGAACCTGAGAAAGAGAGTAGGACTTTGACAAGTCCAGCATTTTTAAATCAGGGTGTAGGGCTCAAGGTGAGGCCTATGAATAGGTCTGAAAGTTCTATGGAATTGGGGGTTTTGGTGGAAAAGTTGACAACAGTGATATAAGGATATTTTGGCTCTGGATTTAGTGGAGTATTGGTACAGGTTTTTGGGGATGCGCCAAGTTGAAAAGGTCAAGGTCAGCTCGGCAGGGTCTGTGTGCTATGAGGGGTGGACAAGGACTATTGTGGGTAGGATAGGTGTTGGAAAGAGGTGCCCAAGGATGTCAGAAGGTTGGATAAATTACGGAGCTGATGTCTGGAATGTTCCTCCAGGTGCTGCATAGCAAGTCATTAAATTTCAGAGATGTGATGTATGAAGCAGAGATTTCACAGCGGCAGTATCTTGCGGAGGGAGAAGAGATGGCTCTGGGATGCCCATGCCATGGAGATATGTTTTTGCAGTATCAGGTTTTTTAGGGCCAGGGACTTTCGCTCATTCCAGATTGCTATCCCTCACAATAGTTGCCTTCTGGTCTTAACTACTAGAGTTGGTGGTCATGTCTGCACGAGTTTAGCTTGCTTGTGTGAATGAATGGTGTGTATTTCTCTTTGTCTGAAAAAGGCCGAGGCCAAAAACTTGTGTAAGTGTGTTTTAATTGTACCCGTCTGCAACTTAGCATGTTATCTGTATGATAAGTAGGCAGTCAGTCTTTTCTAACATTGTTGATATTCTTACCAGGAGTTTCCATTGTTTAATTTTGCACAACTGCTTTTCTTCCTTCGTACAAACCGGTGATGTTTTCCTTTGGTACTAGCCTCTGCAGCATTAATTTTCTCAGTGTGTGTTCTTTCTTTCTTTCTTTTCTTTCCTCTGGGTTCCCCCCCCCCCCCTCCCACCACACACACACACACACACACACACCAATGTCCAAACCACGTCTACTTCCAAGCCACACTGTATCACTGATTGTCTGTGCCCAACACAGGCTTCATGACCACGCAGTTTGTTGATACATCATCTGATGCCCCAGATTCTTTCCTCTGATAGCTGTAATTATATTTATTCCTACTGATCCCACTTTACCCTTATCCTGACATACTTAAGTGTTTCCTTTTCCAAACCAGCACATGCCGCATGAACTTGGATCCTGAACCTAATCCATCCCTCTTCCCCCTCTCTTCCTTTATCGAACACACATGTTCTCCCATACCTCATTCGTTCCATTTTTCCCACGTTTGTGTATGTTTTTATCATAATTGTGCGTATTTTTACATAGTTTCACACATTTTTGCATATTTTTATGTAGTTGTGCTTGTTTTTGTGTGTCGTTTCATATTTCATATGCTTCTTTTCTCTTATACAGCTCCTCTCATAACCATCAAGACCTGTTTTTTCCATTTCTGTCACTCCCGTTTCCTTTACACCATTCCTGCTACAGTGGACACCTGCTGCATCTTTCTGCACCAGTTCAATAAAGCTTCTCTTTCCATAACTAAAACCCAGTCTCACGTCCTATGTCTTAAATGCTGTCTAAACCATGGAATCCCCCCCCAAGCAGCCTAACCATAAAAATTCCTTTTTCTGGATCCTACCCCTCCTTCCACAGTAACATTCACCTTTTCAGATACTACCAGTCCCTGACCCTCACAAACCTTGTACTGCAAAAACACATCTCAATGGCATGGGCATCCCAGAACCACCTCTGCTCCCTCTGCAAGATACTGCTACTGTGCAATTTCTGCTTCATACATCACATCTCTGAAATTTAATGGCTTGCTCTGCAGCGCTTGGAAGTGCATTCCAGACACCTCTTCCATATGTTATCCAACCTGCTGACATCGTACTGTCGCCTCGGGGCACCACTTTCCAGCACCTATCTACCCACAGTGTTCCTCCTCGTCCACACCTCATAGCACCGAAATCCTGCCTAGCTGACCTTTCCAACTTGACACATCCCCAAAAACTCCCATAACTAGAGCCGAAGCATTCCTGTAACATTGTTGTGAACCTTTCCACCAAAACCCTCAGTTTCACAGAAGTTTCAGTCCTATTCAAAGGCCTTACCTTGAGCCCTACTCTCCCGATCCGACAGTCACTCTTCCCATGCACTATTCGCGAGTGGAGCAGGGTTTGAGGGCTCATTTAGTAGTAAAATAGTACCTTCCGCCACACACCATTAGGTGGCTTTCGGAGTATGATGTAGATGTAGATGAAACCCTTCTTTGCTGCCAATCCCTCCAACCAAAGTCAACCTAATTCCAACATGAACTGTGACTCCCCAGTTCATACCACCATTCAACCTTGACCCTCTCCCTCCTACCTAACAACCTGCTGGTCATCAGCCAGGAATTCCTTACTTCTGTCCTTCCCCAGGTCCCTTCCTCAGATCACCAACCTTTCAGCAGAGGAAAGAATAGTCACACACCTTAAAAATAATCTTGCTCTAATCACCCTACCTGCAGACAAAGGTTCTACTGCTGTTGCTATGAATCACAGTGACTACCTGGCGGAAGGCCTCTGCCAATTATTATACTCTGAAGTCCAACACAACTTCCAGTCCTTGCTTAAATCCTTAGGTGCTTCTCTGCCCTCTCCCCTGAATCCTTTTCCATCCTCACCCCCGTGACACTCAGCACACCTACCTTGTATATGCTCCCCAAAATCTACAGACCCAACAATCCTGGACGTTCCATTGTGGCTGGTTATTGTGGCCCAGCTGAAAGAATTTCAGCCCTCATTGACCAACACCTCTAACCAACTGGCCATAATCTAGCCTCCCACATCAAAGATACAAACCACTTCCTTTACTGACTTTCCTCTCCATCTCCACCCCTTTCCCTCCTAAATCCCTACTTTTCACTGTTGACCCCAATGTCCTGTAGCAGTCATGGGCTGTAGCCCACGGCTTCCAGTTTTCAGCTGCAAAGTCGCGTGTCATGCACTTCTGTTGGTGTCGTACCATTCATCCGGAACCAGCACTTTACCTTAATGACGATCCACTCACTGTAGTGGAGACATATCAATTCCTAGGACTGGTTTTCGATGCTCGATTGATTTGGCTCCCTCGTCTTTGTCAGCTTAAGCAGAAGTGCTGGCAGCACCTCAGTGTCCTCTGTTGCTTGAGCAACACCAATTGGAGTGCAGATCGCACTACACTGCTGCAGCTCTACAGAGCCCTTCTCCGATCTCAAATTGACTATGGGAGTGTGGTTTATGGATTGGCAGCGCCTTCAGCGTTACATTTACTCGACCCTGTGCGCCACTGCAGTGTTCCTCCATTGCGGATCAGACATGCGCAACTGCTCTCCAGTTACGCAGCATACATTCGTAGTTCCCCTGAGCATCCGAATTAGTCTCCTTTTCCCACCCATGGCAGTCCATCTCTTGCATCAGCGACCCAGGTCGGGGCTAACGATTGCCGTTCGCGTGCAGTCCCTTCTCTCTGAACTGGAGTCCTTCCCTTTTACCACCTCTACGTGTGGTCCATTCACGTACGCCTCCATGGTGAACGCCTCGGCCGCAGCTTTGACAGGATCTTTCACATGGCCATAAGGACTCCATTAACCATTAACCATGCTGCTTTCCGCTGTCACTTCCTCTCGACTCTTCACATGTTCCGGGGCTCTGAAGTGGTTTGCACTGACGGCTCGATGGCTGACGATCGCATTGGCTTTGCCTATGTGTGTGGCGGCCATATTGAACAGCATTCCTTACCCGATGGCTGCAGCGTATTCACTGCAGAGCTGGTGGCTATTTCTCATGCACTGCAGTATCTCCATTCATGTTCTGAGGAGTCTTTTCATTTATGTACCGACTCCTTGAGCAGCCTGAAAACTATCGACCAGTACTACCCTCGTCATCCTTTGGTAGCATCCATCCAGGAGTCCATCTATGCGCTGAAACGGTCCAGTCATTCAGTGGTGTTCATCTGGACCTCTGGTCACATCGAAATCCCAGGAAATGAACTTGCTGACAGGCTGGCCAAACAGGTTACACGGAAACCACTTCTGGAGATGGGCATCCCCGCAAGTGACCTGCGTTTGTTATTGCGCCGCAAGGTTTTTCAGCTTTGGGAGACGGAATGGCAAAATCTCTGTACATACAACAAACTGAGAGCCATTAAGGGGACCACGAATGTGTGAAAGTCCTGGATGAGGGCGTCTCACAGGGACTCTGTGGTTCTCTGCAGGCTCCACATTGGCCAAACATAGGCGACCCACGGCTGCCTCCTGTGCTGTGAAGACCCACCCCAGTGTTGGTGCAGCACCCAGTTGACAGTAGCCCATATTCTTTTGCTCTGTCCTTCTTTGGCTGCCCTGCGACTTCATCTTCGGTTGCCAGGCTCATTATCATTGATTTTTATCAGACAACACCTCATCAGCTGATTTGGTTTTGCGTTTCATCCATGAGGGTGGAAATTTAATGGCTTGCATTTTATTGTTCGATCTGAGTTTTAGCGCCTGTCCTTTGTCCCTCTGTGTCCTTCACCCTAGTGCTTTTAGGGTCGAGGTTTTAATGTGTTGCAGTGGCTGGCTTTTCCTTTTTATTTTCGTGGTTGGCTTGCCACTTTAATCTGCTTCCTTGTTTTACTCTCTTATGTTTCTAGTGCCTCTGTGTTGTTTTCTTGTCCTCTTTTGTTCTTTTAGTGTTCTTTGCTTTTCCTTCGTTCTTGTGGTCTTTCCTTTCTTTCTGTTTTGTGTTATATGTCTCGTCTATTTTATTCTCACACTTGTGGCATTGTTTTATTAGGAACAAGGGACCGATGACCTCGTAGTTTGGTCCCTTTCCCCCTCTTTTAAACCAACAAGCCAATTTCCCGTATATTAACATCCCTCATACTGCCACCGAACACTACCTTTCCCAACATCCTTCAAGACTCCAAACTCACTATCTCATTCCTCATACACCTCACTAACTATATCCTAATCTACTACTACTATTTCTTTGAAGGGAAGGTGTACAAACAAATCTACGTCACAGTCATGGGAACCCAAATGGCACCCTCCTACGCGAACCTTTTTATGGGCCATATAGAGGAGAACTTCCTAGCCTCCCAAAATGCCAAACCCGTAGCCTAGTTCATGATACCTTAATGAGGTGGACTCAGGGCTAAGACGGCCAAGTGGCAGTGTACATATTTTTTGTTGAAACAAGTTGCAAGAAAGAAAGTGCTGTGCTGTCAGAATGCATGGCTTCGATTTCTTTCTCACTGTCAGTTTCAACTATTTTAGGAGTGCATGTAAAGCATTAGACAATTTGTTTTTTTTTTAATGTATATCAGCTTATGATTAGAATACTGCCATAGAATCTGAATTATTCAAAACATTGTAAACCTCTCCATTCACAGACTAAAATTATGTAGAGTACAGTCATTGAAGCTACTACCCCCACAGATCGCAGAACTGGAGAGGTGTCTCTTAAACCCCGTATACCAACGATGCTAACCCGTTTACCCATTCGTTTTAAACGACTTCAGTTTCCGATCAAGGTTTCATTTGCAGTAACAATAAACAAGGCTCAACATCAGAAAAGGACTGAGAAAGTTGGTAAGTAGCGGGGGTGGGGAGGGGGGTTGGACAGAGAGAGCAGAAAGAAGTTGTGCACATTACAATGTGATAGAGGGGGTTAGAATGTATATCCAGTTACCATACATACTTAGCAGTTGAGAAATGTTTCTGGGTTCACTAGTTACGCCTATATTTATTGTTTTCAGCCGATTATGATGATTTCAGCATAATATCGCGCAAGCTGGGTGACTGCCCTACTGAGTATTGTCAGAGGTGGCGGCAGTACATTTACCTCACTTATATCCACAACTTTGTTCAGTCTACACCACAATAAATTGCAGCTATTACCTAGGTTCTTGGATGTGTTACATCCTGTCAGAACAATTTTTCACTGATGATCTTACATTACATTACAATTTCCCTGCCTTTTCACAAAGAAATATGTTTAAAACTTATTCTAATTTTTACAGTGGCGTGGAATCGATACAAACGAAAAGTAGTGATAGTGAAGAAGAAGAAACGGACACAAAACTAACAAGAATTCCAAAGCGAAGATTTCCGTGGACTGACGAATTAAGGTAATGTTTATTCATTTTTATTTTTATTTAGAAGAATTAGAAATCTGAAATGTTTTTATGGAGCTGCTATTCACTACAGTAGTATTTCATAGCTTTTATGTTCTACGAAGTCCTATTACTGTCATTCCAAATTGAAAGCATCACATTTGGATGAATAAGTTGTTGCTTAAAAGACGTAGAGAAGTAAAATGTCTTCATTGTAAGGCACATTGCAATAAAGATCTTGAACATCTTTGTTTCATAAGCTTTTCGTTATTTAAAATGCTTAATAATAATAATTATTATTATTATTATTATTATTATTATTATATTATTTTGCTTCAAGAATTTGGATTTTGTAGCGTTTAAGCTTTTAATATTGCATAATCATCATAGTTATCCAAATAAATTAAGGTAAACGATCAGATGCGCATGCATAGCCATGCCACAAAACTAGTTGCAGTCTAAGATGGTTCATTGATTAAGACATTGAAGTTCAAAGGCTAATTGTATAATGCAGTTGACGTTAGATTAACATAGAAAATGATCTCAGGTCAAGCTGAACCCTGAAATCTGCATTGTATAAACATTGCTTCCAGATCATATCGCCTTTTAAGTAAAATCATCCTTGACTGGTTAAGCTTTGCTGATCAGTTGAAGTTCAGCTGCAGTCATCAGTTCACAACCTAGTGGCATTATAAAACAACACTTGTGTTTTGTGCAAGTACAAGTTAAAAAGGAATAAATAACAATAAAAATTTTACTAACACAAAAGTGTTATGTAAATATGTGAATATGCCACTCTCATTCCTCTGCTGAAGCTCGAATTGTGTTTCCTTTATATTTAAGGTTAGGTAATTATCCGCTATGTAAGTAATGAGTTAAGTAATTAATGATCTCATGACAGTTGTTGAAGCCAACATTTTAATTAATGTGGTTAGTTTACAGTATTTTACTGAGACTTACTGGCAGAGTAAGTAAGTGAAATTTGAAATATTTGCAGAGAAAAATTATGTACATGGATTTCAAAAGCAGCATGTAACAATTGAACATGTCTTACAAAAATGTTCTCTAGGCTTGAATGGCAATAGCTACACAATTCGTATTAAATGAACTACAAAACAAGTGCTTAATTTGCTATGACAACCATACACAGGCTGCTGAACAGAACTAGTATTAATCATTAGTAAGTAAGTTACTAACAGTCTGCTTTGGCTCAGTGCTTGTAACCTGGAATATAGTCCAGGGGATATCAGGTTTGATCCTAGGTCAGTGCATGGATTTTGTTTTCCTCGCACCACTTCCTTCACACTTGCAATGGTTGTTAACGTGCAGAAGGCCGAGTTGTCTAACTTTAGGACTCGGAGCAGACCTGAATCTCATGGCAGGTATTACAGTTGCATAATTTGACTGGCACAATACAGTATAGCTGTCAGTGCATTGGATGAGAAGCCTGAAATGGATGACACTGTATTTCTTGGTAGAAAAATCTACGAAGAAATCCCAGAATCAACATAAAATGGAGCTATCAGTAGCCACAATGCAATGAACATGGAATTTGCAAATAATGTACGTACATAAAAGCATTTACAATATTGGAATAAATTTACTAAGTGTCCATTTGAAAGCCAGATTGAGGGGAAAGCAAATGTCTGTATGCCTAAGAGACCTAATTCCTTAAAGCTTATTGTCATGGTGCTTAAATAAAATGTATGTTGGCTGCAGTAGAATCATTCTGCAGCCAGCTTCAGATGCTGATTCTCTAAATTTCCTCAATAACGTTCCTTAAAAAGAATGTTGCTTTCCCTCAAGGGATTCCCATTTGAGTGCCTGAAGCAACTCCAAAGTACTTGCGTGATGTTTGAACCTACTGGTAACAATCTAGCAGTCCACCTATGAATTACTTCATCTTCCTTTAATCCAACCTGATGCGGATCCAAAACACTCAAGCAGTACTCAAGAATAGGTCACACTACATCCTGCATGCTATTTCCTTTACAGATGAAGCACTCTCTCCTAAAATTCTCCCAATGAACCGAAGTTGTCCTTTCACCTTTCCAACTACCATTCTTACATGCTCGCTCCATTTCATATCGCTTTGCAACATAACACCCAGATATTTAATCCAAGTGACTGTGTTGAGCAGTGCAACACTATGCTGTATTCGAAAATTATGGCATTGTTTTTCCAAGTCATCTGCATTAACTTATATTTTTATACCTTTAGAGCATACTGTCATTCATCACACCAACTAGAAATTTTGTCTACGTCATCTTATATCATTCTACATCCTATGTCCTTCCATACACCACAGCATCATCAGCAAAAGCTGCAGATTGCTGCTCACTCTGTCCTTGAGATCTTTTGTGTATATAGAGAATAAGAGCAGTCTTATAACATTTCCTTGTGGCACACCTGACAATACCCTTGCTCTGCTGAACACTGGCTGTCAGCATACTGCTTTCTTTTACTTAAGAAGGCTTCAAGCCACTAATATATCTGGAAACCTATTCCATATGCTCTTACCTCCATTAAAAGTCGGCATGGATGCACCATGCCAGATGACATTGTAAACCTAGAAATATGAAAACTGCCTGTTGCCTTTCATCCATAGTTCACAGGGCAGGCAGAGTTTCACACAAGCGATGCTTTCTAAAACGTGCTTATTCATGTATACAAGCTTTTTGGTCCATAGGAAAGTTGTTATATTTGAACTCTGAATATGTTGTAGAATTTTACAGTCTAGAACCATATTCAGACTTCAAATATCACAAATTGTTAAAGATATTGATCTGTAATTGTGCAGGTCCATTCTTTTACCCTTCTTATACACAGGAGTGACCTGTTCCCCCCTCCCCTTCCCAGTCGCTTGGAACTTTGCACAGAGCAAGAGATTCACAATAAATGCAAGATAAGTAAGGGGCCGACACTGTGGAGTGAATTGGGATTCCAATTGGACCTGGCAGCTTATTTGTTTTCAACTCATTAGTTACTTCTCTATGCCAGGGATTTGATTACTATCATGCATACAAGATTCTGTGCGATAGTCAGATGATTATGTTTGTTTATAAATAAATAATCTGCTACCAGTCACGATTTTTCTTTATTTTATTATTCGCACGACGCGTTTCGAGAAATAATTCCCATTTTCAAGTGCGTTTTTTATGTGTGTTAAGCCATTTCTTTTGATGTTGTCAGTGTGTGTGAGTCTGCTTCATTTTTTTGACTTTTAAGTTTCCTAATGGTCCATTTGTGTAGAGTCTCACACACACTTAACATCTTACACAACTTGTACACTTTACACATCGAAAATATCTTATATAAACAAAACAGTTACAAAGATCTTCTATGTGTTTGTATGATTCTCCTGCGTAAACAAATTTTCAAATGTGAAATTTAAAACTTCGGCTTTCGTTTTGCTATTTCCTTCTGCCACACCAGACTGGTCACCAAGTGACTGGATAGATAGTCGGATGATTATGTGTTTGTATGATTCTCCTGCGTAAACAAATTTTCAAATGTGAAATTTAAAACTTCGGCTTTCGTTTTGCTATTTCCTTCTGCCACATCAGACTGGTCACCAAGTGACTGGATTTAAGGCTTAGACTGGTTTAGTGGTTCTACATAGGACCAGAATTTTCTCGGGTTCTTCATACATACTTTTTGCTATGTTATTACAAGGTGTTGGTTATGTGCTTCACATATAGATCTTTTGAAAAGCACGCAAATCTCTAATAAACTTTGCTTGTTGTCATTTGCACATCCTCTTTTGAATCGAAAGTGCGACAGCCTTTTTTCCCTCAGTGTTTTCTGAATTTTGTTGTTTGAGTCTTCTCTGCCCTTTATCCACTTATTAGGCTCCAACTTTAAAATAACAAGAAATGAATAACAGCATATTGAATAATGTTACAAATCACCTTTTGTACAGCAAATATACTTAGACATTTATCTGAGCATACTAAAATGTATAAAAACCACAATATATAACTTCAGGAAGAAAATCTGCAGTATCATTGTAGAGGTTGCAAATATGAATGAACTGTGGCTTCAGGACTGCAGTTGGCTCCTGTCCACTTCCTACAGGCATGCTGAAATCACAACCTCCAGTTTTATGCATTTCAACCTAGAAGAGTTCTGACCTCCTTTGCTCCAGTGTACACAGCACATGTAGTAACATAAAGATCAACTATAGGAAATGCAAAGGGCATTTTAAAACTATAACTTGTCATGCGCAAATGCTTTCTTGGTCCTTTTCTTAACAGGGTCATAAAAATTTTTCAAACTCCTCAAGTCATGGTTTGTCACTTTTTTTAAAATTAAAGTCAACAGCAACTTCTTTCCTCACCTTCTCTTTGTCGGTTATAGTAACTTTACCAGTTTTTTCCCCTTCTATTGTCTCTTTACACTGGCTCAATATGGTTTCTAGCAATAAATCTTTTTTAGCCGAGGAAAAGTTTGAAGATCAGTTTTTTTTTCCTCAGTCTTTACAACTTGAAACCTTCGATAATTAATAATCCTTATCTACAATGTGTGATTAATATCTGTGGTTGAAACACCATAATTGTGTCAACAATTGATTTTAGTGGTGTTGCCAAGTGTGTCATGTTTATTATTATCACTTACCCTTGTTCAGTGGATGCAATTTTTGTGTTGTACAATAATGCCTAGTCCTGAACAGAGTTTAATTTCTGAAGTACGGTCAGAATTGACCTCCAGTCAGCAATCTTTACACAGCTGATCCTAAATGAGTGAGTTTCACATCATTTCAGTGGCCTGATTTAGTTTTTCTGTGGTGTGGTTTCACTAATTATTCATTTCAAATGTCACTATGATTCCTTTGACAGGCTGTCACTGATTCTGTTTCCCTTCGTCATCCACCTGAACTACATCTACATACTCTGCAGACCATTGTGAGATGCATGGCAAAGTGTAACAGTTATTAGGGTTTCTCCCATTCCATCCACATGTGGAGTGCGGGAAGAATGATGTGTTTGAATGCCTCTGTGCGTACAGAGATTATTGTAATCTCATCCTCACAATCCCTAAGTGAGCAGTACATAGGGAGATGTAATATATTCCTAGAGTGATCATTTAAAGCCAGTTCTTGAAAATTGATTAATAGACTTTCTTGGGATAGTTATGTCTATCTTAAAGAGTCTTCCACTTAAGTTCCTCCAGTATGTCTGTGACAATCTCCCAAGGGTCAAACAAACCTGTGACTATTTGCACTACCCTTCTCTATATACATTCACTGTCCCCTGTTAGTCCTATTTGGTATGGATGTCACACTGTAAGCAATGTTCTAGGTTTGGTGACATGAGTGATTTGTAAGCAATCTCCTGTGTAGACTTATTGCACATCCCCAGTATTCTACCAATAAACCAAAGTCTACTACCTGCTTCACCTATGACTAAGTGTATGTGATCATTCCATTTTATATCCCTACAAAGTGTTACACCCAAATATTTTTGTGAGTTGGCCGATTACGTATTATAGTCATAAGATACTACATTTTATATATTTTGTGAAGTGCACAGTTTTACATTTCTGAACATTTAAACCATGTTAACAATCTCTGTACGACTTTAAAATCTTATCAAGGTCTGACTGAATATTTATGCAGTTTCTTTCAGATAGCACTTCATGATAGATAACTGCATCATCTGTGAAAAGTCTGATGTTTTGTTTTTGAATTGTGGTTTATTTGTCTCATAATGTACATAATCTAAATCATTTGATTCAGGTACAGAAGACACATCAAATTGTGGTAAAATTTCTCCATAAAGAAAGAACAGCTGATGTTAACAGCCAGCATAATAATAATAATAAAATTTTGTTGCATATACATGCAGTAAAGTCTGACACTTAATAACCTCTTGATCAAATTATCATTTTGTCCTCTATAAATTCTTCTATTGAATAGTTGCATTTCTCCCATAGAATCTGCTGTAGCCCCATTTTTAAAATTTCTGGGTTCATAGTAAATATGTTTTTGCCCATTAACTTGTTAAATATTGTCATCCCCAAATACTGTGGAGTCCATACATATAATTTCAATTGGCACCTGGATGGCATAAAATTATTTTTATTTCTTGTGTGGTATGTATGGTTAGAATGAGTCTCCTCAATTAATTTTTGTGTGCTGTGTAGGAAGATTATAATTTCATAAATGTATATAGAGGGAACAGTTAGGATTTGTAGTTTCCGAAATAATGGGTGACAAGACTGTGTTCACTGTGCAGTACACATGTATCGGACACATTTCTTTTGCAGCTTCAGTATTCGAGATCACTACTTGAACTTCCCCAGAAAATTATCCCATATCTAATGACAAATTCAAAATATCTATGACAAGCATTTTTTGTGTACTCAAGTCGTTGGAATTTGCTAGTATTTGCATTGCAAATGTAAAGCTGTGTAGTTTATTTGATAGGAAGTCAATATGTATATTCCAGCTTAAGTTCTTGTCTACATATAGTCTCAGGAATCTGACTGTGTCAACTTCTTTCAAAGGTTGATGGTATTGTTGTATTGTAAGTTCCACACATTTTGGATGTTTGGTTTTGAAATGTACCATATGGGCTTTTGCAATGTTGAGTTTCAATCCATTTAACTGGAACCAGTTTTCTAAGGTATCCAGTGTGCTTACGATGGAGCTTGGTATTTTTTCTGCATTGGCGTCTTCAATTAAAACAGAAGTATCATCTGCAAACAGAACTGATGGGAAATTTATATTTATGGGTAAGTCATTTATGTAGAATAGGACCAGGATTGGCCCCAAAATGGAGCCTTGCGGTACAGCTTGTGATACTGTACTCCATTTAGAATAATGATTCACTGCATCTGAGGTGATTGGTACCCTTTGTTTTTTGTTGTGTAATTATTATGTTAGCCAATTTAGAGCGTTGTCCTTAATCCCGTATTTGTCCAATACATAGACAAGCAAGTCATGGTTCCCATAGTCAAATGCATTTGTGAGGTCACAGAAGATATGTATAACTTTACTTCTCTGATCCAATGATTTGCCTATGTTTTCAGTAAAGTTATTCAGTGCATATAGAGTGTTTTTTTCCTGGTTGAAATCAAAGTTGGTTTCTTATAAGAATATCATTTTTTACAGTAAAATTTTTGATCTGGTTTGCAGCTGTTTCCTTTAACACTCTTGACATGTCTGGAAGAATAGAAATAGGCCGATAGTTTCCCAAATTTCCCTTTGACCCTTTCTTGAACAGAGGTCTGATTTTGGCAGATTTCAAAACATCGGGAAAGCATCCCTATTCAAAACATTGGTTGAATATTTTTAGCTGTGGGAGGTGCTATTGGGCCACACACCATTTTAATCTCTTTAGTGGGTATCCCAGCCCACCCCAGCAGAGTTTTTATTCTTCAGTGATAGTATAATATTTTCCACATTCTTTATGGTGACTTTTTAAAAACCCATAAGGTACTCAGCTTCTTGGTGGATTCCAAAGGGATTTACTTTACTCTGATACATCAACATCCAACTTTACCATATTTGTGAAGAACTCATTTAAACACACTTATAGTTGAACTCGGTTTACAATAGAGCTATCATCTACTTTAATCCTAAATATTTCATTACTAAATAACTCATAACACCTAACTGTGATTTGACAACAGACCACAACTTTTGTTTTATGTTGTACAATGAACTTCTTGTTTACCGTTTGTTTGGCTGTCTTCAGAACTTTTTTAAATATAGCTTCATAATAACAAACTAACTCGTAAAATGTATGTTTTTATTATAGTTAAGTTCATTGTGGAGATTCTTCTTCCTGGCACTAGACACTTTTATTCCCTGGGTTATCTATTTAAATTTATTAGTCGTGTTGTTGCATCTGTGCATAGTGTAAAACCGTTACCGCTTAACAGCCATTTTTAGGCCTAAATTTTGTGCTCGAAAGTTAAGCGTGTCAAACTATAATTGAGTAAGTACATTAATATCATATTTATATTAGAGCACTATAGAATATAGTAAATAGGAAATTATCTTTATTTAGCAAAAGCTTAAAAAATAGGCCTATATTGTAAACAGTCATGAATGTGAAGTGTTTTAGCTGCTGTAGGAAAGTTAGTTTTGGGGTGCTATGCAGCTGTTGTGACAGATTGTTTCACTGAGGGGAATGTAGTGGCATGGAAATTTGAGAACAAAATGAGACTCTTCCCAGGTACTGCCGAGTGTGTTCATGAGATATGAAAATAGCAGAACAGAAGGGTAAAATTAGAGCCCTTGAGGCTGAATTGGATAAAGCAAGGGAGGAACTCATAAGGTTAAGGGGGGAGAAGGGTGAGGAGAAGTGGCAAGTGGTAGCAGGGAACAGGGGCCAAAGAAAGAGGACAGTATATGACAGTTTCATTGTTGGCACAAAAAATAGATTTGCCCTGCTGCCACAGTTAAGTAATGAAGAGCCTCATGTAGATGTAGGTGTAGCTAATGCACAGCAGAATTCAGTTAGGAAGCCTGTTGCTTCAGAAAATGTAGGAAGAAAATTCTGCTGTTAGGTAACAGTCATGGAAGAGGTGTGGGCCAACTTCTGCAGGGAAAATTAGGTGACAGCTACCAGGTCACAAACTTTTTCAAGCCCAGTGCATCTCTCAGCCAAGTGATAGAGGACATAGGATATTTGTGTGAAGGTTTCACTAAGGAGGATCATGTTGTAATAGTGGGTGGAGCAGTGAACGCTACTGATAGGGACTAGGGCAACAGTATTGAGAGTGACGTGGTAAACATATCATCAGCAACGAACCATACTAATGTTGATTTTGTGCCTGTTTTCAAGTGGTACGATTGACCCCAGTTGAACAGCTCTGCGAAGAGGGTCAATATGGAGTTCGATCGACTGCTTCGGGCTGGTGCTGGGTCAGGGATTGGTTTGGTTCCTGTTGACACTATTGGTAGGTGGAACTTTACTTCTCATGGTCTGCATCTCAATAGAATAGCGAGGGATATACTGGCTAGGTTGATAGCAAATTCTTTAAGGGGGGACACTGCAACTCATGGAAGTAGTTCTTTTTTAGGTTAAGCTCATTATCTACACATTCAATATTGAAACAAGATGTATCTGAAAATATTAAGCATAATACTTGTGAAGATAAAAAAAGTAACAGTCAATTTACTACATCAAAATATCAGAGGTTTAAAAAACAAAATTAGTGAATTTCTGATCTGTTTACAAATCCTGTTGATATTTGTATTTCTGAACATCATTTAGGTAGTGAAATTGAAATGGAAGGGTATACCTTAGCTTCAAAGTATTGTAGAAAAGAGATGGAGAAAGGAGGAGTTGCACTTACATTAGAAAGGCTCATAATTATGACATTCTTAAATACTGTAGTGATCATCATTTTGAAGCATGTGCCACCAAAGTAGAAACACACACAAAAAAATAATTAGTCACAATATACAGGGCTCCAACTGGTAATTTCCAGCTATTCACTAAACAGCTTGATGCAGTATTAAATTTCTTAACTTCTAAAAATAATGAACTCATACTAAGCAGAGATTTTAATTAAAATTTTCTGGAGAATAGTTACTCATGATCCATACTAGAGTCTCTTACCACTTCTTATAATCTCATTCCCTTAGTGCAGTTCCCAACCAGGGTTATGGGTACCAGCAGCCTTGCAATTGATAACATTTTTATAGATACTACCACACTAGCAAATCATAGTATAAATCCAATATTTAATGGCCTTTCAGATCATGATGCCCAGTTGCTTACATTTAATATAGTGGGGTCTGATTCAACTAATAACAGTAAGTGGGGAACTATACGAATAATAAATGAAACTAATTGAAGGTATAAAAAAACTGTTTGAGAAATACAGACTGGAAAGATGTATACAATTCACCTGGGATAAATGGAAAAATATAACCGTTTCTCTAATACGATCATAGATCACATTTAAAACTGCTGCCCTAAGAAAGTAATCAAAGCAAATAGATTAAATGTTGCAAAACCTTCTATTACAAATGGGACAAAAGTACCTTGCAAAACAAAAAGAAGACTGTACGTAATGTCAAGGGAAAACGATGACCACAGAGCTAAATCACATTACAAACTACTTTGTTTAGAATTTTACAATATAATCAGAACCTCAAAATGTATTTATTTAAAAAAATCCTCTTTTTAACAGGATAAAACACAGTAAATAGTTATGGGACACAGTAAAAAGTGAGATAGGAAAAACTAATCAGGAAAATGAGGAAATTATGTTAAATTTAAATAGAGTTGATTAGAGATACCTCCAAAATTGCAGACACTTTCAACAACTTTTTTTCCTTTCAGTAGCAGACAACTTAGGTTTGCATAGTTCCTCAGAAGACAGCTTAAAATATTTAAAAAGGGCATTTCCGCAAAAGTTTGACAAAATTCAGCTATATCCTATCTCACCGAAAGAGATTTCTAATATTATTAGCTCTTAAAAACAAATGTTCCAGTGGTTATGATGAAATCAGCACTACCATAATTAAATGTTGCTCCTCAGAACTTTGTGACATACTGAGTTACTTATGCAATGAATCCCTCCACAGGGGTACTTTTCCAGATAGGCTTAAATATGCCACTGTCAAACCATTACACAAAAAAAGGAGACAATGCATCAATGGAAAACTTCCGTCCCACTTCATTCTTGGCAATATTTTCAAAAGTGTTTGAAAGTGTTACGTACAATAGACTTCATAAACACTTAGTACAGAAAAATATTCTCATTCACAATCAGTTTGGATTTCGGAAAGGATTGTCAACTGATCAAGCTATATTCACTTTTTCAGATGATATCTTAGAATCAATAAATCAAAAGTTATTACCACTTGGAATATTCTGTAATCTGGCTAAAGCTTTTGATTGATATCCTTCTACAAAAATTAAAATATTATGGGATAACAGGAGTAGCAGGCTCATGTTCTCATCCTGTCTTTTTAATAGAAAACCAGCTAATGAAATATTTGTAAATATCAATGAGTGGTTCACAGCAAATTGATTGTCACTGAATTTTTGACAAGACCCAGCACATACAGTTTAGTACCTCACAAAGAATACCTGACCCTTTAAGTGTAATGTATTCAAAAAATGAAATTAAAGCTGTAGACAGTGTCAAATTTTTAGGGCTACAAATCGACCATAACCTAAATTGGAAAACTCACACTCTAGACTTAATGAAACGCCGTAGTTCAGCTACATTTGCAGTACGCGTGATAGCGGAAATAGGTGATTTAAAAATGAAGAAGTTAGTTTATTCGGCCTACTTCCATTCACTAATGAGTTACGGAATCATCTTTTGGGGAAACTCCTCTCACAAAGAGAGTATTTTCAAAATTCAGAAACAAGTCATTAGAATTATATCTGGTGTCAGTACTAGATCACCATGCAGAGACCTCTTTGAGAAACTTGGTATTCTAATTACTACTTCTCAGTACATATACTCATTGATGTCCTTTGTCATTTCCAACATGTCTCTTTTTTTTACACAAAATAGTGCAAAACATGATTATAATACCAGAACCAAAAACAGTCTGTACAAGGACTATAAAAACTTAACATTGGTACAAAAGGAGTCGAATACATGAGTACTCATATATTCAATAACTTACCAGAGCATATCATAGGTCTTGTAAGTGATAAAGATCGGTTTCAGAGTGAATTAAAAAACTTCCTGCTGGCCAACTCCTCCTACTCCATCGATAAATATCTTCACAAAGATTATAGCTCATAACTCTGCCTGCATTAGAATTGTACAATATCCATGTATCTGAGAGGGAAAAAAAGCACCTTTGACTCTTTCCACATCCTAGAGACTAATCTCCAAGCAATCCATGGAAAACGATAAATGTAATGTGATGTAATGTGGTTCTAAGGGGGAAAGTTTTCTTAAATATTTCGAGAAAGCCACTTAAAAATAATTAAAGTTACTGTTACTCGATTAATATTGTCGGTGAGGTCATTAATATCCAGCCAAGATAACATGGTGCATCCTCCCTGCCGAAATCTTCTCAGTACAGTCATAAATTTCTCCTGATACCCGATGTGATTGTACTATTATCAACAAGCATAGGCATGGTACTGAGTCAAAGCCTTTTCGGAAATCTAGAAATACTGCGTCTACCTGACAGCCTTCATCCAAAGCTTTCAGTATGTGTTCTGAATATAATCATCATGTCACTGAGATATTAAACAGTAACCTACTTTTTTCACACTTTGGTTATGTAGCTTACCTTTGGCCACCCTGTAGTAGAAGTTGTTTGTACAGACATTTGGTTAATGACTTTGTTGCTTAGAAAGCAGCCAGTAATTGAAATTGAACAGTGGCTGTTCCTCTGAAGCAAGTCCCTGCACAGTGTTGAGTTGGATAGTGCCAAGTGTATTTAAGTTGCTCTGCGATGTTTGCAACATATGATCTTTAACCATTGCATTATAACCCGCACAAAGTATCAAAAGCTGTGGGCATTCTCTTTGAAAAAAACAGTGATGTATGTGCCAGATTCATGAGTTACAGCAAAGCAAAAGCAGAAATGCTAAATTCAGTTTTCAAATGTTCCTTTACAAGGGAAAATTCATGAGTATTGTCCCAATTTAATTCTTATACTGCTGAAAGCATCAATGAAATAGATGTTAATGGCATTGAGAAGCAATTGAAATCATTAAAATTAAACAAAGCACCTGGGCGTGATGGAATCCCTCGCAAATTGTATATTGAATTTGCAACCAAGTTAGCCGCTCTTATAACTGTAATGTATTGTAGATCTCTTGAACAAAATGCTGTGCCCAGTAGTTGGAAGCAGGCACAGGTCACACCTGTTTACAAGACAGGTAGTAGAAGTGACCCTCTCTCTATTGTAGATGGAAAAAGACAGACAGTACAAGATTGATGAAACAGCCAATAGGAGGTTTTACAAACATAAGAAAATTAATGTTCGTCTTTTCTCACTAGCTCCACAGGCTTGATCGCTGTAGGCATCTTTGCTGTGAACTATGTGGGCAAATAATGGATAAAAATAAATGGAAAAAATAAAATCTATACACATATAGATAGACAAGCGCAAGTTCCAATACAACTGCCGCCCCCCTCCCCCAACTGTATACTGGTGTGGTTCTAGATTACTAGACAACGTGCCCTTTCTACATACAATCACAACATATTAAAATTTATTTTTAGTTATAACTTATATTGTATCTTTGCCTGACCGGTGTTTAATATACCTTTATTGATGGCCAATCTTATTTTAATGTATAACCGAGACGTGCCAGCTTACTCTTATTGTACATTCTTACTTACATATTTTGAAAGTTTAATTTTTCGAGTCCGTGCAGTGAAAAAAGGGCATGATCAAATTTCGAGTCTGCTGCTCCATTATTGCAGAGTAACAGCTACACGTGTCTTGGAGGGCTAAGCTTGTAAATAATGACAAATTTTATGTCATTTAGATCTCCATAGAGGTACTCCATGGGATAGTGTGTATAGGTTAGTGCGCGATTGAGAGTTTTTTGCTGCGATGAAAAGGCCTATTGCTTCTGACCTTGGTACTGAACCACATTGTGTGTCACATATTTCAGTGTCTTAAGGTCAGCCTGTACATTCAGCATCAAATCAAGTTTTCATCAAATTCCTGGTAAGTTGACAAACGTTTTCACCTTATATGGTCCCTTGTAGCAAAGTCTAGTGTCCCTCAGCACTATGAACGAACCAAATAGTTGTCTCTTTGCAAGTGTCCACAGCTTCACTCATAACAACACATGCAAATATAACTTTTTTACCTCACATGCCAAACGCTTTATAATTGAATAGTCCCTCTTGATATCTGTTTTGTCAATACATATGTGGTTTCATATAACATATACAAAATAAGCATAAGACTTCAAAATTATTTGACTTATCCTAAGCATAAGTAAGCCTGTACCTATGTGTTGCTGACACGTCGGGTACATGTATGGTACAATTTATAGATATTCACATCTAGACTCATTATAACAGGTATCACTTGTGCAGACAACAATATTTCAGTACCACAGTATGTCCTTTAAGATTTCATTTTCACCATGAGGATGCATATGACATCATATGACATTTTAAATACACAATACTTGACATTTTCTCTGACCATTCGATGGCTGCCTGTTACAGATTTGTCGTGAGCCGGTAGCACTCTTAATCCTTGAGTTCCTGCAATAGTATTACCTTACATAAAATAACAATTAAAACCACTTTTTTTCAATTTAAGTGTTGGAAGTACAATATGCATATATTCAGTTTGATGATATGCGTAAACCACTGTTCTCACATTTTGTCTGATTCACACGCCTGTAAATCCAGGTTTCTAACGAAAGAGAATAAATCTTCATTATGCATTAATCAACACAAGCAAACATAGCTATGCTTAGCCCCACCTCTCCCAAGTCTAGTAGGAATGCATCTACTGATCTAGAAGGGATGGTTAGAGGGAATTAAAAGAAGCATTTTTTTATCTGCTGCTGAAATCCATCATCTAAATGCCATAGAATAAATTGAGTAAACTCTTTGTGCACACTTCTTTGTATCTTTGTGAATCTACTGCCTTAGTGTTCGCTGAACTAATTGCAGAATTATGACAGTGCAGTGTCATGTAAGTAATCAGTATTAGTTATTTGAAAGTACCTTTAGTGAGTGTAATTCAGCGTATCAAGCTTATACCCATATCTTCAGGATACCATTCTTGTGTTTATAATATACTTAAATATGTGACTATGGAGGTTGTGCCAAGGAAATATTGTAGAAAAACGTTTGGATAAGTTGTGATCCCATGTAAATGCATCATGAACACTCATATCTGTTGCTAATATAAGTAGCTTGTGCATTTTAGTATGTGATCTGACACTCTTTTGCCTTGGTAGTGCCAAACCTAAGCTTGGTATAATGACATCCTACGTACTATGATCTTTACATATACTCACACGCATTCACATTGTCACATCCATACATATATTTATATACATATAATTATATGAATATAATAGAGGCAAACATTCCACGTGGAAAGAATATATCTAAAAACAAAGATGATGAGACTTACCAAACAAAAGCGCTGGCAGGTCGATAGACACACAAACAAACGCAAACATACTCACAAAATTCAAGCTTTCACAACGAACGGTTGCTTCGTCAGGAAAGAGGGAAGGAGAGGGAAAGACAAAAGGATGTGGGTTTTAAGGGAGAGGGTAAGGAGTCATTCCAATCCCGGGAGCGGAAAGACTTACCTTAAAGGGAAAAAAGGACAGGTATACATTCTGGCGTGTGCGCGCGCCCACACACACACACACACACACACACACACACACACACACACACACACACACACACACACACACACACACAAGCAGACATTTGTAAAGGCAAAGAGTTTGGGCAGAGATGTCAGTCGAGGCGGAAGTACAGAGGCAAAGATGTTGTTGAAAGACAGGCGAGGTATGAGCGGCGGCAAATTGAAATTAGAAATTAGCGGAGATTGAGGCCTGGCGGATAACGAGAAGAGAGGATATGCTGAAGGGCAAGTTCACATCTCCGGAGTTCTGACAGGTTGGTGTTAGTGGGAAGTATCCAGATAACCCGGACGGTGTAACACTGTGCCAAGATGTGCTGGCCGTGCACCGAGGCATGTTTAGCCACAGGGTGATCCTCATTACCAACATACACTGTCTGCCTGTGTCCATTCATGCGAATGGACAGTTTGTTGCTGGTCATTCCCACATAGAAAGCTTCACAGTGTAGGCAGGTCGGTTGGTAAATCACGTGGGTGCTTTCACATGTGGCTCTGCCTTTGATCGTGTACACCTTCCAGGTTACAGGACTGGAGTAGGTAGGTGGTGGTGGAAGGGTGCATGGGACAGGTTTTACACCGGGGGCGGTTACAAGGGTAGGAGCCAGAGGGTAGGGAAGGTGGTTTGGGGATTTCATAGGGATGAACTAAGAGGTTACGAAGGTTAGGTGGATGGCGGAAAGACACTCTTGGTGGAGTGGGGAGGATTTCATGAAGGATGGATCTCATTTCAGGGCAGGATTTGAGGAAGTCGTATCCCTGCTGGAGAGCCACATTCAGAGTCTGATCCAGTCCCAGAAAGTATCCTGTCACAAGTGGGGCACTTTTGGGGTTCTTCTGTGGGAGGTTCTGGGTTTGAGGAGATGAGGAAGTGGCTCTGGTTATTTGCTTCTGTACCAGGTCGGGAGGGTAGTTGCGGGATGCGAAAGCTGTTTTCAGGTTGTTGGTGTAATGGTTCAGGGATTCCGGACTGGAGCAGATTCGTTTGCCACGAAGACCTAGGCTGTAGGGAAGGGACCGTTTGATGTGGAATGGGTGGCAGCTGTCATAATGGAGGTACTGTTGCTTGTTGGTGGGTTTGATGTGGACGGACATGTGTAGCTGGCCATTGGACAGGTGGAGGTCAACGTCAAGGAAAGTGGCATGGGATTTGGAGTAGGACCAGCTGAATGTGATGGAACCAAAGGAGTTGAGGTTGGAGAGGAAATTCTGGAGTTCTTCTTCACTGTGAGTCCAGATTATGAAGATGTTGTCAATAAACCTGTACCAAACTTTGGGTTGGGAGGCCTGGGTAACCAAGAAGGCTTCCTCTAAGCGACCCATAAATAGGTTGGCATACGAGGGGGCCATCCTGGTACCCATGGCTGTTCCGTTTAATTGTTGGTATGTCTGGCCTTCAAAAGTGAAGTAGTTGTGAGTCAGGATGAAGTTGGCTAAGGTGATGAGGAAAGAGGTTTTAGGTAGGGTAGCAGGTGATCGGCGTGAAAGGAAGTGCTCCATCGCAGCGAGGCCCTGGACATGCGGAATATTTGTGTATAAGGAAGTGGCATTAATGGTTACAAGGAAGGTTTCCGGGAGTAACAGGCTGGGTAAGGATTCCAGGCGTTCGAGAAAGTGGTTGGTGTCCTTTGATGAAGGATGGGAGACTGCATGTAATGGGTTGAAGGTATTGATCTACGTAGGCAGAGGTGGGTTCTGTGGGGGCTTGGTAACCAGCTACAATGGGACGGCCGGGATGATTGGGTTTGTCAATTTTAGGAAGAAGGTAGAAGGTAGAAGGTAGGGGTGCGGGGTGTTGGTGGGGTCAGGAGGTTGATGGAATCAGGTGAAAGGTTTTGTAGGGGGTCTAAGGTTCTGAGGATTCCTTGAAGCTCCGCCTGGACATCAGGAAAGGGATTACCTTGGCAAACTTTGTAAGTAGTGTTGTCTGAAAGCTGACGCAGTCCCTCAGCCACATACTCCCAACGATCAAGTACCACGGTCGTGGAACCCTTGTCCGTCGGAAGTATGACGATGGATCGCGGATAGCCTGGGCTTCAGCAGTGGTGATGTTGGGAGTAGGATTAAGGTTTTTTAAGAAGGATTGAGAGGCAAGGCTGGAAGTGAGAAATTCCTGGAAGGTTTGGAGAGGGTGATTTTGAGGAAGAGGAGGTGGGTCCCGCTGTGACGGAGGACGGAACTGTTCCAGGCAGGGTTCAATTTGGATAGTGTCTTGGGGAGTTGGATCATTAGGAGTAGGATTAGGATCATTTTTCTTCGTGGCAAAGTGATATTTCCAGCAGAGAGTACGAGTGTAGGACAGTAAATCTTTGACGAGGGCTGTTTGGTTAAATCTGGGAGTGGGGCTGAAGGTGAGGCTTTTGGATAGGATAGAGGTTTTGGATTGGGAGAGAGGTTTGGAGGAAAGGTTAACTACTGAGTGCTAAGTGGCATGTTGGTCTTAACTGTTTCTATGCATGTGCTGAGGTTGCTGACCTCTGTGTTAGCTCCTACTATGCCTGTACATCCTCTCTCCTCCCATAATGCCACTTCACATTGTAGTGGTTCACCTTCTTTGTTTCTTAGTTTGTTGTCTTCTGTGTTGACGTACTGGCTGAAAAAATAGGCAGTGGACTTGCAGTACTGTCTACTGTAAATGATGTAGCTGACAGATGCACATTTGCGTTTCACAGTCTTTTACTTTCACTTTCACTTTTCACTACTCCCACAGTTATATATGGCCAGTGCACTATTGTTCTAACTTCCCATAAGCCTCATTAATAGTTTGCAGGTGAACATCCACATACTGCTAAAATAGTTTACTGTTGAACATCTATGAGCAGTAAAAACATAACCACGTAATTCACAGTTCTTTCAGAATAATCAGGTACGTATGGAACAGACACTGTCATTGTTTTAACACATGGCCTATTGGTTTAACACTTATTTCACTATTAAATTGATGCATTGTCGTTGTTCTACCAACACTGGTTCCTCGTCTGAAACTCCGCTGTGGACTGACTGTCCCATGACCAAAATTCAGATCCTTGTTATCGTCACAATAACATTCTTTGAAGTTTAATTTACAGAAGTTGTAATTAAAACTTAACTCATTAATTTAACTGAATACACTGAAAAATTGGTTCTTTTTAACCGTTCCTTCTACTGCAAGAGTTAGGCCAAATTAATTTTTTTAAATCATGAAATTAACAAATATAGTTACACAAACAATACTTTTGTCAAAACTGTTAATTACTTTGGGATTACTTAGGGCTGGCTTTGCTAACACATTTTCAAATAGAGCCAAATAGATACTTTAAGTTAACTAGGATTTTGTCTTCCAAATGTTTATAATTAATACAGAATTTATATTTGTTTATTTGTCAAAAATAGAATGTAAGTTACGAAACAATTACTGATTTCACCCTATAATGAAAGGTAATATCTAGGAATAGTAAAAATAAATTGGAAAATCAATTACATACATAAAACTAAGCACAAAATTAGACCTGCTGTTATATTCCTTTTAAAATTGAGGGCCAACCTTTCTCTTATATGGAAATGCAGATTATATTCACATATGTTAATGGTAATCAGTTAAAATCAAAAACAAATTTAAGTAGGCGGATGGCAAAACAAGAGGGAGAGTAAAGATATCCCAGCTGGCTTCATCACATCACCCCCTTAATGGATTGACCAGATAGTTATTGCAAATAGCTAACTGCGCAATTCAGTGACCACAAGTGATGCCAGCAATTGGGTTTAAAATCCACACACACAAAAATATTACATTAGAAATCCTATCAAAAACTACAGTACATATGTTGTTTCAAATGTATACTTACGTGAACTGGGCATATGAAAACCCCATAAAAAAAAAATTACATACAGTGTATTGGTGTGCAGTATCACAAAATATCCATAAGTGATGTCCTTTTTGGGTGAGCAAAGATTACATTTAAAGATACATATCATTTTATACTCGTTCTGTCTTGCTTCAAGTAATAAACCCTCATGGGTTGCAAAAAGTTTCACCAGCACTTTCACTCTGTTAATGACTTTAACACACACACACACACACACACACACACACACACACACACACACACACACACCCCAAGCTGTCCAAGCCTTCAACAGGTCCAAGTGGCAAGGAAATGCACTGCTATCAGTTCCCTTGGAGGTGGTTCCCCTCCGCCACAGCACATGAAAAAATGAGACAAATACCTACTTTAGTACACTTGCTTTTGTTTCTAAGTAAGTCTAAAAAATGTTTCACACTAAAATTGATAGTCATTCCTTCATAAATAAATACATTGTGTAGTTCTCATAACATTAATTAGCACTAAAATTGACAATAGTACAAAAAGTGGTGACAGTAAAAATTTTTAAAATCAAGTATATGTTACACTACAAAACAGTACTGTAAATCATAATTGTGTGCAACTGGTTAAACTTGAAAGATTTGGGCCTCTTTCCCATTTGCAAGATAGCAAAACCTCAAGATATGCAGTAGCATAGGTTTACTAATCATTATGTTAAAAAAATAGTCAACATCTGTTTGTTGTTGTGGTCTTCAGTCCTGAGACTGGTTTGATGCAGCTCTCCATGCTACTCTATCCTGTGCAAGCTTCTTCATCTCCCAGTACCTACTGCAACCTACATCTTTCTGAATCTTGGTCTCCCCCTACGATTTTTACCCTCCACGCTGCCCTCCAATACTAAATTGGTGATCCCTTGATGCCTCAGAACATGTCCTACCAACCGATCCCTTCTTCTGGTCAAGTTGTGCCACAAACTTCTCTTCTCCCCAATCCTATTCAATACTTCCTCATTAGGTATGTGATCTACCCATCTAATCTTCAGCATTCTTCTGTAGCACCACATTTCGAAAGCTTCTATTCTCTTCTTGTCCAAACTATTTACCGTCCATGTTTCACTTCCATACATGGCTACACTCCATACAAATACTTTCAGAAATGACTTCCTGACACTTAAATCTATACTCGATGTTAACAAATTTCTCTTCTTCAGAAACGCTTTCCTTGCCATTGCCAGTCTACATTTTATATCCTCTCTACTTCGACCATCATCAGTTATTTTGCTCCCCAAATAGCAAAACTCCTTTACTACTTTAAGTGTCTCATTTCCTAATCTAATACCCTCAACATCACCCGACTTAATTCGACTACATTCCATTATCCTCGTTTTGCTTTTGTTGATGTTCATCTTATATCCTCCCTTCAAGACACTATCCATTCCGTTCAGCTGCTCTTCCAAGTCCTTTGCTGTCTCTGACAGAATTACAATGTCATCGGCGAACCTCAACGTTTTTATTTCTTCTCCATGAATTTTAATACCTACACCGAATTTTTCTTTTGTTCCCTTTACTGCTTGCTCAATATACAGATTGAATAGCATCGGGGAGAGGCTACAACCCTGTCTTACTCCCTTCCCAACCACTGCTTCTCTTTCATGCCCCTCGACTCTTATAACTGCCATCTGGTTTCTATACAAATTGTAAATAGCCTTTCGCTCCCTGTATTTTACCCCTGCCACCTTTAGAATTTGAAAGAGAGTATTCCAGTCAACATTGTCAAAAGCTTTCTCTAAGTCTACAAATGCTAGGAACGTAGGTTTGCCTTTCCTTAATCTTTCTTCTAAGATAAGTCGTAAGGTCAGTATTGCCTCACGTGTTCCAACATTTCTACGGAATCCAAACTGATCTTCCCCCGAGTTCAGCTTCTACTAGTTTTTCCATTCGTCTGTAAAGAATTCGTGTTAGTATTTTGCAGCTGTGGCTTATTAAACTGATTGTTTGGTAATTTTCACATCTGTCCATACCTGCTTTCTTTGGGATTGGAATTATTATATTCTTCTTGAAGTCTGAGGGTATTTCGCCTGTTTCATACATCTTGCTCACCAGATGGTAGAGTTTTGTCAGGACTGGCTCTCCCAAGGCCGTCAGTAGTTCCAATGGAATGTTGTCTACTCCGGGGGCCTTGTTTCGACTCAGGTCTTTCAGTGCTCTGTCAAACTCTTCACGCAGTATCGTATCTCCCATTTCATCTTCATCTACATCCTCTTCCATTTCCATAATATTGTCCTCAAGTGCATCGCCCTCATATAGACCCTCTATATACTCCTTCCACCTTTCTGCTTTCCCTTCTTTGCTTAGAACTGGGTTTCCATCTGAGCTCTTGATGTTCATACAAATGGTTCTCTTATCTCCAAAGGTCTCTTTAATTTTCCTGTATGCAGTATCTATCTTACCCCTAGTGAGATAAGCCTCCACATCCTTATGTTTGTCCTCTAGCCATGCCTGCTTAGCCATTTTGCACTTCCTGTCGATCTCATTTTTGAGACGTTTGTATTCCTTTTTGCCTGCTTCACTTACTGCATTTTTATATTTTCTCCTTTCATCAATTAAATTCAATATTTCTTCTGTTACCCAAGGATTTCTACTAGCCCTCTTCTTTTTACCTACTTGATCCTCTGCTGCTTTCACTACTTCATCCCTCAAAGCTACCCATTCTTCTTCTACTGTATTTCTTTCCCCCATTCCTGTCAGTTGTTCCCTTATGCTCTCTCTGAAACTCTCTACAACCTCTGGTTCTTTCAGTTTATCCAGGTCCCATCTCCTTAAATTCCCACCTTTTTGCAGTTTCTTCAGTTTTAATCTACCAATAAATTGTGGTCAGAGTCCACATCTGCCCCTGGAAATGTCTTAAAATTTAAAACCTGGTTCCTAAATCTCTGTCTTACCATTATATAATCTATCTGATACCTGTTAGTATCTCCAGGGTTCTTCCATGTATACAACCTTCTATCATGATTCTTAAAGCAAGTGTTAGCTATGATTAAGTTGTGCTCTGTGCAAAATTCTACCAGGCGGCTTCCTCTTTCATTTCTTAGCCCCAATCCATATTCATCTACTACGTTTCCTTCTCTCCCTTTTCCTACACTCGAATTCCAGTCACCCATGACTATTAAATTTTCGTCTCCCTTCACTATCTGAATAATTTCTTTTATTTCATCATACATTTCTTAAATTTCTTCGTCATCTGCAGAGCTAGTTGGCATATAAACTTGCACTACTGTAGTAGGTGTGGGCTTCGTATCTATCTTGGCCACAATAATGCGTTCACTATGCTGTTTGTAGTAGCTTACCTGCATTCCTATTTTCCTATTCATTATTAAACCTACTCCTGCATTACCCCTATTTGACTTTGTGTTTATAACCCTGTAGTCACCTGACCAGAAGTCTTGTTCCTCCTACCATCGAACTTCACTAATTCCCACTACATCTAACTTTAACCTATCCATTTCCCTTTTTAAATTTTCTAACCTACCTGCCCGATTAAGGGATCTGACATTCCACGCTCCGATCCGTAGAACGCCAGTTTTCTTTCTCCTGATAACGACATCCTCCTGAGTAGTCCCCGCCCGGAGATCCGAATGGGGGACTATTTTACCTCCGGAATATTTTACCCAAGAGGATGCCATCATCATTTAATCATACAGTAAAGCTGCATGCCCTCGGGAAAAATTACGGCCGTAGTTTCCCCTTGCTTTCAGCCGTTCGCAGTACCAGCACAGCAAGGCCGTTTTGGTTATTGTTACAAGGCCAGATCAGTCAATCATCCAGACTGTTGCCCTTGCAACTACTGAAAAGGCTGCTGCCCCTCTTCAGGAACCACACGTTTGTCTGGCCTCTCAACAGATACCCCTCCGTTGTGGTTGTACCTACGGTACGGCTATCTGTATCGCTGAGGCACACAAGCCTCCCCACCAACGGCAAGGTCCATGGTTCATGGGGGGTCACCATCACATAACTTAATTACTGTTCAAATCAAAATTAAGGGGATGGAAATTGTACCAAATCATTGCCCCACTTCTCTACTCCACTCTGACCACTACTCTCATTCAACCAGAAAATTAATCCTCACAAAACCACAAAATGTTACCAAATAGTTGACCTGTCAGAATAGTACCACAGTTCATCTACATCTACATACATACTCCGCAATCCACCATAAGGTGTGTGGCGGGGGTACCTCGAGCCACAACTAGCATCTTCTCTCCCTGTTCCACTCCCAAACAGAACGAGGGAAAAATGACTGCCTATATGCCTCTGTACAAGCCCTAATCTGTCTTATCTTTGTAGTCTTTCCGTGAAATATAAGTTGGCGGCAGTAAAATTGTACTGCAGTCAGCCTCAAATGCTGGTTCTCTAAATTTCCTCAATAGCAATTCACAAAAAGAATGCCTCCTTTCCTCTAGAGACTCCCACCCGAGTTCCTGAAGCATTTCCGTAACACTCGCGTGATGATCAAACCTACCAGTAACAAATCTAGCAGCCCGCCTCTGAATTGCTTCTATGTCCTCCCTCAATCCAACCTGATAGAGATCCCAAACGCTCTAGCAGTACTCAAGAATAGGTCGTATTAGTGTTTTATAAGTGGCCTCCTTTACAGATGAACCACATCTTCCCAAAATTCTACCAATGAACCGAAGACGACTATCTGCCTTCCCCACAACTGCCATTACGTGCTTGTCCCACTTCATATCACCCTGCAATGTTACGCCGAAATATTTAATCAGCGTGACTGTGTCAAGCGCTACACTACTAATGGAGTGTTCAAACATTACGGGATTCTTAACCCATTCATTTCCATTAATTTACATATATTTAGATTTAGCTGCCATTCTTTACACCAATCACAAATCCTGTCCAAATCGTCTTGTATCCTCCTACAGTCACTCAATGAAGAAACCTTCCCATACACCACAGCATCATCAGCTAACAGCCGCACGTTGCTATCCACCCTATCCAAAAGATCATTTATGTAGACAGAAAACAACAGCGGACCTACCACACTTCCCTGGGGCACTCCAGATGATACCCTCACCTCCGATGTTATCAGTTAATCAGCAAAATTACTTTTATTCATCCCAGTATTACCGCTTTAAGCTCGTAAATCCTCAGAACACAAATAGAAGTTTTCAGATAACCTATAGATCCAGTGATGCAGCATTATTACTTGTAAATATTTCTCTTTCTGTTAAGCCCTCATTCCTAGCTGCAGTGTCATGAATTGCACAATATACACAGTACCCAAGGTTGCCTAGTTCAAATTTTAGATCGTCAATACAGTTACACCACATTTGTTTTATAGAAGTTATCCTTTTCATTACTCAAGTATGTCTGTCAGCTCCATTATTTTACTTACATTTCTTACCTTGTTAGTTAGTGGAGTGCATTCCTAAAAAATATCCATATTACAGAGACAGGCTCCCTAACCATTAAGACCCTAACATTATTCATGATTTTATTATTTCATTATCTAATAAATACACACCTGCTCTGCTTATCTAATGCAAAATTGACTCCACTGAAAAACACTCCACAGTAACAGTTCCTTATGATAAAGGCAAACTCAACTCTCAGTACTGATCAGACAAAATTATCACTTAGAAAAACTTTTATTTGCTTGACATTCTATCAAATTGCTGAAGTGTGATATACATACAACTTCTACTTTCTCTTTCCACACATTACTCCAGGCAACTATGTCTAAAGCTGGAATTCCTTAATGTTAGAAAAGGCTGTACCATGGCACTTCCATGGATAGATAGTTATCTCAGTATTCTGATGGCATTGAACACACATACTTCTGTTATACCCCAATTAATATTAAGATCTCATATTTAAGATGGTTTATACTGCATATTGCCTCTACTGCTGCACCAATTATCTGGTTACTTCAGATGTCAATTATCCTCCACATATGCTGACACCTTTCATTTTCAGTTTACCTTACCTCTTTGTTTGATGTAAATCCTTTGACCATGGTACAACTTTATTTTCTTGCATCCACTTGTGATTTCATTTCTTATAACTAACACAACATAACCTACATATAAACACAGATAACACTAGAGAAACCTTTTCTCCAATATTTCTATACTAAAGTATGCTACTGTACAAAATCACTTGACAGTCAAAGAAAGAATGTTTTTGACTCACTTATAAACTACAGATAGGATAGGAGAAGAGTTTGACTGCCTCGGAAAACATGAAAAATGAGACAGACAGCTGGGTTAAACATTATTGCCACATAATGAATCCAACACAGATTGTAAAACCCCCTACTTGCTGGTTGCTTTTACTTCTGGTTCAATGCACACTCCATTCTCCTAACAAAATCAATACTACCCAAGCTTAGAAATGTTTTCATTTGTCATGGATTAATCTGATTGGTGATACATAGGCTTGCAGGTCAATAATATTCTTTAACCCAAAAGTCCTGTTAGTCTTTGTGTAGGCCAATTCATAAGACTTGTTATGGGCATTGTGTAAGACTTTGAAAGGACCATGATACACATGCAAAAATTTCTTTATCTCAGCATTTACTTTGCTAGATTTTTCTTTGGCTTCTATGAGGACAAGGTCACCTACTCTGAAACTAGTCGGATTCACTCCTTTGTCATGCCTTCTCTTCCCTCCTGTGCTACTTCACTTACCTGAGGGAAATCCACTACTACTCTGATGATGATGCTGGATCTCTCATTGAAAATAAGCTTACATGGAGCATATCCTGTTGATTTGTTCCACAAGTTGTTGTTGAAGTTTCCAAAATGTCGAATATGACCCGCCCAAGTAGTCTTTTTCTTACTACAATAAGTTCTGCACAGTCTATTAATCTCCTTCATAACAGTTTCACTCATGTTACCTTGTGGAAAATAGGTAGAAATCTTTGTGTGTTTTATCTTGTGTATTGCCGTACAGAGTTCAGACCTCTCTCAAACAAATTGTGGATCATTGTCAGACAAAAGTGATTTTGGTGCCCCTACATTGCAAAATTAATCAGATGTCAACTTCTCAATTATAGTACTAGTATTTGCCTTCTTAATTGGATACAGTTTTACATATTTTGAGAATGTGTCCAAAACAACAAAAATATATTTACAACCTCCTTTAGATGCCGGCAACACTCCTAGAAGGTCAATCGCTATAAGCTCTTTAGGCTCACTAGGAAGGACAGAATGCATTAAGCATTTTGATGGCGCAACAGTTGTCTTTACACTCTGGCATTTATCACACCTTTTTAGTCTCTGCTTAACCCTTCTCCACCAATTGTTAAATATTACTGTCTCCTGTATCTTAGCTACTATTTTCCTTGTCCCATAATGTCCATAACTCTCATGCAAGTAGTCAATAAATTTAACAACATATTGGTCAGGAAAGCATAACTTCCAGTCCTGACCATTCAAATTTTTCCTCCTAAACAACAATCCTTTATGTAAAGTAAAGTAATGTTATGTTTCACATTTGGTATGTTGTCAGAATTGTAATACTGCTTAACCAACCTTAAATTTGGATCCTCATTCTGCTCCCTTCTCATTTGCTTGCAAATCATCCTAGTAAGCTTCTCATCCTTCACTCCCTGAAAATAAAACAAACTTCTTGTTCTTCATGGTTTTCACTACTGTCAGTATCCTTCTTCCCTGCTGGCATCCTAGATAATGCATCAGCCACAAAATTGTTGAAAACACAAAGCCCACATAGTTAACCTGGTGTGCTTCAGCCTGCACTTTTGAAGGTCGTGTGACGAGGGCCTCCCGGCGGGTAGACCGTTCGCCTGGTGCAAGTCAAACTCAAAGCCGTATGATCTGAAGGTAACTCAAAGTCTTATGATCTGTATACACTATGGTCTTATGTCCAAGCAAATAGTGTTAAAACTTTTGAAACCCAAAAATAATTGCCAAAGCCTCTAATTCTGAAATGTGATAGTTCTTTTCATGTGGCTGTAATGTTCTACTAGCCAAAAGCAATAGTTTTGTGTTCAACCTTTATCTCAGTAGGTACTAATTGGAAAATTTCTACCCTCAAACCCCAAAAACTTGCATCAGTACTCATACAGAAAGGCAGTGAAAAATTTGGGTGCCCAGAAGCCAAAAGTAGCTTTAAATCCTCTTGTTCTTTGGTGGTGGGAAATCCGCAATAGCAACAAGCTTTTCTGCATCAGGGTGTATACCTTCCTCGTTAATTCTGTGACCCAAAAATGAAAGGTTCTTCTTTACAAATTCAGATTTACTTAATTTTAGTTTCATACCTACTCTACACATAGCTCTCAGTACTTTTTCAGAATCTTACAGTGTTTGGACCATTCAGCACTCGCTACTAGGATATCATCTACATAGACCATGATTTCATTGCTTAATATCTCACCTAGCACCATGTTAATAGCTCTGATAAACACACACAGACAAGTGCAGACCAAATGGCATAACACAGTATTGGTAACACATTCATGTAAAAATGCTGTACATGGCCTAGATTCCTTGGCCAAACTGACATTCCAATAGCCACAAGTCACATCAAAAGAAGTCAGAAATTTACATCCATGGAACTTTTGCAAAATTTCATCTATGTTAGCTGGTCTGTCACTCTCCTATTACAATTTCATTCAACTTTCTGGCATCCAGAACCAACCTGACACCGCCATTCTTCTTCTTTACCATCACAAGGGGGTTATTTTATCTGCTGGTTGACCTTTCATTAATCCCCCATGAGACCATCTTTCAAATTTCTTTCCTCGCTGCTTCCTTTTTTGAAACTGGAATAATATAAAGTTTCTTGAAAAATTGTTCATGGTCCTTAAACTTTAATTTGCACTCAAAATCTTTTGCCTAACCTGGCCTGTCTGAAAATGCCTTACAGTTGCTCAGGAGAATACCTTTTAATTCCTTCCTTTAACTATTTGTAATACCTTCAATATCCTCAACTCTCTTTATTATCTCCAACCTAACTCTCTCCTCTTCCTCAGTAACCTGCTCTGTGGTCAAAACTCTTAATGGCAAATCGAATTCAGTTTCCATGCACTTGTACATACTTTCCAAAAATGATACTTCGTACCTACTTCCATTGTACTTAAAACTAAACTTGCCACTAGCAAAATCAATATTTACACACCACTTGCACAAGAAATTAATTCCAAATATCAATGCTGAGATTTTGAATCACTAACAAATTGCACTTCAACAACTGCTCTGCCAGTTTCACAGTTAATAGTATCTCTTGTTTCACACTCTAACAGCTTACCATTAGCACCAATAATTTTTATTCCAGAAACATGCATCACTAATGCACCCTTTGTGTTCTTAATAGATTCCAAAAATGCTTGTGGCATGCCATTCAAATCACTACCACTGTCTAAAATAAACACTTAACATGTATCTATTATACCCTTGATGTTATTACAGGGTGGCACACTTTCTTTGTATGTGCCATATGATCTTCATACAACAAATCCTCATTAATCCTTTCCCTAGAAAAAACTATCATCCTGCTGATCAAAATGATTATCAGACACAGTCAAATGACAGATAGCATGGTCCTCTTCCTCATTACTATTCTCAAACTCTTAACTCTTCATTGGGCGTACTATTATTCTCCTTTATTCTTTCTTTACTTACCACATGGCTATCATTATCAATTATAAATTCAAATCTCTCTTCATCATCACTACTGGTTTCCTCACTGCCATAATCACTAAAACTACTGTCAGAATCAGACCCGCTGTCACTTCCACTGTCTTCAAATACTTGGCTGAATAGTTGATCCTTGTCTCCAGTATTAGACCATAAAGCAAAACATCTGAATTCCTTATGTTGTCTTAAAAATTTATCACCCATTTTGACACTTTGGACATCCTGAACAACAGCAACACACACTGTTTCATCACCTGATTTTATTATAGTAAGTCCCTCCTCTCCTTTTATGAGATAAACATTGCTACCCACATCTCACTAGAATTAGAAATTACACTAGTCTTACTACTATCATTTACATTACCCTTACCTGTGATTACTGCACATTTATATACAATTGCCCCTTCATCTCTACATGCTCTTGTGTGAGCCAAAACTGGAGCATTATCTAGTTTAAATGGTTTGATTGAGAATTAAAGTCATCTCCTCCATTTCTTTTACTTGAATTTCTCCTACCATTTCCATGCCCATTCTGGCTGTCCTCCACTCAACCATTCTTTGAATTTCTACTCTAATTAATCCTGTTCATCCTATTTACCTGAAATTCTCAACCTGATTGAGTATTGTCATCAAAATTCCTCCTACGATCTTCCACTGAGTGATTCACCCTCTCCACTTTATCAACATAATTCAAGAAATCACTAACATTACTCCTAGGAGCTGGTACAAGCAATTCTGTAACTTTCTGAGGCAACTTAGTTTCTATACTCATAATTACTGATTCACTACCTAGCTCTTTGTCCAAATATTTCAGGTTGTTTATCCAAAGCTGACAGAAACCTTTCACTTACTCTTCCTAGAGTCAAATCTCTCTCCTCCTCTAAATTCACTCAAAATTCTGTGCTGCTTCTCTTTGGACCAATATTCTTCTAAAAATGCTTTCTCAAAGCTTTGCCACAAAGTACAACTATCAGCTACCTGAACTGCCCATCCATAAGCATCCCCTTTCAAAAAACCTCTCACAAATGACATTTTCTCTTTGTCATTCCATGTTTCAGGCAAATCATTATATTCCCTAATAAAATCCAGTGGATGCACTTCCCCATATGGTTCAAAATTATTAAATTTCTTACAACTAACAAATGAAGGACTGTTTGGGACACTGCATACTTTATGCTTTAGATTTTTTACCTCATCCATCTTTTTCTCTGTTTCAGCAAATTTTGAATCTACATTTTTATTTACTTTTACCAGTTTTTACTCTACCACTACTGCACACTTGGTTTCTACCTCTGTTTCAAAATAATTTTTAATCTGATCAGTTTGGTTCTCAAGTTCAACCCTGTTTTCAGCACAGAATTTCCTGGCAGCTTTGACTTACTGTTTTTCAGAAGCCTCCACCCTCCTCCTATAATCATCACAAAGTTTTTTTCTCTCTTCTAAACATTTACTACTCATTAATGTTAATTTCTTGTCAGTATTCTGCTCAACTTTATCTTTTCATCACAATCTTTCGCTGTTGCGTCAATCCTGTTATTTAATTTTGAAAGATTAGAGCTGACTACCTGAATCTCATTTTTAATTTCTTTTAAGCTAACCATATCAGTTCTAATGCTATCAGTTTTCTTTTCCACCCTACACGTACTACTCGTAATATGCATTAAAATTGCTTCCATGTTTCCATTTGCCATAAACTGTTGCCCTAGCTGTCTTTCGCGACTAGGTTCCTTCTCCTTAACCTTAATGACTTCATCTGCTTCAGTACTGTTTTTGTCCATTTTGCTCTTTACAATAGGACTTTTGACCCCATCCTTCAAAGTTACATTCATGTCTGATTTATAACTATTATCGTCTTCGGAAACAGTCGCACTTAGGTCCTTCTATTCATTTAACAATTTAACCTCTACAGCTTTGTCCTCAGTCACACTGTCTTGTTCGTTAAAGTTACTCATTATGTATCTCTTAATACAAAACAGCTTTTGCTATGAAATTACCTTATTCTCATTCACTCTTCTTCTTCTTCTTCTTCTTCTTCTTCTTCTTCTGCTGCTGCTGCTGCTGCTGCTGCTATCTGGATCTACAGCAAGTTGTTATTCTCTCGGCAAGGTGTCTTGTTTATATCGAACAGCTGTGCTTCTTGGCTGTTCCTGTACTCAATGGCTGCTTGCATAGACCTGCTCGCTGATTGGCTGCTGTCCTACTGTGGTCATGAAATGCCAGTGCTGATTGGCTGTAGCATCTCTTCCATTTAAAACTGTAAACCGCTAAAGTTCACACTTCTAAAATGGGTCTGAGCACTATGGGACTTAACATATGAGGTCATCAGTCCCCTAGAACTTAAAACTACTTAAACCTAAGGGACATCACACACATCCATGCCCGAGGCAGGATTCGAACCTGCGACCTTAGCGGTCTCGCGGTTCCCAACTGAAGCGCCTAGAACCGTTCGGCCAAACCGGCCGGCCAAGTTCACACTTCACTGTCAAATTTCTTGAGTTCTAGTTTATTGTGCCCTCATACAATAGTCCTCACCCGGGGCACCATATGTAACAGTTCACCTTCTTTGTTTCTTTGTTTGTTGTCCTCGGTGTCAACGGACTGTCTGAAAAAATAGGTAGTGGACGTGCAGTACTGTCTACTGTAAATGATGTAGCAGACAGATGCACAGTTGTGTTTCAGTCTTTTACTTTCACTTTTCACAACCCCCCCAGTAATACCTAGTTACATATAGCCAGTGCACTATTGTTGTAACTTCCCATAAGCCTCATTAATAGTTTTCTGGCGAACATCCACATACTGCTACAATAGTTTACTGTTTAACATCAGTGTGCAGTTAAAAACATAACCACATAATTCACAGTTCTTTCGGAATAATCGGGTACATATGGAGCAGACACTGTCACTGCTTTAACGCGCGGCCTAGTGGTGTAACAGTTATTTCACTGTCAAGTTGATGCACTGCTGTCGTTTCAACCAACACAGGCTCCTCGTTTGAAACTCGGCCGTGGACTGACTGTCTTGTGACCAAATTTCGGGCCCTTATATATCATCACAATAATAGGTACTGAAACTACACATTCTTTGAAGTTTAATTTACAGAAATTGCAATTAAAACTTAACTCAATAAATTAACTGAATACACTGAAAAATTGATTCTTTTTAACCTTTCCTTCTACTGGAAGAGTTAGGCCAAATTATTTTTTTAAATCATGAAATTAACAAATATAGTTACGCAAATATAGTTTGTCAAAACTGTTAATTACTTTGGGATTACTTAAGGGCTGGGTTTGCTAACATATTTTCAAATAGAGCTAAATGTTTATAATTAGTACAGAATGTATATTTGTTTATATGTCAAAAATAGAATGTAAGTTATGAAACAATTACTGATTTCGCCCTATAATGATAGATGCTAACTAGTAATAGTAAAAACAAATTGGAAAATCAATTACATACATAAAACTAAGCACAAAATTAGATCTGGTGTTATATTCTCTTTAAAACTGAGGGCCAACCTTTCTTTTACATGAAAATGCAGATTATATTCACATATGTTAATGGTAATCAGTAAAAATTGAAAAATCGAATTTAAGTAGGCAAATGGCAAAACAAGAGGGGAAGTAAAAATATCCCAGCTTTCTTTGTCACAACATGTTTAATCTCAAGTGCATTATCACATTGTATTTCTGGCTTTATAATATAGCCTTTTGACATTAAACAGAATCTTAAATTACTATGATTTATTTTGCTTCCACTTAAAAACATATAAATAAATAAAATGAAAATTTTCTCTTCTAACTAAGCAAACAGTTGTCATATACATTAGTGATGTATTTCACTTGTTTATGTACAGGTTTGGCCTCTGTTCACTCCTTTTAGTATACAAATTCTCTTAGATCCTTGTGTGGATAATGTCCCTTGTCCTTTCTCCTATTAGAGTAGTCTTATCTGTATGCACCTGGATGTGGGGTTTTAGGAACTACGTATGGCCCAGTGTACAAATCTGCCATTTACAATTGAGCTTCCTATCTTTTGTAGTAATACCTCTTGTTCTACTTGAAATTGTACAGTGCACCCTAATCTTTTGTTGTACAACTTTTCCTCTGTTCAGACTTTTCTTCCACACTAATCAAAGTCTCACTCACTTTTTCTTTAAGCGAAATCTCTCACATGGGTATCTTGAGCAGTGGTTTTTCCCACTTGTCGACTTCTCTCCTTTTGAACATCAATTCATTAGGTGTAAAACCAGTTGAAATGTGTGGTAAGTTGTGAATGATTTTTTGAAATGATGAGAGAAACTCGACCCATTTTGTGTGCTTCTGGAGTCTGTAGGCGTGTATAAACCTGTAAATTCTTTGAATTAATTTCTGTTGGGCTTCCCTCATGATGAATTCTGGATACTAATATATCTGTATTATTTTATTAGCCCCAGCAACTAATTGCATGTGAAAATTTGGGCCGTAATGCTGATAGTACTCAATTATGATCTTTGAAAGTGCCAGTTTTAAATTTTCACGGACACTGGTTGGTTGTCACTCACTCCACCGCACTGCAGCCCAATAATGCCAGAATGCAAAGTACTGCGCAGTGAGTGACAACCATAGCATACATATTCATGGGCTGCTGGAAGTGAGGGAAGATTAGGAGGGAGGGGAATACATTTGCCGAATGTATTTGGAAATAATGTTCAAGAACATTGTGAAAAAAATAGTAAGTAATATGAGTCTGTAGTATGTTAACCTCACGTGCATGTTGTTGTTGTTGTTGTTGTTGTTGTTGTGGTCTTCAGTCCTGAGACTGGTTTGATGCAGCTCTCCATGCTACTCTATCCTGTGCAAGCTTCTTCATCTCCCAGTACCTACTGCAACCTACATCCTTCTGAATCTGCTTAGTGTATTCATCTCTTGGTCTCCCCATACGATTTTTACCCTCCACGCTGCCCTCCAGTACTAAATTGGTGATCCCTTGATGCCTCAGAACATGTCCTACCAACCGATCCCTTCTTCTGGTCAAGTTGTGCCACAAACTTCTCTTCTCCCCAATCCTATTCAATACTTCCTCATTAGTTATGGATCTACCCATCTAATCTTCAGCATTCTTCTGTAGCACCACATTTCAAAAGCTTCTATTCTCTTCTTGTCCAAACTATTTACCGTCCATGTTTCACTTCCCTACATCGCTACACTCCATACAAATACTTTCAGAAATGAGTTCCTGACACTTAAATATATACTCGATGTTAACAAATTTCTCTTCTTCAGAAACGCTTTCCTTGCCATTGCCAGTCTACATTTTATATCCTTTCTACTTCGACCATCATCAGTTATTTTGCTCCCCAAATAGCAAAACTCCTTTATTACTTTAAGTGTCTCATTTCCTAATCTAATTCCCTCAGCATCACCCAACTTAATTCGACTACATTCCATTACCCTCATTTTGCTTTTGTTGATGTTCATCTTATATCCTTGTTTTAAGACACTGTCCATTCCGTTCAACTGCTCTTCCAAGTCCTTTTCTGTCATCGGCGAACCTCAAAGTTTTTATTTCTTCTCCATGGATTTTAATACCTACTCCGAATTTTTCTTTTGTTTCCTTTACTGCTTGCTCAATATAGAGAGTATTCCAATCAACATTTTCGAAAGCTTTCTCTAAGTCTACAAATGCTAGAAACGTAGGTTTGCCTTTCCTTAATCTTTCTTCTAAGATAAGTCGTAAGCTCAGTATTGCCTCACACATTCCAGTATTTCTACAGAATGACTTTATATGAATGCATGATTTTGCAGTGACATGTACTGATAAAATTCTCTTGAGTATCCAGCCAAGTCAAGTAGTTTAAAATCCACAGGCTTTCGACTGAATACTTCTCAGCCATTGTCAAGTAGTGACTTGTGTGGTTGTTGCTATCATCCTTTATAGAAACAATACAGTCTTTGATATCACTGGTGTCCTGACTAGCACCATACTAGATAATGTTTTGGATGCAAAACCGTGCACCTGATTCAGTCTTCCAAAGGTCAGCTCCCAACCTATGTTTAATAGCAGACCTCTGCCTTTACTGAAGGTGTTTTCAGAAATTTTGATCTCTACTGCTTCCTTTGTGATGTTATCAGAGAAACCATTTTGTCCATGTTATAATAGATGTTTTTTAATGTGCAGTTTGATATCCATTTTTCAGAGCATTGTCTGCGAACCATTATTTTTCAGGACACCTTAGGTAGTAACACCTTTGATGATGTTTAGTATGCCCTTCAATAGTGCAGAGAGTATGTCCAACATACAGCCATCCACCCCCACACAATATTCTAGATATTCCTGGTGTTCTGAGATCACAGACCCCAGGAGTTGTCAGTTTTTTGCTGGGCATCCCCATCTGTTTTAAGTTTATGTGCTAATTAAGGATGTTAATTTCTCTTATGACCATTCTTGGCAATTGGACTTGAAAAAATTGGAAACAGTCTTGTACAGTAGCTCTTCAGCAGTAAAACTACTGATCACTTTCTATTAGACAGCACTTGCACATTGCCACAGGATAAATTGTACATATATAAATATTCACTGCAAATTGAAGGTAGAGGAAACCTGACTATCTTTATATGAACTGCCTTTGAGGTGACAATGACAGGAAATAGTTAACTAACATGAAAACACCTTAATGTTTCACATTACCTTGCAGTGCAGTCTTCTCAAGTTCAGCATCAGCAACACATAACATTTACAAGAGGATCTAGCCAGTCCATAATTTACGTTTTATAAAATTTATATATTATAAAATGCACTTCACTGCACGCACTTTTGTGGGTCTGAATAATACTGCTTTCTCCTTTGTACTAATAGCCAGTAACAGGTATCTAGAATTTGGCAGAGCCCATGACTCCACAACATATCTGGCATACATTTTGTAATAAATCGGAGCCCATGTCATCTTAGAGCTCTCTGTATTGGATTATTCTGGAACTACAGTTACTGAAAACGACGGGATATAGCTGCACCAATATATTCACAATCTCCTGCAGAATATTCTTTAACACTAAATCCATACCTTCTTACAATGAGAAATACATAGCTTTACAATATTCTAAATAAAATAATCCATTTAACAAAATAAATCAAACAATATACAACTGCATATTTAACAAATATAGCTTATGAACTTCTACAGCATCATTAGTTGTAATTTTAGCCATGAGGCCGCAGCATGTCACGATCACTTCACAGCATTAATTCTCGTTACACTCACTAGATGGCACATGCATATAGTTAGGCATGCTCTATGCATGTCTCTTTACTCATGAGAGCAGACAAGTGCTTAATTGTTGCCAGCTATTACAATAAAATGTTATTAAGGTAAAAAAATATATGTTTGGAAGTTCACTGTTTGTGGTTCTAATGATACTTGTATTGTTACAACCCAAAGATTGAATTGATTTTATGCCTCTTTTAGGAACTACCTAATCTTTCGTGTTACTGAACCACAGAATGGCAAAAATGCAAACTTCCTTATGTTCTCTTCAAGGGGCCTTCCACTTGGAGTCTTTGGTGAAATAACTTGTGAAATTTGTTGTTTGTTGTAGTCATTGTCTTTGAAAAACTTCCTTAAGTGGCAGAATTCTTTTGGCAGTTTTTCTGCACCTGGGATGGCTTTCGTTCAGTGCACCAAACCCTCAGAACAGAATGTTTCTGTGCTGTGTGGTAGTACTTGGTAGCATGAAGATACTGGTCCATGTATTTGAGTTTGGCATGCAAAGATGCCAGAGAATGGTGAGGAATCATCTGCCTTTACCCTGTCATGAACATGATGCAGACATTGATACTTTTGATGTATTACAAGATTCCAGCTTTTCTTGTCAGTGAGATCAGGTAACAAACGTGTCATCAATGTAACCTAAGCTTTGCAGGAGTCGTATCCAGGATGATGTCCCCAAAGTACTCCTTGTGTAGTTTGGTTGTAACTGGAGCTACAGGACTTCCCATCTCAGTGTGTATGGTTAAAATAGTCTCCACTATACAAAACATATGATTGTTCACTGCCTTGTATTACATTGCACCAGCCAAAATCAGCTCTACTGTGGCTACTGTTCTCAAACATGGTATGAATTGGTTGGTGTTCATAAGCAGCTGGAAATAGCTCTTGACTTTAGTCAAGCGATTGGCAGTTGCTGCAAATCAGTATGTTGAAGTTCCGAGAGTCATGTATCTCTGTTACCTGTTATATCCTCCCCCGTTGATCCTGTCTCTCCTGCTGAAAGTACAGCATCTGTCATTATTCATCCACCTGAATGCAAATGATGTGTCAGTGGTAGAAGTAGGCATTCTGTACAGGATGGACAGGGATCACAAGGACCCAGGATGTTGTACCGATTCCACTAACCAACAACCTTGAGGTGCTATCTTAAACTGAAACTGAGCCAGCAGGACTCACTTCACCTGTTTTAGGGAAACCTGTTTTGTCCAGTGTCAGGAGGAATCAAACGCAAAAGGGTAGGAGTCTATCAATTGTAGGCAGTTCAAACGTACCTCAAATGATGGTACCCCCTAGGGAAATGACAACAAGGGACAAGAGATGACACCAGGTGCATTCAGAGTGCGCGCGCTTGGGGTCAAAACAACTGCAGATTGTGGCACTCTTTAGAACAAATCGTGCCTCTCGTCTGGGCTCTGAGGTCATTCTTGGTTCATTCCAGCAACTGGCAAAGAAGGTTGAGAAGACAAGCCTTGTGCACAGAGCTTCAACAGCACTCACAATTTGCAGCATTGTCCCCGGACCTGATTGTGGCCCTTTGGTTCTGAGTCAAGTGGAAGGGCTGAACCAGATACTTTGAAAGTTCTGTGAGAAGCTTGGCTGCGAGTTCCTGGACTTGCGCCACAGGGTTGAGAACTGTAGGATCCCCTTAAATAGGTCAGTTGTGCACTACACATCAGAGACTGCTTCTCATATGGATGACTGTGTGTGGGCTGCACACAAGGATTTTTTAGATTAGGAACACTCCATCCAGTACAGATAGCAATAACTGTAGCAAACCCAGAAATAAGAAATGCAGCTCACAGATGAGAGTGTTAAAATCCTAATGGGTAACTGTGAAGGATTTGCAGCAAAGTGTCAGAGTTCAAAGTGCTCTTGGAAAACAGTGAAGCTCACGTAATACTAGGTACAGAAAGCTGGTTGAAACCTGAAATATATAGCACTGAGATTGTTGGGGAACATTTAAATGTATATCAAAAGGATAGGCTAATGGGGAAATGGAGATGGTATAAAGCACAGTAAACAAGAAACTCAGATCCACTGAGATAGAAACTGAAGCTGCATGTGAGATTGTTTGGGCAAGACTAAGTATCAGGGGTGGGCATAAAATGGTAAACGCGTCCTTCTATCACCCAGCATACTCAGCTCCTGATGTAACTGAAAGCTTAAGATAAAACCTCAGTTTGCTTGTAAATAATTTCTGCAATCATCTGTCAGTCAGTTGGGAAAATTATAATTTTGTTAGGGGTAGATGTGATAAGACGTCCATTGAAATTTTACAAAAGGCCTTCCCTGAAAAATTACCTATAACAGTTAGCTCAGAACCCCACACATGATGGAAATGTGTTGGATCTAAAGGCAACAGATAGACCTGACCTCTTTGAGGATGTCTATTTCAAAAGTGATATCAGTGACCATGACGCATTTATGGTAATAATGATTATAAAAATACAAAGGATAACTAAAACAAGCAGAAAAATATATATGTTCAGTAAACTGGATAAAAAATCAGTTGTCATATCTCAATGAGGAACTTGAAACTTTCAACACAGGGTAGGAGCGTGTAGAGAAACTCTGGCTCATGTTTAAAAGAATAGTTAACCATGCGCTGGGTAGATACATACCCAGTAGAACATTTTACAATGGAAGGGAAACTCCATGGTATAAAGTCACTGTCAAGAAACTTCTAAGGAAACAGGTCACTGCATAATAGATGTAAAACAAAGCATAGGGTTATCGATAGAGAAATGCTGAATGAAATGCGTTTGGCTGTCAAGAGAGCAATGCATGATGCCTTAATGACTACCATAGCAGAATATTGTCAAGTGAACTTCCACAAAACCCAGAGAAATTCTGGTAATATGTAAAGACTGCTAATGGCACCAAAGGTAGTGTCCAGTCCCAAGCTAATGAGACAGGAACTGAAATTGAGGGTAGCAAAACAAAAGCTGAAATGCTTATCTCTGTTATCAAATATTTCCTTACAAAGGAAAATCCAGGAGAATAGCCCCAATTTAATCCTTGTTCCACTGAAAAGATGACGGAAATAAGTATTAGTGTCGGTGTTGTTGAGAAACAGCTGAAATCGTTAAAATTGAACAAAGCTCCAGGGCCTGATGGAATCCCTTCAGATACTGTACTGAATTTGTGGCTGAGTTAGCACCTCTTCTTACTATCATCTCTTGTAGATCCCATGAACAAAAAGCTGTGCCCAATTCTTGGAAAAAGGCACAGTTCACACATGTCTGCAAGAAGGGTAGTGGAAGTGATCCTCAAAATTACTGTCCAGTATCCTTGACATTGATTTGTTGTAGAATTTTGGAAACATATTCTGAGCTAAAACATAATGAGGTATATTGAACAGAATGAACTACTCAATGGCAACCAGCATGGATTTCGGAAACATTGATCATGTGAAACCCAACTTACACTTTTCACATGACATACTGAAAGCTTTGGATCGAGGCAATCAGGTAGAGGCTGTATTTCTTGATGTCTGAAAGTCATTTGACGCAATACCACACCTACACTTATTGTCAAATGTACAATCATATGGTGGGGTATCAAGTGAAATTTGTGTCTGGTGTGAGGACTTTTTGGTAGGGAGGATGCAACAGGTTATCTTGGTTGAGAGGCATTGTCAGACATAGAAGTAAGTTTTGGTGTCCCCCAGGGAAGTATGTTGGGCCCCTTACTGTTCATGTTGTATATTAATGACCTTGCAGACAATATTAATATTAAATCAGGATTTTTTGCAGATGATGCACTTACGTATAGTGAAGTACTACCTGAAAGAATCTGCATAAATATTCAGTCAGATCTTGATAAGATTTCAAGTTTGGCGCAGAGATTGGTAACTTTTTTAAATATTCAGAAAAGTAAATACCATGCACTACATAAAACAAAAAAACATGTAGTATCCTATGACTATAATATGGAATCTGCCAACTCACACAAATACCTGGGTGTAACACTTTGTAGGGATATGAAATGGAATGATCACATATACTCAGTTGTGAGTAAAGCAGGTGGTGAGCTTCGGTTTGTTGGTAGAATACTGGGGAAGTGCAGTAAGTCTACACAGGAGATTGTGTACAAATCACTAATGCAACCAGTTCTAGAATACTGCTAAGTATGTGGGATCTGTACCAAATAGGACTAACAGGGGATATTGAATGTATATAGAGAAGGGCAGCACAAAGAGTCACGGGTTTGTTTGACCTATGGGAGAGTGTCACAATGATACTGGAGCACTGCAGGACTCTTGAATATAGATGTAAACTATCCTGAGAAAGTATTAACAAAGTTTCAAGGACCAGCTCCAAATGATTAATTTAGGAATACACTACTACCCCCTACGTATTGCTCACATAGGAATCATGAAGATAAGATTAGACTAACTACTGCTTGCACATATGTGTTCAATCAATCATTCTTCCCGCTCTTAGTATGTGAATGGAACAGGAAGGAACCCTAATAACTAGTTCAGTGGGATATACCTACTGCCATGCACCTCATGGCAGTTTGCAGAGTGTAGATGTTGATGTAGATGTAGAGAGGAGAAATGGGATTTGTACTGCATAAAAAGTATTCACATACATGAGACGAAAGTCTGGTAATGATAGGGTGTTTTTAAAAATAATATTTTTTACTTGCTTAACTTGGTTCAGCAAAATCTTATGCTTCGAGGAACACTCAAAATGACTTCATTACCATCGCTTAATTACGACTAAGCGTGCGAGAGAGATCCATGCTGTGCAACTGTTTATTAATTTTGTAAGCATTGTGCTACCGGACAATGATTTAAATGATCATTGTATGTTGTATGATAGGTAACCATTTTAGATGTTGTCAAGGCACCATCTGCCTTCGCCTTTGTCGTGAGCTTGATGCAGACATCGATATTTTTGATGCGTTCCAAGAACTCGTCCAGCCTTTCTTGTCAGTGAGACCAGGTAACAAATGTGTCGTCAGCATAATCTAGGCTTTGCTGGAGTCGCGTCCAGGATGATGTCCTTATAGTACCCCATAAATAGGTTGGCTGTGACTGGAGCTAATGAGTTTCCCATTGCAGTGTGTCTGTCTGGTTAAAATAGTCTCAACTGTACAAAAAATATGATCACATTAGAGTGTGCTTAAATAAATCTACAACAGTGTCATCAAATAACTGGGAGAGCAGATCTTAGAGTCCTTGATGGGAATGCATAATGAGACCACATCAATACTGACCATCATTAAATATCTCCTCCCTCACACACCTTGACCAGCTACATTTTATGGCCTTTCAAAAATGCATGAGAAGGGCACATCCCTTTGTGCCATTGTGAGCATCACTGGATTACTAACTTTCAGACTTGCGAAACATCTGGTGAACCTCATTACTCTGCACATTGGTCACTGTATGCACTATATCAAGAATATGATTGACTTCATTAGTAAAATTAAATGCCTGCATTTTCAAGGAGGTTGTCAGCTTTTATGTAGCCTCATTATTCATGCATGTTCAGTTATTCGATGACACTGTTGTGGATTATTTAAGCATACGCCGAGGTCACCATATTTTTTTGTATGGTGGAGAATATTTTAACCAGACAGAAGGCCTGATGGTGGAAAGCCCATTAGCTTCAGTTACAGTCAACATGTTTATGGAGTACTTTGAGAGCATTGCCCTGAATATGGCTCCTTGCAAAGCACACCTTGAAACATGAAGTGTAACCAAATCAGCAATAATGTAAACCTTATAAACCCAGCAGCCTCTACTTCCTCCATTTATATGTAATAAACTGTTGACCTTAGTATCCAAAGAGAGGATAGTAGAGTTTGAGAAAAGTTAAACATGATGTAATTAGATGTAGTATTAGATATCCAAGAATGAATAATAGGAGATACTTTTTTTGGTCTCTAAATCATCAATAGAGTGAGATATCTGGTAAGTGCTGTTATGTGGTAATGGAACAAGAAACTGGTCAGTTTTATAAGAGAAAGCTGCTTCAGTGACACAATAAATGTCCCTCAGGCAGCCCACTCACATTTCCCTTTATACGGCACAAACAGTTAAATTTTCAACTCACTGGAGGGTCAATTTCAGCTCTCAGGTCAAGAAAGAGGTTAACGTGTCCTATTAGTATATCAGGTGAGGTGTTGGAGTGGGTAGCAGGCTGGACTTCCATTCTGAATGAAGGGGGAGTGTAGGCCTCCTCCACCCATCCAGATGTAATTTTTCCATGTTGCTTGAGGTAAATAGTGGGATTTTTCATCCGAAAAGAATAGTGCCAATTTCCTAAGCTGTTCTTATTCTGTCTGAATTTGTAATCTGTTTCTTAGGTCCATGTCATTCGAAGGTTGCTAAACCCTACTCTTCTTCCCATATGTCCCAGTAGTGTCGCCTTATCAAACTTAAAGATTTTGGATTGAATTGTAAACAGTTACACTGCTTCAATTCTAGATAATAGGAAGTTGCTTCCCAATATACATTGTGTCCAGCTGTTGTCCATCCATCACTAACAGCCTGACTGTTCTGGAGGCAGGTGTTGGAGGTGCAGTATTCTCAGGCAGTCTCAGATAGGTTTCAGTGGATACTCACGTAGTTCTGCCAGTACAAACACTTATTACGTAAATCGTTGATGAAGTTCCATCTGAGAGATTTTAACAGGACAGTGGTATTCATTACGAGGAACATCTCATTCAAAACTTTAAAGATCGTGATGTTCTTGGACCTCATGCTTTGTTCCAAGCTATCGTGGCTACCACATCTGGAGGATCTAAAGACAAGATCTCTGAATGTGAATAACATTTTCAACTGTCTTGTTCAGATGTCTGATGAAGCAACTAGGTTGTGATTGCTGGCTGAATTGTGTGTGGACTGTGTGTGGTTCAGTCTATAACAAACTTCGAAAGTATTCACCATCAGGGGATTTGGTGGGCTTTCAGGTATTTGCACAGTTAGTCCCTTACATGGCTGTAGTGCTGCTGTTGCTGCTGCTGCTGTCACTTCCTTTCCGGCAGCAACTCCTCTTTGTGCCTCAGTCGTAAGAGGTTCTTGTCCATTTCAGAAGAACTAACATTCCAAACTGTGGTTAATCCTACTATAGAAACAAATTCCATAGATAGTTCGCAAGGAGTGAACTAATTCTGATATTGTGCTAAACACATTCTGTAGTTTCCTGATGTGGGACAAATAAGACCTTTAATCCAGGGTTGGAGCGCACACACCCTGGTGACTGATGAGATCCAAGATAATTTTAGGCCTAATGAATTATAGGAGGGATTTTGTTTTTAACTCTATATTTATGAAATTTTAAATGAGCACCACAAGCTATTTAGAAGTATGTAAAGATATGTCTAGGCAAGAGGATTCCTTTGGTTTTTCTGAGGTTTTCCTTTAGCATGTCTTTAAAGATCCATTTAACAGAGTAATTTATAACCTTTGATGTTGATTTGTATTCAGTCTAGTGGTCACTGAAGCAAGTGAGACATATTCATACTAAGAAAATTCTGCACAGCTAATACCTACAGTATCCTTCATTCCAATTGCATGGCAAATGCCCAGTATATAAACAGGTCCAGATTGCCCTTCTTTACTTTAAAGACTGAGGAGTATCATTTGAGTCCTGTGGCACCTGGGAATTAAGGTCTGTGAATTGATAGATGTGACAGGAAAGGAAGCAAATAGGACAAATTCAGTGGCCCAAGATGCTATCCTCACAGTTTTAAATCTAGATTCATGGTTGAATGAAAGCAACAAGAAACTGCGGCTGGTGAAGCCAACAACTCCACTATGGTGTACCTCCTTTTGGCCACTTAAATGAAAACTTCTCAGCCCTTATTGGATGAGGGTGAGTCAAATGAAAACCTTAAATATTTTTTTAATTATTATTTATTGTGCGGAAGTGGTACAAAGCTGTATCACTCTTCAACATAATCTCCCCCATGCTCAATGCAAGCCCTCCAGCCCTTACAAAATGTATAAATTCCTTTAGTAAAAAATTCTTTTGGTAATCACACAACCACTCATGCACCGCGTGGCGTACCTCTTTATCAGAACGGAACTTCTTTCCTCCCATTGTGTCTTTGAGTGGTCCAAACACGTGGAAATCACTTGGGGCAAGGTCTGGTGAGTATGGTGGATGAGGAAGACACTTAAAATGCAGGTCTGTGATTGTTGCAACTGTTGTACGAGCAGTGTGGGGCCTTGCTTTGTCATGTTGCAAAAGGACACTTGCTGACAGCAATCCACGTTGCTTTGATTTGATTGCAGGCCGAAGATGATTTTTTAGGAGATGTGTGTATTATGCACTGGTGAGAGTGGTCCCTCTAGACATGTAATGCTCCAAAATGATGCCTTTTTCATCCCAAAAGTGTGTCAGCATAACCTTCCCTGCTGATGGTTCTGTTCAAAACTTCTTTGGTGTTGGTGATGAGGAATGGCGCCATTCCTTGCACGCTTTCTTCGTTTTCAGTTGGTGGAAGTGAACCCAGGTTTCGTCCCCAGTAATTATTCTTGCAAGGAAGCCATCACCTTCTCGTTCAAAGTGCCGAAAAAGTTTTTCACAAGCATCAACACGTCGTTCTCTCATTTCAGTAGTCAACTGCCGTGGCACCCATCTTGCAGACACTTTGTGAAACTGGAGCACATCATGCACAATGTGCATGACTAATCTGTAAACATGCTGCAGTGTCATTGTGTCGCTCAGCGGTTTTCCTTCACTATGGCTTCAACTGCTGCAATGCTCTGCGGAGTCACAATTCGTTGTGCCTGAGCTGGACGAGGAGCATCTTCCACTGAAGTCACACCATTTGCGAACTTCCTACTCCATTCGTAGACTTGCTGCTGTGACAAACATGCATCACTTTATTGAACCCTCATTCATCGATGAATTTCAATAGGTTTCACTACACAAAAACCAAATAACAGAACGCTGTTATTCCCTGCTGCAAGTCGCAAGTGGGGAGGCCATCTTTATACTGATACTGCGACAGTTTGTGTGCATGTGCACTATGCTGCCACCTACTGGCCATTCTGCGTGCTGTTTGTAGCAGGCTTACCAACTTACAGGATAACGGTACGAAATTTCGATTTTGTTATTACAAATTTAATGTTTTCATTTGACTCACCCTCCCTTGTATAATGTATAGCACTATAATGCACAGGGATTTTCACCTGCCTCGAGATGACTGGGTGTTTGTGTTGTCCTCATTATTTCATCATCATTCATGCACGTGGCGAGATTGGACTGAGAAAAAGTTGGGAATTTGTACGGGCGCTGATAACCGCGCAGTTGAGCGCCCCACGAACCAATCATCATCATCATCATCATCATCATCATCATCATATAATGCACAATTCCTTGCTGCAGCAAAAACTCTCCAATATGTGGTGCTTGTGGCTTTCAGGTTTCATGAAGACACATTTTAACTGATTATTTCATATTCAGATAAGACGACAAATAAAGTTTACCTGCTGATCAGACACCCTCCCCCCAATTAGCAAATGAAGAAAACAATGTGGAACAAATATTAAATCAAATTTTGAGAATTGTTTCCTAAGCTGAATTTTAATGTCTTATCGACATGCTTTGTTCACACAAATTTTTGATAAGAGATTCATCAGTTACACATTCTGTGATCCAATCTTAACTGTAATCTACAAATCAAATATGCTTTTAACAGCAGATTTTAATATGAAAAGAGCTAACAATTTTAGTGGCATTCTTAAGAAGTTGTATGATGAAACCACCATTACTGAATAACTAGGAATATTAAGATACTGTGGCATATTGTGATATACTAGACTCTCGCTAATCCAGCCCTCAGTATTCCGGCCTCTGAGTAATCCAGTGCACATCCAAAAAACGTGTGCACAATGACTTGTCGTGCACAACAATGCTTTATATATTGTATTTGAAATTGTAGCTTTCTTTACAGTTTGGAATCACGTCTTCAGAAAGGAAACACGTTACACTAGACCTAGAGCAGAAGCCAGAGATTTTAGATAAGTTAAATCAAAGTTCTTCGCAGAAAGCCATTGCTGCTGTGTTCAGTGTTCAACGAGCAACTATTACGACATCAAAAAGAAAGATGATGATATTCAATAGTACTCAACACAAATGGATAGTGAGTTGGGAAAATGGAAGGTTATGCGAAAGAGTGAGAATGAAGAACTGGATGTAGCTGTTTATAGATGATTCATACAACAACGCAGTAAAGGAATTCCAATCAGTGGCTGATTATAAAGGAAAAAGTACCTGCATTTCACAAACAACTTGGCAGTAGTAACTTGTTTGCAGCAAGCGAAGGTTGGATATAAAACTGGAAAAAACAACATGGCATTCGGCAGCTGACAGTCACTGGGGAAAGTCGCTCAGCTAACAATAAGGATGCTGATGAGCTTGTAAGCAAGATACAGAAGATAATAGAGAAAGGAGATTTAACTGCTGATGCCTTGTATAATGCTGATGAAACAGGAATCTTTTACAATATGCTTCCTTCAAAAACATTAGCTGCCAAGAACAAGAAGGTAGCTCGTGGTTACAAGCAACAGAAACAGTGCGTAACATTAATGGCATGTTGTAATGCAAATTGGAGTCATAAAATCCCAACATCCACGTTGTTTTTAACACATTGACATAATTACTCTACCACTGCAGTATTGCACTCAGAAGAAAGCATTTATGGACAGACAAATATTCTCTCGATGGTTCCATGAAATGTTTGTACCAGTAGTGAGAAAAAAACTGAAGAAGAAACAGCTACCACTGAAAGCTATCCTTATAATTGACAATGCTCCCAGTCATCCTTCAGATGTTTCTCTAAAGGGCGATGGTATACGAGCACTCTTTCTCCCACCCAATGTGACAGCCCTAATTCAGCCCATGGACCAGGGAATTTTTGAATCAATTAAATGTCATTATTGACATTCACTTCTCGTCTCCTTGCAGAATGAAAGTGAAAATGACTCTATCGAGACTATGCTGAAGGCGTGGAAAGCAATTAACGTATGTGATGTTGTTTTCCAAACAGCCGAAGCATGGGATAAAGTGGAGAGTGCTACCACGATGAAGAGCTGGAGAAAATTGTGGTCATCCATTGATACAGAGTTGGATCCAGTAGTGAGTGACAGTGATAAGCCAGTCAACTCGGAATTATCAATTACTTTGTACACTAACATGTTCCACAACATTCCAGGAGGAGAAGAAATTGATGATGAAGATGTTACGAAGTGGCTGAATGAGGAAAACTGTGATCTGGACCAAACTTTAACAAATTAAGAAATAATCAAAAGTGTGCAAGAAAGTATTGGTGAACGTAATGAAAAAGAGGACACAGGAGGAGAAAGCATGAAGATTTCTCACACTGCTGGTGCTGAAGCTACCAAGGTCTTCCTGGAGTACATTATGCAACAACCAGACACATGCAGTACTGATGTGATGCTTGTAAAGCGGTTGTGTGTTAAAGCATGCCACTGTCGCGTATCATCATTGTGACAGTTAAAAATTAGGGACATGTTTCATAGTGAGTGATACAAGTGTACAATTATGTACAGTATTCACTCAAGGACTTAGTTTTCTTTGAAAATTAATGTATTTTTGATTTAATAAAGTGCATCATCTATGTTTTAAAATTGTATCCTTCGGTTTAATAAAGTACATTACATTATATACCCTATGTTTTCAAAATAAATAAAAAACAAAATAAATGAATAAAATAAATTTCAGACACTCTATAATCCGGCACCCTTATGTCCCTAGAATGGCTGGATTAGTGACAGTCCAGTGAATTATGCATATATGTACACATTTTTGTTAAATTGTAAATTTTCATGTTATCTTTCATGATTTTAGTTTTGTGTTATGCTCCGAACTCTTGATTGAGTAATACCTTTTTATGTTAATCATGTGCTGGCAAAATATTAAATGTTGTCTGTGTTGCAAAGAGAATATGAAAAATAAAAGAATATCACTGATTACCTACCAACTTACAGGATAACGGCGCGAAATTTCGATTTTGTTATTTTGTTATTTTGTGATTTCATAACACTCTTGAAATAAATCTGTTGCCACAAAAAACAAGTGTCAGGTGCTAATTTACTGAAATTAACTTCATGAAATTTGTGACTTTCTTTTATGTAAGTAGTAATAAAATACTTTACAGCCATTTAGAGCTAGAGAATGACATGTTGGTGTAGTTAGAAGAATCAGCAGTCTTCAGTATGTCTCCTGTAGTACATCGTCTTTCTTTACTAAAGTGTATTACTACCTCTTTCTCTGTGTGTTTTATTGTTTTTATTAATCGACCAATGCACAACAATAATTTGTCCACAGCCTTCAACGTTGTGAAGCAGACACTACAAATAATATTTGCCACTAGTTTGCACAAAGGACTGTCATTGCCAACTTATACCCAAACCTGCTTCTGTCCACATTGTCAGTGGTGCCTGTATTTGAGATAGTGGATGTTTTATATTTATTTGATCCATCAAATCCTACATTTACAAGATAGACAAGGATAGTGGACAAACTTAAATTTTTAGAAGAAAATTCAATTTACAATATGTGATATAAATTTTAGATCATAAATTATAAAACACTACAAAACAGATTGGCTTATGTGAGATGATAGCTTAATAATTGAGGGCAGCACAGTTTATCAGACTACATACCCTGTTAAAAAGTTAGTTAACTGCAAGTTAGCAACACTAAAAATTAAAAATTAAACTCAAAATTATAACAGCACAACTCGGACCAGTTGCATACTATCCCATTAAACTTGTAAATTTAAATTTGCTATAGCAAACAATGGAAAATCCAGGATGGAATGTAACAATATAGTGAAAAGGAAAGGTGCTACTCACCATATAGCGGAGACACTGAGTTGCACACAGGCACAACAAAACGTTTGTCACAAATAATAGCTTTCAGTCAGTAAGGCCTTCGTCAGAATTGGGTGGCTAACACACACAAATGCAACTTGCACACATATGGCTGCCGAGCACAGCGCCGTATTCTGCCCATTTACATATCTCTGTATTTGAGTACGCATGCCTATACCAGTCTCTTTGACGCTTCAGGGTATATAATTATTATTTGTGATTTTCTTACACTTACTTATAACTTGTCGAAGTATCTGTTTGTATTTAAAAAAATATAGATTTATAAAAATGGGATCATTCCTTTCTTTCCTTATTGCATATTGTTTCTTTTTGTACCACAGGATGTCATTATTACCTTTGTAATCCACCCTTTATAAACTAGTTTATTTGTTCTGGAGTTTAATAGTCTTTTATGGGCAATGGAAATATTAAAATAATAAGCCACAGTGTCAGGAAATATCTTTACCTTCTTATTAATATCATCCTCATTGAACACATCATCCAGGATTCATGGCATAATATAAACCTAAACAATTCTAAATTTTTGGGATCATTGAATACGCACCTGTTTGTAGCTTTTTGGCTTGCCAGAGGAGATACAACAGGACAACTCTAATTTTATCAAGATCCTGTGGTCATCAGACAACCCGTTTGGTACATTCTTAACATTTAATAATGGAGTTAAAGAAGTAGTAATAAAAACTGCATCAACAGTGCTATTGGAGATAGTTATTATTCTAGTGATATTATAGACAATGTTTTCCATGTTAAATGTAGCCATAAGGTTGCTTACAAAGAGTAAATGTAATGTAGAAAAATTAACATTTAATTCATGACACATTGTAGAATTTATAAAAACTTTGAAAGACTGCAATCAGGCTATCTGTATACACAAATAATGATTACTGTATTATGAGTCAGTTCAAGCACACAATGTTCAAAGTTTTCTTGTCATTAAGATGATTGCTTTTATTTAATTTACAAAAATTAACCACATTTTTTACAACTGTTAGACAACCATCACCCTGTTTACATAACCAGCTATAGCAATTGTGAACTGTAAAATTTGGTAATTTAGATATTAATAGCTCTTCAATCTTGAGCCAGTGCTCAGTGAGACAAATCAGATCTACATTATTAATGACAGTTAAGCAGAAATATTCTAATTTAAAAATTTTCTTCTTACAGGCTGAATATTCTGATTATAAATATAGATTTTTTTCAGATTTTGATCCTGCAGGGTTGTTATTACAATATAGGACAGGTAAAAAGTCGGTACATTGATTCTGTGCACAAAATGCTTCAGAAGAGCTATTTTTACGATCTGAAATGGGTAAAAATTCTTTACACTGGGCTCTGGTGTTTGTAGGGGTGCAAAATTCGTTACTATGTGTAGTACATGTGAACTTGTTGGAAATCTTTAGAATGAAAAGAGTGTCACATTATTTCGTTCACACAGGAAGAGAGGAAAGCAGTGAATAATTCTCTTCATGCAGAAATAGTACTAGGAAGCAGTTGTTGAAGATTTACTGTTGTAAAAATATAAAGAAAGAGGGAGAACATTAAAAATATTCAAAATAAAAATTTTAAAATAGGTTTCAGTTAATTTATGGCTAATTTTTGCAGTGAATTGAAAACATCTTAGTCAGAAACACAAATTACACTGTCTGATACTGTTGAATCTCTCACCTCCTCCAGTTCTTCTTGTTTCGGTAACTGATTGAACAGATACACAACTGCAGAAACAGATCTTGTTTCTCATATTTTTGGAATATTCAGAGCATTTCTATTATCTAGGAGAAACACACTCAGTTTTCCTCCCTTGAGAATAACCATACACTCCACACCCAAATTTTGTTATATACATATATAAATAGGCTTCCTTTTCTTATCATCCTAATGTATTCACCTGCTACAATATCTGCTCCTCTGTATTTTACTAGCACCATATAATGCAGATACATCAGCCGATGGAGATAAAGCAGGTGTTAACCCTCAAGCAGGCATGTCTATGTTTAACGTACTCCAATCCAAAGTAATATTGGTTTCCAAAGTGACATTGCTTTTTACTGTTCCATTGTCATTTTACAATTGTCAACCCATACCTATTCCTTCATTATTGCTTCAGCTAACATAGTAATAAGTTGTGTTATCATATACCAAAAGAGCAGCTATAATATAAAATAAAGTGGAAGCTAGGTGAGAAAAAATTTAAAATCCATACAGCAGAATGACCCACATTCCAGGCTAGCAGCACAATCCCACAATGAGGCAGTTATCTAAAAGATAATTAGTAATCAAATAAGCAGTTAGCAGGGATGTGACAAAACTGCACTGTTCAAAACTTCGATTACATCATTACTATGGGGTAAACACTTGAATCCATCAACAGACATAGAGAAACATTTTATTTTATTATTGTTTAACTAAAGAATGCCTCTTAGTACGTGTAATGTAAATTTATTTTATCCTTGTTTAATTAAACTAGATTAAATTGTGATTTACATGTGGTACGAAGTAAGTTGTGTGCCCACTTGTGTTGTGAAAAATGGTACGCCTGCTTGACAGTTAAGACTGAAATTTGTTTGGATGGATATGGCTCTTATCAGGCACATTTTCTATTTTCATGTGCATTTCCTTATGCACTTTTGTGATCATTCTTATTTGGTGGATGGATGAGTTAACATCCTTCCTGATCACATAGTAATTAGAATTCATGGAAACATCCAATAGAAGCAAACTGATAAATTTGTAGACTAATTGAAATAATGTATTATGATTTATTTCTAGGTTCAATCTGTGTGAGGTAGTTCGCATTAAGCTGCAGTGCATTGAGCTCCAGAAACCACGTAAAGAAAGTGTAGCTGAGATCATTCGTAATTTTTTGGAGGAGAAAGTGAAACCACTTTGGCCTCCTGGGTGGATGAAAATATCTATTCTCCAGCGAGAATGCAAGGAAGTGTACAGCAGTCCTCAGTAAGTATATACTACAGCATGTACGGACTTCAAATGGTCATCTCCATTCAGTCTTATAAGTAGTCTTACCCCTGCTTGCTTGCTAATTTTTCTTTTAGTTGGGTCATCAGGATAGCATTGCTTCAACAGTTGTAATGTGTGTGTCCACTAGCAAGTAACTTTTACAAATCGTTTGCAGAAAGTACTTCCGCAAGTTCTTTCACTGCTTGCAGAAGTAGTTTCTGCAAGTTAATGGAAACCATTTCTTGCATCTTGCTGCAAATACTTGCAGAACTTGTCAGTTGCTGAAATTTAAAAAAAAAAAACTTGCAGAAATTCAATGTGTGCAATATTGGTACAAAAATATTAGAGTCAGCTGGAAAATGGTGCGAAGACAGATATTCCGAAACAAATGTACCGTTGGAACCCTTAAACTTTTAAGAGCTGCGTACTTACTTAAGTACTGTTTTTAAATAAAAATAAAATGAGCTGAGTTTATGTTGCAATTTTATTTTTACATTCAAGCCTGTACTTTACTCTACTTCTCTATGTAATTCCCACCAATATTAAGGCACTTGTCGCATCGTACAACCAGCTTCTACATACTGTCCTCTGTAGAAATATGCCGCCCGACTAGACAATCATTAGAGCAGTGACCGTCCAGATGCTTCTTCAAACACACGAATATGTGGTAGTCACTGATCGTTAGATCTGGGCTGTACGGAAGTTGACCAAATCGTCAGTAATGACTTAAGGTCGCCCATTTTGTTTATCTTCACATTCATGTGGCCGTCTTTAAAAGCTCTCACCCATTTCTGTACCACCCCATCACTGATAATGTTTTCTCCATACACTTCACTAATCTGTCAATGAATTTCAGAAAAATGAATCACAGTGCATGTTTCACATTTGGTGGGTTTCACAATTGGAGAAGGCCTTCAAATACTTACAAACAAACATAAACATGCTGAATCACTCTGTAATAAAGTCTATAGCTTGCCAGTAGAGTGCAGTGGCAGTGTGTTTGCGCTAAATGCCAACCACTGCAGTGAGGGAGTTTAAAATGGTACTCACTTTAAAAACACAGCTTGTATAATCGGCCATCACAGCCAAGAAAGTGTTAAATCAATTTACCGGTTACTTTGTTTCACCAGAAGTGAAAGTAGAATGGTAACATAGGTGTTGTATTATTATTATTATTATTATTATTATTATTATTATTATTATCAGAAACATAAATGCATTGCTTGGGTAATAAAAGTAATAAATATTGTTTGCAGAAATTGAAGAGTAATTGAAAGGTCGTCTTTGGGGATATAGCTTGGTGCATTTTTGTGTCCTGTTTTTGAATATATGCTTGTAATATACAAAAGAGATGCTCAATACTAGCATCTGACATTTTCAGCACGTTTTTAATCTGAGTGTAGTCATCTGATTTTATTTCATTTAAGAGTGTTTCTTGATAGCTTGTAGCCATTTCTTCACCCAAACATATCCTCTTTTGTTAACTTTATTTTTCGTTGTGATTTTTCTTCAATAAAAATAACACAATGACAGTGGCAGCTGCTCTGTTTGTAACATGACACTGTAGACTTCAACTTGCCGGTCTCACAACGCAACTGTGGTGGAAACACAGTGCAAGTACTTGCAGCAAGCTCCTGATACAAGCTTGCCCAAGTGACTTGCAGAAGTAAACTTGCGGAAAATTACTTGCTAGTGGACACTTGCCTTTAAGGTCTTGATTGCTTAGATGCAAATTTGTGGGTTAAATGAAACTTAATCATATGATAAAATTGACTAGAAGTACGATACTTAAAGGAGAACCATTGGCATGGAAACAGCGTATTATTTAACAAACAATATATGTAACAGTAAATTTACCTGTAGAAATGAGAGATTCATATTCGATGAGAATTAGAATGTTCATGCGTGTGTAAGTGTTTAAGATTGAATTATAAACTGGATAGACAAAATTATTTCATTGGGTAGATGAAAAATCTACTCACCAAGCAGCGACAGAACATACACATAAAAGACTGTTGTGATTGGCATGCTTTCGGAGCCAGTGGCTCCTTCTTCAGGCAGAAGGGTTGAAAGGGAAGGAAGAAGGGGTAAGGAAAAGGAATCAAGAGGACTTGGAAAAGGAGTAGATTTTCGGAAATTCGCCCAGAACTGCGGGTCAGGGGAGACTTACCATACGGGATGAGAAGGAACTGGATAGACAGTTTGATGAACTGGTTTGCATTGCTTCAGCTGCTGTTACCCACAACATAAAACTGTTTGGATAGACTAGAGAGATTAGAAAGCAAAATTGAAAAAAAAAGGATATAAATTAGAATTAAAACGGAACATTACTAAAAATATTTAGAAAATCGAAGATAATTTGACATTGAACGTTGATGGTTTGAACACATTTACTGACTGAGAACAATCAAATTACATTTTTCTACTTTTCAACAGAATATTCGCTGATGGACTATTTGTATTCTGGAACATATTTTGAAAATAATTAAACGAAAAATATCCAAGAAGAAACGATATTTAAAAATCAGAATTAATAGAGATTCTTACAGTGGTAAATTTAGAATAGCTCCTGCACAGTGAATTAAGTAACCTGAAGCAATTTGTACAGAAGGAAGAAAATGATCTAAGACTATGATGAATCAGCTGTGCAAATAAATGAAAATTGTATAATTTAATTCTAAATAATTGGTGTCAACATTTTTCAGATTTAATGGGCAGAAAATTTTCTCTCTGTCTTCCGTGTTACATAAGGAGTGAAAAGGAGTGTAAAAAAGCAATTTTAAAAATAAATTGAAGTTCCATTTCCGTTACTCTCTCAAATATGCTGTGATGACAACATGATAGAGTAAGATCACACTTAATGTTGACAGTGGTGACAAGCAGACTTTAAACCTGCTGTCAAAGAAATGAATATCTGAAGAGGCTCGTATTTGATAAGTGAAACTAGTGAAAGTTCAGTAGTATGTAACCTTTTGCATTTTATTTGTACATTAATTCCTAACTGTCACTGTATTCCCTGCATGTGATGCCTGTGTCGCAGTCCTAGTTCCAGAAATCCTAGTTTCTTTTTTCTTCTTAAGATAGGAAAGAGGGATGGGTTAGGGAAGGAGGGCAGGTCACAGAATGAAATGAACCTAGCTGTAGTGAGGATGAGAGGAGACAAAGATGAAGGGGTAAACATTAGTGAGGGAGTAGCAGGTCTTACATAGCACATTAGTAAGCATTGTGTTAGGTTCACCCCAGAGATAGAAGAAGAAGTGAGTAAGAAATAAGGATTTATTGATGGGACAAGAAAGCTGAAGTGGAATGAATAATGCAGTTAAGAACCAAGAGAAAAGGAGATAGGGAGAAACAAGAGAAAGACGAATGGGATTAAGATGACACTAACAAACACACACCCACACAAAATTCAACCCACGGTTGCTTCATCAGGAAAGAGAGGAGGAGAGGGAAAGACGAAAGGATGTGGGTTTTAAGGGAGAGGGTAAGGAGTCATTCCAATCCCAGGAGCGGAAAGACTTACCTTAGGGGGAAAAGGGGACATGTATACACGCGCAGGCATATGTAAAGGCAAAGAGTTTGGGCAGAGATGTCAGTCGAGGCAGAAGTACAGAGGCAAAGATGTTGTTGAATGACAGGTGAGGTATGAGCGGCAGCAACTTGAAATTAGCGGAGGTTGAGGCCTGGTGTGTAACGGGAAGAGAGGATATATTGAATGGCAAATTCCCATCTCCGGAGTTCTGATAGGTTGGTGTTAGGGGGAAGTATCCAGATAACCCGGACGGTGTAACACTGCCAAGATGTGCTGGCTGTGCACCAAGGCATGTTTAGCCACAGGGTGATCCTTATTACCAACAAACACTGTCTGCATGTGTCCATTCATGCGAATGGACAGTTTGTTGCTGGTCATTCCCACATAGAAAGCTTCACAGTGTAGGTGCGCGAGTGTATACCTGTCCTTTTTTCCCCCTAAGGTAAGTCTTTCTGCTCCCGGGATTGGAATGACTCCTTACCCTCTCCCTTAAAACCCACATCCTTTCGTCTTTCCCTCTCCTTCCCTCTTTCCTGATGAAGCCACCGTTGGTTGCGAAAGCTTGAATTTGGTGTGTGTGTGTGTGTGTTTGTGTGTGTGTGTGTGTGTGTGTGTGTGTGTGTGTGTGTGTGTGTCTCTATCAACATGCCAGCGCTTTTGTTTAGAAAGTCCCACCATCCATATATATAAAAGAAATATGATGAGACTTACCAAACAAAAGCGCTGGCAGGTAATCTATGAAAAACTAACCATGGAGCTTGGTGTGGGTGTCTTTTTTTTCAGGAGATATCAAACATTAATGTGCCAGTAAAATTTTAAATAATGAAATGGCTTGTGGTCTGGGCCCATTTTTTTTCTAAAGTTTTGACTGGGAGTCAAATGCGCGGTGATTTAAGAAATTAATTGCACATTCTCACAATAACATAATTCATTTTGTGTAAAAGAAAATCTACTTTGAAAGTAACGCTTCTCAAACCACCATTAACAATATTTTCCCACGACCTGTTAGAAATGTAAACAGTTGTGATGTCAAGCTTGTTAAAAGTAGTTTGTTGTTACGAAGAATTGCATAGTTTTCGTCATAAAGCCTCTAGCACATATTGCTGTCAGCAGACACGTCTGGGTGCACTGTGTTTTGTTGCTGTTAATGTTGCTTTTTCTTTGCAACTAAAGTTTTGTTTCGGTGTTATTCTCTAATTTGTTTTATTGCTGTGCTATTATTCTGCAATAGTGGGCTAAAGTAAAATTCTTGTTAAATTATCAGTTTTTGCCAATCAAAATCACAAAAATTTAACTGAAAACTAAAACAAGGAACAATTCCTTGTAGTCTAAAAAATTTCTGAGTTTTTTTCCAGATGGAAAAGTTCTCAGGTTTTCCTCAGATTTCCCAGCGTGTGTACACCTTGTATTAAGACTTCACTATTGTGTGATTACTTGCTTATGCTATTTATGGCTTTAAGAAATAGTTTCTGGGTAATGGATTCAGTCACTCCTCCTATGTAAATTCGTCAGTTGATTTTGTTTGTATGTGTTGGAGAGGGGGGATTTGTATATTGATATACTTTTATTAAAGCCTTGTACATTTGTTCTAGGCTGAAGAAGAAAAAGGCAGTTGCTCTTCCAAGGAAAATACCTTATCCATCAACTGGTAATCAGACACAGCCAACACCATCATACCACAATACAAATGGTGGTTCAGCAAGCGTCAGTACTGGACTTAAAATAGTGAAGAATGTTGGGCAGACTTCAGGAAACCCAAATTCTGGTCCTACTGTAAGGCCTCAGGCTGGAGCTGTGGTCAAAATGAAATCTGAACTAAACACAGCAATGTTTCATCATGGTACTGCAGGAAATGTGGTTCCTAGACCTAAAAATACCCCAGCGTTACCTAATCCAGCAGCTAATCAGACACTTACTAATCCTACAAGTGTCTTGTCAGTGAATTCCACCAGTAGTGGTAGCAGTATTCGTAGTGCTTCCCAGGCATCTAGTGGTAACAAAGTAGGAGTGCCTCATTTATTGTCAAGTAGCCCTGTGAAAGTGAAAAGTGGTAGTGATGTGTTTATGAGACAAAATGTTTCTGGGAAAAAGAGCCCTACATGTACTCCTGAAAGGCTATCACCTTCAGTATCAGTAGCGAGTGTTGTGCAGTGTAAGACTAAAGGTGGTGTAGATATAGTTCCTTCCAAAGGTTTGGATTTGACTATCAGTGGTGGGGGTAAGCAATCTCTTCCATCTGTGAGCAGCAGTACTGGTAAAATAAACTCTGAAATTAGTATTATACCTGTTACTGTTTCTTCCCAGACTGTTGTCTCTCAGAAGTCTCCTGCACTTTCTCTAGCTAATTTACCAGACTGCATTAGTGTAACTCCAGCCATTTCTTCCTCAGTACAATCTTCCAACACTATAGGCAACACGAAAGCTGTTATAAGCCTGAAGCAAAGAATTCTGCAAGATGCCACAAAGGAGAGGACAAGGTCACCTATCAACGTTGGCAACCTTACTTTACCCGGCAATCTTGAAGAGGAGGGTATAGAAGTAATTGAAATAATAAATGACAATTCCATCGCATATGATAATCAGAAGAGTGAAAATTTTAGATCGGACGATATGCGTAACATTACTCATACCAAAATGAAGACTGAAATAAGAAAAAGAAAGAAAGGTATTCCAAAAGAGCTCCCCATCTGCAAGTCTTGAACCCATTCATTCTGCAGCAGAACTGAAATCTCAAGCATCAAAAATCTTTACAAAGAATTCAGACAAGCAGTTGTGCGAAGAAACTGCTGCAGCTGCTGACATTATAAACCAAATGATAAGTGATTTCTCCAGTAAACACTTCCAATCAGAGTACAAAAGAGCTACATACTAGTGAAGGGAAACATTTGGGGGTCACACCTAGTGCTGATGGCTTTTACCCTTTCACAAGCATCTAAAAGGGAACTGGATACAAATGTCCAGGAGAAAGAAGAAACAGATATGGAAATTAAGAGAAGCAATGACGGTGACAAGAAATTTGATGATGCAATTGTAAATAGTGAGTCCAAACAGTCTGCTGCTGATATAGAAATAGGCAAAGAAATTAGTCGTGTCATGAAAATCAATTGTTGAGTTACAGAATATGAGTGTGTGAAGATACCAGTCAGACTGCAGAAAAATACACTCAACCCAGAAACTCTGCTGTCTCAGTGCATCCTGTAAGTAATTCAAAATCTTCACATTTAAAAACTGTTGTAGAATCTGAAGATGCTAATATAGTGAGTGCCCATTCATCACCAAAGTCTTCAAGTGAATTTGGGAAAACAAACATTTTGTTTAGTGGTTTCCAAGAAGAGTTTCAAAAACATATTTTTTCGTGATAGTACAATGGCGGAGATTGAGACTTTGAACTTCAAAACAGGAAAAGGTGCTATAACAATTTCGCCAATCCCACAGCAGGGGTCAAACTGCAATGAAACACAGTTCTTTAACAGTGGAAGGTAAGTTATCTAACACATAAAAAGAAATTAAAATATCTGCATAATTTAATATTAAGGGCAATATCTTAAACACACTTGCATGTACATAGGAGTTTGTGTTATATCAGTTTTGTATTCCCTTTTGCAAAGAATACTGAAAATATGAAAAAAATTAAATGCCAAGGTCAAAAATGAATGCTACAGGCTACTGAACGATAGATGAAACTCTGTTACAAACCATTTTTGCAGTAAATTTAATAGTAATATAATATTACTGTTTCTCTCTTGAGTTGCCTCTTCAGAGGCTACAAAAAAGAAAGGAAAGGAAGAAGGTGACCAGTAGAACAGAGGGGGGGGGGGGGGGGGGGGGGGGGGGGAGGTGGTGTAAGCCAATGACCATTACAGATCAAGAGAGTGTTTAGTAGAATTTTCTGTTTCCTCAATCTGTTTGTCTGTGTGTGTCTTAGCTGTTTTCCTGGTAAAGGGGCTGACAGTGCTGTGATAGTGGGTGTGGAGAAAATCTTGGGTCTATTTAAATGGTTGTATGGGCATGATAATTGCTCACCATGCTTATATAAAGAGCAGTAAGTAAGCACATAAATTGGGTTTTGATGATAGCAGCTCAGCTATCGAACTTCTATGCCCCCCCCCCCCCCCCCCCACTCTCCCCCGGAAAAAGTATTTTTGAAAGTCTTGAACGTATGTTATGAGGTAGGAATAGAGTAATAGATGTGATGCTTCCAGTAAAGAAATCCTGAATCCCTAAAAAGTAACTCTTAATGTTGGAAGTAAGCTACTTTGAAACATGTGAAATACTTTTTGGTACAAAAAATTATTATTGTAGCCATTTTGTATGAGTAGAAATTGGTATTGTGGTGGATAAGAATAAGATAAGCGAAACAAGTTTGTGGGAAGAGTTGAGCAGTTGGTAACTAAATTGTCCATATGATTCCCTTAAATCTATAAACTCTACATATGGTTAGTACATCTGGTGGTGTTCCGTAGATCACAAGTGCATTATGTTGTTGTGTGTGAGACATTAATTATCTATTCATGGCTGCTATTTATGAATGTTCCAGTTATCACATCATGGGTGGTTGTTAATAACATGTTGTTTTTAGAATATTACAATAATGGCAACTGCAAGATGGATACAACCAGATACGAGAAAAGACAACTATTCGCCTTTTTTCGTGGGGTGGGGGAAAATCCTTGCCAGATCCTTTACATACTTGTACAGGATGATCAGAAACAGTCTGAAAAGTTGTGAGGGTGTTGCAGGGCAGGTAGCACTGAGAAACAATTGTTAAGAAAAATATTTAATATGTTGTACCATTTCTGAGCTAATTAGCACTGAAGTCAGCCAATCAGGCTGTTGCACATGCAAATTAAAGTGGCCCACCAGAGACTGTGTCACCATACATGTTCCAAGAGTGTAATAAAAAATTGGACATGGGATACTAGTAATGATTGAACTCAAAACAAAGGCTGATCAGTCTTGTGCGCTATCATTTATGCTATGAAAACAACTTCCAGTAAAGAAATCCTGAATCCCTAAAAGTAACTCTCTCTCTCTCTCTCTCTCTCTCTCTCTCTCTCTCTCTCTTTCTTCCGCTAATGGACCACTTGAATTTGTGTGCATAATGGACTGATTGGTTAACTTCAATGCTGTATCAAATTTATTTCTTAACAATTATTTCTGGGGTCAACCTACGCTGCAAAGCCCTTACAAGATTTGTAGACTATTTCTGGCCATCCCATGTATCCTACGTGTATAGTCAAGTGTGTTTCTAGGCATATACTTGATTTTTGTTGCAGTCTTCTGAAATGAGTGCATTTAGGCTGAAAAAAAAATCCTCATTAAATCTGAAAGCTTGATTTTGTTACAAAAAACTATAGTGCAACTATCTGTCATTTTGATGCCATAATTGTTTTAACTGTAGTTTAGTTCCTACATAGTTCATAAGAGGGGAAAAAGGGATCTGAAAAATATACTGCCTCAAAGATCCTGAAAGTGAATGAAACCTATCTCCAAAGGCATGTAGGATATTGCTTTCAATGGAACTTTACAGACTGGCCCTCTTTGATTTTCCTCATACTTAATGATTTGGAGATAGTGCTACATCAGTTTCCTAAAGCAGTTAGACACCATTCTTGAAAAACCTTAAAAAAATTGCCTTTAAAGATTAGAAGATTTCCAACTGCCATTAAGTACAAAACTTTTAAAAATGAAATGGCCTATGGATGAGCGGGTAATGTAAAGGTAGAGTTATTGTCAAGTTGTTGGTTTGATCATTGCTACTTGGTTTGATACTCCTTACTAGCAAACGATATTCTTTTTTCTTTATTTCATTATATGTAAATTATATATTTACTCATATAGTACAGGCTTTCACGGCCAGTGTTTGCAGTATTCGATATACGGGCACAAGGCCATGGTACAAGGCAAAATTAGATGCCTAACATTTCGTCTATCACTGCTAGAGTCTTCATGAGAGGTTTTAATGAGTTGGAAAGCTGTTACAAACTTAACCAAGCTTGGCTAGCTGAATTGTTTGTATATATCCATGCGGTGGTCAGTTTGTGATGTCATCAGACTGCTGTCTACAATTGCGGACTTGTGCTGATGTATCCTATAAAGGCTGTAGTGGGGAAGAGTTGGTGCTGTTTATTTACTTCAGCAGTAAGGCCCACAGCTTTTGTCTTCTGTTGAAATTGTTTCTGTACTTTAGAATTTATATGGCATCTCTGTACATCCTATCCTAGTAATTACTAGATCTTGCTAAAACCACAGTGTCAGAGAAACGAATTTTGTGGTTTACCAGTCCTAGTGCATGGTCTGCTTCTGTTGAATTATCTGTCTTTCCCAGGTGACAATTTCTCTTGTGTCCCTGGAGGTAGGTGTTAATGCTTCTTATGTAGTTCCTACGTACACTTGGCTGCGTAAAGACTACGGAAAATGCTGTCTTGTCCAAATGAGATACAGCCAAGGGAAAAGCACCACAGGCACAAAGATGCGAGCTGGTGCCAGTGCCATAGAGACTCGCCACTTGCACGAGTTCAACCAGTGCCATGTGCGGTGCTGAGAATAAAGATATCGACTTCACCTTGGCCAATTGCCGGCCGAGTGCAATCCCCCAATGTCTAGATGACAATGGACAGAAGCCTACTCGAGGGTAGAAGAGCCGCTCTTGTCCACTTGGTTTTAGATCATCATCCAGAGCAGACTTAGACAGGGAACGTCATTTAGTGAAGTCTTAGAAGTGAACAGACAGTGGTTGTAAATTGCATTTGCTATGTACTATGAAGTATACCTACGATTATTTGCACTTAGCCATTGAGGGCCTTTTTTTGTGTTATATAGTGGCAGGGAGGAATTGCCTTAGCGATGTACAGCATCAGAAGCCGCTTCATGAACTCACAAACTCAACCTACCATAACAACAATGGTAACTCGGCCTGCACAGCAATAACAATGAGGCCTTTACAAAACTGGCGACAAGGGTTTACAAAAGAAAGCCGACTCACTCAGACAGGTACCTCCACAAAACTTCCTACCCCATCCCAAGTGGAAAAGGGAGTAATCAAAACATCAGTAGCCTGGGCTAAAGGAATCTGTGCATCAAAGTATTTGGAGCACTAACTCAATCATTTAAGAAGGGCACTCAGAAGAAATGGCTACTCCAACAAAGAGATAAATAGGGTGCTGTATCCTAAAAGGTCTAGAGTTCCCAATGGAAAAGAACCAATTAAAGGGAGAGTTTTCCTTCCTCTTGTAAAAAAAAGTGTGGCAGTTCATATCAACAAAGACTTGGAAAACACAATATTGGTAAGTGTTGAAACCAATGAGAAAGTTGCGCGAATATTTTTACAGTGCAGAGGACCTACACCCACTGCTTGCCAAAGGAGAAATATGTAAAACCCAATGTAATTGCGGCAAAGTGTACGTAGGAACTACAAAAAGAAGTATTAACACCTGCCTCGAAGAACCCAAAAGCAGTTGTCACTTAGGTGAGACAGCTCAATCAGCAATAGCAGATCACACGGTAGGACCAGGAAACCTCCAAATTCGTTTCTCTGACACCGTGGTTTTAGAAAGATCTAATAATTACTATGCTGTGATGTACAGAGGGGCCATTAAAGTTCTAAAACATAAAAAGAATTCCAATAGAAAATGAGGAGGATTGAAATTGGGCAATCTGTGGGCCCTACTGCTGAAGTAAACACAGTGCCAAATCTTCCCCACTACAAGCTCTGTAGCATTAGCTGGCGTGACTCCACAATAATAGGCAGAGGTCTGCTGAGATCATCAACCAACCGTTGGATGGATACATATAAACCGTTCAGCGATACATATAAACAGTTCAGCTTGCTGATCTTGTTTGAGTCTGTAACAGCTTTTTGACTCATAAAAGCATGTGATGAAGTCTCCAGCAGTGGAAGATAAAACCTTTGGCAGAGAATTATGCCTTGTATTACGACCTTATGGCTATAAACCAAATGTATATTTACTAACAAGTGGAAACATTAATTAACCTATAGTGTATCATAATATTTAGCAAAAATGATATCTTTTATATTTTAATGACTAATCGTGTGAAAATGTAAATGTTCACAATAAATCAAAATTTGTTGCAAATAATGTAAAACATTTAATAGAAAATACAAAAATATTTTATTTTTAGAACTGAACAGTTTAAAAAAAAAAATTGGTTTGGTCTCTTGAGGACCAAATGAAGTAACTTGTGCCTTTTTTTCTTTTTTCCATTTTTCTTTCCAACAGTTTTTCGTTATTTCCCTTCATTCTTCAGTCAATTTTGTGCTTGTATTTTCTTTGTTTTCTCCTGTAACCCCTGGAAACTTTTAAGGCCCACCCACAAGCAACAATTTGCCTGCACAGATATCTGCACAAATGTCTGTGCATGGAATGAATTGCCGCAAATCTCTTGCATTTAAACATGTTTTTATTAGGCGGTATCCAAGTTTTCTGTTTCCCCAGCAGTTTCCATAAATTCATGGGCATTATTGATGGATATAATTTTTTCGTTTAACACTGAGGCATTTCAAATGCTTCTAACAAATTTTAAATTATCCTAAAGTGATTAATAACTAAAATATAAAAATTATGGTTCAATATTTGTTACTTAAACATTTCCACCTGATAGTAAATATAGAATGCGAAGGGGAGGGAGGGGGGGGGGGGAGGTTGCTATTAGCAAGGATAGAACCAACAGCTTTGTAATTACTAGTCTTAAGGCTACCTTCTCATGAACCTTCAAATCCCTTAGTATGAAGGAAACTGAAGAAAGCCAGCCCATAAGCCACTTGTTAGTTCACTTTTGTACCTTGCCGTATTCCACATTTCTTTCATTGTTAGAACTCTGAATTCAGCCAGGCACCTCCAAAGCACACCTCATTAGCTTATAATGCTGAATTTAAAATGATTGTGTAATGTGTAATGTCACTGAGAGAAGCTAAACCAAGTGTGTCTCTGTCTCTCTCTCTCTCTCTCTCTCTCTCTCTTTCTCTCTCTCAATTATGCAACTAATCTGCCAGTAATGCTCATAAATAAGTCTTTTTAATTTAGTTCCACAGGTTGTGAAAGAAAATTTCTGTCTGCAGACCTGCCTTGATCTCCTGTTTTCCTACCCTTTAGCAATGGCTTCGACCTGAGTATACATGGAAAATATTTAATTATTACTTTTCCTATTATTTCCTCAAAGTTCACATACTCGTGACCGAGATTATAGTGAACTGCAAAAATCTCTTACGGAGCAGATGATAATTTTAGTGGCTTTTGCAAAAGTTAGGCTGTCAGTTATTAGTAGTTAACTTTCATTGAGGGCAGATGATTTTCATGGCTTGTGTAGATTTCCTTGTGTGCCTAAAATATTCCTCAGTGGAGAAGTACTTTGCTCACAGCAGTTGTCATAAATGAATAGTGGCATCCCCAGGTCATGCAGGATGAATTTCATAACATATTATTCCTAACATTGACTTTTTATTTGGTATTAAAGCAATGCTTCTGAAGAGTTACTTCTAGGTAATTTGTATTGGAACATTGCTTCATTATTATTCTCTCTATGTGGCTGTTGGCCGCCTCGAGTCTTGCCTGAAATGAAGGGGAAAATTACAAACTGTAGCTTTCATTGGGTTTTCATTAAACAGTGCTTTAGTTTTTGATTTACATTTTATATTGATCAAGATTTTCAGCTAATAGAAATTTTTTTGTTATACTTTATTAGCTGATTTAATTTGTACTTCTCTGAAATCCAGCACAGGAATAATTTTTGAGGTGATTTTGATGGTTGTAATTACCATAAGATCCTGGGTCATCTCATTGCTGCTCTTCCCCTGCAGTTTGTGGCAGACAATGTCACATCCAGCTCATAGCTTTGTAAATGGTGTGATACCATGCCCATAACTACTCAATTGTTATATTCACCCTTAGTATGTTGTGTTATAGTTAGGATGTGAGATGTAATATTTTTCTCTCTGATATAAGCTTTCATTCAGTTTATTATCAACTTTGCTTATATTTTTGTAGGGGAGATAATGACTGATAATCTTTCAGATCTTCAACTTCCATGTCTGCTTTCAGAAGTGCAACAATGTTTGCTTTCTTTCAAACAATGTTTGTATGGCATCCCTCAGCCAGTTTTGGTTCAGCAAAAAGCATGATTTTGTTTGCAACAGCCTTAAACATACCCATGTCATCCCATGTATTTCCAGTAACTCCTGGTAGATTGCAGCACTGTAACAAGTGTTCAAAACAGCAGTTGCAACTGAGGTGCATTCCAAATAATGATCATTTATTGAATTTCTTTTGGTGGAAAACCACACCATCACAAATATTAACAGAATGTCTAAAAACACCAGGCAGTGAATAGAAGCTGGGCGAAGCATCTGTTGTCAACAGAACGAGGAGAAAGAAATCTGTTTGATCTTCCGTGTGCAATCCAGCTGCACACAACTGTGATGGCTGCAGTGTGCACACACTCTTATTTCAGATGATTGACAAATAACAGTCGAGCAACTATATCTTCACTTGACATCTCTCTTTGTAGTGCTGACACAATGTTAGCATATTCATGGGTTTGTGCCCACTGGGTTCCTCAAAGACTGAAAAGCATAAAGAGGAAACCAAAACATTTGTGCCAAATTGCTTGGGACATGACAACCAATCCTCTGTCCAACCAAATGAATGGCCTTCATCTAAGTGTGGCCAAAACATGCTCCAGTCCTGCTGCCCTCCTTGCCTCAGTCTCTGCTAGCCTCCATCCCACATCCACTGCTCTCCCTAACACCATGCCTTCTGTTACGCCCAGTCTACAATTGTTTGTGTACATACACATATTGTTAGTCCGTTAACTTTGTGAAAGGACTCTGCCAGAATGGTTAGCAAGAATTTCTGTCTTCTTTACATACATCTTGGTTTATCAGTGCTTTAACGGTATGGTGAATGGTTACTTTTACTCGTTCCATACTTGTAATCTTCTAGGGACTTCCCAGTATTGTATTAATAGATCTTATTCTTTTGCTTGATTAAAATCAAATGGATGAAGGTAACTATAGCAACCGTTGTCTAAATTAAGGAGAGATGGCTGATATGTCTACTGTTTTGCCTGTCATGTTAGTCTCCTTTCATGTGAAATAGAACAAATTTTTTAGCATGTTCCAGTTTGGAGGAGTTTTCTTCCTATGTGGGAATTCGGTAAATAATTTTGCAAGTTCCTTTTGTATGACTTTTCTTCCAGTTTTAATTATTCATATTAAAACAACTTTACCTCCTAGACTATTTTTTTTTTCCTTTGTACCTCAAATGACTTTAAACTTCTTATCTGGTGTTACCTTTCAAAACACTCAATTTTTACTTTATCTATCTGTGTTGTCATACAACAGAATCTGTTACACCTCCTTTATCCTTAAACACATTCAGATAATCTACATTTATCAGTTCTTGCCTGATTAGTGTGCTTATTTCTAACTTTGTATCAGTTTTGACTCTGTATCTTACAAATCTGTGGTCTCTTGTAATATTTCATCATCACTTGGCAAATACAAGCAGTTTAATTGTAATTACTGTTTGCCAAATACAAACCTTTTGTTCTCAGCAAGTTCTACTAATGAATGACCTCTATCATACACCCAAAGTTTTCCAGTAAAGAATTAGTCTTTAGTTTTTGTCTCACTTTGGCACTAAAATTGCCCATTATCATCTTTTGATGGAGTTTGCTGTTATTGATCAGTGTCTATAACTCTTTTCAGAGGTGTATTACCACCTCATCAGAATGTGAGCATATGGATGCTACAGTTTGAATGATTTCAAAGGAATATCTTTCATTTGTTTTTAAAACAATTCAACTTTTTCTGTCTAAGATTCCTTCAATATCTATGATATTCTTTTCACTTATCTTTTTTATAATGAAGCCTACATTACAATTTTCCCAATGCTCTTTTTCCCTGTAATAAAATGTGTTCTTTTTTAAATTTTCTGTGTTCTTTGTTTTCTAGCTGTAGCTCAGATAAAAATCAAGATTCATCTTAAATAACTCTTCTTCAAGTATTACTAACCTATCATCAGAGCTTGCCATTTGTTGACCCCAAGAGTAGTAGCTGTTCCATAAACCATTCATTTACTTAAACCTTGACTCACATAAAGGCACAGGTGTGTCCCATTGTCAGAGTTCCCTGACCTCACAACTCTCAATGTCATTGATTATTACACTCAAGCCTGAATACTGATGCATAATACAAACCATAGAGAGAGAAAATACTAAAGAAATACCAGAAAAAAGTGACCAATTGTTTATTTCCATCAGCCACCAGGAAGATTTCATTTTGCCTGTAATAGAGTAGCATAAAATCTTGAACCTTTGCCAACAAACATACACAAAATTAAACAATTTTGTGAACTTGGAGGACGGTACCAGTAATTATAATGCTATTATTGTGTTTGTAATGTTAAATACATAGAGTAATATTTCTTCATAGTAATTTAACAAGATAATGGTTGTTAATTACCTGAGCACTCAAACCTGACAAGGAAAATGTGATGGAGATAGTACATGCATTACATAGTAAATGTAGCAAGAGATAGTTAGCTTTGGAATGATCAACTAGGGTTCAATAACAAAGATAAAGAGTCCATATTTAAGCCGTAAGATATTTGTCACTGACACTTGGGTTTCATCTATCTGCAAATGCTGTGTGACTGGAGCTGAGACAAGTGTACAGTTAGCTATGGGAGAAACATTCAGTGAATGTGATAGTAAAATCTCACCCAACAAATTGTCATTAAGTTCTCAAAGATCTTTAGAGGTTTTGGTTTTGCATGACATGAGTAAAATTACCAAAATCGTCTACCTAGCTAGTTATTACTTATACTAGCACTTAATTGAAAAAGGATTTGTCGTAATAATACTGTAAGGTGGGGTAAGATCAGATGGAATTTTCATATTCTTTAAGTTAACTTCGTAAAGAACATTAGATTCTCGTGACAAAAAGTGCAAGATATTATGGATGATGTTGGAAGATAATATGATCAAAGAACTTTAGGCAAAAATATTTTTTGGTGAGCCAGAATCTAACAAATAAAAACTGTCTGATGTTACCCCTTTGATGATGTAATTTCAGACATTCATTGAATTTTCACGCAAAGGCCCATATTACCCTCTAATGGGGTAATTTCAGATAGTGACTATCTTCTTAAAAAATACACATATTTAGAAACATGTTTAGAAAACATTTTCTACAGATGGTTCAAAATATTCTATACATCTTCAGTAAACATTTGACACACATTTAGAAAACTTTCACAAACATATTTACAAAATATTTCATTAATAAAGACAGTCTACTAACACATGAAATCAATAACAACCTACAATATGTTATGAGTGAAAGAAAACTTCCCCTTTTCTTCTCTTGGAGTTAGCCACACTTTCAATTTGGCCTTTGTCAACAGTGTCATCATCTGGAATGACAGGAAAAATAAACAGAGATTCGCTGCCTTAGTGTGGATGCAGAAATCTCACTTCCTTTGCACCCACTTCTGTTGTGATTGTGACAAACTGCCTATTTTGCTGCCCCCCTCCCCGTCATCTGTGGATAAACCACAAGAATAAAAGCCTCCACTCCCAGAAGTGCTTCCTCTGCTCTGTTGCTTTTGTCACCAGTGGATATTGCATCATTATTCACAAGCAATTCAGACACTGAGCCAGCATATTCTCTCTTAATCATATCAATGCCTAAAATGGATTTTCCTGGGACATCATCTAATTTTCGCTTTCATTGGACTCTTGTGTTATTTTTCATTCCATAGTGAACATTCTGAAGCATATCTTCAAAGCTCAAAGACCAGCCTTCTAAAGAGTTGTTTTGAGAATTATCTCCCTCAGGCAATTTTTGAGGACTCTTTCAGGGTCAAATGAAATTAATCCCACTGCACAGAATGCGCTTCTTATATTATCTTCTTCAGTTGCTGACACTTAAAAAAGTGTTTCCTTCAAAAGTGAGGGGAAAGCATCTTTTGATACTGACCCTTGGGACCTTTTCTTCCATTGCATAAGCACTGCCTGCCAAACAGCTTTTAAAGGTCTGAAGAAACCTACGTCTAATGGCTGTAATATATGAGTACTGTTTGGTGGCAACAAAATAAGAGAATTTATTTTTCTCACAGTCGTCAATTGGTCGCAGCGAAATATGACTTGAAAAGTTATCTCCTAACGTAACTTTCTCCCTCTCATTGACTTCAGGTAAGGCAGTGCAATAGTAATACACCAGTCTTCGAATGTAGACAGATCAAACCATCCACTTTTATTGCGGTTATAGAGGGTTCCTTTGGGACCACCTCCTTGCCAGGTGTCCCATAGATGCTCTGATTTTAAAACCACATATGGAGGTAATAGATTTCCATCCCCAGTGGCACCCATCATTACTGAAATATACTAATCTTAGAAGAATCTAAGATCCTTTCAGGACGTTTTGTTCTCCTTCTGTCAATCACATACTTCTCCTCAATGTCATCACACAGATTGGTCTCATCATAATTGATTACATTTTTGAAATCGATATTTTCCATTTTTTCACCAACATTCTGGAAATTGGATTTCTGCCTCGTAACTCACTTTGGCATGTTGCCTTTAATGTTCTCAGATAGCCAGACGCTTAATATGGCATAGTGACGCTGTAAGAATGACCGTGACTACTCAATCCCTGCATGTTACAAGGAAAACATTTTTCCCTTCGTCCACATTTATCAAGCTATCCTTTCACTATGTACCTAACATCATCAGAGATAAAAGAAAAACCCCAATGTGCAACCCTTAAAATACCACGAACAAGTGTGTTCTCTTCAATGGTACTTAAGACAAGAAGGCCTTCCAATCACTGGAGGGTTTGTATTATTAATTTTATTCTCTAACGTCGAACATGATACATTAAATTTGCTTGACGTGTTTCTATAAGATAGTTTTTATGATCTTACAACAGCAACCATCTTTTCAAGGTTTTCAGTGTCTTAATTGCACCTCGGAAGAGCACCAAGCCAACCTTTTGTAGGTACATGGCATTGTCTGATATTACCCCAATGTGTGTAGTTATCTGTAAATAGTTCACTACACTTAGCGAAAGTGAGATGTGGAGACAAACTGTATTCACATTTCCTTCTTAACATTTAACTAAGTAAACTATGAGCAAATTAAGCTTATCGTTTTTTTCTCTTCCTGTACAAGATGAAAGTATTAGCATAAAGATAGCTATCAACAATTGTACACTGCACTGTAATCTGTACACACCACTGTTCCAACTGCAACAATGTGTGTTCGTATATGATTGACAATACATAAGATGTAAACAGCAAATTGCGCATGAAATAAAAGCTTGCATTCAGTGATACCATCGTAAGAACAGAAATACGCTGTTCCCGTGTGAAATTAACCCCGTGTCCAATTTTTCAGTAGCTCAAAAATATATGGGCAGACACAGAATATAAGTATGCTTTTATGAGGATATTACTTGTGGTCGGCCATGACCTTGATAAAGAAACCATCCTGGCATTTGCGTGAAAAGATTTAGGAACATAGCAGAAAACATAAATCGAGATGGCTGACAAAGCAAACTTTATCCTCCTAAATCTGATGTAATGACCTCACTTAGTTTGTCCCTATTGTATGAGGGGCATTCCATAAGTAATGCAACACCTTTTTTTCTGAAAGCAGGTTGGTTTTATTCGGGATTCCAACACACCGTATTATTCCCCACTCTTTTGGCTACAGAATCCTATTTTTCAACATAATCTCTTTCAGTGGAGTGGCCTTATGTCACCTTACTGGGAGGGTCTGTACACTCACATGGTACCACTCCACTGGTCGATGTCGGAGCCAACGTCTTGTTGCACCAATAACCTCCCCGTCATCCACATAGTGCTTCCTGTGGAATGCATCCTCTATTGGGTCAAACAGATGGAAGTGCAGCGAGGAACCCAGTAGGCACACTCGTTTGAGTACCCCAACTGTTGTTCGAGTGTGTCAGCACTACCAACAGAGACATCCAATTGAGCAACGAAGTGTTTGATAGTGATCCGTCGATCACCTCAAATCAGAGTGTCCGCACTTTCCAATGTTGAAGAAGTCACAGCTGTGTATGGCCAACTGGCTTGCGAGAGATTAGACAGGTTCGCACAACCTTGTTGCAATGAGGACAGATTCCCTTACCAACAATGAAAGCCCCTCGAAAATGCGCTTTGATTTCAACACAATTTGCTCCAGATAACATGGGACATAGTTTTGCTCTTCATCAGTGCACATACTAACGACACCTGCAGGTGACTCCAGAACTACGAGCATGTTTCTCTTGCAACTAACTCCAGTCTGCTCAGAAAACTGACTTCCAGCTCATAAACACGAAACTGTGCCCCATAAATGAGACAGCACTCAAATGGTTTAAATCATACCTAACTGAAAGAGTGCAGAAAGTTGAAATAAGCAGTTCACATAATATGCAAAAAACTGGTTATTTCTCAAAGTGGGGAACAATCAAGAATTGGGTGCCGCAAGGTTCGGTCTTGGGTCCTCTGCTGTTCTTAATATATATTAATGACTTGCCATTCTATATTCACGGAGATGCGAGGCTGGTACTTTTTGCGATGATACAAGTATAGCTATCACACCCAACAGACAAGCATTAACTGGTGAAATTGTAAACGATGTTTTTCAGAAAATCATTAAGTGGTTCTCTTCAAATGGGCTCTCATTAAACTTTGACAAAACACAATACATACAGTTCCACACAGTAAATGGAATGACACCATTAATAAATGTAGACTTCGATCAGAAATCGGTAGCTAAGGTAGAATATTCAAAATTTCTAGGTGTATGCATTGATGAGGGGTTTAACTGGAAAAAACACACTGAAGATCTGCTGAAATGTTTGAGTTCAGCTACTTATGCTATTAGGGTCATTGCAAATTTTGGCGATATACATTTCAATAAATTAGCTTACCACGCCTATTCATGCTCTGCTTTCGTATGGCATCATTTTCTGGGGTAACTCATCATTGAGTAAAAGAGTTCATTGCACAGAAGCGTGTAATCAGAATAATTGCTGGAGCTCATCCAAGATCATCCTGTAGACACTTATTTAAAGAGCTAGAGATCTTCACTGTAGCCTCACAGTATATATATATATATATATATATATATATATATATATATATATATATATATATATATATATATATATATATATATATATATATATATATATACACACACAAATGTCCGCTTGTGTCTGTGTATGTGTGGATGGATATGTGTGTGTGTGCGAGTGTATACCTGTCCTTTTTTTCCCCCTAAGGTAAGTCTTTCCGCTCCCGGGATTGGAATGACTCCTTACCCTCTCCCTTAAAACCCATATCCTTTTGTCTTTCCTTCTCCTTCCCTCTTTCCTGACGAAGCAACCGTTGGTTGCGAAAGCTAGAATTTTGTGTGTATGTTTGTGTTTGTGTGTCTATCGACCTGCCAGCGCTTTTGTTTGGTAAGTCTCATCATCTTTCTTTTTAAATATATTTTTCCCACGTGGAATGTTTCCCTCTAATATATATATACCTAAAAACAAAGATGATGTGACTTACCAAATGAAAGTGCTGGCAGGTCGACAGACACACAAACGAACACAAACATACACACAAAATTCAAGCTTTCGCAACAAACTGTTGCCTCATCAGGAAAGAGGAAAGGAGAGGGAAAGACGAAAGGATGTGGGTTTTAAGGGAGAGGGTAAGGAGTCATTCCAGTCCCGGGAGCGGAAAGACTTACCTTATGGGGAAAAAAGGACGGGTATACACTCGCGCGCACACACACACATATCCATCCACACATATACAGACACAAGCAGACATTGGTCTTTAAATATGTCTGCTTGTGTCTGTATATGTGTGGATGGATATGTGTGTGTGTGCGAGTGTATACCCGTCCTTTTTTCCCCATAAGGTAAGTCTTTCCGCTCCCGGGACTGGAATGACTCCTTACCCTCTCCCTTAAAACCCACATCCTTTCGTCTTTCCCTCTCCTTCCCTCTTTCCTGATGAGGCAACAGTTTGTTGCGAAAGCTTGAATTTTGTGTGTATGTTTGTGTTCGTTTGTGTGTCTGTCGACCTGCCAGCACTTTCATTTGGTAAGTCACATCATCTTTGTTTTTAGGTATATTTTTCCTTCAGGGAATGTTTCCTTCTATTATAACTATATATATATATATATATATATATATATATATATATATATATATATATATATATGAATATAATAGAGGGAAACATTCCACGTGGGAAAAATATATTTAAAAAGAAAGATGATGAGACTTACCCAACAAAAGCGCTGGCAGGTCGATAGACACACAATAAACACAAACATACACACAAAACTCTAGCTTTCACAACCAACGGTTGCCTCGTCAGGAAAGAGGGAAGGAGAAGGAAAGACAAAAGGATATGGGTTTTAAGGGAGAGGGTAAGGAGTCATTCCAATCCCGGGAGCGGAAAGACTTACCTTAGGGGGAAAAAAGGACAGGTATACACTCGCGCACACACACACATATCCATCCGCATATACACAGAGACAAGCAAAGAGTTCATTATATATATATATATATATATATATATATATATACACAAAAAGAAAGATGATGAGACTTACCGAACAAAAGCGCTGGCAGGTCGATAGACACACAAACATACACACAAAATTCTAGCTTTCGCAACCAACGGTTGCCTCGTCAGGAAAGAGGGAAGGAGAAGGAAAGACAAAAGGATATGGGTTTTAAGGAATATATTTTTCCCACGTGGAATGTTTCCCTCTATTATATATATATTTACAAATGTCTGCTTGTGTCTGTGTATATGCGGATGGATATGTGTGTGTGTGCGAGTGTATACCTGTCCTTTTTTCCCCCTAAGGTAAGTCTTTCCGCTCCCGGGATTGGAATGACTCCTTACCCTCTCCCTTAAAACCCATATCCTTTCGTCTTCCCTTCTCCTTCCCTCTTTCCTGACGAGGCAACCGTTGGTTGCGAAAGCTAGATTTTTGTGTGTATGTTTGTGTTTGTTTGTGTGTCTATCGACCTGCCAGTGCTTTTGTTTGGTAAGTCTCATCATCTTTCTTTTTAATTATGTTAAATCTGACTTTGGCTCAGAAGGGTGTAAATTATGCTGCCACTAAAGTCTTTGGTCACTTACCTAATAGCATCAAAAGTCGGACAAATAGCCATATAGCATTTAAAAGGAAATTAAAAGAATTTCTGAATGGCAACTCCTACTCATTAGATGAATTTTTGGATATAGTAAGTGGGTAATTTCCCCAACCCCAACAAAAAGTTAAAGAATTAAGTGTCATGTTATTATTTTGTGTAATGTAATATCTTGTATAGGCACCTTTTATTAACCTGACACGTTCCAAATCATTACGAAGTGTCATTTTCATGATCTATGGAACAAGTACTAATCTAATCTAATCTAATTTTGCACATGTTCATGTCTTCCTCTCTGTCACCCTGAAAATACGAGTCAGCACCCTGACCCCCACCCGCTCCCTATAATATGAGAGGAGAATGACAAGCTATTTCTATCATGCACTATAGGTCTTGGCACATGATTTTCTTGTGAAAGCATTATATTGTGGCTATGTAATATGACAGGATGTTGTAGTTATCCCTTTTCCGTCAGTTGTGTGAACAGCTTTGCACAGTCAAGAGCTTCAAGCACCACTTTTGTGAACTCTGTAACGGCTGATATTGTACTCTTCCCACTCCATAAACCAAAATGTGCTTCATTAAAAAGATTGTATTTATTCATGGAACTCATAATCCTGCTTTCATGATTGATTCAATAATTTTTGAGAGTGTCAGAAGTAGTGAAACTTGCCTGTACTTTTCAATACTCTCTGCGTTACCTTTCTTTACTAAGGGCACACTGTGTTCATGTTTTAGGTACTCTGGGAAACACGTATACTAAAGGATTAATTTATTATGTTTGCTAATGGGCTATCTGTGCACTCCTTCAGAAGAAAAACGAGAACCTCATCTATGCCTGCTAACTTCTTATTGTTTAATTTCTGTACTGTCTCCTTGACTTCAAACTGTGTTATGGAAAACAGCACCATGTGCTGACTGTATACATCATTGTGAGTGCTACATGTGTTTTAGGACGATTTTGTTGCAACCTGTGGTGATATGCTACAGAAGATATACTTCAATGCTACAGCATTCATTCTATTGCTTTAGTACAGTGCGATATTCAGAACATGTACACAGTAGTTCCAGTAACTTCTGGGACTGCCTCAAAATACAATACAGATCGATGATAAATATTTATGATTGTTTTAGTTATCAGCATAGTCTATCTCTGTAGCAGAATGGTCAGTGTGACAGACCCTCACACCAGAGACCTAGGTTTGATTCCCAGTACTGCTAGAGATTCTTCCATGGTGGGAGGAATCTACCAAGATGCACTCACCCTTTTTATGCCAATTAAAGAGCTATCTGATTGAGAGGTAGTGGTTCCAACATCAGAATGTTGACAATGGCCAGGAGTGTGGTGTGTTGACCCATGCCCCTCCATACCGCATCCGGTGATGAACGACTGAGGATGACATGGTGGGCAGTGACTATTGTGTGGTCTTCAGGGCCTGATCATGGAGTTTCCTTTCCATTTTTCTTACTAGTTTTCGGTATAAGCACATCAAACCTAACATTATTCACCCTTCTCACCCCTACCCAAAGAGACGTGACACTAACACTAACACAGCCTCTAGCTATGGTAATGAACTCGGTTCATCAAAAAAGTGTGTCACCAACTTTCTTTATGTATCCCATATGCAGCTGAAGCCTCTGCTTGATGATTAAATCCCATAAAGCTAACAAGTTGCTGGTACATTAATAGCTGTTTAATCCACACTTTGAAACAGTCCCAGACATTTTCTGTTGCATTAACATAGAGTGATTTAGCAGAGCAATCAAGATTTAACACAGCTGTTGTTATCTTTGAAAATGGGAGTGTCCATACAGCATACTACAGAATCTTGAAGATGTAGGAAAAAGAACAAAACTTGTTTATTGAGAACATCGAATTAGACATCCTGCTTCATGCTTAGAGGAACCTGATAGGTGAGCGTAAGTTATGGTATGGAAAACACTCCTAAAATGTCGCAGAATCACCCTCCATATCAGCGGGTTAAATGCCTCGTTAGGCCATCCATAGACTTGACACCTTGTGTCCTTTTAAAAGAGACAAAATTGCAACTTGTCAGACCACACTGCATGCCTCCAGTCAGACATTATCCAGTTGCTGTTTTGGCTCTGTGAAGACATGCAGTTTGATGGGCCAATCTGAGAAATTGTCTTTTGTGAGACAGCCAACTCCAAATGTCTGTTGCATGCAGTTTTCTTGGCAATTTGTGCTTGGAAACCGGTTGAGATGGACCTGATGGCAGCAACTCCTGTGGGGTTGACAAGATGTAACATCTGTCTGGGGTATGATGTCTTTACGACCACTGTCACTATGTCATGTTTCATGGCTACTAGTGTGATACAATTCCTTGAAGGCATGTTGAGCAGTCCGCATTGAGGCGCAAACAATTCGAGAGACGGTATGGTCCTGAGCACATCCTGTTATAGCTCCTATCTACATCTGTGCCTTCATGGATACTCTGCAGTTCACCTCATGGCGCATGGCAGAGGGTACGCCTTCCTACTACTAGTCATTTCCTTTCCTGTTCCACTTGCAAATAGAACAAAGGAAAAATGCCTGTTTGTATGCCTCTTTATGAGCCATTATATATCATATCTGTGGTCCCTATAAACCTACATTTAGAGAATTTGTAGACCGAGAGAAAGCTTTCGACATTGTTGACTGGAATACTCTCTTTCAAATTCCGAAGGTGGTAGGGGTCAAATACAGGGAGCGGAAAGCTATTTACAGTTTGACAGAAACCAGAAGGCAGTTATAAGAGTCGAGGTGCATGAAAGGGAAGCAGTGGTTGGGAAGGGAGTGAGACAGGGTTGTAGCCTATCCCCAATGTTATTCAATCTGTATATTGAACAAGCAGTAAAGGAAACAAAAGAAAATTTGGAGTAGGAATTAAAATCAATGGAGAAGAAATAAAAACTTTTGAGGTTTGCAGACAACATTGCAAATCTATCAGAGCCAGCAAAGGACGTGGAAGAGCAGTTGAATGGAATGGACAGTGTCTTGAAAGGAGGATATAATATGAACACCAACAAAAGCAAAAAGAGGATAATGGATTGTAGTCGAATTAAATCAGGTGATGCTGAGGGAATTAGATTAGGAAATGAGACACTTAAAGTAGTAGACGAGTTTTGCTGTTTGGGGAGCAAAATAACTGATCATGGTCGAAGCAGAGAGGATATAATAAGTAGACACACTCGGACAAGGAAAGTGTTTCTGAAGAAGAGGAATTTCTTAAGATTGAGTACAGATTTAAATGTCAGGAACTCTTTTCTAAGTATTTGCATGGAGTGTGGCCTTGTATGGAAGCGAAACATGGATGATAAATAGTTTGGACAAGAAGAGAATAGAAGTTTTCGAAATGTGATGCTATAGAAGAATGCTGAAGATTAGATGGGTAGATCACGTAACTCATGAAGAGGTGCTGAATAGAATTGGGGAGAAGAGAAATTTGTGGCACAACCTGACTAAAAGAAAATGATTGGTTGGTAGGACACATTCTGAGACATAAAGAGATCACTAATTTAGTATTTTAGGGTAGCGTGGAGGGTAAAAATTGTAGAGGGAGACCAAGATATGAATATACTAAGCAGATTCAGAAGGATGTAGGTTGCAGTAACTCAGAGATGAAGAAGCTTGCACTGGGTAGAGTAGCACGGAGGGCTGCATCAAACCAGTCTCAGGACCGAAGACCACAACAGTAACAACAACAACAAGATAACCTAAGTCAAATTGATATCTGAAACACAGTCTGTGGCTTCTAAAGTACTTCATTTTATTTTCCTTTAAACTAGGCGGCAGGTAAAATGACATTAATTATTTTTTTTCTGTGTGTGCTAAATATGAATTTCGCACAAGCATTTTCACCAGTCTTTTCTCCCCTTTAGTCATCAAGTTGTTCTTTCTTGCAATTTTTTTAAATTAAGGAAACAAAAAGTATTACATGAATATTATTTTTGCTGTGTATTAGCATGTGATGCACAAATCAGTGTGTAATAACATCATTGTTCACCCGTTAACATGCTCACTTCATTTGTACTGAATTCCTACTTTCATCACATTAGTTAAAAATTTGTGCACACATGGGCTGTAAGAGGTGAAGAATTGTGTCTTCAATTATCTTCAGTGAATGTCAAGACTACAAATAGTGGAGTTTACTGTCAACTTGTCACAACATTTTAATGCCAACTGCTTTTTACCATGAGGCATATCCTCACACTACGACATTTTGTCAAAATTGATTAACGATCTGACATTGAAAAAGCAGTTTCATGAAGACTTGTTTTTGCCCTCTGGTATAAAATTTTCTGTCTGAAACTTTGCGTAAAAGGAATGGGACTGATCCTGCAAATATATGTACTTACCAATTATATTTATTTAATAGTGCTCACACTTAAAGTAGGACTTAAATTAAACCGAACATTTCTTCATTTGGTGCTTCCATTACTCAGAATATTTTTAATATTAATATTTATTCAACCCAGATAATATTATAAATCTGTGTACATATCCCACAAGCCGCCACATGGTGCATTGCTGAGAGTACCTTCTACCCTGTAAAACTTTTCATTCCGTTTTCTGCTCCATTTGCAAATGGAATAAGGGAAAAAAACTGTTAATATGCTTCAAGATGAGACCTGGTTTCTCTTCTCTTGTCATCGCAGATGTATGTTTCTGACAGTAGGATAATTCTGCAGTCTGTCATAAATGCTAGTTCTCTGAACTTTCTCAATACTGTTTTGCAAAAAGAATGTTTTCTACCCTCCAGGGACTCCCATTTGAGTTCCATGAAACATTTCTGTAATACTCATGTTTGGATTAAATCTACTGTTAATAAACCTAGTAGCAATCCTTGCTTCATTGTCTTTAGTTTAATCTGATTCAGTGGGAATTACAAACACTCTAGCAGTACTCAAAAATGGGTCATGCTAGTGTTCAGTACATAGTTTCCTTTACAGATGAGCTACACTTTACTGGAATTTCCCTATAAACTGAAGTTAGCTATTCGGCTTCGCTACAACCTACCTTTTGTACTTGTTCCTCTCAAGCAGCACACCTCTAATATTCTATTCTAATGTTACAGGCTTTTTTTTTCCTGCTCATCTGCATTAAATTAAATTTTTTCCACATTTAGAGCAAGCTGCTCTGTTAATAGAGATCATGCCTCCTGGAGCACTGCTGACAATACATCTGTCTCCAATGAACAAGTACACTCCAGGACTATGTACTTGATTCTATTACTTTAAAAGTTTTGAAACCATTCACATATCTGACAACCCATTCTATATGTACAGATGTTTATTAATACTATGCAGTATGGCATTGTGTCAAATGCTTTCCTGAAATCTGGACTATGAATTCTTTCTCTTGTCTGGGATTTGCAGCCTATCGTGCGAGAAAAGAACAAGTTGAGTTTCACCTAAGTGATGTTTTCCAAATCGATGTTGGTTTTTGGACAGAAAAATTTCCATTTTAAGGAAATTTGTTATATTTGAACTTAGAATATGCTCAAGAACTCTGCAGCAAACTATTCAGAATGATTGCATGTAATTTTGTGGGTCCATTCTTTAACCCTTCTTATTTTCTGTCAGTAGTCCTAGACTTAGGTTTTGAAACTAGAGTAGGACAATGAAGAAGAAATAAGGATTAATGGAACATACCTGAAAGACCTCCATTTTGGTGACAGAATTGCAGTGACTGCCATTTAACTGCATATATGAAGTTTAATACGGTGAAGGTAGGTGGATGAAAAATTGAAAATAGTTGAAAAGGCTTGTTCTTATCAAAAGACAAGAGTTAAGCTGTAACTTTTTGCGCAAGATACCTCAAGTAAGAGTTCTGGAGATTTCTTCGTTAAATTCTTGTGCCACTAATAGGACTTTGGTAAGTCTTACTTGTTCCATTACACACTGCTGCATTGCACATCCATTCTTCATGGAAAAAGTAAACAATCTAATAGTATAGTTTGACTTCTATGCAAGATCTAATTTGTACATGGAGTTTATTTTGCTCAGTTTAGTGAATTACTTTAGATGTGATTGTATGTTGATACAGGGTCTCAGAGCCGTCTGTCTTCTGCACCTTCGCGAAATCGCAGTGCTGTTACTTCTGGCAGCCATTCTACAAAGCCCATAAGGTAAAGATGGATTTTCAGAATGAGCAAATTCTGAGTGTATGTAAACATGTAACGGTTGATTATAACAATATTCAGAAGAATAAATGTTGTAGGAAAGTTCATGTAGAATGTATATAGCTGAGGCTTGAAGGAGACCACTCACTAAAATGCAGAAGCATTGAGTTGTCAATAGGCACATACAAAAGAAAGAAAACTTGCCAGCTTTTGGAGTTATTGTTTGATGAGATAGATAAAAAACACACACACACCTAAGCCCCTACAAGGTGCCAGTTGGACTAACAGTGTCAGTGTTGTGTTTCACCAGGTGGTCCGATTGTGGTGGAAGTAGTATCGGGTGGAGGGAGTGAGTCTGGGGATGGGTGGCTAGTGGATCAAAGATCTGGCAAGATAGTAGTGGCCGGTGGGAAGCAGCACATGCTGAATGCAGCAGGAGAGGGCTGCCAGGACAGAGAAGGGGGAAACTGTTGGGTGGAAGGTGCAAGGACAGTGGGTTACATGAGATTGAGGCCAGGATAATTACAGTAGTGGAGGATGTGTTGCAAGGATAACTCACACCTACGTGATTCTGAGAAGCTGGTGGTGGAGAGGAGGATCTCTGAGGTAGAAACATTTGTACTCAAACACTTGGAGGAGCATTTCAGACACAACCTGGATAAACTGTCCAAGCTGTTGACATCCCACTCCCACCTTGGGGCACCACTATCCGTCAACACCCATCCATCAGTGAACTCCCTTGTCAATCTCTCATAGCATCCAAACCCACTCCTGTTCAAATTACCACATCATCCAAAACGCCCCACAGGATCCACAACCCAAGCAAACCCAAGACACTGTAGTTAACCTCTCTACTAAAAACCTCAGCCCCACAGAAGTTTCAGTCCTACCCGAAGGTCTAACCTGTAGGCCTATCCCCAAAATTTAGCTACATTGGACTTGTCAAAGACCTACTGCCCTTCTCGTAATCCCTATGGAAACACTTCTTTGCCACCAATCACTCCAACTGGAGCCAACCTAATCCCAGCATTGAACTTTGCCTCACCCAGTTCATACCACCATCTAACTGTGACCTTCCTCCCCTCCCACCTAACCACTGCCTAGTCAACTTCCAGGAATTCCTTACCTCCCTCTAGGCTTCGCGATCCTCCCCCAGATACTTTCTTAAGAATACTACCCTTTCAACAGCCACACACAACATGAAAACAAATCCAGACCTAGTCATCCTCCCTGTAGACAAAGGCTCCACTTCTGTCTTGATGAGTCACAGTGACAACCTGATGGAAGGGCTCTGCCAGCTGCCTGACTCCTCCACCTAAAAGCTCTGCCAGAGTGATCCCATCCCGGAAGCCCAACATAGCCTCCAATCCCTACTAAAACCCATAAGCCCTTCCCATAAGCTCTCAACAGAGTCCATGTCTTTTCTCACCCCAATAACGCTCAACATATCCGTCTTCCACATACTCCCCAAAATCCACAAACCCAACAGTCCTGTGTGCCCCATTAGAGCTGTCTGTTGTGCACCCGCTGAAAGAATTTCTGCACTAATTGACCAACACCTCCAGTCAGTTACCCAAAACCTAGCGTCCCACATCAAGGTTACTAACTACTGCCTTTATCAACTTACCACCATCTCTACCCCTTTGCGTCCTAGATCCCTGTTCGTCATTGTTGATGCTGTCTCCATATACTCGTATACCAGCATCCTTCACACCCATGGCCTCACCACTATCAAACACTAAATCTTCCAACACCGTACAGACACTGTGATGTTTGCCTGCTTTATTTCTTCGTTGATAGCCCTCGGTGTTGACGTACTGCCTTGTTAATGGGGGGGGGGGGGGGGGGGTGTAAGTTCAATACTGACTGCTGTAAATGATGTAACGTACAGTTGCACATCTGCGTTTCACAGTTCCTTACTTCCACTGTTCAGCCCCCCCCCCCCCTCCCCCTCCCAATATTACACAGTTCATATGGCCAGGCCAGTTCACTATTGGTTACAATTTGGTAAGCCTCATTAATAGTTTTCAGGCAAACATCAGCACACTGCTTCAGTAGTTTACTGTTGATTATGTATGAACAATAAATACCTAACCACACAGTTCACGTTCTTTCAAGTAAATTGAACAGATGCTGTCATTGTTTTAACACACGGCCTATTGGTGTAACACTTATTTCACGGTTAAGTTCACGAATTGTTGTTGATCTAACCAGTACAGGTTTCTCGTCTGAAAACTGGCCATGGATTGACTGACTTGGGACCAAAATTTGGGCCTTTATATATCCTCACAATAATAGGTACTGAAACTGTACATTGTTCAATGTTTAAGTTACAGAAATTAAAATTAAAACATAACTCATTCAATTAACAGAATACATTGAAAAATGCCTTCTTTCTAACAGTTTCTTCTACCACAATGGATAGGCCGAATTATTTGTTTAAATAATGAAATTAAATGATATAGTTATGCAGACAATGCTTTTGACAAATCTGGTAATTATTTTGAAATTAATTAAGGTCGGCTTTGCTAATATGTTTTCAAATCGAATGGAGCCAAATAAATACTTAAAGAATCTTAGTGGTGGTTCTTCCAAATATTTATAATTAGTACAGAATTTATATTTGTTTATAAGTCAACAATATAACTTAAGTTCCTAAACAATTACTGATTTCACCCAATAACAAAATACATTAGCTAGGAATAGTCAAAATAATTTAGAACATTGTTTACATACACAAATTAGAGCTGTTGCTATATTTCTTAAAGTTGAGTGCCAGTCTTTCTCTCTTATGCAAATTATACTCATGTATGCTAATGGTAAATAGGCACAAATGAATTTAAAAAGGCAGATGGCAAAACAAGATAGGAAGTAGATAAATCTGAACTTGCTTCTTCACAACACCAAACCCACCACCTCATTACAGATACTTCATACTAGCTCTGCACTGACCCACAATTACTTTTCCTTTGAAGGGTAGGTTTACAAACAAATCTGCAGCACAGCCATTAGCACCTACATGGCAACTGTGTATGCCAGCCTGTTGAAGCCATCTAGAGGAAACCTTCCTGGCCTCCTAAAACTCCCAACCACCAATCTGGTTCAGGTTCACTGATGATATTTTTATGATCTGGACTCTGGGCTAAGATACCCTATCCACATCCTTCACAATCCGAACATCTTTTCTCTCATGCACTTCACCTGGTCATCCTCTACCCAAAGCGCCACCTTTGTGGACAGTGACCTCCACCTCTCTGATGGCTCCATCCACATTAAACCCACCAAACACCAACAGAACCTGCATTTCGAAGAGCTGCCGTCCCTTCCACACAAAAAATCCCTCAAAAAGGTCTTCGTGGACAGGCAGTATCCACCCAAACTTAGTCCAAAAGCAGATTTTCTGTGCCATATTCTCACAAATCCCCTATCTTCCCACCACCTCCAAGAATCAGCTACAAAGGTGCACTCCTATTATCACGCAGTATCACCACGGACCAGAAAAACTGAACCATATCCTTTGCAAGGGCATTGATTATATCTCGCCCTGCCCATAAATGAGGGACATCCTACACAAGATCCTTCCAGATCCTCCTAAAATAGTGTTCCATCATCCTCCAAATCTATACAATATCCTAGTCCATCCCTATGCCACTCCCACTCCCAATCCCTTTCCACAGTAGTCATACCCCTATGGCAGATCTAGGTTCAAGACCTACTCAATCCACACACCCAGCACCTCGTACTGCAGCCCTATCATGGGCTAACCTTACCCCATCAGAAGCCAGGCTACCTGTGAAAGTAGCCCATGTAATATACCAATTCTGCTGCAAATACTGCACAGCCTTTTATGTTGGTATGATTACCAACCAGCTGTCCATCAGGATGAACGGGCACTGCCAGACTGTTGTCAAGTACAGAGTTTACCATCCGGAGGCAAAACATGGAGCAGAGCACAATGTGCTCAATTTCCATAGCTGCTTCACAACCTTAGCCATCTGAATGCTTCCCTTCTCCCCCCAGCTTCTGTGAACTACGTGGATGGGAGTTACCCTAACAAGACATCCTCTGCTCCCATAATCATCATGGCCTGCAATCTCAGGTAAACCACTGTCCTTGCAACCTCCACCCAATAGTTTCCCCTTCCTCCATCTTGTAACTCCCTTCCAATTCATGTCTCCATGTCACATTCAGCAAGTGCTACTTCTCACTGGCCTACTACAATCAAGCCAGTCCAAATGCATGCCACTCCTTCCTCCTACATTCCTAGCCAGAAAACCAGCCGTTTCCCTCCGAGCCACAAGGACCACACCCTCTCCATGTCTCCTGCTTCCCTCTCCCTCTAACCACCCCACATGGCACTACCCGCACAACTAGTACACCTGCCAAAAAATAGGATTGGTATTGATACTGTTAGTCTAGCTGGCATCATGTAGGGATGCGCATGTGCCCACACCCCCACCCACACATACGTGCATGTGTGCATGTGTGTGCACCCGCGCGCGCGCACACACACACACACACACACACACACACACACACACACACACACACACCTGGTGTGTGTTTTTATAACTGTGAAAGCTAGCAAGCTTTCTTTCTTTTGTGTGTGCCTGTCAACAACTCAACACTTCTGCGTTTTGGTTAATGATCTCTTGTAATCCTAAAGTGGAAGAAAGTTCCTTCAAACTTTTTACCCACAAACTAGAGTTTAGGCTTGAGACTTTTCTCTTGCAGTACCAAGTAATATTACGGCTTCTGTGCCTCTTCAACAAGTTTTTATGTGATCATTGCTACAAAATCACATGTTCATTTGTACTATTAAAGACTTGAGGAGTACCATCAGTTACTCGTAAAATACTTACTTAACACAGTTAACAAATGTTACCACCAAGATGTAGAAGATTATTGTCTTATAGACAAAGTAATATGCACAGTGGCATTTTAAAATCTTACAAAAAGAGTGGGAAGCCACAATATTTGCTTACAGTGATGATGAGGATCGGCTGAATGGTATCACCCTTAATTTAGATTTTATTTCCCTACTTGTACAGTTCTTGGATATGTAGCAGTTTTAAAGTACAGAAAGACTGAGCTGTATGAAAATAATCACATAGGCCTTCTTATTGTAATTTTTTGTGTCCAGACAACCAGTTTTTATAGACAGCAATTGCAATTCCAGTCTCCTAATAATTTCAGCCAGTTTCTTTGTTTCAAATTGTGTCATGATCTCAATACTTATCCATGCAAAAACTCTTATGTTCTAGTAATAATCCTGAGACCTATAGTGAGTCTTCATTTCCTGGAAGACAATCGAGTTCAACTGTGTCTGGTTACCAAGATGTTAAGACAACACTTTCTTCTCAGACAGGTACTACATGTATGTTATGATATGCACATATTTTGTTGCAACAAGCAAGTCGTAGCATTTCATGTTTAGCAATGGTATTTGATTGACTAATGCAGACTTCCAAAAAAACCACACGTTAATTTAGATGCTCAAATTCCACTTATAGAGACAGGTTTCTAAATTTAGAAATAGATTTGGTTGTACTTTTTCATTTAACATTATTATAAGAATTGGTGACAAAAAAATGGTGGTGGTGGTGGTGACAGCAGAACTTGATCTTGGTTTCAGAGTTGTGTGCCTTCCAGATATGGCCTCTGATATATGCTAGAGAGCATTTTTTAAATTTTTTATTTATTTTATTTTACTTTATTTTTTTTTAATTTTATTTTTATTTTTTTTTTTTTTTTTGGGGGGGGGGGGGCGTGTTCTTGTAAAGCTTTCATTCATTACTCTTTAACCTTTGTCTTTCAGGCAAGCTGAAAGACCTCAATTTGTGAATTACTGAAAAATTTCTGATAAGCAGGAGAACCAATGGCAGGCTATTGTTTGGCTTATATTCCACAGGCCAGGCATTAAAAATTTTTTGGCAGTACTAATAACTGAAAGTATATGTTGACAGTTCATACGTCCTATCTGTATTTGTATATGTTGTCAACATCCTTGTGCAAATTATTACAGCTTAACAAATTTTGCCTACTTTATGCAGGCAGTCATTTTCAGTGACTAAACTATTTTATAATTCTGTTTTAACTGTAATTTTTTTAATCTTGGCAATGTAGGATCAGCAGAAATTTTTCACTCTACTGCAGAGTGTGTGCTTAAAACGTCCTGGCAGATTAAAACTGTGCTGGACTAGGACTTGGGCCTGGGACTTCGCTTTTAGCAGGCAAGTACGCTACTGACTGCGCCACCCAAACATGGCTCACAACCTGCCCTCAGAGCTTTATTTTTGCCAGAACCTCATCTCCCACCCACCTAACTTCCTTTCTTCCAAGAGTGTTAGATCTGCAAGTCTCACAGGAGAACTTCTGTGAAGCTTGGAAGGTAGGAGATAGGTTCTGGCGGAAGTAAAGCTGTAGGGACAGGTTGGGAGTTGTGCTAGGGTAGTTCAATTGGAAAAGTACTTGCCTGTGAAAGTCAGAGTCCTGGGTTCAAGTCCTGGTCTGGCACACAGCTTTAATCTGCCAAGAAGTTTGAAATAAACGGCAATTTGTTTTGTAACATATGGGTTTCACTTCTTTTTATTTATGAAGCTTCTTCAGTTGCCTGTAATAAATGTTTGTTTTATATGTATAATCATATAATAATTACATATGTGCTACTACATTAAAAGTTTTTTTTTTGTTTCTCTCCTGTTCTTAGGTGAGAAACAACGTTTTGCAGTAGACATTTTGCGAGGTTACATTACTTTCTGGTTCTACTTATGATTTTTGATGTTGTTAATCCATGTAACATCATCCAGAAATTGTACTTAGTTGACCTGTGTACACCACGATGTCTGATTTTTGGCATTCATCAAACATATTTTGATTAAACATTTGACTTCCATGGCTCACTGTGTGTTGATTGTGAGTGTTCACTGTTTATAGTGTTGCCAACGGTAGTGTGTTTTCCATACATCTTATATTTGTGTTGTGATGTACGCATTATATACTGGTAGCACAAAGAATGAAATTGTTTGCTGAAAAGTAAGTGCTTTACAGAAATACACTTACCTTACAATGAATATTTGTTTGATAAATCCATTTTCCACTCATTAAGAGCAGAGACTCTTGTCAGTAAAGCATTTATTGAAGTCTATGGTGCTGTGTACAAAGTCATTCCCAATGGAGAGTGCTGCTATTGTTAATAGCCACTCTTAACTCATAGTACTTTGCAGAAAAGTGTTATCCTCTTCCAGGTAGAGAAAGATGGCTTCATCTCACATGATGTCACTGGTAAGGTAACAGTCACTTCAACAGTTTCATTTTTTCACTAAAAGGCTTCTACAAGTTATTTTCAAATGGGAATTGCAGAAGGGGAACAGCATTTGTGAGAGTTCTAAGCTCATTCCTCACGTATAATACCTGAAGCTCTGTTCTCAGCTTATTGCGTTCAAAGAAGGCATATATTTTGCAAGACCTCTGCAGCAGCAGCATCTGGGGAAACTGACTTGCATACAAAACAAACTTTCAGAATTAAATAAAATAATTTGCATATTTGCAGCAACGAGATACTCTGTAAAGTCAAAGCATTCAGCAATCTGGACAATAATTTTTATCTTGCAGCTTCTTTGGCAACAACAGTTTTTGGAATTTGTTTCCCTATCTTTGTCTCTTCTCAGGTCGCAGCAGCTCTCTGCACATGAAAATCATGTCAGTGATATCTTGGACATGGATCCCTTGTTGTACAGTCAGTGAGTCAACATGTGGCACAGTGTGATTAAATACATACAACCAAAATTGAAATTCTGGGTTACTTTGTCAAGACATAAGCTCAGCTTGCTCAAGGCATTCTACAAGTTACTCTCTCTTTTTGTACACAACTTGCACAGTTCTTGGTTTAAAATTCCATCTCATGTTTGAAACATAAGGGACATTCCTGTTCACCATGTCAGTTAGTACCACTACTCTCTATGAAGAACTATGGAAAAAACTAAGAATCTCGTTAAACCTTTCACGGCTATGTGCAAACATGTATGCTCAGCAGATGGAGTTCCCAGATGGACAGGTGTACATGTACGCCTGGCAGGTAGAATGGCCAGATGGCTAAGGGTATTTACTTACCTTTGGCAGGCAAGAAGGCATGACGATTGGGCACAGGAACAGATAGACATGCAGAGTAGAATGACGATGAGCTGTTGTCTGCATTTCAACATTCCTGCTAATGCCGTTGTTAACTACTTTTTTTTTTTGTAATGTAAGAAAGCACTACAGCTTTCATCTGCTTCTGATTCCTTTCTACTTACGAATTGATCAAATACATACAGTTTGATTTCCTAACATACACAAGGCAGATGACGCCAGCATATGTACTCTGAAGAGCATGAGTTATCTTAATGAACTGACATATCAGATCTTACTAAATGCTAGCAGTGCACCAAAATTCTGGCAGTTTCTCATCAACACTCTCGGCTGCATGGAACAGAAAATGGCACACAAGAACAAGTAATTGTAATTTGATTTCCTGTCTGGAAGTACACATGATACAAACATTTATATTGTGAAAAGGCACAAATTATCCTACAGGAATTGTGCCTTCAATGTTTCAAAAGGCAAACAGTGTAGCAAAATACTTGCAGTTTCTCAGCAACACTCGCCGCTGCCCAGAATAGAAGATAGTTGAGTTTAAGGCATCGTCCCTAGGAACTATTCACTTAAAATGTTAAATCTTGAAATGTATTGGTCTGATATTAATGAGATTTTAATAGGTTCCAGACACTTATATTGCTAGTGCAAACCTCAAGTTACAGAATTTTCCAATCACAAATAGAAAAGCTCTTACCATTTTTCTAAACCAACTTTTTTGTAGCCCAGGTTGAACGTATAAAAAAAGTTTGGATTAGTTTTGAAATTCCCTTTCATGGTTATCAAAAACTGCAAATACTTGGACTGTACTGTGTGATACTGATGTTATAAAGAATGTTATTGAAGAGTGGTTGTATGCCTACTGGAACGTGTGATTAGCTGATTGTGGATACAGTCTTCTGCATTGTATGGCTGTCAGCCACCCTGTGGCGAGGCACACAATACGTTCGTCTCCTTCAGCTGTTCGGGCAGGCACTACTATGAACAAAATAGGCATGTTTAAAATGTTCATTCAGAAGAGTTTGTACACCTGAATGAATGATGAACACTAATTACAGCTGTGCCTTGTAGCTCTGAGAAATAACTTTACTTGGATTATCCACAATATCCAGGAAAGTTTCTTTAAGCAATTCTGCTAACATTTTCGAATCATGTTCATGAGAGGTGAGGAAACTTTAAAATGTTTCTACAGGTTCACCCTCAGAAAAAACATATCTGATAACTATAAAAAACTGTGAAATGGTTGCAATCGTTGTCTTATTTGCGATAACTGATGCAAAATTAGTGGCAGCAGTTTTCTTTCTTACTCAATTATGACAAACCTCCAGTGTACAGGAAAGGAAATCATATTGAATTTGTTTACATGTGCCTTTGAAAACAGAATCCTTTGAAAGATGATTACTAAGTGTAGCATTAACTCCAGCAGTTGAATCTAGAAGACCACAGAAAATTCCTGTATTTGATGAACCACTGTATTCGTAATATCCACGAAGTGCGAGTTCAAAAACACCACAAACTATAATGCAATACACAGTATTATAGAGTATGTAATGATATTCGCAAAACTGATCATTGTGTCTTCCAATTGACTGCCTATAAGCAATATCCAGTTGTTGCCTAATATCTCGTTTCCCTAAAATATTGTGCTCTGACTGTGTAGTCATATAATTATGATCTGAATTGCTAATGTTTTTTATCTTCTGTGATAAATTTCAGGCAGCGCCCATACCTCTTAGCATCCAAATCATTTCACACCCACCATTTAATTTTGCAAAGAACAAAAACAGATAACAGTACGTTTTGTTCGTGATATCACGACTGCATATCCAGTCTACTTTCTTGTAAATGTCTGGTCTGAAAATTTCTTCGCTTTTATTTTTAATTTTCTTGACTATCTGGAGTTCTGGTATCAGTCTTCTTAAATCCTCGATACAGAGCTTAACTTCAAGTGACAGGGAAAACAAATTAGTTTCCCTTAACCTCTGCACTGTAATATCACTCACATTGATTTCGTATTGTTTTCAGTAAGAAAAACAGCCTTAGTTGTGAATGACAACAGAAGCTTTGTTGTAAACACAGCACATTTGAGAAATCACATCTTCAACGTCACAGCTGCATACTGAATCTTCCCACACGACTAAGAGTAAAAGCTGGTCACAGTATTGGTAACTTAACTGTAACAAACAAAAGAAAACTGCTGCTTGTCATTGTTAACTAGACTCTTATTGTTAATGCACTTCCTGATATGTAATTACTCATAGTGATGAATGTCACAACAGGTATCGTAAGTTACCGAATAGTGCAGATATGAATTAGATTCAAAATCTGCTATTTATGTGTCACATTGGCAGAAAGACTGGGGAGGAGTAGGAACCATGCTTTGGCGAGATTCAGCATCAGGAGGGGAAGTGGAGACTCCTTGTGGATACAAGCCAGACCACTGCTCCAGTGCTCAGAATGGGAGAAACCTTATGCCCCCACTCCCTTCTCTAACACTCACCAACAAACTCAGCAGCTGGAACGTGGTCTTTGGCGGGTGCAAAACCAGATTTTGCATATGGGTTGAGCCAACCACGTGAGAACTGACCACCAGTTCCAAATATGACTGTAGATGTTTGCAGTGAGGTTCATATATATTACTAAAGAATTATGTCACATACAGAGGAGAAAGGATGATTTTAAATTTAAAATCTTTATGCACTGTAAAATTGTTCCAGGCATTAATATTTCAATGGAGATTCTGTTGCACCATAGGATGAAGCCACTGTCCAACAGTGGTGATTAGCTTAACACAGAAAACTGAACACATCATAGCAAGAACACCGAAACACACACACACATAACAAACATATACGAAATACTAAAACACTCGCTAGTAATCACAATCTGAAATATATACACAACAAAGTACAAAAAACACAACCACCACCACCACCACCACCACCACCACCACCACCACCACCATACAAACCACCCAAAACTAACAAACATGACGGATGCAGAATTAATGCAGAAAGAAACACAGATGTTAGAAAAAGAGCTAAAACACCACGTCAGCACCAAGAGAGGCTGTTACTACATAGGAAATGTGAAAAACAAAGCAAACTACATAATCACTACATCAAAGAAAGAGTGCAACAGAAACTTATAATTAGAAAACAATACCACCAAGAAATCGAAAGAAAAACTGCACTCCAATAGCCTCATAGTCACTAGAGCTGATAAAAGGAACACCACTCTACTGATCAATAAAGAACAACATTTAGGAAAAAAATCCAGGAATCATCTTGTCTGACATCACAAGACTGAAATCTGATATAACAGCACATTTCCAGACACACAGAAAAAACAACCTCAGGGAAATCTAACATAAATTCATGAACGAACAGAAACAATGCATCAGGCAAAAGCACCAACACTCAGAAGCCAACCCAAAATTCACAAACGAAACATTCCAGTGAGACCTGTCATAAATTTCTTGACTGCATCATCATCATAGTATGTGGAAAAACACACAAGCAAAATCATAACACTACACTATGAAATACAGAGAGAACCTACTGACATTCAACAAACTACCTGGGGATAGTACTAGAGAAATAACCGTAACCCTCAAAGTAATCTCATGTCAGAATTAATTCCAATTTGAAAAGGAATATTACTTACAAAAAAGATGGCCTTCCAATGGGATCCCCAAAAACACGATCATTGGCAAACGTATTCATCAGCTACATACAAAATGCAGTCTTTGACACAATAACAATAAAGAAAGAATACAAAATTGTTTACTGGTACAGATTTGTTCATGATATACTTAGTGTGACCCATGGAGCATACAGATATAAATTGTATGTATAAAAATATCCTGTTCACCGTGGGATAAGAAGCACAAAAACAAATACATTTCTTGGATACAGCAGTAAAGAGAGACAGCAGTAAACCCACATTTGACATGTAAAGAAAGCCAGCAACAACAAAGACAATACATACCACATCAAACCACCTACAGAATCACAGTCTAGTAGCTCTCCAAGATACGCAACGTGAATAGAATCCAACTCACCAGAGAAATATATAAAAGGATTAGAAACAGTACAACTCACAGCTGAAAACAACGGATATAACACACACATAACACAAATTACTTAATCATGAAATAAAACAGAACTAAAGAAAAATGAAACTAAGCAGAGGACACACGCAAGCACCACAAAATGCTATAAACAACAGAGACACTACATAGACATGAACAAATTGAAAAGAAACACTTGTGACATGACTGACAAAAAGAAATAGTACACTTTAATGTGCAAACACAAATCAACACAGATAATAGTAAATATACTGAAGAACAGGGATTACCCTTCGCATACAGAACAAGAAACACACTTCAGTCACAGTTACAAATATCAATGGAAGAACAAAACAGATACCAAGAAGCTAGTATATACCAGTTAGAATGTCAAGGTTGCAAACAGTTATGTAGGAATGACAGGCAGAAATTTCAAAACTAGGAAGAAAAAAAAATACATAAGAAGCTGGAAGTATGGAAATAGTCTTTTCTTCCTTTACTGAATACCTCTTAAAGCATGGGCATGAACCTTCTGACATAGAGCAGGATATGAAAATAACTAGAGTGAACAGTTACACCAGAAGACTCCTAACGTTACATGAAAACATTCATGTATGAAGTTCCCTTGCAGTTAACAAGATAGTAATGAACAAATCAGTGTAAATAACAACTTTCTGATCATGTTAGCCACTAAAACAATAACAAGCTGAGATGTAGAACATATCCAGATTAAATAAAAACTTAACCTTAGCGTGAATTATTTACTCATAAAACGACATGCATTACAGACCACTGAAGATGCTTCATGTGTAAAAAGAAGTGAAACATGTATGGCACAATACAAATGGTCTTTCATTTAGTTGCAAAGACAGATGTCTCCAAGAATGTAGAAAGCAACTAAGAAATGGTGGAAAACATAAAAAAGATGAAATTTCTATTTACTGAAAAGCTGTTTTTCAAACAGGTACCTTTATTTTCCATCTGTTAAGAGTGTAACAGGTTTCAGAACACACACAGCCATTATCAAATGGATATATGTAAAAGTAAAACATGCATACCAATAGATGCAGATGCTGCTTTAAATGCAAATTATTTTCTCAAAATATTTATATCATAATTTTAAAATATTTTTGTAAATAGTAAGCAGATCACACATTGGCATTATTAACCAAAAGAAAATATTTTACAGAGGACCCTCCTAGATTTTCTTCACATTTATAACATTTAAAATTTAGGGACCAGAGATAAATTTCTGTAAGTAGTACGATTCACTTCTCAGAGGCACTTGAGAAAATTGGTGTGAGCTGTTTAAGTATGAAAAATTTCAAGTGACTTAACAGAGTCATCCATAATTGTCATCATGAAGTTACTTGTTTAGTTCTCACTGGACAAATTTCTTTACCTTTTATTTGAATTCTCTATTTATTATGATACTGAAATGTTAATTGACAAATACTGGATCTTTAGTTTCTAATAGATACATCTCTTACTTTGTATTATTAATCGCATGAAAATGTGAGTAGTCAGAATAAATTAAAAATTGATACAAATATGTGAAACGACAAATAGAAAATAAAATAGGGATTACAAATAAACACAAACATAGTATCAAAAACAGTACTGAGAATGCTTGAGATATGAGGAAAGTTAGCAGTAGGATCTTCCAGACAAACACTTATGATGAGAATGCACAAGTACATGAAACCAGTTTCTTATCTGTCTGCATGCAGAACTGATCCATATGCCAGTGATACTTATTAGTGCTTTTACAAGGAGAGGTCTATAGCGGTGGGATCAACTTTTTGAAACCAACTAAGGTGTTATGCAGGTTAATATCCCAGGTATCCCACACTCCAGCCATTCACACTGGTGGGCCCTCATTTGTGGATAATTGACACAAAAAATTTGGAATTTTGTGTGACATTCAGTAGCATTAAAAAGGTGGAGCAAGTAGTGTGGTTGCATGGTGTAATGGACAGGATAGTAGCTTCATGTGCAGGAGGTTGTGGTTCTAAATTTCGCCAGGTGCAGTAAATTTTTTTTATTTTTAAATCCTTATCAAAATGACTGTAATCATCATTTTAGTCAATTAATTGATTTAAATATATTTTTATATTTCCATTCCTTTGACACACATCATTTTAATCATAATATCAACTTCTTCATTTGCTCTCATATTTTTCCTGTCATTCTTTTTCCACATGAAGTCTTTGTTCATGTGTTTTAAATTAATTTTATGTATTAAATTTGATTTAATTTCTTTTGTTTTATCACCTTGTTTCTTCTTACACATTATTGCGTTCATTGTATCTATTTCTCATTTTGTTTGAATTTCGTTATACTTACAAACCCTTCTTTCATTGAAATCATCATCTGCATTATTTTGCGCGTAGTGCAGTAGGCATATAGGTTCTGTTTTAAATGTTCGTATGACGACTACCATGAAAACAAAATTGCACATCTGGTAATGAGAGATACATTTTTCACATCACTGCATAGTCAAAATAAATAGATTATTTGGTCTTTTGTTTTTTAACTGATAGATCAGAATTTTCAAATAATTGAATATTGTAATAGATTGGTATAATTAAATTATTTTTTTTATTGTGATATTCAGTCCAAAGACTGGTTTGGTGCAGCTCTCCATGCTACTCTACTGTGTGCAAGCCTCTTCATCTCCAAGTAACTACTGCAACTACAGCCTTCTGAATCTGCTTAGTGCATTCATCTCTTGGTCTCCCTCTACAATTTTCACCCTCCATGATTCCCTCCTGTACTAAATTGGTGATCCATTGATGCCACAGAATGTGTCCTATCAACTGATCCCTTCTTTTAGTCAGGTTGTGCCATAAATCTCTCTTTTTCCCAATTCTGTTCATAACCTCCTCATTAGTTACATGATCTACCCATCTAATTGTCAGCATTCTTATGGAGCATGACATTTAAACCTACACCCGTTGTTAACAAATTTCTCTTCTCCAGAAACGCTTTTCTTGCCATTGCCAGTCTACATTTTATATACTCTCTACTTCGACCATCATCAGTTATTTTGCTACCCAAATAGCAAAACTCATTTACTACTTTAAGTGTGTCATTTCCTAATCTTAATTCCCTCAGTATCACCTGGTTTAATTCAACTGCATTCCATTATTCTTGTTTTGCTTCTGCTGATGTTCATCTTATGTCCTCCTTTCAAGACACAGTCCATTCCATGCAGCTGCTCTTCCAAGTCTTTTGCTGTCTCTGTCAGAATTACAATGTCATCAGTAAACCTCATAAAGTTTTTATTTCTTCTCCCGTAATTTTAATTCCTACTCAACATTTTTCTTTCGTTTCCTTTACTGGTTGCTGAGTTTACAGATTGAATAACATCATGGATAGACTACAACCCTCTCTCGCTCCCTTCTCAACCAGTGCTTCCCTTTCATGCCCTTTGTCTCTTATAACTGACACATGGTTTCTGTATAAATTGTAAATAGACTTTTTCTCCCTGTATTTTACCTCTGCTACCTTTAGAATTTGAAAGAGAGCATTCCAGTCAACTAAGTCAAAAGTTTTCTCTCAGTCTACAAATGCTATAAACATAGGTTTGCCTTTCCTGAAACCCACCTATGAGAAGTTGTAGGATCAGTATTGCTTCACATGTTCCTACATTTCTCCAGAATCCAAACTATTCTTCCCTGAGTCAGTTTCTGTAAAGTATTCGTGGTAGTATTTTGCAGCGTGACTTACTAAACTGATAGTTCGGTAATTTTCACACCTGTCTGCACCTGCTTTCCTTTCAGTGCTCTGTCAAATTCTTCTTGCAGCATTGTATCTCCCATTTCATCTTCATTTATGTCCTCTTCAATTTCCATAATATTTTCCTCAAGTACATCTCCCTTGTATAGACTCACTCTATACTCCTTCGACCTTTCTGCTTTCCCTTCTTTGTTAGGACTGGTTTTCAATCTGAGCTCCTGTTGTTCATACAGTTGGTTCTTTTTTTCTCCAAAGGTCGCTCTAATTTTCCTGTAGGTGGTACCTATCGTAGCCCCTAGTGATGTATGTTTCTACATCCTAAAATTTGTCCTCTAGGTATTCCTGTTTAGCCATGTTGCACTTACTGTCAATCTCATTATTTAGGCATTTGTATTCCATTTTGCCTAGTTCATTTAGTGCATTTTTATATTTTCTCCTTTCATCAATTAAATTCAATATCTCTTCTGTTACCCAAGGATTTCTATTAGCCCTCGTCTTTTTATCTACTTGATCCTCTGCTACCTTCACTATTTCACCTCTCAAATCTACCCATTCTTCTTCTGTTGTATTGCTCTCCCCTATTCTTGTCAATCGATTCCTAATGCTCTCTCTGAAACACTCTACAACCTTCTTTCATTTTATCCAGATCCCAGCTCCTTAAATGCCTGCCTTTTTGCAATTACTTCAGTGTTAGTCTGCAGTTCATAAACAATAAATTGTGGTCAGAGTCCACATCTGCCCTTGGAAATGTCTTACATTTTAAAATATGGTTCCTAAATCTCTGTCTAACCATTATATAATCAAACTGAAATCTTCTGGTGCCTTCAGGTCTCTTCCACATACACAACCTTCTCTCATGAGTCTTAAACCATGTGTTAGCTATGATTAAATTATGCTCTGTGCAAAATTCTACCAGGCGGCTTTCTCTTTGATTCCTTTCCCCCATTCAATATTCACCTATTACCTTTTCTTCTCTTCTTTTTCTTACTATCAAATTCTAGCCCCTCATGACTATTAAATTTCCATGTTTCTTAACTATCTGAATATTTTCTTTTATCTCATCATACATTTCTTCAA